>NC_135671.1:39174760-40374760 GCF_964188315.1 Podarcis muralis | reverse complement strand
CCTCTTAAAAGACAAAGTCCAGCAACTGGAGGAACGTGTAGCTACGCTCCAAAGAATTAGAGAGCTGGAACTCTTCTTGGAAGCAACAGAGCACACCGTCTCCACCAAGGTACATTGCTGTCTATTTGTCAGGCCATTACAGAACATAGTGAAATCAAGTCTGTTTACAAAAAATAGTCAATATATAATTGTTCTTTAATCAGGAGAAAAATGACTGTTGCAGAGTAACAATTATGCTCAATGCTTTTGCATCTCCTCTAAGAGAGTAATGGGTCACCATCCTGAGGAATCAAGTGATCCTGGATACATTGCTTATGGCAAATTTGAAATTAAGCTCACAAAAATTACTTGTGTGCAAAATCATCATCATCATATCTGCATTGTGCATTTAAAGCACATGGCCTTTCCCAAATAATATTGAGAAATATCGTTTGTTAAGGGTACTGGGAATGGTAGCTGTGGGGGGTAAACAGTTTCCAGGATTCTTTGATGGGAGCCATGTGCCTTATGGTGCAGATGTGCCACTTGTCTCCTAGGAACTGCCAGAAGAGTCATGCAGAACCTCCTTCTGGCAACCTCTCCCTGCATTTCAATGCTGGGTTGAGAAGCAGGGGCTTCTCTCCTCTGGGTGTCCACCTGACTTCTCTACTGAGCACTGAACAAGGACAGAGAACTGTTCCACTCTTCTTCTCTCACTTGCTGTCGCCTGCAGACTGTTTGTGGGCTCTCTTTAATTTGTATGTCATCACAATCATTTCCTTCCCTTCATTGAACTCTCTTGGCTGTCATCAGGAATCCGTGTTCCTGGTTTTTAACAGCATCATGTTCAGCAATCACATTTTCATTACACCTTATACTGTATTCCACTTGTGGGCTCTGCCCAAAAAGCTACAGAGTTTGCAATCAAACTCCTCTGAAGGAATGGAAATGTGGTCATTTTGGCAGTAATATAGGGACCGACCAGGTTGAGTAGTGATCATGAGTAAGTTCTGGGATGGAAGAAAGCTAAGGGAGAGGGAGCCCCCAGGCAAGGAGATTCAAGGTAAAGCACATCAGATGTCAGGGAGATAAAGAATTACACAACTTTCAGGGAAGCTTTTAAAGTCTGACATTTTATTATTTTTTATATTTTGCTGGAAGCCACCCAGAGTGGCTGGGGAAACCCAGCCAGATGGGCAGGGTACTACTACTAATGCAGAGCCATAGCTAACAGGAGGGGGGGCTAGCCGGGGGTTTTGCCTTGGGTGAAGGCTTCCCAAGGGCACCTATTGAAGCTCGCAAACTGCCAGCATTTATATCCCCCCCCCCCCCCGTGAAGTGGAAGGCTCTTTTACATGGGGAGGCAGGGAGAGGGACTGAGGCTGCTTGGCTCTCCAGATGGGATCCCCTGTGGTTTTGCAACTACAGGTATGCAAGAGAAATCCTGGAGAGAAGAATGGGCTGGGGGGAGACTGCCCTCCAAGCAAAGCTGAAAAAATATGGGTTTGTTGCTGTCAACGGCCTGTTTTGCTGTTAAAACTAAGGGAATAATAGAATTGTAGCGTTGGAAGGGACCCAACCCCTGGAAATATCCTTTCTCCTTTTTCTTTTTCCTCCCCTCCATGTTTCAGAGATCCCTACCCTGTCCTTTTTTGGGAAACAGGAGCTTTCGTCACAATTAAACAATTTAAATGTCAAGTTCACAAGATAAGCCCTTTGGAGTATTGTTTGCTTATCCTATGTGTTGTGTGTGTGTGTGTTTGGATCTAGAGGACAATGTATTCCACATACACCATGTGAATATAAAGAGGGCACTGCCACATATAATGAGCTCTAAAATACTTGAAATGGAAAATGTGGTGCTGACATGAAGCACTTTGTATTTACGGTATCCCTTCCTGTAATTTTTAGCCAATCCAGCTTTCTTAGGCAGGGCTTCCGGCCTCAGTCAAGTTGCTGAAAACAAAGGGCAGAGCTCAGTGGCGGGAGAGGCCAGCCAACCAGCCAAGTCTCAGGGGGTCCTTGCCTGGAGGCAGAGTCCATATACAAGGTTCAGTCCAGTCCTAAGAGCAGGAGCATCCCAGCTCAGGTAGTCAGATGGTCCGGGGGTCAAGAAAGCTGAGGATCCAAGGTCAAGAGAAGCAAGAAGCAGCAAGGTTTGACTGAAGCAGGAAACCCTGCTTAAGAAAGCTGGAGCCAGCTGGTTCACATCAGGAGCAAGAAGGCTGATCAGCAGCATGTGGCGTCACTCTGCCTTCTGCTCCTTCAGGCTGCAGCTCAGCAGGTGAAGCCAATTCCTGGCCCATGACAAATGGGTTGAAGAAGAAACCTGAAGGAAGAGGCCTGAGACAGGACCAGTTCCAGGTGTCGTTTGCAGGGGTTGGGCAGCAATACGCCATTGGGTTGCTCTCTGATAGGGTGGCGGGGTGGCTGGAGCTGCTCCTTGGAAGCTGCACAGAGCAGGGTTTGGCAACACGCCCTTCCAGGGTGCTTGCAGCCCTGGTGGCTTTCCAAGGATGTCCGCTGCTGCCAACCATCTGCTTGTGATATCTGGACAACCCTTTACAACTGTAGTCCCCAACAAATACCTCCTTTAGCACCCAACAAGGCACTGCTGCCCCTTCTGTTTTTTAATGGTGCACAGGTATAGTTTGTTTGTTTGCAAATGCTGACCTTGGGGGGGGGCAGGTTCCCTTTTTTGCCTGTGTTTTATATATTTTTAGGGTGTTGGTGTTTTGCCTGTTTGGGTAGGGGTGGGATCTGGGCACTGTCAAATTTTCTTCTGTGCATTATGAGTCCATCATGGTTTATTGAATTCCACATTTGCTCTTCAGTTCAAAAAATTTAGGGTTCCCTGTTTTATACTATTACACTCCCTTCTGGAAGCCCCCCCATTTTTTACTGAGCAAATACATAACATTCTCACAAAATCTCTCCCTGCCTTCCTGTATTTTCCCTGTGCTATTTTCATCCTTTTTCAGACCACAGAAAAAGCCAACTGTTTTGGGGAAACCAGACTGCCTTGGTGCTACCTTTTCATTTTTTAAAAACAGGTGTGGGGAGCCTGAAGCCCAGGGGCTGGATGCGGCCCTCCATTCCTCTCCCCAAGCCACACCCCCTCCTCAGACCACACCCCTTTCCCCAGGCCACACCCCTCTGGGGTTCTGGGATGTGTCTTTGAAGTGCAATCCTATCCCGGCTCATTCCCTGAGATCATCTGGAGAAGTGAGAGAGGAGCTGGGCTCCTCCGCTTCCAGGCTGTAGAGATGCAGCAGGAAACCTCACTTTCAACTGCTGGAAGCTTTTTTGCCTTGTACGGTTTTAAATTATGTGTGATGGTTTTTTTGCTGTACACTACCATGATATCAAAATACAGTGGTACCTTGGTTCTCAAACTGATCCGTTCCAGAAGTCCATTCCAAAACCAAGGCGCGCTTTCCCATAGAAAGTAATGCAAAATGGATTAATCCATTCCAGACTTTTTTTTTAATAGATTTTTTATTAAAGGTTTAAATAAAACATATTATCTTAAAATATATCATCCTTAATCCCCCCCATTTTCCCCCTCCCTCCCATAAAACAACCCACCTCCCCACCCCCACCCCAACTTCCATCAGTTCCAATCTCTGGCTTCTCTATCAATGCTATTTTTCATATTACATAGAATCATAGAATGCAGCCCAGAATTGCATTGGCTTTTTTAGCTGCCGCATCACACTGTTGGCTCATGTCAAGTTTGTGGTCAACCAAGACTCCTAGATCCTTTTCACATGTACTGCTCTCAAGCCAGGTGTCACCCATCTTGTATTTGTGCCTCTCATTTTTTTTTTTTGCCCAAGTGCAATACTTTACATTTCTCCCTGTTAAAGTTCATCTTGTTTGTTTTGGCCCAGTTCTCTAATCTGTCAAGGTCGTTTTGAAGTGTGATCCTGTCCTCTGGGGTGTTAGCCACCCCTCCCAGTTTGGTGTCATCTGCAAATTTGATCAGGATGCCCTTGAGTCCATCATCCAAGTCGTTGATAAAGATGTTGAATAAGACCGGGCCCAAGACAGAACCCTGTGGCACCCCACTAGTCACTCTTCTCCAGGATGAAGAGGAACCATTGATGAGCACCCTTTGGGTTCGGTCAGTCAGCCAGTTACAAATCCACTGAGTGGTAGCATAGTCTAGACCGCATTTTACCAGCTTCTTTACAAGAATATCATGGGGCACCTTGTCAAATGCCTTGCTGAAATCAAGGTAGGCTACATCCACTGCGTTCCCTTCATCTACCAGGCTTGTAATTCTATCAAAAAACGAGATCAGGTTAGTCTGACATGACTTATTTTTCAGAAATCCATGCTGACTATTGGTGATCACAGCATTCCTTTCTAGGTGCTCACAGACTGCTTGCTTAATGATCTGCTCCAGAATCTTCCCTGGTATTGATGTCAGACTGACTGGGCGATAATTATTTGGGTCCTCTCTTTCCCCCTTTTTGAAAATAGGGACAACATTTGCCCTCCTCCAGTCTGTCGGGACTTCGCCTGTTCTCCAGGAATTCTCAAAGATGACTGCCAGTGGTTCTGAGATCACATCTGCCAGTTCTTTTAATACTCTTGGATGCAGTTCATCTGGCCCTGGAGACTTGAATACATCTAAACTAGCCAAGTATTCTTGTACTAGCTCCTCAGTTATTCTGGGCTGTGTTTCCTCTGCTGAATCATTTGCTCCAAATTCTTCAGGTTGGGCATTGTTTTCTTTATCGGAGAAGACTGAGGCAAAGAAGGCATTGAGGAGTTCAGCCCTTTCTGTGTCCCCTGTTTGCATTTCACCATCTTCTCCTCCGAGTGACCCCATTGTTTCTTTGTTCTTCCTTTTGCTACGGACATACCCATAAAAGCCTTTTTTGTTGCTTTTAACCTCTCTAGCAAGCCTGAGTTCATTCTGTGCTTTAGCTTTTCTGACTTTGTGTCTACATGTGCTGGCTATTTGTTTGAATTCCTCTTTGGTGGTTTCCCCCCTTTTCCATTTTTTGTACACATCCTTTTTTAATCTTAACTCAGTTAAAAGTTCTTTAGATAGCCACCCTGGCTTCTTTAGGCACCTTCCATGTTTCCGTCTCATTGGTATTGCCTGAAGTTGTGCTTTTACTATCTCCCTCTTAACAAACTCCCAGCCATCATGAACTCCCTTTCCTTTTAGGATTACTGTCCATGGAATCTCACCCAGCACTTCCCTAAGTTTTATGAAGTCGGCTTTCTTAAAGTCAAGAAATTGAGTCCTAGTATGCTTGGCTGCTCCTTTCCGCTGTATAGTAAACTTCATTTTTTTATTTAAAAATTTATTGAAATTTTCAAAAAATCCAGGAAAAGAAAAAAAAAAACAAAAACAAAAAAATTAAAAACATTCACCGTTTGCAATCCTTATTTTCAATACCATATTTCCATGACTTCCCCACACCTCCCCTTCTTGTATTCCAATTCCAATTATTAGTTCAACAAGTTCTTGTCCCCAATTTTTAACCTTATTATATTTAGTTCATTATTATATTTAGTTCATTTTATATAATCAATTTTAACTTATAAACATCAGTCTTTATACATCAGTACTCATTCTTAAAATCTTTTTCTAAGGTCGACCCCAATTCCCTTCCACGAATTCCCCATTTTTATACTCATAACAAAACAGAATAAAAAAAATCAGAATATAATTGTACACCCTTTGGATTCCCAACCCCACCCCCCCTTTCCCGGTTTCGATCCCCAACGAATGTCCATCAGTCTATCTGCTATCAGCCTGGAGACCTCACGTCCGAGGCTCTTAATTCTCTCTCAATTCCTCTCTGCCGGTTTTTTTGATAGTCCTTTGTATCAAACACCAAATCTCGGAGAAGCTCTCTCCCAATAATGTCCATTTTTCTTCCAGCCAGACCTCCATATTTAAAAGTTGAGCTCAAATCTTGTTTCTTAATCCTTTTAAGTCCAACTGACCCAAAAGCTCCAACTTCCACCTTGATCAGATTTGTAATCCATAGGTCTTCAGATCTCCACATAAGGAGATCTCTCCATTCTTCATTCTCCAATTCAAACCAGATTTTCATCATCCAGTTCTTATTTTCCTTTGTATCCATCTTAACAGGCCTCTGGCTCTCCTTTATCATCTGCAGCATTGCAACTCCTCCTTCCTTTTCCTCCAGATCAGCATGTATCTCTTTTTCCACTTTCTCAAGTTTCTCAGATTTCTTTTCTTGTTCGGCTGCATGGGCTTTTTGAGTCAAGTCCTTTCCAAGTTCAGTGAGTTTATTTACTGTTGCATTCAGGGTTGTAACACTTGTAGCCAAAACATCACTTTGACCTTGTAAATTTCCCAAGAGAAAAAAAGCCCTGTCCAGTTCAGCCTGTATTTTTCCACCTGCAGCCATTCTTGTAATGTCCCTGAACCCCCTCTAGAGGGATTCTGGTTACTTAGTATTCCTTCCAATTCCAACCCAAAAGTCAAGTTAACTTGTTTCAGTTCTTCTTTGTTTTCAACAATTTATAACCAAATTGTAACAAATATAACCAGCAAAGACAACAGAAACAAAGTTCTCTCCCCCCCCCCCGCCAGCTTTGACAGCTAGTTTGACAGCTGTCAAAATCTTCTATGTCTCCTCAACAGGCTCTCTCACGGATCACTCCCGGGTCCCGGGGGAGGTGGCACTTCAGCAAAATTAACTCTTATCCTCCAGCAAGATTGCTTGTACTGCCAAAACGTGAAATTAATAACTTTTATCCACTAAAGAAGAAGATGTTCTCTCGACCTTAGTTATCTAGTCCTTGCTTTAAGTTGTTTACAAGGCGGGGAGACGGACTTCCTCTTTGCGCCTTCCCCGATCGTGCCTAATCCAAACAAAAAAATTTCCTTTTATAAATCCGATTTCCGTATTACTCACAGGTTGTTACTTTTAGTCCAAATGTTCAAAGAAAGAAGTCAGCGCTCTCCGACCATGGCACGCGGCTTCACTCCGTAGGAGAAGCAGTCGACTCTCAGCACCGCGCCGCTCCCCGTCCCCCGTTCCGAAGCCTTTAAAAATGCTCCTTCGCAGGTCGGGGGGGCGCAAATGGTGCCCGCCGAGTCACCAGGTCCACAGGCTTCAGGGCCTGTGGTTTCTGAGGGTCCCCGCGTCGCCGCCGCGGCTGGACCCATCTCCTATAGAGCCGATTCCCTCCGGAGCTCGGAGGGAATCCGCCATTTGTCGATGGCGCTAACCCGGAAGTCTCGGCTGTATAGTAAACTTCAGAAGAGCATGATCACTCGCGCCTAATGATCCTTCCACTTCTACCCCACTAACCAGCTCATCAACATTGGTTAGGACCAGATCTAAAATGGCTGTTCCTCTTGTTGCTTCTCCCACTTTCTGGACAATGAAGTTGTCTGCAAGGCCAGTGAGGAATCTGTTTGACCTTATGCTCTTGGCTGAGTTTGACATCCAACAAATATCCGGGTAATTGAAGTCCCCCATTACTACTATCTCCCTTCCTTTTGCATGCTTGGCCATCTGTTCCAGGAAGGCATCATCTATGTCCTCCGTTTCGCTTGGGGATCTATAGTAAACTCCCACAATGAGGTCTCTGTTATTCTTCTCTCCCTTAATTTTGACCCAAATGCTCTCACTTTGGCTTTGAGGTTCTAAATCTTGGATCTCTTCACAGGTATACACATCCCTGACATATAACGCCACTCCTCCTCCTTTCTTGTCTGGTCTGTTTGTCTGAAATAGATTGTATCCCTCCATTATTACATTCCAATCGTGGGACTTATCCCACCAGGTTTCAGTGATGCCTATTATGTCATATTTAGTTTGCTGTACCAAGAGCTCAAGCTCATCTTGTTTATTTCCCATGCTTTGCGCATTAGTGTACAGACATTGAAGTCCATTAATCATTCCCCCATGTCTCTTATTTAAGGATTTTTTCCTCCCACCACTAGATCTGCGTGCTGTTTGCTCCATTTGGTCTATGACATTTGGATGATCATCTTCATCAATTGATAGACTCCTACCTTCAGGAGCACTGTCTCCCTCCCCCACTGCCTCACAGCTCACTTTGGATTACAGCAGCAGCAGCAGCAGCTCCAGCTGTGTTCCAGGAAAAGAGACTGTCCAAGGCAGGAGAGCGGGCCTGTTCATTGGCCAGGAAAGCCCAGCTCTTCAAAGTAGCCAGCAGAAATCCCTGCTGTCCCCATGCAGGCTCCCTGCAACTTGCACCAGAACCACTGCAGTGCTTGCTGCTGCTGCGAACTACACGAGGGCCGGATTTAAGTTTGATGAGGCCCCAAGGAGCTCCTGAAGGTAATGGGGCCCTTTAGATGTCCAGCTGCCCTTTGTCAACCACAAATTGTCACTGTTTTTTGTGTTGAATATATGCTATATGTAACATCCTTTGTTATACTAGAAGACCATTACCAAAAAGCTGGCCTGGCTACTTCAACAATTTACTCCTTCATTAGATTTTAACCCTGGATTCAATACCCCAGGAATTAGAAAGGATTCAGGCACCATGGTCTATTAACTGTGACTAACAAAGTCTAGGGACTTGGGTGGCGCTGTGGTCTAAACCACTGAGCCTAGGGCTTGCCGATCGGAAGGGCGGCGGTTTGAATCCCCACGATGGGGTGAGCTCCCATTACTTGGTCCTAGCTCCTGCCAACCTAGCAGTTCGAAAGCACGTCAAAGTGCAAGTAGATAAATAGGTACCACTCCGGCGGGAAGATAAATGGCATTTCCGTGCACTGCTCTGGTCTCGGAGTTCCATTGTGCCAGAAGCGGCTTAGTCATGCTGGCCACATGACCTGGAAAAACTGTCTGCGGACAAATGTCAGTTCCCTTGGCCAGTAAAGTGAGATGAGTGCCGCAACCCCAGTTGTTCAAAACTGGATTTAACTGTCAGGGGTCCTTTACCTTTACCATTTTTTTTAAAACAAAGTCTATCTGTGACTCATGAGAAGACTCCCTGGAAAAGACCCTGATGTTGAGAAAGATGGAGGGCACAAGGAGAAGGGGACGACAGAGGATGAGATGGTGGGACAGTGTTCTCGAAGCTACCAAACTGCAGGAGGCAGTGGAAGACAGGAGTGCCTGGCGTGCTCTGGTCCAGGGGGTCACGAAGTGTCAGACACGACTAAACAACAAGAACAAACAATCTGTAACTAACAAAGCTCTATGCTTCTAAATGCCACTTACTAGAAATCACCCCTTTGGGGTAGAGTTGTCATATGTCCGGTTTTTACCGGGTACATCCTCTTTTTACGGTTTAAAAGGGCTATCCGGGCAGATTTTTAAAATTTTGCAAAATGTCCAGGTTTATTTGTTTTGTACCATTAGTAACCTCCAGGCCAAAGCAGTAGCAGTGTGACTGGCAGGCAGGGCCAGGGAAGAAGGGAACATGGGGTGTGAGTGACAGAAACAGCTGCTGCTGCTGCTTGCCCTCCCGCAGCCAGCAAGAGTCTGGATGCTGAGTGCCAGTGTGGGGAGGGCGCTGCAAGAAGAGGGCTCCAGCACTGTTACCGCCTAGGTGGAAAGTTCCCCACTGCATCAGGCCAGTGGGGAACTGCCTAAAATCAACCAGCCTCTGGCAGGCAAAGGGACATACGGATCTGCAGATCTATCCAGGGGACTGATGCCCCCCCATGCAAACTTTGCATTTCCCCCCACACTGTCTTTGGGGGAAAAGCCCCACTTGCTCCCCTGAGAAAAATGCACCTTTACTCTAGTGCCTTGCAAGGAAAGTAGCCACTGGTAGACAGTAGACAGTGAGTAACACCTCTTCCCGTGCCAATATATTCTGCTGTTTTGTGGGTGGACGGAAGCAGCGCATTCCCCAAGCTCTCTTCCTCCTTGGAAAGTAATTTGTTAGCAGCAGTCAAAAAGCAAAACAAGAAAGGCAGCCTATTCCTCTCTCCTGCCACCTCAGGCTCTCAAAGTGGGGGGGGGGGTGTTGCATTCAGTGTTAGTAATACTCAGCACAAACCCATTGACATTAATGAACATGGCTAAATTAGATCCCTTTATTTCTGTGAGTTTCCTTTTGAGTAGAAGTCAGTTGGCTCCACAGACCCTCTGGGTGCAGATGGGGGGCAAGTGCCCAGCAGTGACTCCCCTTCGGGGCTCCCCCTCCCCACAAATTAACAAAAACTCCACCACCGCCACTGAATGAGGGGTGTGCGATCCAGGTGTGGTCGACACCTCAACCTGGGCCACATGGGGGGGGGGGAGTGTTGCGTGACATCATATACACGTCATGCACAACGGGGGGGGGGGCAAACCAGGCGCCCCTGGCAGATGCCCAGATGCCGCCCGCGGGACCGGGGCGCAGAGGGCGGGCGGGAGGCCGATCTGCTTGGGGCGCCCTCAGCGCTGGGCGGGCTCGGCTCCTCGCCCACAACTATGGAGGGGCCGAAAGGCTGCTTCACTCCTTTTTTAGAGCTGTCCAGGACAGGGATATCCTGGGACAGAATTCTTCGCCCAAGGCCCCCTGGAGGAATCGGTTTCGCCTTCTGGCGACCGAGACGGGGCTTCCCCGAGGATCCGCTTTCCTAAATGATCCTGAGTCGGGGCGCCTGGTGCCCGCGGGGGAGCAGAAGGGAAAACGGGTCGGAAAGCCTCTCGGAAGGCGGCGAAGGGGCGCTGAGTCGGACGGCACCTGACCGGGCTCCGTGACGAGCGCAGCCCCTCGCCGCCCCCAGGAGGCCGGCCTGGAAAGGGGGCCGGGCGGCGGCGGCGGGAGTTTCCCCGACCCTCGTGAGCGGAGCCTTTCCCGGAACCGCCTCGGGGCGTATATACCTCCGGCGAGAGGCTGCGGGCGCCACCAGCGGATGCTCCGGCGGCAGCCTGGCGGGACTGATTCGGCGTGGCCCGCGCACCTGAAGGGCTCTCCGGCCGCAGCGCCCGCTCCGCGCCATGCCGCGCCTGCCCGCCGCCGCCCTCCTCCTGCTGCTGGCCTCGGCCGCTTGCTCTGCCGCGCAAGGTAAGGGCGGGAAGGGAGTCGGCCTTTCCGGGCGCCCCTGTCCGCCGGTCCCGCCGGTCCTGGGGCGGGCGAGGGCGAGGCTCAGAGGCTGAAACCAGGAGCTCGCCGTTTTAGAAAAGGGGCGAATGGTCAGAAATGCACTCTCCCTATGCTCAGAGGCCCTTTCTCTGAGCCAGACTTCACGGGGTTGAGCCACGGCATTGGAAAGAGGTTTTATTTCGCTTCCATCTGTGACCGGGCTCCCCGCTTTCCCCTGCTTGCTGGCCCCTCCCGGTTTGAGGAGGGGAAGGGGTTGCCCTGAATCCTCCAGCCTCCCCTCCTCTTGGGCTGAGGCGCAGGGTCGCATTACTACTACCTTTCTTAGCCCTGAGCTTTGCTTGAGCTTGGTGTTATGCTTCCTGGAATGAGAAAAGCAGCAGCAATTCATTTCTGGCTACTTTCACACAACAGCTGAGTGTACTTTTTCCTCCTTGAACATAATTTTTTTACTCATAAAGAAGGTACCTTCTGCCTGATTCTGTGAGTGAACTGATTAGTATATCTATGGAAGGACTCAGGAGTGTGAGAAGTGAATGAAAATGAATTCATTCTATGGTTCATGAACTCTAGTAGTGCAAAATTACAAGAAGAAAACAAGAAAGATGTCAATGCAGCTGGCTTCAATTAAAATTTCAGTTAGAGCAGATGAAACAGACACAGTTGTGAAACTTTTTTAAAAAATTGCTATGGTGCCAAAGTATGAGTTCACATTCACTAAGAGCAAAGGGTCTCTTTCACACACAAATCACAACAACAACATACACACCATTCCAATCTCTGGTGGAAACATTCTCTGGTTCTGTGATTGTTTGGGTCCTGCTGGGCAGCCTCCTCAAGCTCAGCTCAATGTAGGTAAAATGTCCAGGAGGGCAAAAGCCCAGGGTTCAAACACATGCTTTGGATGCAGAACAACCCAGGTCCAATTCCTGGTAGAATCACTAGCTAGAAGGATCCCAGGTCCCAATGCTGGAGAGTCACTGTCAGAGACCTTGGAGAGAACTGCTAGGTAGAGGGCAGATCTTCTGCCTGGCCTCTGGGTTTGCAGCTTTCTGACTCCCAGCTGTTTTTAAAGCAACATTTCTTTTTCTATCTAAAATTAGAATGGTGAGATGAAGAAAGCTAAACAAGAGGTAGACCTTTTTGTGTGTGTGTAAAAGGACGTGATCAGAACTCAGTTCAGTTCTGGTACTAAAAAGAAATCCCTAGAAGGAGAACATGCTCAGATCTTTAATTCTAACTGTATGTCTTTTGCACCTGCCTCTGGTTTGTAGATCTTGGGGTTCTTATTAAAAACAAGGTATTTCTAACAAGCTTGAAGTTTGTCTACTCCTGATCACTCTCTAGATGGAGCAGCTGTCTGGCAGCTTCATATGTCCATGTCCCCGGGCCCAGAGAGAATTCTCTCCCAGCATTGTGTTTGCATTCTTGCTGCCTTGTCGATATCCACTGCATTTGTCTTAAGAGTGGAGACACAGTTTTGCTTCACTGGTTCAGAGAACACAGCCTTTGGAAGCGGGTGCATCTCTGGAGTTACATAGAACAGAGAAGGGGGGGGGGGGAATAGCTAACAAACCAACCCACAAATTTATATAATGAAAATACTCAGCACTAAAGCCATTTTGTACTTTAGTCTTCCTTGTGGAATTCCAAATGCCTGTTTTCCCTCAATTCAAATGACCACTCTCCCCCATATGTATTGATGTATGGGAGTTGAGAGGAGCTAGATTGAGACAAACACAGACATAATATGCTCATCAGAAAGGCAAGATTAGTTGTGCACCAGGGGTGGGGAGCCTTTTTCAGCCTGAGGGGGACTGCATGGCAAGGCCAGACGCAAAAGGTGAGCAAAGCAATGGGTGTGACTCTAATCTTTGCACAGAACGCATTCCAGCCGCACAAAAATTGGGGGTTTCCACACGCACGTCCTCCCCATCCAGGCGCATGGGAGGCATCGTCACAGTTTAAGGCAGGGAAACGCACTGGGGGCTGGTGCAGAACAGGGCCAGTTAGAGGGTGTGGCCTGGGGAAACTCCCCAGAGACGAAGTCTGGAATGCCCAGGCCTGAGCTGCACTCAGTGGCAAATACAAGTTGCTGCCATGTGGCTTCCAAAAACCTTTTCACTCTGATACAGACATATCAGTCTTGCCATCTGGCCAGCCCAGGACCTCCGTACAAATTTTAAAAATGCTGGAAGCAGTAGTTACAAGTTACCAGTTTCTGCAGCCACAGCAGACACTATGATTCTCCAGCAGCTTGACTTCACCCCTGGTGATGCCTTGTCCCTCGAGACAAATGGATGCCGGCAACAACTCCCGGCTGTGTGTGCAGAGGATTGCAACCCTAATCATGAATGTTCTGCATCACGTGTAGGTGCATCCCTTTGCCAGACAAAACAGGCAGTGTTTGATGACAGGCTTCCAAAAACTGGTGCCCTCCAGATATTAGACCAAAAGAATCATAGAATCATAGGATTTTAGAGTTGGAAGGGACCCTGAGGGTCATCTAGTCCAACCCCTGCAATGCAGGAATCTCAGCTGAAGCAGCCATGACAGATGACCATACAATCTCCGCTTAAAAACCTCCAAGGAAGGAGCGTTCACCACCTCCTGAGGGAGATTTCAACTCCCAGTGGTGAATACAGTGGTACCTCGGGTTATAAACACCTCGGGTTACAGACTCTGCTAACCCAGAAGTAGTACTTCTGGTTAAGAACTTTGCTTCAGGATGACAATAGAAATCACGCAGCGGCGGCAGCAGGAGGCCCCATTAGCTAAAGTGGTACCTCAGGTTAAGAACAGTTTCAGGTTAAGAACGGACCTCCGGAACGAATTAAGTTTGTAACCCGAGGTACCATTGTAGTTAGGAATGATGGGAGTTGTAGTAGTTGGAATATCTAAAGGACATCAGGTTGGGAGGCTTGGGCTACAGTATTGAGTTTGCATGTGGAAAGTCCAGATTCAGCTCTGCCTCTCCACCTTCGCCATGAAGGCTGCTTGTGTTTGTCACCTCTCCACTGCGCCAAAATGCTTTTCTGAGTGGCATTGTTATATAGCCAACACAAACGTTTATATCCCTTTTGCCACACTCAGGGTTTTTTTGGGGGAGGGGGTATATTTTTGTGTCCGTGAATTGTTGAGCACTTAACTTTCTCAATGTCTTATTGAGTAGATGTTATGATAGACATATAGGGTTGCACTCTTAACAAGTTGCTTTAAGCACCCTGCCATCTTCACAGTTCATAACTAGAAGGGGATTTCTCCCTATCATTCTCCACTCCCAATCACAGCGAATGTGATTACAGGGTCCATGCTGAATATTCCCTTGAGTCATGAGGAATCCTAGGTGTTCAGAGTTGGGGGGGGGTAAGGTGGGCAAGGTTTGAATTGCGATATTACCCCTTTTGTGGGGGTGAATAAGCTGCACTGTTACTGGGTTTTTTAAAGCAGGTATCTTCCTATTCTAAATTAAGCTGCCAGCCTTTAAGTGGAACCCACCACCTCACAAAATAAAAATCCCAATTCATTTTTTGACTTCACTCCTGAGGTGCACTCTTCCATTGTCTCCTGAGACCAGACAGATGCCAACCATACGATACTTGTTTTCCCTTATGGGACAAATACTACTTTGGGAGGGAGGCAGTCTAAAGCTCTTCTTTAGCCCCCCCCCCCCCCCGCTGCTAAGTTTTTGTTTTAAAGAGACATCTAATCACAGATCCCCCCCATAGTCCTTCAAAGTGTTTCCCCAAAACAAACATCTGCTTAAGTGAGGTCCTGAGAAATTAGCATTTCACTCTGAGTAATGAAACCAAGTGACTGGAGGTTTCCAGATTGAAGGTCCCAGTACTATTACCGGTATTTCCTTTTATTTGCAAAGTGAGATTATTGGGATGGAAGGGTTAGATGTAGATAAGGAATATTTCTTCTGGGGAGATAGCAACCACGACTGGACCTAACGGTCAGGGGTCCCTTTACCTTTATACGCATGTTGGCAGAGTTAGGTTCCTCTGTGTTTTCTGGGGCTTGCGATCCCTAGTCCGTGTGTTTGTGTAGCCTTGCATTCCAAGGGTTTGATGTATTCCTCCTTCCCGCCCCAGTATTTCTTCTTGTAATTCACTTGCTGAGTTGAGCCATTCCTGGAAAGGGTCTGATTTTCTTTCAGCGCTAATCAGAATAAGGAGTGGCAGGGAATTCCTCTTCTTGATCTACTGGCAGCAGTCTAAAGAGCAAGTCAAAAAGTGAGTCATTAAACAAAGGAAAAAGGAAGCCCTAAAGTCTCCTCAAAGGAGATTTAAAGTCACACCTAAGGCATTTCTATTACAGTGCCTCTGTTCTTAATTCTCAGGAATCATGGGGGAGGGAGGAGAAGGCATTGGTTCCACGGACAGAAGCTTCTGTTTAAAAATAGAAGCAAAAGGACTCTAGTATTTCAGTGGCTAATCAGTACCATTAATGGATTTAAACCAGGCATAGGCAAACCTGGCTCTCCAGATGTTTGGGACTACAATTCCCATCATCCTTGACCACTGGTTCTGATAGCTAGGGATGATGGGAGTTATAGTCCCAAACATCTGGAGGGCCAGAGTTTGCCTATGCCTGATTTAAAATATCATTTGTTGTTGTTGGCATCCGTCTGTCTCAATGGACACAATGGAGTTCGCCTCTCGGGGGGGAGTCAAACCGCTGGAGAATCATAGCGCCTGTTGTGGCTGCAGAAACTGGTAACTGGTAACTGCTGACTCCTGCGTTGTATTTGCTGTGTTCGCAGCCCCGAAGTGACCTCTGTGGGGCACAAGCTTGGATAGTATGTATGAAGGTCCTGGGCTGCCCAGATTACAAGACGCCTTCTTGGCCTCACTGATGTGGTCCAAAGGAAAGCAGAGCGATACTCTTGGCACCAGCTGGCTGCAAGAGTTGCCGGAAAGAGGCATACAAGGCCAAAATCTTTTGGACTCCACTCTGAATTTGTGTAGGTTTTGCTCCTTAGCCTTTTCTTCTCCTGAAGATGTCCTGTGAGGCAGCAGGTATGGATTTCTTGTCAGGGTTTATGCCCAAAGCCTTTCTCATGAATGAGTATAACCACAAGGCAGCGGAGGTTTAGGATCAGAGTTTCCTTCTCCTAGACGGGCTGCCTTCCCAGGTTGATGATCCCCATCTGCCCCTCTACAGCACGTGCAGAAAACACATTCTTGACCATTGTGGCCCACTCTTGGTTTCCTCCACTTAATCTGCCAGAGCCTGTCTTCACATGCAGGGGAAGTCCCATTGGGTACCCTCATGTGGTTAAGCTGGCCAGTCAAAGCCATTTCTGGGGTGTGGCTGCTGTCACATGCCAACAGCTTCAAGGAGCCACAGGTGAGAGCTGGGTGGGGATCAAAGGTGGACAAACTACCCCAGAAGGAGCACAGAATTGTAGAGTTGGATTATGAGGATAATCTAGTCCAACCCCCTGCAGTGCAGGAATATTTTGCCCAACGTGGGGCTCAAACCCACAACCGTGAGTCTTGTGCTTTATCAGCTGAGTTATGTTTCCTGCTGAGGGAAATGGCTGTTTCCCATGAGGTCGGACCCCCAGTCGTGCCAGAAATTCAGGGCTAATAAGAGGGTAATTAGTCCTGCCAACCTCTCCAGGGTAGGAGAGGGCTGTCTTACTCGCGGAGTCCGTTATCTGGCCGCTGCAACAAGATGTGGGGGCAGAGGACTTTGGGTGCCAAGCCTGGCACGGAAACTGGGCACTCTCTGGAGTCATTCTCTAGAGCAGGGACACCTGTTTCTTAAAAATTAATAATATTTGGCTAAAAACAGGCGTATTCTGGACTGAAGGAGATAAGGGAAACAATCTGTGGAACTGCAGAGTTCACCTTATTCAGTTTCACCTTATTTGGTATTACTACTTTCTTTCTTTTGCCTTTTCCTTGCTTCTTTTCCCCCACTGTGATCTCACCATTTTATTGCTTCTTATTGGGTTTTTTTAATTAAGAACTATTTAGTATTGCACTTTTGTACATGTTGTATCTATTGTATTTTCTTTTTTTGTACATTTTTATTGATTTTTTAACATATCATTTCCAACAATCATTTAACATAAATTCTTATCTTACACAATATTTTAGACTTCCATCAACAACCTCTGAAGATTTTCCATACTTTATCACTTGTATTCTGCATTTCTTAATTTCTCTATTACTTTTACTTATCATTAACTAATAATTCTCTTCATAATCTTCATTGCAATATTTCACACATTCCTCCTTACAGAAACTTCTTGCAGTCCTACTAGCGTAATCTGTTTATTACAATTGCTTTTTAAATAATTCAAATATTTACTCCAGTCTTCTAAGAATCTCTGATCCCGCAGGTTTTGAATCCATCCTGTTAATTTATCTAATTTTGCATAGTCCATTAACTTCATTTGCCACTCTTCTTTTGTCGGTAATTCTTCTTGTTTCCATTTCGTATCTATTGTGTTTTCAGAGGCTCAACAAGAGGACTACTACTTGAGGATTTGGCCAGAAAAGCCTGCAGTGAAGTATGGAGATTCCATGGTATTAAACTGCAGTTCCAATTGTGAGAACATTGGCTTGGAGACCAGCTTACAGACCGTTGCTGCAGGGACTGGGCCTGCTTGGAAAGCCTTCAATCTCACCAGTGTTACTGAGTGGGAACCAAAGCCATTGTGTTTTGCTACCTGTGGGGGGACAGAGCAGAAATATCAGAGGATAACCACCACAGTTTACCGTAAGTCATATACTGGGCAGTCCTGGAATAATCATTCACTCAGGGCAGAGGATTTGGAGTGCTGCTTGGCTTGAAGGTTATTCAGTGGAAAATAGGAGGGACATGGATTCAAATTCAGCAAGAGGCCGGGAAAGAAAGTGGCTGGCTACTACCCTGAGCATGCAAAGCTGCTTTCTGAATCCACATAACCCGGTAATCTAACTTGGAGTGGCTGTCCAGGGGACCAGGTAGGGATCTCCTGCACAGTCATTTGTGATCCTGGAATGGGAGCCCTGTCTTCAGGACTGTCTCCCCAGAGTAGTTCACTGTGGTGCTGATGCTGTTGCATTTTCAGCACCAGCAGGATACTTCTGTATTTGCCCAGGCCTTTGGTTTTTCTTTTATTTCCTCATTTAAATCTGCTTTGAATGCTGTTGATGTTCACTTCTATGTTGCTGCACTGCAATTCCCCCTGTTACTATTATTTGTTCGATTCTATTTAGGAATCACTTCTTATAAAGCATCTCAAAGCAGTTTAACAGCAGAAAGAAAGAACAATTTGAAATGCAGTGCAGCTATAGAGTGTTTTTATTAAAAGAGCTTTGTTTTTATGCTTTTGTTTTTTAAGCTGCCCTGGAAGTTTCCTTGTAAAGTGAAAGGCAGGTGCCAACCTCAAAAGCCCCAAGCAGCTTAGAGCCATTTGCCCAGAGGTTGAGGTTCCCTTCCAAGGCCCAGCTGCTTGGCCCACCTCAGAGTTGGGCGAACTTTGTCCAGCCCAAGGGCTGCATTCTTTTCTGGACAGCCCAGGGGCACTACCAGCGGTGGACAGGGCCAGATGCAAAAGTGGGTGGAGAAATTAATGTCCAATTTACACTCATGCATCTTCTCTATCCTCCATCCAGACAAGGAAGAGACATCCAAGTTCAAGGACTTATTCCAAACAGGCAAAATCATTCAGTGAGGCTGCAGAACTGGGCTGGTGGGGGGCATGGTCTGGGGAAAGGGGCTGCAGCTTGAGGAGAGTTCTGAGAACCAGATAGAGAAGCCTGGAGGGTTTACCCGCCATCGAAAGAGGTTCACTTGCTGAGAACAAGGGGCAGGGCCTTGCTGCGGTAGCCCCCAAGTTATAGAATTCCCTTCATTGCCCCATCCTTGATGACGCTTTAGTCGACAGTGGAAATGTCTGTGCCTTGAAGGGATACATTCTGCAACCTGTAAATATTATGTAAATTAATCAAATGGGCATGCTTCCTGCCACTTTTAATATTTTGCATAATTCAGCCTGCTGTGGCATGCCCGGAAGTTTTGTCCTTTCTTAGCTCTTAATGGCTTTGCCCAAGTCAGCCCTCTCTGTCAGCCCCACTTGGTTCCCAAGCAAAATTATCTTTGCAAAGGCAGGAGGGAAGACGGCAGTGGGGTGAGAGGGGCTGCCTAGTTGAAGCAGAGACCTCATGGGTCTCATCCTGAAGGTCTGGACATGCTGCCCCCCTGGTCCTGAGATGCCCGGCAGGGATCGGTCCCAAGACTGGCGTAGAAAGAAACACAGAACGTGTATCCTTTCTTTTTCCATTACTTCTGAATTTTATTAACCAATGAAGATTGGGTGGTATTTGATACTCAATTGTTTATGCATTTTTTTTTATTGTTAAATTGCTTTGACCTGTTTCATAGGAAGTGATCTGTAAATGAAATAAATTATTATCATTACTCATTTCATTTCTATACTGCTTTATTTTTATGGGGGGAAATCTCAAACTGGTTTACAACATTTAAAAAACAACAACAATCCAGAATAAAACGTTATTGAAGAAAGTCAAATCAATAGGATTTATCACTTTTTATTCCGTTCCAGGAGCTCCGGAGCGCGTAGTGTTGGATCCGCTGCCCGAGGTGGAGGTGGGTAAGGAGTATAATGTGACTTGTCGAGTTTTCGATGTTGCCCCCATCTGGAACCTCACCGTGACCTTGTATCAAGGGGAGAGGAGGCTCTATGTGGAGACCTTTGAGGACCACAGGAATCCTGAAGCCGGCAATGTTGTGGTGACAAGCAACAGCATCACCGCTCAGCAGAATGACCACGGAGAGGAAGTCACCTGCCGCGCAGTTCTGGACCTGAGGCCGGAAGGGCCCTTCTTGGAAATGGCTTCCCTCAGCAAATCGCTGGAGACTGTTGGTGAGTTCACATCAGAGGCCCCACGTCCTCTAAAAGAAGTGGGCACAATGGCAAAAGAAGCAGATTCATTGACTGCTAATGGGCATAAATCCAAGCAGAAACTCTGGAGGTAATGGAGCCCCCCCACCCTGCATTGTCACTCCCCCATACAGATCCCCTTGGATGTCAGAAAGGACACTCTTTCTTGCTTCTCTTTTGCATCCATGATGGATCTATTTCATTTTTATTTATGAAATGGCATTGGGGTGCAGACAGGGCTACTGTATCTGCAAGGCTGGGGGTACTGAATGAAACTGCAACTGGTTGTAATCTTTTTGGTATAGGTGGCTACCTGTAATTTTGCTTATGATTTATTTCCATCTGCCACAAACCAGAGAGGGCAGTAAGTCCATGGAAGCCAACTAACATCTAAGCCAACTGAGCAGGCTTGATGTTCATTGGGCTGGTTTGGATATATTTACTGCCTTCCTTTGTTTTTTGGGAAAGCTCACTTGTTTTAACTTCTGCAAACCTCTAGTTTATTTCTTCAGTAGCTTTGTTTTCATTTCTGTTGGCATCAGTGGTCACTGCCTGTTTATGGGAGTGATATCTCTTTTCATAACTGATATGATTTCTTTCATGGTTTTCAGTTTTCCCCATGGACCCATATCTTCAAACTTTGGGCTCTGTAGAGATCAATACTAGCATGCCTGTGGAATGTGAGGTGTCTGGACTTTTTCCGGTTCAAAAGGCAGCGTTTCAGCTGTTCTTTGCAGGGGAGAGATTGAACTCCAGCAACCACATATCAGGGCACAAAGTGAGTGCCCAGGCTCAGGTGACCTCAATATCAGCAGGAGAACATCAGTTGATCTGCATAGTCTCTCTGGGGCCAGTGACCAAAACTGCAGAGAGTACTGTGAATGTTTACAGTGAGTATCATTTCTGGATTTCATAGAATCAAAATTGTAGAGTTGGAAATGACCTGAGGATCACCTAGTCCAACCGCCTGCAATGCAGGATTCTCAACTAAAGCATCCATGACAGGAGACCACCCAACCTCTGCTTAAAAACCTCAAATGAAGGAGAGCCCACCACCTCTCATGCTTCGCTGTCAAACAGCTCCTACTATCAGAAACTTATTCCTGATGTTTTGTCGGAATCTCCTTTCTTGTAACTAGAAACCATTGGTTCAGGTCCTAGCCTCCGGAGCAGGAGAAAACAAGCTTCTTCCCTCTTCCATGTGGAAGCCCTTGAGATATTTCAAGCTGCCTATCATATTTCTTCTCAGTCTCCTCTTCAGCAGGCTAATCCTGAGCTCATTCCACCAGCATTTGTTGGCCCAACACCTATAAAGTACAGCCTTTTGCAGTGGGGCTGCCAGGCATAGGTCTTCCCTGCATGCCTGTCAAAATGACAGACATTTGGCTCCCATTAGTTAACAGCCTTTCAACATGCAATTCCAGGGAGCAGAGTCGGGCCAACGTCTCCACATCAGGAGGGGGATGATGAATGGGTTGAGCAACAGACTGGAACTTTCCTGCCTGTCCAAAAAAGCATCTAGATCAGTTTGTCTGGCCCTGCTGGATGCTTCCAGGAAGCCCACAAACAGTAGGGAAAAGAAACAGCTTCCCCTGCCCCTCCTGTTTGTCCCTAGCATCTGATACCCTGCCTGGCACAGGTACAGGGAGTGGGTGACGCTGTGGCCTAAACCACTGAGCCTCTTGGGCTTGCTAATCGGAAGGTCAAATCCGCATGATGGAGTGAGCTCCCGTTGCTCTGCCCCAGCTCCTGCCAACCTAGCAGTTTGAAAGCATACCAATGCAAGTAGATAAATAGGTACTACTGCAGTGGGAAGGTAGATGGTGTTTCCGCATGCTGTGGCTTCCATCATGGTGTTCCATTGTACCAGAAGTGGTTTAGTCACGCTGGCCATATGGCCCAGAAAACTGTCTGTGGACAAACGCCGGCTCCCTCAGCCTGAAGCAAAATGACTG
The DNA here is from genome assembly GCF_964188315.1 of Podarcis muralis. Taxonomy (NCBI): domain Eukaryota; kingdom Metazoa; phylum Chordata; class Lepidosauria; order Squamata; family Lacertidae; genus Podarcis; species Podarcis muralis. The sequence goes on along the minus strand of NC_135671.1, from coordinate 40,352,896 downwards.
CCTCATCCCATAGTCGCCTTTGATTGGACTTAAGCATCCAGAGGTCCTTTATCTATTACCTGTTACCTTTTGTACACTGCCTCTAAGCATGGAGAGCTCTAAGCTATTTCACCATCATGGCTAAAACCTGCCAATTTACCTCAAGCCTATTTTAAAAATTCACCAAAATTTTTAACTTGATAAGGTTTAGCTCATGGTGTAATAATTATAGTCAGTCAAGCAATCTAGATATGTAATGGCTGTTCTGCTACATTCTCTTGCAGGTTTGCCCAAACCCACCCTGCACATTGACCACCCCCAAATCCCTGTCAACACAAACGTGACAGTTATGTGCAGGTCTGATGGCTCCAAGTCCCCTGGTGTCGTCATGCGGATCAGTGACACCCAGGAGATCTTACTATCCGGAGATGGTCCTTCTCTGCAGTATTCACTGATGGCCCAGAAAGAGGATAATGGGAGGCAATTCATGTGCAAAGTGGAGCTGAAAGTTGATGGGCGCTCGGTTGTGAAAGAGACAGCTGCAAATCTCACTGTCTTCTGTGAGTAGGAAATGCTCTTCTGAACAATATTTTATTTCTAGAGATTCAGAACTCTTCGCATTATGCAACAAAGAATAAATAAATTATGCAGTGGGAATGAATTATCCAACCTGTGCAGCTTGTCGTCCATATATATAGGCCTAGTTCTGCATGAGGCAGCCTGTGCTTGGACTGTACCACTTCAGACTGTAGACAGGGGCTCACATGGCTGAGAGCTATTTTATACATGGTGGTTGTTGATTTATTTATATTCCGATTTTTCTCCTGACAGAACTCAAGGAAGCTAACAGATAAAAATAAGAACCACTAAAAACATAGAAAAACCCCCAATCATTAAAAAACAATTAAACATTGGTAGAATTAAAACCGCACACACACAATTAAATATACAAATAATTACAACAAAAACAGCACAACAATCAATCCCTGCACTTCAAAAACAGGCCTGGCCTTCTCCCTTATATGCTAGTTTTTAATCTTTTGTTTGCATCATGGAACACTGAGTCATGTCAGCCCCCACTATCCCCTGCCTTCTGAAGTGGTGCAGACCAAATATAGATTTAGCTCATCATTGGGATCAGTGTGATATATGCACAATTTGTGGGGTTAATTATTGTGTAAGGTTAATTAATTAATTTCCATGAATGAGAAAATAAGGGTTAGGGAAATTGCTTGAGAAGCTGGCCTATAAAATGGGAGGTTATTCTTGGAAGCCATCAGGTCTTTCCTACCCATGCACAGGTCCTATAGCTGTACCTTTTCCCAGTGTCAGTTCCCAATGCATTTTCTCAAATCTTGGAGCCACTTACACAACCTGATCAACTCCTGATTATTCACATCTGATGTGATGTTCGATGCTGGGAGGATTGTGTTTGGATGTCCGGTTCTTTTTAAACAGTGACACCAGGGGCAGGGAGGGGCTGATTCAGACCCGTGCCATTTAGCTGGGAGTGTGTTAACCTCCCTCCCTCAACCATTTCATTGGTCCAAATTGTCCCAGTGAGAGATACTAAATGGTGTGTGCAAGGGATATACTAGTACCTATGAGTGTGTGTGTGTGTGTGTGTGTGTGTGTGTACTCCCTCCAGTGCTGTGGTTCAATCCCACCCCCAACCCCTCCTGTGGTTTCTTTTAGCATGTTTTCTTTAATAATAATAATAATAATAATAATAATAATAATAATAATAATAATAATAATAATTTATTATTTGTACCCCGCCCATCTGGCTGGGTTTCCCCAGCCACTCTGGGCGGCTTCCATAGAAACCAAAAACCCCACTAAAATATCATACATTAAAAACTTCCCTGAACAGGGCTGCCTTAAGATGTCTTCTGAATGTCAGGTAGTTGTTTATCGTTTTGACATCTGATGGGAGGGCATTCCACAGGGCAGGCGCCACTACCGAAAAGGCCCTCTGCCTGGTTCCCTGTAGCTTTGCTTCTCGCAATGAGGGAACCGCCAGAAGGCCCTCGGCGCTGGACCTCAGCGTCCGGGCAGAACGATGGGGGTGGAGACGCTCCTTCAGGTATACTGGGCCGAGGCCATTTAGGGCTTTAAAGGTCAACACCAGCACTTTGAATTGTGCTCGGAAACGTACTGGGAGCCAATGTAGGTCTTTCAAGACCGGTGTTATGTGGTCTCGGTGGCCGCCCCCAGTCACCAGTCTAGCTGCCGCATTCTGGATTAGCTGTAGTTTCCGAGTCACCTTCAAAGGTAGCCCCACGTAGAGCGCATTGCAGTAGTCCAAGCGGGAGATAACTAGAGCATGCACCACTCTGGCGAGACAGTCCGCCAGAGTGGTGCATGCTCTAGTTATCTCCCACTTGGACGGGAGAAGAAGAAATAATAATTGTAGGACTGGATTATGGATGTTAACTCCTGACATCACATCTGTTTTGACCCTGAATGTATGAACTGAGCTCAGCTGAAATGCATTCTGTGATCTGAAGCGATACAACACTTCCGTCTATGGTGCTTGGCCTCTGGTGGTTTATTCACACATGCATCCTGCAGTGAATACGGATGCATGGACTAGCCTTGGGATTCTCAAGTTTCTGTGCAAGCTGCTAGACTGGAGCATCCAGGTGGCTTCTAGGATCCACGAGCTTCCTGTGCACGCTGCCTAAAGGGCACAAGATTACCACCAAATCTTATGCGGTTTTGCAATGATGAAATAAGATGCTGCAATTCATCCCTTATGGCCAAGGCAAAACAACCACGTTTGTCTTCTCCATTCCAGATGCGCCCCAAATGAGTGATTCTAGCTGCCCTGATAAGTTGACCTGGAAGGATGGCAGTGAAGAGACCTTTATCTGTTCAGCCTCAGGAAACCCACCACCAACTGTTGAATGCAGGAAAGATGAGGTGTCATACAACATTGGGATACAGCAGCAAGTCTCAAAAGAGCATGGTGGCATCTATCATTGCAATGCCACCAACGCCTATGGATTTGATGTAAGAGATGTGATCATACACATTGAATGTAAGTTAACCTCCTTGTCCAAATCGTCTTCCAATGAAACACACACACACAAACACACACGAGAAGGAGAGAGAGAGAGAGAGAGAGAGAGAGAGAGAGAGAGACACTCACATGGTTTGGATTGGTAGCAGACTACCAAGAATGTGGAATTATTTAAAATTACTCTGCTAAAGAGCAGGACCAAAATGTAGGTTATAAATTGATCCCAAGGAGCCCAACAGAAAGAACCTTCCTCAATCTTTCTGGATTGGAGATAGTACACAGCTGGATATGGGATGCCAAGCCGAGCCAGGCCACTGGCCAGGTTGTCTAACAACCCGCAGGCATTAATTGCACAGGTCCAACGGAAACTCTTTTGGGTTTTGATGTGAGTGCTGTTGAAATCTTGCACACGCTTGTTGGCTCGCTGAACAGCTTTTGTCAGGTGCCAGCCTCTGGAAGTCGCATATTCTCAGCCTCAAAGTCAGAGACGACCGTGGGCCAACATAAAAGTGTGCACTTACCACAGGTAATAGTGATGCCTTCAGGTTCCCAAATCAGCGGACTTGACTCTTCCGACACTTGCTCCTGTGTTCCCTTTGATAGGCCTTAGTGCTTCATAACCTCCAATTTGTGTGTAGCCTACACAAAATTCCACTTTCGGAAATGTGCAGATTAGCTCAATTGTCTTAGCATTTCAATTTGCAACCAGACTTCCAACCCTTAAAATACCAGGAACTTCCAGAAAGCAGCTAGTTTTGGAGGATTAGTCACACCTAGCATTCAACAGCAACACAAGTGTAGGAATCACCAGAGGTCTTAAAGTTAGCGAAAGAGGCAAGAATCTCTGTGGTCCACTGGTCCAGGCTCATTTACTTGAGCTTTTGGTGTTTAGCAACCTACACGTCCTTTCAATCACGAGGGCTTGAATTTTGCCCTTTAAAAAGCAAAGCTGTGTGTGTTCTGCAGATTTGCAGCCCTGCAGAATTCTTAGGCCCATAACCTTAACCCACTTGTCTTTGCCTTTCACAGCTTACCAGCCTGACATCCTTGGAATCATAATTGGGGTTCTCTGCGCAGTGTTTATTTCTTCTGCAGTAGGGGTGGCTTATTACATGCACTACAGAAGTAAGATCAAGAAGTACCACCTAAGACGGCGGCAGCAGCAGCAAGTAACGGGAAGCCCCATGGAGCAAAAGTGCCTGAATGGCAACGTATAGTCTGTGAATGTTTAAGTGGACAGGTGGCTGCTATAAGCTGAAGAGGAACTTGAGCCCATGCCAGCAAGTTGCAGTTGTTATTCAGGTTCATCCTCCCCACTTAGCCAGTGATCAGGGGGAGAAAATGGGAAAGCATTCTTGAGATGCTGAACAACTGATGGGCAGTGCTCCAACTGGACTTTGTCTTAAGGAGTTTGGATGGTTTCTGCACTTTCAGAAAAAGACTTGTGATCAGAAACTTGTCCCTTTTATGTTTTCTTAAAACCTTCTCTTCCATCCAAGCCTTGGAATCTTGAAGTTTTGAGAACTGGAGTGTTGGACTCTCATGCTTACAGGTCGGGGGGGGGGGGGTAAAAGCTGCCAGAGCATAAGCTTTGAGAGATAGCTGACAACATTCAGTTACTCAGTAAGAAGCAACACAAAGAGTTCAGGCAGGTGTGTTGAAGGCAGAAGGATGGAAGAGCCTCATTAAGGATGGACTATTTCCCCAGCAGTGGATGCTTTCAGAACTTAGATTTTCATTCCTGCAGTGTGAAATGAAGTGTCTGCCTGGATCCTTCACCTCACCCCACTGGGACTATAAGCCGGCAAGATCATGATTGCATTTTGCATTGTGAAAACAATTGTCTCCTTCTTGGACCATCCAAGCTCTTCCAGGGTGCAATCTGGCACCAGTTGGGTCTTAAAGGAAAGCCAAGATTCTTATGTGGTGGCATAGTCAACATAAAATGGTTTTTTATCATGATCCATGAACTCAGGATTCTCTTCTTTAAAGATACTACATGTCACAACTCTAAGACAACTTGTCTTTTTCAGTGTCAGGCCAGGCTGAAGTCTTAAATGTGAAGGATATGAGAATGGTTTAAAAATAATGTAGGCTTTTAAATGACTGCTGAAAAATGTTGGGTCATGTGTTTCCATATGCTCAGTTTTTCCACACTTCCACGAGTTTAAAGTTTCATTTTTGCACATGTGGCTCAAAGCCACATTTATATGTAAAAACACCAACAAAATCTGCTTTGTGAATTATGCTTTATGGGTGTATGCCTAAAATGTATGAAATGGTCTACATACATTAGAATAGGAGGAAAGCGCTCTTGCAGAACCTTGAACTTGTCATCTAGATTTTTTTAAATGACTCCTTGTTTTAAATCTAACCTTGTATAGGAGAATTACCCCACTGTTTCAAAAATCTTTGAGCTTCTATTCTGGAGGCTGAGCACCCAAACAGCAACTGAATTGAAGGGACTGCAAGTTAATTTTCTTGCATCAAAACCTAGCAAGTCATTCTCAATGAATTTATTTTTATGTTCTTGTCTTATTGCCTGGAGAATAAAATTGTTTGCTAAATTCTGTTCATGCCATCTCCTGAATGAATGAAACTTTCACTGCAGCATGGTGAGTCTCTGTTACCAGGAAGAACAGTATGTGGGACACGGTGTCTTCTGAGAGGCAGACGGCATATGATGTGATTATGCTTCCTTAGCTGCTCTGTCAGTGTTATCATGCAACCATATATAAAAATGGGAATGCTCTGAATTTAAAATTCAAGGATATTTCACTATTATTATTCTGTAGACTTTCCATACCTTAGACATTAGAGATTTTTAATAATAGTAATAATTAATAACAAGAATAATTTATTATTTATACCCCACCCATCTGGCTGGGTTGCCCCAACTACTCTGGGCGGCTCCCAACAATTAAAAGCACAATAAAATTTTAAAGAGGTTTATCACTGCAAATAAATCATAGAATCATGTAACTGTAGAGTTGGAAGGAACCCTGAGTGTCATCTAGTCCAACCACCTGTCAGTAAAAGAACACCTGGGAGGCCCTGACACACCAACTTTCTAAAGTGGCTTCATGTGCATTTCAAGGCTGGATTGCTGCAGTGCTGTATGTGGGGCTTCGCTGGGACTTGATCTGGAAGCTGCAAGACAGTGCAGGATGCTGCAGCACAATTGCTGGCAGAAGAGACGCCTCGTCAGCATAGAGCACCTCTGCTCAGAGATCTGCGCTGGTTGCCTGCTGACTCCCAGGCCAAGTTCAAGGTGTTCCTATTAGCATATAAAGTCCTTAACAACTTGGGATCAGTTTACATCTGAGATCACCTTGCCCCACATATGACCGCTTGACCACTTCTGTTGGCAGAACTGGCACCTTCACAGAGGCTGCACATGACCCACATCTGTCAGCACTTGATTTTTTAGTGTGGCAGCATCAACACTGGAACGCCCAGCCCCTGGCTCTCAGGCGCCTTCACTGTAGTCCTTTCAGCACCTGCTGAAGATGTTCTTATTTAGACAAGCCTACCCAGATATTCTGAAAGTTTGTAGGAGTTTAAATTGGTTTTAGTCTATTTTACTGTGGTTTTAATCTTCTGTATATTTTAAATTATGGTTGTAAATTTTTTTTTAGAGATAATTTTATTGTTCTGTCTTTTTTTGTAAGCCACTTTCAGGTTTCCTACAGTCAAGCAGTATATACATTTTATGAAATAAGTAAATAAAATTAATAAATGGGGAGGCTTGGAGAGGGAGGTGGAAGCCCTGTTGTTATTTTAAAAATTGTTTTATTAAAAATTTTCTTGGGTTACATAAGTACATACAGTGTCTGTTTTCAGTTTTCTGTTTTCTTTTCTAGAGATCATTTATATTTGATGTGAGACAATAACGTTTTAGAAAAGATAAGGTTGGGAGAAGCCCTGTTATGCATGTGGAAGGCCTTGCGTAGGACTTCTGCTGATGGAACTCATCAGCTGAATCCTGCCCAGGGTCTTACACCTGCTCCTGCTGCCCCTGAAAAGGAGCCAAAAAATCCTGAAACCAGATCACCTAATCTTGGGGTAACCTATGATGTGAGCATTCAATCTTCTGGCTGTTTTAAAATTATTATTATTCAAGGAAAGAAACATCTATCTGACTTTTAGAAGACATCTGAAGGCAACCCTGTATCGGGAAATGTTTAATGCCTAATGTTTTACAATTTTTTATGTGCTGTAAGCTGCCAAGAGTGGCTGGGGAAGCCCAGCCAGATGGGCAAGATATAATTTATTTATTTTTTAAAAAATATTATTGAAGTGATTTTGCCCCCTCACAAATGGAACGAGCTTGGGAGAAAAGAGACTGTACAAATTGAAACACATGCTATGTCTCTGCATCACAGTTCCCTAAGTGCACAGCTGGATTCTATGAACTGGACCAATGTCTGTTGCTGAGAACAGAGTAGCTAGGCAATACTGGATGGTTAAGCCCAGTCAAAGGCGACTCTGGGGTTGCGGCACTCATCTCGCTTTACTAGCCAAGGGAGCTGGCGTTTGTCCACAGACAGCTTTCTGGGTCATGTGGCCAGCAGGACTAAACCACCTCTGGCGTAACGTAAAATCAACCATAGTAACATTCACATTACACACAGAAAATTAAGATAACGAAGTGAAGGAATGGGTTTCTGTGTAGCAAGTTAAAAACTGACTCAACCCCCCCCCCTTTTGTTCTTTCAAAAAAGAGCATTTTAAATGCTCAAAACTTGAGCTGTTGAGCAAAAGCAAAATAAGGACACAATTGCATAAACAAGCTCTCTCCTTTATCAGTCACGGCAAGGGATGACCCTGACTCTTTAGGGGGACAAAGAAAACACGTCAATACTTTTATCTTATGTGCTCACCACAAAATACGTGGGGGCCAAAAGCGTGTTCCCAGAGATGACGACCTCTGTGTCCCAGATAAGAGTAGGAAGAGGAAGATCCTTTTATGGTCAGAAGTGCAGGAAGGAAGATCCTTTTATGGTTGAGAGTGCCGGAGCAGGAACATATGTGATGTCAACCTGCGTACGTAGGCTGACGTGGTTGGATTTATATGGGAAGGAGGGAGAGGGTGCCTGGAGGATATACAGTGGTGCCCCGCAAGATGAATGCCTCGCAAGACGAAAAACCCGCAAGACGAAAGGGTTTTCCATTGCGGAGGTGCTTCGCAAGACGAATTTCCCTATGGGCTTGCTTTGCAAGACGAAAACGTCTTGCGAGTCTCACCATTCCCCCCCCGCTTCCCCCCCTTTTTCAAAGCTGCTAAGCCGTTAATAGCCTTTTAACAGCTTAGCCGCTAAGCCTTTAATAGCCGCTAAGCCGCTAAATCGCTAATAGCGCTAATCCGCTTAGGGATAGCAGAAGGCACTTGCGTTGTGAGTCCACAGCAAGTCCAAAGAAATGAGAAGTTTCATGCAGTATATACAGTGGTGCCTCGCAAGACGAAAAAACTGCTAGACGAAGAGAATCGCGGAACGGATTCTTTTCGTCTTGCGAGGCACCACTGTATATACTGCATGAAACTTCTCATTTCTTTGGACTTGCTGTGGACTCACAACGCAAGTGCCTTCTGCTATCCAGAGAGCAGAATAAACTCTTTCTTTGAATCCACCTCGGTGTCGTTTGACTTCCTTCCTCCTATCCCAGAGCAACGCAGACCCAATCGTTGAACTCCAGTAAGGCTACAGAAGGATAACATTAAAATAAAAATTATGAATAACATTAAAAATAATCCTAATGAGAAGGCTGAACCTAGTGCACTGCTATCAATTTATTCATGTTTGGCTCTATTTCTGTCAGCAGCATTCTTAAATCACCACAATTAGCTATGCCCGAAGCCGGGGAAACCCCCTCCCTCCAGCACGACCTCCGGGTCCAGGGGAGGCATTGCTGCTGCCCTGCACCCGACCTGCCAGCCAGCGCCATTACACAACGCATGAAACAGCTCTGAATGGGTTTTTCAAAAATCTCTTCTTCCATTATGCTTCCACTGCCCGCCCCCAGTTGCACCCCAGGCTACTCCCGCCCCCCTGGGAAACTCCTGGAAGCCAATGCAAGGCCTCCCCCTGCTCCCGCCTGGGAAGCTGATGGGACCCCCAGAATGGTGTGTAGCCCCAGCTGACAGGGTCACAAGGTTTGTGTCTTTCAGGTGTGCAGTAAAATCCTTGTCTGCCCCCCAGTAGTGGTCATGGCCGCCCCATTTATCTCCCCACACTACTTTTTCTGCTCTTTCCCCTGCAAAGGATGTCACGATCTCGTTAAGAAGAGGCCGCATTCAGTCACAGTCAAGCCCTTTGGAGGCCCAAACTTCAAGCAGGGGCAGCTGGATCTCCTCTCCTTGGAAATAAGGCGCGTTTAAAAACCGCCATCCTTCAGTCTGAGGATCTGTGAATGGGCGACACCTGCTGGCGAGTAGCAAGTGCACTCAGTGTCTTCTGCAGAGGCATTTTTAAGGCAATGCCATCTTCATACTGTTGGCACATCCATTCTTTGGGTCTGAGAGAGCGCCTTTCGGCAGAACTGTCACCCACTGCCTCCCATGTCGCAAGGCGTCCTGAAGGGCCCTTTGCCCTGTGTGGAAACTGGAGGCCTCTTCTGGGAATCTTCTCTGACAGCCTTAGGATGTTGGGGGGCTTCACTCACGTAGCCACTGCCCCCCAGTCCTGTGGGGATTCACCTGGAAGATACCTGAGCCATTTGGTGTTCTGGATAACCTCAGGAATAATAAAGTTGTTTAAAAAATACACAGTTTCTCCCATGTATATCATGTATACAGATATTTCAATCTTTGGAGAGTTCCATACGTTTTACAAATGTTTTGCTCTTTAAAAGGTGGGGCAGAAACAGCCTTGGGGAAGACACCACCCACTCTTTCTCCTTTGTATTCAAACACAATTGGAAATAAGCTGGTTTCCACCAGACCATTCTTATTATCAGGGCTTTTTTTCCAGCTGGAGCTCAGCTCTGGCCCCTCTCAGGCGGGCACCGTTGCCATTCTAAGAGAACAAGGGAGAGGTTCATGGTGAGCGCCAGCACGTCTTTTTCTTGGAAAAAAATGATTATTATTATTTACAGTATTCCCCCCATTTATTGAAATCTTGACGCTTTGATCTACCTAACGATGCAAACACTATTGTAGCAAAATATAAACATTTTCCACTGCCATATTTCCGACTGTTTATGCTGGCAAATTGACAGATGTGAGGCATGTCCATTTTGTGCATTGCCTTTTTTAAAAAAGTAGGTGTATGTTGCTGTTTAAGAAACCACAATGACTCCAGTGGAATTAATTTGCATAATGGGAGCAGATGTATAGGAAGACTGAAGTGCAAATGAGGCTGGTGGTTGAGAGCCCTACCTTTGATCTGCAGGATCTTCTGACTGCTTGTCAGGTTTTAAGGTGTGACATGAGTCTTCCTTGTGGTCCGCTCCCCCCCTTGCCATCTTACTGAACCCGCGAAACAATGTGCCCTACATTATGGTTACCAGACGTCCCTGTTTCCTGGGGACAGTCCCTGGATTTATAAATCTGTCCCCGGATTTCATTTAATGTCCCTGGATTTATATTTTAAGTGTTGTAGATTTATTAGTAGGGAATGAATGTTGCGTGATTGGTTCAACGGCACAAGACACATCATATGGGGACTTCCTTTGAGGCAAAATGGCGGGCGCCACGGCAGTGAGCAGCTCCTGAGGCCAGCCAGAGCCAACTGCGCTACCAGGCTGGCTCTGGGCTGCTGAGACTGCTGCTGCCGCCGCCACTGCTGGGAGGGAACTAGGGACGCCCAGCGCGTCAACTGCGGGAACCACTGACCCCCCTACGACCCAAATCGAGCTGGGAGCAAGAGCACCAGCTGACTGCCCAGCGGCACTCTGGGGCCAAGAAAACCCTGGAGCTGACGCAGGGAGAAGGAAGAGAGGAAAAGAAAGAGAGAGAAAGAGGAAGGAGAAAAAAGAGGGGAGCCCCGACTTTGCCGCGCTGCTGCCACCACTGAGGAAGAGAGGTAGTAGAGCACTGGGAGGGCAAGGACATGTGGCCAAGTCCTGGCCCGACCCGAGCCTACTCCATGGCGGCTAGCACTCCAAGAGAGCAGGCTGGGGCCCAGAGGAAGGCCACGCGACAGAGGAGACCACAGAAGAGAAGACATTACTTCTTTTTTAAAAAATAATAACTTTTTTAAAAATATTTTTTTTCTCTTTTCAAAAAAAAAAAGTATCCCCGGATTCTTTGAAAAAAATCTGGTAACCTTACCCTACATTGCAGGGGGTTGGCCAGTGCGGTGGAGGGGTGAGAGTGTTGGCCCAGGACCTGGAAGGGACCAGGATTCCAGGGTTCGAATCCCCATTCTCATGAAGCTCATTTGGTGTGACCTCAGCCCAGTCACTGCCTCTCAGCCTGACCTACCTCACGGGGTTATTGTGGGCATTCAGTGAGCAGTGTGAGAATCCTGTACGCCACCTTGAGCTCATTGGAGGAAGAAAGGTGGGAAATAAATGCAATGAATGAATGAATGACTCTTGGGGCCCCTTCCAGTTCTACAATTCAGTGATTCTATACAAGGGGAGAAGGGGCAAGACAATCCTATGCCTGTTTATTCAGAAGTAAATCCCACTGTGTTCAACCAGAACTTCAGCCTTCAGCACATGCTGAACTCTTGTTAGGGATGGGGAGAAAAGTGATTTGGTTTGGATTTTAATGCTAACCTAGCCAATTTACACTTTCTGGAAAAAGATGCAAACTGAAACATGGCTATCCTTAGAAAATTCACACTTCTCTGACTTGTGATGCAGTTCTAGCCAAATAATGTATGCAAATTGCATGTACTAGAGCAGAGGTTTTCAACTTTTATGAGTTAACAGTTCCCTTGACCAACTGCATTCTTTCTCCAGCTCCCCTGTAGGGAAACATGAGTCTCAGGGGCTCACTTATGTTGTTGTCCCTTGCCTGCTGAGCTGTCAGCCCCCACCCCTCTTTTGGACACCCTCCCTTGTGGAGGGTTCCCTCAGCCTCCTCTCCTCAGAAACCCTCACTCGCATGCTTACTTTGCGTGTCAAAACCCCTCCCCCAGAAAGAAAGACACAGGACACGATGTTTAAGTTTAATGGGCATGAAATGGCCACAACTTTATTGATTAGAGAATTGAAGGTATTGGCCCTAGGCATTGGCTCCTATCCGCTACCCGGCATGATGTCCGGGAAGGGTTAACACTAACCGTGGGAGGCCCCCGTTGGAGTACGCCAACTAGGATCCCACGGGTGTCACCGCTTGGGGCGTGCCGGGGGCCCTTACCAAGGTAGGTTTCGGACAAGACAACGCCCCTCGGAGTCCTGTACCGGACTACCCCATTTCCTGGGGGAAGGTGATGGCGTTCCTTCCCCCCCCCCATCCGTTTGCATAACAATTGAACCCCAGCCAATGCCTAACCGCCAATACAGGGAAAGTTGTGACGGTTTGCTACGAGGTAGGCGAAAAAACCAACTGGCGGAAGATCGCCAACTTGGAAAAATTCCTACCAGGCCCCTTGCGGCGACCAACCGAAGTCCATAGCAAGGTCATGACTACCTACGGCTACCTAAACGTCTAAGGGTGGGTGGGATGGGAAAACCTCTCAGCTGGTCGGGAGTGAAGAGGGCGGACCCTGGGCGTGCCCGGCTTAAAATACCCTAAGCCACGCCTCCCCCCGGCCCGCCGATAGGCAGGCGGGGGTCGCGAGCACGCCCAGGGATTCCCCCAACTCTCGCGGGGGCCAAGGTTAGCCCCCGTGCTTGGGAGGAGGGGCTAGACCGCAACCCCTTTCTCCTCCCTAAAGTCGGAAATGGCTTTCTCCAAGGCCAGGGCCGCTACAACAAACAGCTGCACAAATCTCTGGATTTGTGAGAGACGTGAGAGGGCATCAGAGGAGGGAGGGAAGGAGGGAGGGATGGAGGCCGGTGCTGCCCACTGCACCCCTGACCAACATTCAAGGTGCCCCTGGGTGCCACAGTGCACTGGTTGAAAAGCACTAGAGGAAAGTGAAAATATTAGTCAAATTTGCATACAAAAATGTGTATATTACAAGAAATTTTCATTAAAATGCTCACAATTGTTAATAAGGAATCCTTTTTAAAAACATAATCACAAATGCAAAATGTGGATAACTGAACAGAAGGCCGGGAAAATGAGAAACTGAGATAAAGCAAAATTGATAGTCACCTCCTCCCCCAACTCTTTCTCTTGCTAAAAGCAGTTGCTTTGGCTAGGCTGTGCCTAGCCTGCTCCTCCAGAATGTTCTTTCTAGTTTTGCTGACTTATCTTCCTCTAGCAGAAAGGATACAGTGCCCTCAGCCCACCACCAGCCGAAGCCTTCTTATCTTTCCTGCATGTTGCTTGCTCTCCTTATATTCATATAGCTCATCCTGCAGTCTCACAGCAAGGAGAGAACACCAGCCTCACCGCCTGCCATTTCTCTTGCTTGGGTGCTCTTTACTCTTCCAGCCACCTTTGTCACTATCCCGGCAGGTAAGTGAGCCAGCCCCCTCTGGGTCACTTCTTGGGGACTGGGAAAAGTGCACAAACCCTGGGATTTCCTCTTCTAGCTAGCCAGAGGTGGGGGTGGATAATGGAAGCCAAACTGCTGCCTTTGACAGAAGCTGCTTGGGTGGTCTTGTTTGGCCCATCATTCTTTCAGCCTGGCCAACCTGACACGGCAGTTGTTGAGAATAAAATTGAATAACCTCATGTATATCTCTGAGTTTCATAGAGCAAGGGGAGGAGAGGACATGGTGAAGGAAAAGAAGTAAATCTATGGGATTTGTGTTGCTACTTAATAGAAAAGCAAAGTCAATTCAATTGTTTATCTGCTATGTATATATCCCTTACCTCATTGAAAAAGATTACAAAACTGATTAAAAATTAAAATCAATTAAAAAGACAGCAAGAAGTCAAAATGAAAGGAAAGAATTAAGTTAGAATAAGTATGGCTGCAATCACACAAAGGAGAAAGTCCCTTTGAACTTAGTGGGACTTACGGTACTTCTATGATTGAAGATGCCCACGCTTGCATTGCAAGTAAGTAATTAATGCCCTGCTCTGCTACACAAAGGGTGTTCAGGGTAGCTTCACACCATGAAAATGCAGAGGGGAAAATAGGTGTCAAAGAGGCAAAAAATCATATTTAAATTGCAGTAATCTGAAGGAAAGGGACGCGGGTGGCGCTGTGGGTAAAAGCCTCAGCGCCTAGGGCTTGCCGATCGAAAGGTCGGCGGTTCGAATCCCCGCGGCGGGGTGCGCTCCCGTTGTTCGGTCCCAGCGCCTGCCAACCTAGCAGTTCGAAAGCACCCCCGGGTGCAAGTAGATAAATAGGGACCGCTTACCAGCGGGAAGGTAAGCGGCGTTTCCGTGTGCGGCTCTGGCTCGCCAGAGCAGCGATGTCACGCTGGCCATGTGACCCGGAAGTGTCTCCGGACAGCGCTGGCCCCCGGCCTCTTGAGTGAGATGGGCGCACAACCCCAGAGTCTGTCAAGACTGGCCCGTATGGGCAGGGGTACCTTTACCTTTACCTTTAATCTGAAGGAAAACAGAAAGCAGCAGCAACAAAACTTTAAACATTACAAGACTGCTGCAAAAGCCAACAGTGTGACGCGGCAGCTAAAAAAGCCAATGCAATTCTGGGCTGCATCAATAGGAGTATAGCATCTAGATGAAGGGAAGTAATAGTGCCACTGTATTCTGCTCTGGTCAGACCTCACCTGGAGTACTGTGTCCAGTTCTGGGCACCACAGTTCAAGAAGGACACTGACAAACTGGAACGTGTCCAGAGGAGGGCAACCAAAATGGTCAAAGGTCTGGAAACGATGCCTTATGAGGGACGGCTAAGGGAGCTGGGCATGTTTAGCCTGGAGAAGAGGAGGTTAAGGGGTGATATGATAGCCATGTTCAAATATATAAAAGGATGTCATATAGAGGAGGGAGAAAGGTTGTTTTCTGCTGCTCCAGGGAAGCGGACACGGAGCAATGGATCCAAACTACAAGAAAGAAGATTCCGCCTAAACATTAGGAAGAACTTCCTGACAGTAAGAGCTGTTCGACAGTGGAATTTGCTGCCAAGGAGAGTGGTGGAGTCTCCTTCTTTGGAGGTCTTTAAGCAGAGGCTTGACAACCATATGTCAGGAGTGCTCTGATGGTGTTTCCTGCTTGGCAGGGGGTTGGACTTGATGGCCCTTGTGGTCTATTCCAACTCTATGATTCTATGATTCTAAAAGAAAAAGAAATCAACTTGGAGTGTAAAAAAACCTAGATTGGGATCCTGACAGATCTCCACTGAGAGGATGTTTGAAAAGAGAATTGACAGTACTGGACACAATGGACCCAAAGCGGTTTCATATGTCCCTGATGAGAAAATTGCTAAGAATTGAAAATTGCAAGAAATATATTTATATTTCTTGACATTATCTCATGTACATTCCTAAGCATTTGGGTTGGTGTTGATGACAACTTTACAAACTCATCAATGGGTCATTGGGCAATGCTTCTAAACCAGAAGAAGTAAGCCAAGGAGAAAACCTTGGATTCCTTTTAAAGGTTGGTTGGAGAGAATTCTTTTGGAAGCTAAAACTCTGCTTTTCTCTCTTTCTTAACAGTAATGAGATCCTGGAAGCTCTGCATTGATTTTCTGTGGTGTGCTGTGACCCTCACGGCATTTCCAGGTCGGTGCTCCAAAACTGGGACTGTACACTCAGCTCAATCCCATTTCAAAGGGCTCCTCCAGAGGAGCTATTTATTCAGCATTTGCAATGATTTGCTTGCACAAAGCTTATTAAGTGGTTATTGATATTCATTCTGATTTGCTGGGAAGTCAAGTTGTATTGCAATGAGCATTTATTCTGATATGCCTGTGGGTTGTTTATAGGGGCCTGTCCACTTTGGGGCATCGTTTAGAGGCTGACCCCCCCAGTCCACAGCCACACATGAGCAGCTTAGGTCTTTCCCATCCATTTTGGGGGACTCCAGATAAAGAAATCCCCCATATGCACTATCCGTGTATAAACAACCCCCAATTTTAAACTTGAAAAAAATATATACACAGGAAAATGCAGTAATTTGTGCAAATAGCTGGTTTTGTGCAAATCTGAGGCGTCAAAAGGGAGAAAACTTATAAGACTCCATTCAGGAGCACACCAGAAATATTTATGAGCATGGCTGAAAATGAAAGCAATGTGAAAGCAGCGGGCACTGAAGGGGGAGTAGCAGAAAGTGAAAATTGATTCACCCAAAACACCAAAACAAATCGTCTGTGACTCTCTGGTTTGGAGCCTCATTTCTGACGCGCAGCGTAAATTATCAATGCAGAGTTTTTAAGTGAAAGAATAAGAGCTTTATTGAGTTAAAATAAACTTCTTCATAAACAACATGGTTCCAAACAGTTTGACTGAGCTTACATACTGACTCTGCTCACAACTGACTGACTGAAATCTTACTGAGAACACAGAGAGAAAATGGCTGCTACTTACAAGGAGACTGTCCCATGTCAGAGTGACTCCCCAGGTAGCAGTTAGGCCTGGAGAACTTGAGGAGGCCCAAATGATTGTGCAGTCCCAGCCCTTCCCAGCCTGCGTGGCTGCTTCTGCTCTCAGGTGACAATTTCCCCTGATTTATAGGAAAGACCTGTATCTGGCAAAGATGCACTTGCAAGGAAAAGGCATCGAGATGGTGTTGTCTGAGGGGAACATTGTGTGAACTCTGAAGACTGTATAGGAACACAAACTGCTTATATGTGTCTGGTGTGTGAAGAGACAGTAGATTTGTTGTGCTAGAGCCATAGAGTGTTTTAATCCATATTAATTGCACAAACCTAATTTCCAGTACAGTGGTACCTCAGCCTACAAACAGTCCTGTTAATGAACTATTCAGGCAATGAACTCCACAAAACCGGAAGCAGGTGTTCTGGCTAGCGAACTTTGCCTCGGAAGCCAAACAGAAGCCGAGCAGTGGAAAGGCACCAGCGGCGGGAGGCCTCAGTAGGAAAAGTGCGCCTTGGTTTAAGAACAATTCGGTTTAAGAATGGACTTCCGGAACAAATTAAGTTTGTAAACTGAGGTACCTCTGTATACACTTGATTTAGTGACCATCTGGAAGTATTTAAAGTGCTGCTGTTAATTTTTAGGTTCTATATGGTTTGGGACCTTGATACTTATTGTAATTTATTTATAAATATATTTATATAGCAGTACATCATAAAAATATATCACAGTGGTTTACATATCAGGGGGCTGGACCTTGGGGTCCCTTCCAACTATACAATTCAATTAATCTATGAACAATATAAAAGCATAAAACCAAGCAATAAAATCACAAAAAGTTAAAAACAAATTAAACGTGAAAAGCAGTTAACAATAAGTTGGAAGCAAAAAGCAAATAAAAATAAACATTAATAGACTATAGTGGGAGATGTACTCTTAATTGCCTGGTGGAACAGAAAGGTTTTCAACAGCCGCTTAAAAGTTGGCACAGAAGGCACCCGCTGAATCTCTATTGGCAGCAAGGATGCCACCTTGCCACCACAATTTAAGGGGCTGGTGCCACATGCCATGCACGAGTGATGTCAGCACATCATGCGCATGCCACAGGGTGTGTGAGAGTGGCGTGAGCACGCCAGCAGGCTGCACAATTAAAATCAGCGTGTGCACGCGGCTGCTGCGGATCCCCCCATGTCTGGTACAGAGTTCCACAGGAGTGGGTGGATAAGATTAAAGGCTTGGTTTCTCATTGTTGTCATATGAGCCTCACCAGCGCAGGGAATGACTAGAGACACTCCTGCAGATGGTCCTGAGGTATCCTGAGCCCAAGTTGTTCAGGGCTTTGTAATCAATACAAGAACCTTGAACATGGCTTGGTATCAGATAGGCAGCCAGTGGCAGCAGTTTCAACAATGGTGTCACATGTTCTCAACCAGAAGCTCCCAACAGCCTTCTGGCCACGGTGTTCAGCACCAGCTGGAGCTTCTGAACTAGATCCAGGGCAGCCCCACACAGAGTGCATGTCAGCAATCTAGCCTCAAGGTTACAAAGATGTACTACTGTATAGTGAACAGACTTTCCCAGGCAGCTGGTAAAAGGCCCTCCTAGCCACAAAGGACTGTTGGGCCTCTAGTGATCTCCTGGCCTGCTACACTCTCCCCAAGTTCGCCCATCCCTGGCATAGCTTTTTCTGTCTTTTGTCTGTTCCTCTCTTATGGGTTACAGTTTTCTGCTTGACCCGTGCTTTCCAGGCATGGGTCTGAGCAGTTTCCCCTTTGCCCTGCTCCTTTCCCAGGGAAAACCTGTCCTTTCGTACTAAATTGGAACAAACGCCAATCTGGAGAAAACTTGAGTTGCCATTTGCTCTGACTGAGTGCTAAAGAGTGGTTTTCCCCAGGGGAAAGCAGTGGAGCAAGAGGAACTGGGGACAAGCCCTTACTACCTCCCATGTGCACTGCCTTGCCCCCGCAATTAAGGAGGCCCAGGGCCACACAATGTCAGCACACCGTACGCACATTCCCTGTGGCAGGTATTCATGATGTCAGCACCCGCCGCAGCATGCTCGCAGCATGCTGACATCATTCACGCATGCTATGGGGCGTGCTGATGTCCTGCGGTTTGCGCACGTGATGCAAGGATGCCCTGTGGCATGCATGCACAGCTGCAAAGAACTTTGGGGTGTCCTGGCCCTTTAATCAGAAATATGGGGTCCTGGCCCCCCACTCCCCCCTACTCAGTGCCCCTGCTTCCCCCAAACATTTCCTCAACATTTATATACCCTTCCTGCAATATATTATTGCATTTTCATACAAGTTGTATCTGTTGTGTTTTCAGGGGCTCAGCAGGAGCAGGAGTTTCTGAGGATTTGGCCCATAAAGCCTGTGGTGGAATTTGGAGGCTCCATTGTATTAAACTGCAGTGCCAGTTGCAAGAACATTGCCCTGGAGACCAGCTTAAACAATGTTCCAGCAGGGGAGGGTCCTACTTGGAGAGCCTTCAGCCTCACCAACGTCAGCAGCTGGGAACCAAAACCACAGTGCTATGCTACATGTCAAAGTAATACATTTCAGGAAGCAGCCATCACCGTTTACCGTAAGTCATATTTTAGACTGCCTTGGAATAATCATTCAGCTCACCTTGAAGGAAAGTGGAGCTTACTCCGTGGAGCACAGGGAGGGGTTTCCTCTGCTTAGAGCCACAGATTCAAATTCAGCAGGAGTCCAGACAAGAAAGTGGTTGAATGTGCACCCCACTGGCAGGGAAGTCTTTCTTTTTCCAACAGCCCTTTGAGAACTGACTGCTTTTATTGAAAGGGCTGGTGCCGTGCTGCTTTTATGGTAACTATTGGTATGTTTTAAACAGATTTCATATAGTTATATCGTTTTAATTCTACCTATATTCAGTTGTATTTTAATAATGGACTTTTTAATGGTTCTTGTTCTTATCTGTAAGCTGTCATGAGTCCTGTCAAGGAAAATAAGAAATACAGAGTCAGACCTTGGGCCCATCCAGCCCAGCACTGTAACTGAGAGCAGATTCCCCAAGATGTCTGGCAGATATATTAACTGTGCACAAAAGCGTTTGGTTAAAATGAAATGAACACAGGACACAGGAAACTGCCTCATGCCAAGTCAGACCATTGGCCCACCTGGCTCCTAGAGTGTATTGTCTGCACTCTCTGGAGTTTCAGGCAGGGGACATTCCCAGCTCCACCTCCGCCAGCCCAGTTTAGCCCTAAAACAACGTTGTGAACTCCCCTGAGATCGGCAGATGAAGGGCGGTATACCAAACAAACAGACAGATGATGATGATAATCCTAAAACAGAAATAGCTTTTAGGAGATGCACGGATTCTGACTTTGTTGAAGGAAAGAATTCCACATTGAAAGACAACCAGTAGGAAAACCTTCCCCTGCAAAGCCCATCCAGTCTGGTTTTGGCACCCATCAAGGAAGTCTGGCTTCAGGGACTTGAAGTGATAACATTTGTGATGGAAGCAAACAAAGCAAATTTCCATTTCCCCGTTATTTGTGCATGTCAGGCTGCTGTTTTGCATAATTCAGCTGATTATTTTGCAGAATGTACATACAGGAGCTCTGTCTCTTGTGTGCATCCTGAAGGAGTTGGACACTAAATGCCCCACGATCCCTGGATGGAGGGGTGGTGGTGAAGTATGCCTAAACATGACAAGACCAGCAGGCCCTTGATCCATCTTTGCGCTCCTTTCCTCAGGTAGCACAGGTCCAGAAGCCCACAAAAGATCAAAACAAGAGCAAGTCCTCTTCAGTGACTTCTTGCTCGCCTTGCGTTCTGCTGAGGTTCTCTCACGACAGCAAGCACAGGGCCCCAGAGTTCGCTCTGGTCCCAGCAGACTTAGTGGATTGGTGACAGCCTCTTTCCAGCACCTGAGCCCCTTGGTGCCAGAGCAGCCTTCCCCCAGGCTATGGGGCTCCAGGAGGGGCAGGTCCAGTGGACCCGCCTGAGTGGCGCTTCTTGTGCTGGGGCCACAGTAGCCTCTCTGCTGGTGGCGGGGGCAGGAGACGCCTCTTGGCAGAGCCCCCTGTCTCTTGCTGCTGCCCGGGGAAGGGACTTCCCTCAGCCAGCCAGCCTCTGTCTTTCTCAACCTCTCCATTTCTCTGGACGGAAGCAGCTCTTTGGCCAGGCTGCTGCGCTGGGAGTCTCCCCTTCTTGCTGGAAGGAGACCCAAGGAGACGGTGTCCTCACGGCTTCTACTTCTCCTGGCTCAGCCGTAGCCCTCCGGTTAGCTCCTGTCTGAATGCTCTCCCAAGACGCTCCACACTGTCTTCCAGGCTTAGCCAAAAGAAGAAGAAGAAGAGTTTGGATTTGATATCCCGCTTTTCACTCCCTTTCAGGAGTCTCCAAGCGGCTCACATTCTCCTTTCCCTTCCTCCCCCACAACAAATACTCTGTGAGGTGAGTGGGGCTGAGAGACTTCAGAGAAGTGTGACTGGCCCAAGGTCACCCAACAGCTGCTTGTGGAGGAGCGGAGACGCGAACCCGGTTCCCCAGGTTACAAGTCCACCGCTCTTAACCACTACACCACACCGGCTCTCTCCTTTCTCTCGCTGTAGATAATTTCCTCAGAGTGGATGTTACACACATTGGGCAGAATCAACTCAACAACTCTCCCTCCCAGAACTGTCTCTGAAAATTCTATCTCTAGCTTTATCTCTATGCATGGGCCTAGCCAAGGGAGGGCAAGAGGAAATCAAGGAAAACAAGAGAAATGCTTAACTAACTGACCAAAGCCCAGGTCTCTATCTCTATCTCAACACTCCCTCAGAAAATGCTCTTTTTATTCTCCCTCCCTCCCCTCTGGCTGGCTATCTTGGTAGCCAATCAGAGAGAGGCTCTCGCCCTCTGGTGGAATTCTGAGGGACTGCATGCCCAGACTGCTGTGGCTCTGCTGTCCGTCCCAAGAGGCCAGAGAGGTTGGAGTTGGCCTAGGGAGGGGTGGGGTGCAGGTCAAAGTTGCCAGAGCTTTGTAAAGAAAGGTATAGACTTACTGCGAATCAGCCTGCCAGCTTCCCAAGCCTTTGCAGAAGTGGGACAGACGCCACAGCAGAGAGATGGCTTGTCTGTGCCCAAGCAAAGGTGCATAACGTTCTTCATACACAAAGCAGCATTTGTCACTTTGCCTAAGGCTTCCCGTTGCTTCACCTGCCCAGATGAGGGCATAGGTGGCAAATACCCAAGTCTGACAGGTAGTTCCCCTTCCTGGGCTCAGAGCCCAGTATCCCAAGCCCACAGGTAAGGACAGCATCACAGCAAAGCCATTTAGCCGATATCAAAGCAAGTGAATAGAAGCATAAATCAGCTCACTGCTACAACCACCACCAGTTAATTGTGGGATTAGCTTGACTACCAAGTTGGTGTTAGCAAAGCTTCTGGAACAGTTCACCTTTGGTTCAACGCACTTTGCAAAGGAGGAAGCTGGAAGTGGGCTGAGAGGGGCTGCCTCATGACCTCATGGGCCTCATCCTTAAGGCCTGGGCACACCACCCTCTGTCCTGGGAGCACACAGGAAGAATTATTTCCAGAGGAGACACAGAGAGGCAGAACCTTCACCCTCATGTTCTTCTGCCCCTCTAAAATAGATAAACAAATGAAGAGTTGTCACTTTTTATTCTGTTCCAGGAGCTCCGGAGCGCGTAGTGTTGGATCCGCTGCCCGAGGTGGAGGTGGGTAAGGAGTATAATGTGACTTGTCGAGTTTTCGATGTTGCCCCCATCCGGAACCTCACCGTGACCTTGTATCAAGGGGAGAAGAGGCTCTATGTGGAGACCTTTGAGGACCACAGGAATCCTGAAGCCGGCAATGTTGTGGTGACAAGCAACAGCATCACCGCTCAGCAGAATGGCCACGGAGAGGAAGTCACCTGCCGTGCAGTTCTGGACCTGAGGCCGGAAGGGCCCTTCTTGGAAAAGGCATCAAATAATCAAAGTAGAGTGGCATGTAAGTGGCTGTACCAGGGAAAGTTTGGGGCATGGTGGCTATGGCAGCACAAGTGTCTGGTTTTGAGGTGTTAAGGATTATCCACACTTTCCTCTTGTCCTGCTGCTTTTCCCCAGGGAAACCACTCTTTAGTGCTCAATTGGAGCAAACGGCGATTCAGGTTTTTCCCAGATTTCCATTTGTTCCAATTTATCGCTAAAGAGTGGGTTATCCCTGGGAATGGAACGGGGCAAGAGGAAAACCTTTTGGGCCCGTACGTTCTACATGTGGGACAAGCAGAAGTCTGTACAAGCGCAGGTTTTTGTGAAGCTTACTGGGCCTCTACAACCTACCTAGCCTCGTCTCAATGTTGTAGCTGAGGACTAATCCACACTTCCGCTTGTCCTGCTGCTTTTCCCTGGAGAAAACTGTTCTTTCACATTCAGTTGGAGCAAATGGCAATTTGGGATTTCTCTGGATTGATGTTTGCTCTGATTTAGAGCTGAAGAGCAAATTTTCCTTAAGAAGGGTGTGGAGAAAGTGACAAGTCTCCTAGAGATCCATGCTCTCTAGGAACAGAACAAGCAGAAGTGTGGGTGAGCCTGAGAGTACCTTTTCTCCCCCTCTGGGAGCCAGTGTGGTGTAGTGGTTAAGAGCGATAGACTCACAATCTGGGGAACCGGGTTCGCGTCTCCGCTCCTCCACCTGCAGCTGCTGGGTGACCTTGGGCCAGTCACACTTCTTTGAAGTCTCTCAGCCCCACTCACCTCACAGAGTGTTTGTTATGGGGGAGGAAGGGAAAGGAGATTGTTAGCCGCTTTGAGACTCCTTCGGGTAGTGATAAAGCGGGATATCAAATCCAAACTCTTCTTCTCCTTCTCTCACCACCCAGTCAGGAGCTGCACCGGGGGGGGGGGGTGAGAGCCACCCATTATTATTTTTTTAAAAAGTGTCCCTCTACACTCTCATACATGGGACTTGATATAGATATTGTTACAGAGGCCATCGCAATCCCTTCCGAGCGGTAGCAAGATCCCAGAGGTCCTGGCACTTAACCAGGGTTGCATTTCTGTTGAGAAATTAAGGCACAGCGGAGATAAGTGTCTTTACGATATATGGTTCATTGTACACATATTCGCAACCTGAGTCTTGATGGAGGGAGAGTTCACAGCATTCTCCTTCCCAGCAGCACAGCAGCAGTGGATTCAGAGGAATCCTAAGCACCATCCCCTCATCCCTCTGCCACAGCCTGCTTCTGCCTGCCAGCCTGCCAGCCAGGCTGGCTGCTGCCCTTCCGTCCCTGCATGGAGCTCTGCCCATTCCCTCCCCTTCTTCCCAGAAACCCTGCCTCCCAAAATCTCTGTTGGAAAAGGACACCCTCTGCCCCCGTTTACCCTGGCAACCTTCACCTCTCAATTCTTCTCATCTGCATGGTCCGTTGATCTTAATGGCCTGCCACTTAGTTCTCCTTGTGTTTATTTTAATGGCATCTCTTTTTGCAATCTCCTGAACAGGAGAACTGATGTAGCCTTTATTTCCACTGGCCTGGCATCTCCCCTTCATACTCCAAAAATCAGCTAAATTTACTACATTTAGGATTATGAGGAATCTGCCCCCTGCCACAAAATCATAACATTTTAAAGCTTTAGGCAGGGGTGGGGGTACCTCAGGTCTGGAGACTAATGCCCCCCCACCCCAGCCTCACTTTTCTGACCCTCAGGGTGACCCCACCCATGCCATGTCCCTCTCAGACTCCTCCCTGCATCCTCCTGGAGGAATCTGTCCTTGAACTCTGTCGCTTGCCTGGAGGGTGGGTGAAGAGGTGTGCTTGCGGTTTGTATGCGGTGTGTGGAACCCTCTGGCGTTTGCAGGCTTCAGATGTAGCCACCTCTGCCAGGGTAAGAGTCACAGTCGTTGCTCAGCTCACTCTTGCCTCTGGCTCACCACCGCCATGTGGCCCTTGGAAGATTAGGCAGTGCTCTCCTTGGGCCACACACCTGCTGTTGGTAAATATTTATAATAAAATGGACAAATCAGTCTATTTCTGCCCCATGTCAGTTTTGTACACGCCTACTCACAAACCTGTTCTGTCCCATTTTCATATTAATCTATAATTTTAAACAAAACAATCAGTATGAAAATTAGCATTTAAATACAGGTTTTTTCTCCCCCAAAATGGCAATTCTAAATGTATTTTCTGCCCTACAATACTAGTTTTAACATTTATTTTCGTAATGTTTTTGAACTAAGAATTGCACCAGCACATTTGGAAGGTGGCAATCTGCACAAAGCATATTCTGGGAGGTGCAGATTAGGTCAATTTGTACAGTGATTCAAATTTGTTTGCTAAAAACCATTGGCCATCACAAACCTGCAAACCATCAGGCGAGAGATCCTTTAAAAAATAAAAAGCATAGGTGATCTTCAGCACATGCACATTGTCCCCCATGGGTCTGATGAGGATGGTGTAGTCAACACTAACAAGTTCAGTGTGAATCAAGAATGGCACTGCCAAGAGGCGTTTGACGCATTCAGATCTTGGCAGCGTAGTGGACAGAGAAGAGGAACATGGAAGCCCAGTGGGCTGCCTGGCAATCTTAATGTTTCCCTTGCTTTATGTGTTATTTCAGACCCTCCAGAGCAGGTGATCATGGAGCTCCAGAAGTCTTCCACAGGCCAAAGCTGGCACTATAACCTGAAATGCCACATTGTAAGAGTGGCCCCCCTCAGCAAGCTCACAGTGACCTTCTTCAAAGGGGCAGAGAGGCTACATTCACAGAAACTCTGGAACTATACCAGGCCTGAGCGTGCCAACGTTACAGTCACCCACCCCATCACCCTGGGACCGTGGGACCATGGGAAGGCGGCTACCTGTCACGTGATGCTGGATTTCAGCCCCCACAAAAAGCCCTTCACTGCTGCATCCCGCAAGGTGGCACTCAGGACAGCTGGTGAGTTTGTAGGCATAACGTGCTCAGAGTCACCTTTTTAACAAACCAACCAGCCACTGTTTTATATGAATCAATGCTTCAGCTTAGGGCTTGCAACATTTAAGTGAGTTTCTCCACTTTGGGATTGTGCAGCTTCAGTCTCACCATAATGTATAAGAACCATTGTCCTCAAGTAGCATAAGTGCATAGCTACCACAGATAATTTAAACGCACAAACAAATACAAATACATTGATGAGAGAACAGATTCCTTCCTAACCAACCAGCCTTCTCCAGCTTTGCAAGTGTTTTGGACTACATCAGCCCCCACCCAGGCCCTCATGGCCATGCTAGTTGAGGCTGATGGGAACTGTAGTCCAAAATAGCTGGAGAGCGCCAGGTTGAGGGAGGCTGCTCATCTACTGTCTTCTCCCTTCTCTGAGTGACAAGGGCAAGTGAGTGGGCACAGTTCAGGTAAAGAGTTGCAGCGTAAGGTTTCACTCATGTGTCTAAAGTGCCTTATATGTCCAGCATGCTCTGTAATTACTATTCAGACTGGCAGCCACGCTCCAGCATCTTACCCACCCTTACCTGCCCGCCACACTTTCCAAGGCACAGCTCCATGTCCAAGCACTCTTTGTGTGTGTGTGTGTTTTGCTCCAGAGCTTTCCTCTCCTCCGAGGGCCTTCTGGCAGTTCCCTCACTGTGAGAAGCAAAGTTACAGGGAACCAGGCAAAGGGGCTTCTCGGTGGTGGCACCTGCCCTGTGGAATGCCCTCCCTTCAGATGCCTAGGAAATTAAGAACTACATAATTTTTAGAAGACATCTGAAGGCAGCCCTGTATCGGGAAGTTTTTAATGTTTGATGCTTTATTATGTTTTATATATTCTGTAAGCTGCCCAGATGGGTGGGGTATAAATAATAAAATTTGTATTAGTATTCCCTGTGAAAACCCACTCTTTAAAGCTAAATCAGAGTAAATGGCAATCTGGGGAAAATCTGAATTGCCCTTTGTTGTGCTTCAGCTTTAAAGAGCAGATTTTTGCAGGGCAACCTCCAAAGTACAATATAACTTTTCAGGTACTGAAAGCTGATGCTGACATATAATCAGATATGCCCATTCAGCAATAACGTTCTCTAAATTCACTGCATGTTCAGAGCTAATTTTGTGGGACATAAAGTGACATTGAATTTACTGTTTGAGAACTGTGATCCCAAATTTGTTGAACACAGTGAAATTGAAGCATTCAATTTGCTCATTAATGTTCCTGAGAACCTTGGCCTAAGTTGGGCAATATGATGAATGTTTGTGTTTTTTCTCTCCCTTGGATCTAGATCAGAGGTGGGGAACCTTTGGCCCTCCAGATGTTGTTGGACTACAACTCCCATCACCCTTCTCTCTTGGTCATGCTGGCTGGGGTTGATGGGAGATGCATTGCAGCAACATCTGGAGGGCCACAGCACCCCCCCTGCTCATTTAGTTTGCCTGTTACCTTTGCTGATGTTTAGGGACATTGCCTGCCCCGCCTCCCTGCTTTCCTCTTCTCTTACACTTCTTCTCACTTTCAGAATCCTGCACAGCTATAGTTGTAGCTGCTTCTTCTATAGCCATGCTATCTCTCCTGCTGGTGGGCATTCTCCTCTACTATCTGGTCTGGGTGCCTGCAGCTTCTAAATAGAACCCAGGAGGGCAGAAGAAACGTCAAGCTAAGTAAGTCGAAAAAGCTTTGTCACAGAGATAAAGACAACCGCACAACTTGTGTTTTATGAACATCCAATACAGAAGCAATGAGCTATGAGTCATAAAGCAACTATGAAGAATTTTGTACATGGAAAAGTACTGTGAACCTTTTTTTAAAAAAAGTAACACAAGCCGGAATCACAATCAGACTTGGTCTTGAGCCTGACACCCAGGGGAGGTGGGGAGAGGCATGTTGTCAGGCCAATAGCCTTATTTCCCTCCACTGCTCTCTTCCTTCTCCTGGAGGTGCACCAATCAGATGCCCAAGTGACACAGTAGCTGTCTGGATGATGTGCCACCCATTCATTGTTTTTAAGGACCTCTCCTATTTCAGAAGCTTTGTCTACAACCAGCTGCACGAATATAAGATGGGGAATGCCTGGCTTGCCGATAGAATTGTAGAGTTGGAAGGGACCCCCAGGGTCATCTAGTCCAAACCCCTGCAATGCAGAAATCTCAACTAAAGCATCCATGACAGATGGCCATCCAGCCTCTGCTTAAAAACCTCCAAGGACGGAGAGTCCACCGCCTCCCGAGGGAGTCCATTCCATGGTTGAACAGCTCTTACTGTCAGAAACTTTTTCCTGTTGTTTAGTCAGAATCTCATTTCTTGCAACTTGAAGCCATTGTTTCAAGTCCTGCCCTCCAGAGCAGGAGAAAACAAGCTTGTTCCATGCGACAGACCTCAAGATGTTGGAAGATGGCTATCATATCTCCTCCCAATCTCCTCTTTTCCAGGCTAAACATATCCAGCTCCTCCAACTGTTCCTCATCAGGCTTGGTTTCCAGACCCTTGATCATCTTGGTTGCCCTCCTCTGCACACATTCCAGCTTGTCAACATCCTCCTTAAACTCTGGTGCTCAGTTGTCACCAACTGACACTGAGTCACTTTGATAGAGAAAGTTTGAGCTCAAATACATACCAATGAAAGAAAAACAAAAAGGGCATTTTTTTTCCTCGAGGGGGGAAAGGTTCTCCTTTAGAGGAATCTTTGCGCATTGCATCCAAGTGAAGAAACAAGAAAAGTGCAGTGAAGCTTTTTCTGTCCTATTTGTCTTGCCCCACTGCTACAGTGCATGACTGCGACTCAGTCGTGTTAAAGGGGAACAAGTCTATATTTGTGGTTTTCCTTCATTTGTTTTATTGCCGCCCTTCACCATAAGGTCCCTGGGCAGCAATTTAGCAGGTCAGACTAGGATACAGCTGCTATCACCAGAACCTCCTTTACACTCAGGCAGACCTGTGCAGAGCTTGTCTGAGACCTGGGGTCACCACCTAACCTGATCTAGGTACACAGTAACACTATCGAAGCCTTGCAGTGCATTTTGCCCATTAAGTCCGTGGTCAGCTGGGGTGTTCTTGCCATGACAGCGTAAGTTTGGCAGGGCTCCTCAGCCGCCTTCGTCCTCCAAGGCCTGGGGCAAGGCGAAGCTCGCTGTCCCCACCTCTCTGCACAAGCCTGAACTCGGGATGCCAGGTGGTTTGCTAGCTTCTTAAAAGTCTGGACAAGTGTGCTCCACGCAAGGGCAGGCCGAATCATGATGTGGTGGAAGGACTTGCCTCCAAACACCAGATCTGGGATGCAGTTTGCTCTTCCACCTCATGCTGCAACACGTCTTTTTTTTATATATATATATAATTTTTATTAAGATTTTTACATTACAAAATAGAAAAAGAAAAAAGAAAAAATGCAAAATAAAAATGTTTAAAAACAATCAATCTTTTCATCACATTATTTTCCATTTACTTGTTTCTCGGACCTCCTCGGAGCTCCCTTTTTTGTATTCCAGTTCAATTTATTAGTTCAGCAGTTTCTTTCCCTCTTTCTTCTACCCAAATCTTTAATCTTAAATTATTATAACCTTGAATTTTTACTTATAAAAAACCATTTTTTCATATTCTTTTATACCATTACAGCTAGAAACCACTTAATTTCAATCCAACATCATTCTAACATTCATTAATTTTACAATGTCTCAGTAGATAGTCTTTAAATTTCTTCCAGTCTTCTTCCACTGACTCTTCTCCCTGGTCTCGGATCCTACCAGTCATTTCCGCCAATTCCATGTAATCCATCACCTTCATCTGCCATTCCTCCAGAGTGGGTAAATCCTGTGTCTTCCAATACTTTGCGATAAGTATTCTTGCTGCTCTTATAGCATACATAAAGAAAGTTCTATCCTTCTTTAACACCGATTGGCCGACCATGCCCAGGAGAAAGGCCTCTGGTTTCTTCAAGAAGGTATATTTAAATACCTTTTTCAGTTCATTATATATCGTCTCCCAGAAAGCCTTAATCCTTGGGCACGTCCACCAAAGGTGAAAGAATGTACCTTCAGTTTCTTTACATTTCCAACATTTATTATCGGGCAAATGGTAGATTTTTGCTAGCTTGACTGGGGTCATGTACCACCTGTATATCATTTTCATAATATTCTCTCTTAAGGCATTACATGCCGTAAACTTCATACCTGTGGTCCATAACTGTTCCCAGTCAGCAAACATAATATTGTGTCCAATATCTTGTGCCCATTTAATCATAACCGATTTCACCGTTTCGTCCTGAGTATTCCATTTCAGCAGCAAGTTATACATCCTTGACAAATTCTTAGTTTTGGGTTCTAAAAGTTCTGTTTCTAATTTTGATTTTTCCACCTGGAAGCCAATTTTCTTGTCCAAATTATATGCCTCCATTATCTGATAATAATGAAGCCAGTCTCGCACTTTGTTTCTCAAAACTCTGCAGTTTTAATCTATCTCCATCTTGTTCCAAAATTTCCCCATGCTGCAGCACGTCTTGCTCCAGGCTCATGCAAGCAAGCCAAGGCACATGCCACATTCTTTCTGAAAAATATTAACTTCCAACTCTCAAAGGTGTGTCACTGCTTCACCCCTCTCCATGCAAGTACAAGACGAAGGTGACAGAGCCAAGGTTATGCAGTACCTTTATTGGAAGATTTTGGTCAGTGTCCACAGGTCAGTGAGACCACCATTTTAAAATTTTATTTTATTGTTACATTTATATCTCACCTTTGCTCCAAGGAGTCTAGATGTCATACATGGTCCTTCCCTTCCCCATTTTATCCTTGCATTTTATCCCTGTAAGTTAGATTAAGCTAAAAAAAAAGTGACTGCCCCAAGGTCACCCAGGGAGTT
Organism: Podarcis muralis; assembly: GCF_964188315.1. Lineage (NCBI taxonomy): Eukaryota > Metazoa > Chordata > Lepidosauria > Squamata > Lacertidae > Podarcis > Podarcis muralis. The sequence continues at coordinate 40,322,596 of NC_135671.1, read as the reverse complement.
TCATGGCTGAGTGAGGATCTGAACCCTGGTCTCTCAGTTCCTGGTCGAACACTCTAACCACTACACCACACCTGAGAATTGTGGCACCCCACCATCCACTGGAGCTATGTATGACAAACACATTTGATCTCAGCTGGAACTCACCGAAACTCAGTTCTGGCACCTTTCAGGTCGGCGCCATTGCCCTGGTAAGAGAACAAGGGAGGTGTTCATGGCGAGTTCTGGCACCTCTTTTTCTAGAAACAGCACTGATCCTGAACATAAGGTGAGTGGGAATGTAGGAACCTATGTAGGAAAAGCTATTTTTAAAATTTGTGAGTTTTTTGTGGGGTTTTTGCATATTACAGAATTATTTTGTATAAAGTGTTTCAGTGTAGAATTAGCACAAAATCTGCATGCTCCTCATCACTTCTGAGAGTCTTCCATTCGGGTGGATTCTTGAAGACTCAGATTGGGCACAGTTTCTCAGTATGTGTGTAATATATGTACTTGCACTAAAAAACCTGTTCATGTCTTCTGCACATGGGTTCCACTCATCCCTGTGTTGAATTATTCTTAGCCATAAGGGTCCTTTTCAAAGAAAGGGGGAAGATATATCAATATCCCACTCTGAAATGCCGCAAGGTGAATTCTGCACCTCTATGAAGCATCTTGAATGTTATTGAAGATGGTGTAAAAAGCAAATAGACAACTTTGGATCTTATATGTCTGCTTGTTTTGCTTTTTCAGATAGGTGTGGTATATCAGGACTGTGGCAGAATTTAACACTTTGCTTCCCCACAATCCTGATCCAATTCAGGGGAGAGTGGGTGCTCACCTGCAAATCTATTTATTTGTTTGTTTTTAAAAACCTGACAAACCTTAAATACACGAATAATATCATTTCTAGTTTGGTGGACCCTCACTTATCAGGAGTACCTAGGCAAACAGTATGGGCAAGTAGGAGGAGAATGTGATACAAGGAGTAGGAAGAGCGTGGATTACAGCCTGGAGGGGCTGCAGGGGTCATGGCCCTGGATGCATTTTCTGAGAGGGCACAACCAGGCTCCCTCATCAAGGCTAGAGCTGTGGGGCAGGAAGCCGTGCCTAGGCAGGGCCTCCAGGGCCTGGCTCCGGTGGAAGCAGCTTCCTTGTGTGATGGCCCAGCGCCACCAGCTGGCCGCAGCTCCACTCCGGGTCAGGCCTGACTAGGGGCGGGAGAGGAGGAGAGTCGGCAGCAATGTTGCTGTCCCTCTCCTCTGCTGGGCTCTGGCACATGAGGGAGGGCTGGCAAAGCCCCACTGGGCTCCCTCTTCGCCCTTGCTCCTGTGCGTCCTGCGTGTCACAGATCTGCCCTGGGTGGCGATAGCATACGCTCTGCTGTGGCAGATTTGTGCTTAAAGAGAAAATTCTCTCTCTCACCCACCCACACCAATTTAAGTCCTTTGTCTGGAGTGAACTGAAAGGAAAGCAAGGTGGGATTGGCAGGGAAGATAACACAAAGTCATGAGGCTGGAGGCGGCTGCACTCAGCTCTTGATCTCTTCCTCACTTGCTTTGTTTGGAGTCCCCACGCGTGTGAGTCATGTTCCTCATGCCTCAAATAGGTCAAGGGCCACCTCCAGCAGGCACAAAAGTGGCTCAGTGTGACACACAGCCTGGAGGAAGTTGTTGGAGCTCTCCAGTGCCTAGTGGGGAAGGGAGTCACCAGAGGAAAGCGACCTGGGGGACTGGGATGCCAGGCATGAAAAGGAGAAGAGAGCAGAGCTGTGCAGTGGCAGTTATGTACCCTACATGCACCCTACACTTGTCTACCAGGATCAACCACCTCCCTTCCAACTTCCAGCGTTTATTTCTCTGCTTTCTTCATTCTCCTGAGTCCTTCATTTCGCCAGTCATCCCTCCTGCAACTGAACTGAGATACCGCTCCATATATGGCCTTTGCCAGCCAGGTGGGTACCTTCTAGGCTGGGCTGATAGAAAGTTGTTGTTCAAAACATCTGGAGGGTAGCAGGCTGGCAAAAGCTGCAGTTGTGATTATGTCATTGCAAAGCTACACTGGCTGAAATTCCCCATCTGTTAAATATTGTTACAAAAGCTGGGCGCTAGCCCTACTCTCTGTCAAGCAACAGCAGAAGTCTATGGGGTTCCAGGCACTGACACAGGGCCTGTGTTCTTTGGAGATTTGAGACACGGCAAATGGGGCTTGTTCAAATGGGGCTTGTTCACCACAGCAGTGCAGCCCTGGAGCCAAAACCATCTTTCCAGTCTTCAGCCAACCTACCAAAGATGGATCCTAGTCTTTTATCTCGCCCTTCTTCCCAGCACATATTGCTCAAAAGACTCTCTTTTTGTGTCGCCTCAAAGACACACCCCATCACCATGGCAACCTCTGTCTGCCCAGGCTCAAGATTCCTTTTGGATGGGCCATCAACACCTTTTGTCATGTTAATGGCTCTATCCCAGATTAGTCCCTGACTTGGAAAGAAAAATTAGCCTGTACTTTTCCACCGACCTCCTGTTGTCCCTACAATACTTGGGGTATTCAGTGGTCTGTGTTTGCCTGAGCTTGAGTCTGGACTAAGGATTCTGAGCTCCTGTGTTCTGATTCAATACATGTTGTCCAATCACAGAACATTTCAGGATTTGGACCTCTGCCATTGGCCCTTGAACTCTGAGTCGTGATTCGCAGTTTAGACAGCCAATCACATTGGGAGTGGGAGTGGCCCAGGCTTTCAGAAATGTATATAAGCAGTTGCTTTGCCCCTGTTTCCCAGTTTTGTAGTTCCATAAAGGTTCTTGCAGTTCACTGTGTCTTGCCTCATGGGAACCCACCTACACTTCACTTCAAATAATTAAAATCCTATCATTTAGCCCCCCACCCCCACCCCGCACAAATCTATAGCAGTATAAAGCCACCCTATACAGTGGTGCCCCGCAAGACGAAATTAATTCGTTCCGCAAGTTTTGTCGTCTAGCGAATTTTTCGTCTTGCGAATCACGAAATCCCATAGGAATGCATTGAAAATCAATTAATGCGTTCCTATGGTCAAAAAAAGTCCAAACAAAGCCAAATTTGGTACAACAACAGTTTATTAACTGCTCTTTAAAGTCACACATACTGTAAAGAGCAGTTCAAAAATTGAAGGGAAAATAAATTAACTTTATAAACATGACAGAAAAACATTTAAAAATCAACAAAGTGTACAGTACATTTTCTAAGACTCTGGGGGACCACTCGAAGAAGGCTCCTCTTCCACTCTTTGCTTCTTGCTCAAGAACCTGTCCATAGTCTGCTGCTTCATCCGCCTTTTCAGCACCTCCCTGAAAGGCGAAATGACCCTTGTATCAAAAAAGTTCCCAACGTCATGTGCCACGTGCACTCCTCCAGAACAGCTGGGCGGTTCTTCATGATCCTGGTGACTCCCTTGGCTGCATCAGTCGCCAGGATCTTCTTCCTCATCTTCAGGATGGTCCCGATGGTTGATGGATTCCTCCCGTACTCCCTGGCGATGTCCGTCACACGCATTCCGCCGTCGTGCTTCCGGATGATCTCCTTCTTCATTTCCAGCGTCACCTTCTCCTTCTTCCTCTCGCCGGCCACCGCAGCAGCAGTCTTCTTGGGTCCCATGGCAGCACAGCTCTTACCTTCGTAAACTCAGAAAAAGAGAAAAAAATCAGTGATGTGCTTCAAATCCAAAAAATTCAAAAGCACCCAGCCACCCACCACACAGGAATTAAAACCCAGAACCAAGGCCTTGAATCCCAAACACCCCAACCCAAAATCCAAAACCCCCCCAAAAAGTTTTAAAAGTTTAACTTGCCAAATGGATGCAAGAGAAGTTCTGGAAAAGCTTCAACAATCAATCACCGAAGTCTTCAGAAACCTCAAATGGCTGCAAAATAAGTTTTGGAAAAGCTTCAAAAATCACCAATGTCTTCAAAAACCTCAACTGCTCCCACAGACACCCACCCACCACACAGAAATTGCAAACCCCTCCCCAACTGCTCCCCCTGCCCCTCCCCAACTGCTGCAAACCCCTCCCCAACTGTTCCCCCACCCAGACAAAAAAAAATTTCAAAAAATAACAACATGGCCCAATGGTCCCAGATTCCTGCAGAAACCTCCCCAACTGTTCCCCCAGCCAGCCAGCACTCAGAAATTCAAACTCAGGAAAAAAAATTTGAAAAAAAAACAACATGGCCCAATGGTCACAGAAAATCATAAAAATTCCAAAAAAAAGCCCCACAAGCTCCCAGATTATCGCAAACCCCCCCACAACACCAAGTCCTTGAATCCCAAACACCCCAACCCAAAATCCAAAACCCCCCAAAAAAGTTTTAAAAGTTTAACTTACCAAATGGTAAGTTTTGGAAAAGCTTCAAAAGTGAGCAAAGTCTGAGAAAAGGCTACCAAACCACGTGCTAACAGTTGCTCCTCAAAGTCAAGTCGCAACTGCAGCTGTTCAAGCTAAGCACCCTTTGTTTTAACGGTTTTTAGACAAAGGAAACAAAGTCGCGAGATGTTTTCGTCTTGCGAAGCAAGCCCATAGGGAAAATCGTCTTGCGAGGCAACTCGAAAACGGAAAAACCTTTCGTCTAGCGAGTTTTTTGTCTTGCGAGGCATTCGTCTTGCGAGGTACCACTGTATATGATTTTAAAAGTCCTTATGCACTGCCACTTTGCTGTATGTTAGGTAGGTGTGCCATCCAAACCTCGTATTCCAACCTTCTAAATCTAATATATCAGCCTTCTTCAAGAAGGTGGGGTTGTTTTAAATGGTTGTTAAATGTGTTACGTTGATTTAGATTTTGTATTTGTGGGCTGGAGTGTTGTTTCAGGGCTCTTGTATTGTTTATTAGTGTGCATACATTGGTCTTGTGGCTATTTTTAGTATGTTTTTATTTAATTTATATTATGTTCTGATATTTTTATTATGAATTTTGTGCAGTGATTATTCTTATTATTTATTTTGTGCTTCGTATACTTGGTGTTGTGAACCACCCTGAGATTCAAAATCAATAAAATCAACAATCAAAAACAACATCAACAAGAAACACAACAACAAAAAGGTTTCCTACCGCTGTGTACGGAGGGTCGTGAGGGCAGCACCACTCCTCTTGGTCGATCCTGGTGGCGTTGATGTTCCTGGCGCTGGTCCAGACTGGATCCTGCGGAGAGCAGAAGGTGGTATCTCTGCAGCACAACTCTGGTGTCCACGTTGCCTTGGCCTGGCGCTACTCCGGATGTTCTGTCAGGAGGAGAAAGGGGCTCATTGAGAAACGTCCCATCCAAACAGCCCACCAGATGTCCCAATAGCCCACCAGATGCCTCACTCACCTGGCATGCAGCTCAGGAAGTCCTGTGGGTAAGGTTCCCTGTGAACGCAGTGGAGCAGCCTCCTCAAAAAGCGCTGGACCCTGCCTTCCCTCCGATGTCTATAGGCCCGCTGCATGATGTTCAGGCAGCTCCTCCCTGTCTGCCTAAGCTCTTCTTCCTCGTGCTGCTGCATCTCCTCCAGCCCTGAGTGGCAAGGGAGAAAGGTTGAGCAAGGTGGAGATACACAGGAAAAGAGCCACCCATCAACAATATGAAAACAGCCGTCATCTGTGTTTGTGTGTCAGAGAGAGCAGTGAAGTCACATTCCAATTCTCTTTGCATGTTCATCTTGTGGCACCTCTGCCTGAACATACATCTGGGAATTTGCCTTCCCCTGAAGACCTTTCTCAGCAGAAGCATCCCTCCCTGCCCTCCGTACGTCTCACTCACATGTTCCATAGGATGCCATGTCTTGTTTGTGGATGAAACTGGCATCCCGGAAAGCCAGATGACCTAGAGAGAGAGAGGGCAAGAAAAGGGACGTCATCTCGGTGCAAAGCAAGCGGAGACAGAGGCAGCTTGGCAGGAGGACAGGTATGCTCTGCTGCGTCTAGAGGCCTCCACCGTCACGGAGCACTCAGAGCAAGATCTGGGCACAGATGGAGGCCTACCTAGCAGGTGGCCTGGGGACATGTCCATCCTCCCTGCCATTGTTACCAAGACGTTTCTGTCCATCCCTACCAGGGAAGAACGTTGCTTGACTTACCCAGAAGCAGAGCTGCCACCCTGGAGACTGCTGGCAGCCTGTTGGCAGACGGCTGCGTACATGATAAGGCAGCACTCCGAAGGATGTGCTTGCTGAAGGTCTTGCTCTGTGGGCAAAGACAAAGGAGAAGTGGCATCAGAGAGGCTTGAGAGCGCAGCAGAAGAGCCTTGCACTCCCAAAGACATGCCTGGGCAAAGCTGCCAACAAAGGCAGAGGGACCTTACCATATGCTTGGCAGCCTGGTGGAGAGCAAAGTGGAGGCTAAATTTGTTGGAACGAGCCCACCACTTGACTTCTGGGGCTAGATGGGAAAGAGCCCTCCTTGCGGCCTGCAACACAAGAAGAGAAGAGGGTTACAAATTGCAGTACATAGTCTCGGAAGCTCCTGAGAACAATCCCTCCCTCCTACTGCATAAGTCCACCTCTTTGGCCCTCACCTTGGCCACTTCGAGGTCCTCGTCTTCGAGGTGAATGAGGACCACAACCAGTTCGTGAATGGCTTCCTCTTCTGTTGTTGTAATGGGAAGTCTTTGGTCTCTCGCCCAGCCCCGAAGCAGCCCCAGATGTTCGATGGCTGATGCCCGGACGGAGGCTTCCTCCTGTAGGCAGAAAATATCAGAGGTTTTGTTTCTCATCAGATCACTTTCCAGAGGAACACCCTCCTGAAGCCAGAACATCTCTGCTGCATGCCAGTCTAAACCCCACCCTTCCTCTTCCAAAGCATTCCTCCTCCACTGGGTGTGGTGTCATGTTTCCCCTCATACTCACATCGGCAGCCAGGCCGCAGTAGGTTGCCGCCAGCATCTCCAGGTCTTTCTCTCCCAGCTCCCTGGAATGGTAGGCTTGGTCTACCAGCTCTATCAACTCTGGGAGGACCTCAGCTTCTACATCAGAGAGGGAATCCAGCAGCAAGAGCCGCAGAAGCGCAGGGTCCTACACAAAAGAGAGAATCTTTTCAAAGGTCTGAAAGGCCTCACGCCTTTTAGCACAGGCCCTTCAGTATTGTGCCAGCAAAAGAGTGCTGGGCCATGATTAGAATCAAGATCTGTACCCCCCCCCTCCTCTGAGCATCACTTGCCATGTCAGAGTCCAGAAGCAGGGATATCCCTCTGATACTGAGCTTCCAGACTTCCAGGCAGTCGTGTTGCAGCCAGTTGAGGAGCTGCTTCAGTGTATCTTCACAGGGATAGACCTCCAGACGGCAGCTGAGCAGCTAAAGAGGCCCAAAGAGAAAGAAACCCTTCAGGGATAAGAGGCTGAGACAGGTTCTCCTTTTACCCACCATTTGCAATTCTGCACAGAGCAAACCCACTGAAGTGAATGGACCAAAGTTTGCCATGTACATCAAATCCAATGGGTCTACTCTGAGGAGCACTAAAACAGGCAACAGTCCTTAGGCTCAAAGTAGCCCAACACTCGGCAGAAACCAAGCCAGGGCCTCCTTGCTGCACCCATTTCCTCCCGCGTCAGTCCCCCTCACCTCGATGTAGATAGCTGCCGCGACTTGTGGCATCCCGGCAAAATCCTGGTCCTCGAGAGCAGCGATGATGCTTTCCACCATGGGAGAGATCCACCAGCGTTGCTTTCCGACGGCTCTGAAATGGAGAAGGAGATCTTGGTAAGGAAGGGAAAGACACCGCAGGAAGCAAACGGGCACAGTCCGATCCCGTGCCTTCAGCTCCGTTTGCCAGACCACTGGGGAAGGTCACCGCGTTCTTCCTCTTACCTCACCATGGCAGACAACCCCTGGCTGAAAGTCTCCCGGCAGAAAAGTTGGTCAACGATGGCCGCCTCCACTTGCTCTCCAGTGCTGCCAAGAAGGAGGTGCAGAACTTCCTTAGCCCCTCTGGAACCAAAGCAAGGCCAGTTTTACCAGGAGGGTCATTGGCACACACGCAAATTCCTTCCCCAGCAGCCGCCTGAAGGAGAGCCTCCCTTGGAAAACCAAGCTGGACTGGAAACCCCCCGAGGCTGAAGGGGAAAGGACTCCATTGGTCCCTCTGCAACACACTACTCACCCGAGGAATTCCTGATAGTAGTGGAAGTTGACAACCATCCCCAGGAGAGCGATCAGCAGCTGTGGGAAGTTCTGGCGCACAGCTGGCTTGTAGTCCTCCATCCTGAGGATGGCGTGCAACAGGCTGGTGAGATGTTGCTGGAAGAGAGAGGGGTGCAAGTCACTTTCTCTGCTTTTCTGCAGAATACAGGAACCCCTCGATATTACCCTGGGAAGAAGGAAGCCAGAAAGCAGGTGGTTGGTCCTTACCACTTGGGTGGCAGATTCCGCCAAGGGGCTTTGGTAAATCTGCTTGGCCATGAGATGGAGCAGTTGTTCTGGATCGGCCGATGGTAAAACCTCCTTCCATACTCTCTCGCAGTCTCTGTGAATGCAAAAACAAGAGCAATGGTCAGATTCAAGTCTTCTGCTTGCTGCCATGCTCCAGAGAGAGGAAATGGCAGCAAGGGCTTTCTGAGCAAGCCCTGCAGCTTGCCAACCTCCCCCTTAGCCCAGTAGAACCTGGAGGGCTCCTTACCCGAAGGGAAACTGGAGGAGATATTGCACCACTTTGTCCAGGTGGTGGTGCGCCAAGATGGAGAAAGCGAAGACGGCCATGTTCCTGCCTTGCACTGTCGGCCCCTGGCTGATCCTATAGAAGGCCTCCAGCAGCACCTCCACCTGTCAGAGAAAAGGAGAGGGTTGCTTGGAGAGTACAAGGAAGCGGGGCTGTCTCTATCCCTCATTGAAAGAGGGACCCTTGACCTGTGCCACCACAGCCTCTTCCTTCCAAGGTACCACTCAGGGTCCTGGGGAGTATTGGACCCAGGCAGCTCCAGGGCGCCAGTTCCCCTCTCCATTGTGGGCCAAGAGAAGAAGCTTGGCAGTCTGCTCCCAGAAGGAGGAGGGTTCCCCATCCCTGAACCCATGTTTCTCAGGACCCTTGGCTGAGCTTCTTGTCCTGACGTTGCCAGGCCCCTCTCAACTAACATGTGTCCTGGCCACCCAATGGCATGAGCTTGCCTCCCCTACACCAAAGTGGAGAATCTTCTTCTCTCCTACCTTTCCAGATGCCTTACCTTCACTTTTGTGCCGCCAAACTGCTTGATGAAATTTTGCAGCAGGTGGGAGATGTCCAAGGGGTCGAAGCTGCTCTCAAGAACCAGGTCTCTGGCCAGGAAGCACATGGCCTCCAAGAGCTGCTCCGCAGGGAGAAAGGCGCCAAAGACCTGAAGCGAGAGAGGAAGGTCAGAGATGCCCACAGGGCAGGGCTGGGGAGCAGAAAGCCTAGGTGCTGCCTCTGCAGAACCCAGAACATGTGGCTTGAGAGACAGCGACTTACCGTGGCAAGAGTGTAACAGTTATTCACGAACAGCCCAGGAACCGGTCCTCCGGTGGATTCGAGGACCTCCTCAGCTCCGATGATGAGCATTTGGTTCCTTAACGTTCCTGCCAGTGTCTCTGCAAAGGAAAGCCAAAGGGTTAGTTTGGGCCTTGCTCACCCCACCCCATGCTGGGATGCATTCTTCCAGTCTTACCTTCGTTGCACCGCAGGATGGGCAGAAGATGGCAGAGGGCCTCTGCTGCCCGCTGCCTGCTCTCCGGGTCCGGATCCAATGCACAAAGGCAGGAAATCGCCACCAGTTGGCCATAGGAGCATGCATGAATCACTGCCGATGGCTGAGAAGAAACCCAGAGAAGGGACTGATCACCATTTTCCCCTATAACATTTTTATTCCAAACATTCCAAAACATTTAGCATCCTAAACCTAAACCCTCTTTTCCTAATCTTTGCTTTTTTCTTCTTTTCTCAGCCATTTTACTCACTATGGCCCAGCTCTGTTCTCCAAATTGAGTATGTGCTGGGATGCCTGATCGTCCCTTGGGCACCTTGCAGGATGGGCCTAGAAGCAGCAGCCTGAAGGCCTTGACAGCCCTGCATGGTTGCAATGCTTCCCTTCAGTAAAGCCACTTCTGAGCTGGAGAGGAGGTGGGGTTGCGGGCTTCATGCCCTCCCCCCACGTACTCGGGGGCTGGCTTGCAGCCCCCGTGAGAGCAGGGAATCCTCGGGCACGTCATCTCCCTTGCCAGCCAATCGGCTGGCCCGGGAGGTGTGGCCAGCGCTATTTAGGGCCGGCGCGGCTGAGGATTTCCCTTTTTCTCCCAGTGCCCCAGCTGCTCCGGTTTTCCCACCCTTTAGGTTTGGCTCTTTGACATTGCTATGGACTTCGGTTGGTCGCCGTCAAGGGGCCCGGCAGGAATTTTTTCCACTTGGCAAATTGGCACCGGCCATTTGGCTTTTTGCCTACCTCATAGCAAATTGTCACAACTTCCTCGGCATTGGCAGTGAGGCATTGGTAAGGGTATTGTTATGCAGATGAGTGGGGGGGGGGGTGGAGGAAGCGCCATCACCTTCCCCCATATCGAAGGGTAGTCCGGTAAAGGATTCCGTGGGGCGTTGCCCTGTCCGAAGCCTATGGAGGTGTGGGCCTAAGGCATGCCCCCGAGCGGTGACCCTGGGGGAGCTCCTAGTTGATGTACATCAGCAGGACTCCCCCTACTGGTGGTTAACCCTTGCCGGTCTTCTAGCAATCAGGCTGAAGCCGGTTAGTCGATAGGACCAATGCCTAAGCCAATACCACTCAATTCCTGTAATCAATAAAGTTGTGGCCTAATTTTGCCCATTAACCTAAAATACTGGTGTCCTGTGTCTTTATTTCCGTGGGGGAGGCGGGAACTCGCCACGCAACTCACATGTTCCTGGATCTTCTGCAGGAAGGCGCAAAGATCTTGGAGCGCCTTCCTTCGGATCATCCCACTCTTTATTGTTGCGACGAAATCCGTAAGTCTGTTGTTCAGCTGGTCCCTGCTGCCGCTTTCAGGAGGAAGATCAGCCACATCCAGAGAAGCTGTGGTTGGGATGCTGAGGGGAGACAGGAGTAGCACTTTTGTCAAAAGGGTTTATTGCCCCCCATCCTTCAAAGACCCCAAGCACCACCACCATAGAAATGGACCGGGGTTTTTTTTTAAAGCAATTGATTATGGGGGAGGGGATTAGCACAGGATTACCTTGGAGGAAGATCCTCCCCATCTTCCAGGCTGATTTCCGATATTTGATCTTCATCAAAATCAATTCCCTGTCCATGAGAAAAGAGAAACAGGAACATCAGAATGTGAAGAATGGATCAGACCCATTCATGTTTTTGTGCTCATCAGGAAATCACAGACGAGGTAGGTTGGGAAACAAACTGAAAATCTCTGGCCTCCATTTCCTTAGAGACCTTATTCATCCTTCTATTCATTGAAGCCTTCGGTTAAGAGTTTGGGTGTAATCCTTGACACCTCCCTTTCCTTGGAGACGCAGGTTACAACAGCCAAGGCGACATTTTTCCACCTTCGCTTACCTTACCCGCCCCAACCTGGCCACAGTGATCCATGCGATAGTCACCTCCAGGCTTGACTACTGTAATTCGCTCTACGTGTGGCTGCCCTTGAAGCTGTCCCAGAAACTCCAGCGGGTGCAGAATGCTGCAGCGAGGCTCCTCACGGGGTCTCTGCCATGGGAGCATATTCACCCAGTGCTTTTCCCGGTGGAGTACAGGGTCAGATTTAAGGTGCTGGTTTTGACCTTTAAAGCCCTTCACAGCCTAGGACCCTCGTACCTATGGGACCGCCTCTCCTGGTATGCCCCACGGAGAGCCTCAAGGTCCATATATAGCAACACCCTAGAGGTCCCGGGGCCTAAGGAAGTTAGATTAGCTCAACCAGAGCCAGGGCCTTCTCAACACTGGCTCCGGCCTGGTGGAACGCTCTGTCTCATGAGACCAGGGCCCTGCAGGATCTGATTTCTTTCCGCAGGGTCTGTAAGACAGAGCTGTTCCGCCTGGCCTTTGGCTTAGAATCAGTTTGATTCCCTCCCCCTCTTTCTACTTCCTTTTCCCTCCTGTGAAGAGGCTGCATCCTAATGTTTTAATGTTGTATCTTAATCTTTTAAATTGTATTTTAATCAACATTTTTTTATTATTGGTTGTTAGCCACCCTGAGCCCAGTCTTGGCTGGGGAGGGCGGGGTATGAATAAATTTTATTATTAGTAGTAGTAAAGGAGCCCCTTTACTACATGGTGGCAGCGGTGGGATGGAACTTCCCTGCAGAAAGGCACTTTGATTTTAAATTGGCACGAATCTTTTGTGTACTAAGGCGTTTTATTTTGGGGGGGGATAGAGATAGTCAGGAATTATGGAAGCCGGGGCTCCCCAGGAATACACTTTGCGAACTGTGGACGAATGGGGTCCGGGTGGAGAAGGCAGTTCCCTTCCTTCGGAGACAACCCCCCCCCCAACCTCCAAGTCCCAGAGTGGAATCCGCCTCCTGGTTTTCGGGAGATCCAGAGTCGGAGAGAGAGCTGGTGGACGCCATTAAGAATTAAGAACTGTTTGGAAGGGTGGGCAAGAGTCCTGCAACTTGGAGAGAGAGGGGGGTGCGCCAGTTAACCACCCCTTGTCACCTTGTGAGGGAGTGGAAGCCTCCATACGTCCTAGAGGGAACTATCTTGTTTATGCAGAGCCTAAAGAGATGGAGTTTTCAGAGGGCGATGTGGTTGAGTGGGTGCAAAACCATTCTTATGGGGCAGAGAGTCAGCCGGATGGCTTATGAGTATCAAGATCTGCCGCAGCAGCTGCAAGAAGTGTCTGTGGGAGACTACCGCCGAGAGTGTCCATCGTGCGACATTCGCAGAACGGTGAGACGGCGTTCCCCCACCCCGGGACGGGTCTACTCGCCAGTAAGAGCTTGGGAAACTTGTGGAGCGGTGCGATGGTACGCAGCGGAGAAGGAGGAGGAATTTCTCCCTAGACCCTCGCGTGTATACGCGGCGGTGGACCACCTGCGTCCAGAGGGATGAGCGTCTCGACATCCTGTTCCAAAGTATGACTACAGTCACGAGGAGCCACGAGGAGAAAATGGCAGGCAGTCTCCTCCGGGGCTAACTTTGAGCAACCTTAACTGGGGGGCATTTCCGAAATATCAGCCCCCCACTGATGTTCTGAGTTATCTGACTCTTTTTGAAGTAACCTGCCGAGATATGGGGGTGTCCCTGAAAATGTACATGCCAATTTTGCGCTCCCTAATTTGTGGAGACCTAGCCGAATTGATGGGCCATCTCCCCTCATCCCAAATCCATGACTATGAGCGCTTTAAAAAATTAGTCATGCAAAGGCATGGACTTCATCCTGAGAACTATCGGAGGGCTTTCTGAAAAGGGGATAAGTCTTGTCCCTCAGACAGCATTGCTGTGTATTCTGCGAAAATGGCCCAGAACTTTGAACTTTGGCTTTCAGCCAAAGGTGTGTGTGGCTTTGAAGAACTTAATAATAATAATAATAATAATAAATTTTTATTTATATCCCGCCCTGCCCAGCCAAAGCTGGGCTCAGGGCGGCTAACAACAAACAGAATAATCCAACATTCTAAAAACATTCATTATAAAATTAATTAAAATCAAATTGATGGCAACCATTAAGCAAAATTCTGTGCAGATTGCCAGAGGAGGGGGTCAGGCTGCGCCCTGACCAAAGGCCTGGTGGAACAGCTCTGTCTTGCAGGCCCTGCGGAAAGATGTCAGGTCCTGCAGGGCCCTAGTCTCTTGTGACAGAGCGTTCCACCAGATCGGGGCCACAGCCGAGAAAGCCCTGGCTCTAATTGAGGCCAGCCTAACCTCTCTGTGGCCTGGGATCTTCAGGATGTTTTTATTTGCAGACCGTAAATTTCTCTGTGGGACATACCAGGAGAGGCGGTCCCGTAGGCACGAGGGTCCTAGGCCATATAGGGCTTTAAAGGTTAAAATCAGCACCTTAAACCTGATCCTGTACTCCACCGGGAGCCAGTGCAGCTGGTATAGTACCGGATCCGTGCTTCAAAAGCACGTTTTTTGGCCATGGTATGACCAGGAACCCATGGATCCGAGTTTTTTGCGGTGCAAGCTATACCCCTGGGCATGATGTGTGATTTGACGGTGAGTTTGGGCTGATCTAGTGCAAAAAGCATGAGGATCCATGAGGATCCGTGCTTCAAAACCACGTTTTTGGGCTACGGTGTCGCCAGGAAGCCGTGGATCCGTGATTTTTGTGTTGCAGGCTGTGCCGCTAGACATGATATGTGATTTGACAGCGAGTTTGGGTTGGCCCAATGCAAAATGTGTGAGGATCCATGAGGATCCGTGCTTTGAAACCACGTTTTTGGGCCACGGAGTGGCCAGGAAGCCATGGATCCATGATTTTTGTGGTGCAGGCTGTGCCCCTGGACATGATATGTGATTTGACAGTGAGTTTGGGCTGGCCCAATGCAAAAAGTGTGAGGATCCATGAGGATCCATGCTTCAAAACCACGTTTTTGGTCCACGGAGTGGCCAGGAAGCCATGGATCCGTGATTTTTGTGGTGGATGCTGTGCCCATGGCCATGATGTTTGATCTGATGGTGACTTTGGGCTGATCTAGTGCAAAAATAATGAGGATCCATGAGGATCCGTGCTTTGAAACCATGTTCTTGGGCCATGGCGTTGCCAGATAACCGTGGATCCGAGTTTTTTGTTGTGTAGTCTGTGCCCCTGGGTATGATATGTGATTTTCCGTTGAGTTTTGGTTGGCCCAATGCAAAAAGCGTGAGGATCCGTGCTTCGAAACCACGTTTTTGGGCCACGGTATGGCCAGGAAGCCGTGGATCTCAATTTTTTGTGTTGCAGGCTGTGCCCCTGGCCATGATGTGTGATTTGACAGTGAGTTTGGGGTGGTCCAATGTAAAAAGCGTGAGGATCCATGAGGATCCGTGCTTCAAAACCACGTTTTTGGGCTACGGTGTCGCCAGGAAGCCATTGATCCGTGATTTTTGTGGTGGATGCTGTGCCCATGCCCAAGATGTTTGATCTGATGGTGACTTTGGGCTGATCCAGTGCAAAAATCATGAGGATCCATGAGGATCCATGCTTCGGTACCACGTTTTTGGGCCACAGTATGGCCAGGCAGGTGTGGATCTGAGTTTTTTGTGGTGCAGGCTGTGAACCTGGCTATGATATGTGATTTGACAGTGAGTTTTGGTTGGCCCTATGCAAAAAGCGTGAGGATCCATGAGGATCTGTGATTCAAAACCACGTTTTTGGGCCACGATATGGCCAGGAAGCCATGGATCAGTGATTTTTGTGGTAGATGCTGTGCCCCTGGTCATGATGTTTGATCTGATAGTGACTTTGGGCTGGTCTTTTGCAAAAATCATGAGGATCCATGGTTCGGAACCACGTTTTTGGGCCACGGTATGGCCAGGCAGGCGTGGATCCGAGTTTTTTGTGGTGTTGGCTGTGCCCCTGGCTATGATATGTGATTTGACAGTGAGTTTGGGTTGGCCCAATGCAAAAAGTGTGAGGATCCATGAAGATCCATGCTTCAAAAACACGTTTTTAGTCCACGGTATGGCCAGGAAGCCGTGGATCCGTGATTTTTGTGGTGCAGGCTATGCTCCTGGACATGATATGTAATTTGACGGTGAGTTTGGGCTGATCTAGTGCAAAAATCATATGAATTCATGAGGATCCGTGCCTCAGATCCATGTTTTTGTGGTGTTGGATCCATGTTTTTTATAGTCCAGTTTGTGATTTGACACTGCGTTTGTTGGAGTTATTTTTTAAAAAAGTGGAGGATCCATGAGGATCCATGTAGATCCACCTTTTACCCAGACCCCTAATAGAGCAACTTATGCGCCACCTGTCTCCAGAAATTGTGAGTTTGGTTGCTGACCAAAGTCCACGATCTTTAGAGGAGGCCACAGAATTCGCAGAATCTTTTAGACTAAATCATTCTCATCTGGTAAACAGGGGACCGGCCGGTGGGTACAGACTGGCAGCCTCAGCTTCTGGCGGGAGGTCCGGCCCTCCCGTTAAAGATCAAAGCAGGGGTCCCCCTACTCCTGCAAAAGACTCCTCTACAGCAGGTGGGGAACGTGCTAAATTGTCTCCGAGTTCCAGACTGTGCTTTTATTGTAAGAAACCGGGGCATATAAAAGCAGTTTGCCCCCAATTAAGTGAAAAGAAGCCTCCAGTTTTGACTTCGACTCCTGCGGTGCGCATGATCCAGCAACCGAGGAAGATTGGGAAGCGGAACAGCAAAAATCAGGAACTAGGGAAAGCCCGGTCCCGGAGGGGAAGGGTGGGGCAGCTCCTGACGCTATAGCTTCCAAACCAGCTGTAGCCACTTCAAGTGCAGTTATTGTGGGACCTGTGAGTCCTGGTGCTGCTCCAAGTGTGCCTGATGTGAAGTGGGCTAATTCAAAGTTTACAGCCCCCATTGAGATCAACGGAATTGCTGTGAACTCTTTCCGAGACACTGGGTCTGACATTACCAGTGTGCCCAGAGATTTGGTTTTGCCCATACAGATGCAGGCTAAACCCTTAAAGATTAGCCCCTATGGTGTGAATGAGATTTTTCAACCTACTGCCATTGTTCCAGTATCGTATAAGGGGTACTATGGAAACCACCTAACTATAGTACATGATCCTGAAGTGTGCAAAAGTCCTGTCCTGGTGGGGAACGATTGGGGATTTAAGGTTTACCAACAACAACTTGCGGTGAACTTTTTTCCATCAAGGTCTTACCCACCCAGGTACAGGGGATGGGAAACTGGGGAACAACACCTCAAGGTTTGAGGGCTGAGGGAAGCCTTATCCCGGATGGGAGGGGTGAAGGTTGGGCGCCTGATGCTATAACTCCCAAAACCACTGGAACTGCTGTGACTGCTGTTCCTGAGAAATCGGTTGGGAAGAGGGTTGGCTTAATATGTACTGCCACCCCTGGTGTTAACTGGCCCACCTCAGCATCTAGCACACCTCCCAGTGTTCACCTTCATCGAATTGTTGTGCCTTCCTTTCGAAGCATAGACTCTGATATTGGGACTGCCAAAAGACTTAGTTTTGTCCCAGCTGAACCAGTCCGATTTTCGGACGAGTAATCCTAGTGGTGGAAATTTAATTCCCCAATCTGCAACTATTGATTCAGTTCCCTCCCAGGATTTTATGGGGGATCCCTTTGTTCCAGTCCCTGAACCCCAAGTTTGTGCAAACCTTACTTTGGGGGAAGGGGTTTTGAAATCTACAGTTCCTCTCCAGCAGCTTGCAGCGACCCCCCTAGCGACGCAGACTGTGAAAGATGCAAGCGTGTCCTGTCAGCCAAAAGCTGAGAGGCAAGAAGAGAAAGGGGGGGCAGCTCAGCCCAGCCAAGCCGCTGTGGAGAGTTTTGAGTCCTCTGCCATGGTGGGAGATTTGGCCGCGTTTGAAGTAAAGCGGAGATTTGGTCACTCTCTCCTAGGTCATTTAGAAACTGCGGAAAAGTCTCTGCACAATAGAGTTTACCCCTTTTGTGCCTGAAAAAGAGTTTTTCTATCCACAGCTCAAGGACTTTAAAGACCCAGTCGATATGTTTATTGTTTTCCAAAAAAGGTTTTGTAATGCAAATGTTTGTGTGGAGAAGAAATGGGATTTGGTGGGTCTTTTACAGAACTTTAGTCCTAGGAAACAGTATGGTTATGTTATGAGTAAAAGTGTTTTTAGGTTTGATTGGGATTCCATCCTACCCCACCTCTGTGTTCGAAATCTGTTAGGAATTTTGATTGAGATTTACTCAAGGAGCCCAGAGTTTGTGTCAGACCAGCCAGCTTTTGGCAAGCTCCTAGAAAATCCTTTGTCCATGCTCAGAGGGTGATGGGAGGGATTGGAAGAAGTTGAGTTAATTTTTTCTAAGTCATGGCCAGAACACCTTAAGCATGTGCAGAGAGCTTTGGCCCAATTGCAAGATGCAAACCTGACCGTTAAAATGTATAAATGTCGGTTTGCTCAAGGAGAAGTGAGTGATTTCGGATTTAGATTGGGCTTGGGAAACATCAAATCCCTGGGAGCAGAAATCCATTGTGTACTGGAATGGCTCTTACACCAATTCAAGCAAGCCGCTGAGTTGTTAACACAAGCCCTTGTAAGTTTGTGGGTGATTCTAGCCCCTGACCAGCAACCTCCTTTTGAAATGCAAACCAATGCCAGTCAAATAGGATTAGGAGAAGCTTTGTTCCAACGGGACAATGAGAGAAGTTGGCAACCTGTGGTGCACCTGAGCAAAGACATGACCCCAGAATTGGCCCTACTAAACATCTTCCAAGAGAACAATGCCCATTTACACCACAAAGAACTCATAACCCACCTGCTCTCAGCAGCCAGAAACACCATGACCAGACACTGGAGAGACGTGTCAGGAGTAAGCATGGACCAATGGTACCAAATAGTATGGGAAACAGCCCTACTAGAAAAATTAACTAATAAACTGAAACTGACACGGGGACAAACAGAAGAAGCCACCTTCACCCCGGTATGGCTCCCCTTTATCACATACACAGCCCAACAGGACAATGACAATAATCCACCAACAGCATACAAATCAATATGGCTAACCTGATCCAAAACACCCACCCACCTCACTCACACACGAAAACAAAGATCACAAACAATCACACCCTAGGCCAACCTCAACCTCTCTCACCACCAAAGGAACACAAGTGAACAACACAAGCACGCTGACACCAGACAAATCTAGAAATATCTCTCTGCCACTTCTTGAAACAATCCAGTATTTTAATATTCTTTTGGAAGCTGCCCAGAGTGGCTAGGGAAGCCCAGCCAGATGGGCGGGGTATAAATTATTATTATTATATATTATTATTATTATTATTATTATTATTATTATTATTATTATAAACTGCTGTGCAAATATTGTTAAAACAGACAATTAAAACAATGCAAAACAATAAATTTAGAAACAATGTTGTAGTAAAGGGGCTCCGGCCACTCTCCCCTCCCTCACCTGCCCTTACCCTCCATGTGGGTCAGGTTTCTGGAACGGAGGCCAGCAGCCATTTACTTTTTGACAAAACAAAACGCCACAGAAATGGTAATGCTGCCACCACTCCGTCTCAGGGCACCCGGAGGCACAGTCCAAGGGAGAAGACTATGCTCCTTTGTGCCCCACTCTGCAAGCTGTTTCCACAGACTTGCAGGCAGAAATTCATCAGGTATAGCGTAACCAAGTAGTCAGGCGTTGGACCAATAAACATCCATCCCACCCCACCCCACCTACAAAAAATTCAAAAGAAAATTTTTAAGACATTTTAAAAGCACTCTGCACCCCTCCAGCAGTAACAGCAACTGTCCTAGTGAGGCCCGTCAGGCCCTGCCCTGGGCCAGGTGGTAAGTGGCAGGAAGGAGCAGGGCCCTCAGACACTCACACAGGAGAGTCCTCCTGGGCAGAGGAGACAGAAGACAAGAGAGTTTTTAGAGGAGGAAAACATGAAAAAAAATATTCTGAATCAAATGTTGGACTCAACTATTTAAAGCAGCAAAGCGGGTGGCTCCTGTCCACTTTGCTGCTTTAAAGCGAGCCTCAGAGGAGGGAAGGAAGGGGAACCATGGCTTATCTAAGTCCAGTTAATAATGCTGAGCCTGATTTTATATGGATCTCAAAGCCCTTGACATATATACATTATTAAGCCCGGGAGGAGGGAATCCGCTGCAGCCTCGAGCAGCGAAGAGGATCCATGGGTCCCCTCCTTCCCTCCTCCGTAGCTGCTTTGAAGCAGGAAAGTGGGAGAGGAGCTGCTTACACGAGTGTAAGCTGCTCCCCTCCCACTTTGCTGCTAGCGAAGAGGATCCATGGGTCCCCTCCTCCGTGGTTGCTTTGAAGCAGGAAAGTGGGAGAGGAGCTGCTTACACGGGTGTAAGCGGCTTCCCTCCCACTTTGCTGCTTCAAAGCGAGCCACGGAGGAGGGAGGGACCAACGGAATCCCCTTCCCTCCCTCCTCCCCGCCTCAGCTCAGCAGCCGCGGCTCTTGCTGGCTTTACAATGAGCCGGAAGGAGGGACAGACCCGCCTCCCTGTAAAGCCAGCCAGAGCCGCAGACACACTCTACACAGCTCTTGCTTTAAAGGGAGAGCTGCGCAGAGCTTGTCGGCAGCAGCGGCTCTTGCTGGCTTCGCTCCATAAGACGCACAGACATTTCCCCTTACTTTTTAAGGGGGGAAAAGTGCGTCCAATGGAGCAAAAAATACGGTACTATACCCAATTGCTGACACAGCTTGATTAACACAACTCAGCAGAACCTGCTATGTTTCACAGCTGTAAGAGTGGGTTTCGTTACTTGCCCTGGCCCTTAAAGACATACACAACTTGTGAAGCAACAATGAACCTTCACATTTTAAAGTGACCATTAAACAGTTTTATCCTATGCCTGTTTCTTTGTCCTCATTTGCTCTAACAGTTATCGGTTAAAAATAAATAAATCCTAACTGCTACTTTATTTATATGCTCTTTCTTTTTTTTTTATCCTGGTCTGTGACCATAATAAAGTTCATACAAGTAGGTTCCAGGGTTAGGTCCCCTGGCCATGGCAACCTAGACTTACCTCCATTTGTTGTTGCTGTCTAGTCGTCTCCGACTCTTCGTGACGCTATACTCAAGTCTTTAAACTTGTCCTGGCTCCTCACCTCCGTGCAACGTGAGAAACTCTGTCGCAACAGGTTGGCACACCTCTGCCCACCTCAGGATGCTGAGGAACTGAGGAACCTCAAACGGTCGCAAGCTCCGTTGCTAGGCAACGGCAGTTGGGAACATGGAATTCCCGGCCTCAGTGCCAAGGTTCTAGGAGAGTCCGTGTGGCCTAGTGGTTAGAAAACCGGGAAGGCTTAGTAGGAAACCAATAAATTTTATGCTGATACTTATTGCAAAGGAGGATGTTAAACCATCACATTTCTAGATCATCGCCACAGCTCTTGCCCTATGGGTTCATCAAAAAAATCCTAAGCTCCGCAGCAAATTCATGAAGCAATCTTCTAGAATATATTTTTCTCCTGTTAACTCGCCATCAAATGCTCTGTTGTCCAGTTGCATCATTTTCACTATACAGTGCTGCCTCGCAAGACGAAAAGAATCCGTTCCGCGATTCTCTTCGTCTAGCGGTTTTTTCGTCTTGCGAGGCATTTGTCTTGCGGGGCACCACTGTAGTTGCTCTGGAAAAAAAGTGGGATTCTCTCTTCCCTCTTTTTATTTATTTGCACAGAGGTGCTCTTATGTGTGTGTTTTATTACAAATATAGCAGAGGGGGGAAAGGGAGAAGGAAGAGGAAAAAACAAACACCACCAATTCCTACTGACATTAAGAATAATTCATCATCCAAAAAGATAAGAATAACCCATCAAAAAGGCTGTTGATTTTTCATCAGGTCTTTAAAAAAAAAATACCCCATACATACACCCCCCCACCCCACCCCCACACCATTGATTTATTAACCTCCTTCTCAAGGCAATTTACACATAAGGTAATTTAAAACCGTTCATAACACTTGAGACAACAAAAACACCTAAAGCAAGACTAAAACTGCCACCAGTTGGTGGGGTCCAGTGGGGTCCAGTGGCGTTGCAGGGTGTTGGACTAGCTGAACTCTGCAATTCTATGAAAAGTTACTGCTCCTCATAGTTCCCTCGTGCCTCTTGGGTGGTCACATGTCGGCAACCATTTTGAAAGGTTTGCCAGGAAATGGCACCTCACAGGGAAATAAATGACCTCATTTTCACTGTCTCCTCTCTCGTCTCTGGGTGCTCGGCGATCGTCATGCGGGGGGACCCTCTTGACCCCACCCCAAAAAAGAATTACATTTGCATTTCAACGAGAGGTGTAATTTCCTAAACAATCCCCTAATTGAGCAATTATGAACAGCCGGATCAGAACCCTTAGCATCAAAGACGAAGCCTTGGAGGAGAGAATTGCAGAAAGACACCTGGAGATAATTGCGGCAGCTATAGGGAATTCAGAGGGGGGAAACGAAGAATTAATCGAGGAACCGGGCAGCCTTTAGGGCAGAATATCAAAGAGGGCTTTAAGCATCACTTCATAATCACAGGAAAGACATCTTTCCTCAAACCCTGCTGTGGAGCTGTTTTCCCAAACCTGCAGTAGTGTAGTGGTTAGAGTTCTGGACTGGGGCCTGGGAGACCTGGGTTCGAATCTCCACTAGGCTGTGAAGCTCACTGGGCCAGTCATTGCCTCTCAGCCTGGCCCACCTCACAGGGTTGTTGTGGGGGTTAAATGAGTGAGCCACCTGGAGCTCCCGTGGAGAAAAAGGTGGGACAAAAACGTAACAAACGCGTAAGCACACGGCTATCTATCGCATAGATGTGATAGCTGCTTAAACACTTGTCCCGTGATGGTTTGGCCCGGAAGAAGAGCAGCCTGCTAAGAGCCGCCACAACGTCTGGGAGCAGCCATTTTTATTTCCCACAATGTTCTATACCTCTATAAAATGCTATTCACAATAAAGGAGTGAAATGAAAGATAAGATGTCAGAAAAAAGAAAAAAAGAACAAAGAAAAAATAAAGAAGTAAAAGAAAAGGATCATAGGTGAAAAATTTTAAAAGTAGATAAGTATTCACTATACATAGCTGTTTCCCATCTATATTTATATTCAATTGTATAATTTCATCTTGTCCTTATGTACCTTAAAAAGTGGTTTTTTTAAAAAAAGACTTCCACCGTTTGCCTCACGCGTTTTTAATAATCCGTTCGTCAGATCCCCTGTTCTTCATATTTTCCCTTCTGATTTCCTTAATGTCTCACTTTTATATTACGCACAAGATTATTCTAAACACAACCAGATTTTTATAGTCGAGCCCTGGTTTTGTAAAGAATCATTTAAGAACTCCCATTGCTTCATAACCATAGTTTTGGATTTTCTCCTTATGATGATGAGGTATGATAATACCATCTCCCCACAACAGGTAACCATCTTCTTCTCGGACGTCGTGGGCTTCACCAGCATCGCCGCCTCCTGCACCCCGTTACAGGTGGTTGAGATGCTCAACAACCTCTATGTCTGCTTCGATACCCGGATCGAATCCTACGACGTTTACAAGGTCAGTGGCTTCCGGCTTTGTTAAAGCAGCGGGGTGGTCAGGGAAGACTTCTCAGGCAGGAAAAGAGGAGGGCAACCCAAAAACAATGGAGTGGCCAGAGCGCTTTCCCTCCAGGGCCCTACCTGGCAGGGCCGTTGTGAATAATAAGAACAACCAACATAAGGTTTTCTGGAGATCAACTTAATGGATCAAGTTGGTGGATTATGCTGAAATGGCTAAAATGACCGGAAGAATCAGAAATCAAGAAGATCAAAATTTAAATAAGGTGTAATGGGTATGAGTTACTCGTGCGTAAACTGGCGCCTCTCTAGGCTAGTTTGCCTTGTTAAACCTTTCTGACTGCACAGCCCTTCTCATCGTGGCTGCCTCAGTCGCTAGCAGAATCCGTCAGTGGGCGTTTCTTAAACCTCTTCCAACATAAAAGCTGTTTGACACCCAGTCTCCTCCTCCTCTCACTGCGCGGGAGTCTTCTGCGCAGGGAGGGCGTGGGTAGCGGAGGACCTGTGCTCTCCTCACTGATGTCCAGTGAAGAGTCCTGGAGCCCTCTCTCCGATTTCCCCATCTGCCCCCCTTTATCCCTGGTGTTGCGCTGATTTGCTTCCCCCTCTACTGAGCTGCTTCTCCCCCTGCTGCTGGGTCCTTCGCCAGCATCATCTGGGAGCCTCCCCTTCGCCTCTCGCTCCGATGTCAGTTCCCTGACATAAGGAATGGGGGAAATTTATAATTTATCTTAAAAACCATTGTAAACAGCAAAAACAGTTAGTAGGATTGGAATAACACTTGTAGTTTAATGGTGAATTTTGGACATAATGGAGATGCAAAAGGTTTGGATGACAGGAAAAGATGCAGGACCCACAAACGGGAGGAGGGAAGTCCAGGAGGTTCTTTGGAATCTTGCCTTTATGTTGTACAGTATGTTGGATATGTGATTGTTAAACTTTAGTCTGGCAACCATATGTATATATATATAAAGATTTGCTGGAGATGCACCTCTTTTGACACTTGGGATGCCTATTTTTGAGATTGTAAGTCATTGTAAGTCATTTCAAAGGGACGCAGGTGGTGCTGTGGGTTAAACCAAAGAGCCTAGGGCTTGCCGATCAGAAGGTCGGCGGTTCGAATCCCCGCGACGGGGTGAGCTCCCATTGCTCGGTCGCTGCTCCTGCCAAGAGTTCGAAAGCACGTCAAAGTGCAAGTAGATAAATAGGTACCGCTCCAGCGGGAAGGTAAACGGCGTTTCCGTGCGCTGCTCTGGTTCGCCAGAAGCGGCTTTGTCATGCTGGCCACATGACCCGGAAGCTGCACGCCGGCTCCCTTGGCCAATAAAGTGAGATGAGTGCTGTAACCCCAGAGTCGGCCACGACTGGACCTAATGGTCAGGGGTCCCTTTACCATTTCAAACTGCTTTTAATACTGTGTCTTAATTACCCTTAGGGTAAAAGGCAGGCAGAAATAAATTTATAGTAGTAGTAGTAGTAATTTGCCTGGTGACCAAGCCACCGAAAGCATGTTTTATATTTTCGCTCAGATCTTGATTAAATGACCCTTAAGGTCTCTTCCAATTCCACAGTTTTTGGGTCCCTCTTCCCCACCAGGTGGAGACCATCGGGGATGCCTACATGGTCGTGAGCGGCTTGCCAGAGAGGAACGGCACAAAGCATGCCGATGAGATCGCCAAGATGGCTCTGGACTTGGTGGCCGCCGTCCGGCAAGTTGTGATACCCCACATGCCCAGCGGCAAACTGCAGCTACGGGCCGGGATTCACACAGGTGAGACAGGTTGGCAGAGATGGAGAAGAGGCAGCCACATGGGGGCAGCGCTGTCCAACTCTTTGACCTGATATTCACCTTTCTGTCAATTTTAATCATTTTTAAAGGCATTTAGCTGATTTTTTAAAACCCTATAGTTTCATTTTTATTCTTTTTGTAAACTGATTTGGGAGTGTTGGGTTGCTGTTGTCGTTTTACAATCAAGCAGTGCACATTATTTAATGAAAACAATGAGCGCAATGATAAAGGGAATGGAACCACTCCACCTATGGGGAAAGTTTGCATCGGTTGGGACTTTTCTGTAGAGAGAAAAGACAAGTAAGAGGTGACGTGTAGAAGTTTAGAATGGCAGGGAACAAAAGTTTTCTCCCTCTGGAATGCAAGGACATCCACTGAAGCTGAATGCTGGGAGATTCCGGACAGAAATCTCCTGAATTTTAGTCCACACAGCACAAAGTTAAACTACGGAACTTCCTGCCACAGGAAGCAGGGATGGCCACTAAGAGTGGGTGGCTTTAAGAGAGGAATAGACAAATTCGTGGAGGAGGAGAGTGCTATTGATGGCTACTAGCTACGATGGCTATGCTCTGCCTCCACAGAAGAGGAGGAGAAGGAGAGAAGGAGAAGGGGAGAAGGAGAAGGAGAGAAGGAGAAGGAGGAGGAGGAGGATGGATTTGATATCCCGCCTTTCACTCCCCTTCAGGAGTCTCAAAGCGGCTAACATTCTCCTTTCCCTTTCTCCCCCACAACAAACACTCTGTGAGGTGAGTGGGACTGAGAGACTTCAGAGAAGTGTGACTGGCCCAAAGTCACCCAGCAGCTGCAGGTGGAGGAGCAGAGACGTGAACCCGGTTCACCAGATTACGAGACTACCGCTCTTAACCACTACACCACACTGGCAAGGAGAGAGCTCTTGTGCTCTGGTTTTCCATATACAGTGGTACCTTGGTCCTCAAACGCCTTGGTACTCAAACAACTTGGAACCCAAACACTGCAAACCCGGAAGTAAGTGTTCCGGTTTCCGAACCTTTTTCGGAAGCCGAACATGCTCCGTTTTGAGTGTTACGCTTCCAATTTGAGTGCCACACTTCCATTTTGAGTGTTACACTGAGGTCTGTTTTTGCCATTTATTTTTCGTTTTTGTTTTTGCGGTTTTTTCACCCATTTTGTTTTTGTGACTGTGTGGAACCCAGTTCCGCTACTGATGTATTGATTGATTCTGTGACTGCAGTACATTGTTTATTGCTTTCATTTTATGGAGCAATGGTCTCGTTAGATAGTAAATTTCATGGTACAGTGATACCTCGGGTTACAGACGCTTCAGGTTACAGACTCCACTAACCCAGAAATAGTACCTCGGGTTGAGAACTTTACCTCAGGATGAGAACAGATATCGTGCAGCGGCAGCAGGAGGCCCCATTCGCTAAAGTGGTACCTCAGGTTAAGAACAATTTCAGGTTAAGAACGGACCTCCAGAACAAATTAAGTTCTTAACCCGAGGTACCACTGTAAATGCCTGTTTTAGGGGTTGTTTTTAAAAGTCTGGGATGGATTAATCCATTTTGCATTGCTTTCTATGGGAAAGAGCGCCTTGGTTTTGGAACAGACTTCTGGAACGGATTAAGTTTGAGAACCAAGAATCACTGTCTTTGGCTTCTGTAAGAAAAGGATGCTGGAGTGGATCTGACCTGATCCAGCGGGTTACTCTTATGTTATTGAACAACAAATCATCTCTGTCTGCCCTGACGTTCACCCTTCTCTCCCTCTCCCTGTTTCTCTCACCTAGGTCCGTGTGTGGCTGGCGTCGTCGGCCACAAAATGCCTCGGTATTGCCTCTTTGGTGACACGGTGAACACGGCCTCTCGTATGGAGTCCACCAGTTTGCGTGAGTGGCTGTGCCCCCCGCCACCTCCCCCCACGTCCCTCTGCCCCACAAGATCCCAGAGAGCCACTGCAGCCAGTTTGCACAATTCCGTTGGGGGGGGGGGGTTATTTGGTTTTTCAGATTAAAATTTTACAGTCAATTTTGTTATTGTTTTTGGAAAAGTACTTTTAAACATTTTTTCCAGCTCATTATGGATTATTTCCCAATGATATTTTACCCTTTTACAGGCCCACCACATATAAAATAACGTTCCCTCAACCTCATTGACATCTGATGGGATGTCAATAAATAAATGCAATAAATAAATAAAGCAATAAAGCAATAAATAAAGTACAGTGGTATCTTGCTTCTCAAATGCCTTGGTACTCAAACAACTTGGAACCCAAATACTGCAAACCCGGAAGTAAGTGTTCCGGTTTGCGAACTTTTTTCGGAAGCTGAACGTGCTCCGTTATGAGTGTTACGCTGAGGTCTGTTTGTTTTTGCTATTTATTTTTCGTTTTTGTTTTTGCAGAGTTTTCCCCGTTTCGTTTCTGTGACTGTGTGGAACCCAGTTCAGCTACTGATTGATTGTGTGACTGCAGTACATTGTTTATTGCTTTCATTTTATGGATCAATGGTCTCGTTAGATGGTAAATTTCATGTTAAATGGCTGTTTTAAGGGTTGTTTTTTAAAAGTCTGGAACGGATGAATCCATTTTGCATTACTTTCTATGGGAAAGCGCACCTTGGTTTTGGAACGCTTTGGTTTTGGAACAGACTTTGGGAATGGATTAAGTTTGAGAACCAAATATAGCTGTCAACTTTTCCCTTTTCTTGTGAGGAATCCTATTCAGAATAAGGGAATTTCCCTTAAAAAAAAGGGAACAGTTGACAGCTATGGAACCAAGGTACCACTGTAGTAAATCAATCAATCAATCAATCAATCAATCAATCAACCAGGAGGATTATGGGTTGTGGGGGTTTGACCTACAGTTTCCCCTTTTGACTGGGAGGTGACGCAAGGACACCTCCGCAGTTAACCATGTGTCTTCTGATAACTCATTTCCCAGCTCAGAAGATTCACATCAGTTCGGCCACATACCTTGCGCTGCTGAAGGACGATGCCTATGACATCGAGCTGAGAGGGGAGATTGAAGTGAAGGTGACTGCTACTATTATCTCTGCTCATTTAGCACAGCCTGGGGCATTTGCAGGAGAAAGGAGTTCTCTGCCCCAAGGAGCTTACAGTGGAGTTGTGCCGAACTCAGTTTTAATCAGAGGAGATCCCTTGAGATTAATGGGTCTGCTCTGAGCAGGACTAACTATAGGTTGTTATCCAACTAAGTTGTATTAATTTGAAATTAGTGGGACCTAAATTAATCTTGAGGACTAGTAACTTTATTTTGTGTTTTAAAAAAATGAAGTGAGATTTCTAGGGTGCCCCAGTTTGAGCCAGATATCACACTCTGGGTTGTTTCTGACTAAGTTCAACATAGAGCAAACCTGTTGAAATTAACGGAGTCACTCACATCCATTAACTTCAGTGGGTTTACTCTGAGTACGACCAGCACTGGCTACAATCCATTCTGGATTTATATATAAATAAAAAGAGGATGAAAACAACTTTCTGTTATTATTAAAGTTTTTTTTACCAAATACACCAAATACCTAATAATTGACTATATGTTTTGGAAAGTTGTTTTTTCCATTCGCTGTGTGTTTGCACCCCTCTTGAGATATCCTGGCCAAATGTTGCACGAAACCAAGGAGCAGGTTTTCATCTATGTATGGAAACAGTTAGGTGCCATTTTGAATCAAGATGGCAGATGGACCCTTTCAAAACTGCACAGGTTTTGACCGCATTTTGGTTTATGGTTATTCGGATCAAGGAGCTGGTTTTCGCCTGTGTCTGGATGCAACCGGGTGCCATTTTTAATCAAGATGGCAGTCGGACCCTTTCAAAACTGCACAGGTTTTGACCAAATTTAGGTTTATGGTTCCTCGGATCAAGGAGCTGGTTTTCGCCTGTGTCTGGATGCAACCGGGTGCCGTTTTGAATCAAGATGGCGGACCGAACCGTTTGAAGCTGCACTGATTTTGAACCCCCAGTTTTACGGCTGTGCCGATTTCTTTGGCTTCTGAGAATTCCCAAATACCCCCACCCAGACACACACATGGTTACATCACCTGGGCTAGGCTGAGGGTTTAAAAATCTCCCCTTTTCTCTCTCATCCTGGGCAGGGAAAAGGGAAAATGAAGACTTACTGGCTGCTTGGGAATAAGAATTACAGCATCCAGAACGATAGCCTCGTGTGCCACTGGAATCCGGCGTTATCACAGAAGAAAAAGATGGAACTCAGCCTCGCCTCCATCCAGAAAGTATGGCGTTGATCGCTCTGAAATAGTGGGCTGACATCATTTCAGCCATTGATTTAGAGCTGGCTTAATCCATATAATGGACGCGGGTGGCGCTGTGGGTTAAACCACAGAGCCTAGGACTTGCCAATCAGAAGGTCGGCGGTTCAAATCCCTGCGACGGGGTGAGCTCCCATTGCTCGGTCCCTGCTCCTGCCAACCTAGCAGTTCAAAAGCACATCAAAGTGCAAGTAGATAAATAGGTACCTCTCTGGCGGGAAGGTAAACGGCATTTCCATGCGCTGCTCTGGTTCGCCAGAAGCGGCTTGGTCATGCTGGCCACATGACCCGGAAGCTGTACGCCAGCTCCCTCGGCCAATAAAGCGAGATGAGTGCTGCAACCCCAGAGTCGGTCACGACTGGACCTAATGGTCAGGGGTCCCTTTACCTTAATCCCCATAATAATGGCTGTGGCAACAGTAGACATGCTTGCCAGCTCGCCACAGTGGACCAGCAGAAACTCTCCAGGATTTTGAGGGAGCCTCTGCCAGGTTTCCCTGGAGATGTCGGGAATCGAACCCAGAACCACCTGCATGCAAAGCAATTGCTCCCCCACTGAGCTACAGCG
This sequence comes from Podarcis muralis, assembly GCF_964188315.1. Classification (NCBI taxonomy): domain Eukaryota; kingdom Metazoa; phylum Chordata; class Lepidosauria; order Squamata; family Lacertidae; genus Podarcis; species Podarcis muralis. The sequence goes on along the minus strand of NC_135671.1, from coordinate 40,292,935 downwards.
TCTGGGATTTTGTTCTAAGAGAAAAGGCATGCAAGAGGCGACATGATAGAAGGTTGCAAAATTAAGCATCCCCCACCTTCTCTCTCATAACGCTAGAACTCACAGACATCCCATGAAGTTGAGCAGGGAAGATTCAAGGCCGATAAAAGAAAGCCCTTCAGAGTTAGCCTGCGGAACTCTCTGCCACAGGCAGCCACCAACTCGGATGGCTTTAAAAGAGGACTGGGCAAATTTATGGAGGAGGCAGCAAGCCATGATGTCTGTGTTCTGCCAGTCGCAGGCAGAAACGCTTCTGAATCTCAGTTGCTGGAAGCCACAGGAGGGGAGGGTATTCTAGGGCAGTGTTTCCCAACCGGTGTTCCGCGGCACACTAGTGTGCCGCGAGACATTACCTGGTGTGCCGTGGGAGGGAGGCGGGCGCTTTCTCGTTCGCGCCCTGCAGCGAGAAGGGCAGCGCAGCACCGCAGAAGAGGCCCAGGAGGCAGCAGGCGCCCAGCGCGCGCCCGAGTCCCGCCCAGCTCGCCATGTCCGCCCGCAGCATTGGCGACCCGAGCCAGGCTCCGCGCGCGACACCCGTCTTATGGCACGCGCCTCTGCCGAGGACCTCTTCTGAAGGCTGGCGGGGGGCGAAAATCTTTGTCCCCCCTGCCTGCCTGCCTTTAAAAGCCCTCCGGGGAGAGCGGAGAAACGCAGCGCGTTTCTCCGCTCCCCCGGGAGGGCTTTTAAAGGCAGGCAGGCAGGCAGGCAGGCAGGCAGGCAGGCAGGCAGGCAGGGGGGGACAAAGATTTTCGGCCCCCCGCCACCCTTCAGAAGGCTGGTGGGGGCGAAAGTCTTTGCTCCCCCCCCCCACGACAGCATTTTAAAATCGCCCCGGACAGCGGAGGACTTCTCCGCTGTCCGGGGCGATTTAAAAGCCCTCCCGGGAAGGCAGGCAGGGGGGACAAAGATTTTCGCCCCCCGCCAGCCTTCCCCTCTTTTGAAGCAAGGGGCGGCAACGGGGAGAAGATCGCTTCTCCCCTTTGCCGCCCCTTGCTTCAAAAGGGGTCCGGGGGGAGAGAGAGGAAGGCGCGCGCCTTTCCCTCTGTCCCCTCTTTTGAAGCAAGGGGCGGAAACGGGGAGAAGATCGCTTCTCCCCTTTGCCGCCCCTTGCTTCAAAAGGGGTCCGGGGGGAGAGAGAGGAAGGCGCGCGCCTTTCCCTCTGTCCCCTCTTTTGAGGCAAGGGGCGGAAACGGGGAGAAGATCGCTTCTCCGCGTTGCCGCCCCTTGCTTCAAAAGAGGTCCGGGGAGAAAGGGGAAGACGCCAGCATTTTAAAAAACCTCAGGACAGCGGGGGACTTCTCCGCTGTCCGGGGCGAATTTAAAATGCTGGCGGGCGGCAGTGAATCCTTCGCTGCCGCCCGCCAGCATTTTAAAAAACCTCGGGACAAAGGAGAAGTCCCCCGCTGTCCCGGGGTTTTTTTTAAATGCTGCTGGGCGGCAGCGCTGCCGCCCGGCAGCATTTTAAAATCGCCCCGGACAGCAGAGAAGTCCTCCGCTGTCCCGGGGTTTTTAAAAAACCTCTCCGCCCCCCGCCAGGCTTCAAAGCAGCCTTCCGAAGCCTGGCGGCGGGAGGAGGTCCGAGGACAGTGGGCAAGACGCCCTGTCCCGGAGATTTCCCTATGGGCTTTCGTCTTGCGAAGGAAGCCCATAGGGAAATTCGTTTTGCGAAGTGTCTCCAAAACGGAAAAACCTTTTGTCTAGCGGGTTTTCCGTCTTGCGAGGCGTTCGTCTTGCGGGGCACCACTGTACTTCTTCACATTTGGTCTCCTTATGTGTGGTGATTACTATAAGCAGAAATACTATGCATCTCACAGTAACAGGGAGACCGTCACCAGGTGCTCAGTCTTCTGCCCAGAACAACTGATTGTTGGTGGGCAGCTGCAACCCCTCCCCCAACACTGATTGTAGCTTTGTTTAAAAAAATGTGTGTGTGCCCTTTTAAATTAGGGTCCGTGATAATTCCCCAAGTGCTTGGTAGAAAAGGGGTTGAAAATGGATCTCTGCCTGGATGTAACTCATAACACCTAACTAGCACAAATGAGGGAGACACCAAGGCTTCGCCCATAGTTCACTTGACCTGTCTTTTGATCGCATTGTGTGCCATTAAATTTCCCCAGGTCTTATTGTCTTTTGTAGTTGTGCCTTGCAAAAATCCAATCTTACCTGCTGAATTGGATCTTATCAGGTGCGTGGGAAATCCGAAGAGATATTTCACTAAACAGAGCTTCAGTTCAGCAGGTGCGCTCAGATTTTCACAAGGCCCAGCAATGGAGCAGCAAGAAAAAGTCTCAGGGGAATTAATCTTTTGTGATCAAAAGATGGGTCAAGCAAAAAGGTGGATGAGCCCTAAATTAAACCAATTTAATTTGCCCCTGAGGAGTCTTACCCAAACATCTTTACAGTTCAGTGAAGGGAACAGCCCTAAATTTGTGTCAAAATAACTATACAGTTCAGTAAGAGTACATACTTGGCCAAATTCCTATCTGTTCATAACGGATATTCCCACAATATAACAGAGTTCTCTCCATGGGAATACCAAGGATTTATTGGGGGGGGGGGGAGGCTTTATGTTAGGGGGACAGAACCAAGCTATCTGTGGCAGGATTGGTCAGTTAGGTATTTTTATTTACTTACTTGATTTAGGGGGGGGGCGGCGCTGCCCCTTGGCTACACCCATGCCCCCCTCTCTGAGTGGGTTTTTTGGGAGGGGGTGCAGTTCATCTCTACGTGATTCAAGAGTGTGCTTTTGGGTTGGAATTTGAAATAGCAACCCTGCACGCCTCCCAAAAAGGCTTTTGCAACCACCTGGCACCTTCAAGTGCAGGCTGAAACTGCCCCCATATGCCCAGACTGTTATTCCTATTACTGAGATGCAGGCTGCTGCTAGGAATGCCACTACCAAACTTCAGGGGGGGGGGGGGGTTGCGGGCTCACGACCCCGCCCACACTCTCATGGGGCTGACTCCAGCCTCGCGGGAGACAGGGATTCCCTTAGTTTGCATCCCCCGCAGCGCCGAGACTGGTAGCCCGTAATGCTGCCTCCTACATGGTATTTGCTGTGCTAGCAGCACTGAAGTGACCTTCATGGGTCACAAGCCTGTCTGTGTCAGTGTGCAGGGAGGTCCTGGGCTGCCCAGAGAAGATCGGCTTAACTGATGTGGCCCAAAGGAAAGCAGAGCAATACACTTGGCACCAGCTTGGCTGCAGGAGCTGGCACAAAACTCAGGAAAAAATAACAATTTTTACCAGACAGATAAAAACCACCCCACTTTATGCCAGGTAGGAAATAAGTGAGGGGAGCATCATAGGCACCAGTGTGCCAAAACCACCAAAGGCCTGTCTCAGGCTATTATTATTCTTAATAATTAAATTTATATACCACCCTATACCTGAGGTCTCAGGGCATTTTACAAGATAAAATTACTATGTAAAAACACAAACAGAAACAGCCGAATAACCTCCCCCACAATACACAAAACAGTTAAAAACAATTGAAAACTATAAAAATAAAAAACACATGTCTGTGCACCATCTGAATATTCCAAATGACGCATCACAATCAACCCACCTTTAAAATGTGCTTAAACTGGCTACTTTTATTTTGAAGAAAAAGTGGCCACAAGGCTTCCTGGATCTGGATTCCATGCCATTTCCTGCCTGAAAAAACCCCTGTTTTAGCTGCAATTTGTTCTGAATTAGCTGTTTGCTAATTTCAGGGCAAATAGCAGCTGAGAAGGGGAATGTTGTTTTTTTAAAGCAGAAAGCTGATGCAGAACCCCAGCCAGAACATCTTATCAATTTAAACACTTTTAAAAGGATGCATAAACTGATCAAACTGATCAAAACCATAGGAAGTTATTTTAAAAAATGGGTTTATTGGAGCATGTCATTTGGCTCTGCTCCGGAGCTGGATTTTCCATGTTACATCTTGCATCTTTCCTTCCAGTTTCTGAGCTAAAGCATCTAATCACATAGCCAAGCTGAAGATGTACCTTGCACCTTTGGGAACAAGAGGTATCCATGGGGCAGGTGGACTTTGCCCTTAAACGTCATTGCCATCCATGCATTGTGAATCTTGAGGCTGGAGACCTATGAACATATCAGTGCTGCAGGGTCTTTCTTTGGTCCTAGCAAGCTTCCTCCTGCTTGGGCACAAGGGATTACTTCCCAAATGTAGATTCATAACCAGCATTTGCTACTGCGGAGGCAATGGCTATGCCAGGTGTGAGGTAGTTTTGGCCCTCCAGATGTTGCTAAACTGCAACTCCCATGCTTGCTGGAGCTGATGGGAGTTGTACTTCAGCAACATCTGGAGGACCAAGGGTTCCTCACACCTGGGCTACAGATGGAAGGTGATGCTTTCATAGAACCTGTTAGGACTGGTGGTCCAGGGGAGGAGGCTCCGTAGCCAAATTAGCCTCTGAGCGGGCAGGCTGAATGAGGAAGCCAGCAAAGCTGAGGGCATACCGGTGAGCTGGTAGTCTCACAATAGCTTAGGATTGGCATCAGAGCTGGCACCAGGGGTTGACATTGTTGGGCACCTGCTTAGGCCCCCCATCCAAGCAAGGGACCCACTGCACTGACCCCAAAGCCCTGGGGCTATGCCCCTCCACTTGCTGCTGACCACCTTCCCTCTCTCAGCAGTGAGAAGAGCAACCTTCACCTTCACCTGCCTTGCCTTTCCCTTTTGGACAAGGCAGGAGATATGGCCCAAAGGGAGAGGGGCAAGGAGCACCTCTCTCACTGAGGGCATGTTCTCCAAGGACGGCCTTCCCTGCAAAATAAAAGTAAAAAATGAAGTGGACACATTGGGCTACAGGTACATGCACAGGCATTTCACCACTACACCTGCTGATTCCCACAACGGTGTTGCTGGTCAGTGCTAGTCAACTTGCCCTAAATAGCTCTTCCCTTTGGAAGCTCCTGTTTCGGAGGTAGGAGGCAGAGCCGTAGCCGGGTGATCTTGCACCCCTGGCAGAACCATCCAGATTGCGCCCCCCAGCCACTGACAAGTTAGCTCTTCTTTCCACCTCTCCTCCAACCCCGTTCCCTTCCAACTATTCAATTCACCCTCTATTTAAAACCATTTCTTATGAGGCAATAATTGATATTTATATTTATGGACATAATTTTAGCTGATTTTGCCCCCCCCCATTGCCTGTGCCCCTGGTGGGGGCCCACCTCACCATCCCCTAGTTACGGCCATGGTAGGAGGGGAATATGGAGGCGGGGAGAGATGGTTGCCACCTGAGTCCTTATGGCAACAGAGCTAATTTATGCACATGCACACAATTCCAGAAGCAGGTATGGGCCGAGGCAAGAATGAGTGGCACCTAAGCCAGGGTCAGGCCAATGTGGGTGACCACTTTGAAGTGCTTTCTAGCTGTACCTGCTGCACAGTTTGCATTTCAGAGTTGGGGAAGGTTGCCTTGTGCTGGGAATTGAGAGGTTCTCTGAAAGTTTGCCTTGTGTCCCAGAGAGGAGAGCAAAATGAAATGGATCTAGGCAGCCTAGCTTTTGCCATTAGAACAACCTTTGAACAAGAAGGCTTGCCAAAGAATCCTCTCCAGGAGCTGGCAAGACTTATCAGCACACCCACAAGACCAGATTCTAGAAGGTGTCCAGGGTCCAATATGGCCCCTTGCTTTCCTTCCTAAATAGGGGATGAGCCATCTGTCACTACAGTTATGTCATCAGCCCACCTTCTGGTTTGGCAGTGCTCATCTCAGCCCATTAGAAGCCTAAGTCTATGAGTTTCTCCTTTCCCACTAAAGTGCATCTAGAGGGACATCAGCCTTTTTCGAACAATGGAAAAGGCATGGTTCTCTAGCTCTCTACCATTTTATCCTTAGGAGTTTGCTGATGCAGTTTTCTGGTACGTAAAAACAACAAGGTGTATTGATTCATCTTAACAACTAATACAATAACAACTAATATTATGTATTATTATGAATTAATCTGCTTCATCAGATGCACAAAGTATTATTTATCAAAGTATTGATAAATAACTACCTGACATTCAAGAGACATCTTAAGGGAAGTTTTTAACATGTGATATTTTATTGTATTTTTGGTTTTTATGGAAGCCGCCCAGAGTGGCTGGGGAGGCCCAGCCAGATGGGCGGGGTATAAATAATAAATTATTATTATTATTATTATTATTATTATTATTATTATTATTATCCTGGATGTGTGTGTCTCTGTGTGCATGTGTGTGAAGTTTCATGTTGCAGTCTCCCTTTGAAGTTTGTTCTAGGAAGGACACTCAAAGAAAATAAACTTCAAAGACAGGCTACAGTGTGGAATTGCAGAATTATTACACTTTATCAAGAGGTTCAGTGCAATTACTTGTGGACTTGATGGAAACATATTTTTTAAAAAAAGTGCATTATATTTGTAATTGGCTTGCCAATGCCACAGTGTCTGTGTCATGAAGACCTGTTCTGTGAATTACTACCATTAAGTACTTAGTCATCACTCACAATAAAATTTTCACATTTCATTTCCCTTTAGACATTCCCTTTTTGTAAGTCCACTACTCCTAAAATTATTTGTGTGTATTATGTACTAATATCAAAGCAGAGTGCACAAAAACAGTGCATTTGCTGACAGTTCATTTCTGGGCTCAGTTGAAGGGGTTCACAGCAATGTTCATAGCCCAAAGCAGGGCCAGCAGGAGACATTCTGGTACCTGAGGCAAAGCATCCCCGCTGCCACCCACCCTTTACGTGCTGCCACTGTGCACTTGCCTCTCCCTCCCAGCAGCAAGTCTCTTTCTTTCTTTTTAATTACCAGCCTCACATAACCAACATGTCTAAGTCTGATAAATGCATGAAGGGGTTAATGCCACAGAGTAAGCGGTCCTGCCAGGCTTAGCTAGGTCATTCTTTGAGAAAAAGCCCTTGCAGGGCATCATCATCAGGAAGTAGGGTAGGACTCCTCCAGGAAATGCCATTGCAGAGCCTAGCTAGGGGAGGGGCAGTGGCACCCCGCCCAGGTGTTTGTCTTTTGTGTTCTCCTTTGTGGTGACTTACTGTTGGTACACTTTGGTGAAAGAACCACAGCAGAGATTTAAAATCACAAAGCATCCAGCAAATTAAAGCATGGAAATCTAGTCTGTTAGACCTTTAAAATATGCCCAAATTCTTTCCAAAATAGTCTCCTTTTCTCCTAGCATAAGGAAAGACCGCACATTTGATAAATTACAAAATTGTTTACTTACAAACTCTCCAAAGGTCGGGTTCATGTGCTTTTCTATACAGCATTCAGAAAACACAGGCAGTAGAACTTTGCTTAGTTACAGTGGTGAAAGTGCCTAAATTATTGGTATAGGAAGACATTAAAGGCTTGTAAGAGTCATGTGTTTTAAGCTTAGAGTAACCAGCTCAGACCTCTTCACACCCTTAGCTTCTCAGGTAGACTGGGAGGGAACAATAGGTTTTATTACCTTCCTTCCATGGTGAAGGGGAATAAACTAGCTAAGCCTGGCAGAGCAGCTTACTCTATAACATTAACCCCTTCATGCATTAATTAGACTTAGGCATGTTGGTTATCCCCTTCATGGATCACTGCCTTGCCGTGGCGAAGGGGCTTGAAGAACTCAGAGAAGCTATGAACTACGCCGAGCAGGGCACACAAGATGAACAGGTCATAGTGGAGAGTTTGGACCAAACGTGAGCCACCTGGAGGAGGAACCGGCAAGCCACTCCAGTATCCTTGCCAAGAAAACTCCATGGACAAAGACAACAGGCATATAAAAGTTATGACGCTGGAAGATGAGCCCCTCAGGTCGGAAGGCGTCCAACATGCTACTGGGGAAGAGCGGAGGGCAAGTACAAGTAGATCCAGAGCTGATGAAGCGGCTGGGCCAAAGCCGAAAGGACGCTCAGTTGCGGATATGCCTGGAAGCGAAAGGAAAGTCCAATGCTGTAAAGAAAAATATTGCATAGGAACCTGGAATGTAAGAACCATGAACCTGGGTAAGTTGGAGGTGGTCAAAAATGAGATGGCAAGAATAAATATTGACATCCTGGGCATCAGTGAACTAAAATGGACGGGAGTGGGCGAATTCAGTTCGGATGACCATCACATCTACTACTGTGGGCAAGAAACCCGTAAAAGAAATGGAGTGGCCCTCATAGTCAACAAAAGAGTGGCGAAAGCTGTACTGGGATGCAATCTCAAAAATGATAGAATGATCTCGATACGAATCCAAGGCAGACCTTTTAACATCACAGTAATCCAAGTTTATGCACCAACTACTGGTGCTGAAGAAACTGAAATTGACCAATTCTATGAAGACTTACAACACCTTATAGAAGTGACACCAAAGAAGGATGTTCTTCTCATTATAGGGGATTGGAATGCTAAAGTAGGGAGGCAAGAGATAAAAGGAACAACTGGCAAGTTTGGCCTTGGAGATCAAAACGAAGCAGGGCAAAGGCTAATAGAGTTCTGTCAAGAGAACAAGCTGGTCATCACAAACACGCTTTTCCAACAACACAAGAGACGACTCTACACATGGACATCACCAGATGGGCAGCATCGAAATCAGATTGATTATATTCTCTGCAGCCAAAGATGGAGAAGCTCTATACAGTCAGCAAAAACAAGACCTGGAGCTGACTGTGGCTCAGATCATCAGCTTCTTATAGCAAAATTCAAGCTTAAACTGAAGAAAGTAGGAAAAACCACTGGGCCGGTAAGATACAATCTAAGTCAAATCCCTTATGAATACACAGTGGAAGTGAGGAACAGGTTTAAGGATTTAGATTTGGTGGACAGAGTGCCTGAAGAACTATGGATGGAGGCTCGTAACATTATACAAGAGGCAGCAACTAAAACCATCCCAATGAAAAGGAAATGCAAGAAAGCAAAGTGGCTGTCCAACGAGGCCTTACAAATAGCGGGGGAGAGAAGGCAAGCAAAATGTGAGGGAGATAGTGAAAGATACAGGAAATTGAATGCAGATTTCCAAAGAATAGCAAGGAGAGACAAGAAGGCCTTCTTAAACGAGCAATGCAAACAAATAGAGGAAAACAACAGAATGGGAAGAACCAGAGATCTGTTCAAGAAAATTGGAGATATGAAAGGAACATTTCGTACAAAGATTATCATAATAAAGGACAAAAGTGGTAAGGACCTAACAGAAGCAGAAGACATCAAGAAGAGGTGGCAAGAATACACAGAGGAATTATACCAGAAAGATATGGATGTCTCGTACACCCCAGGTAGTGTGGTTGCTGACCTTGAGCCAGACATCCTGGAGAGTGAAGTCAAATGGGCCTTAGAAAGCACTGCAAATAACAAGGCCAGTGGAAGTGATGGTATTCCAGCTGAACTATTTAAAATTTTAAAAGATGATGCTGTTAAGGTGCTACACTCAATATGCCAGCAAATTTGGAAAACTCAGCAGTGGCCAGAAGATTGGAGAAGATCAGTCTACATCCCAATCCCAAAGAAGGGCAGTGCCAAAGAATGCTCCAACTACCGCACAATTGCACTCATCTCACACGCTAGCAAGGTTATGCTTAAAATTCTACAAGGAAGGCTCAAGCAGTATGTGGATCGAGAACTCCCAGAAGTACAAGCTGGATTTCGAAGAGGCAGAGGAACCAGAGACCAAATTGCAAACATGCGCTGGATTATGGAGAAAGCTAGAGAGTTCCAGAAAGACATCTACTTCTGCTTCATTGACTATGCAAAAGCCTTTGACTGTGTCGACCACAGCAAACTATGGCAAGTTCTTAAAGAAATGGGAGTGCCTGATCACCTCATCTGTCTCCTGAGAAATCTCTATGTGGGACAAGAAGCTACAGTTAGAACTGGATATGGAACAACTGATTGGTTCAAAATTGGGAAAGGAGTACGACAAGGCTGTATTTTGTCTCCCTGCTTATTTAATTTATATGCAGAATACATCATGCGAAAGGCTGGGCTGGATGAATCCCAAGCTGGAATTAAGATTGCCGGAAGAAATATCAACAACCTCAGATATGCAGATGACACAACCTTGATGGCAGAAAGTGAGGAGGAATTAAAGAACCTTTTAATGAGGGTGAAAGAGGAGAGCGCAAAATATGGTCTGAAGCTCAACATCAAAAAAACGAAGATCATGGCCACTGGTCCCATCACCTCCTGGCAAATAGAAGGGGAAGAAATGGAGGCAGTGAGAGATTTTACTTTCTTGGGCTCCATGATCACTGCAGATGGTGACAGCAGCCACGAAATTAAAAGACGCCTCCTTCTTGGGAGAAGGGCAATGACAGTCCTAGACAGCATCTTGAGAAGTAGAGACGTCACCTTGCCAACAAAGGTCCGTATAGTTAAAGCCATGGATTTCCCAGTAGTGATGTATGGAAGTGAGAGCTGGACCATAAAGAAGGCTGATCGCCGAAGAATTGATGCTTTGGAATTATGGTGCTGGAGAAGACTCTTGAGAGTCCCATGGACTGCAAGAAGATCAAACGTATCCATTCTTAAGGAAATCAGCCCTGAGTGCTCACTGGAAGGACAGATCGTGAAGCTGAGGCTCCAGTACTTTGGCCACCTCATGAGAAGAGAAGACTCCCTGGAGAAGACACTGATGCTGGGAAAGATGGAGGGCACAAGGAGAAGGGGGCGACAGAGGACGAGATGGTTGGATAGTGTTTTCGAGGTTACCAGCATGAGTCTGACCAAACTGCAGGAAGTAGTGGAGGACAGAGGTGCCTGGCGTGCTCTGGTCCATGGGGTCACGAAGAGTCGGACACGACTAAACGACTAAACAACAACAACAACAATGTTGGTTATATGATGTTGATTATCCCACATGTTGGTTATATGATGTTGATTATCCCACACTTAAGCATTGTTTCAGTTGTGGTAAGGACACAGTGAGTCACTTGTTTCACAGTAAATAGTGAGTATTCTGAAAAAATTATAAAAAGAAACAAATATCTTGAGAGACCCTCTGTGTTCTTACCACAACTGAAACAATACTTAAATACATGTAACTGCATTTGTTTGTCTCATTACCCTTGCCTCTCCTTTGATAGACAATGTTAAAGTTTAGATTGCAAAATCTGCTGGTTTAGATTGCAAAATCTGACTTACATTCATTCATCCATCCATCCCTCCCCTCCTCCTGAAGGAGGAATGTTATTCTGTCAAGTCTTGTATGCACCATATTGATGAACTTACCATCATCCTCACCACTTTCATCATCATCATCATCATCATATTCCTTTTGTGCAAACCACACCTGGCAATTAATAAGCAGGAAAAAGGGTGTCTTCTTTCCCATTTTGATGACAGCTGTCACCATGCAGGAAGAAGGGCCTGGAGGGAGTGGGCCTTTTAGTATGGGCAGTGCCAGAAGAGAGGCAAGGGAGCACATGCCCCCCCCAAAGGAGATTTCCCCTCACTTGCCCCCTGCCCCAATTGCTGGACCCCTGTCATTATGCTATTTCATACTGCTATTTTTCTTCAGAGGTGTGTGACACAGCCAGTGGCAGACCTACATTTCAGGGGTCCTGAAGCTTGACCTGTAATGGAGGTCCCTTTGCAACCAGAAACAAGGTCTGGGCAACCACTGTTCTCTTCTACAATGGGTTGTTCTTTAAAAAAAATAACTATTGCATCTCAAATTTTGAATAAAATTACTGTATTATCTCACATGTCAAAGTGTGAATAAAAATTCCTTATGCCTTATAGTTTTCTTGCCTATGCCTTATAGTTTTCAAGTTACGGGGCAGGGGATGAAAATTAGAGAACTGTTACATTCATGCATGATGCATCATAGAGAGATTTGAGTTGTGCCACTCAAATTGGTTCTCCTAGACCCGAAATTGATAAACAATGTGGACTAAAGTCTCTTCCGGAGCCCTCCAGGGTTAGGGGGCCCGAAGCTTAAGCTTCATTAGTTTCATAGCAGACCCACCCCTGGGCACAGCTCACCCACCCAGAACTATACTTTGCTTTTCCTGTGCCCTCCCCCAAATTATCTTCCTGTTGCAGTGGCAGTGTTCCCCACTGGGCAGGCAAGTGTGTGCCAGGGCACTCACAGTGCGCCATGGGGGCAGGGCACACCTTGGGGATGGGGGCACACCGCCGGACCGGTCCCCACCCTCTGGCCAGCTGGCTTTGAGGGGTGCATGCCTGGCACCCTGTGAGGCCAGCAGCACTTTGTGAGACTCGAAAGAAAGGCGTTGGGCTGGCAGGGCGCAGTGAGCTGTTTGTGTCCTTCTCAAGCGCCCTCCAGCTGGAAGGGGGCTGAAAAGGGCACAACAGCTCACAACTGCCTTGTGCATCTGCAAAACTGTGCCCGGGGTGACGCCCCCCCACCTCGTCCCCCCTACACCTCTGCTCTGCTGCTGCCATGGCTTTTTAAGAGGGAGGTGCTGACCCAAGAAGGCTCAAGACCTTCCGCAGTCAGGCAGCTCCCCCTGCTGGAAGAGCAAGAGGTTTGTGCAAACAAGTTCTCTGACTCCTCCACCAAGATCTCAAGCACCTCATCTCCTTCTCCCTCTCCGGCTCTTCCTCTTCCTCTGTGCCGTTCACAACCCGCACCTGGAAGACTACTAAACGGCAGGGGGCTTCTGCCCATTTTTTCAGGTGACCCATTTGTGCTTGTCAGCACAAGCGGGGGTCCTGCATTTCCCCGCCCCACCTTTATCTGTGGCATCCATCACGCTGCCCACAATGGGAAATGGGATGCAGGAATGGGTGGACCATTCTGCTGATGCTCTGGGGCCGGGTCTCTTCCTGAGGAGTTGAGGCGGGTGGGAAGAGAAACACGCAGCGCCTGGCCCCCGAGAACAGCAGGTCTCCGGCTTCTGCTGCTTTCTGTGCCGCCTCTGCTGCTTCCTCTTCCTTAGATACCAAGTTAGCAACGCTAAACCAATCCAGAGCCCCCTCCCCGCCTTCTCCCCCCTCCGCTCTCTAGGCTTCTCTCTCCAGCTCAGCTTTGCTTTCTCAGCCATGAAGACCCAGAAACTCGGACATCTCTTGCTCGGCTGCTGCTTCCTCCTCCTCCTCCTGCTGCTGCTTCTGGGGCTGGCAGGTAAGGGTCTCAGCCGATGCGCTCCTTTCCTCCAGTCGATGGCGATGGGCTTCTCAGGGAGCTGGTAACAAAGCAAGGGGGCTTGGAGGGGAGGCTCGCCTTTCCTTGCCACTAACGGAATCTGCTGAGATGGATGCAGCTGGATGAATTCGCCGGGGCTGTGCGAGGCTAGAAACAAGGAGGTCATTCTCCAGCCGTGTGTGTGTGTGTGTGTGTGTGTGTGTGTGTAGGCGCGCGCGCAATTGCTGGGGACTTTACAGGCATCTCTGTCTAGATATCTTACAGGGACTCGGCACGTGCCTGTGACCAGACAGCTTGCGGGTCGTCCCCCCCCCCCCCCCTTTGTAAACCATCCTCTAGTCTAATGCTGCATCCTGCATTTTCCCCGGCTTTCATTGGGAAAGGATAAGACTCCTTCTTCTTGGCTTATAGTATAAAGTGAACCAGTGAGGAAAGCTTTTGTTTCAAGCTCTTTCAATCGATGGTTTAAGCACTGCATTTATTTAACAAAATTTATATACTGCTTGATTGTAAGAAAACCTCCCGCTGTTTAAGAAAATTGTGTTTGTGCGTTCCCAGAGGTGCTTTGGATTCTCTTCCAGGGGATGTCCGAGTAAAGTGTCCACTGGGATCATAGTCTGCCCTGAGGTTTTATCTCTGGCTTTAAGAATGGAGTTCTGAAGTTTAATTCTCACTCCACGGAGGATGGTTGTGGTATTCAGCAGTGCGTGAGAGATACTCTGCTTATGGTCAGGGCCAAAAAATTAATAATTCTTATTTCCCATACCACAGCATCAAAACCAAAGAAGTCTCAATTCAAGCGTCGGCGGAGTTGAAAGACAGGGTTCTGAAAGGGAGGGGCTGGAAGTCATGATTGTGGAGTTCTGGCTCCCTTGCCGTATCCTGTAGACTCAGGGGCCCTTGCAACAATTTACTTCCCTCTTGTTGCATTCACACAACTAGAAGCAAAGGAGAACAGCAGGACTCCTCTCCCTCTTGCAGAAAATGTTGACAGATGGCAGCTTTTCCACTATTAAAGGTGTAGAAACCCTCTCCTTCTGCACACAGGAGCTGCTTGTGGGCGTCCCCTTGGGGCACCTGGTTGGCCGCTGGAGAACTTGATGCTTTGGCTTGATCCAGCCTCAGGGCTCTTCTTATGCATCTGGTCATTGTATACACACACACACACATCACACACCACTGTGCATCTCTTTGACACAACTATACGTAACTGAACAGAATGCATATGTCTTCCTCCCTGCTCCCTGCTGCCATGCTTGTGGCAAAGTTTAGCTTGAAAGCACCCCAGGACAGAGACGTATCTAAATTATTGCTCTGTGTCTGTTACTGTTGTTGCTATTTTTTACCTGCCCTTCACCCTAAGGTCCCTGGGCATGTTACATCAATTTAAAATATGGTTTAAAACTCTTTTAAAATTTACAATTAAAAATTAGAATCACCCAAAATAAGATGGGCCCTGAAAGCGTCAAAGGCATTCACTGAAAACTGTAGACTCCACTGACTACCAGTCTGTTTCCGGGCACATTTCAAACTGTCCTGGTTATGACCTAAAAAGCCCTCTATGGCTGAGGTCCAAGCTATATGAAAGACCCTCTTCCCTCATACGAACCTGCCTGGGCCCTGAGCTCTTTGTGGGAAGCCCTTCTCCTGCCCCCCCCCCCACAGGCACACTTGCTGGGGAAGAGAGCCTTCTCAGTGGTGGCTGCTCCTGGGCAATTCTGGAACTCCTTGGCTAGGGAGGCTGGAATGGTTTCCTCCTTGTTGTCCTTCTGACGGGAGGTGAAGACCTTTTGGTAACTGACTGCTTTTAATGAAAGGGCTGGTGCTATGCTGTTTTTATTGTAATTATTTGTATGGTTTGAATAGTGTGTGTGTGTTCTATCAGTGTTTAACTGTTCTTTACAAAAAAAATTCCTTCCAGTAGCACCTTAAAGACCAACTAAGTTAGTTCTTGGTATGAGCTTTCGTGTGCATGTGTGCATGCACACGAAAGCTCATACCAAGAACTAACTTAGTTGGTCTTTAAGGTGCTACTGGAAGGAATTTTTTTTGTTTTGACTATGGCAGACCAACACGGCTACCTATCTGTAACTGTTCTTTAATTATTGTTTTTTCTATGTTTTTAGCAGTTCTTATTTTTGTCCATGAGCCTTAAGTCCCATTAACGGAAAAGGTGGGGGATGGATGGATGGATGAAATTCCTTCCTAACCACCCAGCATGTCTTCTTAGCTACTTCTGCTCCTTTTGCTCCACCTGTGGAACCCCTCACTCCTCCACCATAAAACCCCTTCCTTTCACCAACTCTCCCTGCCACTCCTCATCTTCTGCAGCTCTGGTGACCCTGAGTTAGTTGTTGGAGGAGCAGCCTCTTGACCCTTCCCCGGATTCTCAGCAGCCATTTCATGTCACAGGGTGCAGAGCTGGGCCATTTAAAGCTGGTCCTAACAACATTCTTCCTTCCACACAATTATGAATGCTGCAGATCTCCTTTGTATCTGCTCATCACTTTCCTTAATTCATGGACTCTCCAGTTCAGGGATGGAGAAACATCCCCCCCCCCCATGGAGGGCATAATTCCCTTCTGAAAGCGGGGGGCAATCTATCGGGGGCCACATAGCAATCAGTGTAGGGGGGGTGGAGCAGAAGTGGGTGATCTCTCTCCTGCTGCCACTTTCGACAGGATAACCTGATCTTTAATGCTGAATTGGAACAAACAGCAATTTGTTTTTTCAAGGAATTGTTTTCAGCAGTAAAGAGTGGGCTTAGCACCCAGACACCGGGCTTTAAAGCATGAACTTGTGCCTAGAAACATGCCACAAAAAGAAGTCTGGATGAGCCTTCAGTGATAAAGAGCGGGTTTTCCTGGGTGGAAGCAGCAGGGAAAGTGATGTGTCAATGAGTCCAGTGTTTACAAACATGCATGTATTGGGGGGGGTGCATTAAATTGAATCATAGTATTATAGAATATGTTGGTGAAAATATCATATAAAAACATCATTATAGTAGGAGGAATTGCTAGCAGCACTGTGTACATTAGTCAAAACTACATAGAAAAATGTGTTTTATTAGGAGAAATTCACACTAAAATGCTGAAGAATTTTCATGAGGATTTTAAAACCATCACAAATTGCTGCAGAAATGTGGCAAATAAAATTAAAAATTGGAAAACCAAAGAGAACCAAAATCGGCAGATATTTCCATTCCTGGATTTACTGGAGCCTGAGAAATCTCTATGTGGGAAAAGAAGCTACAGTTAGAAGTGGATATGGAACAACTGATTGGTTCAAAATTGGGAAAGGAGGACAACAAGGCTGTATATTGTCTCCCTGATTATTTAACTTATATGCAGAATTCATCATGTGAAAGGCTGGGCTGGATGAATCCCAAGCTGGAATTAAGATTGCCGGAAGAAATATCAACAACCTCAGATATGCAGATGACACAACCTTGATGTTGTGAGGAGGAATTAAAGAACCTTTTAATGAGGGTGAAAGAGGAGAGCGCAAAATATGTTCTGAAGCTCAACATCAGAAAAACGAAGATCATGGCCACTGGTTCCATCACCTCCTGGCAAATAGAAGGGGAAGAAATGGAGGCAGTGAGAGATTTTACTTTCTGGGGCTCCATGATCATTGCAGATGGTGACAGCAGTCACGAAATTAAAACACGCCTGCTTCTTGGGAGAAAAGCAATGACAAACCTAGACAGCATCTTAAAAAGCAGAGACATCACCTTGCCAACAAAGGTCCATATAGTTAAAGCCATGGTTTTCCCAGTAGTGATGTATGGAAGTGAGAGCTGGACCATAAAGAAGGCTGATCGCCGAAGAATTGATGCTTTTGAATTCTGGTGCTGGAGGAGACTCTTGAGAGTCCCATGGACTGCAAGAAGATCAAACCTATCCATTCTGAAGGAAATCAGGCCTGAGTGCTCACTGGAAGGACAGATCGTGAAGCTGAGGCTCCAAGACTTTGGCCACCTCATGAGAAGAGAAGACTCCCTGGAAAAGACCCTGATGTTGGGAAAGATGGAGGGCACAAGGAGAAGGGGACGACAGAGGACGAGATGGTGGGACAGTGTTCTCGAAGCGACCAGCATGAGTTTGACCAAACTGCGGGAGGCAGTGGAAGACAGGAGTGCCTGGTGTGCTCTGGTCCAGGGGGTCATGAAGAGTCGGACACAACTAAACGACTAAACAAAAACAACAACAAAGGGATGGAGAATTCAATTAAGTTTGCATTTAAAGGTGAATCTGCATAATTTTCACTTTCTGAAACAATGCACAAACTGAAACACAGCCACCCTTCAAAATCCACACCTCTCAGAATTTTGCAGTGCTGTTCTCCAGCTGAGTAATCTATACTAGGGCAAACACTAGGGCAAAGCATGCATAAAGATGTATATATTAGTGGAAATAATGTATGGAGGCAGTGGAAGATAGGAGTGCCTGGCGTGCTCTGGTCCATGGGGTCACGAAGAGTCGGACACGACTAAACGACTAAACAACAACAATGTATGGAAATGCATTGTAATTGGAATGACTGCTTTGCAAAACTGTGTTTATGAGATAAAAAGCTGTGTATACAAAGCTGTGTATATTAAGAGAAGCTAATTGATGAATTGTCATGGGGACTTTAAACAAAATACTTTGCAAGCTGATGTGGAAGGAGGAGAACTGAATTTAGGACTGGAAAGATGAGACACCGACAACAACCAATTAAACTGAGTGTGAAGCACAGGACCAGGGGTCAGAAAAGGGATTATTATTACTGAAGGGACATTCTTTCACCTCTGGTGGACGTGCCCAAGGGTTAAGGCCTTCTGGGAAATGATTTATAATGAACTAAAAAGGGTATTTAAATATACCTTTCCCAAGAAACCAGAGGCCTTCCTACTGGGCATTGTCGGCCAAATGGTGGCAAAGAAGGATAGAACTTTCTTTATGTATGCGACAACAGCAGCAAGAATACTCATTGCAAAGCATTGGAAGACCCAAGATCTACCCACCCTGGAAGAATGGCAGATGCAACTGATAGACTATATGGAATTGGCTGAAATGACTGGCAGAATCCGAGACCTGGGAGAAGAGACAGTGGAAGAGGATTGGAAAAAGTTTAAAGACTATTTGCAAAAATATTGTAAATTGTATGAATGTTAAGAGGATGCAGGATAGAAAACAATTTGGCATTAGTAAACTAAGCGGAAAGATATATGAAAATAAGTTAATTTTAAGAATAAGGTTGAAATTATGAATTAGCAGATGAAACTCAAATATTTAAGTATTTGAAAACAAAGTTTAAAATTTGGAGATTAAAATTTTTTGGAAAGTATATAATAAGATTTGAAAGAAGGTGAAGTACTACTGAATATAAATTTTATAAACGGGAACGCAGGAAAGGGAGATGTGAGGAAGTCCAAAAGGAAGGTTTATGGAAGATTGGTTTAATGAAAAGTAATAATGTTGTATTGTATTTGGTTTGTGTGTGGTTAGTATTCTGTTTTTTCTTTTCTTTTTTCTTTTCTTTCCTTGTTTAAGTTGGTGATGGTGTTTTATATGTCTGGTATGGTATTGTTAAAACCTTTAATAAAAATTTTTATTAAAAAAAAGAAGAAAAAAGAAAAGGGATTATTATTATTATTAATACTTGACCCATCTGGCTAGGTTGCCCCAGCCACTCTGGGAGGCTTCCAACACATATAAAAACATAATAAAGCATCAAACATGAAAAACCTCCTGATACAGGGCTGTTTTCAGATGTCTTCTAAAAGTCAGATAGTTGTTTATTTCCCTGACATCAGACGGGAGGGCGTTCCACAGGGCGGGCGCCACTACTGAGAAGGCCCTCTGCCTGGTTCCCTGTAACCTCACTTCTCACAGGGAGGGAACCGCCAGATGATCCTTGGAGCTGGACCTTAGTGTCAGGGCTGAACGATGGGGGTGGAGACGCTCCTTCAGGACCAAGGCCATGTAGGGTTTACAGGTTGGCACCAGCACTTTGAATTGTGATCAGAAATGTACTGGGAACCAGTGTAAATCCTTTAAGACCGGTATTATATAGTCCTGGCAGCTGCTCCCAGTCAGTGGATTCCAGTGGAACACAGCAAATTCTGCAGTGTTCAATAGTTATACATAGTACAGTGCTACCTCGAGTTAAGAACTTAATTTGTTCTGGAGGTCCGTTCTTAACCTGACACTGTTCTTAACCCGAGGTACTACTTTAGCTAATGGGGCCTCCCGCTGCCACCGCTGCGTGATTTCTGTTCTCATCCTGAAGCAAAGTTCTTAACCTGAGGTACTATTTCTGGGTTAGCGGAGTCTGTAACCTGAAGCATCTGTAACCCGAAGTATCACTGTACAAGCAAAATTTAGTATGAGCAAAAGAAAGAGTTTCAACTTTCACTTAAGAAATACAAAAGTCCAGTCGAGTGCTGGGGAACTTTCTGCCCATAGTCTACTTTTAAGACCACATTCTGCCTTGGGTAACATGCTGAAGAGCAGGTCCATGCAGAGCAGTGGCAGCCAGGTACACTAACGCCCTCCAACTTTTCTCTGATTAAAATAGGGACACCCTATTCCGTAACAACAACAACAACTTTATTATTTATATCCCATCTATCTTACTGGGTTTCCCCAGCCACTCTGGACAGCTTCCAACACAGTCCGAGCCCTGGCTCAGGTGGGCAATGGTTGTGGCATGTAGAGCAGTCCAAGCCCCCAATGCAAGGAATATTAGATCCTCTCTGTTTTAGGACCCTGTCAATCTCTGTGTGACCTTCTTCTTTTTTGCCAACTCCCTGACAAAACGCTTATGAGCATGTGCACTGTTTCAGGAGCTGAACAGCACACTTTTGATGTGACCATTTGGCCGAAAAACCCTGTGGTGGTGCATGGTGGGTCTCTCTGGCTGAACTGCAGTGCCAGCTGTCAGGAAACAGATGCCAGGGGAAGCTTGGAGACATCTCTGATCAAGGAGAAGAGAGACAATGGGACCGGCTGGGCAGCCTTCCAGCTTGTGAACATCACGGAGTGGGCGCCCACTGCAGAGTGCTCCTTCAGCTGTGACGGAAAGCACAGATCTGTGCATGCAAACATCACGGTGTATCGTAAGTAGCTCTGAAGCAAAGGCTATTTTAAAAACAAAACAAAATGTGGTGTTTGCATCTTTTTCCTTTTCTCTAGGGAACTTGTAGTGGCTCGCCCCTATGCAGTCTCTGATCTAGGCAATTACAAAATCCAAGCCAGTTTGGCCTCAGAGACTGAACAAGATGAACGGCATCAGGCCAAGCTAGTTTCCTTCCCAAGGGAGGATGGCATTGCAGTGGATGCCCCACAGCTTAAGATCCCTTCCTTTCTCAAATCCCAGCATCAGCAGCACCATTTGAAAGTTCTGAGGTGTATCACCTCTTAGGAGCAAAGAGAGGTGCTCAAATGCACATTTCTTAATAGGCATGAATATGCTTGCCTTGGCTCCAAAGGAGTTTTCTTGGGATCTGGTGGATGTTCTCCTGATCGCTGTGGTGGCCCTTTGTTGTATGCATCATAAAAAATAGGACAAAGAGGGACAGAGATTTGCATAAAATTTGCATAAATGCATACATTTAAAAAGAATGACCGGAGCTTAAATAGAAATTTAATGCAGCTCACATCACGGAGAGTCTGTGGATAGTGGGCCAGTTCAGTTTCCTGTCTGTTGAGAGGCAACTTCAAGGTGCCTTCTGCTCTCCCTCCTTAGGCTTCTTCATCTTTCAGCTGGCCTTGGACTAGGCAGCCAGGCAAGCAGAGGACCTTCCCAATAATATTTGAAAGTCTTAATTAAAGGACTGTCCCCTGTAAAGTAGGGTGTTTGACCACCCTAGACTCTCCACCCTGACTGCCTGAATGGGCCTCATGCAGAGGGTGGACTCAAGGATGATGGACTCAAGGGCATCCTTATCAAATTTGCAGATGACACCAAACTGGGAGGGGTGGCTAACACCCCAGAGGACAGGATCACACTTCAAAACGACCATGACAGATTAGAGAACTGGGCCAAAACAAACAAGATGAACTTTAACAGGGAGAAATGTAAAGTATTGCACTTGGGCAAAAAAAATGAGAGGCACAAATACAAGATGGAGACACCTGGCTTGAGAGCAGTACATGTGAAAAGGATCTAGGAGTCTTGGTTGACCACAAACTTGACATGAGCCAACAGTGTGACGTGGCAGCTAAAAAAGCCAATGCAATTCTGGGCTGCATCAATAGGAGTATAGCATCTAGATCAAGGGAAGTAATAGTGCCACTGTATACTGCTCTGGTCAGACCTCACCTGGAGTACTGTGTCCAGTTCTGGGCACCACAGTTCAAGAAGGACACTGACAAACTGGACACTGACAAGAGGAGGGCAACCAAAATGGTCAAAGGTCTGGAATCGATGCCTTATGAGGAACGGCTAAGGGAGCTGGGCATGTTTAGCCTGGAGAAGAGGAGGTTAAGGGGTGATATGATAGCCATGTTCAAATATATAAAATGATGTTATATAGAGGAGGGAGATAGGTTGTTTTCTGCTGCTCCAGAGAAGCGGACACGGAGCAATGGATCCAAACTACAAGAAAGAAGATTCCACCTAAACATTAGGAAGAATTTCCTGACAGTAAGAGCTGTTCGACAGTGGAATTTGCTGCCAAGGAGTGTGGTGGAGTCTCCTTCTTTGGAGGTCTTTAAGCAGAGGCTTGACAACCATATGTCAGGAGTGCTTGATGGTGTTTCCTGCTTGGCAGGGGGTTGGACTCGATGGCCCTTGTGGTCTCTTCCAACTCTATGATTCTATGATTCTATGAGGGATGGATCCTGGTGACATAGTAGTGGAAGGTTAAGGGTGGCATGTCAGGTGGCAGAACCTGACTATGTCTAGTGGTTAAGGAGGAGCCTGAGGGTCATGGGAATGGCAAATAGCAAATATCATCAAGTAAAGCAGAAAACAGCCCACCTCTCCTTTGTTTCTGTCCCTTCACCTTGAGTTCTTACTCTTCCTGGAGATTCTGCTGTCTATGGAGCAGTCATCCTGATTTGTTGCACAAAGATATTGGCTATTTATTGAGCACTCATTTTGATTTATTTATGGGTAGGTTGTGTACAATTGTGCATTGAACAATTACCCCCTTTTTCTCATGCATTTCCCTATTGTGGCAAAAGCTCTGCAGCCCCCGCTGTGGTTAATTAACAATCAATTGCTCTGCCCAGGGAACTCTGGGAATTGTAGCTCTTGGAGGGGGAGAGGGGTTTTCTAATAACTCTCAGCAACCTTAACAAAGTACAATTCCCAGAATTCTTGGGGGGGGGGTTAAAGTATTCATGAGTGTTTAAAGTAGCATCATAATGCTTTAAACGTATTGTGTGGGTGTGGCCTACTTGTGGGATTTCAACAGCAGCAGCTGCCATTCATGCGTAATCCCTGTTGTGGAGGTGGAGGGTGATTAGCAAAACCAATCCTCCTGGCAAATTGGGAATATCCCCTCACTCACCCAAGTTTAGGACATTCCACACCTTCCCTAAGCAAAGATTCTTTTTCTTTGAGAGAAATAAGTGGCTCGTGTAAATGTAAACAAGCTTTAATAATAAACTGAGAGAAAACTGTAACAAAACAACATAAGGAGAGAAACTAAATGCAACATGAGGCAAGTCTGAGGCAAGAAGCAAGGGGAGACCGAGGGTCCCTCTGAAGGGAGCCCACCTGGGAGGGAGGGGCTCAAGCCCCGCCCACCAGAAACCAAGCCTTCCACTGCTCAAATGAGGCCCCAGTGTTCTTCTTACCATCCCATCCCAATGTGCTTCCACATATCATTCCAGAGATTCCAGAGCAGGTAGTGCTGGATCCATTGCCACTGATGGAGGTGGGTAAGGAATATAACTTGACATGCCGGGTTTTCAGCGTTGCCCCCATCCAGAACCTCACTGTGACCCTGCATAAAGGGAAGGAGGAGCTGTATGTCAAGACCTTTGAGGACCACAGTGACAATGAAGCCAGTGATGTTGTGGTGACTCACACCATAGCTGCTCGGCAGGACGACCACGGGGAGGAAGTCACCTGCCATGCAGCCCTGGACCTGAGGCCGGAAGGGCCCTTCTTGGAGAAGGCAGCCTTCATCAAGGTCCTAAAGGTCTTTGGTGAGTTGCAAGCTTTTTATCATTTGTATACTATTTCTTCTCCTCTTAAGAATGAAAATTAATTTTGGAATTTTCATTGAAAATTAATGACTTGAATTACTGTAAAAAGAGAAAGAAAATAGCTCAGAATTTGAAGAATGAACTGGCAGAAGCTGTGTGTTTATACAAGAGACTGTCACACATTAAGCACACACACACTTCTATATTAGTGGAATGAAAATTGGAAAAGTGTATTTAAAATTTGTGTGTTCAGCATCATGAGGACATGAGAATATAAGAGGTTGCCTTAGGCAGAGTCCAGTCATTGGTCCATCTGCCTCAGTACTGTTGTCTTCCCTTTATCCTGGTATGCACATAAACAGTCAGCCAGCGCCAAACCTAGCTTACTGGGAATGAGCCAGTGTGCTGCTGGTGCAGGGTGTTCAAACTATGCCTGCCCTCCTCCCTCTTTGCTGCACTGAGAGGAAACACACCAGAGCATTGGCTTAGCATAACATGGGAACCAGCTTTCCTGGTTTCTATCCCTCTTAAAAGGCCATGTGAATAAACGATGCAAGACCAAATCAGAGGTCGGAGATGCACGGTGAGGTCCAATGCAAGGCAGCAGAACTGGGGAAAAGAAAGTAGGGAAGAGAAAGAAACAGGCAGAGGAAGATGCAAACACGTTGCCAGTGCAATGGGGGTTTCCCTCCATGCCTCTGTCGCCAGCTCTGTCACCAGGGCAACTGGCTGGTTGCTACATAAGCTTGCTGACTTGCACTCCTTGCTGGGCTGGAGAGCGTGTCTTCAGCTGGCTGAGTGGTGGCAAGCAGCTGGTCCCAACACAGAACCACCCTTGTTCGTTATGCAGTTCGGATTCCTTTTGCTTTCACTTATTAGTACTGTTATAGATTTGAGGGAGCCCCCCCTTAAACCCTAGAAATTAATAATCGTAGGATTTTGATAGCGTATTGAAGGGAAGATTGGAGGCCAGTGGAAAAACAGGCTAAGCTTCCTTTCCAAGCCAAGGCCTCACCTGGGATAGAGGCATTAACATGACAAAAGGTGTTGATGGCCCACCTGAGAGGAATCTTGGGCCTGGGCAGATAGAGGTTGCCATGGTGACAGGGTGTGTGTTTGAGGTGGCAGAGGAATAGATAGTCTTTTGAGCAAGGTGTGCTGGGAAGAAGAAAGGGAGAACAAAGGGGGAGATCCATCTTGGGCAGGCTAGCTGAAGGCAGGCTGGGAGAGATGCCTTGCACTCCAGTCCTGCTCTGCTGAGGGTAGCAGCCCCTCTTAAGATGACCATGCTGTAAGAACTGGACTCCCTCCACACAGACTGAAGGTGTAAATATGTGGATGAATAATATTTCTTAAAGCTACAACAGTCTCCTTCGCATCTTCAGTTCTCCAAAGGAGCACAAGCTCTGGGGGAGCACCTGGAGCCCACCTGGAGTCTTGCTACTGCTCAGCAGAGAGTCGGGGAGGTGCCCAACTTCTGAAACAGTCCCTTGAAATGAAACAGAAGGAATCAATAGCCACCATCCAGAGGCTCTTTCCCCCATTTTTGTCTAGTTTCCAGCCTTTCATGAACCTCTTTGATCATATTAGCAAATAAATATTTCAGGAAACTTCAGGGCACTTAATGCAGTCCAACCAGTTTACATAAAGCTATTTTCTGATGCTGAAAGTGGCCACAAGAAGCTGGACCACTTCAGAATGCCTGCTCCCTTCCTTGGGTCCTACAGCTTTTCAGTCACTTCCTCTGCGCAAATACAATTAGCTACAGGATGCTGGATTTGAGAGGCTCTTGATGTGAGCCAGTTTAGCAAGGACCTCATTCTCAGAACAAAAAATATAGCTTGTATTCCCCCCCCCCCTGAGTAACTACCAATTTCCAGTTCTGTTTTCAGGAAAGGCATTCTACTGCCGGTGGGCATGCAGGAAATATGCAATTATTATAATCCTGTTAGTGGGAGTCTATTAATAACCCTGTGACAAAGACACTGCCTGTTCCCCTCAATCTTTCTTTCTTTCTTGGTCTCTGAGCTTGGTGCTTTAATGAAGCTGCGAGGGATGTTTGACTCACAGCCTTTGTTCAGGTACCCTGAGACAAGCTGCCCCCAACCTCACCTGAGCAAATGGAACATACTGCAAATGCATTAGGAGAGTTCAGTGATGAAAGGGGGAAATGCAGGCAGCTTTTCTTGAGTGTGTTGTAAATAAAAATTGCCCTTTTCCCTTATGGGTTATCCAAGAGCCCATATAGAGTCCTTACATAGATTCCCTATTGGTAGGAGAAAATAACAGAGGCCAACCAGAGAATATTGAGAAGCAAAGCAGCTAGTAAGCTTGATCTTTATTGATCTGTTGCAACAGGGTGCTCCCCTCACCCGCAGGAAAGGAGGAGGACCCAGAAAAATGGTGTGCAAGGCCTTATAAAGACTATTGAAATTGCCACCCTGTAGATCAAGACCACCCCCAGAAACATCATACATACATCACAGAAGGGGTGTAACCTAAGACCACCCCTCAGATGCATCACACCTACATCACAGAAAAGGCGGTCCAAAATAGAAATTTTAATATTGTTTTTCTCCTGTTTTTGTTTATCTCCTGTCTGGCAGGTTACTTGAATGGATTTCCTGGGTAGCCTGGCCAGTCTTTTGTAATGATAAATACTTAGTTCCTGGGCCAGGTCACAGGCTCACACCCTATTCAGATCTTAAATGTGTCCTTAAGACAGGATTTTTGAGGAAAGAGACAATGGGGAGGCTTTTTCCAGTTTGACCTTGCAGAGAAAACATTTGCTCAGTTTAGGAATCAAAATGGTTCCAAGTTGGTCTTCCTGTGCTGATCTATGTATGTGTGGTTATGAACATTACCATATATCTAAGACCTCAAAATTCCTATCACAAGTGGTTAGCAGTTCACAAACACACAGAAGACATGGTAAATTGGTAAACATCATTTATTTGCTGGGTTTATTTTTCACTTTTCTAAAGAGCTCAAGGCAGTTTTAAGAAATAAATATGCCATGTAATTAAAAACACACCAGATTCTTACAAAAATATCATTTGGGAAGAAGAGCTAAAGCAGCAGTAAGAGCAAACCATGAATGACTGCATTATTTTCTTAATTTTAAAGCATCCACAAGCTGCTCCAATTCTAGATGCACATAGTTATGCATGATGGGTTGCACCAGAGCACATTCTATCCCAGACAGACCTATTCTTCATGCTTACTTATTTTCAACTGGCAGGTGATTTTGCAGTTCCCACGGTTCCCATTACCATTCAAGTTTTCCTAGTTATTCATTTCTCATTTAGAGGAGGCAGCAAAAAAGACTTTCTGGATCTGGACCCTTGAGGTCTAAACAAACCAGGCATCATGGTAAATATGTGGTTGGCTGTGTTCCCAAAAGGAGCTGTCCAGGCCTCTCTGCCTGCCCTTTAGCACCTCTACATCGAACCCTCCTCATGCCTTTTGGTCTTGCTGGAATGTCAGGGAACTGCCATCGGAGCCTAGAGTGGAGGTAAGGCTCCCCAACGATGCAGGAGAAGGGAACAGCAGGGGGAGAGAGAACACTTCCTTTGAGGAAGGAAATAGGAGTGACACCAGGAAGCAAGGGGGAACTGCGGAGAGAGGGCTCCAAGACTCTTCCACAGAGACCAGCGGGGAGAGCACAGGACCGCCATTGGGCACGCCCACTCTGCGCAGGAGACTTCCACGCAGGGAGGCGAGGAGGAGACTTGGCGTCAAAGAGTTTCTATGTTGGAAGAAGTTCAGGAAACGCCCACTGACGGATTCTGCCAGCGACTGACACAGCCATGGAGAAAGGGCTGTCCAGCCAGGGAAAGGTTTAGCCAGGCTACGTTGCCTAGAACAGTAGCACCCTTTACGCACAAGCAACCCCCAACAACCTTTACATGGAACTTGCACTGTGATGATGTATTTTGCTTGCCTCACAGGAGGATGGAAAGATGGACTTCTGTGTGGCTGGAAATGCAGCCTCTTGCATTGTTCCATGCATTGGTCCGCCCACTTTTGCCTGTGGCTTCGCCCACTGCTGGCATGATGTGGGCCCAGGAGCATAAGGAAATATGTCCCATGGGATAAAAAGGCTTCCTTGCTCCTGATTTAGAAAAATGGACCTTGTTTTTTGTTTGGCAGCCAATGATATGAAATGAAGCTGGGAAACGTGGAAGGTTCATGGCATTGTAAATTGGAGGAGGTGAAGGCATGTGAAAGCTGGTTTTGGTGGACACCACACATTTAACCACCCCGTCTAGTTTCCCCCTAAGGGCATCTTCATTTTAGAGCAGCTTTATGGCCACAGACTTCTCAGATAATGGCTGGCATTTGACATTTTGACGTACCGGTAGCTTCCAGTTGGCACTAGACAGCCAGAGAGCTCAAAACAAACACTCCCGCTCACCAGCATCTAGCTGGAAACCAGAGGGAGCATTTTTGAGTACTTATACAAATAACAATCTTCTTCATGGTAACTGCAGGTTTCCCTGAGCCTTCCTTGAAGATCCTTCCATCTCAGACTCTTGTGAATGATTCTGTGACCATTATATGCAATTCTTCTGATACTCAGCCACCCGGCATTTCTCTTCAAATCAAAATTGCTTCTGGAAGGACCCTGGTGTCTGGCAACCAGCTCTCTCTGCAGTCCACCCTTATAGCTGAGAAGGAAGATAATGAGAGGGAATTCATGTGTGAAGCAGAATGGGGGATTGGTGGTGAGACCATCCTTAAGCAGACGTCTGCCAATCTTACTGTCTTCTGTGAGTATAGAACTTCCCTTCCAATAATGTTTGGTTTTGCTCTTTTTACGGTAAAAACATAATATATATACACTGTATATGAGATGCAGCAGCAGATCCATACAGCTGTGTCTTTCAAGCAGCAATGCTCTGTTTTCAAAGTGCAAGGTCAGAGGTCACATGTGTGAATGCCTGCCCCACATCTCCAGAAAACTTGAACAGGAGGCATAAGGGGTCTATGAGGTGGGAGACGTAGGGGTAGAGATCCACCTGGTGAGCTAGAGAAAAACTTGGTTGCACCTTTCTCCATATTTGCTGAATATGGAGGAAAGCAGGGCTTGTACAGCTTTCTACCTCCACAACCAGAAGAACCAGGCCTTTGTACTCCTTCCCAAACTTGCCTAGCCTGAGGCATTTTGCCACCTCTGGCACCTGCCCTGTGCCACCTGAAAGGTGAATCCCACAGCATCTTCTGTGGTACCACAGGTGGTCTTATGACAGCCCGTTCCTATTGTCTTCTGCTTCACTGCTGCCACTTGAACGGCTTATGCAGCCAGACCTCAGAAACAGATTGGGACAGTGTACACACCCACCCACAAAGAATCCCGGAACCACAGTTTAACCCTCACAGAGCTACAATTCCCAGCATTCTTCATCAACTCCAGTTCCTTTAGGAGGAGGGAGATATGCTTTAAATGAATGGGGTGTACACAGCCACAGTTTGCTGAGGCAATGTATGTGGTGCACTTAAGTGGGCACTTAAACATAGGTCTTTGGGGGGTGGAAAATGTGCTTTATAATTATGGTGTGTAATGTGCGTTAAATGTACAGTGTGCATCCAGCAAGCATGCTGGCTTATCCCTGCAATTGAGGGTGCCAGCACTGCATGGCATGTGCAACTAATGTCAGCACCCTGTGCAATGTGCTCATGCCATGTGCGCACACCGTGCAACACGCTGACGTCAGTCGCACATGCCGCATGGTGTGCATGCATGAGGTGTGCACAGCCACCACAGAATTTTGAGGGGCTGTCCCCTCCTTGAAAATTTGGGCGGCCCTCAGTCCCCCGCAAGATGGCACCCCTGGTATGCAGTCGGGGTCATACCTTTCCCCAGTGATACAGTTCTTCCTCTTGCCCCCTTGCCACAACTGCAAGCTGCATGGATGCCAGCCTAACTGCTCTTTCAGCAGGTGCCAGGACACTCTGAGACTTGCAGACTGCTGCAAAAACAGAAATCCAGCGAGGCCTATCGCACTCCCACTGCCACTGCCGCTTCACATGCAGTGATAATAAGACAGTGTTCACAGAATTTAACAGCCAGAAGGAGAAAAGGAAACAGACTTAACTCATTTGCAGTTTCCCGCCTGTCAGGAAGAGCCAATAAAACGTGATTATATGCCACAGTGGCTGTGTCAAGGACTCCTGGGACTGGGGCTGGTGATGGGGGGGGGGTATGGCATCAGTCCTGGCTTCTGTCACAGAAGCAGAGAAAGGGAGTTGACTTGGATGGTATTGGAAGCAAGGTCTTCATTTTGGATCTTGGAATCTGTTGGTTGGCCAGGTGTGCAGGCCTAGGTGGGTGCAAAAATCACTCCTCTCCTCTCTGGCTCAGAGTGGGAAGAGCCTGGCTGCTTGTCTTTGCGCTCCCTAAGCCGCTCCTCCAGTAGGATCACATGTAACGGGGGTGCAGTGGTGTAGCGTGGGTTGTCAGCACCCGGGGCAAGCAGTGGCGTAGCGTGGGTTGTCAGCACCCGGGGCAAGGCAAGTAATTTGCGCCCCCTAACCCGTGGATTTGTGCCCCCTAACCCGTGGATTTGCGCCCCCTAACCTGTGGATTTGCCCTACCCCCAGATGTTGCGCCCGGTGCGGCCGGCCCCCCTTGCACCCCCCACGCTACGCCACTGGGGGCAAGGCAAGTAATTTGCGCCCCCTAACCCGTGGATTTGCGCCCCCTAACCCGTGGATTTGCGCCCCCTAACCCTAACCCCCAGCTGTTGCGCCCGGTGCGCCCGGCCCCCCCCTGCACCCCCACGCTACGCCACTGCGGGGGTGTAATATGTGGAATCAGAAAGTTGTCATTGTATTTAAAAATTGTAGTCTGTTGTATTTAAAACCACAACAGTTCCCCCTTTATTGACCAGTTTGATAACTATTGACTCATCCTGTGATAGATCCCTTAAAGCTGTTCTTTGTGCCCTTGACATATTATTGAAAATTCTAACTGATTGGTCCTCTATTCAAGAAATCTCCCGCAAAACTGTGTTATGGAAAGTCTGAATGGTGGGATCCAGTAAAGATAGTATAAAATGTGACTTGGGTCAAAAATGACTCATCGCCAAAATATGCTTTAAGTTTTATTACACGTATAAGTTTATACAGACCAACCTGCGTCTGAAAAGAGTTATATTGTGGAGGGGGGGCCAAGCATAAGCCCAGATTCAATACTTCAGTTTCTATAGCCGTAAGTGGCCTAGACTAGAGGACAAATTAATTACTGCTACCTGTGGTACATCCTCAATGAGCGGGAGTGAAAATTTGAACTCTGAGGTGTAGTTGCTTCCTTCTTAAAAGCTCTGGTATTAGGTCTGGTATTAGGTCTACACATAGCTCTCAAGGATGAGTTGCCTCCACCAGCATTATGTTGAACCCCAAGTCCCTCATCTCCTGACATAAGGGTGGCTCTGATGTGTCCTAAGCAGAATTCAAAGTTGTAGCATCATACCGAGTGATTTTCTTGAAATTTGTAGTTCCCTTATTAAACCACCAGTACACCTGCTTGTTGTTGTAATTGTGTTGATCTCTTAAGAATTTTGACTTTTTAAATCATTAATCTGCTCTGACTACTGTTTGATATTGATATCAAGTTCTTTCATCTTTTGGCAACTATCTGTAAACAAACAATAAAGACCCATAAAATGGCAAAAGTAGTTTCTTTCCAAAATAGGTTTTATCTTGAACAATTGCAAATGCAATAACAAAGAGTCCACTTGTGAGGCGGCTTGTGACAATAAAATTCTGAAACCAGAGTCAGCCCAGGATTTTTTGATATCTGAAGCCAAAATCATAACAGGCAAGGCCGGCTCAGCCACAAGGCAGAGTGGGGCAACTACCTTGGGTTGCTCCCCCTTTTATGACAACCAGCTGCCTAAGGCAGTCACCTGATCTGCCTCATGCAAGGCCCAACTTTTCTTAAAACATTCTCACATACACTTGCCTGTACCAATGAGGCTTAAGTAACCATCTGCCCAACACCACCCAAATGTTCCAGACCAACATTCTCCAACATTAAACCTCCCCCCCTTTATTTCTTACCCAAAGAGAGAAGAGCATCAACCAATGTGTGTGTTCCCTCTGCACATTGCAGATGTGCCGGAAATGGATGAGTCCACTTGTCCCAGCAACCATACGTGGGTAGAGGGGACACACCAAACCCTCCACTGCCTGGCTGAGGGGAACCCCAAGCCAACTGTGGCTTGCTCCAAAGAAGGTGTGGCTCACAACATGGAAAAAGAGGAACGGGTTAACCGGACCCAAACCGGCGTCTATAACTGCACTGCCACTAATGAGCTCGGCTCCATCACCAGAACAGTCACCATCTATGTGGAATGTAAGTGAAATTTCTGTGTTATGATCTATGTGAGGCAAGCAAGAATGGGGTCCAAGCTAGCCACCCTGGGACAATGGCTCTGAATTAAGCATCACGTATGTCAGGTGGAGCAGCCTACTGGGTCTTGATCTCAAGCAGGAGTTCACAGTGTGGCAGCACCTTGGAGAGACCTCAGTGAGCAACCTGCTCAAACAAAAGCTCAAGCTTGGCAGAAGCCTTGTGCACACCCTGCTTCCTTGGCTCCAGCCCCTCCTGCCCAAGGAGCCTGGCTTCTGAAGTGGCAGCTTGCTTGCCTGCCAGTGAGTGATTCTCTGCTTCTTGCCTTGCTTGTTCCTTTGACCACTGGGCTATGGAGTGGGAGGTAGTTGGCTGCTCAGACTTCGGACGGACGGACGGACCATCTACTACTGGGGGGGGGGGGCTTTTCAGCCCTAGGGTTACATCCCATTCTAGGCAAGCCAGTGCTGGATGAGACCAGAAGCAAAAGTGTACTGAATGGTAAACAGCATTTTTACCTTTGTCTAGTATGCTGGTTTCCACGCACATTCTCATGCCCCTCTCAGTCCTCCACCCAAGCAAGAAAGAAGCATGAGCAGGGCTCAAGTATACTCTGGGTTGGGGGGGGAGTATACATTTTGGCCAGGCTAAACACTCCAGGAAGTTGGCCTGGGGAGAAGAGAAAGAGAGCTGGGTGGAGAGGCCTGCAGGGCTGCATTTGGCCCCTGGCCCTGGTCTCTTAAAGTCCTGGTCCAGGATCTGCAGGTCCAAAGCTGCCAGGCTCAGGTTCTTCAGCTGGCAGTGTGGTAGACACAGACTTGATCAACTCATCCTCCTCCCTGGCCTTGGCTGTCACCTGAGGCCACATCCTTAATTATAAGACCATGGGGTCATTTGGGCTGCTTTTTGGTGTAAGACAAGTTATTCCTGCCCAGCTTTCAGTAGATGTACTGTCCATCTTCTCTCTGTTGCAGACGGGCCTCAGCTGAGTGAGTCTGACTGCCCAAGTAACCAAACTTGGGTTGAAGGCAGCCAACTGGATTTCATTTGCCAAGCTCATGGGGTCCCAGTTCCAGATGTTTTCTGCATGAAAGATGGTAAAGTGTACAATTCCAACAAATTGCAGAACATCACACAAAGCCATGCTGGTGTTTATCACTGCAACGCTACCAATGCACATGGATCAAGCAGCAAGATGGTCACAAGCAGAGTTGAGTGTAAGTGCAACTTGCACCTTGCATGCATGATGCGTGCAGCTGATGCTGAAGAATCCAAGCAGAAGCAGCAACTAGGCATGTGCAGATGATCCATACTTTAATCCCACAGGTTTTAACAGAATGTAAGAGTAGACAACTGACCATAAAATTTGTCTAGCTTTATAGTGGCAAAAGGTCATCAAGTTCCCACCAGAAATATATAGGAGAAGTATAGGAGGGTACATTGTTTGCTCTGTTGAGGCCCATATGTCTTCAGCGGGAATTGTCAAGCAGTTCCTCTGGCTGCCGCAACTGTGAGCCACTAGCAGGGTTGTGTTATCCTACCATAATTACCACTGTAAAATCAGATTCTATTTTTCTCCCTGTCTTCTAGATGGGCCTGAGATGAATGATTTGAGTTGCCCCCATAGCTGGATCTGGACATCAGGGACAGAGCAAATGTTCACCTGCTCTGCTGGGGGAGACCCAGAGCCAACCATTGAGTGCATTAAGGATGGTGTGACGTACAGCCCTGGGCATCTCCAGAGTGTCACCAGAGACTATGCCGGCACCTACCTCTGCACAGCCACAAATGTGCATGGCTCCCGCACCAGAGCTGTGAGCATTCAAGTGGAGTGTAAGTGAGCCCTGACCTTCTGTCAAATGGGGGGGGGGGGGCATGCTGGTTGGTTTTTGAGTGGCTGCTTTCAGGACCAAGCCAAACAAAGTTGCATCGTTCTGTGTTGTTTTTTTCATGAGTGCTTCTTGTTTTAGCTGATTTCTGGCTCTTGGCGCAAGCAGCTTCTGACTGCTGTTTTAATGCCCTTTGTCCTTCCTCCATTTGGCTTCTTTTTGCCCTCACAGTCCTCACTGACCCACAGAGTGGCTTAGTCCTGTTGTTAATGGCATACCTGGCACGAGGAGATTGTGGGCTCTTTGGAACAAAGTTCTACTAAATGACAGTGTGGCAAAATGAAGCTGAGGGCTGCAAAAGAAGACAGAGGAAGGAAAATGCCAACAAGAAGCAGCAAAAGCCACCAAAGGCTGACTAGCAGTAGGAAAAAACACAAATGCTTAGAAAATGGGAGAATTTGGGCGTGAGTGGGTGTGTAATTTATTTCATTGCTTTGAATATAATTTCTTTAAAGTGAATATTGAAATTGAAGCCTGTTCATCAGAACAGCCCTAACTCTTTTTTCAGCTGGCTTATGATTAGTTCCTACCATTGTTCCTCTTTAAAGATCAAGCCTAAAACTGTGGAGTAGCAATAGGCAGGGAGTTTGTGGCCTCCTGGGGCAAAGGGTTGAGGCACACTGGCAAGGCAGAGGCCTGTTTTGGTTTCAGCTCCATTACAAGAGGCATGGCATGGAGGGGAGATCCTCAGGCAGCCCACTCTATGTGGCTCTTGGGAAATCTCCCCTGACCACACCTCCAGCAGCTTGGCTTCACCATCTGTTCTGAATTTGCCTCCTTAATGGGTGGGTGTTTCTTATGCAACATGTTTATAGCTTTTGCCCCACCTGGTGGTTTTTCAAGTTCACTAACTCCAGAAAGAACTGCTTCCACAGCTGCCACAAAAATCTGTCTAGGAATTATTGCAAAATGTCACTGTCTCTCTTAACATTTCAGATAAACCAGAAATGGATGAATCTAGCTGTCCAAGTAACTGGATCTTGGTGGAGGGGGCGCTGCCCTCCTTTACCTGTAAAGCTGAGGGGATTCCGCCTCCAGAGGTTACATGCACCAAAGATGGCATGACATACTACCTTAGCCAAGGACAAGGGATCCCACTCTACAATGGAACCTTCTGGTGCAATGCCACAAACCGGCTTGGGACAGTGGCTAAGGCAGTTGCGGTTACAGTGGAAAGTGAGTGTTGGTTGTGGTCTCTGGAGAAGCAACACATCAAGCCAGTCACCCCCTCACCCTCACCTGGCATGAGAACTGGCCCTAGTCCTTGGTTAAGCTGGGTGGCATCCTGTTCCACTAGGAGTCTATACTTCCCTCCTGCCACCTACTTCAGGTGGGTTGATCTTCCCTTTTTGCCAGGTGAGGAGGAAGAAGAAGACTACTGTAGTCTGGGAGGTTTCCCAGGTTTTGAGCCGCTTTGAGGGGAATTTGTTTGCTTGCATATGTATTATACAGTATATTTCAACCTTCTGCATCCAAATCTCTCTGTTCCTAAGCGATACACTTTAGCTTTGACCCTAAGCCAAGCATCCAAGAGTGGCATCCAAAATGTCTGGTGCAGAAATCCTTACCAGAAAAAACTTGTCCTTGTAGCCATTGGCGTGCTCTGGTCCAGGGGGTCACAAAGAGTCGGACACGACTAAACAACTAAATACCAACATGGTAGCCAATGTGGTGCCCTCCAGTTTTTAACTACAATTTCCATCTTCCTTCAAGATTGGCCGTGGTTTCAGGGGCTGATGGGATCTGTAATCCATGATATCTGGAGGGCACCATCTGAAATGTCAAGGATGAGCTAATATTAGCTAATAATTTATCACAAAATTTTTGGAAGCCTAAACTGAAAGATTACAAAATAGCCAACTGAAATGGCAACAATGCAAAATCTGTTTTGAAACCAAGCCGCCTCATTGCAGAGCATTAATTTAGGCATAGTTTGGTGGATAATGTAGCCTTCTGTGACATAGTTTGGTGGCAGCTGTGTACATACAGAGGCTCACCCTGCTTATGTCAAGAGGAGTTTCTTGTTATATCAATGTGTTTCAGCCAAACCTAAAATGGATGAGTCCAGCTGCCCAAGCAACCAGACCTGGCTTGAGGGGACTTTGCATTCGCTGGCCTGTGAAGCCAATGGGACTCCCACCCCACTGGTCATTTGTGCCAAGGAGGGAGGCATTGAGGAGTTCTACAGAGAACGGAATGTCAGCAGGAATGACTCTGGCATCTACCAATGCAAGGCCACCAATGGCCATGGAACTGAGAGATGGTTGGTGAATGTGCAAGTGGAATGTGAGTAGGTGAAGGAATTTGTTTCACTATTTTTTTTTTAATGTGAACATACCTAATTCACACTTTCTGCAACAGTACACAAAGTGAAACACAGCTATCCTACAAAAGACACATGTATCCAAATTTTGTGATGCAGTTCTCCAATCAATTCTCCAATTATACAAAGATGTGGAAACTATGCATAAAAATGCATATATTAATGAAGATAACATATGAATGCATTTATTAGAGAACACTGCATATGTGCAGAATATGTGCATATGAAGCCAAGTAGCATACAGTCATGTGTACGAGGATAAAATTGCACTAAATTGCTGAAGAATTTTCATGAAGACTTAAAAAATGCAAATTGATGCAGAAATGTGGAGCTCAGCTTAAGATAAGACTGGAAAAAGTAGAAACTGAGAGAAGCAAAAATTGAAAGGTGAGTCATCAGTCTAAATCAAGGCTGGACCAAAGTCCTGGCCCAGTTTCCCAAAAATATTACAGTGGTACCTCAGGATGCGAACAGGATTCATTCCGGAGCCCCGTTCGCATCCAGAAGCAAACATAACTAGCGACGGCACGTCTGCGCACGCGCACATTGCTTTTCACCACTTCTGCACATATGCGTGACGTCATTTTGAGCGTCTGCGCATGCACGAGCGGCAAAACCCGGAAGTAACACGCTCGAACGCGCTCAACATGAAGCATATTCAACCCAAGGTATGACTGTATTCAATTTTCCAAGTGTCCAATTTTCTGTTGCTTTCTTTGGTGGGTGGTATTTCTCCAAAATTTTCAGAAGGCATTGCTGCTGGAACACCACACTGCAATGCAACATTGCATTCCAGGTGGACTAAACCACAAGTTATTCATTTCCCCTCCCTCTGAGTTTTCCACTGATACCTCTCCAGGCTGGGAAAGTGCTTCAGATGGAAAAGTTAGGGTGATCAATTGAGTTACACTTGGTAACTCTTCAACTGAGCTTGCTAGCAGCACCCAAATATCACAGTGATGAAGAGCAAAGAAAGGTAGCCTCTTCTTGGGTTTGCTGGCTGATCTGAAGCCTCCTTCTCTTCTGTTTCCAGACAGGCCTGTTATCTCCATTCTGGCAGTCAGTGGTACCTTACCCATCAGAAGGGGAGAAAACTTTACCATCACCTGCCAGGCAGATGGGTCTCCAGCTGCCAGCTACTCCTGGAAGGTGCCTCAGGCCTCCAACCTCAACTACGGTGGCAATAACAGCACAGTGACTGTTGCCAGCGCAGATGGACAGAACAGTGGTGTGTATGAGTGCACAGCCAGCAACAAGCATGGGCAGCAGCACAGCCAGGTGGAGATCAAGGTGGAAGGTGAGGCCACATAGCAGAAAGGATTTGAAATACCGCGTGCCCTTTTGGTTGCATCTTGAGTGCTAGAAGTCAGAGCTAGACAATCCACCCCAACTGAGTGCTGGCAAAGGAGCAGGTCAGTCAAGACTATGTGAGCAGCAGGTGCAAGTGCTTAACAGGTGTGTGTACTGGAAGCTTAAATCTATGCCAGGGGAAGAAAACTAGGCTGTCGGTATTTTACAGCAGGCATAGAAATGCATACTGGAAATTTAGGATTGCACTATTAAAGTGGATTAAAGCACAACAAATTCGCTTTTTAAAAGTGATGGATGGCAGCTAACAGATTGAAGATGAATCCCAACAAGACAGAGGGTGGGCAGGTTTGGGGGACTCCCTGGTCCTGAATGGAGTAACTGTGCCCCTAAAGGACCAGGTGCACAGCCTGGGAGTCATTCTGGACTCAGCTGTCCATGGACGCGCAGGTTAATTCTGTGTCCAGGGCAGCTCCATCTGGTATGCAGGATGAGACCCTACCTGCCTGTGCACTGTCTCACCAGAGTGGTACATGCCCTGGTTATCTCCCACTTGGACTACTGCAATGTGGTCTACGTGGAGCTATCTTTGAGACTACAACTAATCCAGAATGCAGCAGCTAGACTAGTAACTGGGAGCAGCCACTGGGACCATATCACACTGAAAGACCTACACTGGTTCCCAGTACATTTATGAGCACAATTCAAAGTGTTGGTCCTGACCTTTAAAGCCCTAAATGGCCTTGTATACCTGAAGGAGCATTTCCACCACCATCGTTAAGCCCAGGCACTGGGATGCAGCACTTCTGGCAGTTCCCTCACAGAGGTGAAACTACAGGGAACCAGGCAGAAGGCCTTCTTGGTAGTGGCGCCCACCCTGTGGAACACCCTCCCATCAGATGTCAAGGAGATGAATAACTATATAACCTTTAGAAGACATCTGAAGGCAGCCCTGTATAGGGAAGCTTTTTAAGGTTTCATGTTTTATTATGTTTTTATATATGTTGGAAGCTGCCCAGAGTGGCCGGGGCAGCACAGTCCGATAAGCGGGGTACAAACAATAAATTATTATTATTATTAAAACAAACAAACAAACAAACAAACAAACTCTTTGTGGTTAGAAAAGTGATGGGAAAATGCACTGAAAAGTGTGGGGAGAGCAAGTGATAGATGAGTATACACACCATGCAAGTAAATCTGGATGGATGTTCATTGTTATGTAACCTCCCCAGAAACAAATCAGAATGAATGCTCAGCAAAGACCAGACATCACCTGACCTCTGTGTAAGCTTTGTTCAGAGCAAATCAGAATGAATGCTCAACAGGTTGTATGGAGAAGCCTACAATGTTACAGTGGGGGTACAGTCTCCTGCCTCGCTTCTTAGAAAAATGAAATGCAGTCACCAGAAGCTGAAAATATGTGGGAGAGGAATGGCAGGGTGGTGAAGGGTGGGAGTTCATTTTATCCTTTTTCTTTCTGTTTTTCTGTTCAAAATCACATGCACCCCCAGCTGTTTTTCCACGTGCAGGAGAAAAGATACAGAGAGCCATTCTTCCCACCCTGCCTGCAAGTTGAAAAACAGCAGGAGGGAAGGCTGAGTGAATGGGGAAACACCTGGAGGAGAAAACGTTCCTTTTGTAAGGCAACACACTGAATACGCTGTTAAGAATACTCTGCTTCCTCCTTTGCAGATCATTGGCTTTACATTATTGCTGTCATAGCAATTGCTGCCGCCACCATGTTGGTCCTGGGAGGAATG
Source organism: Podarcis muralis (assembly GCF_964188315.1). NCBI lineage: Eukaryota > Metazoa > Chordata > Lepidosauria > Squamata > Lacertidae > Podarcis > Podarcis muralis. The sequence continues at coordinate 40,254,049 of NC_135671.1, read as the reverse complement.
GCTGGGGTCATTTACTACCTCAAATCCACAGCCTGTAAAAAAGGAGAGTACAATGTCCGTGATGCAGAGAATTCCACCGAAGCTACTTGCCTAAACCGTGAGAGGACCTGTGATGGTGACATCTATGGTATACAGCTCACCAGAACCTGAACAAGTCTCTGGACAGGTATCTCAGGCCTTGCCTGCTGAGACACAGCCAGAGAGGGATGGGTAAAAGACACCTTTCCTCTACAACCACCAGACTTCTATCCCCATTTCTGTCTCTGAAGGAAGGGGTCATACACTGGATTATACAGTGCTCTGCTTCACTGTGGAGTTGCTGAACAGCCCATTGAGAGAGACACCATTGAGGGTTGTCAGGGTGGAGAGCCAGTTTTTGTGCCCCATGGTTAGGGTGCTAGCCAGACATTTTGCATGGCACTCTCCTACATGGGTTTATCCATCTTCCTCCTCCCAGATTCTCTGTTGCTCCTGCTGCTGGAAATATGGAACTGCATTGTCCCTTCAAAATGGTCAATGGTCACTGCCATTCTGATTTGTAGTCTGTTTATACCTGTTAGCCATACTTCAAATGATTTAAGCATCATTCTGCTTCACTCTGGGAGGTTGCAGTTGACTGGGGCCTTGCTAAATGGGAAATGGCAGCTTTGGATCACACATTCTTGCATGCGGAGCAGGACTTCATCATTTCTACGACAAGATGAAGAGCGCCATTAAAGAAAGAAAGAAAGAAAGAAAGAAAGAAAGAAAGAAAGAAAGATACAGTGGTACCTCGGGTTAAGTACTTAATTCGTTCCGGAGGTCTGTTCTTAAGCTGAAACTGTTCTTAACCTGAAGCACCACTTTAACTAATGGCGGCCTCCTGCTGCTGCCGCGCCGCCGGAGCACAATTTCTGTTCTCATCCTGAAGCAAAGTTCTTAACCCGAGGTACTATTTCTGGGTTAGTGGAGTCTGTAACCTGAAGCGTATGTAACCTGAAGCATATGTAACCTGAGGTACCACTGTACTCTGAAGGTGAGGAACCTGAAAGGACATTGAACAAATGCACTTATAAATCATTGGTTACCCAGAGACTGAGTCAAACTAGATTAAAATACCATGAAAATGTGCTTAATCTGGATTAACATTGTTCCATTGTATTGTAACCATCATGCTATTTTAATTATACTAAAGTAAAATCCATTATTTTCTGAAAAACAATATGAGGAAATCCAGCCGAATCAAATGATTCCCATTTAAATCCATGCCTTTCATTAAGATAGTTTAATTGATCGGCATATGTAGATTCAAAAGCTGAACCTTTCCCCACCCCCTGGACCTAAGTATGATGAAATATAATAAAATCATAGCATTGTAGAGTTGGAAGGGACCCTGAGGGTCATCTGGTCCACCCCCTGCAATGCAGGATTCTCAGCTAAAGCCTCCATGACGGATGGCCATCCCACCGCTGCTTAGAAACCTCCAAGGAAGGAGAGTCTCCCACCTTGAGGGAGTCACATGGCACTGCTGAAATTTGAAAGACTGAAGCCCGAAGCTCAGGGATGGGAGACCCCCAAGGAAGCCCACTTTGAGCTCCCCAGAAGAAAGGTGGGGTTTCAGGGTGTAAGAGATGCTTATAGCTGAGTTTCTGTTGAGAAATCTGCCTAGAAGTTTGAAAAGGAGACCTGCTTCCATTTAAATATCAAACTCTGCATGGTGTCAGGTGTCTTGGCTATAGGGTTGCTCTTGTTTTTATTTGGATTATGTATTTTGTGCTTTTATATTGTGATTTTATTCTGTGACCTCCGGGGAGAGGGCGGCATACAAATTTAATAAATAAATGCTTTTTTAGTCACACATCTGCTATACTTACTGCCTCCCTGCTTGCTCAGTCAGGTGCCTTTCCCAATGGTAACATACATACATACATACATACATACATACATGGTTTTCCCAGCTGCTCTGGGTGGCTTTCAACAAAACATTAAAAACAGAATAAAACTTCAAACATTAAAAACTTCCCTAAAGATGTCTTCTAAAAGTTGGATAGTTGTTTATTTCCTTCCACAGGGTGGGCGCCACTACCGAGAAGGCCCTCTGCCTGGTTCCCTGTAACCTCACTTCTCACAGTGAGGGAACCGCCAGAAGGCCCTCAGTGCTGGACCTCAGTGTCCGGGCAGAACGATGGGGGTGGAGACGCTCCTTCAGGTATACTGGACCAAGGCCATTTAGGACTTTAAAGGTCAGCACCAACACTTTGAATTGTGCTCCGAAACGTACTGGGAGCCAATGTAGGTCTTTCAGGACTGGTGTTATATGGTCTTGGCAGCCGCTCCCAGTCACCAGTCTGGCTGCCTCATTCTGCATTAGTTGCAGTTTCCGGGTCACTTTCAAAGGTAGCCCCCCATAGAGTGCATTGCAGCAGTCCAAGCAGGTGATAACTCATGGAACTTTGAAGTGTCAGGCATAGCCCTATTGGCTTTAGCCCAAACGTAGCAGAGTTTTCCTGCACAGCGAGGAAGCTAGTTGCGGCAGTAATGACTAGTCAGCTAGACTCAGAATAACTATTTACAGGATTTATTAAAAAGGAAAAAATAAAACCAGCAGAGTTTCTGCATACAAATCAAAGCAAAATAAACCCTCTCTTTCTCTCTCTCTCATAACCATACACAGCACTTCTACTCCTAACAACACCTCACACCAAACTGTGCTAGCAATCCTAGATAACAGAGTTGAGTGCTGGTCGTTAACCAATCAGAGTAAGTAGTTTCTAGGTCAAGCAGACCTGGGCTTTCTGCCAAGAGTAAATTGACACTGCCCTGAGTTAATTGTGAGAAGCCAGAATCTGCAAGTTTCCCACGAGAACCAATTAACAGAAACTGAACACCCCCTCACAGATTCTGCTGGACAATTAACACCAAATACACCTATGTAGGAGATCATTTTTCCAGCAAACCTAAACCCTTGCACATTCGCTTGTTCTTTATCTTTGCCAATGGTTTAGTTAACACATCTGCTACATTTTCTTCACTTGATACATAAGTACAGGTGATTACATTGTCTTGTACACAGCAACGTACATTTTGGTATTTTACAGAGATATGTTTGGAACGTGATTTGAAACCCTCTGTTTTACTTAAGGTTATACAAGCTTGATTATCAATGTAAACTTGTACTGGTTCTCCACAATTTACATTTAAATCTGTTAACAAATGCTTGAAATAAATCACCTCGTTGCACAATTCACTCAATGCGGCGTACTCTGATTCCGTTGATGACACACTTACAACGTCTTGCTTGCGTGACCGCCAGCTGATTAAAGCTCCACCGACCATTATGACTAGTCCTGTGACAGATTTTCTATCCGGCAAATTTCCCCAGTCACTATCACAGTAGCAACTCAACATTTCATCCTCTGAAGAATTTAATTGTAACATATAGCCAATTGTCTGTTTGAGATATCTCATAACTCGTTTTACCCCTTTCCAGGCATTTAGTGTGGGTTTTGAGACCAATCTACTTAATATGCCTACTGCATAGCTAATATCAGGTCTGGACCACTGTGCTAGATACAATAAACTTCCAATTACAGAGTGATATACATCAGGATGTTCAAATTCAGGACCCTCATCTATATGAAGTGTTTTTATGAAACCTGGATCCATAGGCACCACTGCCCCTTTGCAATCCTGCATCCTGTATGTAATCAGTAGTTGTTTAACTTTGTTCTGCTGACTAATTAGGCAGCTGCCATCTTGGGCCCAGCACACTTCCAACCCTAGATATGTCCTAACCGGGCCTAAGTCTTTCACTTTGAACTTACTGGACAATTGCTTGGCAAACCTTTTAGTTTGTTTATCTGTTTTGCAAGCATACAAAACATCATCTACATAAATCAGACAAAACTCTTGATCACTGCCTGTACCACGTACATAAACACAATTGTCAGCTGTACTCTGCTTGAAACCAAATGACACTAAGGCCTCATGGAAACATTTGTTCCAAGATCTTGCAGCCTGTTTGAGACCATATAGAGCTTTGTTTAATTTCAACACTCTATTGGAATCTGTCTCATAACCAGGCAGTTCGGCTAGATACAGGTCTTCTGATATTGATGCATGTAAATATGCAGTCTGAATGTCAAAATGGTTTAACAGGAGTTTTCTCTTTGATCCAAGCGTTAAAATCAGCCTTACACTGTCCCCCTTAGCAGTAGGGGAAAAAGTCTCGTCATAATCTTTTCCAGGCCTCTGAGAGTATCCTTGAGCCACTAAACGAGCTTTGTATTTGTACTCTCCTGTCACCAGAGGTTTAAGTTTGTACACCCACCTGCAGCCTACAATCTTTGCCCCCTCAGGCGCTGCTACTGGTGTAAAAACCTTGTGCTCATTCAGAGAGGACATCTCTTCCTCCATTGCCTGTTTCCAGCGCTCTGCCTCCTCTTTTGGTAACTTTAACACCTCCTGAAAACTCTTGGGTTCTGCAATTACACTAAACACATTTGCAGTATCTGGGGAAAAACGCACCGGAGGCACTCCTTTGTTTTGTCTTTTAGATCTTCTGGGAGAATTTTTTTCTTCTGACCCACTTTCCTCCTCAGAACTACGACCTCTCTTTTGTTGCTTAGCAACTGGTCTTTGGCTAACACCACTTTCTTGAGAGCTCTTATCTGAACTTTCCTCCCCCTCAGACTCTGATTCTCTGTGTCTATCTTCAGAGTCATGAAGCTCCTGGGAAGGTTCAAACCAAACCTCAGTATTGGCATGTAGTCTCTCCCAGCCACTATGTTCACAAAAACTGGCATTCCTGGAGATCACAATGCCATTTGTCCCTTCAGCAAAGCGGAAACCTTTTCCCAGCTCCTGGTAACCCACAAACACTAACTGTTTGGTCTTAGGATCTCCCTTCTTCCTCATTTGTTTCGGAATTAATACCCAGGCTTTTGATCCAAACACATGCAAATGGTCAATTTTGGGGTTTTTCTGAAACAATTTAAAGTACGGGGTTGTACCTATTGTTTGATGAAAGAGCCTATTTTGGAGATAACACGCGGTGAGCATGCTCTCCCCCCAATAAGACATGGGTAAATCAGCATCATCAAGCATGGCAAACATCATATCTTGTAAAGATCTGTTTTTTCGCTCTGCAACGCCATTCTCCTCTGGGGAAAAAACGTTCGTTTTTCTATGCCCAATGCCACGCTTTTGTAACCAATCTTTAAAGGCATTTGACATAAATTCGCCACCTCTGTCCGTCTGAATCCTTTTGAGTTTAATGGACAGAAATCTTTCCACAGATGCCACCCAGCCTTTAAACTTAGTGAACACGTCACCCTTATTTTTCATGGGAAAAACCCAAGAATAACGTGTGGCGTCATCCACAATTGTTAATGAAAAGCGTGATCCACCCCTGCTTACAGCAAATGGACCAATTACGTCCATGTGAACCAGCTGTAGCGGTGACTCACTAACTCTGTCACTTCTGGGGTAAGAGACTCTGGGTTTTAACCTTTTTACAAACATTACAATCAAGGTACTTGTTACAACTCTTTAAATTACCCCCATCAGCCAATTCAGACATTTTTAGTACACTTTTCCAGCAAGCATGCCCCATTTTCCTATGCAATAAGTGCACACAGTTGTCATGTATAGCTTTGTTATTCACTGCAGGCTGAGATTTACTGACTACTGCTGCAACTTGAGATCCTGCTTTAAGCCAAAACAAGCCTCCCTCTGACTTAGCAGTGCCTAAAATCTCACCAGCCTTCTTAATAATGCAACTGTCTCCTTCAAAATACACTTTAAACCCAGCTTTTAGCAAACAATCTACAGACATCAGATTGCTCCTTAATGACGGCACACAAAGTACATTTTTCAGGCATTCACGAAGACAAGGAACAAAAACTGCACCCCCCGAAATCACTTCGGAAGTACTTCCGTCTGCTAGAGCCACCTGGCTGCGCTGTGCTGAGTTCTTGGAAACAAACAATTCATCTGAATTTACGATGTGGCGAGATGCTCCCGAATCGACCACCCAGACCGCTTGTTTCTCATCAGCAATCTTGACCTCGCGGGTCACCAGCTGAGCCGACTGTTTTTGTTTGAAGAATTTCTTTTTACGCTGCTGCTGCTGCTGCTGATCTCGTCTCTGCTCTTGCACCGGCAACTGAGACTTGACCAACTCCGGACATTGTCGTTTTAGATGCGCTGAAGACCCACATCGGAAACAACGCCTAACAGCAAACGCTGACTCCTCACCGGTACGCTGCTTTTGCTTCACCTCTGGCACGGCATGAGAACTCCTTCCAAACCGCCCGTCTGTAGAAGCCTCTGCAGCCAACGACCTTTCTTGCCTCTTCTGCCATTCTTCAATCAAACGCCCAGTAACGTAACTGACGGATAAATCACGCTCCTGGATGCCTTCTAGAGACAAAACTAAATTATCCCAGCTTTCCGGGAGAGAACTCAAAATAATAGCCACCTTCTCCTGCTGGTCTAACGCACAGTCTCTTTCCTGTAGCGCAGTAAACTTTAACTGTAAACTGTGTAGGTGTTCCTGCATTGTAACCCCAGGCTGTAACATTGCCTTGTACAATGCCTTGCGAATGAACAGCTTGGAAACCGCTGTCTCACGCACATGGAGTTCTTTAAGTGCTTGCCACACACCTCTAGCTGTCTTGATTCCCCTCACATACGGCAACTGGGAATCTTCCAGCCCCAAGACAATTGTGGCCCTTGCTCTTTGGTCTTTATCGAGGTCTTCATCATCAGGCTTCGCAGGAAACTTACTCACCACTTGCCAGAGACTATCCCTCTGCAGCACTGCCTGCATGCGTTCCGACCACAGCAAGTAATTGGAGTCATTCAGACGCTCAAAATCCATCTGAACTGGTTGTGAGGCCATCTTGAGAGCGATGTCCCTGGAACCCGGAACCAGCTACTCTGCCGAGACAGTCTGTGGGCAGCTAGGGTCTCAGCCTGTGTACCAGATGGAGCTGGTAGACAGCTGCCCTGGACACAGAATTGACCTGCGCCTCCATGGACAGCTGTGAGTCCAAAATGACTCCCAGGCTGCGCACCTGGGCCTTCAGGGGCACAGTTACCCCATTCAGACCAGGGAGTCCCCCACATCCACCCGCACCCTGTCCCCCAAAAACAGTACTTCTGTCTTGTCAGGATTCAACCTCAATCTGTTAGCCACCATCATCCTCCAACTGCCTCCAGACACTCACACAGGACCTTCACCGCCTTCACTGGTTCTGATTTAAAAGAGAGGTAGAGCTGGGTATCATCTGCATATTGATGAACACCCAGCCCAAACCCCCTGATGATCTCTCCCAGTGGCTTCATATAGATTATTAAAAAGCATGGGAGAGAGGACGGAACCCTGAGGCACCCCACAAGTGAGAGCCCAGGGGTCTGAACACTCATCCCCCAACACGACTTTCTGTATAACAGTGCCCCCAGCTCCCACTCCTCTAGACGGTCCAGAATGATGTTAAGGCCGCTGAGAGATCCAGCAGAACTAGGAAACAGCTCTCACCTTTGTCCCTAACCTGTCGGAGATCATCGACCAGCACGACCAAGGTGGTTTCAGTCCCATGATGAGGCCTGAATCCCAATTGGAAGGGATCCCAATGGTCCGCATCCTCCAGGTGTGTGTGGAGTTGTTCAGCAACCACCCACTCAGTCACCTTGCCCAAGACTGGGCGATAGTTGGCCATATTGGCCAGGCCCAAAGATGTTTTTTAAAGAAGTGGTTTAATGACCGCCTCTTTCAGCAGGGCTGGGAAGACTCCCTCACAGAGGGAAGCATTCACCACTGTGCAGAGCCCATCACCCAGTTCTTCCCAGCTTACTTTTATGAGCCAGGATGGGCAAGGATCAAGGAGACAGGTGGTTGGTTTCACTTGTCCAAGAAGCCTGTTCACATCCTTGATGGTAACAGACTGGAATTGATCCCATGCAACTAGACAAGACAAGACTCTTGCATTCTCCTGCCCTGGCCCTGCTTCCACGGTGGAGTCTACCTCTTTCCGAATCTGAGCAACTTTATCTGCAAAAAACTTTGCAAAATCATTGCAGGAGATCTGGGGGGCATTATAAGGCCCCGATGGCGCAGGTGGTTCTGTTAAATTGCAAACCACCTAATTATAATTTGGCCATCCTTGAATATTCTGCTATGTATGTTGGCTTGCCTCAAGCAGCAAAATATATTGGCTCAGGGCCACCCCACCATCTGGCAGAGTGAGGCAGCTGCCTCAGGTGGCAGATATTTTGCGGCATGGAAGTGGCAGCAGCCAAGGACTTTCTGCCCTCTGTTGGTGGACAGAGCTACGCACTCCTTGCAACCTGGCCTGCATCCCCTAAACTAGCCTGCTGCCCTCAGGTGTCATGGAGGATGTCCTGTCACTAGTCTCCCCCCCCCCCCAAGAATTCTGGAATTATAGTTTACAGAGTTACAATTCCCCACCTCTCTTAACAAACCACAGTACCCGAAACTGTTTCGGGAGGAAGGTGCTTCAGATGTGCAATTTAAGTCATAGTGTGAGCAGACTCAGTCTGTGCACCATGGAGTGGAAAAATGAGAAACTACAGTGGTGCCCCGCAAGACGAATGCCTCGCAAGACGAAAAACCCGCTAGACGAAAGGGTTTTCCGTTTCGGAGGCGCTTCGCAAGACGAATTTCCCTATGGGCTTGCTTCGCAAGACGAAAATGTCTTGCGAGTCTTGCCATTTTTTCCCCGCTCCCCCCCCCCCTTTTTCTAAGCCGCTAAGCCGTTAATAGCCTTTTAACAGCTTAGCCGCTAAGCCTTTAATAGCCGCTAAATCACTAATAGCGCTAATCCGCTTAGCCGCTAATGGGGTTGCTTCGCAAGATGAGAAAACCGCTAGACGAAGAGAATTGCGGAATGGATTCTTTTCGTCTTGTGAGGCACCACTGTACGGAAATGAAGGGACATGTTTTGCACACCGATACTGGCTTCATCTGGCTCTAAAACTAATGAACCTGTCATAATCCGGATCCAGGTGCTTTCATAACCAATATCATTTCCCTCATTTATTTTTTTACTAGAAAAATCTTACAAACAGTAGCAACAATACAGTGAGCGTGAATGGTGTTTGATCCTGTTCAACCAATGCAAGATTATTATTACTGAGCACTTGAAAGCTGCCAACATTTCTTCCTGAATGGCCCATGATGGCCCATTAGGAGGGACACAATATCAGATGAGAAAAAGGTAAGGGTAAAGGACTCCTGACAGTTAAGTCCAGTCACGAACCACTCTGGGGTTGCAGCGCTCATCTTCCTTTACTGGCTGAGGCAGCAGACGTTTGTCTACAAACGGTTTTTCCGGGTCATGTGGCCAGCATGACTAAGCCACTTCTGGTGAAACCAGAGCAGTGCACGGAAACACTGTTTACCTTCCCGCCGGAGTGGTACCTATTTATCTACTTGCACTTTGACGTGATTTCGAACTGCTAGGTTGGCAGGAGCTGGGACCGAACAATGGGAGCTCACCCTGTTGCGGGGATTCGAACCGCCAACCCTCCGATCGGCAAGCCCAAGGCTCAGTGGTTTAAACCACAGCACCACCCGCATCCCCCTAGCAGATGAGTAGACCATAATAAATCCAGCTGCTGATAAAATGGTATTGAGAGACTTAAATAAAACAGCTCATTTTGATGGCAAAAACAGAAAGCATCTGATTATGAGGCTCCACTGGGTGGGTGAATTTTAAATGTGTATTTATTTAAATGTTTTCCTGAAATTGGAGTGAGGTTTTGCTGAGCTCATAGATGTGTTTCACGGAATGTGAATGGCTTTCAAGCTAGTGCTGGGCCACATTCTGTCCTCCAATTTCTGGAAATGTTATTCCTCTGTGAAAGAGCCTCCCATTTTTCTGTGTCATTCTCAGAGTACTTCAGAATTTTGGTGGGTGCAGTGCTTTGAGCACATCTTATCATTGGCCCATGTTTCTTTCCATTAACTGTGAACCACCTTGAGATCGTGTGATGAAGGGTGGTATATAAAGTTTAATGATGATTATGATGATGTTTCTCCAGCGCTGTACAGGCTCCCTTGGCTGCCTGAATTTCGTGATGTGAAAAGTCCCATGGAAGGAAACTCAGAAGGCTTCTAGAGTGCACCGGTGAAGTGATTTGTAGAATGAAAGCGTTGTAATAATAGAGTGCACACACATAAGTGCATAAACCACATACCCGCCCCCTTCTCCTGCAACAGGAAAACCCCCACCTCCTCTTCCTGTACTTTTCGCGCTTCTCGGCTAATCTCTTGAGTCTATGCGATCGGGGTGATTCCCCTCTCTCTATTTCTGTGCCTGTGTCACTATCTGGGCCTTGGTGCTGAATTCCTGCTCTCTGTGACTCTCTCTCTCTCTGTGTGTGTGTGTACAAAGGTTGAATTCCTTTGACTAACTGCTTCTCCCCCCTCCTGTGGGAATCCTTCTCCTCCTTCCTCTGGAGGGGCACCAGGCACGCTTTCTCAAGGAGATGCATTTGTGGGTGCAACACTGTTCCTCCCTCCCATGCCACAATATTCACACATGCATCCCCCCTCTGCCCCGCTTTCCTGCAGAAGGGTCTTCCGGACTCTCCGAGTGGTCAGGCTCCCTGGGCCCACCTGCAATCCCGCTTACATGTGGCCCACCCTTCGCAACAGCGTGGGCATCTGCAGAATGAAGCCCACTCCCCACCCCAGGGCCCAGCTCTTCCTCCTGTTTGGTCCCATCTGGAGACCCTGCTCATGGGGACGTTTCCTACCCCAGGGCCTTGCTCCCTAGGGAAGGTTCCCCACTGGGTTGGGCAGGAGGATGGATAGATGAGTCCAAAAATGAAGGCCTTTACTTCTCCTCCTGCTCCTCTAGGGATGACCAATCTGCTTCTGCTCAGCTCGGTTTTGCTGCTTGTCAGAAGGTCCAGTTCTCTGACATCCAGGGCCTGATGAGCTGCATCCAAGGGTTCTAAAGGAGCTTGCGGATGTAATCTCAGAGCCCTTGTCTATGATCTTTGAGAATTCTTGGAGAACAGGTGAGGTCCCTGCAGACCGGAGACAGGTAAATGTCCCCATATCAAAAGGGGGGAGGGAGGACTGACGTAACTACCGACTGATGAGCTTGACATTGATACCAGGAAAGGTCCTAGAACAGATCACTGGTCAACAACAAATTTGTTGTCTGCATTTTTTCAGTTGATTTAGGACGAATCTGATGCGCTGAATCCAAAAATCACATTGGTTTTGCTCAATCAGGTCAAGTTTTTGAGCTATGGCCACATGTCGTTTTTTTATGTTTTTGTTCACATGTACGCTTGTCTGGAGCATTTTAGAAGAAGTTGGTGGGGGTAAAATGCCATGTCGAATAATTGTTTTGATTGGAAATGATTATTTTTATGACAAGAAGTATTCAGGTTCAATAGTTCTGGGTGATTATGTAGAAAAGGGATCAGTTTGAAGTCATAAAACCTCAAAATCTTCCATAAATTGGTGCGGCAAAGCATAAAGTTATTTTGGTATTAAACTTGATGACCAGGATAAAGCTTGGGTGCCACACATGGTGTGCAAGGCATGCACCGAGACTCTATGTGGGTGGACCAATGGCAAGAGGAGTCTGAACTTTGGAATTCCCATGGTTTGGAGGGAGCCGACAAACCATGTCACTGACTGCTACTTCTGCGCTGTTTATGTGACTGGGATCAACAGAAAGAACCGGAGCAGCCTCAAGTATCCTGATCTTCAATCAGCACGTCGTCCTGTAGCTCATTGTGATGGAATTCCAGTGCCTATCTTCGGAGAACTTCCTGACATTAGTGACGAAGATGCCTCCAGTGTTGAAGGACATGAAGAAGAAGAAGTGGTTCTTGAAGATGATGCTCCACATCCATTTTCCCAAAAGGAGTTGAATGATCTAGTTTGTGACCTCAGCTTGTCAAAGGACTCTGCCGAACTGTTGGCATCCAGATTGAAGGGAAAAAACCTCCTCTCTGACAGTGCTCGCATCAGCTTCTTCCGTAACAGGCATCAAGAGTACCTCCGTTTTTTCTCGGAAGAGAAGGACTTGGTGTACTGTGCAGATATTGCGCAGCTTCTGCTCAAGCTTGGAGTGCCACAGTACGAACCCAAAGATTGGAGACTGTTCATTGACAGCAGCAAGCGATCACTGAAATGTGTTCTGCTACACAACGGCAACCAGTTTGCCTCTATACCCCTGGCTCACTTGAGTACACTGAAGGAGAACTATGAAGCGGTGAAGTATGTGCTGGAGAAAATTGCTTATGATCAGCATAAGTGGTTTATTTGTGTTGACCTGAAGATGGTGAACTTTTTGTTGGGACAACAGTCTGGCTTCACCAAGTACCCATGTTTTCTGTGCATGTGGGATAGTAGGGACCGTGCTCAGCATTACATGAAGAAGGACTGACCTGTGTGGGAGGAATTGGTGCCTTGCAAAGAAAGGAACGTCATCAACGACCCTCTGGTGGACAGAGACAGAATACTCACCGCTGCACATCAAGCTCGGCTTAATCAAGCAGTTCACCAAGGCTCTGGACAAGGATGGTGACTGCTTCACTTACTTGTGCCAGGCTTTTCCAGGATTGACCATGGAGAAGTTGAAAGCTGGCATCTTTGACGGTCCTCAGATCCGTCAGCTCATCTGAGATCCAGAGTTCGGAAACTCAATGAATGAAGTGGAACTGGAAGCGTGGAAGGCATTTGTTCTGGTAGTGAAGAACTTTCTGGGCAACAATAAGGCCAGAAACTACGCAGAACTTGTCAACAACATGCTGACTGCTTTCAGAAACCTGGGCTGCAACATGAGCGTCAAGATGCACTACCTATTTTCACATCTGGACCGGTTTCCTGAGAACCTGGGTTCAATGAGTGAAGAGCAGGGGGAGAGATTCCATCAGGACATGAAAGAGATGGAGACCAGGTATCAGGGTTGCTGGGATGCAGTCATGATGGCTGACTACTGTTGGACTCTGAAGAGAGACCTCCCTGCCGCTGAGCATTCCAGGAGTTCCAAGAAACGGAAGTTCAAGCCCTGAAGTTTGAAAAATGGTGAAGCAACATGCAATTTACATGTACTTACCTTTATCAACCCTTTCATGGATCACTGCCTTGCTGTGGCGAAGGTGCTTGAATAACTCGGAGAAGCTATGAGCTATGCCGTGCAGGGCCACCCAAGATGGACAGGTCATAGTGGAGAGTTTTGACCAAACGTGATCCACCTGGAGCAGGAACCGGCAAGCCACTCCTGTATCCCTGCCAAGAAAACTCCATGGACAAAGACAAAAGGCATATAAAAGTTATGACGCTGGAAGATGAGCCCCTCAGGTCAGAAGGATTCCAACATGCTACTGAGGAAGAGCGGAGGACAAGTACAAGTAGATTCAGAGCTGATGAAGCGGCTGGGCCAAAGCTGAAAGGACGCTGAGTTGCGGATATGCCTGGAAGCGAAAGGAAAGTCCAATGCTGTAAAGAAAAATATTGCATAGGAACCTGGAATGTAAGAACCATGAACCTGGGTAAGTTGGAGGTGGTCAAAAATGAGATGGCAAGAATAAATATTGACATCCTGGGCATCAGTGAACTAAAATGGACGGGAGTGGGCGAATTCAGTTCGGATGACCATCACATCTACTACTGTGGGCAAGAAACCCGTAAAAGAAATGGAGTGGCCCTCATAGTCAACAAAAGAGTGGCAAAAGCTGTATTGGGATGCAATCTCAAAAATGATAGAATGTTCTCGATACGAGTCCAAGGCAGACCTTTTAACATCACAGTAATCCAAGTTTATGCACCAACCACTGGTGCTGAAGAAACTGAAATTGACCAATTCTATGAAGACTTACAACACCTTATAGAATTGACACCAAAGAAGGATGTTCTTCTCATTATAGGGGATTGGAATGCTAAAGTAGGGAGTCAAGAGATAAAAGGAACAACTGGCAAGTTTGGCCTTGGAGATCAGAATGAAGCAGGGCAAAGGCTAATAGAGTTCTGCCAAGAGAACAAGCTGGTCATAACAAACACTCTTTTCCAACAACACAAGAGACGACTCTACACATGGACATCACCAGATGGGCAGCATCGAAATCAGATTGATTATATTCTCTGCAGCCAAAGATGGAGAAGCTCTATACAGTCAGCAAAAACAAGACCTGGAGCGGACTGTGGCTCAGATCATCAGCTTCTTATAGCAAAATTCAAGCTTAAACTGAAGAAAGTAGGAAAAACCACTGGGCCGGTAAGATACAATCTAAGTCAAATCCTTTATGAATACACAGTGGAAGTGAGGAACAGGTTTAAGGATTTAGATTTGGTGGACAGAGTGCCTGAAGAACTATGGATGGAGGCTCGTAACATTATATAGGAGGCAGCAACGAAAACCATCCCAATGAAAAGGAAATGCAAGAAAGCAAAGTGGCTGTCCAATGAGGCCTTACAATTAGCGGGGGAGAGAAGGCAAGCAAAATGCGAGGGAGATAGTGAAAGATACAGGAAATTGAATGCAGACTTCCAAAAAATAGCAAGGAGAGACAAGAAGGCCTTCTTAAACGAGCAATGCAAAGAAATAGAGGAAAACAACAGAACGGGAAGAACCAGAGATCTGTTCAAGAAAATTGGAGATATGAAAGGAACATTTCATACAAAGATTATCATAATAAAGGACAAAAGTGGTAAGGACCTAACAGAAGCAGAAGACATCAAGAAGAGGTGGCAAGAATACACAGAGGAATTATACCAGAAAGAGATGGATGTCTCGTACACCCCAGGTAGTGTGGTTGCTGACCTTGAGCCAGACATCCTGGAAAGTGAAGTCAAATGGGCCTTAGAAAGCACTGCAAATAACAAGGCCAGTGGAAGTGATGGTATTCCAGCTGAACTACTTAAAATATTAAAAGATGATGTTGTTAAGGTGCTACACTCAATATGCCAGCAAGTTTGGAAAACTCAGCAGTGGCCAGAAGATTGGAGAAGATCAGTCTACATCCCAATCCCAAAGAAAGGCAGTGCCAAAGAATGCTCCAACTACCGCACAATTGCACTCATTTCACACGCTAGCAAGGTTATGCTTAAAATTCTACAAGGAAGGCTCAAGCAGTATGTGGATCGAGAACTCCCAGAAGTGCAAGCTGGATTTGAAAGGGGCAGAGGAACCAGAGACCAAATTGCAAACATGTGCTGGATTATGGAGAAAGCTAGAGAGTTCCAGAAAGACATCTACTTCTGCTTCATTGACTATGCAAAAGCCTTTGACTGTGTCGATCACAGCAAACTATGGCAAGTTCTCAAAGAAATGGGAGTGCCTGATCACCTCATCTGTCTCCTGAGAAATCTCTATGTGGGACAAGAAGCTACAGTTAGAACTGGATATGGAACAACTGATTGGTTCAAAATTGGGAAAGGAGTACGACAAGGCTGTATATTGTCTCCCTGCTTATTTAACTTATATGCAGAATTCATCATGCAAAAGGCAGGGCTGGATGAATCCCTAGCCGGAATTAAGATCGCCGGAAGAAATATCAACAACCTCAGAAATGCAGATGACACAACCTTGATGGCAGAAAGTGAGGAGGAATTAAAGAACCTTTTAATGAGGGTGAAAGAGGAGAGCGCAAAATATGGTCTGAAGCTCAACATCAAAAAAACGAAGATCATGGCCACTGGTCCCATCACCTCCTGGCAAATAGAAGGGGAAGAAATGGAGGCAGTGAGAGATTTTACTTTCTTGGGCTCCATGATCACTGCAGATGGTGACAGCAGTCACGAAATTAAAAGACGCCTGCTCCTTGGGAGAAAGGCGATGGCAAACCTAAGCATCTTAAAAAGCAGAGACATCACCTTGCCAACAAAGGTCCGTATAGTTAAAGCCATGGTTTTCCCAGTAGTGATGTATGGAAGTGAGAGCTGGACCATAAAAAAGGCTGATCGCCGAAGAATTGATGCTTTTGAATTCTGGTGCTGGAGGAGACTCTTGAGAGTCCCATGGACTGCAAGAAGATCAAACCTCTCCATTCTGAAGGAAATCAGCCCTGAGTGCTCACTGGAAGGACAGATCCTGAAGCTGAGGCTCCAATACCTTGGCCACCTCATGAGAACTCCCTGGAAAAGACCCTGATGTTGGGAAAGATGGAGGGCACAAGGAGAAGGGGATGACAGAGGACGAGATGGTTGGACAGTGTTCTTGAAGCTACAAACATGAGTCTGACCAAACTGCGGGAGACAGTGGAAGACAGAAGTGCCTGGCGTGCTCTGGTCCATGGGGTCACGAAGAGTCGGACACGACTAAACGACTAAACAACACCTTTATCAATGTCCACCATTCAGTTTATGGTAATCAATGTTTCTATCAGGTAATCAATATATGTTGTTGGAAAAACATTTTTTTTCCTCTTAAAAACATATTTAGGATGATATGTGTTGACGATATGTGTTGATGATATGATATGTGTTGATGATATGTCAGCTGATAATGCCACAAAAATGTCCGGCAGAATCCGAGACCAGGAAGAAGAGTCGGTGGAAGAAGATTGGAAGAAATTTAAAGACTACCTACAGAAATATTGTAAAATTAATGAATGTTAGAAGGATGTTGGATGAAAAGTTATGTGGTTTTTAGTTATAACGCTATAAGGAGTATGAAAAAAAATGGACTATTAACAGACAAAAATTTAATGTTACATTATTTTAAGATTAAAGATTAGGATAAACAAAGAGGGGAAGGATTTGCTGAACTAACAAATTGAACTGGAGTACAAAAAGGGAGGTGTGAGGAGGTCCGGGAAATAAGCAAATGAAAGAAAGTGATGGAAAGATGGAATTCTTTTTTATCTATTTTTATTTTGTATTTTTCTTTTTTCTTTTTTCATTTTGTAAAATTCTAATAAATATCTTTTAAAAAAAAAAGATAATGCCACAAAAATGTAATCGATTTTGTCACAAGATCTGATTTTTTTCAAATCAACATAACACAAAAACCTGACCTGATAGAGAGAAACAGATGCCATTTCCTTATTCAGCAGTGCAAAAATACCCTAAATCAGTTGTAGAAATCTAGACAACATTCAAAAAGTAAAAAATTGTTACCCAGTGATTCAACAGTCAGTCTGTGAGTACTTAGAAAAGGATGCTGTGGTTACTAAGACCCATTTTCACATCCCAGTTCTAATTAAACCCAAGCATCCAGCACCCACAGATCTCTAACAAGATTATAAAGAGTGGAACTTGGATGACCTGCATTAAAACTATTTACTACAGCGGCAGGAGACTGCCCATGTGACGGACCCTTTAAGTTTGAGTTTGTTCTGGAGTTAGACAGCAGCATCCCAAGAGCTATTCATACGTCATGTGAAACATCCCCAGGGACCTTCAGTGCTGATTTTCAAATGGATGCCTCCTGGCTTCTTCTTGGCTCTTCCAAACAGATCAGCTGTGTCTGACTTTGACATTGTTCCATTTGGTGCTTTGATTTTGTGCCAGAAGATTGATTTTTGGTGTGAAGTTAGGAGCATCAGGATACAGGTAAGCAGGGAGTGCCAAGATGTTTCTGTGGTGCCTCCTTTACTGCTACTTAACATTCATACAGTAGCAACAACAAGCTCTGGAAAGCATTGTCTGTCCAGGTGGATGCGAGGTAAGAATTTGAATTTCTTAGCCCAGGTCCAAAAGAAGCATGGAAATCCTCTGATGCTGGGGGGCAGAAATGCTATTGTGTACCCGTGAGCAATGTATGTGTGCAGGTCAGTGGGAAAGGAAGGTCAGAATATATCAGTTAAGTTTCACACTTCTAAATTAGTTGCCTCATTCCCCACTTTAAAACTGATTCTACTTTTGGGGATGCCCCAATGCCACCAACAACCATTTGTTTGGCAAGTTAAGCATGTGGGGTTTCTCAGACACACAGTGTTGTGTATCACAGTGTTGTGCATGAAAATCACTGGATCAAACAGCTAAGTTGTAGAGATCTGACACACACACATGCAGGTGAGAGGACCTGACAGCTGAGCTTTACTCTCTCTTGTCTCCTCAGGCTGCATCTCCCTGAGCATTTTTTTCACCAGCCAGGCTCACTGTCACTATGAAAGTGAGGTTGGAAGAAAACCGCTTGGGGGTTGGGACCACAGGTGGTGGGGTCCAGGGCGGGTCAGCTTTTCCTCATCCACACAGCCTGTTAGTGTCTCCTTCCACACTTTATATGGGAACACGGCCAGTGGGAGTACAAAAAGGCTATATGGCTAGGGTGAATAAATATTTTTATATTGTTTTTAACAGCAGTTGGCAGTAGACCACAGGGGAAGGGCCACAGATCAGTGGGTTCCAGGTTCAATCCCAGGCTACCTCAGGTGCCAAAATAACTTGACATCTCCTTGGAAGCTGTGCAATCTGACGGAGAGAAGAGAGATTTGCTATTCTACCTTGGACAGCCTTGTTCCCCGTGCCAGAGTGGAGACTAGCGATGCGCTGGCAGCAGAGGCAGGGAGGGACCTGGCTGCTTCCTCCCCTCTCTCCCTCCCTTCCCAGGGTTTCTCCATCTTTTACACAGCTTTCTTAGATCCCAACCTCTAGCTTCTCTTTTCTTTTCCTTTTGAACTCAACATTTTCTTCTCCACAGTCCCTGCCTCCACATCTTCCAGTGTATTCATCTTCCTTCTGCAGAGCCATGTTGAATGAATGAATGAATTGATTTATTTCAGTCACTGATCAGAGTGCAACATGTACAACAACAGAGAGCATACAAAAATAAATAGATTAAAATTAAGCTCTATGAGTGAATACACAATAAAGAATTCAGATATAAAACAGCTAAAACATATGTTAAAACCTTAATTACTAATTTAAAATATATTAAGACATTGGGCCTTTAGAGTCATTCAAAGCTTGTCTCCTTAATTTTATAGCAGCAGCACAGAATTTAGCCACTTTTAAGGTAATCTCTGGTTCATTGTCCTCTGTTAAGTATTTTAAGTAATAATAATCAGTTCTGCTTGGGGTTTACAGAGAGCCATGTTAGAAACAGAGATTTGAAAGCTAGAAGCTAAACAGCACCTTAAACCTTGGCTATGGCCCAAGAATGGAATGTCTAGGCACGCTTTTTTATAACAAGAATACAAAGCTGAAAATGAATCAACTGAAGCTAAAATATTATGTTCATTTTTCATATGGTTTAGTCCTTCCCCTGCCCACCCCCCTAATATTCTTAAGAGGGTCTCTTCTCCAGTCTTCAGAGAGTAGCTGGGGGGGGGGGGAGAGACAGAAAAAGGTCCTCCTTTCCTTCCACTCTGCAGTTTTAATCTGTAATCTTAGGCGCAGTACTGCACCCAGAGCTCAGAAACTGCTTGTCCTAATGAAATTCCCTGTCGCAAAATGTACCTAGAACAATGGGAATTTTAAACACTGCTGTTAAAATGCAGAGATTAGAGATTAGAATGTTGGACTAGGACTGGGGAGATCAAGGTTCAAATTTCAATTTAGCCATGAGGCTTAGTGAATGATCTTGAACTCATCTCTCAGTCTAACCTATCTCAGAGGGTTGGTGTGAAGGTCAAATGGAGGCTGAGGGGTTGAAAATCATGTACACTATCTTGAGGTCCTTGGAGGGAAGCTGAGATATAATTGTTGATAATAATAATAATAATAATAATAATAATAATAATAATAATAATAATAATAATAATAATAATATCCACAGATACCTCTTACCCTTCTTATTCATGTAACAACCTTCCCTGGAAGCAGGAACTATTCTCAGCCAAGTACAAAATCCCAGAACCTAAATCCATGTTAGAAACATGAGCTCTGGAATATATGAAGTATAATATGCAGAATGGCTTCAGTTAGAACTGCACAGAGTGGCTGGGCAGGGTGTGAATAATAAAATCATTATTACAGCCACACTGCTGCTATTCTGCCTAGTGCATTGTTTCATATTTAATATGGTTTTAAATTGTTGTTATATGTTTTAAGCTACTGAGAGAAGATAGTAGCATATAACAGCAGCATATACATTCATTATATATATAAATCTATAGAAAATATTTTACTATACTTTTCCGTCTATAAGTCTAGGTTTTTTATTTAAAAATTAGGTTAAAAATTGGGGCTCGTCTTATACACTCCCCCATTTTCTTAATTTGGAGTTGCCCAAAATAGTCTTATAGATGGGGGCGTGTTATACATGAAAAAATACAGTATTTGATGCTTGGCTGTTCATATTTGACAGTTGATAAGTAACAATACTTAGTATCTGGGATTATTTGACTGTTGCCATGCAAAATAATAAGAATACAGTGGTACCTCAGGTTACATACGCTTCAGGTTACATACTCCGCTAACCCAGAAATAGTGCTTCAGGTTAAGAACTTTGCTTCAGGATGAGAACAGAAATCGTGCTCTGGCGGCACAGCAGCAGCAGGAGGCCCCATTAGCTAAAGTGGTGCTTCAGGTTAAGAACAGTTTCAGGTTAAGAACGGACCTCCGGAACGAATTAAGTACTTAACCCGAGGTACCACTGTATAATAAATGCACTTGCAGTTTATTGCATTTGAAATGACTAATATCCAAATCCCAATATTTGGAGATACAGTGGTGCCTCGCAAGACGAAATTAATTTGTTCCGCGAGTTTTTTCGTCTTGCGATTTTTTTCGTCTTGCGAAGCACGGTGTCGGAAAAGTTTTGGAAAAGCTTCAAAAATCACCAAAGTCTTCAAAAACCTCAAAAAAGGCTACCACGCCGCGTGCTATGAGTTGCTCCTCAAAGTCAAGTCGCAACTGTATTAACGGTGTTAAGAAAAAGGAAACAAACTCGCAAGAACTCGCAAGACGTTTCGTCTTGCGAAGCAAGCCCATAGGGAAAATCGTCTTGCGAAGCAGCTCAAAAAACAAAAAACCCTTTCGTCTTGCGAGTTTTTTGTCTTGCGAGGGATTCGTCTTGCGAGGTACCACTGTACAGGCTTTCTTCAGGGGGGTATTAATAGTAGCTGTTCAGCTAAGCAATTGTTCTCCAACCTCCACTGCAGATTTAGAGGGGATGCTGGCAATGCACAGAGGAGAAAGAGGAAGGGGAAGTTCCATTTCTGCAAAAGGAAGTCATGTATGGATATCACCCTAAAGCTTTTCATTGTTCTCCTGCACTGATAATTGTTACACAACAGTATTCAGTGATGGACTATGTTTTCACAGCTAGCGCAGTACCTAGTATCTGACAGCATCTGTGAGCTGATAGTTTTTAAGATCAAACAACACTACAGCACTTTAGAAAGCATTAAAATTTCAGCTGTTGTGATCCGCTTTCAAATTCAAAATCCAAACCTTGAAATTTTCTCTGTCAACTAATTCAGCCTTTTCTTCCACCTCTAGATGGCCTTGCCTTGTGGCCATAGGTGATGTTATGATGAGAAGTGGAATCTGGCCCATTAGGGCAAATAAGTCACTGCCCTGCGAGCCTCAGCCTACCCCCAGACAACCCCCATTTCCACCTACAACCAGTCCCGGGGTGGCCCTGATGGTCAGCTTCCTTCTTCTCAATCTCAGTTTTGCCCTTGAAAAACATCGCAGAGAGGAAGGTGGGGACAAGAGCTGGATTCATTGTCTCTTGATCCACCTGTTGGCCTCCCTGCTTTCCTCTCTCTTCATCAGTCCCAATGGGGATCAGCCACCACTGGTTTTGAGATCTTCTTGTTCATTCTGACTTGATGATTGGTTCTCTCTGCAGATCCCATGGACTGTGAGAATGGCACAGATGTTGCTGAGTTTGTCCTTCTGGGTTTTTCCTCCCAGCCTGAAGAGCAGCCCCTCTACTTCCTACTCTTTCTGCTGATGTATGGGGCAGGGCTTCTGGGCAACGTCATGATGATCATTCTCATCTCTCTGGATGCCCGACTCCAGACTCCCATGTACTTCCTGCTGCGTAGCCTCTCCATGGTGGACATGGGCTTCATCTCAGTCACAGTGCCCCAGATGCTGGCTCACATCATCTCCACGTCCAAGACTATCCCTTTCTACTCCTGTATGGCTCAGTTCTTCTTCTTCTATGTTTTTGGTGTGACTGACCTTCTAATGGTGAGTGTCATGGCTCTGGATCGCTATGTTGCAATTTGCAATCCACTGCACTACACTACGGTAATGAACCAGAAGGTCTGTGGACACTTGGTAGCTGGCTGCTGGATTATTTCTACCCTCCACTCCATGCTCCATGCTGGCCTCCTCCTGCGTCTCAGTTACCGTGGAGACAACCACTTGGCCCACTTCTTCTGTGACCACGACCCTTTGCTGCAGCTGTCCTGCTCAGACACCAGCATCAATGAAACAGCCATCTTCTTTGAAGGTGGACTTATCATCCTTGGACCCTTTGTCTTCATTATCCTCACCTATGTCCGCATTGTGGTGGCTGTCATGAGGTTGTCTTCCTCGGGGAGGCGCAAAGCTTTCTCCACCTGTGGCTCCCATCTCACTATGGTGGTGCTCCTCTATGGGGCCATCATTGGTGTCTACTTCCAGCCTGCCTCCAGTTACTCAGCTCAAAGAGGAGCAGTCTTTGCTATCATGTACACTGTAATCACCCCAATGTCCAACCCTTACGTCTACAGCCTAAGGAATAAAGATGTGAAAGGGGCCCTTAGGCACCTCCTGGGAAAGAGAGTCTTTTCTCAACAGCAACGGTGAGAGTTAACATGTTCCTTCCATTCCCACTGTGTCCACTACTATGGAGGTGGGAAAGTGGATCCCCCCACCCCCTACAGATTATGCAGTCATATGACATTCTGTCACCACCAGTCTGCAGGCCCTTTTGAAGGTGCACTGTCCCTATCGCAGCTGATCCTAGTGGAACTCACTGTCAAGACCAGTCAACTGATGGGTGCTGACAGTGAGCCCCACTTGCAAATGAACAGGTGGGAGCTCACTTTATGACCCCATTTTTTCCTTTGGAGCTGCATCCTTACCTGCCCCATCATGTATGACATCATACATGACTTAGTTGTGGTACAGGTGGGCATGGTTTGAGGGGAAATGGCTTTGTGTGCCATCTTGGAACCTGTCCTCAGCCTAAGTGCACTATGAATAGGGATGTTGGAAAACTCCAACAGAAACAGAAACAGGAGCGGAAATTCCTGGTGTTGCCCTATTCTTCTCCTGTCTGGAATGGAAATCAGTGCAGCAAATTCAGTAGGTATTTGCTATTTTTGTTGCTTTCAGTCCTCAGATAATAGATAACTGGTGATGTTGCGTTCCCCCCCCCCCCATTTGCATTACATTTCATTCACATTTAAATGAATGGAACGGTATAATGTGATGACAACAATACACACACAATTTACATAATGAATTGTGCAAATTATGTAAGCTTCATAATTTGGCTTGCTGTCCATTGTGGCAAAATTATATGTTTTGTAATTTCAGCACAGCAGACAGCGAGAGAAATGCTGAGAGGGTGGAATGGAAAACGTTGCCTTCCTTAACCATAAGATACTGCATCTGATTCCAAAGTAGATAGCTTAAATAAGGATCCTTGGGTTAGATAACCTTGAAATAGTCCAATGGAGTACTGTATTTACTTCAGAGGAAGGGGAATTTACTAACCTCAGGATTCCTCTGGCATTTTGCGCAAGCTGGAAACCTTCAGTTTCACCCCAAACTGTTGCCTTAGATGAAAGAGCAGCTCTTTGCTTCCCAAATGAAAAGGATGGTGATGGTAAAATTACTCCTCATTACTTGGTGCACTGGCTCTCCATTGGGTTGTGATTTGGGTACTGTGGTAATTTGCCACAGGGGTCATCTGTATTCAACTCACCATGAAAAGGAAGGCAGCTGTGTACCTGGGCACATCAACACCACCCCTTTCAATCACATAGGTCATTGGTTTTCAACAAGCCATGCAATGAACTTCCACTAGATCAGTGGTTTTCAACCAGTGTGCTATGGCACCCTGGGGTGCCTTGAATGATGGTCAGAGGTGCCGTGGGCAACACTGGCTTCTGTCCCTCTTTCCTTCCCTCCCTCCTCTGATGCCCTCTCTTGTCTCTGCCTCCCAAAAGCTTGCACAGCTGTTTGTTGCAGCAGCCCTGGCTACAAGCAAATGGTGCCTCTCAGGCTGGCCTCAAAGTAAGCAAGCAAGCAAGCAGGCAGGCAGGCAGGCAGGCAGGCAGGCGAGGGAGGCCAGCCAGCCAGCCAGCCAGCCAGCCTGCCAGCTCTTGCTATTGGGAATAGACAGACAAGTCACAAGCCCCTATGGGGCAGTGTGAGGAGACATCTCTCTTTGGGGCAGGAAGGGCAGCTCGGAGACCAGAGGCAGCAGCTGCAGCTGCCCGGAGGACTCTCAAGGAGAGGCGGCTGAGGGAACACTCCACATGGGAGGGTGTTCAAAAAGTGTTGAGGGGCTGCTGGCTCTGTAGGCAGGGGGTGACATAACTGGGCTCCTGAGCCCCACAGGGGTGCCACAGAAGGAGTGTAGTTGGTCAAGGGAGCCATGGACTCAAAAAGATTGAAAACCTCTGACATAGGTGATTGAAGTACCAACTGGTAATATGATGCTTTTTCTCTCTTTGAAAATAATTTCACCTCTATCTGTCTTTCTTTACTGTTTCCCCAATAACCCACTCTAGTCAGATTCCATATTGTGGCCCTTCAGGTGTGGTTGGGATGGAGCGAACTGAAGTCCAGCAGCATCTGGAGGGCCACAGGGTCTCCAGCCCTAAGTGAAGCCAATGATTTCTCTTCCACTTGGCCATTATTCCTTCCTTCCCCTTTTGGAAAAGGGGCCCTAAGATTCATGGTGAAGACTCATGGGTGGAAGGATCTGTCAGTTGGGGTTCTCTCCATTTCTCATTTTTCCAGTCTTGAATTCAGTTCTCCACAATGTTCTGCAACAATGTGTAACATTTTAAAAAGAGTCTTAATGAAGATTTGTCAGCATTTTTGTGTGTTCTTTTTTTAAGAAAGCACATTTTCACATGCAGTTTTGAACAAGTCATACATTTTTGCAAGCCACTTCTCCTAATATAATACTTTAACGTTATTTCCATAAATATCTTTTTTTAATACTTTCCACTAATATATGCATTTTTGTAAATGCTGTTTTGTTGGAGAATTACATTGCAAAAGTCAGATAAGTAGAAATTTCAAAAGATGGCCATGTATTGGTTCTCATACTGTTTCAGAAATTTTGGATTTGAAGTTCCTGAATTTCTCTCTCATCCCTAATGGTGACAAATTGTACAACTAGATGGTAGGAGTTCAGTGAATAAGATCTCTCACAGTTGTTGTTGTTTTTTAAAAAATGGATAGCAGATGTGGGATGGGGGGCCCCTCCAAATTGGAACAGGATCATCTCTCTCTATACCATTAGAGATCTATATATAGATCTCTCTCTATACCATTTTCCAGGGAAAGAATCCTTTTTCTCTGAGGAATTTCCCTGAGAACAAACACTGAGAGTCTTCCACTGTTGAATCCAGCTTGGTTCTGGGGCTAGATATCCAAATGCATGATCTCATAATTATAATATAAAAAGCTACATAATAGTCAATTTGCTACTGTCTACTATGGTAGTCTCTAAATCTGCTTGAAACTCTTTGCTCTCCCTTTCCCCTCTTGACAACTCCTTTTTCGTCTGGCAAATGTATCTACATCTGTATTGTTCGTAATATATCTAGCGTTTTTTCTTTAAGCTTTCTTTTCACATTACTTGTTCCTTTTGTGACCTGGTTATGATCCCAGAGGTGTTTGTATGGTGCCTGAGGGAACATCAGGTGCCTTGGAGATAAATAAATGTATAGGATAATAAATATCAACATAAATTGTTTCCCCCTTTTATAGGGCCCTTCCATATGTTTTTTGAATTGAGCATTCATGATGATTTGTGATCATGATGGTAACTGGTTGCACTTGCAGATGTTCAGGGACAGACAAGCTGCTGTGTTTTCAGTTGGTGCAGGTCCTTAAGGTAAAGGCCATACAGGCCAGTCGTGTCCGACTCTAGGGTTGTGCGCCCATCTCACTTAAGAGGCCGGGGGCCAGCGCTGTCCGGAGACACTTCCGGGTCACGTGGCCAGCGTGACGAAGCTGCTCTGGCGAGCCAGCACCAGCGCAGTGCACGGAAACGCCATTTACCTTCCCGCTATAAAGTGGTACCTATTTATCTACTTGCACTTAAGGGTCTTTCGAACTGCTAGGTTGGCAGGAGCTGGGACCGAGAGACGGCAGCTCACCCCGCCGCAGGGATTCGAACCACCGACCATGCGATCGGCAAGCCCTAGGCACTGAGGTTTTACCCACAGCGCCACGCGCGTCCCTGCAGGTCCTTAACTGCCTGCTGAAACATTTTTTTGTTTATGCATACATATTCAATAGTGTAATGTTGAGAGATCTCAAATATTTATTGTAAATGTTGTCGTGTATGAAAAGGATGGCTGTAAATCAATTGAAAAACCAATAAATATGTTCAAAAACAAAACAAAACAGCTGGAGTTTGCCCAACAAATGATTTCCAGAGAATGCATTGTGTTTGGTAAGTGGGACCTGCATATCCTATTGTGTCAATGGCCTTCTGCAGAATATGCCCACTAAAAGCCACCAGTATGAAGGACCCCAAATCTCATTATGGATCACCTTTTTGTGTGCGTCTCTTATGCATATTTAAAATATGGGAGCTCACACATAAACAACCCCTTCATTAAGGACCACCTGTAGCTCCAAATGTGAAATTACTGCTTTTTGAAGATTGACTAGATCTGCTCCTTCACCCCCTTGTTTTTGTATGTATTTGATGTGCCCGTCTAACCCAGGGCAAGAGAAAATAGGAAAACCTAGGCAATGTTGAGGTAACATTTTCATTTTATTGTGGCTCCTACATATATTTCCCACCTCAGACAGGCAGGTAACAATATTCAGTGCAGGGAGGGGCAGCTTCCAATAAAGGTCTAGAAGACTATATATTTCCACACTTTGCTTCACTGCATGTTTTGTGATTTTAGATCTCTGCTGTGGCTCTCTCACCAAAGAGTACTTGCCCCAAACCTGGATCTTGACATCCAGGGAATTCTCCTTTTTATTATACAATATTTTATTCTTTAACAAAATACCATATATTTCCCTCCCAGCTCCCTGCTTTTTATGCTCCAGCCAGCTCCTCCTCCCCCAGGTCTTTAGCTTGCTCTCAACCACTTGTGCCGGGTTCCCCCCCACTTTGGGGGCTAGGTGGCGTGTGTGAAATATTGAGGGGTGCCTGGGCCCCCTTGAATTTTTGAGGGTGTTCGGCCCCCTGGCCCCCAGATGGTGCCCTTGCTCTGAACCACCCAACCATACTCCCATATCCAACTTTTTTCCTGGTCACTCAAACCACAGTCAAAAAGGAATGATTGGAAAGTGACCCTGTGGTAGGCTCCATGACAACATGGCTACCTTTGGCACACTGACAAGCATTTATCTAACAATTTTCCTGTGTAAAATGGCTATTGGAATCCGGAGGGAAATTCACCTTTTAACATCATGTAAATGTGGTTGTAAACCGTGGAGACTGTTCCATGAATCTCAGAAAACTCAGTTACAATGGATGGTGTGGTTCAAACATTGATGTTGTTCAGCAAGGTGTCTTGGAAGAAAGGCACTCAGTGTGTTCCCACCTTCCTGCATAGAGTTTTGCGAAATGCTCCTTTGACATCGTCATTCCTCAGGCTGTATATAAAAGGGTTGAGCATAGGTATGACAATGGTATACATGATGGTGGCAACCCTTCCCTTTTCTGCTGAGTAGCGAGCAGTGGGCTGGAAATAGACCCCAATTACTGTGCCGTAAAAGAGGGTGACCACCAGCAGGTGAGCCCCACAGGTAGAGAATGCCTTGCGCCACCCAGAACCCGCAGGCAGCCTCAGGACTGTGACCAGGATAAGGGCATAGGAGATCACAATGAAGACAAAGGGGCTCAGCACCACTAAGGCCCCCTCAGTGAAGATCAACATCTCAATTAAGCTGGTATCAGTGCAGGACAGAGCCAGCACAGGCTGGTGATCACAGAAGAAGTGGGGAATCTCATGGGAAGCGCAGAATGAGAGGCGGGACATCAGGATTATGTGCAACAAAGAATGGAGGTGGGAGACAATCCAGGAGCCGGCCACAAACCCCACACACAGGCTTTGACTCATCATGATGGTGTACTGCAGGGGGTTACGGATGGCCACATAGCGATCATAAGCCATGGAGGCCAGAAGAAAGCTGTCGGTGACCCCAAAGGCAAAGAAGAAATACATTTGAGTCAGGCAGGCAGCATAAGAGATGCTCTTGGCTTCTGACACCAGGTTGACTAACATCTTGGGCACGGTGACGGAGGTGAAACAGGCATCCACCAGGGAAAGGTGCCCCACAAAGAAGTACATGGGGGTGTGCAGATGAGCATCACAAAGGATCAACAGGATGATCAGGAGGTTCCCTAGGATGCCCACAATATACATCACCAGGAAGATGGCAAAGAGGAACTTCTGCTGTCCTGGATGGGAGGACAGACCGATGAGAATGAAGTCAGAGTGAGTGGAATGGTTTGCACTGGCCATGTCTCTGAGGAGCCTGAAAGGGAACTAGATTAAAATTCATGAAGCTCTGCAGCAGTTCACCCAGCGCATATGATGTATTTAAAGCCTTATTAGGCACATTCTCTACAAAAAGGGTTTCCTATGGCATGCATACTTTTGAAAGCATGAAAAACAAATCTGCCCTCTCCCTGCACAGCTCAATCCGTGCAACTATCCAGAGCGTAAAGCACAAGGGAAGCAAAGGAGGCTACTCCATCTCATCACTCTGCTCACAGCCTGCAGGGTCAGAGAGGACACGTCAGCAGGCAGTTGCATCATGGGGGGAAAGCAGTGGGGTCAGAAGATCGACAGCAGGCCGTCTGCTGTGATGTGGGCCTTGACAGGTACCCGAGAATGCCAACTGCTGGTGCCAACCCTGTCTGTGAATATCCCTGCTTCCCTAAATGTAAATCACAGCTGTGAGTCCATCGCATTGGTTATGAGCAACAGGAAGCAGGAGCAGGCTCAATATTTCATAAAACTATTGCGGATAGTGGCATGTAAATTTTGCCTCCTATATCTGCATTATATGGGGGTAGAACCTTGCTTTTTAAAAGTATGTTGCAACATACCGTATTTTTCGCCCTATAGGACGCACCGTCCCATAAGGCGCACCTAGTTTTTTGGGGGGGGAAATAAAGGGGGGAAATTATTTTTTCCCCAGGCGCGGGGCTGGGGTGGGGGAAGCTCGAGCTTCCCCCGACCCCAGCCCCCAAACAGGCAGCTCTCTGCAAGCCATGGGAGCACTCCCGTTGCTTGCGGAGAGGTCTGCGAAGCCTGGACGCGCTGAGCTGAGCGCGCGCAGGCTTCGGCATGCAAGCAACTCTCCACAAGCAGCGGGAGTGCTCCCGCTGCTTGCGGAGAGGTCCGCGAAGCCTGGACGCACTGAGCTGAGCGCGCGCAGGCTTTGGCATGCAGGCAACTCTCCGCAAGCAGCGGGAGCCCACCGCTGGGCTCCCGCTGCTTGTGGAGCGGTGTGTGAAGCCTGGAGAGCGAGAGGGGTCGGTGCGCACCGACCCCTCTCGCTCTCCAGGCTTCAGCGAAAGCCTGCATTCGCCCCATAGGACGCACACACATTTCCCCTTCATTTTTGGAGGGGGAAAAGTGTGTCCTATAGGGCGAAAAATACGGTACTTCAATTGTCACTTTCCCTAGGACCATAATTACAGGGGGGGGGGAGGACACTCTGTCCCATATCCATTGGCCAAAGAAGTGAAAACCATCAATTACTATTCAAGCAACAACCTCAGTAAGCAGGGGTGCCAACTTGAATAAAATATGGGAGGTGGGACTTAAGCACCAACCAGCTTAATCAACCACACACCATTTGAATGACAATGCCCATTAATGGCGGGCAGATGGGCTTGGACCCCTCAAATATTTTATGGAGGGGGAAGGACCTTGGTCTCTGGGAGTTGGCTCCTATGCCAGTAAGGGAAGTTCAGCCTGGCCTCAGCTGGACATAGGTAAAGGTAAAGGGACCCCTGACCATTAGGTCCAGTCGTGGACGACTCTGGGGTTGCGGCGCTCATCTTGCTTTATTGGCCAAGGGAGCCAGTGTACAGCTTCCGGGTCATGCGGCCAGCATGACTAAGCCGCTTCTGGTGAACCAGAGCAGTGCACGGAAACACCGTTTACCTTCCCGCCAGAGCGATACCTATTTATCTACTTGCACTTGATGTGCTTTTGAACTGCTAGGTTGGCAGGAGCAGGGACCAAGCAACAGGAGCTCACCCCGTCGCAGGATTTCGAACTGCCAACCTTCTGATCGGCAAGTCCTAGGCTCTGTGGTTTAACCCACAGCGCCACCCTGGACATACAAGCTTGTTTATAGCTTCATGCTTCATTCTGGCCTTAAAGAACAGATCCCCTCCTCTGTCTTTTCCCTCCACTTCACCTGGTCTTTTTATTTCCTAAGTTTGGTGACAGGGCCACTTGGAGTGTGACATGCTCAGGCTCAATACTATTCAGTGGAGGGAGAGGTGACATTTGGACATGTTAACATAGATCAGGACCCACCAGCCACTTACTCTGACACCTTTCCTCTCTTTCTCCCTTCCGATCTTCTTAAATCTCTCCTGTTTCAGGGAAGGTGTTGATGTAACCCTCAAGAGCAGTGTTTCCAAAACTTGGGCCTCCAGCTGTTTTTGAACTACAATTCCCATCTTCTCTGACCACTGGTCCTGCTAAGCTAGGAATGATGGGAGTTGCAGTCCAAAAACAGCTGGAGACCCAAGTTTGGGGAACACCATTAAAGCAGAGCAGTGGTGGCTAGCCCTCAGTTTGGGAGCCTAATCTGGCCACCCAAGCAAATATTTCTGCTCCCCCCATCAAGTCTGCTGGCAGCAGCAAAGGAAAAAAAGATCATTTGAGGACTGGACAGGGAATGATCATGCCTCCTCCTTATGGCTCTGTCCAGCTCACCTGGAGGAGCTGGGCTCTGTGTGTGCCTGTGTGTGACCTGCATGCTGGTGCATGGAAGGGTGTGTGTGTGAGGGTGTGGGGTGGGCAACCCACCACTGGCATACAACCCCTGGAAAGATTTGCCACACCTGCTCTACAGGAACTAAACTCAGCAGTGCCGGGTTTAGGGTGGTGCAGGCGCCAAGCTGAGGAGGCACAAACAGCAGCAGCAGCAGCAGCAGCAGCAACCAGAAGAAGAACTGCACCAAAAGGAATGATTGTGAAAATAAGAAATATTGGGGGGGGGGGCACTCCAAATGTGTTCTTTGCTCAGGGTGCCATATTACCCAGATCTACCCTGAACCCAGATACATGTAACCATCACCTATATTCTTCCTCTTCCACATTTGCATCTATGTTAACTTCCCTGCCTCCTCTCTTCCTTGAAACAGGCACCTGTTGTTGTTTTTCCTTGCTCTTTTACCTATTATTCCTTAAAGCCCCAAGTATATCAATGGTGCTTATTTATCTGTGTATCCACCCCCTTCTCCCTGGACCCTAAAGGTAGGGCTTAGCCACACTTAGCTGTTGGCCTGCTCTTCCCAGGCACAGACCTGCACTTTAAAACTCTTGTGTCCCAGCACCCTGCTTTTTTTGCTCCAGAGTTTTCCCATTGAAAACTCACTCTTTAGTGCTCAATCAGAGCAAACCTTAATTTAGGCTTTCTGGAGCAAAACAAAGGGGCTCAGATGCAGAGCTTTAAAGCACAGACTGTGCCCGGAAAGAGCAGGAGAAAGGTGAGGGTGGATAAGCCTGCAGACAGGTTGATCAGTAGACGACAGAGTAGGGAGGGAGAAAAATGAAAGAAATCCCTCCATCCTCTCTCCAACCCTTCCTGGCTGCCTGAATCATAATTTTCCTGCTGCATGCCAGCTCAAAGCAAGAGGTAGCTTCATGGGAGTTGTGGAAGTTTATTTCATTGTAAATTGAGAAGGATCTCCTGCTGGCCAAGGGAAAAAGAATGGCGCTGCTGCCATCCTTCAGCCTGTTTCCAAAGATCCCCTTTCTCACACACAAAGATACAGCAGGAATTCCAAGTATAGTAACTCAAAAGCTGGATATTTAAACCCTTGACCATGTTCCATGGAGGTTACCTGCCCAGCTGTGCTCAGCTGTCCAAAGATGGCTTCATCATAGAGGGAGTTGGGAGCAGCAGAAAGCAACAAAGACCTAGATAAAAAACCAAGTAACTACACCATAAATAGCAAAGTTGTGTTCTAATATGCAGCAATGAGAAGCACAAATTAAGGGGGGGTTATATTTATAGCTACCATAAAGCTCACTCAGGCAGCATCCCCATGAGCTATGATTCTGTAGCAGACAGAGACACGGATCACTTTGGGGCCAACTCATGGGGGAGAAAGAGAACAAACATTTATTTATTCTTCTTTAAAAACTTGGAAGTTCCCTGAGGTGACACCAAGCAGAGACCCAGCTCAATAGTTCAGAAAAGCCTCTCTTGCCTGATGTGTGAGCCTCACCATCAAGGAGCACCCCAGTGCAGGGGCATGGGAAGGTCCACCCCAGGTGTCGTCCTTGAGGGGGGTGACAAAATGGCACACTGCGGGGGTCGGCACTTACCGTGGGGCCTGGCCTGCAGCGTGCCTGAGCCATGGGTCTCTCCTGCCTGAAACAGCAGCATGGGGCTTGTGTCCACCAGGCGGACTCCGTAGGCAGTTCGCCACACTGCCCCCCTGGGCGGATCGCCACAGCACCCCCATGCGGTGCCCCCATGTGCAGATCGCCACAATGCCCCCATGGATGGATCGCCCTGCCCCCACCACTCCAAGTGCCGGAGCAGCTAGCTATGCCCCTGCTCCAGTGCAGCCATCCAAGAAGCAGGCAGAGGGAAGATACTGTAGTGGTATTCCCATCTGCACTGGCAGTGGGAAATGGGCCAACACAGGGCGGGCTGGATCCTGAGTCAGCCCTGCTGCCATCCATCCATGACAGTAGCAGGACCAATCTGGGTCTCTTTGCTGCTGCAGCCCAGCAAAGGGACATGCTGTCCTCTGCCTGCCCCTTTCTGCCTTGTCTGGCATGAGCTGTGGGTGTGGTGGCAGCTACACCATTCCATTCAACCCTGTGCTGCCAGCTAGGGATTTGGATTGCCACATTAAACTGCTAGATGATACCATGTGGAGAGGGAAAGTTGGTAGCCTGGAGGAATTTGCTGCAGCTGGGCCAGCTAGGGGGAGTCCTCCATCCCCTCTCTCCAGGCACAAACACCTCTCCTTGCTTGCCTGATGTGTGGGCCTGAGGGTAAGAGCCACAGAGTAAGGTGATCACATTTAAAGCACATTATGTCCCCTGATGGAAGGGACGCGGGTGGCGCTGTGGGTAAAACCTCAGCGCCTAGGACTTGCCGATCGCATGGTCGGCGGTTCGAATCCCCGCGGCGGGATGCGCTCCCGTCGTTTGGTCCCAGCGCCTGCCAACCTAGCAGTTCGAAAGCACCTCCAGGTGCAAGTAGATAAATAGGGACCGCTTACCAGCGGGAAGGTAAACGGTGTTCCGTGTGCTGCGCTGGCTCACCAGATGCAGCTTGTCATGCTGGCCACGTGACCCGGAAGTGTCTGCGGACAGCGCTGGCTCCCGGCCTATAGAGTGAGATGAGCGCACAACCCTAGAGTCTGGCAAGACTGGCCCGTACGGGCAGGGGTACCTTTACCTTTACCTTTATGTCCCCTGAAGACTCATGGGAACTATAGTTTACCTCTCACACAGCTACAATTTCCAGCACCCTTAACAAACTACAGACCGCAGACTTTTTTGGGTGTAGCCAAGTGTTGAATGAAAGTGTATGCAGTGGATCTGCCCAAAGCAGTGTTTTTATTGCTGCATTTAGATAACTTAACAGTGCAAATGCCCCACTGAGATCAAGGGGACTTCAGGTAAACATGTTATAGGATTGGAGCTTAATTGCTAAGGCAATGCTATGTTCTGTGTTTATTCTTCCAATGTTATTCATACATTTTCTCCTGGAGTTAATTTCAAAAGTTGCCATTCTAAACTGATGCAAGGGCTATTGCCCCAAAGTTTTTGACAAAGTCTGATTTATGCTAGGTGAGAATTTGGCCAAGTTGCTTTTGGTGCAGTAAGGCCAGCCAATTAGCCATCCCCTTTGATCCAAAGGTACAATAGCTGCAAATCCAGTTCATTTTGCTCAGTGCAGATTTACACCAGTTGGCAAATCTGGACCTGAAGGCTCCAGTAGAACCAGACTAGATAACCCTGTCTAGGAAATTGCACCCAAGATACCCAGATAATTCCCTCCCTTCTATGCTGTGTTCATCTGCGTCCCCAGATGCTTCGAGGCTCAACTCTCCAAAGACTTCTACTGTCTTTAAGAAAAGCCCTGTGTGGTTAATCATAGAAGGGAATGGAGCTCATTAGAAGTTTGTTCAGGAACCAAGTTAGTTAGCGAATATTGCAGCTTATATCTGTCTATCATGCCTCCATTTGTGCTCTCCTATTATTATTATTATTCTTACTGAGAATTTCCACCAAATAAAGTGATTTTTAAAATGATGGAAGTTGTAGTCTAGCAACATCTGGAGGGCCGCATGTTCTTACCCCTGATTGCCTATTAATTGACAGTTCTTTCTGTGTGCCAAATCCAAAGTGATAGCAGCTTGAGCAAAGAAACTCTGCTTGCAAATTTACTATAACAATTTGCTGGAACATACAAATAAAATCCTTATCTGCCTTCTTATTATCCCAAAATTCCAGCTTTCAGGAAAGAAAGTTAAGACCTTTCCAGATGTTTTCTAGTCAGGTATTGTATCTTAAAGGAGAGCTAAAGTTATCATGATTTGCTTTTAGTATAATTACCCCTAGACCCTGGGTTATCTTGAGCATTTGTTAATGGAGAATCTCTTTGGTTTCTGGAAAATAGATTGCTAACAGGGTAGGAGTTTGGGGCCTCTAACCTGGGCATATTTCTTCTAATATCTGCATTAGGGCCAAAATAATGAATCTTCCCTTCTTGCCTGTTGGAGCATTTCCAAATATTATTAAGACAGGTGACAGAGGCAGGAGCAGTGCTTTTTTTGGAGGCAGCCTGCGCTGGTATGCCATACTGCCACCTCTTTTTCTCCCCACCACCACCCCGCAGCTGCTGCTGCTGCTCACTCACCCACCCACCCACTCCTTCCCCCATCGCACTTCGCACCCTGCTTCATTCTCCTCCTCCTCCTCTACTGCTTCCTGTGGCGGCAGGCATAGCCTCCCAGAGGACCTTTTAACAATCCAGGAAGGTGCCCAACTAGCATAAAAAGGTCACACCAGATGTAGCATTCCCAAAGCAAGGAAGGATTGGACTCTGATTAATAGAATACACGCGAGGCTTGACCAGCAAGACTCTGGGAGGGGTGCCAATAATAATAATTCCTGTCCACTCCTCGGCCCAGGTCGTTTTATTCACAAAAGAACTTTTTACACAGTGTTTGTAAGAACCAATCAGATTTCCTCTGAGCATTTCAAAACCCCCACATGGGACAAAGTCAGATCAGATCAGAAGAAATTCTGTTAACTACAAAGACTACTCTGAGCATGCAGACATATCTGGGAGTAAATAAAAGAGGACTAGAAAGGAGGAATGCATACAGCAAACCCGGAGGTCAGAAACAAGCAGTAAAGGAAGGAAGGATGGGTAATATTTACCATCTCTTTGTGAACTCTCTTCCTGGCCCAAAGATCTATCTAAAGATTAAACTACATCAAAGTAACCTACTCTCTTTATGTACTGAGGATGCCTGGTGAACAACTGGCCTGTGTTTTAGAATGCTGATATGTGCCTGTCAGGCAGAGAAATAGGACAGCAGAGAAAATGGCCAGAGATGCAGAGCCTTGTGGGATTTGATCAGAAATTATTGTCAATGAATCAAACCCAGTCAACGCAAAGCTTTCATTGTGGACACAATGGCTTGATGCATATTTTATAATTCCTCATAGTAATCCCATCTGATCACTACACCAGAGCAGCTGGTTAGAGTTGGCTGATAATGCCAAGGTTGCACGTTTGATACTCATCTGGGACAGCTGCATATTCCTGCATTGCAGGGGTTGGGCTAGATGATCCTGAGGGTTCCTTTCAACTCCACAGCTCCATGATTCCATGATTCTGCAGCTTCTGGTCCTGCCTCCTCTGCTTCGATGTCTGAGTCTGAACTGCTCCCTGCAAGAGGCTTTCCTTGCTCACTAAAGCCTGTTGCCTCTTCAGCACCCAACCATTCCACCCCCCATTCTCCCTCTGATCTCTCCTCAGTGTCCCACCACCAATCCCTGGGCTCTGAGCCTTCTTCCTCTGAAGCATCGCACCCCCCATCGTCATCCACCTAGTCCCTGACAATGTGGAACTGATATAGGTATGGATATTAATGAAGCTAATTGGGAAAACGCATGATCCATTTTTGTCTAAATTGTGTGAAGAAAGCACACAGCATTTTAACTTAGCAGTTTGAGCCTAGCTGCCCATTTTGTTGCTGTGCATCTCAAAGCTTCTGCTTTACAGATGTATTCCAGTATTTACAAACATGTAATATCATGCTGGTTTCTGCTTCTCTCTCAACAGAAAAATGTCACAATGGGCAATCAAACAGTCTTTTCTGGATTTATCCTTTCAGGTTTCTCTGCCAGTGCAGAATACCGAGGCATCCTCTTTCCCGTTTTCCTAACCATGTATCTGCTGACTATACTGGGAAATGTGCTTATTGTCCTGCTCATCTGCTCTGATCCTCCTCTCCTTTCTGCCCCCATGTACTTCTTCTGGTGGATGTCACTGTTCCCAAGATGCTGGAGACCTTTGGAGACTCTGGAAGTGCAGACATCTCCTACTGGGGCTGCCTAACCCAGATGCATTTCTTCATTGCCTTTGGCAATATTGACAGCTTCCTTCTGGTTTCCATGGCAGATGACCAGTATGTGGCCATCTGCCATCCATTGCACTATGCCACTCTAATGAGTCATAAACACTGGCTCTTGTTAGTCCCAGGCTCCTGGGGTCTCCCCAATGTTTACTGCTTGTTCCACACTCTTTTGACCGACCAGCTCTCCTTCTGTGGTCCCTGAGAGGTTTCCCACTTCTGTGACACTTATCCTCTATTGCATCTCTCCTGCTCTGACACTCATTCTACCCAAATGTTGGTCTATGCATTTGGCAGCATGCTGGTGATGACTCCATTTTTCTGCATCCTGCTGTCTTACATCTGGATTGTAGGTGCCGTGCTTAAGGTACCTTCAGCAGCTGGAAAGAAGAAGACTTTTCCATGTCACTGTCATGACCCTCTTCTGTGGCAGCATCATTGGAGTCTGCTTCCAGCCATCCTCCACCTCCTCAGGTGAGAGGAGGCAGGTAGCCACTGTTGCATACACGTGGTCACCCCCGTGCTGAACCCTATCATCTACAACCTGAGAAACAATGAGATGAAGGCAGCCATGAAAAGGCTCTTCAGTAAGCTTGGACTGGTGACCACAGGCACTTCAGCTGAACAGTGGGTTGCTAAATGAGAATTCATTAAAATAGGGGGTCTTTCACTCATTGGTTTGCACAATGGTCACACTAGACCATGTTGGCTGCATAGATGGAGAATGGCAAAATAGATAAGATGCTTGCCTCAAGGAGAGTTGTTCATAGTATGCAAATTCAGCTGCACAGACAGCTGTTTATCAGACAGACATCTTCAAAGATACCCATAAGAACAACTGTTTTTAAATCCTTCCTATATATGTCTGCCTATTCAGAAGTAAGCCCCAGGGAGTATATTGGGACTCCCAGGTAAGTATGTATAGGCGTACACCCTGTCAATATTGCTGGAAGTACAATTTCCAACATGCTTGACCACTGGTGATGCGGGATGGATGTGTATAGAATGGTGTATAGAATTGCAGCCTAATACTTGCAGCAGGGATGGGGAACCTGGTGTCCTCCAGACTTTGGTGACTCCAGCTCCCATCATCTCTGATCATGGGAGCTGGAGTGTGACAAGATCCGGAAGGCCACCTGTTGGGTGCGCAGTGGTCACACCCCCTACAGAACCCTTTCATCTACCCCCTGAGAAACAAAGAGATTAAGGTTTCTCAGCTAGCTTAATAAAAAATCTGAATGTTTTAAATAATTTTTTTTAATGTAGCCAGAAGAAAATCAGAAGTTTTCTTTTTTGTATCTTTCTCTAGTTTTTGTTTTAAATCTTAGCTTCTTTCTTTCTTTCTTTCTTTCTTTCTTTCTTTCTTTCTACCCTTTTTTCTGTTTCTCTTCTTTTTTTTTTCTTTCTTTCTTTGAAGTCCTTTGTCTGAGGCCTTTATTAAGGTCCAGAGATTGTATACTGATGGGGTGGTAGATGGTTGATGGAGGGCCCTGGGTGAGAGACAGAGAAATGTTGGTCTCCCTGGGTAATAGGCTGGGAGGAGAAAGGAAAGATCCCAGGTGAGACCGAGGAGGAGCTACTGTCCTCTGTGGGTGGAAAGAGCTAAGCCATGGGTAGGCAAACTAAGGCCCGGGGGCTGGATCCAGCCCAATCGCCTTCTCAATCTGGCCCACGGACGGCCTGGGAATCAGCGTGTTTTTACATGAGTAGAATGTGTGCTTTTATTTAAAATGCATCTCTGGGTTATTTGTGGGGCACAGGAATTTGTTCATTATTATTTTTTCAAAATATAGTTTGGCCCCCCACAAGGTCTGAGGGACAGTGGACTGGCCCCCTGCTGAAAAAGCTTGCTGACTCCTGGGCTAAGCCTTACTTTTAAGAGAGGACTCCATATTCAGCTTATTCAAGTTGTAATTTTTGTAGTTATAATTTTACTGTATCATGGAATTTTAAAAAATAAATTAAAAAAAACTATTTTAAAAATATGAATAATAAAACTCATTAAAGAGCTCACCTACTGGAATTAGCCTACCTGCTAACTCCTGGATTAACACTGACAACACACATCTTGAATATGCACAGGTCTTGCTATTTCTTAGTTCTAACATCCCAACCTTAATTAAATACTAACTCTAACTTAATCCAGAATTCAGGATGTCTTACACCCACAGATTCATAACAATATTTTTAAGGATACTTATCACCAAACACTGGAAAACCCAAGATTTGCCCACGCTGGAAGAATGGCAGACGCAACTGATAGACTATATGGAATTAGCAGAAATGACTGGCAGAATCCGAGACCTGGGAGAAGAAGCAGTGGAAGAGGATTGGGAAAAATTTAAGGACTATTTACAAAAACATTGTAAACTGTATGAGTGCTAAGAAGGATGTAAGATTGAAAATAACATGGCATCAGCAATCTAGTAGAAAGGAATATGAGAGTAGGTGAAACTTGAGAAAAAGACAAATTTTGGATTAATATTATGTCTAAATTAAGTATTTAAGCTCTTGATAAAAGTATTTAAAGTTAGAGACATAACACTGGAAAACTACAAAATAAGAATCGAAATAAGGTGATAAATTGCTGTTTAAAATTTTATAAATTAGGAACGCAGGATTGAGAGATGTGAGGAAGTCCAAAAAGTGAAGAAAATATGGTTATTAATTATTTGATTTTGTTGTGGTATGTTTTTTGTATTATGCGTTAATCTTTTCCTTTTCTTTTTGTGTTTTTCTTTGTTTATTGTATTTTGGTGATGGTTCTATATGTGTTTGGTGATTATAATGTCTAAAATCTTTAATAAATATTTTATAAAAAAAAAAGATTCATAACAATATTTTTATTAAATGTGAAGAAGAGAGGAAAGGGGGGGAAAGGGATCTGTTGAGTTTTTGAAATGCATAGAAGCATATTACAAAGAAGATAAGGGAAATATTTGATGCAGGAAAATCAAAGACCGTGTCAACATTAGAAAAAAAGAAACTTCCAATGGACTGTCCTGGTGGTTAAAGGAAGAATGTTTGCAAGGCAAAGTTTGGGCACAGGTCAATAAGCTTTGATATTGATAAAGATTGGCAGACATTTACATTTCCAGCAGGAAAAATAAAGATACATTGTTAATTGTGTTAAACCTTCTGGGAGTTATATACAACAAGAATATTATTAACTTATGGTTTTACTCCATAGGCACCATCTCCATAGAGAGACTGTCCACCCCACCCAGAAATTTACAGAAAGCTTTAACTTGCCTGTGTGTATAGTTGTTATTTTGACCAAACTGCGGGAGGCAGTGGAAGACAGAAGTGCCTGGCGTGCTCTTGTCCAGGGGGTCACGAAGAGGCGGACACGACTAAACGACTAAACAACAACAACATAGTTGTTATAACAAACTAATATTGCCACCGCTCAGGAATTTTGGAACTAAAACATACTGCTGTTTCCAGCTTCCATGTAAGACACTCAGTTGAGGAAAAACACCTTCGTTCCATAAGGCAAGTCACTTGTGGCTAAGGATGGAGGAATCAGTCAATTTTGGGTTCCTATTTATCCCAGTCCTGAATTAGAGTTTGAGATTCAATTTCATTCACTTCCTCGTTATCCCAAAATAGATGAGATACTTCTCTTGGTTATTTGATTCTAGAATGATAGAATTGTAGATTAGGAAGGGACCCCAAGGGCCACCCCATCCAACCCTCTGCAATGCAGGAATCTCAACTCAAGCATCCGTGAAAGGTGGGCCTCCAACTTCTGCTTTAAAGCCTCCCATAGAAGGACTCTGTTCTACTGTCCAACAGCTCTTACTGTCATAAAGTTCTTCCTGATGTTTATGTCTTTTCTTGTGACTTGAACCCATTGGTTCGGGTCCTCCCCTATAAAGCAGGAGGGAAAAAGCTTGCTCCATCCTCCATGTGAGAGCCCTTTAGATGTTAGAAGAGGCTATCAATTCTCCTCTCAGTTGCCTCTTTACCAGGCTAAATATACCCAATTCCCTCAACTGTTCCGCAGTAGTCTTGGTTTCCAGACCCTTGATCATCTTGGTTGCCCTCCCATGCACATGTTCCAGCTTGTTAATATATTTCTTAATAGAAATATCTATTAAGGTCATTTTGAATTCTGGTTCTGTGTCTGCCGCATTAGCTACCCACCCACCCAGTTTGGCGTCATCTGAAAATTTGATGAGCACCCCCTCAATACCTTCATCCAAGTTGGGAATCCCTCATTCCTAATAATTCAAAGTTGGTGGATATTTCTCTGTTATTTCACTCAGAAGTAATCCCAGTCTTAAACTCAGTTTCTTCCTCCATTGAGGGCAAACACCTTTATTTCATGAGGCAAGCCACCAGTGACTAGGGTTTGGTGAATCTGTCCATTTTGCTTTATCTTAGTTCCTGATTATTCCAGTTCAAATTGTCCCATTCCCACATCACTCTGTGATTTATTTTTTAAGCTCTTATGAAAATTCACACACATATCTGTGCCCAATTTGAATAGTATGCTCATTTGTGCTGGCAGTTTTCAGATACTGTATATAGGAGAACTGCACCTCAAAATTATGAGAAGTGGATATTTTGAAAGATATCTGCAATTTGTTTGCATATGGGGAATGGTTGAGGGACCTGAGTATGTTTAGCCTGGGAAAGAGAGTCCTGAGAGGACTAACCATCAAGAAGAACTTTCAGACAGGAAGAGCTGTTTGGCGGTGGAACTGTCTCCTTCGGGAGGTTGTGGACCCTCCTTTATTGGAGGTTGTTAAACAGAGGCTGGGTAGCCACCTGTCTTGGATACTTTAGCTGAGTTTCCTGCATTGCATGGGGTTGGACTAGATGACCCTTGGGGTCCCCTACAACTCTACAATTCTATGATTCTATTATTCTAATTCACATCAAAATGCAAACCAATTTATCCCCCATTCCTACTTGTAGCCCTACTTAGAAAATAGCTGGGCAGCCTGTGACCCTGCAGATGTTGCTGGACTCCAGCTCCTATCAGCCTCTGCCAGCACAGCCAAGAAACTGACCAGAGCTTCACTCGGTTTGCCTCCTCTTATTCTTGCCAGCTGAACCATACAAGTCATTTCCCACACCTTAGAATGTCAGGCATCTATAGATGGTGGTACAAAAATTTTCCCATTTTGACTAACAAAGTAGTAATACTACGTAATATGGTATACCACTCAGAGTGGCCTGGAGGGAAGGAGTCATGGGTTGTTAATAATGCATTCATTTTTTTTAAAAAAACCCATTCCCATTGTGTGGTTCAATATCATCTGGCAATCACCCTACCCTGCATCACTGTCACTCATATTCAGACAAATGGACTGTTTTATTGTTATTTACCAAAAGCGGAACCCCAAAGCATGGAAAGATATTCCTCAGGGGCCAGAAATGGAGGACGCGGCACCTCTCACTATTGGAGTGCAGCAGGGTAATTGCAGTAATTGTAAATGAATTCCAATTGTAATACAATAAAATATAATGTAAGAAACAAACGCAATAAAAATTTAAAATCAATTTGAGCATTTAACATGAAGGGTGTGTGCTGTCTGCCATCTTTAATTACAAATCTAGAGACATGTTGCAGATCACCTGAATGAAGCTCACGGACCACTGGAGTCCACTTTATCTGATGAAATGGACTTTTATCATGAAAGTCTATGCAATTATTGTTTTGTCTTTAAGGTATCACAAAACTTTTGTTGCCTCCCTTTTTTGCTGAAATAGGTAAACATAGTTACCCCCTGGAAGCTGTTGCCCTGAGAAGCACCTTTTGAATGCTACTTGTGCCTCTCAGGGTCATTTTTAAATCCAAGAAACACTTTAGTCAGTGGAGGCTGTACCTTAAAGCAATGCAAGAGGCAATTGTAGGATAACATGTGAAAACACACTCCTCCTTCTCTGTCTTGCAGGCCATGCACAGCAGCAATGAAGAGAGAGGGCTGAAGAGGCCTTGGGGGTTCTAGGTGCATGGCGGGTAAGACTAGGATCACAGACAAGATCAGGGAGGGGCTGGGTGGGGCCATGGGCTCTGATCTCCATCCCTTTGGGAACAACTCTCTCAAGTCCTTGCTACACAAACTGGGGGGAAAGGACAGAAGGTGCGGCTCTGTTACCCTGCTGCATCACACAAATCTCAGCTTCCCCTTTTGGAACAAGGCTCACACCCACATAATACAGGCAAAGCATCCCTATACCACTTTAAGAGTCATGTCATCCTGCAAGGAATTCTGAGAACTCTGCTTTGTTAACACTATGATATGGAGTTGGCAGAACCTCCAGAACAGATTTAGGGGAGTGCAGGGGAGGAGAAAGAGAAAGTTCCATTACCCAAGGAGAAATCCTTGTGTTGATGAATGTTCTCCGTAGTTTATCCCGGAGCCTCCAAGTGTCCCTGTTATCCAGGGACATCCCTAAATTAGAGAAGCCGTGCCGGTTTCTGATTTGATCCTGAAATGTCCCGCTTTTCCTTAGGACATCCCTATTTGCATTGGATAAATGTTGGACGGTATGGAGTTATCTAACCCCTGACCCATCTGAAGGCAATCCTGTATAGGGAAGCTTTTTGTATTGTTTAATGTTGTATTATGGTTTTATATATGTTGGAAGCTGCCCAGAGTGATGGGGGTAGCCTAGTAAGATGTGTGGGGTATAAATAGTAAAATTATCGTTATGAAATGGGACGTCCCTATTTTAGTCGGAGAAATGTTGGATGGTATGCATCATTGAATGCAGCCTTTGGTTTGGTGCATGTATCCCAGGTTTAGGAAACCTAAGGCCCATGGGCCACAAGCAGCCTACGGGGGTCATTTAACCAGCCCACGAGCTGCCCACTCATGAGTCCCCGCGCACTTAGCTAAACTGGCGCAGGACGGCACAGGGACTCACTTCCGCAGCACCGGAAATCATGTCTGCGCAGACGCCGGAAATCGTGGGCGCGGGCACACAATCCGGCCCACAGAGGGATCTCCGCTGGAGTGAACCAGCCTGGGAGGGGTAAACCTTGCCAACCTCTGATGTATCCATTCACCAGGCACTAAAAGGTGTTTTTACTTGTGCAAGAATCAACAAAG
Source organism: Podarcis muralis (assembly GCF_964188315.1). NCBI lineage: Eukaryota > Metazoa > Chordata > Lepidosauria > Squamata > Lacertidae > Podarcis > Podarcis muralis. The sequence goes on along the minus strand of NC_135671.1, from coordinate 40,210,086 downwards.
AGGGAGTTGACCCTGCGTAGAACTACAGTTAACAGCGAGTACTTCTGGCACTGAGGACTAAACTGCTCAATAGCCAGGGGCTGGACAACAATTATCTCCGTGTCCTTGAACCAGACACAATGGGCAGTGAAATTCCAAGGGGTTGTGTTCTTGCAGGAGCTATGCCTCTTCCATCACTAACAGCAAAAAGAATTGGTGACAGCTTCTGGCAAGACCTCACAGAACTCTCACAAGATTTCACCGCTGTCATTGCTGCTCCTAACTTCTCCTCTGGTGGGTGGTTCCCTACCTTCCCTCACCACCAGAGAAGCAAGGAGAAGTGGTTGTGGCTTCTGAGTTCTGGTAAGATCTCATGGACCTCTTGCGAGAGCTTATTAAAACCCAGAAGCCGCAGCTGCGAGGCTTTTTAAGGGGCAGCAGCTGTGGGGGGCAGGGTGCACACCTTAACATTTTGTCTTAGGCAATGAAGCAGGGTGCCTTGGATGGTGCCCTGTCATTAACCACAAATCTCCTCACCAATTTTTACAGCTAAAGATGCGCAGGAGAACCAAACAAGGCCATCTGAATTCCTGCTGATTGGCCTGTCCGACTTGCCGCAGCTGCGCTTTATCGTACTGGCTGTCTTCCTCTTCTTCTACCTCCTCACCTTGTCTGGCAATGTCCTGCTGGGCTTGGCTGTATGGAAGGATACCCACCTTCAGACACCAATGTACATCTTCCTCTGCTCCCTGGCCCTCTCAGAGACCTTTATAAGCATAGCTTTGGTGCCCAAAGCATTAACAGGTTTGGCGTCATCTGATGGTGTTTCTTCCATCTCCTTCCCTGGCTGCGTGGCACAAATGTTCTTTGCCTCTTCGTTGGCATCTACTAACTGCTTCCTCTTGGCAGCCATGGGGTATGACCGCTCAGTGGCAGTTCGTGACCCACTGCACTATGTGACACGAATGGGCGGACAGATGTGTACCAAGCTGATCTCACTCTGCACTTCCATTGGTTTCTGTGTTGGCGCTGGCATGACCACCACTGTCTTCCATCTTCCCTTCTGCCCAGGCCATAACCGCCTCCAGCATTTCTTCTGCGATATTCCACCTCTCCTGGACCTGGCCTGTGCAGATACACATTTTAGCGAGGTAGCCTTGCTTCTCCTTGGTCTGTTTGTTCTGGGCCTCCCCTTGTTTCTGATTCTTCTCTCGTACACATTTATCATGAGAGCTGTGTTGAGAGTTTCTGCCCCTGGGGGGCGCCGGAGAGCCTTCTCCACTTGTGGGGCTCATCTTACTGTGGTGGTCATCCACTTTGGCTGTGCTTCCTTCATATACCTCAGACCCAAATCCAGCTTTCAGCCAGACAGGGACCGACTTGTCTCTGTGAGCTACTGTGTGGTCACTCCGCTTCTCAACCCAATGGTCTACAGTCTCCGAAACCGGGAGGTTCATGCTGCCCTCAAAAAGACTCTTGGTCTCAAGGTTGCAGCAACTTAACACACACGCCCTCTTCTCATATATCTTGCTGACAGTGGGACATCTATTTTTGTTCTGTGTCTCCCCGCCCCATGTCAGGATGATTGGTGGGTGCTAGAAGAGATAACAGCCCGGGACTCCAGCCAGCTTTACAAGATTTATCAAGTCCATTATATTATTTACAATCCGGAGCTCGTAAAAGCATGTCCTTCTTAGCCGAGACTGGACCCTCCCTTCGTCCTCTCCAGCACAACAACTTCCTGAAGCCTCCCCTCTTCCTTCCTCCCTTAAGCCCTGGAAGTTGCTTCTCCCTCCCTGATCCATTGCTTCCTGACAGCCCCTCTCTGACGAGGTGCAGCTGCTCATTATCAGAGGCTGCTCTCTATATTTCCCCAGCGTTTCCTCCTTCTCAGGCCCCAGTTCCCTGACACCCCGGCTCAAACTCAATTGTGTGGGATATCCCACACTGACAATCTCTAAATAATTTTATTGTTTTCATAAAGAACTTGGAACTGATCTGTCAGTTTTATAACTAAATATTGAACTCATCTTTTGCATGAACAGGCGGAGTCCCCCCAACCCCAGGCGACCCCCGAGCGGAATAATGACTCAAGACAACACGCTATGGGATTAAAATTGGCCTTAGCTTTATTAAGTTTCAGATAGGGAGACCTTGGCTCAGGCATTGGGCGTTTATCCTTCCCAGTCCCAGCCGGGGATCTGGGAGACTTCAGGGTTATCCAGAATGTGTGGGGATTGGGCTGGCTCTGGAGAACATATGTTCAAGCAGAGAGCCCCCCCTCCCCGTTTTGCTGCCGTTGGAGGGGAGAGCAATGACAACCTCTCAGCGTATGGCCAATGCTTCCCCTCAAGACCCCTTTAACGGGGAACCCTGGTATCACCACCGCAAGGGGGCCATGGATCACCACTTCACGCCCCCCCCCCATTTAAGAAGATAAACTAAAGGATTCCGCCCAAGGCCTGAAACCGCCACCCAAGGCCGCAAAATCGCAGTCTCGCTGCCAAGACTACCTATACCTGAACGGACGCTTCACCATCCGCCATCCGTTCCAAAAGGCCATGCCTAATGTCGCTCAGCCAATAATCATTACTGATGGCTGATAGGTGCACACCATCAGCCCTGAAGAGTTCCTTCCTGTAGATTTTGATGCTGGGATGCTTCACAACGAGACCCCCAATGCGCAAGGTTGCCAAGCGCAATGCCCTATTTATTCATTTTTTGGTGTAGTTAAGTCTGTTAGTTTTGAGGTTGCCACGCCATTGTAAGCACGGGAGAAGTTCTGACCAGAATATAGTTATGTTAGGGTGCTTGGTATATAACCTTTCCAGGTCTGTGATTGCTGTTTTCATCAGCGCTATGCTCTTACGAACAACCAGGTCATTTTCACCAAGGTGGAACACAACTGCATCCGGTGGGGGATGGAACAAAAGCTCTTGACGCAACCAAGGCAGCAGCGCATCCCAGCACACGAAATGTTGACCTTTGGCTGAAGGTGCATATGTTCACCAGATGAACCCGTGGTGGCTTGGACAGCTGCCCAATGCACTATGCTGTGGCCGAAGATCCACACATGTTTGGGAGCCAAGTCTGAAAGAAAGGATTATACGGTATTGGTCAACAGTTATATTTTTTGTATTCAATATGAATGAAATGTGGGTGATTAGTAGTTATGAGTGGTATTTAATGTTAGTCCTACTGAGAGTAGATCCATTGAAGTTAATCAGTCTACCCAAAGTAGGACTTAGTTGAATATCACCTTAAAGGTAAAGGGACCCCTGACTGACTCTGGGGTTGTGGCGCTCATCTCGCTTTATTGGCCGACGGAGCCAGCGTACAGCTTCCGGGTCATGTGGCCAGCATGACTAAGCCACTTCTGGCAAACCAGAGCAGAGCACGGAAACACCGTTTACCTTCCCGCCGGAAGGTACTTTGCACTTTGACATGCTTCACCTAAAACTAGCCTCAGGAAACTCTGACTTTGATGAGAGTAGCAGCACTGGCAGGGTCATCCTCCTCCCCCTCCCCCAGTGCCATTTCTAGGTGTGACATGTTCATTTCCTCAATGCTGATGCTATTATAGGGATGGGGTTTTTTGAAAGTCTAAACATTTAGCTTACTTGTATGGATTTTTTTCTTTCTAATTCTCTTCTCAATCTTGATGAGAAACGAGGTCCCTCAAATCTGTTTCATAAAATATAATGAATGATTATTGCATATTAAATCCATTATAATATGTTTGCTATTATATGCATATATACTCCATTAGGGCACCAACCAGCATATAAACAGATAAATGCAACAATGCATATATGAATATAAATATATGTATGTATTCCTGTACTTATTATATTATGCTGCAGAAGTAAAGTTCAGCAGGGGACTTGACTTTTCTCTATGTAATGTGTACCAGAGGGTGCACACATGCTCACTCCACCATTCCTCTCACATTAACCCTCTAGAACTTTCCCTTCCCATCCCATGCAACTACTAAGCTTGCTTTCCACCTTCCCAACACCATTCGGAGGCCACTTCTCTCTTCTCTTCTGCAGCCCCATTTTGCACCCTCTATTCACCTTCACCCTCCCTCCCTTTGTGACCCCCCCCCAGCACACAAACCACCCCCATGGGAACCTCCTGCATCTTTCTGCTCCCACAACAATTACAAATGTCATAGCTTATAACTACATTGTTAACTTATTAAGCAAGCAGATAAAAAATGAGTCTGAAAGAGAAGCAACAGTCATTATGCCCAGGCCACCTTGAGCCATAAGAACACTTCCAGGGTTTTGGGCTTTAGGTTTACAAAAACAAACAGAGGAAGATTCCTGGGCCTCTGCATAAAGTTTCAGCCAAATTATGAGCTGAAGCAAATGTTGACTTTCCTTTTCCAATTTCCGTACTGTGGCAAAGCTAACTTGCAAAATAGCCAATGTATAGTCAGATTTTCCTCTATAGCTTGATCATGGTGCAAATTCATTGAATTTGAACTATACTTCTTCAAACATATATGTATTGAAATCAAAATTGTTTTTATATATGTTTTTATTATTGAGGGTCCCCCCCCCCCATTAAATCAGCTTGGGATCTTCCATGGAAAGTGATTCATAAATAAAATGAATTGAAATACAAATATTTCAGGTATGACAAGGTATGACAAGAATCCCAAGAAAATTTCCCAACAAGGAATAACAGGAAAGAGTTACAGTTGGGTGTGTTGGTTAAAGGAGTGGATGTTATTGGAATATACGGATTTATTGGATTTGGAAGGGTATGACAAGAGATTTGGGTGGCATTCTTATCTTTGGTATGACAAAGTAAAAGTTCATAAAGGGTTTCTAAACCATGTTATAAGAAAGCCGGTCTATGAAGTATGGGATAGATACAGTGGTGCCCCGCAAGACGAATGCCTCGCAAGACGGAAAACCCGCTAGACGAAAGGGTTTTCCATTTTTGAGTTGCTTCGCAAGACGATTTTCCCTATGGGCTTGCTTCGCAAGACGAAAACGTCTTGCGAGTCTTGCAATTTCCCCCCGCTCCCCCCCCCTTTTCTAAGCCGCTAAGCCACTAATAGCCTTTTAGCAGCTAAGTCGCTAAGCCTTTAATAGCTGCTAAGCCGCTAATAGCGCTAATCCGCTAAGCCGCTAATAGGGTTGCTTCGCAAGACAAAAAAACCGCTAGACGAAGAGACTCACGGAACGGATTCTTTTCGTCTTGCGAGGCACCACTGTATAAAAAATTGTTAGAATGGAAAACAACATAGTGGCTCTTGCCTTACAGAGGCATTGACTGTTAAAAAACAAAATATAGAGGAAAGACGGGCTACTTATGGTGAGATTTTGATGGAAGTAAGGGGAGTAAAACTCAAACAATATGAGCAAATTGAAGATGTATTTACGAGTCTGAAGTAGAGGATATAAAGTGAGACACAAAGATTTGAAAATTAAAAACCTGTTGAAGGGATGGAGGGAAGTCATGAGCAAAGTAGAGCAAAGAATTTGTTTGTTTTGTTGTTCGTATGCTGAAATATTGTGTTAAAAAAGAAATTAATAAAAATCATATTTAAAAAAAGAGAGTTACAGTTGGGTGATGACAATATGAAGTCACAGAAGACCAAGACCTTTGACAACCATACCCGTTAAGTTCTTCTCTCTCCTTCTACACAGAAATGTGTCCATGCCATGCAATGAACTTCCACTAGATCAGTGGTTTTCAACCAGTGTGCTGTGGCATCCTGGGGTGCCTTGAATGATGGTCAGGGGTTCTGCGGGCAACATTGACCTCTGTCCCTCTTTCCTTCCCTCCCTCCTCTGATGCCCTCTCACGTCTCTGTCTCCCTAAAGCTTCCATAGATGTTTGTTGCAGCAGCCCTGGCTACAAGCAAATAGTGCCCTCTCAGGCTGTCATCAAAGTAAGTAAGCAAGCTGGCGAGGGAGCCCAGCCAGCCAGTCTGCCAGCCCTTACTGTTGGGAATAGATAGACAAGTCCCAGGCTCCTATGGGGCAGTGTGAGGAGACATCTCTCTTTGGGTGGGGGAGCTCAAAGACTAGGGGTGGATGCAGCTGCTGCCCAGAGAACTCCCAAGAAGAAGGTAGAGGAGAGGAGGCTGAGGGAACACTCCACAAGGGAGGATGTTCAAAAAGGGGTGAGGGGCTGCCAGCTCTGCAGGCAAGGGGGGACCTAACTGGGCTCCTGAGCCCCACAGGGGTGCCACAGAAATAATGTAGTTGGTCAAGGGAGCCATGGACTCAAAAAGGTTGAAAACCTCTGCACTAGATGATCTGAAGCTCAGCGAGTGGCTATAAGAGAGGGGGGCATTTTCAGAGGAAGCATCTCAGGGAACGGATTTCTCTCCTGCATTGTTGTCTTTTTGCCAGCTGGTTAAGGCTTTTCTGTCCCCCCAGGCCTTTTAAAGATCTGGTTTTAAGTCCCTGTTGTATGTTTGGTGGTAGTAATGTTGGAGGAATCTGTTAACTTGCTTCTGAGTAAACATGGTTAGAACTGTAACCACAGATGGCTTTGTGATAAAAGTTGTGATAAAAGCTTGGATCTGCTCAGTAGTCTGAGCAACTAAGAGATCTTGCCTCGCTGAAAGATTGCCCTTGCCTCTAAACCTGGGTCTGACAGTCTCACTCAGAGTCATTCCTAACACATGACAATTGTAGACTTCTAAGGACAACTTCAGTTGTCAGAGTACTTAGTTCCTCTGATGTGTGGGAAGCAAGGTCCCAGGAGCTTTTCCAGGCAATGGATCTGCTCTCTTTCTTTATTTCTTTTGTTAACTAGCAGTCTTGGGGATGGCCCCCAGCAGACCTGGAAAGCACTGTAAATAAGCCCGGTGGAATCGCATTTGTTGATATTTTTCACTGATATACATCCTTTGTGATTCACCAAATGAGTCAACTACCAACCACAGGGTAATGGATTGAAAGAACCTTCCATATTATGTCTTCTTCCTTTCCACTGGTTTTCTGTGTTCTGCTCTTCCAGAATAAGACAACAGCCTCCCAAACCAACTTTGGTAAGTCAAATATTAAAATCCTTTGTACTTCTCTATAGATTAGATTATGGTCTCTCTGTTTAGATTCTACACAATCATTGTATTACTGCTCTGCTTCCTACAAAGCAGAAGTCTAAGCAAGTTTTGCAAGACGTCACCTCATGGCTTCTCTTCAAGATATGGAAACTCAATGGGGTCTCTTTAAGATACATACAAGCAATGAGGTTAACATTAGTCCAACATGCTGTCTGAAAATTGTGGCTCCTGCCTTCTCTTAACAAGCTTTGGATGTAAGGACTTTTTCTGCAGGGATAGATAGGATACCTCTGGTCCTCTGAATATTGTTGCACTTCAGCTCACATCATGCCTGCCCATTGGCTGTGATGACTGGGAATGAGCAAAGCTTGGAGGGAGCAGGTTCCCAAACATTAGTTTAAACCAGGAAAAAAGACATTTAGGAGACAGGACTTTAATGTTCTACCTGAAAAAATCCCTGGAGTGCTTCACTTTTAGTTGGCTGCATGGTGGCACTGCAGCCAACAATCCAATGTATGATCCATAGCTGCAGGGATCATCAGACTGTGAATCCCTCTGCCTATTTATACTGGGGGGAGGGTTCCCTGTTTAGGGAAGTTTTTAATATTTGATGAATTATTGTATTTTAATCTTTTGTTGGAAGCCGCCCAAAGTGGCTGGGGAAAGCCAGCCAGATGGACGGGGTATAAATAATTTATTATTATTATTATTATTATTATTATTATTATTATTATTAACCAGTGGAGATTCTTTAGCTTGACAAGCTACTGTCCCAAAGTGAGCATAGGGTTGTCCTGCTGGTAGTTGGTGGGGAAGGGAGTACCTGCCATGTCCTTCACCAAGAAACTTCCTGCATTCCCAGTATAGAGAAAAGAACATTGTCCAGATATGACTTAATGGAGGTGTGGGATGGAGAGGGAGAAAGTGAGATTTCATGTTTCCCCCTCAATACTACAGTTCAAATTACAAGCACATGCACACTCATGAATACAAAAAAAAAAAAAAAAAGTGCATAGTGCATGAAATCAAGAGACATTATTCTAGGTAGTTTAAGGAAAAGTCTTCCTTTCCCTCAACATCCAGTCAGAAATAAAACTAGCTATTTTTTCAACAAATCTCTTATTATACAAGATAGTTTTCATTTCACAATTATAATAAGTTAACTTCTACATCACAATTGTATCCCAGATCCCAAAGAACCAATAAGAAAGAGTGTAAGGTGAAGGGACCCCTGACCATTAGGTCCAGTTGCAGATTTATGCATTGCCATCCCTTGAATTTAAATATGCTGCCCACCCAGGCCACACATGGCCAAAGTGGCATCAAAACCCTTATACAGGCTGCAGCAATTATGCTGATCTTGGTAGAATGGCTTAAATGTAATTTATTCTGCATCCTACAGATGTTCTCAAAGGATGAAGAAAGACAACAAGACCACTGCTTCTGAATTCATCCTCCTTGGCATCTCAAGTCAGCAGGACTGGAATGGACTATTATCTTATTAATCATGTACATCACCACAATGACTGGAAATCTTACCACTGTCTTGGCCATAAGCCTGGATGACCATCTCCTCCATACCCCCATGTACTTCTTCCTCAGCAACCTCTCACTGGCAGACATCTATTTCACAACCACCATTGTGCCCAAGATGTTGGCTGGCACATTCTGCAAAGTGAGGAAGATCTCACATGGTGGGTGCTTCACGCAGGTGCACTTTTTCCTTGCATTTGGAACGATCAACAACTTTCTCTTGGCATCCATGGCATTGGATCGCTATGTGGCCATCGGCTGGCCTCTGCATTATGCCACAGTCATGAGCAGCCAGGTCTGCCTGCTCCTCGTAGCTGTCTCTTGGCTGGTCTCTCACCTCCATGCTCTCTTGCACAACTTCCTGATGTCCAGCCTCTCTTTCTGTGCCTCCAATCGGGTGCTTCACTTCTTCTGTGACATCTTCCCATTGCTCAAGATCTCTTGTTCTAACACAGACTTGAACGTCCTGCTAGTTCATACAGAAGGTGCTGTGGTGGTCAGTGGAGTTCTGTTGTTCATTGGCCTCTCCTATGCATGCATCCTGATGGCTGTGTTGAAAATTCCATCAACTGAAGGAAAGTGGAAAGCCGCCTCCACCTGTGGGTCCCACCTGGCTGTGGTGACCCGGTGGTGGTGGCACTGTCATCTGGGTCTACTTCCAGCCCTCATCCAGCTTCTCAGCTGAGAAGGACACACTGGCTGCCATCATGTATACAGTGGTTACACCCATGCTGAATCCCTTCATCTACACTCTGAGAAATGACAAGATGAAGGAAGCCCTGAGAAAGCTTTTTGGAAGCAAAGTTACCTAAATTCCCAAAGGCGTAGGACTAAATTTTGTGGATGCTTGGAGTGGAAGGTGGTTCACGATAGGATTTTCCTGTTGATCTTAAGAATCTTTGCATTGTAAAGTTCAAAGCACTACATACTTTACAGTTTGGAGTCAGAAGTCATTGGTGAAGAAAGGGCAGCATGGAGCTTTTCACAGATAAATGCTAACATTAGTGTCATCTTTTGGCTTTGTGTTTTTAAGAGTTGCCTTTTAATATGCCCATGTACCAGCACAGACTCAGAATGCTTAAACTTTTTTAAAAAGAGGCACTAGCTTCTGTGGGCATGAGTTTACCTCAGGGCTGTGGGAACAGGTCCATCGGAAGCTGTTTGTCAAGAACTCCAATCCTCCCTCTCCAGTGTCCATGCTGATTGAGACAGATGGGAGCTGGAGTCCAAGAATATCTGGAGGGACACAAATTCCCCACCCTGGCTTATTTCTTCTTCGAGTGTCCACGTTTACAAATGCAACTTCTTGTCTCATAAATTTCTCTGGTGAGGCTTTGGAGGGCTCTCAGGCAATACATTCTCCATGGGTCACCTCCTTCACTGAGTCTAACTCTTCACTGCTATTATCATTAGCTGTTGCTGCTCAATGTTGCGATACCTGCTCACTTGCCAGGCAGAGAGCAAGCAGCCATACTTGACTCTTTCACTGGGGAGGGAGGAAAGAAATTAGGTTTGCTCAGGATTTAAATGTGAACCCACCTAACTTGCACTTTCTGAAACCAAAGCACAACTAGCCTTCCAAGATCACAATTCTTCAAATTCAATGATGCATTTACTCAACCAAATAATGTGTGCAAAGATGTGTGAAAATAAATTTGCCCTAGAATGCTGGTGGTGTGTGTGTGCCCACTGCAATGGGTGGCATCTAAATCAAACTCAGAGTAGGCCTATTGAAATCAATTGCATTAGCATGGTCATCATTACTAATTGATGGGAAACATAGCTGGAAACTTTGTCTTTAGTGCATCTTTATTTTCCTACCCAGCTAGGGCTGCCATATTTCCAAAAGCAGAAGTGGACCATGGGGGGTGGGGAGTTGGTGGCAGGTGGCAGCTAGCCAGGTGAGCGACAGCGGGGGTCAAGCAGACGATCAGCAGCAGCGGCCTGCCTGTGCAGGACACCACCCATGAGGCGACTCGCAGGGCTGTGCATGTTCTGAGCATGCGCGCAACACACAGCCTGCCCCCCCCCCGAGTGCTGCCTGTTCCTGCCCAGCTTCCCTTGCCAGTGCCCTTGCCCTACCTTGGCGGTGCTGGCCACTAGAAGCCCCATGTCCTGTGGTTAGGAGTGTCTTGGTTCACCAACTACTGCAATTCCTGAAAGGAGATAGCCTGACCACTGTAGTCCATTCATTGGTAACCTCAAGCTAGATTGCTGTAACCCATTCCATGTGAGTCTGGTTCAGAAGCTCCAGCTGATACATGTCACTTGAGTTTTCTCCGGACAGACATTTGCTCTGATTTATTGCTAAAGAATGGATTTTCTTTGGGGAGATGGTGGGGCAAGGGCAAAATTGCTAAGAGCTGTGCCTAGAAAGCATGAGGCAAACAGAAAGCTGCTCAGACTCATGTTTTCTAGGCAAGGGACAAACAGAAGTGTGGATGAGCCCATAACTGGGGTTTCAAGACATATTTTAATTCTTATATTAAGCTCAACCCATTTTGCCACTACTCATCTCATGGTGCTCTATTCCAATAATTATTTTTTGAAACTGAGCAACAAGACATCTTATTATGTGGGGGGAAATGGAGACAACAGAGGGTGAAATGGAAAAGTTCATCACACAGGTGTTTTGAGGAATGAAACAGTCAAATGGTGGAGTTGTGATGTTGGAGGAGTCAATAAAGGGCAAAGTCCCCAACATCTATAGGAAACAGTCCTCCCCACATGAAGGTGGGGATATGTAAATGCAGGTAGCTTTGATTCAGGCAGAGCAGCTCATGTGGCCTTTAATTCACTCCAGCATGCACCTCGAGCGAGATGGAGTCAACAAGGCCTCTGGGTATAGGGTGGTATATAAATTCAATCATCATCATCAACAACAAAAACAACATTGAGTGGGGTTAAACCACACAGGGCATGTACCAGAGGAGAAGCTGGACAATTCTGTTACAGGACCTTGAATATTCAGCATTCCATAGTAAAATCCATTTAGAGTTCATCCAGTTGATAGAACATGAGACACTTAATCTCAGGGTCATGGGTTCAAGCCCCACATTGGGCAAAAGATTGGGGTCTGGACTAGATGACACTCATAGTCCCTTCTAGTTCTACAATTCTGTGATTCTACGTTTAGGCCAGACCTGAGAACACACACCCATCGACTGTCCTGATTTGAGCAGGACACCCTGGAATTACAGATTGGCTTCTGAATGGATTTCAGAATGCCCCATTTTGTGGTTCAGTGCTCTGGTGCAAATCAGCTGGTTTGTGCCAGAGTGCCAAACCAAAAGACAATTGTTTTTTTGCTCTCTCACAATTCACCCAACTCCCACAGGAACACAGGACCAAAAAAAACCCAAGTATCCTGATTTGAAGTTGGTTCAGAAGCATCATCTCTCCACTCTATCCATTGGAGGAGGCAACGGATGGGGGAGAGATTCAGATCACTTTTGAAGGCAAACCTACTTAATTTGCACTTTTCAAATCAGTAATGTGAAGTGAAACACAGCCATCCTTTGAAATTTGTAACACAGTTCTTCAGCCAAATAATGTGTACACAAATACATATACTAGGGTAAAGTGGGCATAAAATACACATATTTGTTAAAATAACATTAAAATGCATTGTATATGGGGAAATTGCTTTACACAAAGGGATAGATTTGGCAAAACTGCATATAAACATAGGAGTTGCAATCACAGGAAATATTCTAAATAGTCTGTCTCTTTGCACCCTTAGGAATTCTTCCCAGCAGATTTGAGAAAGTGCTTAAAAAACCCCTGAAAGGATCTAGGATGTTTTTTCCCCAGCTTGGTGTGCGTCCTGCCTGTTGCACAGGGCGAAAAACCAGCCACAGACTACAGACCAATGTCAACTGACTGTGCTTTTACCTCCTTTCATTCACCTGCAGTTCACTGCAAGGCTAGAGCAAGAACAGCCTCCTCCAGAATTACCACAGGTAAGACTCAATTCGTGCTGTGGGAAAGATGAGATTTATGGTCTATTGTATTTAGAAATACAGAGCATCATTCCAATGAGGTTTGGGAGAATGGAAGACTAGAATCCAAGACGCATTGCAATTCTCATTGGGTTTATAGAAAGAAAAAGGATGTGGGGATTAACAGATCAGGACTAATTTATTGGTTAGGAGTTGATGATCCCACTCTCTTCCTCAGTTTCTTGGAAAGCTGTAGGTTTTTACACAAGAACGTAAAAAGAGCCTGTTGGATCAGGCAAATGTCACCTTATGAAGGGCTTTGTTCTGCTGTTGCTGTGTTGTAGTGCAAGAGTGCCCCTCCAGACAGCAATAACGCAGAAATACGGGGAGCGGATGGATGTGTGGATGGTCCAGTATAAACCCACCAACAATGGACTACCTTTGCATCAGTGCACTTGCAAAAACACCCATCTGGGTGGGCATTCAGTTTCTTTGGGTGGAGGATTTAGTTGGACCTAGTATCATTAGAAAGCCAAACACCGTCTCATTCAAAAGCCTTCAGAGCATGGGACCAGTTTACTTGGAGGATGGCCTGACCCCCTATATCCCCATCCCCAACTACTTCAATCTGTGCAACGGACACAGTTCCAGGTGCCATGTAATCCTTGTTCCACATTGTGCTCTTTTCAGTAACTGCTTAAAACATTTTTATTCAGAAGTTACCGGTAAATGTATTTGATTTCCTTTTTGCTACCATTGATTTTAAGCATCTTTTGCATATTTTTAAAGATTTTTATCGATCATTTTAAAGTTTTATGTTTTTGTTAGCTGCTTCAGGGATCTTTTGTTTGTTTACAATCAAGTGGTTTATAGATTTCAGACCTCTGGGAGTGGCATGGTCTCATAGCCCATAGTGTGAATTGAGTATGAGCAGGTAAGAAAGAAAGAAAATGTGAGTGAGAAAAGAGCTGGGGAAATGTGACAACTTTGGGTTCAGGACTTTGCTCGTGCTTGTGCCGGGTGGGCCTGAGAGGTCTGCCCTTTGGGAGTGGGATGCACATTTGACTGTGGGGCTGAGTGCATTTGCTGGGCTCATACGCGAGATTTACCTAGAGAAGAGGGAGTTATTTCCTCCCCATGCTTGGCTGGGGCGCCACAACCTACAGCTGGAGGGATGTTCCCCTACCAGAGTTATATACTTCTTTGAATTAAATTAACTGTTTTAATGTGGGCTTGCAATTCCTCCAACATGATCTTTTTTACAAGCTGTCTCACAAACTTTCTTTGTGGTTATGGGGGGTTGGGTTGTTTTTCAAAGGGAGATTGAAAAATAGCAGGGATGGGAAAGATTCATGATTCAAAGCATGTTGTATCTCCTGTTTCTCTTGCAGAATAATGGTACTCACAATATTTTTGTTTAAATCTCTGATAGGTTTTTCTGCAATGACTGTGTATCTCCAGCATTCTTTGCCTTGTGTTCATTGTCTTACACTCTCTCTTCTACTTCCCTACATAGGATCATAGAATTGCAGAGTTGGAAAGGACCCCAAGAGTCATCTAGTCCAACCCTCTGCAATGCAGGATAGAGTCTTCTAACAGGATGGAGATAGACAACAGGACCACTGTCTCTGAATTCATCCTCCTAGGCATCACGAGCCAGCAAGACTGGAACATGTTGTTCTTCACTACCTTCCTGATTATATACATCATCACAGTGCTGGGAAATCTGATTATTGTACTGGCCATAAGGTTGGATAGCCACCTCCTCCATACTCCCATGTACTTCTTCCTCAGCAACCTCTCCTTTGTGGACATCTGCTTCACAACAACCATCGTACCCCAGATGTTGGCCAATACAGTCTCGGGAGTGAGGAAGATCTCATATGGTGGGTGCCTGGCACAGATGTACTTCTTCATTGCTTTTGGCATCAGTGACAGCTTTCTTTTGGCATCCATGGCACTGGACCGCTATGTGGCCATCTGTCGGCCTCTGCATTATGCCACAGTGATGAGCAACAGGACCTGCCTACTAATGGTGGCTGCCTCCTGGCTGACCTCTCATCTCCATGCTCTCCTGCACACCCTCCTAACATCCCACCTCTCTTTCTGTGCCTCCAATCAAGTGCCTCACTTCTTTTGTGATGTCTTCCCATTGCTGAAGATCTCTTGCTCCAACACCTATCTGAACACTCTGGTAGTGCACACAGAAGGAGCTCTGATTGTTAATGGAGCTCTAGCATTCATTGTCCTGTCATATACACGCATCCTGATGGCTGTGTTGAGGGTTCCATCTAAGGAGGGAAAGTGGAAGGCTTTCTCTACCTGTGGGTCCCACCTGGCTGTGGTGACCCTATTTTATGGCACTGTCATCTGGGTCTACTTCCAGCCCTCATCCAGCTTCTCAGCTGAGAAGGACACACTGGCTGCCATCATGTACACTGTGGTTACACCCATGCTGAACCCCTTCATCTACACTCTGAGAAATGACAAGATGAAGGAAGCCCTGAGGAAGCTTTTTGGAAGCAAAGTCAACTAAACTCCTAAAGGATGTAAGCCTGTATTTTGTGAATGCCTCTGATGAATGGGGATGGTTTCTGCCTTCGTGTGGTATCAATGTAGAATCCTTATGATCACAGCATTTCACACAGGAAGTGTTGATGAGAATAACTGGTGAAAAGAGAGATAATGGTTTTCATGTTGATCCAAGGGTTTCTATGTCACAGAATCACAGAATCGTAGAGTTGGAAGGGCCCCCAAGGGTCATCAAGTCTGACTCCCTGCAATGCAGGAATCTCAACTAAAGCATCCATGACAGAAGACCATCCAACCTCTGCTTAGAAATCTCCAAGGAAGGAGAGTCCACCATCTCCCAAGGGAGACCATTCCACTGTCAAACAGCTCTTACTGTCAGAAAGTTCTTCCTGATGTTTAGTTGGAATCTCCTTTCTTGTACCTTGAAGCCATCGGTTCATGTCTTACCCTCCGGAGCAGGAGAAAACAAGCTTGCTCCCTCTTCTATGGGTCAGCCCTTTGTTGTCTTTTGAATTTTCCATGCCAAGAGATGCCACTTCTTGGGGGCCACTAGGGGGCGCATCGGAAGATGGCTGACAATAACATCTCTCCGACCCACACAAGGTAATTTGGAGGCTATGATGGGAGTAATTAGCCTCCCTACCCCCCCCCCCAGGACGGGGGGGGACTGCCCTTGCCTGCTGTGCCCTACACCACCCCCGAATTTGTGGGGGTGGGGGCACTAGGCACAAAGCCCTCCTGTGGGATTCCGGCACTCCTGGACGCCGTCCCTGATCCGCGCCACTAGCTGCAAGAACTTCAAAAGAAACAATTGCACATATTTCAAGGAAGGAGGGGGAGTAAAGACTGCTAACAGAAGAGATCTCTGATAAAACAAGACAAGAATAAATCATGAGAAGATACGCCAAGATACGGTATGGCAAATGACTGATGGGGGAGGGGGAAAAACTTTCCTTTCTTTCCTTATGTGATTAAACAAGAATCCCCTCCCCTCACGAGTCAGAAATGTCATTTTAAGGACTTAAGCTGTGGATTTAAGACTGTGTGGAGATAAACTTTCGAACCAAAGCATGTTTTAAGAAGAGCGTGGAATGTACAAGAGCTCTGGAATGACGCAGTTAAAAATGCCGTCGCCATATTGGGAAGTTCTGTCGGAGGTCTTGAGTCTGGGAGGAGAAATAGAGAAATAGAGCTGCTTTTATATTGTGGGTGAAACTCCTCAGAGGGACTTAAGAGCGACAGTTTTGTGAGATTAATGATGGAAATAGCGATGTTATCTATGAAGGTGATGATATATGGAAACCATCTCGATTAGAGGATTGGAAGAACGGGAAAACTCACACAGGATTAATATTGGTGTTTATCGGCTTAAGGAGACTATCAGAAGAGATCATAAAGAAAAAAGAGAAAATAGATGAATAAGATGTGATGTGGAAACAGCAAGATAAGACTGGATAGACTGTTTGGACTGATTTGGTCTGATTTGGACATTAATGCAGTAGCAAGAAGATGATCAGAATCCCCCTTCGGATCTTGAAATATGGGTCCCCCCAACAAAATTTAAAATTCGGCTTTGTAATTCGGAATTTATGTGATGTGATTTGATTTGATTTGATTGGCCGGTTAATAAAAATTATTTAAAAAAAAAAAAGAGATGCCACTTCTTAGGCTGACATACTGAATGGCTGACTGTCCAGCCATTCAGTGCATAACTATGGCATATTGATTATAATTGTAAGAATAATGCAGTGGCACATTCACACATGAAGCTCTCCTATCAGGAGGCTGGCCATGTCTCCTATAATAATAATAATAATATCTTTATTGTCATTGCCCCCTCTCGGGGACAACAAAATTACTTACGTTGCAGAGCACAGTTCTCTATTTGAAGGGGTGTCCTGTCCAAGTCCATATTAATATTACAAGACCATAATAATGGAGAGCTTTGTCTATCTGCACTTAGTAACATCAGGACAGCAGACTGAAGAGGCACACTGGGTATCTGCTCACTGTCTTCCCTCTAATATGCTGGCTGTTTTGCCATAATAACAAACAAACAAACAAACAAACACTGTCTTCCCCACTATGGTGAAATGTATTGCATTTTTATTTGAATTGTAAGAATTATGCAAATTTAATATGTGCCAGCAAATTTTATGCATATCTAGGCTGTATTGCATCTTCATTTTTGCAATGTTTAAGTAACCACCCTACATATAAAACAGATTTGACTCAGAACCACTGAAGCATTGCATACAATCAAAATAGGTTCCACACAAGACTAAACTGCAATATTATGAAGGGATCTGCTTCCCCATAGGCAGGATCCTTCAATAAGGTCTAGTCACAAGTACATTTCATTCAGCAAAGGTTTCTAACACCAAATGAAAGGCTTCTCCTTGCAAGTCTGCAAGTTTGCAAGCCTGTTCTGTTGTTTCCTGCTGGTGTGCACAGGGAGTGGTGGATAGCCTCCAATTTGCCCCTCAGATACCGTAATTCTCTAAATCACCCTAATGCTGGGTTCTCTTTCCATTGAATGGCGGTTGTTTCAATTACTTTCCTCTATTTTTTTCCCTTTAGATGAGAGGCTGTCAGTGATTAAAGGCTTCATCCACCTTGCCAGAGTGGAAACTAGCATCGGGCAATTCAGAGAAGCTAGTCAAGCAGTCAGTCATAGTTAATTCTTCTCCTTCTTCTTCTTCTTCTCCTTCTTCTTCTTCTTCTTCTTCTTCTTTTTCTTTTTCTTTTTCTTCTTCTTCTTCTTCTTCTTCTTCTTCTCCTTCTCCTTCTTCTTCTTCTTCTTCTTCTTCTTCTTCTTCTTCTTCTTCTTCTCCTTCTCCTTCTCCTTCTTCTTCTTCTTTTTCTTCTTCTTCTTCTTCTTCTTCTTCTTCTTCTTCTTCTTCTTCTTCTCCTTCTCCTTCTTCTTCTTCTTCTTCTTCTTCTTCTTCTTCTTCTTCTCCCTGCCCATCTGACTGGATTGCCATCTAAATATATATAACTAGATGCATGTCTGAATGCCAAAACTTAACTTCCTCCTATGCATCTGAATTTACAGAGGACAGTCTTCTATTTTGAAGGGCTATAAGAAAACAGCCATCAGTTTGAAGGTCTTCCCTGTTTGAAGCCCTGTCTTCCTTAAGTCTGCTTTGAAGACAAAGACTGAGAAAAGAGCACAGAGGTATTGAAGTTGTCCTTCAGCAATGAGAACCTGAACAACTGACTGGGAAGGCACACAGTTCATTTGTCAACATTTTCCCCACTTGGGTGAGGTGCATTGTACTTCTGTTTAAATTATGGTAATCTTTTCTAAATTTGCATATACAGAATATACAATTTTTATGCAAATCTCTGTGTGTGTGTCCTCTTTTTTGGCGACCCTTAAGTGACCACTGTACTACTTCCTCCAAATGTTTGTCTGGGTACTAAAATACTACTACTACTACTACTACTACTACTAATAATAATAATAATAATAATAATAGTACTTGGCTCTGGGTGGCTTCCAGCAGAGAATTAATGAACACACAATACATCAGACATGGAAAGCTTCCCAATACAGGCAGTGGTGGAGGAAGCCGCTTGAGCGCCTGTGGCGGGGCGGGGGTGGGGCGAGCCACCCATAGGGTTGGGGTGAGGGCAGGACAAGCCATCCATGGGGCAGGGCACACCATGGGGCCTCCAGAGTCTGCCTGCCTCCTCCCACTCAGCCGTCCTACAGCTGGGGGGGGGGAGGCAGTGGGTGGACTATCTGGGCAGCATGGAGCCTGCACGCGCCCAAGCCACCGCCTCATTCCAGGAGAGATGCGTGGCTGCAGGTGGTGAGTGCTACCCAGCATTTTGTCACCCCCCTCAGTGGTGACACCCAGGGCGGCCTGCACCTACCGCACCCCCCTTCCTCCACCCCTGAATACAGGGCGGACTTCAGGTGTCTACAGATGGTTGTATAATTGTTTTGCTTTTTATAATAATTTTTATTAATTTTTCATTAATAATAATCCAATAAAGGTAAAGGTAAAGGGACCCCTGACCATCAGGTCCAGTTGTGGCTGACTCTGGGGTTGCGGCGCTCATCTCGCTATGAGCCACAAATACAATACCAAATCATAATGCAATTAAAAGAGCAAATTATTCCATATGAAATTAAACATTTTTGGGTGACTTCCCGTGTTCTGATTTTGGGGAGATGCTGTTGTTATTCCTTCTTCCTGCTTCCATTCTTATTTAATCCAAGTAATACAATTCCAATGTTAATCCTTTATCTTAGCAGCCATTGACATAATGACTTTCATTCATGTTTAACTGTTCCATATCTGTTAGTTTGCCAGAGGGGTTTATATCTTGTAACTTTCTGTGTGGAATACATTTTAATGTTTGTCTTTCCTTTCCTGTTGCTGGCATCCCACCACCACCACCACTCCGAGAACTTATTTCTTACTGTGCAATCTTCTCCGCCATCTTTCTTTGGCATCTAGCCTTTGCTCCGGGCAGACTTCCAGCATTTCTCTTTGATCTCTTACCGTCCTTTAACAAGCTGGTATCTCTCCCGAGCCGTAATAAATCAAAGTCAGGGTCCTCATTAGGGGGGTATACAAAACATCCCATATTCCACACAGTTCCACTCTTTCAATTAGTCCGTACAAATTATGTTTTTGTTGATTCCCTCTCGCATACGATTAATAGTTGCAATCCAATTATATTCCATTAGAAATTATTTTCCTTTCTTCTGTGAAGGGTTACCAAATCATAAAAACACATGAATGAAACAAAGGCTTCCCTCACCCACCTTCCAATCCAGTTACAGTGGTACCTCGGGTTAAGAACTTAATTCGTTCTGGAGGTCCGTTCTTAACCTGAAACTGTTCTTAACCTAATGGGGCCTCCTGGTGCTGCTGCGCCATCACTGCACGATATCTGTTCTCATCCTGAAGCAGAGTTCTTAACCCGAGGTACTACTTCCGGGTTAGCGGAGTCTGTAACCTGAAAGGTTTGTAACCCAAAGCGTTTGTAACAGGTGGTACCACTGTGCAATGGCAGTCCTCTCCAGATCGAGACCTTGGCACTCAGTGGCTGATTCATTTAGCAGGTTATCTTATCTCCTTCCAGAACATGTCTGTTTCTTAAGTCCAAATTCATATCTATCTTAAAAAACAGAGGAACTGCTGCTCATAGTGACTGCGTTGGAGAGTTACCGATACGTGCAGTGCTATGCATTCAGCATCCTCTGCCCCCCGCATTGTAGAAGTGAAAAGCAGGTATCGGACGATCTGCGAGTGTGAGCTCAGCCCCCCAACCCGGGGAGGGGGGGCTTGCAAGGATAATTACTCTCAGATTATCCTTAATTGGCTGAACGCCCAGCTTCTGCTATCATGGGAACTGCTGTTGACCATGGTGGCTCAAGCAGGAAGTCAACAGTCGTATAATTTTGGGTTTTGTTTGTTTGTTTTTGTTCAGCTTTTTAAAATATACAAGTAAATACATAGATAACAAATACATACATTGCTAACTTCTATATAAATCAAATAATATCAGACTTTGAAACCTTACATCTCAACATATATAAAAAAGAAAGAAAGAAGAAACGAGAAAAAACAAAGACAATAACAATTTTTTAAAAAAAGATTCAATAAGTATCTTTTGTTAGATACAATTCAATACGATTCAGTCCTATCATAGCATTTCTCATATATGATACCTTTCCATATGGATTGAATCTCTTTACCTATTTTAATTATTCTGATGTGGTGGACTTTCATCTTACTAATTCCCCCCACCCCCTGCATTTAATGTTTTCTCCTCACCTTGGTATGAGGGAGCGATGTATCCCTATTTATGGAGTTATTCCAAAAACAACCAAATCTCAGAGGTGGAACCTTGTTTCCTTAAGTAATTACTGAAGCATTCCCACTCTTTTTAAAGATTATCTGCTGACTTATTTCTTATTGATTCTGTCATTTTTGCAAGTCCCAAGTACTCGCAAAGTTTTAGTTGCCATTCCTCTCTTGAAAGAATAGTCTCGCTCTTCTAATACTTTGCCACTAATACTCTAGCTGTGGTTGCTGCATAGAGAAATATTCTTCTTTCATATGGAATGTTATTTGTTAGAATCCCTAGTAGGAATGCTTCCGGGTTTTTATTGAATGTTAATTTTATTTTATTTTTTTAACTCTTCGAAGACTGTGTCCCAGATTTTTTAATTTCTAGGCACGTCCACCACATGTGGAAGAAAATTCCTTCATGGGATTTGCATCTCCAACATTTATTGTAACTTTTTGTTGTTGTTTAGTCGTTTAGTCGTGTCCGACTTCGTGACCCCATGGACCAGAGCACGCCAGGCACTTCTGTCTTCCACTGCCTCCCGCAGTTTGGTCAAACTTATGCTGGTAGCTTCGAGAACACTATCCAACCATCTTGTCCTCTGTCGTCCCCTTCTCCTTGTGCCCTCAATCTTTCCCAACATCAGGGTCTTTTCCAGGGAGTCTCCTCTTCTCATGAGGTGGCCAAAGTATTGGAGCCTCAGCTTCAGGATCTGTCCTTCCAGTGAGCACTCAGGTCTGATTTCCTTAAGAATGGATGCGTTTGATCTTCTTGCAGGTCCATGGGACTCTCAAGAGTCTCCTCCAGCACCATAATTCAAAAGCATCAATTCTTCGGCGATCAGCCTTTTTTATGGTCCAGCTCTCACTTCCATACATCACTACTGGGAAAACCATAGCTTTAACTATACGGACCTTTGTTGGCAAGGTGATGTCTCTGCTTTTTAAGATGCTGTCTACGTTTGTCATTGCTTTTCTCCCAAGAAGCAGGCGTGTTTTAATTTCGTGACTGCTGTCACCATCTGCAATGATCATGGAGCCCCAGAAAGTAAAATCTCTCACTGCCTCCATTTCTTCCCCTTCTATTTGCCAGGAGGTGATGGGCCCAGTGGCCATGATCTTTGTTTTTTTGATGTTGAGCTTCAGACCATATTTTGTACTCTCCTCTTTCACCCTCATTAAAAGGTTCTTTAATTCCTCCTCACTTTCTGCCATCAAGGTTGTGTTATCTGCATATCTGAGGTTGTTGATATTTCTTCTGGCAATCTTAATTCTGGCTTGGGATTCATCCAGCCCAGCCTTTTGCATGATGAATTCTGCATATAAGTTAAATAAGCAGGGAGACAATATACAGCCTTGTTGTACTCCTTTCCCAATTTTGAACCAACCAGTTGTTCCATATCCAGTTCTAACTGTAACTTCTTGTCCCACATAGAGATTTCTCAGGAGTCAGATGAAGTGATCAGGCACTCCCATTTCTTTAAGAACTTGCCATAGTTTGCTGTGGTCGACACAGTCAAAGGCTTTTGCATAGTCAATGAAGCAGAAGTAGATGTCTTTCTGGAACTCTCTAGCTTTCGCCATAATCCAGCGCATGTTTGCAATTTGGTCTCTGGTTCCTCTGCCTCTTCTAAATCCAGCTTGAGCCTACCTTGTAGAATTTTAAGCATAACCTTGCTAGCGTGTGAAATGAGTGCAATTTTGTGGTAGTTGGAGCATTCTTTGGCACTGCCCTTCTTTGGGACTGGGATGTAGACTGATCTTCTCCAATCCTCTGGCCACTGCTGAGTTTTCCAAACTTGCTGGCATATTGAGTGTAGCACCTTAACAGCATCATCTTTTAAAATTTTAAGTAGTTCAGCTGGAATACCATCACTTCCACTGGCCTTGTTATTTGCAGTGCTTTCTAAGGCCCATTTGACTTCACTTTCCAGGATGTCTGGCTCAAGGTCAGCAACCACACTACCTGGGGTGTACGAGACATCCATCTCTTTCTGGTATAATTCCTCTGTGTATTCTCGCCACCTCTTCTTGATGTCTTCTGCTTCTGTTAGGTCCTTACCACTTTTGTCCTTTATTATGGTAATCTTTGTATGAAATGTTCCTTTCATATCTCCAATTTTCTTGAACAGATCTCTGGTTCTCCCCATTCTGTTGTTTTCCTCTATTTCTTTGCATTGCTCGTTTAAGAAGGCCTTCTTGTCTCACCTTGCTATTTTTTGGAAATCTGCATTAAATTTCCTGTATCTTTCACTATCTCCCTCGCATTTTGCTTGCCTTCTCTCCCCCGCTATTTGTAAGGCCTCGTTGGACAGCCACTTTGCTTTCTTGTATTTCCTTTTCATTGGGATGGTTTTCATTGCTGCCTCCTGTATAATGTTACGAGCCTCCATCCATAGTTCTTCAGGCACTCTGTCCACCAAATCTAAATCCTTAAACCTATTCCTCACTTCCACTGTGTATTCATAAGGGATTTGATTTAGATTGTATCTTACCAGTCCAGTGGTTTTTCCTACTTTCTTCAGTTTAAGCTGGAATTTTGCTATAAGAAGCTGATGATCTGAGCCACAGTCAGCTCCAGGTCTTGTTTTTGCTGACTGTATAGAGCGTCTCCATCTTTGGCTGCAGAGAATATAATCAATCTGATTTTGATGCTGCCCATCTGGTGATGTCCATGTGTAGAGTCGTCTCTTGTGTTGTTGGAAAAGAGTGTTTGTGATGACCAGCTTGTTCTCTTGGCAGAACTCTATTAGCCTTTGCCCTGCTTCATTTTGAACTCCAAGGCCAAACTTGCCAGTTGTTCCTTTTATCTCTTGACTCCCTACTTTAGTATTCCAATCCCCTATAATGAGAAGAACATCCTTCTTTGGTGTCAATTCTATAAGGTGTTGTAAGTCTTCATAGAATTGGTCAATTTCAGTTTCTTCAGCACCAGTAGTTGGTGCATAAACTTGGATTACTGTGATGTTAAAAGGTCTGCCTTGGACTCGTATCGAGATCATTCTATCATTTTTGAGATTGCATCCCAGTACAGCTCCCGCCACTCTTTTGTTGACTATGAGGGCCACTCCATTTCTTTTACGGGATTCTTGCCCACAGTAGTAGATATGATGGTCATCCGAACTGAATTTGCCCATTCCCATCCATTTTAGTTCACTGATGCCCAGGATGTCAATATTTATTCTTGCCAACTCATTTTTGACCACATCCAACTTACCAAGGTTCATAGTTCTTACATTCCACGTTCCTATGCAATATTTTTCTTTACAGCATTGGACTTTCCTTTTGCTTCCAGGCGTATCCGCAACTGAGCGACCTTTTGGCTTTGGCCCAGCCGCTTCATCAGCTCTGAATCTACTTGTACTTGTCCTCCGCTCTTCCTCAGTAGCATGTTAGACTTCTTGGGACCTGAGGGGCTCATCTTCCAGCGTCATAAGCTTTATATGCCTGTTACCTTTGTCCATGGAGTTTTCTTGGCAGGGATACTGGAGTGACTTGCCGGTTCCTCCTCCAGGTGGATCACGTTTGGTCAAAACTCTCCACTATGACCTGTCCATCTTGGGTGGCCCTGCACGGCATAGCTCATAGCTTCTCTGAGTTATTCAAGCCCCTTCACCATGGCAAGGCAGTAATCAATGAAGGCGGTTGTAACTTTTATTTAAGCCAATTTTGAAGGGGTTAAATACCATCAAAACTGCATTTTCATGAAATTTTCTTTAATTAAATAATACACCATGAATTTTGGGTTTCTTTTCCACAACTCCTCCCATTTTTGTAATAGAATTACAGCTGTATAATTATTTGTCTCCTTGACATCTGGTAGGAGAGCATTCCACAGGGCAGGTGCCACTACCAAGAAGGCCCTCTGCTTGGTTCCCTGTCCCTCACTTCCTGCAGCAAGGGAACTGCCAGAAGGCCCTCAGAGCTGGACCTCTGGACCAGAGCTGGATGAGGGGGCAAAGACGCTCCTTCAGTTGTACTGGCCAAGGTCATTTATGGCTTTAAAGGCCAGTACCAACACTTTGAATTGTGCTTAGAAGTGTACCAGGAGCCAGTGTGGATCCTTTAGGACTAGTCAGGAGTGCCAGCTTGGCTCTGTAACCGTGGATGCCTGGGGCCATGGGTGCCAGGCAGTGTGCATGGCCCTGGGACCAAAATTTGTGGGTGCCCAGCCCCTTTATGGGGCATTTTGTGGTCCCCAGGGAGCTGTCACCTACGGGAACAGAGTTATATGGTCTCGGTGGCCACTCCCAGCTATCACATTCTGGATTAGTTGTAGTTTCTGAGTCACCTTCAAAGGTAGCCCCACATAGAGCTCATTGCAGTGGTGCAAGCGGGAGATAACTAGAGCAAGAACCACTCTGGTGAGACAGTGCACAGGCAGGTAGGGTGTCGGCCTGCGTACCAGATGGAGCTGGTAGACAGCCACCCTGGACACAGAGTTAACCTGCAAGAACTTGCAAACTAATTTTATTTTATTTTTATTAATCAATCCTGTACATTTCTTTTAATTAGTGGGAGAATAATCATCAGCTGGAATGGGAAAGGCTTCTGGGCTGGATAACAAGTCCCTCTGAGTGCAGAGACACCAGTACTAGCTAAAGAAACTACAATTGTCCCCAAAGGGGTCTTTTTCAGGGAGTTGCACCAAGGGAAAGGAGCATTAGATCATCTTCTCTCTCCCACAGGAAAAAGATTGAGGCAAATCATGACTTCCAGAGCAGCATAAGAAAGCTTTAAAAAAAGCAGCCTGAGCTGCATCACACAAGAACTAACAAAGACACACGTTCTCTTTCTGCACAGGTATGATGGGAACTGGGAACTAAATAACGGAATCTAGGCCTGTTCTGATCTGTGGTCAGGGTCTCTCCAGCTGTTTTGTGGCTCAGGCTCCCAGAAGACCCAGTCAGAATGGCCAGTGGTGAGGGATTATGGGGGCTGTAGTCCAGCAACATCCACCGGTTGGGGAAGACAGCTCTGTGGGGGCAGCTGAAAGGAATGAACTGGCATGTAGGATGCGGTTTGTTGTAGGAACAGAGATAGCAGATCAACATTGGCAGTGACCAGTTCCTGACTCTAAACTTAATCACATCCAGTTCTACCTTATAAGATTCCAGAGCTTATTAAAAGCACTTCTGCGTCTAAGGTTGGCTTTCCTCCGAGGGTGTGACCCTCCAGATGTTTTTGGACTTGTATCAGGCACTTGTATAGGGAAACTTTTATTATCTATGGCAGCCTTCACCAACCTGGTACTCTCCAGATGTTGCTGAGCTCCAACTCCCAGCAGAAGGGTTAATGGCAAGGGATAATAGGGGTTGGAGTTCATCAAAATCTGTTGGGCAGTTCTCCACCCTCAGGGACCTCTGCTCAAGTTGCTCCTCTCACCTCCCAAGCTTTCCTGCATCCAGTACAAATTCTTTGTCCTTTTCTTCAAAGAATTTACTCTCATCCTTCTCTTTTGACCTTCAGTTACTCCCCCCATATCTTCATTCTTCCAACTCTACTGCCTCCTGCTGTCTCTCCACGCCTTCTCCCTTGGTAGCTCCAGATACCTCTGAGCTGCCATCTCTGCTTCCTCTTTTAAATACCTCCTCAAAGCATGCCTTTCCCATAGAGTGTCAACCTATTGCCTGACATTCCCAACTGGCATGAACCTTAAATACCTATAACAACATCTGGCATATTCATCCCTTGTTATTCTTTTATCTCCCATTCCTCCCTTCCCTTTTCTTCCCTGCCTTTGGACTGTAAATTCCTTGGGGAGCTTCTTTTTTAAAAAAAGTTATGTAGACAATGGATACCATGTAGAGCTGAGTAAAGCTATGGTGATTGTGGGTTGTATTTAACACCCATTCAGATAATGAGGGGGCATTATTGGGTAGTTGTTTTTGTTTTGATTATATGTTTTATGGTTTTATATTTTGATTTTGTTCTGTGAACCACCTTGAGCACTCAGGATATTGGGGAGAATATAAATTATAATAATAATAATAATAATAATAATAATAATAATAATAATAAGCATGACTACCTTAAGTTTAGTAATTTCAATGGGTCTACTCTGAGAAGGACTAGCACTGGATTCAATCCTGTATGTTTGTGTGTCCATGTCCATGACAATTCCACTCTCCATGCTCTCCACGATAAGTGTTCCATCACCATCTGGTGGGCATGAGGAGTTCCTGCTTTCCTCTGAACTGCTGGTATCTGTCTGTCCTGAGAAACAACAGAGTGCTCCTCTGGGTTTGACGTCAAACCACTGTGGTAGCAACTCTGAAGTGACCTCCTAGGACACAAGGGCAGTGTGCAGTTCTGTTTTTCTGGGGAAAGAGGTGCTGGAACTCACCATGAATGCCTCCCTTGTTCTCTTATAATGCCAATGGCACCCACCTGAGAGGTGCTGGAACTGAGTTCCAGCTGGGAAAAAAATCCCTGGCAGTGTGCATGGAGGTCCTGGGCTGGCCAGACAAGACCCCTCAGCCTTGCTGATGTGGTGCAAAGGAAAGCAGAGCAATACATTTGGCACCAGCTTGGCTGCAGGAGTTGTTGGAAAGAGGCGTACAAAGCGCCACCCAACAGTCTCAGGGCCTCCACTCCGGATTTGTGTAGGGTTTACTCCTTAGCCTTTCCTTCTTCTGAAGATGTCCTGCAAGGCAGCAAAGGTTTAGGATCAGAGTTTTCCCTCTCCTAGATGGGCTACCTTCTTAGGTTGACAAGCACCACCTGTCCCTCACTTCCCTCTACAGCATGTGCTGAAACCGCCTTCTTAACCATTGGACCCACTTTCAGTATCGTCTGCTCAATCTGCTGGAGCCTGTCTTCATATGCAGGGGAAGTCCCTAACACACTGAGGGTTTGAGACCTATTGGCTCCTCTGACCTGCTTTAGCCAGCCAGTCAACACCATTTCAGGGGTGCAGCCACTGTTGCATGCTGAAAGTTTCTAGGAGCCACAGGTGAGAGCTGAGTGCAGGGTAGGGACCAAAGGCGGACAAACTACCAGAAGAAGCACCATGTGTCCTCCACCAGAGATACTACCTAACGCCCAATACACTCCCTTCCTCTGAATACTGGAGCTGAAACAATGGTCATCCGGTCTCTTTATCTCTATCTTTCATGGCTGAATGAAGGCTGTGGTTCTGAACAGCTCAGTGGTAAATCATGCCCAGGGCTATGAGCTTCTATTTACTCTTAGTGGAAGAGAATGGGGCATCTTCCTTGAGGAATGTCTGGGCATGTAGGGTTGAGCAATCAAATAATAATTAATTGTGATTTATTTATCATTAATAAAAAGAGGGCTGGGTCTGCTCTCTTGATGGAATGTGTGGAGGAAAGGATTCAAAGTCGTTTCTCCCTCCAGCAGATCCGATGGCTCATCACAATGGCACTGTGGTGACAGAGTTTGTCCTCCTGGGCTTCACTTCCCAGCGCGACCTTCAGCTCCTTCTCTTCAGCTTCTTCCTGCCCATCTATCTCCTTGGCCTGGCCGGGAACCTGTTTCTGGCCATTCTCATCAGGGCTGAGCAATCCTTGCACTCTCCCATGTACTATTTCCTGAGCCACCTGGCCCTGATGGACCTGTGCTCCTGCTGCACCGTGGCCCCCAAGTTGCTCCTGGGCCTTCTGAAAGGACACGACACCATCCCCCTCCCCGCCTGTGCCCTCCAGATGTTCTTCTTTGCAGCTGCTTCTGATGCTGAGTGTTGCCTCTTGGCTGCTATGGCTTATGATCGCTATGCAGCCATCTGCCGCCCTCTGCACTATGGAGCAGCCATGCCGCAGCGCCTTTGTCGCCTCCTAGTGGCAGTGTCCTGCACAGCTGGTGTGACCTCTGGAGCCATCCACTCTGGCATGGCATTCTGCCTGCCCTTCTGCAATGCTAATACTTTGGACCACTTCTTTTGTGACATCCCTCCAGTGCTGGCTTTGGCCTGTGCAAATACAGACCTCAACCAGCTGCTGCTTTATGTGGTCTGTGGAACCATCCAGAGCAGCACTCTTGCAGCCATCCTCACTTCCTATGGCATGATCCTCTGCAGTGTGGGGCGAGCAGGGTCAAGGAGAGCCATATCCACCTGTGGGTCCCATCTGACGGCTGTGGGGGTGCTGTATGGAACTCTTATTTTCATGTACCTACGGCCTGGTGGCACTTATGCACCACAGACCGACAAGATGGCTTCTGTCTTTTACACGGTGGTAATCCCTACCCTTAATCCTGGCATCTACAGTCTCCGTAATACTGAGGTCAAGCGGGCTGCCAGGAGGAGGCTAGGCAAATGGGGCTGCTGGACTTGGTGTTCTTGAGCTGAGGAAGTCAGATCCAGGAAAAAGTTCTGCATGCATGTCCGATCATGCGAGCCGTAGTCCAAAAATATTTAGACTACCTCTGACTGATATCCTTGGATTTCTTCTGCTAAGTTTTCTCTTACTTTTAAATCTCATCTTATTTCCTGTTCAATGTTCATCACTGTCTGTCACCATCATGTTCTAGTATCTACATGTAAGACAAGATAATTGGTCAAGTCAGTACTTCGAGAGAATTGTCAGAAGCACCAACATTTTTGTTTTTTAATCAAGAGAGGGGCAGAGATAGATGATGACAAAAATGCATGACATCTTAACTAGAATCATCCTAAACCCCCGAGGATGTGGACAGGCTGCTTGGAGGAGTAAAACCAACCACCTGTCTCCTTGATCCTTGTCAATCCTGGCTGATAAAAGCAAGCCGGGAAGGGCTGGGCGATGGGCTTCATGGGGTGGTGAATGCTTCCCTCTGTGAGGGAGCCTTCCCAGACCCGCTGAAAGAGGCGGTCATTAAACCGCTTCTTAAAAAACCATCTTTAGACCCGGCCATTATGGCCAACTATCACCCAGTCTCAAATCTTCCATTCTTGGGCAAGGTGATTGAGCGAGTGGTTGCTGAACAACTCCAAGCACGCCTGGAGGATGCAGATCATTTGGATCCCTTCCAATCGGGATTCAGGCCTCACCCTGGGACTGAAACTGCCTTGGCCGAAATGGTCGATGATCTCCGGCGGGCTAGGGACAAAGGTGAGAGCTGTTTCCTAGTTCTGCTGGATCTCTCAGCGGCCTTTGACACCATCAACCATAACATCCTTCTGGACCATCTAGAGGGGCTGGGAGCTGGGGGCACTGTTATACAGTGGTTCTGCTCCTTTCTCCTGGGCCGTGTCCAGAAGTGGTGTTGGGGGATGAGTGTTCAGACCCCGGGGGTCTCACTTGTGGGGTGCCTCAGGGTTCTGTCCTCTCCCCCATGCTTTTTAATATCTATATGAAGCCGCTGGGAGAGATCATCAGGGGGTTTGGGCTGGGTGTTCATCAATATGCAGATGACACCCAGCTCTACCTCTCTTTTAAATCAGAAACAGTGGAGGCGGTGAAGGTCCTGTGTGAGTGCCTGGAGGCGGTTGGAGGATGGATAGCGGCTAACAGATTGAGGTTGAATCCTGACAAGATAGAAGTACTGTTTTGGGGGGACAGGGTGTGGGTGGGTGTGGGGGACTCCCTGGTCCTAAATGGGGTAACTGTGCCCCTGAAGGACCAGGTGCGCAGCCTGGGAGTCATTTTGGACTCACAGCTGTCCATGGAGGCGCAGGTTAATTCTGTGTCCAGGGCAGCTGTCTAGCATCTCCACCTGGTACGCAGGCTGAGACCCTACCTGCCTGCGGACTGTCTTGCCAGAGTGGTGCAAGCTCTAGTTATCTCCCGCTTGGACTATTGCAATGTGCTCTATGTGGGGCTACCTTTGAAAGTGACCCGGAAACTGCAACTAATCCAGAATGCGGCAGCTAGACTGGTGACTGGGAGTGGCCGCCAGGACCACATAACACCAGTCTTGAGAGATCTGCATTGGCTCCCAGTACGTTTCTGAGCACAATTCAAAGTGTTGGTGCTGACCTTTAAAGCCCTAAATGGCCTCGGCCCAGTATACCTGAAGGAGTGTCTCCACCCCCATCGTTCTGCCCGGACACTAAGATCCAGCACCAAGGGCCTTCTGGCGGTTCCCTCATTGTGAGAAGTGAGGTTACAGGGAACCAGACAGAGGGCCTTCTTGGTAGTGGCGCCCTCCCTGTGGAACACCCTCCCTTCAGATGTGAAGGAAATAAGCAGCTATCTTCTCTTTAAAAGACAGCCCTGTTTAGGGAAGTTTTTAATATTTAATGCTGTATTGTTTTTAACACTTGATTGAAAGCTGCCCATAGTGGCTGGGGAAACTCAGCCAGATGGCCGGGATATAAATAATAAATTATTATTATTATTATTATTATTATTATTATTATTATTATTATTATTATTGAATTATTTTAAACACCAATGTAATCAGGTAACAGAGCAAAGTCATGAAGGGAAAACAGTAACACAAACAGTAGAAAGTTTTTAAAATAACAACAACCACTTAATGGGCAGGATTCACCTCATGAACACCATCAGCAGAAGCCCTGTGCAAGGACTTCCACTTGTGCAATGGAGCTCTTCTCCTCCCGCAACCCCCAAATTGACTTGGGGGGTCAGGAGAACCCACAAAACAGCACACATGAGGAGGGGAGGCAGATTGTTCCACCTGCCAAGCTGATGCACTTGTGCAGACAGAACAATCAACATAGTGCAAGGTTGAATTCCACTCATTTATTTGTAACATTACCTGGCAGGACAGTCCCAAACAAAGATGTCTTCTACCTTGTAATTTGGAAAATTAGGGGCTCAGGGTAATAAGAGATAAAGAACTACAGTTGTATTAATAACTTATAGAAGTCAAATTTATGAAATATAAACAAGTTTATTGCGAAAGGGTTGCTGAAAAATCTTGAAACAAGAATGCAGAAAAGGGGTGGTACGGGGAAGTCGATTTTGTGTTTGTTTATGTTTATGTTTTTGCTTTGTTTCTTTTTTACTTATGGAAAACTAATAAAAATTTATTCAAAAAAAAACAAAAAACAAAGATGTCTTCTACCCAGTCTACATTCCCAGCATGTTTGTACTCCTGTCCCAGTGACGTCTATGCTGGCTTGGTCATGCCCACAGAATGGAAGTTGGTAGGATCCCAAACGATGTGCTCTGCGAGGAGCTGTCTTCAGGCACCAAGCCTGTTGACAGACCAACTCTGTGCAACAAAGATGTCTGCAAATGTGACATGAAGACTGGCAACATCAACCCCGTTGTATGGGATTCCCTTGCAGATGACCACAATGCTTGGAGACAGGTTGTATATCCTCAATAGTGACCAGAAGAAGACCAGTAGTGACCGCTGGGAGGAGCACAGAGAGAAGAAACGCCATAGCGCATCTGTAACAGTGAAACCGGATGCCTTTGTCTGCCCCACCTGCAACAAAACATGTTTCTCCTGTCTCAGTCTCTATGGCCACAGCAAGCACTGTAACTCTCCAACGGCTTGACCTCACCCCTAAGGTGCACTCCTCCTTTTTCTCTCAATACAGACAGATGTGAACAATTTATAACACTGAACATTAACACAAGGTGTATATTGGCATATGTAGTAGGAATGCCTTAAGGCAGGGAACCCGTTGCCCTCTAGAACAGTGTTTCCCAACCGGTGTTCCGCGGCACACTACTGTGCCGTGAGACATCGGCTGGTGTGCCGTGGGAGGGAGGCGGGCGAGTCGGGCGGCGAGACGCGGGGCGGCGGCGGCGAGCAGCGGCTGCCCAGCGCGGGGCTCTCGCCGTCTGCCTGCCTGGCTGCCTGCCTGACGCGCAAACCCCCGGCGCAGGCGCCCCGCTTGTTGACACAGGAGGGGAGGGGGGAGAGGAAACGCTGCTGGTGTCGCTGCTCCTCGGCGGCGGCTCCTCCTCTCAGCCCGCCCTGCCTATATTTGCACCAATCCCCGCCCACTAAAGCATTCGCGCCTCCCAATGGGAAGCCTTGCCGGGCGGCGGGTGCTGCTGCCTGAGAGTTCTGAAGCCACGCCCACTTTCCCAGAGACTGGCGGTTCTGAGGGATCCAGGGCAGGGCCGGCGCGCGCGCGCTTCTTGCTGCCCGGGCGCTTGCTCTAATCCCGCCTTCCCTGGGAGGGAGGGATGGCGGTGGCCGCGAGCGTCCGGGGTGGGGCGCGCGCTGGCTCTCCCTGGCGGCCCCCGTGCCTGGCGTTCTATCAGTGCGCCTCCTCTCTCTTTCCCCACCCATCCTCCACGTGCTGCGCTCTAACCCGGAGTTAGAAGCAAATTAGAACACGCCCCCCGTGTGTGGTGTGTTTTTTGTGCTGCTCCTCTTTTTTTAGGGCTTTTTGGCGGCTTTTGGGACGGCGTCGAGGGGTGGCCGCCTCAGCTGCCGCCGTCCCTCAGTCCCTCGCTCTGCTGCCTCCTCCCACCCCGGCAAGGGGGAGGGAAAAAACTTTCACTTTTGTGCGTCCCTCCCGGCGTGACGCTGCGCGCTGACGTCACGGGGCGGGGCTTTAATGGTGGTGTGCCGCGAGATTTTTTTCCGGTAAACAGGTGTGCCGTTGCCCAAAAACGTTTGGGAAACACTGCTCTAGAAGGTCTTGGACTTCAGTTCCCATCATCTCCTGGGGGAGGCAGTCCAACAACATTTGGCAGATCAAGGACTCCCCATCCTTGCTTTAAGGTGTCTATATCAAGTTTTTGGGAGAAAATCAATGACAAACCTAGACAGCATCTTAAAAAGCAGAAACATCTCCTTGCCAACAAAGGTCCGTACAGTGGTGCCCCGCAAGACAAATGCCTCGCAAGACGAAAAACCCGCTAGACGAAAGGGTTTTCCGTTTTTGAGTTGCTTCGCAAGACGATTTTCCCTATGGGCTTGCTTCGCAAGACGAAAACGTCTTGCGAGTCTTGCGATTTTTTTCGCTCCCCCCCCCCTTTTTCTAAGCCGCTAAGCCGCTAAGCCTTTAATATCCGCTAAGCCGCTAAACCGCTAATAGCGCTAATCCGCTAATCCGCTAATAGGGTTGCTTCGCAAGACGAAAAAACCGCTAGACAAAGAGACTCGCGGAACGGATTAATTTCGTCTTGCGAGGCACCACTGTATAGTTAAAGCTATGGTTTTCCCAGTAGTGATGTATGGAAGTGAGAGCTGGACCATAAAGAAGGCTAATCGCCAAAGAATTGATGCTTTTGAATTCTGGTGCTGGATGAGACTCTTGAGAGTCCCATGGACTGCAAGAAGATCAAACCTCTCCATTCTGAAGGAAATCAGCCCTGAGTGCTCACTGGAAGGACAGATCCTGAAGCTGAGGCTCCAATACTTTGGCCACCTCATGAGAAGAGGAGACTCCCTGGAAAAGACCCTGATGTTGGGAAAGATGGAGGGCACAAGGAGAAGGGGACGACAGGACAAGATGGTGGGACAGTGTTCTCGAAGCTACGAACATGAGTTTGACCAAACTGCGGGAGGCAGTGGAAGACAGGAGTCACGAAGAGTCAGACACGACTAAATGACTAAACAACAACAAATCAAGTTTTTGAAATATCAGATCATGGAATTAGAAAAGAAGCAAAGGTCATATTTGACTTACAAAATGATAAGGTACATTTTTTTAAAAAAATTACTGGTCATCACTAATTGTATTCAACATTGGAATGTACCGGGTAAACACTATGCCAGATCTGAAATACTGGGGGGTTTTTAATAAAAAGAATAGGATATTTGTTTGTTTGCATGTAAAGACAAAATTTCAAAATACACATTTTCCGAAACAACACACAAAGCAAAAGACAGCTGCCCTTTGAAATTCACGCTTTTCCAAGTTGCATGGCTTGAATCATAGAATCATAGAATCATAGAGTTGGAATAGACCACAAGGCCCATGGAGTCCAACCCCCTGCCAAGCAGGAAACACCATCAGAGCACTCCTGACATATGGTTGTCAAGCCTCTGCTTAAAGGCTTGTGTGGCATTGCAAAACATAGCAGGACCACCGGCCTCCTGCAACCTCCATGTTTTCTGCCTATGAAAAGGGCCCAGAGTGAGCAGCCTCTGATTTAAGTGCTCCAATTCTAGGATCCCATGAAGTCCCTGTCAAGTGGGTTGGATGGCTCTCAAAGGATGGCTCTCACAAAACTGTAGGCTCAGGGAGTTGTCCTATATTCTTTATTATGTTGGTGAAATGGCTTCTGCTGCAAGCTCTCTTCCCAGACCATCAACACTCCCTCTTCAGCTACAAGGAGAAGGTCCTCTACTGGAGTGGTAAAAAGGTAAAGGACCCCTGACAGTTAAGTCCAGTCGCAAACGACTCTGGGGTTGCAGCGCTCATCTCGCTTTACTGGCCGAGGGAGCCGGCGTACAGCTTCCGGGTCATGTGGCCAGCATGACTAAGCCGCTTCTAGTGAAAGCAGAGCCGTGCACAGAAATGCCATTTACCTTCCCGCCAGAGTGGTACCTATTGATCTACTTGCACTTTGATGTGCTTTCGAATTGCTAGGTTGGCAGGAGACAGAGACAGTATCCATCGGCTCCTAGGCTACGGTAGCTGTTTCTTCAGTCTTCTTCCCTTGCTGCTTTTTCATAACTTTGAAAACTGCCATTGCCCCAGAATATAGAGCTGTAGTAACAATATGACCAAGCCTAGCAAATGCCTTACTCCGCATTTAATAATTGTCACCATTCCTGTCTTTTGGTAAGCAATCTTTATTTTCATAATGCCCATTTTTTATCTTAAAAAATAATAAAGAAACGTTATAAATTTAAAAAGGTATCCAGTTGACCTCTTCCAGCTTGCAGCTTGATTTTATTATCATGTATATAGTACTTACAGTGTTTATAGTACAATAAGTCTGCAATTTACAAGGGGGTTACACTCCAGGAATTGTGCCCAAAGCCAGAATCGCATATAGTCAAAACCAGGCATAGGCAACCTTCACCCCCCCCCAGATGTTTTGGGACTACAATTCCCATCATCCCTGACCACTGGTCCTGTTAGCTAGGGACCTCCTTTCCACCCTCTTTCCATTTTTTTAATGCCAAGTGTGAAAAGGTGAATTCACACAAGTTAAATGTGCAGAAGTTGTGGGTCTACTGTAGAGTCAACTTGCAACTTATGCACATTTAACTTGTGTGAATTTAACTTGTGTGAGTTCAGCTTTATGCACTTGGCTAATAATAATAATAATAATAATAATAATAATAATAATAATAGGGGGCTGGCATTGTAGGGGAAAAACACTGGCAGTCCCACCTGACATTATACTTACTTTGGAACAATGTTTTGAGGTGCAGGGAGAGTGTGTTTTGAGGATACACAATTTTGATTTTATGCACTATCGTAAAACATTCGCCTAAAACAAATGACATCAAAGTGGAGACGTACTTTAAAGCTAGTTGAAGGATGATCATTTTTGTAGTTAGCACCCAAACAACTTGTAGAACCTTGAAGAAAAAGCTCCTGGGCACACCTGCCTTTTGACACCCTCACTCACTCCAGGCAGTACAGCCACTGAGAAGAAGCGCAGCCACTGAGCTCAGCTTGGAATCCCTCAGTTCAGCATCCTGGGTGCCCACCCAGCTCACTCAGCACCAAGGGGGCTGTTTAACACAGCACCAGAACTTCAGCAGAGAGGGGAAGCAATGGCAGTGAACAGAAATGAAAGAAGGTCAGCTGGGAAAAGATCTAATTAAAAGTTATCGTCCTTGGCCTTCCATTAATTAGACAAGATCTGAAACTACTCCACCACACTTTCTGCACCAGGAGAATGCAGTCCCAGAACTAGAAGAAGCTGACGCAACAGGAATAAATAATCCACAGAGACAGTCCCTTGTAACAATGCCCTCAGCTGCAATGCATGCTAATGAGCACAATGGGGCCTAGGATAGGAAAAACAAAGCACGTTCAAGGAGAAATGAGCTGCTGTGATGATGATGATGATGATGATGATGATTTTACATACCGGCCCTTATCCGAAGATCACAGGGCAGTTTACGACATAATTCCTCCTGGGCTTCCTCCACTTGTGACCAGGCACCTAGGACAGTGATGGTGAACCTTTTAGAGACCGAGGGCCCAAACTGCAACCCAAAACCCACTTATTTATCACAAAGTGCCAACACGGCAATTTAACCTGAATACTGAGGTTTTAGTTTAGAAAAAAAAACTCATACATTAACATCTTTTGACTTAAAAGAAAAACACAACAACAGAGCTTTCAATGATACAAACAACTTTTTATTGAAAGGTAGAAGTTTGGATTAAGATGATCCAAACAAAGTAAGGAAAGCAATCCCAAGTGCTTTCATTGACTTAAAATTATTTGGCAGAGAATTCCACACTTTAAGGATTCCCCGCTTTTAACCTCCAGCCCGAGCAAGCAAGCGTTCTTGGCGTGGCCCTCTGAGTGCGTGCAGAGTGGTGCCCCCCTGAAATGGCCGTGGGGCTGCCCCACGGGCCAGTCCTTCTCCCTTGCCCAGCCCCAACTGGCCTCAACCTTGCAGCAGCATCTGAAACTGAGGGCCCACCATAATCATTGCCAGTGCTATTTTGCAAACGGCTCACACAAAATACTCACAAAATAATCACCACAATATGCTCCGGAAGCCTCTGAGCAGTTGGGCACAATGAATTCAGGCCAAAGAATAGCTGTGCCCTCCATTTTGGAGAGTCGGTGCCCTGACAGGCATCACATCCCTCTCCTGCCGCGCAGTTTCCTGCACCGACCCACCATGCCCATGGCACTCCGGCTGCCCAAGTTGAGCTGAGGACTTGATGCGCCACCCTCGCCTTCTGCCGGCTCTGTGCTGGGGTGGCGGTGCACATGCCCAGAGAGAGGGCTCTGAGTGCCCCCTCTGGCACATGTGCCATAGGTCGCCATCACTGGCCTAGGGTGACCATGTGTCCAGCTTTATAAGGAAGAGTCCTCTGTTTGGAGTTGTCCTCTCTGTGAGGACTGTTCAGGCCAAGTCTGCTTTAAAGATATGGAACCGGAAAACAGGAAAAAGGCCTAGAAGTTGCCTTGATGGAGCTGGCAAAAAAGTCATCTGATGCCTTCTCCACTATGATGAGACGCATTGGGTTTCTTTCTAAATTATAGCAGTTAGGTGGAATTAATGTTCCATCAGCACAAGCATTGCAGCTGGACAGATGGAAGAATAACCCACACACTGTTCTGGGGGTTATCCTCGATGACCCCTCCCCCTGCAAAAGACAATTTTGGGTGTACAGGGGGATCCAATCCATTATTGCTACATGTGTGTCTATACATTAATCACCTGTAATGGTTCTAGGGGTTGCTCGTGCGTAAGTTGCTGCCACTCCTGGCTAGGTTTCCTGGTTGAATCCTCTCTGTCTGGACAGCCTCAAGTTTCGTGGCTGTCTCAGTCGCTGGCAGAATCCGTCAGTGGGCGTCTCTTGAACCTTTTCCAGCATAAAAGCTGTTTGACGCCAAGTCTCCTCCTACTCTCCCTGCGCGGAAGTCTCCTGCGCAGGGAGGGTGTGGGCAGCGGAGTACCCGTACTCTCTCCGCTGGTCTCCGGTGAGGAGTCCTGGAGCCTCCCCTCCGATTCCGCCATCTGCCCCCAGGTCAGCTGGTACAGTGGCTTCTAAGTCACATTTTCACTCCATAGTTTGGTAAAAATATAACTTGAACCTTCTGCTCCTTTATTTATATTTAATATTTTAAAATAACAATTTATTATTTTCTGCTGCTTTGTGGGGCTCCCAGGGACCCACCCATCCAAGGGACTGATCAGGTCCACATCTGCAGAGCATCAGCAATGTCCCTGTCTCAGGTGTTCTTTGACCTTTCACTGAGCCCTGAATCAAAGCTATAAAGAGGAAATTACTGTACATATAGTGAGCAGAAATGAGAGTCAGCACTCCTGCGCCCATCTGAGAAAGAAGTGGGGTCAGATGCTGTGAGCCCTGTGGTCCCAAATGGCTCAAGGCTGCAGCTGCAGTTGCTGTCAAATGAGGAAAAGGCTGCAGAGGGTGCTGCCAGCAAGGAGTGGCCTGAGAGGGAGGATGGGGCTCCATTTTGTGGCCTTGAGAAGCCATGGGAAAGGGAGACAGTCCCACAACAGCTCCCTGCCACACCTCATCCATGGTGTGGTGAGATTCCCTAGCAGTAGAGGAAGGTGTTGACCAGTCAGGAGGGGAGGCTGGACTGTTGAAAGAATCACAGAATCACAGCATCATGGTATTGTAGGGTTGGAAGGGTCCACAAGGGCCACCTAGCCCAACCTCTACCTAGTGGTGGACCTACATCTGGGGGGCCTTGAAGCTTGAACTGCCATGGGAGCCCCTTCACAACCTCCTGCGATAGCAATGGATGCAGATAGGGCATCAGGGAAAGATACATCACTGAAATTCTCCTTTGTACACCAAATTGCCCCCATCTGAGGGGAAGAATATCAACATCAAAGCACAAAATACTCATGCAAAGGCTCATGACTCCCAGATGAGATGTAAGAGAATCTTCTCTGCACACTGGGCTGGAATTACAGTCTTAGTAGAACTTTTGACATGTCTGTTTGTTCATTTAAACCCAATAGCTGAATTGATTCTTTGGAGAATCCATGCAAAATATATATATAATAATTGGGGGGAGGGATTTAAGCTGCATCGAGTAAATAGGGTAGGAATAAAATAATAATAATTGCTAATGGCCAGGAAGCAGAAGACAGAGTGATGAGAACCAAATTGTATCATTGAGAGAGCAGATCATGCTGTAAATGTAAATGGCCTTATAAGATTGGGTTTACAGCAATTTCTAGGTACGGGTAACTCACAGAAGCTAAGGTAACTCTCGTTTTCCAGAATGTCTTGGTGGTTTTCTTTTTTTCACCTGTAGCAATTTTCATCCCTGCTTTCTAAATTCATCAGGCTGATGCAGAACGGGACATCAGTCACTGAATTCATCCTGATCGGTGCCCATAATTTTCATGGCTTCCTCTTTGGTCTTTTTCTGCTCCTATGTTGCATTTGCAAAGTAAAGGAAGGACTGGACCCTGATTAAAAACAAGACACGAGGCTTTGACCAGCAAGGCTCTCGGAGAAAGTGTGTATAATCGTGTCTCTCTGTGCTTGTCCGAATCTGCAGCCCCCTGGCCCAGGCCGTTTTTATTCACAAAAAAGCTTTTTACAGAGTGTTCGTAAGAACCAATCAGATTTCTTCTGAACATTTCCACAATCCCACGTGGGGACAAGTTAAACTACTAAAACTAATTAAGCACAAATATTTCTGGGGTAAATAAGTTGAGAACTACAAAGAAGAGTATCTGGCAACCCTGGAGGTAATAAACAAGCAATACACATATGATAAGGAGGATGGCCAGGAGGACAGCAACCATTATCACCTAAATGTGAGATCTGCTTCCTAGCTCTAAGATTAAGATCCTACATCAAATAAACTTGCCCACTGTCTTTGATGACCCAGGACGCCTGCCTGTCTAAGTGTCTACGTGCTTTGCCAGGCAAGGGGAAATGGGCAGCAGAGGCCAAAGGGCATTAAAAGGGCATGAATGTAGAATCTTATGGGATTTAATCAGAAATTATCGTCAATATATCAAACACAGTCAACACAATGTCTTCATCGTGGACACGATGGCTTGATGTATATTTTATAATTCCTCATGGTAATCCCATCTGACCCCCACACTCCTATACTTAGCCAACATCTCTGGAAACCTGGTGGTGGCAGGAGTCACCTTCTGGGACCTGTAGCTCCAGACACCCATGTACTTCTTCATTGGCAATCTGGCCTCCATTGACATCTTTTACTTCTCCACCACCGTCCCCAAGGTGTTTGTGGGGCTAGCCTCCCATAGCAATCGTATTTCCTTTGCAGGGCGCATTGCCCAGATGTTCTTCTTCCATTTTCTAGGCAGCACTGAAGCTATGCTGTTGTCCATTATGGGCTACGACCGTTATTTGGCCATCTGCCATCCACTCCACTACCCTGTCCTGATGAATCGCCAGTTGCGCTGGACCCTAGCTGCCTTGGTGTGGACAGCTGGCTTCTTCCACTCACTCCTCCATGCCATCATGATGTCCCAGCTCTCCTTCTGTCAAGACAACAAGGTGGAGCACTTCTTCTGTGATATATCTCCACTCCTGGCACTCTCCTGCTCCGACACCTGGCTCAACGAGGCCTTGTTAGCTGGGGTCACTGGCTCCACCATCATGGGTTGCTTTGCCTTAACTCTGACATCCTATGCTCTCATTCTAAGGGCAGTGGTGGCCATGCGCTCAGCAAAAGGTCTCCAACGTGCCTTCTCCACCTGTGGGGCTCACCTCACTGTAGTGGCCCTCCATTACTGCTCTGCTGGAGCTATGCATCTACGGCCACACTCGGAGGGTTCTCTGGATACAGACAGGGAGTTTACTATAGATCCCCAAGCCAAACGGAGGACATAGATGATGCCTTCCTGGAACAGATGGCCAAGCATGCAAAAGGAAGGGAGATAGTACTAATGGGGGACTTCAATTACCCAGATATTTGTTGGATGTCAAACTCAGCCAAGAGCATAAGATCAAACAGATTCCTCACTGGCCTTGCAGACAACTTCATTGTCCAGAAAGTGGGAGAAGCAACAAGAGGAACAGCCATTTTAGATCTGGTCCTAACCAATGTTGATGACCAGGTTAGTGGGGTAGAAGTGGAAGGATCATTAGGCGCGAGTGATCATGCTCTTCTGAAGTTTACTATACAGCGGAAAGGAGCAGCCAAGCATACTAGGACTCAATTTCTTGACTTTAAGAAAGCCGACTTCATAAAACTTAGGGAAGTGCTGGGTGAGATCCCATGGACAGTAATACTAAAAGGAAAGGGAGTTTATGATGGCTGGGAGTTTGTTAAGAGGGAAATAGTAAACGCACAACTTCAGGCAATACCAATGAGACGGAAACATGGAAGGTGCCTAAAGAAGCCAGGGTGGCTATCTAAAGAACTTTTAACTGAGTTAAGATTAAAAAAGGATGTGTACAAAAAATGGAAAAGGGGGGAAACCACCCAAGAGGAATTCAAACAAATAGCCAGCACATATAGACACAAAGTCAGAAAAGCTAAAGCACAGAATGAACTCAGGCTTGCTAGAGAGGTTAAAAGCAACAAAAAAGGCTTTTATGGGTATGTCCGTAGCAAAAGGAAGAACAAAGAAACAGTGGGGTCACTCAGAGGAGAAGATGGTGAAATGCAAACAGGGGACACAGAAAGGGCTGAACTCCTCAATGCCTTCTTTGCCTCAGTCTTCTCCGATAAAGAAAACAATGCCCGACCTGAAGAATTTGGAGCAAATGGTTCGGCAGAGGAAACACAGCCCAGAATAACTAAGGAGATAGTACAAGAATACTTGGCTAGTTTAGATGTATTCAAGTCTCCAGGGCCAGATGAACTGCATCCAAGAGTATTAAAAGAACTGGCAGATGTGATCTCAGAACCACTGGCAGTCATCTTTGAGAATTCCTGGAGAACAGGCGAAGTCCCGGCAGACTGGAGGAGGGCAAAAGTTGTCCCTTTTTCAAAAAGGGGAAAAGAGAGGACCCAAATAATTATCGCCCAGTCAGTCTGACATCAATACCAGGGAAGATTCTGGAGCAGATCATTAAGCAAACAGTCTGTGAGACCTAGAAAGGAATGCTGTGATCACCAATAGTCAGCATGGATTTCTGAAAAATAAGTCATGTCAGACTAACCTGATCTCATTTTTTGACAGAATTACAACCCTGGTAGATGAAGGGAACGCAGTGGATGTAGCCTACCTTGATTTCAGCAAGGCATTTGACAAGGTGCCCCATGATATTCTTGTAAAGAAGCTGGTAAAATGCAGTCTTGACTATGCTACCACTCAGTGGATTTGTAACTGGCTGACTGACCGAACCCAAAGGGTGC
This sequence comes from Podarcis muralis, assembly GCF_964188315.1. Lineage (NCBI taxonomy): Eukaryota > Metazoa > Chordata > Lepidosauria > Squamata > Lacertidae > Podarcis > Podarcis muralis. Next base: position 40,167,443 of record NC_135671.1, on the reverse strand, counting down.
TCATCAATGGTTCCTCTTCATCCTGGAGAAGAGTGACTAGTGGGGTGCCACAGGGTTCTGTCTTGGGCCTGGTCTTATTCAACATCTTTATCTTTCTTTCTTTTTTAAAAAAAATGATATTTATTGAGAATTTAAAATTACAGAGGAAAAAAGAAAAGAGGGGAAAAAAGAAATTAAACAATACAAGTCAGTAAAAAGAAAAAAGAGAACAAAACGCACAATACATCAAAACCAAAAACAAGAGCAAACAAAAAATTAAAAACAAATCCAATATTCCCAAATCTTTATCTTTCGTTAACTTGTTTCATCGACCTCCTCACACCTCCCTTTTTTGTATTCTAGTTATTAATTATCTCAGCAAATCCTTTCCATCTTTCACTATATTCTGTCATTAAATTGTCTTAATTTATTTTAACCTTATCTTACCATAAAAAGCCCTAAAACTTAAAACTTATTTGTACATAACTCCTTATAGCATTTCTACTAAAGCCAAATAGTTTCATTCCAACATTTTTTCTAACACTCATTAATTTTACAATATTTCTCTAAATGAATTTTTAAACTTTCTTCCAATCTTCATCCACCGTCTCTTCTTCCTGGTCTCGGGTTCTGTCAGTCCTTTCTATCCATTCCATCTAGTCCATCAACCTGGTGATCTTCTATCCGAGGCTCTTAACTCTTTTCCATGTCCCTTCTGCAGATCTTCTTCATATTTATACCTGCACTTTACTTTGTCTTCTGCTGATCTTGTTCTTAATTTCCTTCTTTTATCGCTGAGGAGTAGATCTCGGGAAGACTCCAACCTAGCAATGTCTTTATCCCTTCTCGACAGGTCAGCCCATTCTCCATAGTCAGCACTAAAATCCAAAAGGTATTTCAAGACATGTTTCAAAGTCCCTCCAAAGTTAAAGGCCCCCACAACTCCAGACTCCCCCTGGCGCAAAACCAGATCCCAGAAGCCAGAACAGCCCTGCATAGGGGGATCTATCCAACTTCCCATCTCCAATCCAAACGAGATTCCATCTCTCCAAATCTGACTTTCTCCAGGTTCAGTCATCAAAAACAACAGCTTATGTTCCTGCAAATCCGCGGCTCTCTCCACTTGTATTACTTGAGGTTCAACAACAACCTCCTCCTTTGTCTTCTGCACAACTTGCCCTGTCAAAGCAGATTCCTGGGTCGTTCCTGAGTGGTTTCTATATAGGTATTCACTGTTTGTCCAAAATTATTAACTGCAACAGTCATCAAATCCATCTTCTCATGTAGCTGTTCCAATAAGGCGCTTGTCTTGCAAAAAGCAATCACTAAAGCTTCTTCTGCGCACATTCTTGTTCAAGGTCAATGTCTGGTTCTCACGATCTTTAATCTCTACAGCTGTAGAGTTCCCCAGATCGACTCCAACAACAGTTTCAAAAGCTCCCTCTAGGGGAAACAATTTCTATTTGTATCCGTCCTTTTAAAAGCAGATCCAGCAACAAAATTACTTTCGTTTTTCAAATATTTTGTTCCTTATAAATGCAAAAGGAAACATTGGAATCAAAATGTTTCTCTTTTTTAACTATCTGTCAACAGACATTTTATTCACAGTCAATGACTTTCCCAATACGTCTGTCTTCCTGGCAACCCGTTCCCAGGTTCAAGGCGGTGGAAATTTATCTTTCTTTACTCTCTCTCCTGCAGGCTTAAACAATCTAAGATTTCCCCCCTCTTCTCCTGCTTCCAAGGGGAGTTTAGTAGTTTTAGCCGATGGAGATTTAGTCCTTTACAAAAGACTTTCCAGACTTTAGCTTGCAGTGTCTTTGCTTCAATCTATTTACAAAAGCGGAAGGCGGACTTCCTGTTTAGAACCTCCCACTTCGGTACCAAATTAAGATGTTTCATAGTCCAATTTTCTGTTCTACTCACGGGTAGTTGTTTAAAGTCCAATTGTCCACAGGAAAAAGTCAGCGCTCTCCGGCAACAGCAATGCGGCTTCACTCCGTGAAAAGAGCAGTCGATTCGAAGCACCGCGCCGCTCACCCCACATCGCTCCGGATCCCCGAAACCGGGTTTCCCCGCGAGTAGGGGAGGCGCAAAAGGTGCCAGCCGAATCCCACGTCCACAGGCTTCTCCCGCCTGTGGTTTTTGGTGGGTCTCCGCCTCGCCGTGGCGGTCCAGACCCTAATTTCCACGAAGCGGATTCCTCCCGATCAGAGGAAATCTGCCATTGCCGGAGGCGCTAACCTGGAAGTCGCCTTATTCAACATCTTTATCAATGACTTGGATGATGGACTCAAGGGCATCCTGATCAAATTTGCAGATGAGACCAAACTGGGAGGGTTGGCTAACACCCCAGAGGACAGGATCACACTTCAAAACGACCTTGACAGATTAGAGAACTGGGCCAAAACAAACAAGATGAACTTTAACAGGGAGAAATGTAAAGTATTGCACTTGGGCAAAAAAAATGAGAGGCACAAATACAAGATGGGTGACACCTGGCTTGAGAGCAGTACATATGAAAAGGATCTAGGAGTCTTGGTTGACCACAAACTTGACATGAGCCAACAGTGTGACGTGGCAGCTAAAAAAGCCAATGCAATTCTGGGCTGCATCAATAGGAGTATAGCATCTAGATCAAGGGAAGTAATAGTGCCACTGTATTCTGCTCTGGTCAGACCTCACCTGGAGTACTGTGTCCAGTTCTGGGCACCACAGTTCAAGAAGGACACTGACAAACTGGAACGTGTCCAGAGGAGGGCAACCAAAATGGTCAAAGGCCTGGAAACGATGCCTTATGAGGAACGGCTAAGGGAGCTGGACATGTTTAGCCTGGAGAAGAGGAGGTTAAGGGGTGATATGATAGCCATGTTCAAATATATAAAAGGATGTCATATAGAGGAGGGAGATAGGTTGTTTTCTGCTGCTCCAGAGAAGCGGACACGGAGCAATGGATCCAAACTACAAGAAAGAAGATTCCACCTAAACATTAGGAAGAACTTCCTGACAGTAAGAGCTGTTCGACAGTGGAATTTGCTGCCAAGGAGTGTGGTGGAGTCTCCTTCTTTGGAGGTCTTTAAGCAGAGGCTTGACAACCATATGTCAGGAGTGCTCTGATGGTGTTTCCTGCTTGGCAGGGGGTTGGACTCGATGGCCCTTGTGGTCTATTCCAACTCTATGATTCTATGATTCTAGGGCTGTGACTGTGTTGTATACAGCAGTCACACCTGTTTTGAACCCGTTGATCTACACCCTAGGCAACAAGGAGGTCAAGGCTGCTTTGAGAAGGGCTATATGCAGGAGATCCTGTTCTCAAAGACAGTAGAGAGTGTAAGTGCCAGAACGCCATGTACTGTAAATATGGTGGCCCTGAAGCAAATCAGTTTCCCTTTCATCTGATAGAATCCCAGGTCCTCCATCCCACTCTTGATGAACCCTTGGTGGTTCATGTTGACACACAGAGGCACACATTATTCCAGGTTTCCCAAGCTTTGCTACAATCCACATTAGCATGCTTCTTTCCCATCACAATGCCGCAACAATGACACATGCCCAGGGTGATGGGAAATGATGCCACGCAGTTACCAGGATTCCCATAGTGTCATGCAAAAAATTCCCTACTTGGGAATGAAATGAGTATGAAATCTTCTTTACCATAACTTCAACAATGGTGTGCCAGAATTCTAAGCTCAGAGATGAATGAAATGCTTTGCCAGGACTCTGCTCTTTCTGTCACCACCATACTTGTCCCTGCGTGCCCACATAATTGGCTATGTGAAGCTAATATAACTTTCAGTAAAACTGTGCCCCTCCCAATCATATCACACTATTCATAGTAATCTCTAAATTGCCCATTCGTTTTCTCAAAAGCAACAGCATCCTATCCTGTTATCTATGCTAGGGTTATCCTAATTAATAACAAGTTATGTGCATGGACGCGGGTGGCACTGTGGGTAAAAGCCTCAGCGCCTAGGGCTTGCCGATCGAAAGGTCGGCAGTTCGAATCCCCACGGCGGGGACGTTGCTCGGTCCCAGCGCCTGCCAACCTAGCAGTTCGAAAGCACCCCCGGGTGCAAGTAGATAAATAGGGACCGCTCTGGCGGGAAGGTAAACGGCGTTTCCGTGTGCGGCTCTGGCTTGCCAGATGCAGCTTTGTCACGCTGGCCACGTGACCCGGAAGTGTCTCCAGACAGCACTGGCCCCCGGCCTCTTAAGTGAGATGGGCGCACAACCCTAGAGTCTGTCAAGACTGGCCCGTACGGGCAGGGGTACCTTTACCTTTACCTTATGTGCATGGGTGCAGTGGCGTAGTGTGGGGGGTGCAGGGGGGGCCGGCCGCACCGGGCGCAACATCTGGGGTTAGGGCAAATCCATGGGTTAGGGGGCGCAAATCCACAGGTTAGGGGGCGCAAATCCACGGGTTAGGGGGCGCAAATTACTTGCCTTGCCCCGGATGCTGACAACCCACGCTACGCCGCTGCATGGGTGGGAAAGCACCTGGGGGAAGTGATTTTTAGAGGACAACCAGCAGAATGACAATGGGAGGTCATCCACTCTTTCTGTCCACCTCCATCAAGAGCCTTTCAAGGCTGCTTTTCATAGGTATTTTTTTAAAATGGTTATGGAAGAGCAACACAGAACTCTTAGGCTAGGCCCTAAGCTTAGTGATATATTTTTATGTGTGTTTTATCTTGCCAGCTGGCCAAATTTCAACGGTCTGTCTGCCCACTATTTTTCTTACTCACCATTATATTATCCATTAGATTTCTTACCCACCTTCAGCAGAAGGTCTCAGAGCAGGTCAAATCATATAGACAAAACAATAGACAATGTGCTCAACCCACAAGAGCAAATGTTGTAAGTGATAAACAATAAGGGGTTATAAAAGGCAATTTTACAACTATTTCCCAAAGTGTAGGGAGAGCCACTATGATGCCCTCCATATGTTGTTACACTCAGTCCCCATCAGCCCTAGCCAGCATTGTCAACATCTAGGGATGGTGGGAGTTGTAGTCCTGCCTCAGTTAAAGGCTATTATCTCATAATAGAAAAGCATCCATACTAGAACTTTGGGGATGCTGTAAGATGTTTGCTATCCCTTATTTATTCCTTTGTCCTAAAATCAGAATCAGGAGTGGGACCAAGGACACAAGTCAGGATCTGCTGCAGGTAAAAAACAAGGAAGCAAACACAAGCATAGCAGAGATGGTGAGGATTGCTTCGCACATATGCATGTATTGCCCAGTGCCTTGGAATCAAGAAAGGTGCAAAGTCAACTCAGCGGCAGAGCATCTGGATTTTGCATACAGGACCAATCCCTGGCTTCTCCAGGTAGGGCTGGGAGTGATCACTGCCAACGCTGAGCTAGGTGGACCAGTCGTCTGCCTGACTCAGCATAAGGCAGCTTCATATGTCCCTCTGACTCCAATGAAAAGCATGGTGTCTGAGGAGATACCTAGTTCTGTTTCTGGTATGAGAACATTGGCAGTTCACTCACACATACAAGTCGTCGCTGGATGGAGCTGCAGCAAGTAATGGAAAGGGTTGTTTTAAAGCAAATGTAGTGAACCTTTGGCCCTTCGGCGCCCATCTGGGACTCCCATTTCAGAACTCAACTTGAAATTTTGACGTTTAAGTGGTGTGTGGGGGGTGTTATTGTTTTTCTTTGTTATTATGGTATGTCTTTTTGTGTTTCTATACTGGAAACTGAAAATCCCCACTCACAGAAGCTGCTGTTACCTGAGGAGGCGCCAAAGGAAGCTTCCCTCCAAGGGCTTTGGGGAAGGTGGCAGGGATTTTTAGCAGGACCCATTGGTGCGGAACCTGTTAAGCTCTCCTCCCCATGCACCTTGATCCTGATGGGAGCTGGACTCCAACAGCACCTGATGTGCTGATGTTTCTGCTTCCCTCATATAAGGAGTGTGTCCCACTGCTGAGTTTTGGTCCTTTTCTTAACATTATGACTCCTTTCTCACCCTTGAACACTTGGCTATTTTGCAACCAACACTACATTACCTGTGTTGTTTCTGCTGTAGCATTTAACTAAGCACGAGTGAGACCTCTGATTACTAAGTAAAGCATTTAAACTTGCTTAAGGTTGTGGTCCAGTGACTCTGAGAGTGGTAGAGCCTTTCTCAGAGAGTGGGAGCCTAAGAACCATTTTCCCCCATGCTTTGCAAACGCTAAATATCGTATTGCCCCAAATATAAGTTGCACCTGAATATAAGCCACACCTTTAAAATTAAAGGGGGGTAGGAGAGAAAAAAGGGCAATACCCAAATATAAGCAGCTCCCTTAAAAATCCGCAGGCACTCACACCCGTTCTGTTTTACCATAACGTTCTGTTTCAGTAAAGGTAAAGGTACCCCTGCCCGTACGGGCCAGTCTTGCCAGACTCTAGGGTTGTGCGCCCATCTCACTCAAGAGGCCGGGGGCCAGCGCTGTCCGGAGACACTTCCGGGTCACGTGGCCAGCGTGACAAAGCTGCATCTGGCGAGCCAGCGCAGCACACGGAAACGCCATTTACCTTCCCGCCAGTAAGCGGTCCCTATTTATCTACTTGCGCCCGAGGGTGCTTTCGAACTGCTAGGTTGGCAGGTGCTGGGACCGAGCGACAGGAGCACACCCCGCCGCGGGGATTCGAATCGCCGACCTTTCGATCGGCAAGTCCTAGTCGCTGAGGCTTTAACCCACAGCGCCACCCGCGACCCTGTTTCAGTAGCGATATCTGTTTCAGTAGCGATATCATAAAAGCCAATTTTTGTAAGGTCACAATTTTAAGCTGCACTTTAACTTTTCACGGTCGAAATATGGGGGGGGGGGCTTATATTCGGACCAATATGGTATATTCCAGTGGGGGGGCGGTCTTTTGACTAGAGCCAAGGCCCACACATTTTCAATTCAGGCAGTCAGCCATTTTTCTTTTGCAGTTTCCCACACATGTGGGACTCCAGGAATAGTTGGTATTCCGTGGTTATTTCCCAACAGAAACAGCAATGTCCTGCAGCATATATGACTGTCATATAAAACGTAGAGCCATTCTCATTAGGTTTCATCTAAGTGGAAACAGCTGGGGAATCTATCATTGGTTGATTTACAACTCCACCAGAAGCCTATTTTCTGCTCCTTTTTGGCACTTAAAATGTTCTAGGGATGGCAGTTTTGAAAAGTTAACCACAGGGTCTCCTGGAAAGCTCCCAGTGCTAGTAATATGGCTTTGATTTTCCAGACTTTAAAATTACTGTATTATTGGCAGGGTATTATGAATAACACTGACACACACATCTGCTAATGGGCTGTTTCAGCCTTATTAAAGCATCCTCAGGTGCAGTTGTGAATTAATAAATAATAATAGGACTAGTAATATGCAAAACATCTTTATACAATATTTGAGAAGGGGAGCCTGTGGCCCTCTGGATGTTGCTGGATTCCCAGTTCCCACCAGGCCTGAAGTGAAGTGTAGTGAGATCTGATCACACACTATCTGTTCTGCCTCCTAGTGAGTTGGGGGTTGTTGGATCAGGGGCTTCCTGATGCACAGCACACATTCTTAACTATGTGCACCAGGATAGGTTTTTTTTATTAAAAGAAACAGCTTCCTATACTTAAGCTAAAACAACTGTTTTGGAGAACCGCTTTGCAGACAAGTTGTGGGTAAATTTGATGGAGCCAGGCCAAGATGCTCCAAGTGCCAATAAAACTCTTGCCCATAAGATGTGCCACACCTCCTCTTTTGAAGGGACTATTCCATTGCGCAGGCAGGAGCTGGGAGGGGAAGCTGCTCACGAGACCTGGAAAGTTGTGGCTGCCAAACTCCAGTTTCTCAACTGAAGAAGCGGAGTGAAAGAGAGAGACAGATGTGCACACAGAGAGCCAGCGAAAGAGCATGCGCGCAGCTCCTCTCAGCAGGGACAGGGCCTGAACAAGCATCTGGAAGGAGCAAGAAGTAAATATTTACAGCTCTTGATTATAAGGTCAAGAATGATATTCCCATCCCAGGAGGCTGCTTAGCCTCCTGGGGAGGGAAAGACTTGGTTTGCTGGCACTGCCTAGTGTGGGAAGGATGTGCTGATTGGAGTAGATGGAGCGGCTGGGATTTCCCCATTTGCTCTTTTCTTCTTCTTAAAGGAGATCTGCATTCCCACCCTTTTTGTAATCTGCTGCTAGATAACTGACAAGCTTAACAGAGACCATCCACACACTTAAGGAGGTTCACAGAAAAGCTCAACTTTGCAAACCTGAAGCCCTATGAATTACAGGTAAGCACAATCTCAATTTTCCCCCTAATGTTTAATCTGGCTCTTGAAAGTGGCTTTCAGTGTTCACCAGAAAGGGGGGAAACATTTTATGTGATTCTGGTGTAAGATCTGAAGTGGGGGGAAATCATGCATGAGATGTCCAAGTGTCTAGATACAGAAACTGTTCTCACAGCTCACTGTGGGCAAGATGCAGTTTGCTTTCCTGGTAGTCTTTATACCCTTAACACAGCAGTGGGGAACCTGTGGCCTTCCACATGATACTGGACTACAAACCCTGGACCACTTTGTTCTGCTAGTTGGGACTTATGGGAGTAGAATCTGCAGCTGTTGCTGGAATCCACATGTTCCGCTACCCAGAATGCCTACTTGTACTTTGTTGTAGGAAACTCCTGTTAGATGTGTTGTTTCTCAAAGCAGCTTTATTCCAACTGGAGTCCTAATTCTTCTCTAGCCACCTCTCCAGCCAAGGTGTGAACACACATAGGTGTTGATACGATGGACTGGGCGGAGGAAGGGGGCAGGGGGCGGTCTACCCTGGGTGTCAACACTGAGGGGGGTGACAAAATGCAGAGCAGCACTCACTGCAGGGCCTGCAGCGTGCCCGAGCCACACGTCTCTCCTGGGAGTGACACAGTGGCTTGGGCGCCCGCAGGCTCCATGCTGCCCCAAACGGTCTGCCCACCACCTCCCCCTTAGCTGTAGGGCGGCTGAGTGGAAGGAGGCAGGCAGACTCCTCGGAGGCCTCGCAAAGTGTTCTGCCCCAGGCGCCGGATTGGCTTGTTCCACTGCTGCTGATGGAGATGTATTTAAACAACCCTTGGGTGCACACAAACAGAAACAGCAAAGTTGTGTTGTGTTTTTAAACCTGGTATAGCGTATGGTTAACAGAAGAAAAATATTGGGGTTCACTCAAGGTCCCACAACAGCTTCCACAGCTTGCTGCCATGTTTTAATTTGTCTTAATTTGCTAGGGTGACCAGATAGCACAGAAGACAGAACTTTTACTTTTGTCATGGAAGAACGAATTCTAGTATGCAAAGGGTACCAAAATTCTCTCTTCTCTGACATTATTATGGCTATACACAGTACAATTATTTAGAGATTTCAACGGGAGGAGAGAGGGTCTATTGTGCAAGCAATGGGAACTAAACTGCTCTCACCTTTTTGCTTTAATATACCCACCAACTTGTGCTGAAGATAGCTTTGATAGCTCCTCTGTTGCTGAGGCCCCTTTGGTAGGAGAAGTGTTAGCTGTTCTGCTCAGCCAGTATAAACATCAAGTAGCCAGTAAGAAAAAGCTTCTTGGATCATGGGAAAGCTCCCACTGCCCAAGTAAATAAGCTCAGGAGAAGCCAGTTCAATGATACTGTTAGCAGGAAATGCTTCCAAATTGTGTGGAAGGAACAAAACTGCAGTCAGTAAGACTCACTGCAGACAGTCACATACATAGACAATTCATTGGGTGTAAGTGTGTCAGTAGTTACCCATTCCAGCATGTTCAGTTTCCTGATGCTGCAGTTAACACTTTTTAGATATCATTGCACACCTTTTATGCTTTGGACAGTACCTTCTGAAGACCCTACAGATGTTGTTGCTCCATCGTCCTTGACGATGTGGTTGTGGTGCCTGGGATTGATGGACTCAACATCAAGGGGGGTCCCCTATACCTGGGCTGCAGGCTGCAGTGTTGGGCCAGGTCAGGAGCATTCTTCTCCAAAAGAAGGCCTCCACTGGTGCATAAGTGCCTAGCTTGTAGCAACAATGGTGTAGCTTGGGTTTCCAGCGCCCGGAGCCATGCCCAGCATTCAACTGCCTAACAGTGTCTCTGTCACCTAGGAGATTGGAGCCGCAGAGATAAGAAAAGAGTCTTTCCGTTGTTTGGAGAGGTCACTTTCAGGTTTTTGTGGAGAAGCTGTTTTCAATTGAGCCCAGTGATGGAAGCTCGCAGCTGTACCGGGTGTTGACATTTTGCACCCCTAACAATTTTGCACCTGGGGCAACTGCCTCTGTGCCCCACCCACTACACCACTGATTTATAGTGTCTCATGTAGGAGGAAGGTGGAACAAGTGGCTGCCCTGCAGGAGCTGTCCATGCATTTTGAAGTAGCACCCACACCCTCATCAAGGCTGCCACATGTGCCGTCATGCAGCAAGCTGCACCCCGCACTTGCTTCGCCATCCTGCTGGATCATTGTAGTACCGTGAGAGGGCAAAGGGGTGGATGGAGGAGATCACACCTTGTGCATTTAATTCTTTATTAATAGTAGTACACAACTCAAACTGCCATAAGAGGAAGTTGGATGTCATATTCTGACGGGCTGAAGTGTGCAGCTCAGAGAATTTAACACTTTTTTCTGGCACTGGGATGATGTCTGATTTGCAAGGCAGGATGAGGGCCTGGTGAGCAACGAAGACAGAGAGCCAGGAGTTTGGGAGTTCCTGGCTCTGGAAAGAATGTGAGTTGAAATGGGTTGATTTGAAAGAAGGTATTGGACTCTTTGAGTTCTGTCTGAAGCAGCCGGACGCAATAAGCAGCCAGGTAAAGCCAATAATATATTTGATTGGACTGGGAGAATGCACAGTTCCAAGTTACACAGAAGCCAAGCAACCCAGAAAAGTTTCCAGTTCTCATCTATATTTAGAACAAAGTTACTTATTAATGGGTGTATTTTTATTTCTTTCCCTTCAGCTCAGTTCTGTGTCTGAGAGCAAGAGAGCAAATGTGTATTTTAGGATTCCTGGATTCTGTTCATAACGCTTGAATTTTTTTTTGAGTGTGGGGAGGCAGGGAGAGGAGTGATACTTGTGAATAATGAAGACAGTATCCCAACTATGTTATTCATCCCTGAGTCAGCCCATACTGATGTCTAAGGTGAAATCTCTGTTTAGAAATGGGAATATAGTAGATCTGAAAGATCCTTCATGCCACAAATGGAACACAGGAGCCAACTCCAAAGGCCAAGATCACGTTATGGGGATAAAATATTTGAGGGGAATGAAATGGGAGATATTTCAATGAGTAATCCAATGTCCTGGATTATGTCTACAGTTTCCACCCAGAAAGTTTAATGTTACAGTTGCATCAAAGGGAGAAGTGTGCTTTGCATTACATATTTTCCTACTTTGCATAATATTTTCATTAAAAACAATCAAGAAGCGGGTTCACTTCACACGGGAAAGCACAATGTGCATGTTCAGTAGCGCTATAACAGGCATCCTCAACCTCGGCCCTCCAGATGTTTTTGGCCTACAACTCCCATGATCCCTAGCTAGCAGGACCAGTGGTCATGGATAATGGGAACTGTAGTCTCAAAACATCTGGAGGGCCAAGGTTGAGGAAGCCTGCACTATAATATGACCTTAAAAATATTTATTTAAAAAAACCTAGATGCTCAGGAGCACTCTGGTCAGGGTCCAGAGAACTATTTGTGGAGCAGAGCAGGTGACTTGGGAGGTGCTGCTTAACAAATCAGAAAAGCCTTGGAGCAGTAATCCCTTGATTTCTATCACATGCTAGGCAATTCTATTAATATGTAAATCATGATCATGAAACACATGCTTTATGGAATTGTTTTTATTTCTGCATTTACAATTTTAACATTGTAAATGGGCTGGAGGAGATGCTCTTTTCTTCTTTTGAAGTCACTGTTGGAATTCAGATTGCTGAGAACAGGGGTAGGCAACCTAAGGCCCATGGGCCGGATGCGGCCCAATCGCCTTCTCAATCTGGCCTGCGGATGGTCCAGGAATCAGCGTGTTTTTACATGAGTAGAATGTGTCCTTTTATTTAAAATGCATCTCTGGGTTATTTGTCAGGCTTAGGAGTCCGTTCATTCCCCCCCCCCAAAAAAAAAACATAGTCCAGCCCACCAAACAGCTGAAAAAGGTTGCTGACCCCTGGCTGAGAATATCAGCTTTCAAGTTTCTTGTGACTAAGTTTGAAAACCTGAAAGCAGCAACTATAAAAGGTCATACTTTAGGGTTTTCTTTCTTCTTATGAGGGACGCGGGTGGCGCTGTGGGTAAAAGCCTCAGCGCCTAGGACTTGCCGATCGAAAGGTCGGCGGTTCGAATCCCCGCGGCGGGGTGCGCTCCCGTTGCTCGGTCCCAGCACCTGCCAACCTAGCAGTTCGAAAGCACCCCCGGGTGCAAGTAGATAAATAGGGACCGTTTACCAGCGGGAAGGTAAACAGCGTTTCCGTGTGCTGCGCTGGCTCGCCAGATGCAGTTTGTCACGCTGGCCACGTGACCCGGAAGTGTCTTCGGACAGCGCTGGCCCCTGGCCTATAGAGTGAGATGGGCGCACAACCCTAGAGTCTGTCAAGACTGGCCCGTACGGGCAGGGGTACCTTTACCTTTTTACTTCTTCTTAGAGTCTAACTATTTTGGGCCCCTTGGGACCAGAGGAGGGTAGGTGAGGCAGTTGCCTCAGGGTGTCAGACTCTGGGTAGCTGGATCCACCTCCTGCACTTGTCAGCCACCTCCTCCTCCTCCTCCTCCTCAGTTGTGTGACCACCATGCATCACGCTCCCACTAGCCAGTGTGTGCATTTTTGTACACATTACATGGCTGGAGAACTGCATTATAAAATCAAGAAAAATTGGAATTTTGAAGGGTGGCTGTGTTTGTGTTCCCATGCTGTTTCAGAATGCACAAATTTAAAAGGTTCCACCTTAAATGTGACCAAAATGGAATTTTCCCACAATTCCTTTGTTGAAGTAACTTCGAGACTTCCATTTGTGCTACAGTTTCTAAGCAAGGGTTTGGGACTTTCAAGCATGGGTACAAGAAGCTTCCCCTTTGTCCTCTGGTTTCTCCAGGAAAACCTGTTCTTTACCGCTGGATCGGAACAAACAGTGTTTCCCAGGGAAAGTGGCAGGACAAAGGGAAACTACTTGGACCCCTGCCTGAAAGTCCCAAACCTGTGCCTAGAAATTGCAGCACAAACAGAAGTCTGAAATAGCCCTTATGTGTAGACTTGGCTGGGGATTGCCTTCTTGCCTTTGATCACATTTCTATGCCAGCCAGATACTCTTCTGGCATAGAGAGGTGGTGGCATATAGAAATGTGGTCAAAGGCAAGATGGCAAGTAATCCCCCTCAGTCAAGTTGCCTGAAGGAGGCCACGTCTAGAGAATGGAATTTCCCCTCTGCAGAGAACCATCCATTGGTACCATTTGCATTTTACTATTTGAATCTCCCTTTCTCCTCTTGACGTCTGACATGAGAACAGGGTCAGGGGTGATGAGGAGGTTAAAGAGCAGTGATAAGCCCCATATGGCGCTGCCCAGGGGTCCTGGGAATGGACCCTGTGTTTACACAGGAAAGAGGCGCCATCTGTAACCAGGCGGGCAGGCGCTTGTTCTCTTCAACATCCCTCCCCTCAAGCCTCAGGGAGACACTGCTCTAACTAAATCTGTGCTCTTGATTCCGCCCTAGACCCTGCCTGGAGTTGGTTACAGTGAAGCCCCACTCTGTGTTTGTCCTTGCTTGCTCACAGAGCATTTCACAGCACTGGCAGGCAGCGAACCATTTTAGCAAAGTGTAGCATCATCACACATGAGGTTTATGTCAGCTTTGCTGTCAGCTACAAACACAAATGCTGACTGAGCCATGTAGCATGTGTTTGATTTTCCTTCTGAATTCTCTCACAGATTAATAGCATCCATGTATGGGAATTGTGCAAAAGCACAAGGAAATGTATCTTTTAATCATTGGTATTTGTAAAAACATGAACCTTCACATGCAGTATTTTTATTGTCTCTGTGGAATGCTCAGCTACTCAGTTTCAGAGACAGATATATCGGTCTAAGAGCTGTGGGGCTGGTTTAAGAGCCTTTAATGCATTCAATGCAATGGATGAAAAACTGGTTCTGTCAGGTTATCAGCATGCTTAATTCTGAACCAGGAGAAAGCCAGCCATAGAAGACACTTACTGACTCCCCAAAAGATCTCCCAACATACTTTTCTTCCTCTTTGTGGAGTTTTTTTAAATTAAGGAGTGTGTGCATGCATGTGTGAGCATGCGCACACACACATATACACACATCAAAATGTATATGTGCCCCTTTAATATTTATTTAATATTTATAAATAGGTTGATGAGCTTTCTAAAACACATGGGGAGGTGCAACATGAGGAGGTGTAACAATCTTGGCCTTCACCTTTGGTTGTTGTGGAGAATCCAGACTTCCTTTCCTGTGAATCTAGTGCATTCCAAGCATGGGCCTAGCCGGGGGGGGGGGGGCAGCTGCCTCCCTAGATCAAGTAAAACAATAGAAATACTTAACTAACTGACCATGTTGGTTCTGCCCCCGCCCCAAACAAAAGTCCTGCCCTCCCTCACAAAAATCCTGGCTACGCCCATGATTCTAAGGGGGACAGTTGTGAAGGAAGACACAAGCTACTCCCTGTTTCTCTTCCAGAACTGAACAACTGTCCTCTGAATAATTTATTTCACCTAATTGGCTAGATTTCTTGAATGTCCCATGATGAATGTGAATTGACCCTTAGGCGTTCAGGCTTGATGGAGAATTCTGTCCTCTGGAGTATAGACTAGGCTATGGGGTAAGGAGGAGGAGGGTCTGAGTGGAAGTACTTTGGGTATATACAGGATATAGGGTGGACAGGAGAAAGAAGAGGTTGGAGGCTCGTGAACCTTTGGCTGTTGTATAGAAGATTTGCTGACATTGCCTTCTATGCTACTTTTAAATAATCCTTTTCAGGATTATTTTCAGCCAGCTACCCTAACAAGGAAGATGGTGAACTTGAACCAAACGCAGTCTGGGTGATGGATGGATTATAAGAAAGATGAGGAGCCTCTCAGAATCATGCCCCATGGAGCAGAGATGGGTTAGTTTGGTTCCTGAGGCAAGACTTGCCTGTTCTGAGGATGAAGGCTCTTCTCCATTCTCTCATTTTCCTGGAAGGTTGGGCACAAGTGTTTCCACTGAGCTGAAGGCAGTTTGATGGAGGGATCATGGCTTGTGATGCTTTGCATGCCCAACTTTCATCTCCAATAAACAGATTTTGCAGGTTTGACTAGTGGCTGCATCATGCATGGGGGGGAAAGGAGTGCGTGTGTTCCCTGTACGAAGTAAAACTTGTTCCAAACCACTTTCAACTCTCTTTAAAAAGAACTTTCATGTGCCTCCAACTGAACTGTCTTGTGCTACATCCCATCCCTACTGTGGAATTCCAGATCCATTAATGGGAACTGCAAGGCAGCAGCCAAGAAGCAGGAAGTATATAACTGCCTGTCTCAGTGGTGGTGACTTTAATGGCCTTTCCTGAGCCAAACAGGATCCATTTCCCAGTGCATATTGGCAACAGCTGTTGGCATTGAAGCACAAGGCCTTTAGATCCGGTCCTGTAAATTCAGAGCAACAACGCAGCACACACACACCCATTAAAATCTCTATCTACTTTATTTACTTTGTTTGTAGACAAAGGAGGGGAAAGGGAGGACCAGAAGGAAACCTGGTTCTTCAACAGCTGAAAGTTCTTCTCAATCTCCCATTTTGCTTTTTGGCTTGCCCCACTCTGAGGGGGAATCAGGGGCAGAGCTACCTGCCATGGCACCTGGAGCGGCACAGAGGCGGGGCTAGCCAGCCCACAACAAGCATCCCTAGCCGCCCGCCACCCACGTGGTGAGCATGGGGGGAGGCTCTGCTAGCCGCCCGCATGGTGAGCTTCCCTAGGCATCTGCCGCCCACACGGTGAGCATGGGGGGGGGTCCTAGTCTCCCACCGCAGCATCATCCCTAGCAGCCCACTGCCCGCGTGAGCATCCGGGGGCACCACCTGTGCGGCGATGTCACCCGCCCTCATGGCTGACACCCAGTGTGCACCGCACCCCCTGCACCCACCATCCTCCGCCAGTGGGGGAGATAAGTCAGCTGATGAAGCTTTTTCCAAGAAAGAATGTTATTATGAAAATAAAACAAAACTTGAAAAAGCTACTCACTCTAGACCAGCCTTTCTCAACCTTGAGATCCCATATGTTGTTGGACTACCACTCCCATCATCCCTGATTGCTGCCCTTGCTGGCTGTGTGGCTGTACATAATGGGAACTGTAGTCCAGCACCATCTGGGAACCCAAGGTTGAGAAAGGCTGATCCAGACCCACAGTGACAATATTCACTTGCTTTGGGGAAGGAAAGTAGACTGATTCTTTTCATTGCAGTGGGAATATTCATTTCAGTGTATGAAGGTATCATCTACTGCAGTAAATTCCCTTTTGAAACAATGGAACCATCCAAATGTTACGAAAAAGGAGCAATGCAGATGCGAGCTCCAGATGGCTGGAAAGCCAAACAGTATGTTGATGCTTGTGGCTGTACCGTGGGAACAAAGGGGCAGTCTATTCACTGTGCTGAGCACCGGATGTTAGCTCAGAGTGTCATCTGACCTGTGCTGAAAGTACAGGGGAGGAGTTCTCTCTCTCTCTGCTGTTGGTGTTAAGAGAGTACAGACACGTTTCTCTGTACTGCTGAAAGACAGAAATAAAAGGCATGTAAATACATTTCTGTCTGTCTCTTTCCCCTCCCTGGGGAATGGCAGGGAAGAGGGGAGGAGTGGTGTGTCCTTCTCACGTTAGAGGAGGATCGCCGATAGAAGATCTCGCCTGATCTTGCCGGGAGTCGCAGACCGGGGAGGTCAACAAGGAATTAAGCCGGGTGCCTTGAGAGTGGCCAATTCCTCTGATAAGGCTTAATTCTGACAACATGGTAGCAGAACCGGTGGTTTTCTGATCCATGGAAATGCAGACTGAGAGGTTGATGGGATCGTTTGCCATCTTCTGCACCAAAGGAAAGAAGATAACGTCTGCGTTGCAGCCAGAAGCTGAACAGACGGCTGGACACCGAGAGGAGGTGTTTTCCAAGCAACGGAGCCCAAGGTATGCTGATTTTCGGGCTAAAAGTATGAACGCAAATTGATTCATTCTCTGGTTCACGGGAGCTGCGTTTGGGAAACAAACAGCTCTGATAGAAGAGGCCTGCAGCTTGGAAGCTCGGCCGCATACCAGGAATTCTTGTGGTTGATAAGCTTTCCTGTTCAAGATTGGAATGCACAGTTGCTAAGCAACGACCGTCAGTACAGTGGAAAGCTACTGACAAAAGGGGGTGGCTCAGAAAGAGCCTGGGAAGAGAAAGTTGTTTTGGCTATCTTTGCAGCTGTGCAAGGACTGAGAAACAGCTTGCAGTTTGCCTGCCAGAGTAGGCAGTAAACAACCCAGCAAAGACTTTTGGTTTTTTTACAGGCTCTAGAGTGAGAGCTGAGGCTTGGATTCAAAATGGATGCCAAGAAGGGGGGAGGCTTACCTTATCCACCTCCCCTGACTAATGACAATTATTCATCTTGGTCTGTAAAGATGAAGGCCCTGCTGCAGAATCAGAGGCTTTTTGGGGTGATTGAGAACCCTATCCCTGCAGCACCAACGCGAGGTTGGGAATCACAGAATGTAAAGGCCAGGACGGCTATAATTCTGTGTGTCTCAGATGACCAATTGGTGCATATTCAGGATTTAGAATATGTGCAAGAAATTTGGGAGACGCTGCGTAGAACACATCAGAGGGATGCTGGTTCTTCAGCGTTGCTGTATTTTGAGAAGCTGACCAATCTGAGGCTTGCGCCTGATGGAGATGTTCAAGCGCACCTGACGGAGATTAAATTTCTGCGCCAACAGATGGTGGAACGCAATTTCCGTCTACAGGAGGAAGTGTTTTGCTTCATGATGATAAACAGCCTAAATCGGACTTATAAAACGGTTCCCAGTCAGCTTGGTTCCCTACCGGCCCAGGATTTGACCGCGGAGAGGGTGTGTGCCGTGGTTTTGAATGAACACGACCGACTTGCCACACTGGAAGTAAAGGACAGGGGGAGGGAGGAACAGAGTTCTAACTCCCCCACTGATGTTGCTACTGGAGAGAATGCTGTAGCTTTGAACGTTGTCCGCTGTTACAATTGTGGACAGGCTGGGCATCTTCAGCGGAACTGTAAGAAGCCACGCCAGCCAAAAGGAGCGAAGGGCCGCTCAGCAAAGCCTGAGGCATCAGGCAAAAGTCATACCAAGTCTCAGGGAAAACCTGCAAAGGCTTTGATGTCACTAAAAGCCACACCAGAAGTGGGGAACTTATTTGTTCTTGACACTGGGTGTACACAGCACCTCAGTCCACACAGAGAACTGTTTTCGACGTTTAAGAAGCAAAGCTTCACTGTGCAGCAGGCCAACGGTCAGGAGCTGGAAGCGACCGGGATTGGGACTGTGTATCTTGAGAGTCTGAACTTGACTATAAACAATGTTTACTTGGTTCCTGAGTTGAAGTTCAATCTGCTGAGTGTTTCGCAGATTGCAAAGAAAGGACTGAAACTGTCCTATGATGCTGAAAGCTGCAAGATCTTCAAAGATGGAGAGTTGTATCTTTCTGCCAGAGAGAAAGATGGACTGTATTTGTTGACTTTTGATCAAAGTGATTACATGAAATGTAATTCTTCTGATTCTAACATGATCTCTCTCGCAGGTGTGACCAAGAAGGACGCCAGGAAGGTGCCCACAAGGGTCGACAAGGCATTTCAGCGGGTGTATGCTGATGTGATTGGTCCTCTAGCACCATCTAGAGGCAATGCAAGATATTATCTTCTGTGTGTGGATCATTTCTCTAATTTTGTCTGGATTTATGTAATGGAGAAACCACAAGAAACCTTAGAAAAGTTTCAGGAGTTTTGTGACAAGGTTAAAAACATGCATGATGCTAACACTGATTGTCTTTTCACAGATGAAAAGCCAGTTTTTCTTTTACAGGATTTTCAGGAGTTCCTGCAGAAGAAAGGGATAAGACACAAGGTTGCTGTTTCAGCGGAAGCATGGAACAGGGGTGTCTGTGTAAGGGTGAACAAAGAATTGCAAAAGGGGATGAATGCGCAATTGCTTAGTTCACATCTACCACATGAGTACTGGGCGGAGTCACTAATGTCATACTGTTATACGTGGTTGAGAAAGGTTTCAAAAGAGTTGGGAAGTTCTCCTTTTGAGAAGCTGTTCCACAGAAAACCTTCTGTTGCTCATTTCAAGGTTTTTGGGTCTCATGTGAGGACAGAAGCTCCAGGTGGAGTAAAGAATGCCAAAGGCATTTTTGTGGGATATGAAAAGGGTCTCTACAGAGTAATTTTGTCTGAATCTGGTCAGGTGATTCTCACAAAATTTCTAGAGAGTGCTCCTGAACAGGAGAGAGTAATTGTTCACACATTTCCCACAGGGAAGGATTCGGGTGATGATGATGATGATGATTTTACTGATTACAGTGGTACTGAGAGTGATGACAGTGATAGCTCAAAGAGCTCAGTTGACACAGTCATTGAGAGGAAATCTCACATAATAGATAGACCTTCACAGATGAAGGATGAACCACTGTTTACCATTGGTACTGGTTCTCCTAAGAGTCCAGAGGCTGAATCAGAGAGCAGAGAAGATCAGCACCTCATACGCAGGTCTGAGAGAGTTACAAAGGGTGTACCACCAAAGAGGTACTCAAAAGAGTTTGCTAACTTAGCTGTTGCATGTGTTGCTATTGTACACAACCGAGGACAGGTTAAAGCAGTGTCTAAGTCAGAGACAAGGACACAACAGAGAGTTGCTAGCCAAGGTAATGCAGAGGCACTCATTCCTTGGAAGCCAGACAACCAGAGAGGTACACTGGGGAAACCAGTGGCGGGGAGTTCCAAGGGTGGAACTGAAACAACAGGGGAGTGTTATATGTATAACAACTGTTTGTTTTCTTCTCTGGATGAAGCTTTGCTCGCAACAACACGCATTGATTCTTTTGGGGGAGGTTGTTACGAAAAAGGAGCAATGCAGATGCGAGCTCCAGATGGCTGGAAAGCCAAACAGTATGTTGATGCTTGTGGCTGTACCGTGGGAACAAAGGGGCAGTCTATTCACTGTGCTGAGCACCGGATGTTAGCTCAGAGTGTCATCTGACCTGTGCTGGAAGTACAGGGGAGGAGTTCTCTCTCTCTCTGCTGTTGGTGTTAAGAGAGTACAGACACGTTTCTCTGTACTGCTGAAAGACAGAAATAAAAGGCATGTAAATACATTTCTGTCTGTCTCTTTCCCCTCCCTGGGGAATGGCAGGGAAGAGGGGAGGAGTGGTGTGTCCTTCTCACGTTAGAGGAGGATCGCCGATAGAAGATCTCGCCTGATCTTGCCGGGAGTCGCAGACCGGGGTGGTCAACAAGGAATTAAGCCGGGTGCCTGGAGAGTGGCCAATTCCTCTGATAAGGCTTAATTCTGACACCAAAAACAGGGTCCCTGTCCAAAATAATGGAAGCTGCAAGGACCAGTTGACATGACTAGGCTCCATTGAAATAAACACAAAGAACAAATAAGGCAAAGAATGGTGTCTGATAGGCAATTGAGTTGGTGACACAGATAGACCAAATAGGGATGAATGATGGGGAATAGTAGTAATGGGGTGTTCATCTTTTATGGAGTATCATCCAGCCATTGCATCCTGTATTTTCCTTATGCTGGTTCTGTCTTTTCTCATGAAGAAAGGCTTTTTTATTTTTTTAATAGTGGGAGAATAGTTTAATCTCCAGTGACATAGATGCTTTTAGTATTACTCCTCCAACATTTTAAATGGGCCCTGACATATTGGGAAAGTGGACCTATCACAGCATACATTAATTGTAATATTTGTGGTGGGTTCCTGTGAACTACAAGTTTGCACCCTGCAAGAAGACACTTGCTGCACTCAGAAAGGCAAAGAGTGATGCTCAGTGGATTGCCAGACAATGTGCCCATGACTACTGACTAAAGCTGTGTCAGAGCACCCAACTCGCTGCTGACACCAGCAAAACAAAATGTATGAAAGCACGAAGAAAGCCTTTGGACCAACAGTTGGTAAAATTGCACTGCTGAAAAACTTTTCTGGAGAGATCATCACAGACCTCAGCAAGAAGATGAAGCAATGTGCAGAGCACTATCAAGAATGGTACTTGCAGGGAAACATGGTAACTGACACAGCAGTCAACAGTATCCAGACTCTGTCTTGGAAGAAATAGAGGTCTCTCCCCCCAATGAGCTGAAAAATGCCATCAATGCTCAGGCCCAGGACAGGAGGGAATCCAAAGAGAAGTGCTGGAAGCCGGTTTCAATTCCTCCTCATGACACACCTCCACAGGCTCCTCTTGCAGTGCTGGGAACAAGATTCCCTGCCACAAAACATGCATCATGACACTCTACAGCAGGGGTAGGCAATCTAAGGCCCGGGGGCCGGATGTAGCCCAATCGCCTTCTCAATCCGGCCCACGGATGGTCCGGGAATCAACGCGCTTTTACATGAGTAGAATGTGTCCTTTTATTTAAAATGCATCTCTGGGTTATTTGTGGGGCATAGGAATTTGTTCATATTTTTTTCAAAATATAGTCTGGCCCACCACATGGTCTGAGGGACGGTGGACCGGCCCAGGGCTGAAAAAGGTTGCTGACCCCTGCTCTACATGAACAAAGGTGACCAGCATGACTGTAACAACATGGAATCTTGTTGCTGGGTACTGTGGGAAACGTCTTTGCTCACATAGTTCTCAACAGATTACAGTTACTCGCTCACTGGGTCCATCTTGAATTACAATGCGGCTTTAGAGCTTAGAGGTCAACAGTCAACGTGATTTTCTCACTGTGTCAGCTGCAGGAGAAATGCTGAGAGCTGAGACACCCGTGTATATTGCCTTAATAGACCTGATGAAGGCCTTTGACATTGTCAGCTGGAAAGGACGTCACACTGCTCAACTAGATAATCTCCACAATCTGATCATGTTCTTGCACGAGAACATCCAGTATGACAGTTCATTCTCAGACACCTTCTCCCTGTTGCTGTCCTATGCCTTCAGTGCATCTGAAGATGGTGTGTATCTGGGGTCTGTTCAACCTGGCATGTCTCCATGCCAAGACAAAAGTGTGCTGGGTCTGAGAAATGCTGTTTGCAGATAACGCAGTCATGACAGTGCACTCAAAGGAAGCTCTGCAGAAACTCATCAACTCTTTTGCTCAAGTCTGCAGGGAGTTCAGCCTTACCATCAGCCTGACAAAGACCAACATCTTTGGTCAGGATATCGCTGGCACTCCATGCATTGGTGCCCACACACTTGAAGTGGTGGGCAATTTTTTCTGCCTGGGTTCAACCATAGCCAGCAATGACGCTGAGCTGGACAAGCCTATTGGTAAGGCAGCTATGACAATGGCTCACCTATCCAAAAGGGTTTGGGGGAATGTGGTGCCATTTATGCCAATCCATATCGAAGGTCTACCAGGCTTGTATGTTGAGTACGCTGCCTTATGAAAGTGAGCTGTGGGCAACTTACACTCCCCAGGAGTGATGCCTCAATTCCTTCCACATGTGCTGTGTCAGGAAGATTTTAGGCATCACATGGCAGAAGAGTGTTGACCAAAGATGTGCTCTTCCAAGTCCACATTCCCAGCTGGCAACATCAACCCTGTAGTGTGCGAATCCCTTGCAGACAACTGGACTGCAGTGCCTGGAGACAGTCTGGTCATGCATCCGTAGCAGTGATCAGAGGAGGAATGAACACTGGGAGGAGCACAGAGAAAAGAAACACAGAGGTGCATCTGCAGCAGCACAACCGGATGCCTTCATCTGCACCCACTGCAGGAAACCATGTCTCTACAGCCACAGCAGACACTGTGACTCTCCAACAGTTTGACTTCACTCCCCAGGGAACACTCCTGGATGCCTACCACTTTATGACACTCTTTATTTATGCTGATATTTTAATTATTGCTAAAGTGCTTTCATGAAAGGAAAGTGTGGTACTATGGCACCATAATGCCCTTACAATAGACAGTCCCATAACTTGCAACATGACACACCATCTTCTCCTCACCTGAGCACAACCATTTTGTTTCTGTCATTGTCCCAATGACAAACCAAAGATTCCTCTTTCCACCAGTTGTCACATGCTGAGGGTGTTATGTATGCATGCAATGCAGGCCTAGGCCTTCCGGCCTCCTGGAGCTCAGGAGCTTCATCTGCATAACAAAAGAGGGAGAGGATTCTAAAACCCTCCAATGACATTGTTAGTAGCTGGCAGGCTGCTGCTGAGATGGAGCCAGTGTTGTGGTTTGCTAATTGCAGCATTAAGGCGACCTATCACAGGTGGTGTTTGTGTTTTGCCAAGTGCTCCTTTTGTCATTCTTGTTCTTCTTGTTCCTGATGTTCCAATAAATCCTTTTTGAGCTGAATCTTGGTCTTGGGTCATGCCTGAACCCACCTACACCTCAGAGGGAATAACTGAATTTCAATAACCATATTTGAAGAAGCTATTATTTCAGCAAGCTCTGTAATCAGAGTGTACACGTTCATCTGATTTAAAACAACAATGTAGAGGTCTTGCACAAGAGCACTTTATCATAATCTCAGTATTTCATTGTTGCTGTGGGGGTTTTTTGGCCAGGGAAATGTGTGGTTGTCACAGCAGTTATAGAAACCTCCAGGGTCACCCACACTCATCAAATCAAAGACCAGATTGATATAGCTAAGTATCCCTCTTTCACAAGACCATTAAAAATAATTTTAAAAATGGAAATGGATATTGCCCTACCACCAAAAGCACAAGTTGTTGCTGCTGCTGCTAAATAACATATTGTTGCTACCCTAGTTTCTGAAACCATGGTCCCAGACCTCCCCTATTCATAAACAAACTCTGCCCTTTTGACTCACAAGTGAAAATAACTATTGGGATAGGTTTTTCCCAAATATTTCCTTCTGTACAGAAAATATTTGGGATCATTAAGAGTCAAGATCAGGATTGCTCCCCTGTACTATTTCAGTCATGCGGTTTATGTACTTATAGGTCTGTTTACCTTGTGCACTTCTGAACATTTGTTTTATTTATGACACCTTAGAATTCTTACAAGCGCCTTTCTTCTAAAAGCATGGAGCCTCGGTACCTGGTGGTGGTGGTGCTGAGTCTGGCCAGGCCAGGCCTGTCAGGTGTCGAACCACTGAGGGGGCCGAAGTGCACCTACACCTTCATCTTGCCACAGCAGAAGTTCACGGGGGCCGTGTGCTGGAGCAGCGTGCGCCTTCCCCCGGAGCCTCCGGGCCTCAATCGCTCTGAGGTGGCCGAGCTGCGTGATCAGCTGCACCACCAGCAGGCCCAGATGGAGGAGCTGCGCCGACTAGTGGAGGTGGACGGGGCCGTGGTGAGTGAAGTCAAGGCCCTGCGCAAGGAAAGCCGCAACATCAATGCTCGTGTCACCCAGCTGTACACTCAGCTGCTTCATGAGATCCTCCAGCGACGAGAGCGGCCAGTGCAGACCTCACAGCTTGAAGGGAGGGTGGCCAACGCCTCTGCCGAGGCCTTGCGCGTGGCGGCCAGTTATCGCCAGCTGGAAGGGAAGTACCATGCCCTGGCTGCCCTGGTCAACAACCAGAGTGCCCTCATCAGCCAACTGGAGAGAGACTGCCAGCAAGGAGCCAGTGGCCGGGGGAGCCCACAGGTACTGCTCAAACTGAACTGGGAGACAGAAATGGGAGAAATTAAAAGGGTCGCTAGAGCCAGTCATCTGGTGCTACTTGGCCTGCTGTGCCTGAAATCATAAATAAGGAAGGGCCAGGGCAGACTTCAGCGATGGTGGAGTCCTGATACCTGGTGCTGATGCTGACCCTGGGAAAAGGGAAGGGATGTGACAACAGCAATGCCAGGAAGACAGGAGCTGATGTTTTCTAAACCATAGCTAGGCCCCAAGCTACACTCTCCCTCCAGAATGCTGTGTCCTCTAATCCTAGGTGTACATGGTCTAGTACTTTTGCTGAGTGTGCCGCTTCAAATTGTATGTTCAGACTCACATGGCAGAATGCTGCTATAGCCATAATAGTAATAATAACAATAATAATAATTAATAACAAATCAATGTACAAAACAAGCATGTTAGGGAAAAGATTTCCAGCATAGCTTCTTCCCATACATGCTAATTTCCCATGTTTGTTTTTGAATGGAGGAGTATTCCGGCATGTGAGTCCCATCTGCAGCCTGAAGGCAAGGAGCGCTAAGCAACCTTTGACTCTCCAGTTGTTGCTGGACTCCAACTCCCATGAATCTCAGAATGGCCAGTGGTCATGGGAGTTATAGTCCAACACCTGCAGTACTACAAGTTCCCATCCCTAATTTACTGAAAAATGGAAGTATTTGATTGATGCTCAGAGCCAATCTCTTTTTGCCCCATGACTGCTCCCTGTTCAAAAAGGTTTCTGAGCCGGAGCCCTGGTTCAAATTAAGCCCTGCATAGAAAAACGCTATGGTGGCCCTCCCACACAACCTGATTTTTCAGCAGCTTATTGGAGGTAAAGTTTCCCCCCACTTTATTTCTATGTCTGCAAATGGTTGCTCCATTTCTACATGTCCAGCAACTGTTGACAGCACAAGAGCCCGGATAGAAAAAGGACGTTAATCCTTTTTACTAATTCCCTCTTTACAACCTTTTCCAACGTGGGCAATGAACACTGGGAGAACCCTTTTTGTGTCGCTGCTATTTGCCCATCTCCCCCCGCACTTGCCCACGACCACTTCAGTCTATGGAATTTTCATTCTGCCCTTACAAGGCATCCGTCTTTTAACGTGGCAGCATTGCTCATGCTGCAAAACTCTCTGCCTGTTAACAACAAGCAGGCACCATCACTGCAATGCTTCCGATTGCCTGATAGAAATGGCTTTCCTTTTGGTAAGCCGACCAAGACTTCTATTATGTACTTTTATTATGTATGTTTTTAAAAATTCTTTAGATTTTGTCTATATTTTTATAATTTTGTTATATCTACTTGTTTTTAAAGTTTGCTGATTTCATCAGCATTTTTGATAAATATTTTAGTTAACCTCAGCTGTCGAAATTTTCTTGATTAAAAAATAGGATTAAGTGGTCTATAAATGTTGTTAATTTTAAAAAATGGCTCTAGTGGAGTTAGGACAAAATACAGTCGGTCCTAGTCTAGCTTTTGGGTTTCCTGGAAGCATATTTATCACACTTAGAACTGCCACCTTATTTTCTGGTTGTGCTCCTGTGCCTTTAAGAGCCACTTGAACGTGCTCTAAATCCCCTGCTGCCCTTGAACTAAATGATGCTACACTCCAACTATACTCTTTTAGTTCTCCTATATTTTTAGGGTGAGTTATTTCTCCTTTCTCTCCACAGCCCCCCCTGGTGCCAGTGGTGCCTCACAACCCTGCAAGCATCGCCAATGAGAGCAGGGTCCATTTTGATGCCGTCAATGACATCCAGCGAGACCGGCCACACAAGGCGGCAGTGCCACAGGGCGGCACTCTTCAGCCGCCTGCTGTCGTGCCCACCAAATCCACAGGTCAGAAAGAGAGAGCAGGTCTATGAGGAAGCAGCAGGGCAGAGGCTGTGCAGGGCAAATGCCAACAGCACCAACCTCTGCCGCCATTAAGCCTAGGTCACACAAAGAACCAATGAGATGGTAAAACCACTCCTGTGGACAGTGGATTAACATTCCTCTCTATAAGAGCTCCCTGCACAGAGAACCCAAGAGGTCAGGCAGACACGTTTTTGCCAGCTTTCTCTCTATTATGCTACTTTTGTACCTGCAGGGGCTGTAGGTCTAATGTCTCCCCAAAACTCAAATGGCAAGTGCATCTGTTTATCTGACCCCCCAAATATCTTTGGAGTGTTAGCATCCCAAATTTTGCTGGCATTACCTTCTTAAAACAGGCAAGCGACTGCCAGCTACCACTGTGATTATTCCATTGCTATCTGCTGTCCCTGATAAAACATTTAACTGATCATCCTGGGCTCTTAGCAAACCATCAACCTAACAATTACTCAGTTGATGGTTATTCGGATGGTCTAACATCTGAAACAAATCCAAAGTACCTATTTTCCTTTGGGAAATGTGACAAGCTATACACTCCATGATAGGGTAGCCTGTGAATGGTATCTCATTTCTCCGCTTTCCTCCCATTTATGTCATGGGGACCTCCTGCTCCTTCCCTGAGGCATCTGCAGCCAAGAGCCAAGAAGGACTGGTGTGGCATACACAAGCAAAACCACCGCCTTCTTAATTCGGGATCCTCCAGTCCCCTGGCCTAGTACTGACATTTGAGTGAACTTCAAGGAGCAATTGCTAGTGGAGGGCCACTGATTTATTGTCATAAATTTGCATACTGAAGGAATGATCGCTGGGTGTGGAGCACATTTCCGCCCGCAGTCAAACCACAGCTGTCTGAACATCATGCCCTCTATCTAACCTTTTGCTCTCTTAGTAGTCTGCCATGCCCTGTCTGTGACCTTTGTCTCTTTCGATTAAACATTGTGCAAGGGGAAAGTGACGCGGTGGAAACAGGTGCCAGAATAACCTGTACCACCCTTCGATCTCAGGACTGGAAGATGTGTAAAGGTCACCGTCCAAAATGTATCTGTCTGGTTTTGCATATTGTGCCAATAAAAGGAGCTTCGGCAGAGCTAGCTGGCAGCTTGCCTGTGCACAGGTCACCTGCATCCAGCCTCCTGTCATCCTCCGTTATTCCTACACATACCATTAGCTACTGCAAGCCAGATAGATAGAGGCAGTTGTATCTCTTACTGGTGGGCAAAACCAAAAGGTATGTATATCACAGTATGCCTGCCCCTGGGTCTGACCTTCCTATGGCCTGTGGCCGACTAATGCTGGAGGCACAAATCTGTTGGGACTTGTGGTGTGCATTTAAATAACTGAGACCTGCATAGGAGCCCTGCAATGCTCTCATGTACACTTACTAAATGAAGCGCCTAAGATTCTACTAATATATCTTCTACTAATATATAATAATATACCTCAGGTAAGCTCATGAAGAAAGCTTTTATTTTCCCACTGGTGTTTGGAAGACCCCTGAGGCATTTGCCTGATGAAGAATTCCATGAAACTCAAAAGCTTGCACAGCCCTTCACCAACCCAAATTTGGCCAATAAAATGTGCATTCCCCTGCTTTGTTTCTCTTATCCTTTATGAAATGTTTTATGTTACAATAAACATGTGAGGTAGATTAGCTCTGACAGAGAGTGCTTCTAAATAGGAGCTCAGTGTTGTGATATCACAAATGGATTTCTGGCAATAGGTTTTTCCTTTTCCTTTTTACATATGGGGTGGCATTTTTATGCCAACACTGTTGTGTGGACACTGGAAAAAAAACTTGCATGCATGAGAAGCACAGATCCCATCTGGAAATACCCAAAAAGGCCATCCAGGTGAGACAGGGCATCACCCTATCTGTGCTACAGAACTCAATGATAACCTCCAAACTAGTCCCTGTAATTAGCTGCCCCTACTTTGTTCATCACGGGTGAACATGCGGGTGGTGCTGTGATCTAAAACACTGAGCCTAGGGCTTGCCGATCAGAAGGACGGCGGTTCGAATCCCTGCAATGGGATGAGCTCCCGTTGCTCAGTCCCTGCTCCTGCCAACCTAGCAGTTCAAAAGCACGTCAAAGTGCAAGTAAATAAATAGGTGCCGCTCTGGCGGGAAGGTAAACGGTGTTTCTGTGCACTGCTCTGGTTCGCCAGAAGCAGCTTAGTCATGCTGGCCACATGACCTGGAAGCTGTACGCTGGCTCCCTCGGCCAATAACGCGAGATGAGTGCCGCAACCTCAGAGTCATTTGCGACTGGACCTAACGGTCAGCGGTCCCTTTACCTTTATCTTGTTCATCACACAGTGTTATTCGGTCCCTGTTCATTAGTTTTTCTCTTCCTGGCACAGGGCCATGGCGTGACTGTCAAGCAGCTCAACAGAATGGGCAGACCAGTGGCATCACCATGCTACAACCAACTGGTGCCCGGGGAATCATCCAGACCTGGTGTGACCAGGAGTATGATGGGGGTGGTTGGACCGTCATCCAGCGGCGGCAGGATGGGTCGGTCAACTTCTTTATCACCTGGCAGCACTACAAGGTGTGTTGAGGATGTGGCTCCAGGTGCCACATGAAGGGGGAGAGCAAGGAGATGAAGGGGTCCAAGCTTGTGAGGAAAGCTGGGCAGGGGGAAAAGGTGGACCTATGGGATGCTTGGGGTTAGAGTCAGAGATCTGGAGGCTCATGGTGGAGCTGGGACTTATAGGCTGAAATCAGAGTCACAGGTGACAGGTGATACCAGAGGCCAGGTTCAGATATACTGCTCTTTCATGGGTATTCAGCCTTCAGTTTAGTTGCCCCAAGTTGAATTTGTAGGAAATACTTGGGGATAGGAATTCCTGCTATGCAAAAGGTTTGCAGCAGCACACCTATGAATCTGGTCTTGAGACAAAGCAAGGGTTACTCTGCCACCTGCTGTGCTATGCCCACTTAGTCAGGTGGGGGCAAAAACACATTAAGTAATGGACTGAAAACATGAGCTAAGGCCGAAATAGATGTGATAATGAGGGCAGCCATGTTTGTTCAGTCACATGGCAATCCTATTCTTGCAGTGTGTGTGTGTGTGTGTGTGTGTGTGTGTGTGTGTGTGTGTGTGTGTGTCTAGTCTTAAGATAAAAATATGTGATCTTTCGGGGACCTGCTGGCAAGTGGACCATAGAATGCTCTTATCAGGAGACCTCTGTATTAAGGGGTGAAAGCTTCCTAGATTTTTCTCAGGTTTCCTTCTCTCTTTTTCCATTACTCCAGAGGTATGGGTTGAATCTGGCTCCATCATGGAGCCTCAGTTGTCTCCTGGTCTCCAGTAGCAGAGTCAGAGCCCTGCACAGGATCTCGTTCCTTAGCAGGAGACTCTGCAGCCTCTGACTCTCATGTCTTGCTTCTGGACTAGGGTCATCACGACACATGGCAACTGACTTTGGGCATTGAGCTAGCATGGTGTATGTATGCTTTGCTGATTTCCTGCTGCAAAAGGATCCCACATATCTCTGCAAGAGAGTTAAGGCCCCAAAGTGGTCTGGGAAGGAAGTAGGAGTATTAGCTCACTCTTCTACCCTATGGCTAGCACCAACTGTTCCCCTACAGGCAGTGCCCACCTGCTAACATCTTACTTGCTGTGTTTCCCCCTGCCCTGCTCCACCTTCAGAATGGTTTTGGGAACTTGGAAGGAGAACACTGGCTGGGTCTCGAGTTCATTCACTGGCTGACTCGCCAGGGCTCGTATGTGCTGAGGGTTACCATGGAAGACTGGAGTGGGCGACAGGCATACGCAGAATACAGCACCTTTGCCCTAGAACCTGAGAATGATTTCTACCGGTTGCGACTGGGGCGCTATCAAGGCAACGCTGGTGATTCCCTCTCCTGGCATAATGGCCGACAGTTCAGCACCCTCGACCGTGACCATGATGCTTACTCAGGTAAGGATGCAGAAGGGAGATGGCTAAAAGAGGACACCAAGAGCTGGGGAGGAATGTGTTGTTTGTTCCTTATCTTTTTATCACTTTTATCCTTTTTTATCATCGATCTGGACTGATTGGAGGGGTGCCTGCCTGCCATGCTGCATCCTCCTCATGTCACCCTCCATGCCCCGACCCCCAGATGTGCCCGCCTGGGCACTCAGCCGCTGTGTCTGAAAGTATAGAGAAGAGGTAGACAAAAAATATAGTATCCAAGCAAAGCGGTTGTGGAAGCAAATCATTATTCCTACAGTAGCTATTAGACCTGTTTCTCTTGTATCAGATTCCGAGAGCATGATATTCTGCACTCCAAGGAGCTTTAGCTCACAGCTCCAAACTCTGTCTCATTTGCCCACAGTATTCAGAACTGCAAAACTGGCTCTAAACTGTTTCTCTTCTGATCCCACCAGCTGGAGGGTGCCACCTCCCTAGACTGATGGATGCTGCATTCTAAAGCTGGAGAGAGATTCCCAGCCATCAAGAGAACTTTGTCTGCTTATGCTAGCTCCCAAGTATTAAGCAGACACCTGGCTAACAAAGGGCAGAACCCTTAATAGCACTGTATGGAATCCATCTATGAAGTCCAGACCTCTCACGGAGGCACATTAAGAAGAGCCTCAGATGATGATTGCATGGTTTGAGTCAGTTCATATGGAGAGATGTGGTCCTGGAAGTATTGTGGTTCTGAGCCATTTAAGACTTTCTGGCTCAAAAGCAGCACTTTGAATTCGACCTGGAAACTAATTAGCAGACAGTGCAATCAGGACAGGATTGGTGTAATATGCTCAACCATCTTGTCCCAGTGAGCAACCTGGTTGCCAAATTCTGCAGGGGTGGGGAACGTGTGGCCGTCCTTATGTTGCTGGATGACCTCTCTCATCCTCCCTCTCCACTAGCCATGCTGCCTGGAGCTGACAGAAGCTGGAAATTCCCCATCTCTATTCTAACAGCATCTGATTTCAGGATTTGATTCATGGGCACAGCTGCCCCCCCCCCCAAAAATCAATAGAAATACATAGCTGAGGTTCTGCCCTCCACCCCCCCCCCAAAAAAAAATCCTGGCCATGCCCATGGTTTGATGATAAATTATCTATTCCCCACCCCTCTTCTTTTCCTACAGGCAACTGTGCCCACTTCCAGAAAGGTGGTTGGTGGTACAATATGTGTGCCCACTCCAACCTTAATGGTGTCTGGTACAAAGGAGGGCACTACCGAAGCCGTTATCAGGACGGGGTCTACTGGGCAGAGTTTCGTGGCGGTGCCTACTCACTCCGCAAGGTGGTCATGATGATCCGGTCTCCACAAGGCACCTGATTTCTGTACCTGGGAGTAAGAAAGGACGCATACCAAGGGCAGGTCTAGATATTTAAAAACAGGAGTCACTGAGCTCTGAAAGCTCACTTGCCATGTTCTCAGTCAGACATACAGCCTCCTTCTCAAAGCAAGCTCCTTCTAGTGCCAGTGACCTGTAGAAACTGTGGGTGCACTATGCTAACGGTGGGGGGGGGGGCTTGTGGCATTCCCTGAGCAGTTGTCCAGATTTTAAAAGAACATTTTTCCCTTTAAAAAATAACTGAAAATAATTAAAGGTGCCAAATGATGTTTTAAATGTACATGCAGCACCTTAAACAATTAACAGTCAGCACCTTTAAAAAAATTGGAAATCAAAAAGCGAAGGGGGTGTTCAGCAAAACTGAAGAGAGAATTAGCATATGGGGGGGAGGTGTTTGTTATTTTCAGTGGGTGCTTCTAGGTGGGGCCTCCTTACACCTACAAGTTTTTCACAGTGTCCACATAAGTGGCATCAAAATGCTAGTCTGAACTTTCCACCTCATTAAATTTGGATTTGTCAATTTTGGAGGAAATCCAGTGAAGTTAAAAACAAACAAATACTGTAAACAAAACAGCTTGTTGCCAGAAACCTTTGGTACCTGAACGGCCTGCAAGCACTCATCTAGAAACACATGTTTTAAATCTGACGACACATGTTTTAAATCTGCAGCTTTATACTTACCTACCAGGGAGTAAGCCACACATGAGTCAATGAGTGGAGGTGTATAGGACTGCATCATCTTCACTCTCTACAATCCAGGTGTAACAACCCAGTTTGTTGTGACATGTGAAGCCTTGGAGGTTGCATTCTCCCCATCACATGCCAAAAAAGGAAATAAAAAACTTCAGTTCCCCTAATTAGAAGCACAGTTTGTTGCTGTGTGGAAACTTTGCAAATGATAGTGTGTTCAAACTATGGTTTCTTAACTATCCAGGATTATGTGGTTTGTTCCATGCTGCTGTATACTCCTCCCTCCCCACATTGTGGAACTAGTTACTCTTGCAGAGGCTGAAACACCCCGTGGTAGAAAACAACACTGCAGCGATTTAAGGATCACCACTTTCATAATCCTAACAGAAGCGTCATTAGCACTGCTGTAGCAGACTCTGGGCTCATCCAGACTTCTGTGCCGTGTTTCTTGGCACAAGTGTGTACTTTAAAGCTCTGTGTCCAAGCACTTTTTCATTTTTGGTTGCCCTAATGCTTTCCCTGCAAAAACCCACGCTCTACTGCCGAGTCTGTGCAAACGGAAATCACAAAAAAACCCAAATTGCCATTTGTTCTGAATCAGCGTTAAAAAACGGACATTTGTATACAGTGGTACCTCTGGTTAAGAACTTAATTTGTTCTGGAGGTCCGTTCTTAGCCTGAAACTGTTCTTAACCTGAAGCACCACTTTAACTAATGGGGCCTCCCACTGCCACTGCGCCACTGCTACGTGATTTCTGTTCTCATCCTGAAGCAAAGTTCTTAACCCAAGGTACTATTTCTGGGTTAGCGGAGTCTGTAACCTGAAGCGTATGTAACCCGAGGTACCACTATATGCCCAATTGCTATGTGAAGGTGGCAGAGCGAGAAAGTGAGGAGCTGGGCCTGATGGTAAAGTCCTGGCAAGAGGCTTCCCATTCATGCTATAAACTCTAGAGTTAACACAGTTCCTGGTGATCTATTCTGATTGGAAAAGGCTTAAGGAAAGGGCCTCCTCATCCTTTTATCAGAGATGGAAACCTGAGGCACAGTAGAGCTAGCGGTGAAAGAAAGCCATGATTTCCACTCCAGTCTGGATTTGACACAACCAGCACTGTTTCTGTTCCACTACAGTTCTGTTTCTGCCAAATATTATGTTATTTATCTTGCTGTCCATTATTCAGCTTAAGGTGCATAACTTGTGTAACTGACAACTGTTTATGTAAGCTACATAACTTACATTCATTTCAATGTAAAGGAAACAGCAAAATACAACAATAATTAGGCATTAATTAGAACTCACAATATATTATACAAATCCCATAAATGAAGACAAATGTATTTATTTTGCATAAACCTATTTTGTTCACTTAAATTTGAAATTTTCTTGCAAGGAAGTCCACAATCTGCCCTAAAAATAAAGTATGCAAGTCTATTAGTTCTTTCAGATTGGTTGGGTATACTTTTTTTGACTACTAGCAGAGTTCTTCCAGGTTGTGAATGTCCTTTGACAAGGCACACAAACCCAGCCTCCTGGATACAGTGGAACCTTGGAAGCCGAATGCCTTGAAACTCGAACATTCAGGCCCCCGAATGATTGAAAACCGGAAGTGAATGTTCCGGTTTTTGAAGATTTTTGGAAGCCAAATGTCTGGCACGACTTCCAGTTGACTTCAGTAACCCGCTTTTATCCATCCTTCCATCCTGCAAACTCCCAAACACGCTGGCGGATTCTTTCTTGGCTCCTCCGCCTTGCCCAATCTCCCAGCCTGATTCCCCTCCACCCCCAGCCAGATCTTGGCAGCCTCCTGCCCATCCAAGGCCCTGGGACTGTGGGTCGCTGTATGGATTCCCTCCCCTCTTGAAAATGTTTGCGTACTTTCTCCTCTTCCTTGTTTTTTCCGGGGTTGCCTCCCCCTCCCCCTTGCACAGAATGAGACTCTTTCACCAAAGCCTTTTCTTACCCGACAAAGGGGACGTTTTATTTTGCAGGAGGTTTAAGGGTTTGTGTTGCTTTGTTTTCCATGTATATTTTGCCTTTCGTTGATGTTAAATTTAATGTAGAGCTTCCTGTTTAGTGTAAAGCATACCACAGATCCTCCCTCTTCAGAAGACTAAGGCTGCCTTTTCAGGGCCTTTGAGTGACTCTTGTGGTGTATTCTTTTAAAATACAACAGCAACCACCCCGCTTTGAAATGCTGCTGCTTCTATCGGTGTGTTGTATCCCTACATGAACACACAGGAATTTAAGACTCCAAACAACCTGAGACTTCAGTTCTTCTGAATGCAGTTATTCCATAATTGCTCTGAAGTGGTCTCATTGTCTCCTTACAGAGTGCTACGCTGAGGTCTGTCTGTTTTTGGTACTTATTTTGCATTTTTGTGGCTTTTTGTTTTGTTTTTGTGACTGTGTGGAACCCAGTTCAGCTAC
This sequence comes from Podarcis muralis, assembly GCF_964188315.1. Taxonomy (NCBI): domain Eukaryota; kingdom Metazoa; phylum Chordata; class Lepidosauria; order Squamata; family Lacertidae; genus Podarcis; species Podarcis muralis. Next base: position 40,132,381 of record NC_135671.1, on the reverse strand, counting down.
TGATTGTGTGACTGCAGTACACTGTTTATTGCTTTCATTTGATGGATCAGTGGTCTCGTTATATAGTAAAATTCACGTTAAATTGCTCTTCTAGGGGTTGTTTTTAAAAGGCTGGAATTGATTAATCCATTTTGCATTACTTTCTATGGGAAAGCACACCTTGGTTTTGGAATGCTTTGGTGTTGGAGCTGACTTACGGAACGGATTAAGTTTGAGAACCAAGGTACCACTGTACTCTTAACCACTTGTAGATCTTCACTCCATCAAGGGATGAGCCATCTGCGTGTGACTCCTCGCTTCTGCAGCTTATTCCTAACTGGATGATGTGCACAAGCAGGTGCTACAGATACAGCTCCCTCCTGAGCTAGCTGCTGGGGCTGCACATACATACCCCTGCTGCCATCAGATAACCTCAGCTGCATGTAAAATGTGGTTAAAATGTCAATCACGTTTTCAGAAAGGGATTTGGAGGAAATGAGTATGGATTTAAGTTTCTTTGGTCCCTGTCTGAACTGTGTGCATCCAGGCCCTTGTCTATACTTTCTCATTTTGTACCTCTTCAATTGACTAGTGTTTAGCAGTGGCTCCCATGGGTCAAAGGTAAGGATCTTGCATATCACCTGACTCTTCTTATTGGAAATGCCACAAATTGAATTTGGGACCTTTGACATCCAAAGCATGTCCTCTAGTGCTGAGCTACTGTCCTACTTCTAAGAAAGTTTAGAAACAGGGGTTTTAAAAAATGATCTGCTGCCACTGACTAACTCTAAGGCTGCATACGCATGACATTTTATTCTAGAATCAATGATGACCGAGTACTTGTTTTTTCTTCCTGATCCACACACAGATATATGGGTGGCTATTTACCAAGATCACAATCATCACTCCCTCCATTCATCTGGGGCACATGGAGGAAGGAAAAGGTGTGGATAACCTAATAGAGGGTCAGGGTTTTCAAGCACATATCAAATAACTACACCCATCCTTGTAGATGGCAGGATATAGATTGAGAGCAACATGTTAAACATTGAGAAAAACTTTTTGTTATTGGGGGGGGGGGGAATTGTGCTACAAATGGGTGAGTGTTTATGTAGTCTGTGATTAAAGGACTCTGCTTCTGGGCACTGTCCCATGTGGGTCTTCCCAGCACAGACCAGTCTTTTTTTTAGAATTGCAGAGTTGGAAGGGACCATGAGGGTCATCTAGCCCAACCTCCTGCAATGCAGGAATCTTTTGGCCAACATGGGGCTGGAACCCACGACCCTGAGATTAAGAGTCTGATGTTCTACTGACTGAGCTATCCCAGAAACAATTCGCAGACCAGTCTTTTGATCATTTTTATACAGGTTGCTGGCCCTTTGAACTGTAGAAACCAGGCAACATTTCAATGGTGGGGGAGAAAACATAATTTTAATTGCACCCACTTTTTTAATGCACCAGGGCAAGAAATAATATCTACATACATGGTAGAAAACATTTGCCCATAAACATGAGACAGAGTGTTGTAGATAGATCTGAAACCTTTCAAATTGGAGATTAAGATACAGCACCCTGTACTGATTTGTTTTTCCAAGATCAATGCTAATATCACAAATCCTGCACAGATTACCTTATTTGATAAAACATTGCTATATTGCCTTTCAGCCCTAAAAAGGTTTCCCAAAGTGGTTTACAACAATACAGTTTTTATAACAATTAAGAAAGATTTGCATAAAACTGCCTTTTCTACATGCTCAATGGGAAGGGAACTGGGTTCTCTGAACAGGACTGTTAACAGAGCACAGCTACCCCAACCAGGCTCCTCCAACTTCTCCATCCCTGACCCTTTTTATTTCTAGCCGCACAAGCTCTAGGAGGCAGAGAGCATTGCTTGAAAGGTCAAGCTGCAATGTTCCCATTCTTTCTGCAACCTCCCTGAGGAAAGACACCTTGCTAGTACAGTATGGAAATTTTCAATCTCAGCCACCTACACTTTAGTTCCTTTTATATAAATAATTTTTATTGAGATTTAAGATCACCCACCAACACCAGTAAAACATCAAATCTTATTACATATATCCTACTTTATGCTCCGTAGAGCTGTTGACTTCCGTCCTTCCTATTCTATCAGTTTTCCTATCAGTTTTCCTATTCTAGTCTATAGTTCACAGTTTCTTTGATTAGATATTACAACATGACATAAGATTTACTTCAATCCTGCCAAAGTTTTCAAATTTGTAGAGTTCTCATATAGATCAAAATTTTACACCATTCTTTTTGGTACTTTGTCTCCTCCTGATTGCGAATTCTGTGTGTCAATTTAGCCATCTCAGGGTATTCAACCAGCTTTATCTGCCATTCTCCTATTGTCGGCATCTCCTGTTGCTTCCACTTTTGAGCTATCAGAACTCTGGCTGCAGTTGTTGCATATAAATATAATCTTTGATCTATCTTTTTAATCCCTTCTCCCACCAAACCTAGCAAAAATTCTTCCGGCTTTTTGGGAAAACTATACTTAAACATCTTTTTTAACTTGTTATAAATCGATTCCCAGAACTCTTTTAATTTATTACATGACCACCACATATGAAAGAAGTCGCCATCCTTTTCCTTGCATTTCCAGCAAGTTTTACTACTAGTTCTGTACATTTTTGCCAATTTGGTGGGAGTAAGATACCAACGATAGACCATCTTCATAACATTCTCTTTTAAGGCAGAACAAGTGGTGAATTTTATACTCTCATTCCAGAGTTTGGCCCATACATCATAGTCTATGTTGTGTCCTAGATCAATAGCCCATTTTATCATAGCCTCTTTTATAAGTTCGTCTTTTGTATTCCATTCTAATAGGAGATTATACATTTTTGAAAGTAGTTTAGACTTACTTTCTATAATGTCTATTTGAAATTTCGATTTTTTGTCTTCAAATCCTAATTTTTTGTCCTCTTTAAAAACATCATTGACTTGATGGTATTGCAACCATCCAGTCAATTTTCCAGCAATACAATCATAAGGCTTCAATTTCCAACCTTTTTCGGCCTTCATCAGAATCTCCTCATAGGTGGCCCCTCTCCCTTCTATGTTCAGTTTTTTAACTGTTAACATATCAATTGGTGACACCCACCACAGTGTTTTCCTTTCCAACAAATTCTTGTATCTGTCCCAGACTTCAAATAGAGCACCCCTTATCACATGATTTGTAAACCCTTTATGCACTTTTGCCTTACCATACCAAAGATAGGAGTGCCATCCAAATCTATTGTTGTGCCCCCACCTACACTTTAGTTCCTAAAGCTGTAGCAACACGATAAAAAGAAACTTGGCCTCCTCCATGTCTTGCTGCGTTTGGAGAGTTTTGCTAGAGCTTGAAGCAGCACGCATTCTTTCTAATCATGACTCCACCTGATACAGGAATGGGGACCTCATTCTGAGCCACTGCTGAACTACAACTCCCATCAGCCATGGTTATTTTCAATGTTGCTGGAGCTGATGGGACAATAGTGCTACAGGTTAACCACCTCTGAGCTAATGGAAACTACTGACAAGACCAGTAGTAGTTTTCCCACCAGAACACACAAACATGATCCTCTCATGCCAACTGCATATGAAAGTTCAAAGAGCTGGTAAAAGATCATGATGAACAGGACAGAAGTGTTATCTTTGTAAAGCCTCTTAGTTCTTTTAAGGTCAGTTTAACCACTGGAAGTTAGGACATCCTCAAGTTCCACAGACAACTGGCTCCAATGGGAGATGTCAAGGAGGGCTGATTGGACATAAGATGGAACACATCCACACAGTACTAGCCTTCTTTACTAGTTTCCCCAAAGGATCCTAGGAATTGTAGTGGGTCAGGGTGGTGAGAATTGAGGAGAGAAAATTACTATTAAAACCAGTTTAAATCTATGGCTAAGATACATCTAGAAGATGAGCTCTCCAGAAAAGAAATAAGACTGACAACAAAAGCAAAGAAAAGCCACACTGAGAAGATAAGACAAAGTGCAGAGCCAAAGAGAAGCCCAGAAATGATCAATGGGGAATTCATGTGCATCATTAGAACTGTTCAGCTTGAAGAAGAAAAAAGCCCCCCTTCCCAGCCATGCTCACTAGTTTGCAACCTGGCATTCATCTCCCATCCATTCCCGCTCCAGACATCCAGGGGGTTAATTGCTGCTCTCGCCAGCCTCCTCTTCCTTCAGGTCTTCCAGGATGAGCTCATTGATGTCGCAGAATGCCAAGCTGCCTTGACTTAAGCAGGTGGCCACCGTGGAGCCAGTACTATCATGCTCTTGGCTGGGGTAGATGACTTTGGGCAAGCTGTTCTTGACGCGGCTTTGGGGATGCACACAGTGAGTTCCTGGTATATGGGGCTCTGTAAGGGGACAGGAGGACACGAGGTGAAATGTTTTGCTGGACCAGCCACACATGAACTCACCTTCCTACACTCCCTTGTTTCCACACTTTCTAGAAGGCAGTCAAGCTCTACTCCTCCCCCCTCCCCCAGCCAACATTCCTTCTGTGCTGATCATGGCAGCAGTACGGGAAAAGTTCCAATACTCCAGAGAAATAGTCTGCACATTGTCTCTCATGAACATGAAGCACATTTTGTAGAGCCACAGGAAAAGGGCAAATACAGGAAGGCACTTTTTTCCCTCTGCCAAATAATATGCCTGGAATTTTGCTCCAACGTCTAAGTCTTTCTACTCTGGTCCCATTCCTGCAAACTGGGACCAGATGCCACTTGGCATGGCAAGTCAGCAACACATGGTGGCCCCCTAGCAGGGAAGGGACACCCCATGGCACAATGCCTATTCATTGAACATTCAGCCCCACCTCTTCGGTTGTAGCAATCCTCTGCAAAACACGAATGCTGCTGTCTGCTTCTTGGTCCCAGCTTCTTGCGAGGTGGGATGATAAAACTCGGGAGAACAGGGCTGTGGCAACTGTAGCAGGGAGACGGGGTCCCCATCTGGGCCGAACCACTGCAGTCAAGAGATGGAGGGGGTGCCTTTATTTATTGATACATTTACTTATTTTCTGTCATGTTCTGATATACCTCATTTTTTAACTAATTTTTTGCCATTTTATTTCGTGGAGCTCTCAGGAAGACCATTATACTGCGCAGAAAATTATACCAAGAAATAAGGAATCAACCTAGCTCAAAACATCAATGCTGCACATCAGAAACCCCACTTCTCCCAGTGCCAAGCATCCTAGGGTAGAGCACTATCACATTTAATTTCCTTTGGGTGAAGCAACACCAGAACAAATAATACCAACTATGTGGAAGAAGCACCCTCCTAAAAACAGACAGCAGAATCCCACAGGACAAACTGCGCACCCCCTGCCACAAAAGGCTACGCCTGTTTCTAGCTAACTCAGGAAAGAAACTCATAGCCTTTTCAACTGGCAAACTGTTTTGTTTGCTCCCTTTAGCTGAAAGAGGTATTTCCAGGCTCTGAAGATTCCCAGCCCTCAAGGCATACTAATATTTTTTGTTAAACCCAGATTAGAATCATAGAATGGTAGATTTTGAAGGGACCATGAGGTTTACCCTCTGAAAAAATATCAGCCAATCTTTTCTGACCAATAAGTGAGAGATCAATTAAAGAAAGGAAGGTCAATTAGAATAACAAGATGACTTGTCTCAATATCCTTAGTTATATGCCAAACAAGATTGCTGACTGTGGTAAAAGCTATTTATTATTACTTATTAAATTTATTACCCACTCTTCACCAGCCAGTCCCAATCCTACAGCCCAGTCTTATGCTTACACATGCAGAAGAATCACACTGTGTTCAATGGATCTTACTTCTGAGACACTGGCTGCGTGCAAACTATACCTTTAAAGCACACAGCACTTCCTTTCCCTCAAAGAATTCTGAGCACTGTAGTTTACCTCCCTCAGTTACAATTCCTAGCAACCCTTAGGAAACCACAGAGCCCAGAATTCTTTGAGGGAAAGGAAGGGCTTTGAATGCGCTTTAAAGGTATAGTGTGTACGCAGTCCATGTCCAATCCCCTGCTAATGCAGGAATTCCACTGCCATGCCATTCATAACAGGTGGCCATCCGGCCTCTGCTTAAAATCCTCTAGAGAAGGTGAGCCCACCACCTTCTGAGACAGCCTGATGTTTCAATGTCCAACAGCTGGTACAATCAAGAAAATAATCCTAATGTTTATAGTCTAAATTCTAACATGAAACTATTGGTTCCAGTCCTGCCCTCTGGAACAATGGAAGACCAATGTAGATACTGAAGTCCCCCTCTGTCCTACACTCTCGAGTCATTCAGTCTGTGCTGCTCACCTGAAGGTGCGTCCACACGAGGGGCAAGTGAACTCTGCTGTACCCCACATTTTGTCTTCAGGCACTGGGTCATACTTGTTCCCACACAGGTGACAACGGGACACCTGTGGAGGGCATCAAATGAGAAGCTAAAAAGGCACCCAAACTCCAGCAATGAACCACAAAATGAAATGGCAGCAGACTCCGTTCAAGTCCTGCTGAAGTCCTCTATAGAGCAAGCTGCCCATATGAGATGTGGCCCCAATACTGTTGCACCCTTGATTGCAGCTGCTTTATTTCTGGTTGCGGGGAGTGGTGGTGGCTGGGAGCAGTGGTCTTGGAGTGAAAAGTAGAAGAAAACACATAGAGTTCAGCCCCCCACTCTTTGTCCATGCTCCACTTTCACTCCCCTCCCCCAAAAAACACCTCTATAGAGACACTATCCATGCTGTATATGGATTTGGTGGAAGACCCAGTTTTAACCCAGGTCTCTTGCCATCATGTCTCCTTGGTCTTCCCTCCCTTTTTGAAGTCTACTCACCACGTAAGTGACAATTTTTGGGGAAGGTGATTATCTCAGTTGCAACACCTCTGAAAATAGATTCTCTCTGGCATAGGAATAAGGAGCCAATGGAACTTCTTTAATTTTTCCAACCCCAATTACTGGGGGGGGGGGGGTTGTCATCAGAAGTCAGCACATTGGAAGGGGAGGGTTAACCAGTGTGTGACACACATACACACACACCCTAGCAATTAGGCTGAAAAACCCTTCAGTAGCACCTCTGGAAGCCCTTTTTCAAGCCTAACTGCTGTGAGATGCATTTTGCCTGTGGGCCAAAGAATTTTCACACATACTTTTATTTTTCCTTTTAAATTTAGGCAAAGATGGGGAGACAAAAGAGGGAGGAATGGGAGAAGCGAGGGTAAAGAAGGGTTACTATCCTGAGAAAACACCCATCTCCCTTTTACTTGAGCTACCTCAGTGGTTGTACGTGGCCATCAGTTTGACCCTTTGAGGCAGATGATCCACGACACATGGTCATGCATGCACACACACCTGTTTTCTCTTTGGGACTCGACGCCACCACATACTGTCACAGGGCTGGCAGGAAAACTGACGGTCTTCAGGCGGGATGCGGTTCTTTTCGGCATTGTCAAACATGCGCAGGTTCTTCTGCGTCAGAGGCAAGCACTTCAGCTGCTGAGCAACCTCCTGGGGAAGAATAAACATGAAGCGTATGAATGTGATCTCCTGGGTGGTCCTCCAAGGGCCAGGAAATTCCTTCATGGCCAAGGGCAAACCCGCTTCCCTCACACCTGTCCAACTTGAGCAACTGGTCAGAAGACGACGATGAAGAAGAAAGCTACTGTGGCCCTGTTCCTAGTGGATGGGCCTGGGTGTATGTTGACCAACACTGAGGGAGAAACAAGGGGCTGATCCAGACTTCCTTTTGTGACATGTTTCTAGGCACATGTCCAGGCCGTAAAGCACTGTGAGCAAATGCGCTCCCCACCCCCCACCCCGGCAACACTTTCTCACAAAAACTCGCTATTTACCACTGAATTGAGCAAACTGCAATCTGCAGAAAACCCGAATTGCTGTTTGTTCTGATTCAGCATTAAAGGGCAGGTTTTTGCAAGGAAAACACTCAAACACGGAACTTTAAAGTGTGGACCTGTGTCTAGAAAGCTTGGGGCAAAAGGAAAGTCCAAGAACCAAGGGTCTGCTGGTTATGGCAAGAAGGTGAACAGGAGAGGAAGAGAGACTTCCGTGCTCTCACCACCAACAGCTTCCCCTTCCCTCCTGGCTAGCCTTGCATCAGCTGAGAGCAGCCGCAATCTGGTGGCCTCTGCACCTGCAGCCCATCTCCTGGCTGTAGCACCAGCTGCAAAGCAGAGGCAGGGCTAACAGCTACAATTGGTTTAAATGTTTTGTTTTAACTTTTTAATTTGGGGGGGTGTTGTTTTTATTGAGGAAGAAGAGATGTGTTTGGGAAGAAAATAAGTGGGGAGAGCAGGGGGTCAACCACAGTGGTTCTGGGTAGGGGAACGTATGGTGTGGGAGGTGGGGCAGACCAGGTAAGGGGCACACGGTACAAGCAGTTAGTGACTGTGCCGTGTGCCAGCCCCTGCTTCAGTCCGGGGAATTTCGGTTGTCCTATCAGCCAGCCCTTGGGTCTGCAGCTGCTGTTGTTGAATTTTGGTTTGGCTCTGAGTAAGACCTCCCTCATCCATGATCTGATGATGGACATGGAGGCTGATTTGGTCTGTACCACGAACACCTGGGTGGCTGAGCAGGGTGGAGTTGGTCTCACCCAGCTGTGCCCACCTGGGTACTCAGTGAACAACAGAGCAGACCTGAGGGCTGGGGAGGAGGAGTTGCTGTGGTCTGTAGAGACTCCATCTCTCCAGGCTCTCCGTCCAGTTGTGGGAGGATCTAGAGTGTGTGTTCCTGGCACTGGGCAATCAGGACAGATTAGAGATTCTGTGCCAGGCAGCCCTCCCGTCTGTGGTTCAACACTGTAACAGAAACAGGCATGGCTTGGCAGGAATTAACTTTATTGCTCAATAACCAAGGAAACAGCACACGGTACACCCAAGTCAGTTAAGCAAGTCAGTTGCAGAAGCTAAAGTTCCTGCCCCTTTCTTCCCTTTATTTCTACCTCCCTCCTTGCATTTTTTCACTGTGACTCAACTTTTCTTAATTGTTCCAGCCTTTTCTCGACTTCATTCCTGCGCTGAGAATGGGGGAGGGGAAGGAGTCTAATCAATACTGTATTGCAGAGCAGGAGACACAGCCCCTGCTCCTTCTCTCTCTGCGTCTGCCTCTCCCCTTCGCCTTCACTCTCTGCTGATGATTCCTCTCTGCCCCACCAGTCTGAATCTGGTTCAAAGTCCCCTTCCTCCTCAGGTGCTTCCTGGGCAACTGGCTGCCACCACTCTTCCTGCCATTCTGCTGCTTTGCCACCCTCCTCGCTGCCCAGCTGTCTCCCTGCCTGAGCTGACAGAGCTGGTTTTGGAGGCAGGGTTGAGGACTCCCAGACTGCTGGTTTGGGGACACTTCGACATCCATGCCAACGTGACTGGCTCTGGGGTGGCTCAGGACTTCATGGCTGCCATGCTGACCATGGGGGTGTCCCAAAATGTCACCTGCCCAACACATGTGGACCTTGTTTTCTTAACTACAAAGGTCAACCTTGGTTGCTCATTAAGGAATGCAGGAACATAGGAAGGACTGAGGTCTTGGAATGCCAACATTTTGAGCATTTTCTAACAATTTAACATTAACCTTCCCAATTCTCTGTAACAGACTCCAATTCTCATGAGTCCTAGCCAGCATGACCAATGGTCAGAAATGATGGCAGCTGTTGATTGCTTTAACGCTCCGTACCAATGTAATAAAGTTTTAATTATGACTTAACGGCACATCAGTATGGTGGATTCTCTTTTTCTTTCTCTGATCTTTCCCTTATTTTCCTTATTCCACCCCCAATGGTTCTGTCCCAGTAACCACAACAGTCCAGCCCTGGACCTAGTCTCACCTTTATTTTCTCATCACTCTTGTCATTTCGTTTCTGCAAGGAAAGAAATAAACTATGATGCACAACATTATTAAATCAACATAACCTAGTACACATTGTTTGAACACAAGAACATTCACTGAGCATATCCTTCTCACATGCTACATGCTGTTTATAACTCTTGAGGTTTTTCTCTGGTCATCCTACAAAATTAGGACCAGATTTAAAAACACAGCGCTTGTGCACACAACATATTTTGCACACATGCATACAAACAACATACTCTGCATATGCACACATACAAACCTAAGCAAGTGACATCCACTGAATTTTTAAGAGTTTATTCCTGCTTTGCACCTGGTCCTCTCCTGGCGTTCTTTTCTTTTTAAAAGAATTAAAGAAGATGTAAGTAAAAGAAAGACATGACATTGGAATGAACCACCTAAGATCAGGGTGCAACTCAATTGTGTGTCTCGCCCCAGCTATTGGAAGTGAATAGAATATGGAATAAGACCTTCACTGCTTTCTGTTTTGATATTTTATTAATGCAGTTAGGAATTCAGGGACAAGACTAGTGGCTGGCAGACAAATGTGAGATTGAGCTGCTGGTATCATTGCTACACAAAAGGATGGCTCAAGGTAAGTTGGTGCCTGTGAAAAATCCAAATGGTGTCTTTTCCCTCTCTGGGTGCCGTCCTCTGGGAGGTTCTCCTCCACATTTCCCATTTGGTTCGTTGGTAGGATTGTGCCTGCCCCTTTAGATCTTTCTGCTTCTTGTTCTCACTAGCATCAGCGCCAACTAACCTGGCTGGCTTGTCTTAGTCATGTTACACAAGCAGCTCAGAAAAAGAAAGGTTTAATGGTCTCTCTAGTGGGAGACCCTAATTTACCTGAACTGCACACACCCCAGAAGTATTCTGAGAGTATTCTTACTATTCCCATCACCTGTCAAAAAGCAGTTCCAAAAGGGTTTGCCAAGTCAGTTAAGATCTACCAGTGAGGCTCTGCCCTACACAATACACTCCTCCTTCCCAAATCACCTGTTTCTTCTGCTCCTCTTCTCGTTCCAGTTTATCCACCACTCTCTACAACAAGAAGAAAAGTGTTGAAAGTGGCTACCAGACAGCAGGAAGAACTAGACCCACGAAATAAGAAGCACAATACATATCTAGGTGACATACACACTTCTGAAAGTGACAAAAGACTATTGATCAGGAAGACTGAAAGTGCAGCTAATTCTTAAATAGCAAACGCTCAGAATTCATGACACAGTAACTATATGATCCATCATTTTCCCAGGCAGGGCTTTTTTTCAACTGGAACTTGCTGAAACTCCATTCTGGGACCTCTCAGCTGGGCGCCATTGCCCTTCTAAGAGAACGAGGGAGGTGTTCATGGTGAGAAAAATGATAAACACAAACATATAATTAGTGGTGCCTCAAATCTGTTGCTGCAGTCGGTGACTTTCCTGCATTAGCAGGTTGGACTAGACGACCTTTGAGTTTTTCTCCACATTTCTGATTCTGTGAAAACATAGGAGCCAGCAATGTTTCCTAGGAGCCAGATGGGAGGCTCTTCCTTACTGGTGGGGACCTGAGCCCCCCAGTGAGAGGAGAGGTCCTGCTCTGTGCCCCATCTGCACATAGGCAGCCCTTATTCTCCTCACCAAGCTACAATTTCCAGGCTGGTTTAACAGGCAGCCCCTCTTCCCAGGAACTCTGGGACTGCAGCTCTGGGAGGGAAGAGGGGCTTCTGAACAACTCTCGGCACCCGGAACAAACGGCACTTCCCGGGATTCTTTTGGGCAAGCCATGACTGTTTAAAGCAGGATACAGCTTTAAATGGGGGGAGCAAATGGGACCTCTGACTGGAGCGTTTCCCCCTGCTCCCTTTCCTGCCCTCCATTCCTTCCAGGTCTCCTCGGAGTCACGGTCCTCCACTTTTATCATATGTGGTGGATTTGCAAAATAACAAAGAACCTCTGGGAAATGGAGGTAGGGCACGATACCAACAAAGGAAGAATGGCAGACAAAACTGATAGAATACATAAAAATGGCTAAAAGAATCATGGACATAGAGAGACAACAGGACTGTACGATAATAAAATCATAGGGAACAGAAGATACGTAGCCGCTCCAGCAACATATCTCTATTTCCTCACATCCAGAAATGCAAGAGGGCTTTCACTCTTGCTAGAAGCTTGGCCTTGCCCTCACCGGTTCTGGAAGGCTCCTATAGAAGAGTCCTGTACGCAGAGACTTTGCGCCTGCCCATTAGGGGAAATAGGAAGCCCCAAACATATATATTTTTAGATGTCCTTTTTATGTTGAGATTCATAGAGACACCATTGATCCTTTGCTGAAGAGGCTCACTGATCTTTCAGACAAGTCTAAACTTAATTCTCTCCTCTTAGGCAAAGATCACAAGACGACCTGGTTGGTAGCCAGATTCTGCGCCCAGATTTGTAGGCACAGATCATCCTCTAGAATAAAATAACTTACTAGGGAAATGCTGAAGTCGCCCTTTAGGGCACCTCAGGGTCAATTTTTTATGGTAGCCCAAATCTCAGTTGTACGGGTGTATGTATATATCTCAATTTTAACTCATGAGCTACTGCTGCAATCTGCTCCGATTGTATATTTTATCTTTATGAACGCTGTTTTTATTGTGTTATGTTATGTGAGGTGGTCTTTGACCGTAATAAATTATCTATCTAGAAATGCCTAGTCTGATGCATAGATAAGGATTAAAAAAATACAAAGAAGATTGGAAAAGATATGTAGAATATTTGAAAAACTATTGTAAACATATTAAAACATTAACAGTACAGTGGTACCCCGCAAGACGAACGCCTCGCAAGACGGAAAACCCGCTAGACGAAAGGGTTTTCCGTTTTGGAGGCGCTTCGCAAAACGAATTTCCCTATGGGCTTGCTTCGCAAGACGAAAGCCCATAGGGAAATCTCCGGGACAGCGGGGAAGCGCAGCGCGTCTTCCCCACTGTCCTCGGACCTCCTCCGAAGGCTGGCGGGGGGGCGGAGAGACCTCTTCCCGCCGCCAGGCTTCGGAAGGATGCTCCGAAGCTAAAGAAGCTAAAGCAGCCTGCCGCGACCCTCTCCCGGCTGGAGAGGTGACGCGCGCCTATGGCAGGAGCCTCCATAGCCGAGCGTCACCTCTCCAGCCGGGAGAGCGCGCGCGGGGCTAAAGCAGCCCCCCGCGACCCTCTCCCAGCTGGAGAAGTGATGCGCGCCTATGGCAGGAACCTCCATAGGCGCCCGTCACCTCTCCAGCCGGGAGAGCGCGCGCGGGGCTAAACCAGCCCCCCGCGACCCTCTCCCGGCTGGAGAAGTGACGCACGCCTATGGCAGGAACCTCCATAGGCGCCCGTCACCTCTCCAGCCAGGCGAGCGCGAGCGGGGCTAAAGAAGCCATAGCCCCGCGACCCTCTCCCAGCTGGAGAAGTGACGCATGACTATGGCAGCAGCCTCTGAAGGATGCACCGAAGCCTGGCGTGGGGGGGGGCGGAGAGACCTTCTCCCCGCGCCAGCCTTCGGATGGCTGTCCTGAAGACTTGGGGTGGGAGAAGGGTTTTCCTTCCCACCGCCAACATTCAGAATGCTGTTCTGAATGTTGGCGGTGGGGAGGAAAAACCCTCCTCCCACGCAAGCCCCGGGAACAGAGGGAAAGCGCTGCGCGCCTTCCCCTCTGTTCCCGTACCTGTGCTGAAGGCTTGCGGTGGGGAGAAAAGCCCTTCTCCGCACCGCCAGCCTGGCAAGCGGTTTCCCTAGGAACGCATTAATTGATTTTCAATGCATTCCTATGGGAAACCGTGCTTCGCAAGACGAAAAACTCGCAAGAAGAAAAAACTTGCGGAACGAATTAATTTCGTCTTGCGAGGCACCACTGTATTAGAATAAATCCAGCATTAAGGAATATTTTGATATCAAATTGGAAAAATGAGATAATAAAACGAACCATGGATGGGGGGGAGGGAAGTTGATGATAACACTTTGTAAATGGACTTAAAATGGTTTAGTTTAAATTTGTTACAAAATGATAAGTAATTATTTTTTTTAAGGAGTCATAGCCCTCTGCATCTCCAGGCAGAAATCAGCAGGCCCAGTTTTGGAGGCCAAAACAGAATTAAGGAAATGGCATTAAAAAGGCAGCCAGGATGCTGAGTGAGGCGAGTTTGCCCCCTTTGATATTATTCTCTTGGGGGGACTCAGTAGGTGAGTTTTGCAAATTATGCTTAGAGTATGAGAGATCACTGTATTTGGGTTATTTGTTTAGTAAGATTTATAGTCTGTCTCATCCTGAGTGTCTGGGACAGGTGACAATATTTAATACAAACAGCAGAATAGGAAAATGTAGTTGAAATGTTTTGCACCAGCACTTCCTGGTTTCTTGGAATTTTGTGCTGCTGACAACTATTCAAAGTACTGCACAGTGACTGTCTGAAATTCACTTTAATTACAGCATTCCTAAGTGAGTGTTCAAAATCTCAGTCAAACCTCACCTTAAAGACTTAGAAATGTTTTATGATCTTGCGTAATTAGTATTTATCTGCAGACTTATTTATTTAGGTCATAACTGGACCATGGATAATTGGACCCACTTTGTTGGCGTTTGTCTGTCTCAAGAAGGCATCTTTCCTCCAAGGGTGAAGTCAAGCCGCCAGAGAAGTACTGCACCTGCTGTGGTTGTGGAGACCGATAACTCGTAACTGCTGCTTCCTACATTTTTTTGCTGAGTTAGGAGCACTTTTGACCTCTCCAGGGTGCAAGCCAGGGCAGTATGTACAGAAGCCCTGGGCTACCCAGATGACAAGAACCCCCTCTCAGCTTCGCTGATGTGGCTCAAATGAAAACAGAGCAATACATTTGGCACCAGCTTGACTGCATGAGTTGCCAGAAGGAGGCGTACAAAATGCCACCCAACAGTCTTAGGGATTCCATTGCAGATTTGTGTTGGGTTTACTCCTTAGCTCCTTAGCCTTTTCTTCTCCCAGTGATGTTCCGCAAGGCAGTGGGTATGGATGTTTCCTCGGGGTTTACTCCTGAAGGCTTTCTTACAAGTGAGTATAACCACAAGGCAGCAGAGGCTTAGAAGCAGTGTTCTGCTTCTCTTAGATGGGTTACATTCCCAGGTTGACGTTTCCCACCTGCCCCTCACTTCCCTCTACAGCACATGCAAACTGCCTTCTTAACTGTGGAGCCCACTGTTGGTCTCGTCCCTAACTCACCGATGGGAAGACCCATTGGCTACCCTCAGCTGCTTTAGCTGGCGAGTGGAGTTATTAAATTAGGATAGCACAGCTGTTGGGTTAATAAGAGCTTCATTTGTTTAACATTTCAGTATCTATAATTGCCCCTTAAAAGTAGCTTCTGACTCCTTACTCTTCATCTACTTTTTCCCAGCTTTTCACCTCTGCCTAAGATAAACAGACAGAGAATTACCAAAGCCACAGGATCATCATCGAGGCTCTCTCCATCTTCTGGGTCCGTATCTAAAAAACAGCAACACCACAAAGTTAGAGCAGGCTGAATGTGAGTTGCTGTTAGGAAGGAGGTCTGAAACTGTGAAAGGTAAATGTGCTGACACTAGGAATTGAAAGCATTCTGTGACCAGAGGAGAGGGAGCTGTATAAAACACAAGTCAGTTTACATTGACTTGTACCCTTTGTTCTAATCGACTGCTGCAATGCACTCTGTGTGGGTCTGGCCTGGAGACTCCAGCTCAGGGCTTTAGTGTTGCGCCCCTTCCTTGGGGTTGTGCGGCTCGCGGCTGTGCATCAGAGGCGGGTTTATTTTGCAGTGTTGATGGTGCAGAAAGCACCAAAAAAAGCTCAACAACAACTTTGGGTGGGTGCTCCCCTAAAAACAAGTTCTGGCGCCTCTTTTTCTAGTAAAAAAAAAAAGCCCTGCTCTAGCTGGTGCAAAAGGTGGATGAGGACAGATTATTGCCAGCACTTAACTCAGGTGCTCAAAAGTTTATAGTGGCTCAGGTGAGGTTCAAGGTTCTGGTCTTAATTTACAGGGCCACTAACACCTCAGATCCAGGAGGCCTAATCCCTTATATTGCTGTCCAGCCACTGAGGTTTTTGAGGGAGTCACGGTTACTGGTCCCCCATGGCTCAGATCCACCTGGAACTGTGCGTTTAGTACTGAAGACCCAATTTTATGGAACTTCTTTCCAGTTGAGGCCAGACAGCCCCTGCCTCCCTGCTGAATGTCGGGTGCCCACTGAAGACTTCTTTATTCCAGCAGGCACTGTAACTGAAGTCTGATTTTACTATTTGAACATTTACCTTTTCTTTTCTTTTTGCTTTTATTAAAAGATTTTCATGCATAAAAAGTACATTCAGTGTCTCTGAATTTCAAATCATAAAGTCATGAAGGTCAGTTATGTTCAGTTTGAGACATCTTTGTTATGGGCAGTATGGGGCTGGGGTGGGGAATGAGAAGTGGGGAGACACAGGGGAGGAAAAAGGCATGTGGGGAAATCAATAAACTTTCATTCTTTTTCATAGTATATGAACGGAGCTTCTGGGAGTGTCATGTGGGTAGGTATCTTGATTTTGCTGGTGCAGCGAGAGACCAGAGGAACTTCTACCTTTTCTGTATTGTATTTCTTGTACACCAATTAGAGACGACTGTAGTTAAGCGGTATAGACATTGTTTAAATAAATGATTGTCTTGTCCAATGGCAGAACAATCTTCATTCATTCCTTCTACTTTTTCTTTTGGTCACCCATACATCAGTCTCCTTTGACATTAGCAAGCTTCATCAATATATTGTGCTCTATAAGATGGCGGTTGTATATGTACTGTGAAGGCACTTCTTGGAGTGCCAGGCAGATGTGCTGCAGCTGCTGGGCTGCCCTCATTCACGTGCCTGCCCTCTTTAGGTGCTCCTCATTTCTGCAGGGTAACAGTAGAAGAACTTCCAATAGGGCTGCCACATGGAAGATGGAGCAAGCTTGTTTTCTCCTGCTCTGGAGAGCAGGACTTGAACCAATGGCTTCAAGCTATAAGGAAGGAGATTCTGACTAAACAGAAGAACTTTCTGTAGGTAAGAGCTTTTTAACAGTAGAATTGTCTCCTTTGGAAGGTGGTAGACTCTCCATTAGAAGTTTTTAAGCAGAGGTTGCACAACCTTCTGTCATGAATACTTTGAGATTCCTGCATTGCAGGGAGTTGGACTAGATGACCCTTGTTGTCCCTTCCAGCTCTATAATTCTACTATTTTATATGGGTCTTGCATGGAAGGAATGTCCTAGTAGTAGTAGGCTGGGCAACCTGTTCAGGGAGGCATCAACTTGTGCTTTTTGTAGTTACACAAAACCTTGCCTAACCTAGTACTTTAACACTGCAGCCTGCAGCCCAGGGTATAGGAGATCCGTCCAGATGTTGTTGGACTCCAACTCCCATCAATCCCAGGCGTCATGGATGATGGGAGCAGAGGTTGGGTGTGTGGCTGGGTATATGGGGACAAAAGTAGATACAGTGGTGCCTCGCAAGACGAAATTAATTCGTTCCGCAAGTTTTTTCTTCTTGCGAGTTTTTCATTTTGCGAAGCACGGTTTCCCATAGGAATGCACTGAAAATCAATCAATGCGTTCCTATGGAAACCGCCTTCAGACCAGGTCCGGGGACAGTCTGTCCCCCGACCTCTTCTGAAGGCTGGGGGGGACGGGACAAGGGCTTTTCTTCCCACCCCCAGCATTTTAAAAAAAACCCCGGGGCGATCTTAAAATGCTGGCGGGCGGCAGCGAAGCCTTCGCTGCCGCCCGCCAGCATTTAAAAAAACCCTGGGACAGCGGAGGACTTCTCCGCTGTCCCGGGGCGATTTAAAAGCCCCCGGGAAGGCAGGCAGGGGGGAGCAAAGACTTTTGCCCCCCGACGGCCTTCAGAAGAGGTCCTGGACCTCTTCTGAAGGCCGCGGGGGGGCAAAAGTCTTTGCTCCCCCCCCCCCGCCTGCCTTCAAAAGCCGTCCGGGATAGCGGGAAGCGCTTCCCTGCTATCCCGAACCGCTTTTAAAATGCTGGCGGTGGGGAGCAAAGCCTTTCGGCCCCCGCCGGCCTTCCTGGACCTTTTCTGAAGGCCAGAGGGGGGAAAAGGCTTTGCTCCCCACCGCCAGCATTTAAAAGAGGTCCCCGGAGATTTCCCTATGGGCTTTCTTCTTGCGAAGCAAGCCCGTAGGGAAATTCGTCTTGCGAAGCGCCTCCAAAACGGAAAACCCTTTCGTCTTGCGGGTTTTCCGTCTTGCGAGGCATTCGTCTTGCGGGGCACCACTGTATAGATCATCCGTGTGGGGTATTTAATAAAGGACTTGGCTGGATCCCTAGATCCAAAGCGCAGTTACACACACTCTCCAGCAGGACAGAGCCCTCAGCAGAATTTAAAAACACTGAATCATGCAGCACAGTGAATTGTGAGGAATATAGGCTGTTAGACCTTTTTAATATCCTGTTCTAGCTGCTTGCAGCACTTCCTCTTGTGTCTTGCAATGAACAGAGCACACCATTAGCAAGTTTAAAGGCTTTACTTACAAAAATCCAAAGGTCATGTTCATGTACTATTCCATGCCACAGCAAGAAGTACACAGGTAGAAAATATTGGGTTTACAAAATATAGTGAAATAGCTCTGGGCACGCAGTCTGAGCTTGTAGTTAGCAAGCTCAGCCATGTCCTATCTCGGTGAGTTCACATGGTGAAAGAGAATGAACCCAGGAAGAAACTTAATTTCCACGCTTCTGGGTGGGGGGCGTGACCTAACTGAGTCTAGGAACACAGTTCTATGATCTTAACCCTTTCATTCATTAACTAGCCCTACGCTTTCTAGTTATATTTGACTGTAATTTCCCACAGTTTGGTCATGGATGCCTTAGTTGAAATTCCTGCATTGCAGAGGACTGGACTAGATGACCCTTGGGTTCCCTTCCAACTCTATGGTTCTAAGCACTCTCTGCCTCCCCAGCTGCAATATGGAGATGCCTCTTATGGCCCTGCAGGCATCCCCTTCTCCCATACAATGCAGTGCTTCTGACCAGCACAAATGGCTAACTCACCTTCCAGCTCATTTTTGCAGAGAATGATGCGACTACAAGCGAGCTCATGATTGTTGCAGAACTGCCTCATCAGCACCGTAGCTGTTTTGATGCTCACCTTCCCATAAAATTTCTCTCGCAGTCGACGAACACTTTTCTCCAGCTGCACCGGAAGTGTAAGATCACAGTTAGTCAGTTGGTCAAGGGAGAAAAAGAAAAAACTTGCATAGCTTAGCCAGGGTTGTTTCTAAAGTCCACTCCTTTCATTGGGGCTAAGCTAGACGTGACACAAAACCCAATTTTAACAACCACATCAGGTTTGAAACAAACAAACAAACCAACAGTTGTGTGTGTGCGTCATTTAACACTTTCATCCCAGGCTGTGGCAGTTACAAACCCCACTCCCACATCTTTAGTGGAGAAATAATGAAGGCCCAAAAGCAAATTGAGAGGCATCTAAGGAAATTGATGTAGCTGCATAAGGGCTGACAGATGAGCTGAGAGTTAAAAAGGCCATGTATAGGAAATGGAAGAAAGGGGAAATCACAAAGGAGGAGGAGTATACATGAGTAGCCAACAGTTGCAGGGTGCAAGTCAGGCTGGCTAAAGCTCTGATGAACTCAGGCTTGCAAGAGAGGTTAAAAAATAATAAAGGTTTCTTTAGCTATGTACGAAGCAGAGGAAGAACAAGTAAGTGGAAGGTCCTCTACATGGAGTAACGAAGGCGGAGTAATGCTATTAAGTGACAAAGTGAAGGCAGAACTAACTATTCGACACCTACTTTGCCTCTGCCTTCACCCCAAAGGAAAGTGATGCCAAACCTGGTGTTAAGAGAATAAATAACGTAAGGGGAGGGCTATGGTCCAAGATAGGAAAAGAGGTAGTAAGTGAACACCTAGCTACCGTATTTTTCCCTCTATAAGACGCACCCGACCATAAGACGCACCTAGTTTTAGAGGAGGAGAACAATATTCTCTCCCTCTCTGCGCAGGGGCTCCGTTTCTCCTCCCGCTTCGCTGAAGGGGCGCTGCGCAGAGAGGGAGAGCTGCGCAGCGCCTCTCCACGGCTTGAGGGATAGCCGTGCCAAGCCTCTTCAGGGGAGGGGGAGCGTTCCTCCCAATGCCCTGAAGAGGCTTTGCGTGGCTATCCCTGAAGCCAGGAGAGCAAGAGGGATCAGTGCGCACTGATCCTGGATTAAGCGATAACTGCGCAGCCTGCATTCACTCCATAAGACGCACCTTACTTTTTAGGAGGGGAAAAGTGCGTCTTATAGAGTGAAAAATGCAGTACTTTAAATGAATTTGAATCTCCAGGGCCTGGTGAGCTGCATCCAAGGGTACTAAAGGAGCTCGCGGATGTAATCTCAGAGCCTTTGTCTATGATTTGAGAATTTTTGGAGAACAGGTGAGGTTCCTGCAGACTAGAGGAGGGCAAATGTTGTCCCCATCTTCAAAAGGGGGTTGGGGAGAAGACCCAGGTAACTACCGACCAGTGAGCTTGACATTGATACCAAGAAAGGTCCTAGAACAGATAATTCAACAGTCAGTCTGTGAGCACCTAGAAAAGGATGATGTGATTACTAAGACCCAGCATGAGTTTCTCAAAAATAAGTCATGCCATATGAATCTCATTTCTTTTTTTGATGGACTTACAAGCTTGGTGGATCAGGGGAATGCTAGTGGCATAGTGTATCTTGATTTTAGTAAGGCTTTTGACAAAATCCCCCATGATTATTCATGCAGAGAAGCTGCTAAAATGTGGGATGAACTGTTTGGTGGATTTGTAGCTGGCTGGCTGACTGAACACAAAGGTTACTAGTTCCTCGTTATCCTGGGGGAAAGTGACAAGTGGGGTGTCACAGGGTTCTGTCCTGGGCCTGTTGTTGTTCAAGGTCTTTATAAATGACTTGGATGAAGGAATTGAAGGGATGCTCATCAAATTTGCAGATGACGCCAAGCTGGGAGGGGTAACAAATGCCACAGAAGACAATTGGAATTCAAAGTGACTGTTAACAGATTGGAGAACTGGGCTCAAGCTAACAAAATGAATTTCCATAGGGACAAATATAAGGTTCTGCACTTATGCAGGAAGAACCAGATGCAAAAATATAAGATGGGGACACCTGGTTTACAAGTAGTACATGTGAAAAGGATCTAGGAATCTTGGTGGACCACAAGCTTATCATGAGTCAACAGGGTGATGCAGTAGCAAAATAAGCTAATGTTATTCTACGCTACATAAACAGAAGTCTAGTGTCCGGATCAAGTGAAGTAATAGTACCACTCTATTCTGCCATAGTCAGACGCCTGCATTGCAGGGGGTCAGATTAGATTACCCTTGGGGTCCCTTCCAACTCTACAGTTCTATGGTTCTATAGCAGCTCTGTGCATATAATTTAAGTTGGAATGGCAGAAAGGGAGAAATTGCACCTTCTATTACTGTTATCATTTTAAACCCTGAAGTGATGGCTATCAGTGTGTTAAATCCATCTTTAGCAAATGTGGTGAATTCCAGACGCTGCTAAACTTAAACTCCCATCACCCTGACCATTTAGCCATGCTGGGTGGGGCTGATGGGAGTTGGAGTTCTACAACATCTGGAGAGCCTAGGCAAATGTCCCACATGTATGAAAATGTAATTTAGGAGCACAAAAAACCCATCATTTCCAGATGTAATTTCCAAGGACAACAGATACCTACTGGAACAGAGGCGTAGCATGGGGGGAACTGGGGAGAGCTGTGGCCCCGGGAGCAATTTTGAGAGGGGGTGCAAACAGGCGCCCCCACAGCAGGCTCCTTCATCAGAACCGGGCTCCGAGGCAGAAGGAGCTGCGCCTTGGCTGCGGCGCCTGTGCCTGGTGAAGCTCCGCCACCCGGGTCAGGCCTGACGGGGGGAGGAGAGCAGGCGAGTGGGTGGCAGCCAGGGCACCCTGCGCCCAGCGGCAGCAGCTCTGCAGTGACCTGCAGAGAGCGCCCTCCTCAGCCACAGCGAGGTGCGCTGAGCCACAGTAGCTCTGTTGAGGGGTCAGGTCTGACCCAGCGATGGACAGCAGGAGAGTCAGCAGCAATGCTGTTACCCACCCTCCTTGGCTGCGAGGCACCTTGCGCCCGGCTGCAGTAGCTCCACTACCAGGTCACGTTTGACTTGGCAGCAGAGAGCATCTCACATCAGCCCCAGCAAGGTGCACCCGTCCCCAGCAGCTCTGCCTCCATGGCCGAGTCAGGCCTGACCCAGTGGCAGAGAGCAGGGAGGGAGTGGGCAGCAGCTTCCCTGCCCCTCTCCTACCCTGAACTGTGGCACGCAGGCGGGTGCCCTCTATGCCCTGCCCCCCTTGGGGCTCCACTGCTGTACTGGAAACCTGATAGTAGACAGATACACTCACACACACCCTAACAGATGGCTTGCCACCCTTCATCTGAATATCACAGGGCGGTTCACAAATAAAAATACAAAATGACAATACAAAATAAATAACAAAACAAAAACAAGCCAATAACCCTGCTCCCACGAACACATTTAAAAGGCCCTAGAATGTTAATAAGATGAATGCCTGGTTAAAGATAAATATTTTTGCCTGGCACCTGAAGATATGTAATGAAGGCACCAGGCGAACCTTATCACTAGGCAGGCAGCCCTGCTGGCAAGCGAGGGCAACTTTGTTTGAGATTGCATCAGCATTGCACAAGGGATACTCCTCCTACCTTTGCCCCCATGCCTTCAGTTTGCACAAGATAAACATGACCTCAAGAGTCTCCATGACACCATCCTCATGCAACAGCAGAGGAAAATTGCTCACAGTTTGCTGAAGCTCTTAGAAATAGAAGATGTGGCAGAACACACTATATTGCGTAGGGAGGGATGTCATGCTGAGGCTCGGCTCCTCTTCTGCAGATACGTTCACTGCACTTAAACATCTGCTGTGCTGATGGCTCTTTTGCTCATGCCAGAGGTTTCTGTTTCTAGTGAAACCAAAGGTCTGGAGGTGGAAGCCATGGGGTAGCCCAGGGGTAGGCAACCTAAGGCCCGGGGGCCGGATGTGGCCCAATCACCTTCTCAATCCAGCCCGCGGACAGTCCAAGAATCAGCGCGTTTTTGCATGAGTAGAATGTGTGCTTTTATTTAAAATACATCTCTGGGTTATTTGTGGACCATAGGAATTCGTTCAAAATTTTTTCAAAATATAGTCCGGCCCACCACATGGTCTGAGGGACGGTGGACCAGCCCACGGCTGAAAAAGGTTGCTGACCCCTGGGCAAGCCATTTGCATTTGAGAAATTTGCCCATGCAAGATTAGAGATTAGCCTGGGTTCTGCCAGTCCTGGTACTGTGAAGGCAGCAGAAATTCAGCTTTCCTTGGTGAATGATTTAGATTGTTTTTGTCAGCATGGAGGACACCCAGCTGCCACATTCCAGCCTCTCACACGCCACCAAGGAGTGGTGACTGCATTTGAGGCACCTTTGCCTTGTTAGAGAACTTAATGCCATTATAAAATCACAGGAATAGGTGCATCTAAACATATACATGTCCAGAAAACAGCCAACTCCCTGCATGTAACTACAGGTAATACAATAGGAACCCTTCTGCAAATGGCCTTGGCCTATGCAACATAACTCAGTTATATGGTAACAAAGTATCCAGGTGTGTCTATTTACAGTGGACACTTAGCCTTATTTCTCTATGAATCAACCAATTTCTTGATGAAATATACCTTTCACCAGTGTTATAAGAACACTAAGGTATCAAATATAAAATAAATGTTCATAAATGCACAAGGTAAACACATATGTCTGAAACAGTACAGGAGAGCAATCATGAAGCTTATCTTGAATTTTAATTACCCCAAATATTTCCATTGAGGGAGGAAATATATTGGAGAAACCTTTCCCAGTAGTTCTTTTCCCTTACAAATCCTGTCAAGGGCATATCTGTGTATGAATAGGGTGGGCCTGTGACCTGGATTCAAGAACTAAAGTATTTACCATCTCAGAAGAATGGTCAGGCTGCTGCCCAGGTAATAAAATCAAGGAAACATTATCAGATATCCCAGCAAACAGGAGAGAAGCTAAGCACTCAGATTTCTGTGATGTATGTATGATGCTTTTAGGGTGATCTTTGTTGGGCAATGTCTAAAGTCTTTAAAGGTTCCTGCGCACTTGTTCTTGGTCTCTCACCTCCTTGAAAGGGGGGTGGGGACTCTGTCGCAACAGAAAAATAAAGATCTGCCTTGCTTTCACTGGATTCTGCCTCCATCCATTCTTCCCTGACCGATCATGGACTTAGGGGACTCAGAGCAAAAGGGCAGCAAAAGCCAAGCCCCGATTTTTCTACATCACTAGTCAGACCTGTGCTAAAATAGTACAGAGAGCAATCCCCCAGCCATGTCTGACCCCTAGGCAGCCTTGAGACTCTAGTCACAAGGCAGGAAATCCTGAGCCTCTCCTCTGTGAAATGTGTAACGAGTATTGATAACTATCCAAGCAGACTTGTCAAAAGAGCAGATATCTATGCATAATCTGTGAAAATGGATTCTGGAGTCAAGATATTCACTGTTTCAAAGGAATGGCCCAGACTGGCCAGGAAAAGGCAATCAGTAAACTTTCTCTGATATCTTGACAGACAGGAGACAAGCCATACATTCAAATTTCTGTTGTAGACCGCCTCTTTCTGTGATGCCTGTATAATGCTTTTTGGTAGTCTTTGGGCAATTTCTGAAGCCTTTAAAAGCTGTTACACATGTTTGTTCTGGGTCCTCACCTCCAAGCAATCGGGGTGGGGTGACTCTGAAAAATCTTCCTTGCTTTCAATTGGTTCCTCTCTCCATACTATCTTCTCGACTGATAATGAACTTAAGGGATACTTGGTCCTTTAAAGGGAAAGCTGGACTGTAAAAGCCAAACCCCATTTTTCTATAACAGCCTTGCTTCCAAATAATGGATTCTCCATGGCTGCCATTTAGCAATGTGTGTGAAAGAAGCCAGTGAGCCGACCTTTTCTGCTTGTAGGTATTTGAACAGCTGAACAGTCTGTGGCAGGAATTTGGGGGGGGGGCTCCAGCAGATGTCATGCACATGCAGCCCACTGCCAAAATCAGCATAATCACTTTTGTGACTTTTGTGATTTGTCCCAACAAAACACTTCATCACAGTTTCTTCCTATCTATTCGAAGGGCCTCTGCTGCACAATACCAAATGTAACAATTCACTGACAAATGTATCTATGTACTGGCTCCCTGGGAAAACTTCAGAAATTCATATAGACATGTGAGCTCAGCTATTCAGCAGCCCCTCTGCCCACTGGCAGAGGAAGAGGAGTGCGGGGAGAGCGTACCGCCCCCAGCAGCGCGATCGCCAGGGTGCCATTGCGGCTGCCCCCCCCGCCTGCGCTGGGCATCCCCCCCCCCCCCCGCGCAGGTGGCACACCCCGCCCTCGGAGCATGCCATTGCGGCTGCCCCCCCCGCCTGCGCTGGGCATCCCGCCCCCCGCGCAGGTGGCACACCCCGCCCTCGGAGCATGAAGCTCCACCACTGCCTCTGCCTGAGTGATAATTCCTGGCATCCTGATACCTGAGTGCCAGACAGGTAGCCATTCCAGAAATAACAAACCCAGATGAAGATAAAAGGGTGTGGTTAACTTGGTTGGGAAACAGGGAAATGTAAATATCTCTTTTGCTTCACTTGATGGGTGTGTGGTGGAGGGCAAGGGGAGGAATTGGGCAGGGTCCAGGATGCTCAGATTACTGCCACCAGACCTCCCCTTTCATGATGTAACCATGATGTATTAGTGATGTAGTTTGGGGGGGGGGATGTAACATGGGGATTAGCAGCTAATAAAAGTTTGGGTTCTCTTTTGTTTGGGGCTTCCATCTTGTTTCACCTGGTGGCAGGTGGGAGTCCTGTGGCAACAGTCTTCAATAAAGGCTGCTGTTTGCTCTGGTATTCCTGGCTGGTGTCCTTGTTTTTTGTCCAAGGGAGCCCTCAGATTTCTCTGTTAACAACTCCATACAGCTAATAAACATGGTCAAACAGTAGTTTTGCATTCCAAACATTCATAATTTCTTGTTGCTAACACATGAGCTTTCAAAGTTATATGATCAGCACCCCTCCGTCAGCTGCACAGCAAGAAAAAGCTAAAGTGA
Source organism: Podarcis muralis (assembly GCF_964188315.1). Taxonomy (NCBI): domain Eukaryota; kingdom Metazoa; phylum Chordata; class Lepidosauria; order Squamata; family Lacertidae; genus Podarcis; species Podarcis muralis. The sequence continues at coordinate 40,106,410 of NC_135671.1, read as the reverse complement.
CTGAAAAGTTTTTATTGGTGACTGTTTTCCCAGCACTATTGCTTAAAAACTGGTTGGTAATGCTGGTAGTTGTTATAAGAATTCTAAGGTCCCAAATATAAAATAAACATTCATAAATGTACAAGGCAAACACATACATAAGTATATAAGCCACGTGTCTGAAATAGTACAGGAGAGCAGTCCTGAAGTCATTTTGACTCTCCCAAACCATTTTGACTCTCCCAAATTGACCTCAAATATTTCTCTGCAAGGAGGAAGAAATGAGAAAGCCTCTCCATTGTCTTTTGCTTACCTGTCTTAAGGGTGTATTTGTGTATGAATAGGGTGAGCCTGTGACCTGGATACAGGAATTAAAAAGCATTTACCATCACAAAAGAATGGCCAGGCTGCCCAGGTAAAGCAATCAGTGACCATTGTCAGGTATCCTGGCAGACAGGATTTCTGCTGTAGACCGCCTCCTGTGATGTATTTCTGCAGGAGACTGCTTCCTTCTGTGATGTATGTATGATGTTTTTTGGGGTGGTCTTGAGCTACAGAGTGGGCAATTTCGAAAGTCTATATAAGGACTTACACACCATCGTTCTGGATTCCTCCTCCCTCCTGTGTGGGGTGAGCGGGGGAGCCTGTTCCAACAGTTTAATAAAGATCAAGCTTACTAACTGCTTTGCTTCTCAATATACTCTGGTTGGCCTTTGTTATTTTCTCCTACCAATAAGGCACCCACTTAAGGACTCTATATGGGCTCTTGGGTACCCCATAAGGGAAAAAGAGCCATTTTTTCTTATAACATAGTGAAAGCAGAGGTTTTGCCATTTCTCTCCTGTCCCTGAAATCATGTGCTTGTGTTACAAATACATTGCAATTTTAAATTTTTGAGGGCAGGCCTACTTGTTATGAGGCAAAGATGTGATTCCTAACCTTATAATATTAACGGAGGAGCACTCACAGAGCAGAATCAGCAAGGAGGGGGGTGGCTAATCCTCTCCTGCTCACAGCTTCTCTCCCACCACCCTAGATATTGTTCCCTTAGCAGGATCTCCTTATTCAAAGACAAAAATAATCACTATTTGGAAGGGGGTAGGCAGGTGCCTGGGAAGAGGGGAGAAATGATAGATGTGGGAAGGGGTTGAATGCCTTCTCTCTTATTTTACCACCAATTGCCTAATCTGTGTTTGGGAAACACGCAGTCCTGCCCTCAATACAACAATAATCTGAGCGGGGGGGGGGGGAATGCATTACTTCCTCCAGGCTGCTTGGAGGGCTGTAGCACCCGTGCTGAAGGCAGAGGGTCTCTAGGTCCATCTTCGGCATCACCAGGGCCTGAGACCCTGGAGAGCTGCTGCCAGTCAGTGATTGACTCACGGTCTGACTCAGGGTGTACTCGCACTGCCTTAGACAGCAGTGAAGTTGCTGGGGTTATGTTTTATGCATTTCAGAGCTCTTTCTTCCTCGTGCTGTTCACATCAGCACAACGTCCTTTCATTTCCACATGTGTACAGACCAGGGGACACTGACAGAGCAAGGATGTCTTTATGCAAAGGTGTTCACACATTGGCTTAGACTAAGGTTATTAGACGTCCCCATTTGCCAGGGACAGTCCCCGGATTTACAAATCAGTCCCCTGACAAAACGCATCTATTTAGTAGGAAGTTGAAAAGTGTTCCCAGATTCATTGAAAAAAATCTGGTAACCTTAGCTTAGACCAGGGGTCAGCAACGTTTTTTGAGGCCAGGCCAGTCCACTCACTGGCAGACCTCTCAGTGGGCCGGAGCATGCGCACCCATGCATGCGCTCAAGCTATTTCCGGCACACCTCCAAGACAGAGGAGAACCCATGCGCACACTATTTCCAGCACTCTACCGACCGGGAAGTCAGTCCCCACGGCAAGAAAAAAAATGGCGCCGCGGGGGGGGGGAGCACAGAACCCCCATGCCGATCCACGGAATGGCAATGGGCCAGTTGCAGGAAGCTCATGGGCCGGAAGCGGCCCATGGGCCTTAGGTTGCCAACCTCTGGCTTAGACAGCTTAAGGTTGGAAGGTGGTGTTAGGCTGTATGCCTCAGTCCCTTTCAATTCTTGGATCCAGCAAGTGTAACCCCATCAAGAGCAGGCCACCTCCCAGCCATCTAGTCTAGGGAACCACCCACTAAGAGTGCCACAGTCTGATCTGGATTGAGCTTCAGTTTGTTGGCTCTCATCCAGTTCATTACCAAGGCAAGTTACTAGTCCAGCACTTCCACTGCCTCACCTGCAGATGTAAAGGAGAAGCAGGGGTGAGTGTCATCCGCATGCTGCTGACAACATACTCCAAACCTCTGGATAACCCCACCCAGCAGTTTCATGTAGATGTTAAACAACATGGGGGATAGGACTGAGCCCTGCAGAACCCCACATTGAAGTTTCCGCAGAGCTGGAAAGCATTCCCCAAGCAACACCCTCTGGGAATGACCATCCAAGTAGGACTGGAACCACTGCAAAGCAGTGCCACCTACCCCTAGTTCAGACAGCCGCTCTAGAAGGATACCATAGTCGATGGTATTGAAAGCCGCTGAGAGGTTGAGAACAATTAACAGGGACATGTTTCCCTTGTCTCTCTCTCGACAGAGGTCATCATATAGGGTGACCAAAGCAGTTTCTCTGTGAAAACTGGGCCTAAACCCAGACTGAAATGGATCTAGAAAATCAGTTTCCTCCAAGAACACCTGGATTAATGAAGTTTAACTATGGTTAGGCATGCTGTCTGAACTGGCACATAAAGTTTGTGACTCAGCTTTCACACCAGAAATCATCTTTTGAAATGAGTTTTAATTATGGTTTATGCATTATTGACAATCAATTATTATGCATTAGTGACAATCAATAATGACAAGCAGAGGCAGCTGCTGCACCATGGAGATGGGTGTAAACTTTTCAACTGAGTACTGACAAGATGGAGAAGGGAAGTAGTTGTAATTTGTGATTTAGACCTGTATTTCTTAAAGTTTTGTACTGTTCTAGATTCTGATTAAGACAACACTTTTAATAAAGTGAGCTCTGTCCCATGAACACTTACATCACAATATATTTGCTAGTCTTTAAGGTGCCACAACAACCTTTGCTATTTTTGTGGTGACAGTAACACAGCTATTCCCCCAACCTCCAAGGAATTACATATACTGGTAATTATAACCTGGAGCACAAGCAAATTTCTGCTTTGGAGGCCTCAAATACTAAACTTTGGATATGTAGCACCTTGCTCTTCTTTTACTTGATGTCATGGACTGGCTGGACACAGAGGAATTGTGGGAGGCATCAGCTGAGAGCCTGGGGAGTAGTGGTGGGAAAATAACGAGTGGTCTGAGGGAGAAGACTGGGAGGAGGAGGAGGTATCCAAAACTGAAGGGGCAACAGGGTTTAGTGAGCAGGGAGAGTCTGTGGCACAAAGAAGGCCAGAAGCAGAAGTGGAAGCAAGAGAGGAAACTATTATGTGTGATTTTGTTTGTTGAGCCTTCAATTCCGCCATCTCACAAGATTTGCATCTTAACTGCTACTTTTAACCATGTTTAGAAACATGAACGTTGGCATTTCTGCTGTTCCAAAAGCATTTCAAAATATTGAACATTATTGTTTGCCAGATTTCCATGGTTTGACAACTGATGTCTTTTCATCTTGTTTGGGGCAACATTGGAATCTGAAAGCTTCCTGCCACAGATCAAACACATAGGCTGAGAGATATTTTCATCTCCAGCCCATGTAAAACTGGGGCTCAGATAGCTAGCCACATATTGTCCACAAACTACCTTTTTGGAGGTTTGCTCGGTGTCAAATTAAGCAAGTCTTCTGTAGCACGCTATTTGAATGGTGATTCCAGATCACAACTAGGATTTTCCTCAGTATTACTTGATGTTTTCTCTCTCTCTCTCTCTCTCTCTCTCATTTTTGAAACATATATATTCTAGATATATGGGGCAGAATGCAATTATTATTAATGGGGAGAATCTCAGTGATAAAATTGAATATTCTCCCAAAAAGGTTTTTATTCCAAACAATTCCAATACTTAATGACACATGATAAAAGTGACCTATGTTGGAAATGTAAGGAAGCAACTGGCACATTTTATCATTCATGGTGGTAGCACAAAAATGGGGAAGAGATGCAGTCCCGTCACGAGAAGACTGGCACCTTAAAATACGTATAGAACTTGCCAGCATGACAGTTTAAGAAAGAGGATCGTTCTGGGCTGCTTCTCCGCGGGTCCCCCGCCCGCGCCAGAGAGTGGGACAGCCAGCTCCGTCGTCCTCTGCCCGCAAGGCAGAATTGCGCCTCTGGACACGGCCAGAGGATGGCTGCTTCTTCCTGCCTGCCCTTTGCTCTGCCCTCCCCCGAGCTCCCCTTCCCACCCCCTCGGAGCCGGCGGCTCCTCTGCCCCAGCTCGGGGGTGTTTCTTCTCCCTCCCTCCGTCGGGGGGCCGCGCAGGGCGACGCCTGCCTACCTCCACCTCGTCCTGCCTTGCCCGGTGCATCGCGCGGCGAGAGGCTCTGCCCGCCCGGGATGGTCCGAGGGGGCGACGAGGAGGGCGAAGCGCGCAACGCCCAGCCCAGCCCAGCCCAGCGCGCCGCCGCCGCCGCCGCTTTCACTTTCGCTCTGCGCGGCGCCGAGAGCCCGCCCCGCAGCAGGGCCGGAGCGGCCCGCTTCCCCGTCGCCCGGAGAGGGAAGGAGAGGCACTTGGAGGCCGCGGAGGCGGAGGAGGGCGGGCTGCAAGTCCTCTCCTCGGCGCCCCGACATTCAACAGGGGCAGCTTCCCTTCTGCTACCTCTTGAATTGCGGCTTTCTAGTCGGCGTGTTTGTGCTTCGCGCCACTAGCGAAGTCGCCTCTCTTCCTGCGCCGAAACTTGCCAGCAATTAGGCTGTTTCCTTTCTTCTGCTTCGCACCCTCAGCTCCCCCCCCCCCCCAATACGATGATCAATTCCTGTATTGTTTCTTGAATACACTTGAATACATTGATTACATTTGTTAACCCACTCTTAGTCCCAGGAGCTTCGGACATCACACCTTGTTCTGACTCCTCTCCAGACCCCATTTATCCCCCGAACAACCCTATGAGGTAGGCTAGGCCGAGAGATAGCTGTCACTGAGTTTCATGAAGGCTTCATCAGAATTTGAACTTGGGTCTCTCTGGTCCTAACACAACATGCTGTTCACAATAGCATCCTGGGTCTTTATTTTGTTTTTAATTCACCCTACGCAAAACAAAATATTAATTGCCCTTCAGTCAAAATTCCAAGTTTTATCACACACAGAGGAAAAGGAGGAGGTTGAGTCATCCTTCTATTTAATTATTTTTCATTGCCTATTAGAATCATGCATATCTACTCAAAAGTAAGTCACATTGGTTTCAGTGGACCTTACTCCCATGAAAATGTGTCTAGGACTGCAGTGAGCATTTAAAAACTAATTTAGTATGGTGTTTTATCTCCCACTTTGCCTTTTAACTGGCTTACAGTGGTACCTCGGGTTACATATGCTTCAGGTTACTTACGCTTCAGGTTACATACTCCACTAACCCAGAAATAGTACCTCAGGTTAAGAACTTTGCTTCAGGGCGAGAACAGAAATTGTGCGGCAGCAGCAGGAGGCCCCATTAGCTAAAGTTAAGAACAGTTAAGGTTAAGAACGGACCTCTGGAACGAATTAAGCACTTAACCCGAGGTACCACTGTATTTTGTTATAGTGTACATGATGCATTGTATATTGTTAGCTGCCTTGGAGAGGTAGAATTTTACTAAAACTTTGAAAATCATTTTTATTACCATATTTTTCGCACCATAGGACGCACTTTTTCCCTCCTAAAAAGCAAGGGAAAATGTGTGTGCGTCCTATGGAGCAAATGCAGGCTTTCGCTGAAGCCTGGAGAGTGAGAGGGGTCAGTGCGCACCGACCCCTTTCGCTCTCCAGGCTTCAGGAAGCTATCCGCTAGCCATGGGAGACCCAGCTCTCCCACGGCTAGCGGAGCGCTGCATTAATCTCGAAGCTTGGGGCGTGCGGAGCTCAGCGCGCCCCAAGCTTCTGGGTGCCGGCAAGGTCTCCGCTAGACGGCTAGGCTGCGGATAGCAGCCTGCTTCCCGGAGCATCGGGCGCCCTGAAAGCAGAGCGCCTGGCGCTTCGGGAACACATCCGCAGCGTGGGGAGCCTTGCAGGAGTTCCCCGCAGGGCTCCCCACGCTGCGGATAGCAGCCTGCCGCCCGGCGGGTGCGGCGCCCTGAAGCAGAGCGCCCCTCACGCCGGGCATACATCCACAGCGTGGGGAGCCCTGCAGGAGTTCCCCGCAAGGCTCCCCAAGCTGCGGATAGCAGCCTGCTGCCTGGCGGGTGGGGCCCACTGAAGCAGAGCGCCCCGCGCGCCAGGCAGACATCAGCCAGCCCCACAAGCTCGGGGGACAGCAGGGAGGCGCAGCGCCACTATCCCGCTGTTCCTCGACCTGGTTCAGTTTCCCTGACCTGCTTTTGGGGGGGAAATAAAGGGAAACATTTTTTCCTTTATTTCCCCCCCAAAAAACTAGGTGCGTCCTATGGTCCGGTGCATCCAATCGTGCGAAAAATACGGTAGTTTTCAATTACAACAATCCAGTAATAGCCTCATTACAATGCCAAATTATAATACAATTAACAATACTAATCATTGAGATGCCAAATTATACAATTAGGTGGCCCCCCACATACTAGAATTAATGGTTTGATGATGTTTCTGCATTCCAAACTCTTATAAATTTCAATTACGCTCCAGTCCAAATACCAATCCTTTGTATGGCAGCTGCAGTTTTAATGACTTCCATTCATAATGACACGTTGAATGATTTCTGCACCTACAGATGAAGCATTCAAACTCTCCTTTCTGTGTGTGGCAATTATTCCATCCATAGTGTTTCTTCCTGTTTCTACCTTGATTCTCAGACTTAATCCATTCCAGAAGTCCATTCCAAAACCAAAGTGTTCCAAAACCAAGGCGCACTTTCCCATAGAAAGTAATGCAAAATGGATTAATCCGTTCCAGACTTTTAAAAACAACCCCTAAAACAGCAATTTAACATGAATTTTACTATCTAACGAGACCATTGATCCATAAAATGAAAGCAATAATCAATGTAATATACTATAAATTAAATAAGACAGTATTGTAGATGATAAAACTTAAAATTAGGGTTTTTTTCTTACCTACATTGGTGATATTCATTGTTTGGATGTGGGGCTTTTATCCATTTCCGCAGTCAATCAATCAATCAATCAGTAGCTGAACTGGGTTCTACGCAAAACACAAATTAACGGAAAAAGCCTCAAAAACAAAAACGCAAAATAAATAGCAAAAACAAAAGTGCCAAATTTAATCTGTTCCGGAAGTCCGTTTGACTTCTGAAATGTTTGAATACCAAGGCGCAGCTTCTGATTGGTGCAGGCGCCCTGGAAACAATAGCTAACAGCCACACCGGATGCTCGACTTCCGAAAAACGTTCGAAAACCAGAACAATTCCGGGTTCAGCATTTGGGAACCAAGGCGTTTGACTACCAAGGCATTTGAAAACCAAGGTACCACTGTATTATGTCTATCTTTTGTCAGTTGTTGCTGTTCTCCAGCACAAGACAAGACAAACCTCCCTGCTCAATGTAGGCTTTGCAGTGCAGGATGCAACTACAGCATCCCTGACAGCTGGCCATCCTGATGCCTTTGCTTAAATACCTCCAGTAAAGTAGAGCCCACCACCTACCAAGGTAGTCTGTTCCATGGTTTAACAACTCTTACCTTTAGGAACTTTATCTTCCTTCCTTCCTTCCTTCCTTCCTTCCTTCCTTCCTTCCTTCCTATCCCTCTCTCTCTATCCACTGGCATGTTCCAGCATGCAGTTCAAATGTCACTGTTCTGTAGATAATAAAGATGAAAATCAAAACCTGATAATGTCCGTATTTTGACACCCTCAATTATGTTCAGTTTCTGTTAATTGGTTCTCGTGGGAAACTTGCAGATTCTGGCTTCTCACAATTAACTCAAGGTGGTGTCAATTTACTCTTGGCAGAAAGCCCAGGTCTGCTTGACCTAGAAACTACTCACTCTGATTGGTTAACGACCAGCACTCTGCTCTGTTATCAAGGGATTGCTAGCTCAGTTTGAGGTGAGGTGTTGTTAGGAGTAGAAGTGCTGTGTATGGTTTTGAGAGAGAGAAAGAGAGGATTTATTTTGCTTTTACTTATATGCAGAAACTCTGCTGGTTTTATTTTTTTCTCCTTTTAATAAATCCTGTAAATAGTTATTCTGAGTCTAGCTGACTTGTCATTACTGCCGCAACTAGCTTCTTCGCTGTGCAGGAAAACTCTGCTACGTTTGGGCTAAAGCCAATAGGGCTATGCCTGACACTTCAAAGTTCCATGAGGTTATGGGCATTGTGCTGCCAGCCTGAGTTGCGGTGGTGTCAGCATCAACGGCGTTGGTTCCAGTAGTTCCAGAAGTTGTTGTTCTCTGGCTGGTTCCTGACCGTGGTGAGCTGGTGACGCAGCGGACACAAGGACAACAGCTGCAGCGTGTGAGTGCTGGGTGCTGTGGTTCCTGTTTTCTCTCTCGGTGGTCGTGAGTAGCTGGTTCCGGGTTCCAGGGACATCGCTCTCAAGATGGCCTCACAACCAGTTCAGATGGCTTTTGAGCGTCTGAATGACTCCAATTACTTGCTGTGGTCGGAACGCATGCAGGCAGTGCTGCAGAGGGATCGTCTCTGGCAAGTGGTGAGTAAGTTTCCTGCGAAGCCTGATGATGAAGACCTCGATAAAGACCAAAGAGCAAGGGCCACAATTGTCTTGGGGCTGGAAGATTCCCAGTTGCCGTATGTGAGGGGAATCAAGACAGCTAGAGGTGTGTGGCAAGCACTTAAAGAACTCCATGTGCGTGAGACAGCGGTTTCCAAGCTGTTCATTCGCAAGGCATTGTACAAGGCAATGTTACAGCCTGGGGTTACAATGCAGGAACACCTACACAGTTTACAGTTAAAGTTTGCAGCGCTACAGGAAAGAGACTGTGCGTTAGACCAGCAGGAGAAGGTGGCTATTATTTTGAGTTCTCTCCCGGAAAGCTGGGATAATTTAGTTTTGTCTCTAGAAGGCATACAGGAGCGTGATTTATCAGTCAGTTACGTTACTGGGCGTTTGATTGAAGAATGGCAGAAGAGGCAAGAAAGGTCGTTGGCTGCAGAGGCTTCTACAGGTGGGCGGTTTGGGAGGAGTTCTCATGCCGAGCCAGAGGTGAAGCAAAAGCAGCGTACCGGTGAGGAGTCAGCGTTTGCTGTTAGGCGTTGTTTCCGATGTGGGTCTTCAGCGCATCTAAAACAACAATGTCCGGAGTTGGTCAAGTCTCAGTTGCCGGTGCAGGAGCAGAGACGAGATCAGCAGCAGCAGCGGAAAAAGAAATTCTTCAAACGAAAACAGTCGGCTCAGCTGGTGACCGGCGAGGTCAAGATTGCTGATGAGAAACAAGCGATCTGGGTGGTCGATTCGGGAGCATCTCGCCACATCGTAAATTCAGATGAATTGTTTGTTTCCAAGAACTCAGCACAGCGCAGCCAGGTGGCTCTAGCAGACGGAAGTACTTCCGAAGTGATTTCGGGGGGTGCAGTTTTTGTTCCTTGTCTTCGTGAATGTCTGCAAAATGTACTTTGTGTGCCGTCATTAAGGAGCAATCTGATGTCTGTAGATTGTTTGCTAAAAGCTGGGTTTAAAGTGTATTTTGAAGGAGACAGTTGCATGATTAAGAAGGCTGGTGAGATTTTAGGCACTGCTAAGTCAGAGGGAGGCTTGTTTTGGCTTAAAGCAGGATCTCAAGTTGCAGCAGTAGTCAGTAAATCTCAGCCTGCAGTGAATAACAAAGCTATACATGACAACTGTGTGCACTTATTGCATAGGAAAATGGGGCATGCTTGCTGGAAAAGTGTACTAAAAATGTCTGAATTGGCTGATGGGGGTGATTTAAAGAGTTGTAACAAGTACCTTGATTGTAATGTGTGTAAAAAGGTTAAAACCCACAGAGTCTCTTACCCCAGAAGCGACAGAGTTAGTGAGGCACCGCTACAGCTGGTTCACATGGACGTAATTGGTCCATTTGCTGTAAGCAGGGGTGGATCGCGTTTTTCACTAACAATTGTGGATGACGCCACGCGTTACTCCTGGGTTTTTCCCATGAAGAATAAGGGTGACGTGTTCACTAAGTTTAAAGGCTGGGTGGCATCTGTGGAAAGATTTCTGTCCATTAAACTCAAAAGGATTCAGACGGACAGAGGTGGCGAATTTATGTCAAATGCTTTTAAAGATTGGTTACAAAAGCGTGGCATTGGACATAGAAAAACGAATGCTTTTTCCCCAGAGGAGAATGGCGTTGCAGAGCGAAAAAACAGATCTTTACAAGATATGATGTTTGCCATGCTTGATGATGCTGATTTGCCCATGTCTTATTGGGGGGAGAGCATGCTCACCGCGTGTTATCTCCAAAATAGGCTCTTTCATCAAACAATAGGTACAACCCCGTACTTTAAATTGTTTCAGAAAAAACCCAAAATTGACCATTTGCATGTGTTTGGATCAAAAGCCTGGGTATTAATTCCGAAACAAATGAGGAAGAAGGGAGATCCTAAGACCAAACAGTTAGTGTTTGTGGGTTACCAGGAGCTGGGAAAAGGTTTCCGTTTTGCTGAAGGGACAAATGGCATTGTGATCTCCAGGAATGCCAGTTTTTGTGAACATAGTGGCTGGGAGAGACTACATGCCAATACTGAGGTTTGGTTTGAACCTTCCCAGGAGCTTCATGACTCTGAAGGTAAACACAGGGAGTCAGAGTCTGAGGGGGAGGAAAGTTCAGATAAGAGCTCTCAAGAAAGTGGAGTTAGCCAAAGACCAGTTGCTAAGCAACAAAAGAGAGGTCGTAGTTCTGAGGAGGAAAGTGGGTCAGAAGAAAAATTTTCTCCCAGAAGATCTAAAAGACAAAACAAAGGAGTGCCTCCGGTGCGTTTTTCTCCAGATACTGCAAATGTGTTTAGTGTAAGTGCAGAACCCAAGAGTTTTCAGGAGGTGTTAAAGTTACCAAAAGAGGAGGCAGAGCTCTGGAAACAGGCAATGGAGGAAGAGATGTCCTCTCTGAATGAGCACAAGGTCTTTACACCAGTAGCAGCGCCTGAGGGGGCAAAGATTGTAGGCTGCAGGTGGGTAAACAAACTAAAAGGTTTGCCAAGCAATTGTCCAGTAAGTTTAAAGTGAAAGACTTAGGCCCGGTTAGGACATATCTAGGGTTGGAAGTGTGCTGGGCCCAAGATGGCAGCTGCTTAATTAGTCAGCAGAACAAAGTTAAACAACTACTGACTACATACAGGATGCAGGATTGCAAAGGGGCAGTGGTGCCTATGGATCCAGGTTTCATAAAAACACTTCATATAGATGAGAGTCCTGAATTTGAACATCCTGATGTATATCACTCTGTAATTGGAAGTTTATTGTATATAGCACAGTGGTCCAGACCTGATATTAGTTATGCAGTAGGCATATTAAGTAGATTGGTCTCAAAACCCACACTAAATGCCTGGAAAGGGGTAAAACAAGTTCTGAGATATCTCAAACAGACAATTGGCTATATGTTACAATTAAATTCTTCAGAGGATGAAATGTTGAGTTGCTACTGTGATAGTGACTGGGGAAATTTGCCGGATAGAAAATCTGTCACAGGACTAGTCATAATGGTCGGTGGAGCTTTAATCAGCTGGCGGTCACGCAAGCAAGACGTTGTAAGTGTGTCATCAACGGAATCAGAGTACGCCGCATTGAGTGAATTGTGCAACGAGGTGATTTATTTCAAGCATTTGTTAACAGATTTAAATGTAAATTGTGGAGAACCAGTACAAGTTTACATTGATAATCAAGCTTGTATAACCTTAAGTAAAACAGAGGGTTTCAAATCACGTTCCAAACATATCTCTGTAAAATACCAAAATGTACGTTGCTGTGTACAAGACAATGTAATCACCTGTACTTATGTATCAAGTGAAGAAAATGTAGCAGATGTGTTAACTAAACCATTGGCAAAGATAAAGAACAAGCGAATGTGCAAGGGTTTAGGTTTGCTGGAAAAATGATCTCCTACATAGGTGTATTTGGTGTTAATTGTTCAGCAGAATCTGTGAGGGGGTGTTCAGTTTCTGTTAATTGGTTCTCGTGGGAAACTTGCAGATTCTGGCTTCTCACAATTAACTCAAGGTGGTGTCAATTTACTCTTGGCAGAAAGCCCAGGTCTGCTTGACCTAGAAACTACTCACTCTGATTGGTTAACGACCAGCACTCTGCTCTGTTATCAAGGGATTGCTAGCTCAGTTTGAGGTGAGGTGTTGTTAGGAGTAGAAGTGCTGTGTATGGTTTTGAGAGAGAGAAAGAGAGGATTTATTTTGCTTTTACTTATATGCAGAAACTCTGCTGGTTTTATTTTTTTCTCCTTTTAATAAATCCTGTAAATAGTTATTCTGAGTCTAGCTGACTTGTCATTACTGCCGCAACTAGCTTCTTCGCTGTGCAGGAAAACTCTGCTACGTTTGGGCTAAAGCCAATAGGGCTATGCCTGACACTTCAAAGTTCCCCCTTAACAAATTTTCAGTTTCCACAAAATAATAGGGCCCTATTTGCATGAAACATTTAAAAAAGTATATATAATTTGATGGCTGAGCTTCTGGGGGATGGATGTCCTTCCTCCTCCACAGGTTGCAAGCCATCGGATTGCTTGTCTAAAATTCTTTTTTTTTTTTTTTATAGTAAATTTTTATTAGTTTTCCATAAATAAAGAAAAGACAAAACAAAAACATAAACATAAACAAACAAAAACACGACTTCCCCATACCACCCCTTTTCTGCATTCTTGTTTCAAGATTTTTCAGCAACCCTCTGATCATAACTTAAATATATTTCATGTATTTAACTTCAGTTAGTTATTAATACAACTGTAGTTCTTTATCTCTTATAACTCTGAGCCCCTAATTTTCCAAATTACAACAGTTTTTAAGATAAACTTTAAATTTGTTCCAATCTTCATCCACCGCCTCTTTCCCCCGGTCTCGAATTCTGCCAGTCATCTCTGCCAGTCCCATATAGTCGATCACCTTCGTCTGCCATTCTTCCAACGTGGGTAAATCTTGCGTCTTCCAATACTTTGCTAGAAGAATTCTTGCTGCCGTAGTGGCATACATAAAAAATGTCCTATCCTTCTTAGGCACCATTTGGTCCACCATACCCAAGAGAAAGGCCTCTGGTTTTTTAACAAACGTTCTCTTCAGAACTTTTTTTATTTCATTATAGATCATTTCCCAGAAAGCCTTAATCTTCGGGCAGGTCCACCAAAGGTGATAGAAGGTTCCCTCCGTTTCACTGCACTTCCAACACTTGTTGTTGGGCAAATGATAGATCTTTGCTAACTTAGCAGGAGTCATGTACCACCTGTAGATCATTTTCATAATGTTTTCTTTTAAGGCATTGCATGCCGTAAATTTAACACCAGTGGTCCATAACTGCTCCCAGTCAGCAAGTTCAATGTCATGCCCAATATCCTGTGCCCATTTAATCATATTAGATTTCACCATTTCATCTTGAGTATTCCATTTCAACAGCAAGTTGTACATTCTTGACAAATTTTTAGTATTGGGTTCTAACAGTTCTGTTTCTAATTTTGACTTTTCCACTTGGAAGCCTTTCTTTCTGTCCTGCTTGAATACTTCATTTATCTGTCGATAATGTAACCAATCTCTCACCTTAAACTTCAGTTTCTCAAAACTCTGCAATTTTACATTTTCACCATCTTGTTCTATAATTTCACAATATTTAGGCCAATTAGAACCCATATTCAATTTTTTCACCTCTTTTGCTTCCATTGGTGACAACCACCTGGGGGTTCTACTTTCAAACAGGTCTTTATACTTAATCCAAACATTATACAAAGCTTTCCTCACCATATGGTTCTTAAAACCTTTATGCAATTTTACCTTGTCATACCATATATATGCATGCCAACCAAATCTGTTATCAAATCCTTCCAGATCCAAAATGTCTGTATTCTCGAGGAGCAGCCAATCTTTCAACCAGCAAAACGCTGCTGATTCGTAGTAAAGTCTTAAGTCCGGCAGGGCAAAACCCCCTCTATCTTTCGCATCTGTTAATGTCTTAAATTTTATTCTTGGCTTTTTGCCCTGCCAAACAAATTTCGATATGTCTTTCTGCCACCTCTTGAAACAGTCCATCTTGTCTATTATTTGTAATGTCTGAAACAGAAATAACATTCTAGGCAATACATTCATTTTGATAACAGCAATTCTGCCTAACAAGGAAAGTTTCAGCCTTGACCATATGTCTAAATCTTTCTTAACTTCTGTCCAACATTTATCATAATTGTCTTTAAAAAGATTCACATTTTTCGATGTCAAATTCACCCCCAGGTACTTCACTTTTTTTGCTATCTCCAAACCTGTTTCATTCTGGAATGTCTCTTTTTCTTCATTTGTTAAGTTTTTTTCCAAGACTTTAGTTTTTTGTTTGTTCAACTTAAATCCTGCAACTTGACCAAACGTCTCGATCAGTTCTAAAACTCTTTTTGTGCTAGTGATTGGCTGTTGCAAAGTCAAAACTAGGTCATCTGCAAATGCCCTTAATTTATACTCTCTCACTCCGACCTGAATTCCTTTAACCAACTGGTCCTTTCTAATCATGTTTAGCAAAACCTCCAGAACCAGTATAAAAAGTAGGGGGGAAATAGGGCATCCCTGTCGTGTTCCTTTCTCTATAGCTATCTCTTCCGTTACCACATTATTCACAATTAGCTTTGCCTTCTGCTCAGAATAAATTGCACCTATACCATTTTCAAAACCTTGGCCTACCCCCATCCCTTGGAGATTCTTTTTCATAAAACTCCAACTAATATTGTCAAAGGCTTTCTCCGCGTCCACAAAAATCAAAACCGCTTTTCTGTTAATGTTCATTTCCAACAGTTCCACAATGTCTATTATGTTCCTCACATTGTCAGACATGTGTCTTCCCGGGAGAAAGCCAGATTGATCCTTATGAATCTCGCCTGTCAATACTTTCTTCAGTCTTTTTGCTAAAATGTCTGCAAAAATTTTGTAATCCACATTTAATAATGATATCGGGCGGTAGTTCTTAACCTGGTTCTTTTCAGTCTCGGTCTTTGGTATAAGTGAGATAAAGGCCTCTTTCCACGTTTCAGGTGCCTTTTTCCCCTCCAATATTTCATTGCAAACTTCTTTCAATGGTTGCACTAAACCTTCTCTCAAAGCTTTATAATATCTAGCCGTCAGTCCATCTGGTCCTGGAGACTTTCCCAGTTGTGCCTTTTGAATGGCCTCCTCTATTTCCTGTTCTGTTATTTTCTCATTCAAAATCAACTTGCCCTGTTCTGGAATTTTCGGTAGTCCATAATTTTTAAGAAATTCTTCTATTTCTTGTTCGTTTACTGGCCCTTGTGTGTATAATTTCCTAAAAAAACTTTGAAAACAGTTACTTATCTCATTTGGCTTATGAACATTCTTTCCCTCTATCTCCAAACAAGTAACTGTATTCAATTTTTGCCTCTTTTTCAGTTGCCATGCAAGGAGCTTCCCACACTTGTCTGCAGACTCAAAAGTCCTTTGTCTCATTTGTTTAATTTTCCATTCTATCTCTTGATTTGTCAGTTCCATATATTGCGTCTGATAATATTTTATCTCTCTCAAAATTTCTTGAGACTTTGGTTTTGACCTCAGTTTCTTTTCTCCTTCCTTCATTTTTTCTAAAATTCTTTCTTTCCTTTCATTTTGCTTTTTCCTCTTGATTGAATTCTGTTGTATCAGGAAGCCTCTCATCACGGCTTTACTCGCGTCCCAAATTGTTCTTTTTTCCACATCTGTTCTCAAATTTATCTCGAAGTAATCTTTCAATGTCTTTAGGGCCTTTATACAGAATTGTTCATCTCTAAATAGGGAGTCATTCATTCTCCATCTAAAGGATCCAGTTGTTGTCATTTTCATTTCCATCTTTACGGCATTATGGTCGGAGCAGGTTTTTGGGCAGATTTCTACTTTTTTAATCTTTGTAGCCATCACACTAGACACCCAGATTTGGTCGATTCTCGTCCATGTCATTTTAGATTCCGAGAAAAAAGTTCCCTCTCTCTCGAGAGGATTCTTTGTTCTCCAGATGTCAATCAAGTCCATATTTTCCGTCATCTCGAAGAAAGTCTTTGGTAATCTTCCTTCTTTAGATATTGTCTGTCTTTGTGCCTTGTCCATATTTGTAGAAACCACTCCATTCATGTCCCCCATCATTATTATTTTGCAGTCGAGATAATCTAGTAAGGTCTCATGCAACTTCTTAAAAAATTCTGCCTTCCCATCATTTGGTGCATATACTCCAATTATCAAATATTTTTCCCCCTGGATCTGTACTTCAATTGCCAGGTATCTTCCTTCTTCATCCTTAAATTTTAATTTTGGGTCGAGTTTTTCCTTTGCATAAATCACTACTCCTCTCTTTTTTACTTTATCGGAAGATATAAATTCTTGTCCCAATCTTTTGTTCACCAACAATTTCCTGTGTGCTCTAGTTATGTGAGTTTCCTGTAGACATATCAGATCCAGTTGTTCCCTTTTCAAAATGTGGAAAACCTGTCGTTTTTTTCTGGGATGGTTCAAACCGTTGCAGTTCCAGCTTAGAAGTTGCAGAGACATTTTGTTTGTTAGATGTTTGATCCTCCGACTGCTCCAAGTTTTTCTTCCTCTTCAGTTGGCGGTTGTGGTAGTCCAAATGATAGATTTGCAATGTCCGTTAGCCCTCCTCCTTCTGATGTTAATCCTTGTCCTTCTCTTGCCGGGTCCACCGTACCTTTCTGTAGGTCCTCTAGGTTTCTCTCCAAAAAGTACTCTTTCTCCTGTACTGTTCTTATTCTTACTTTCTTCCCTTTGTAGTTAAAGGACAACCCCTGTGGGAATTCCCACCTGAAGGGTATAAAGTTCTTCCTCAGCAAATTGGCAAGATCTCTATAAAAAGTCCTCACTTCCAAGATGTATTTAGGGATGTCCTTAAAGATTTGGACTTGAATATTTCCAATCACCAAAGCTTTTTGATAGTGAAGGTTCAGTATCTTGTCTCTTTCCTCTTTGGTTCTAAAGGTGATCAGACAATCCCTTGACTTCTTGCTTTGCTTTCTACCAAGTCTGAAAGCAGTTGTTATCCCCACTTCATCATCCTCCAGATCTCCTTGCCAATTTTCCAGAATTGCCTCTGTGAGAAATTCCGCCAGATTGTCCTCTTCTTTCTCTGGAACCTGTCTAAATTTCAGATTTCGTTCTTTCCGTTGTAATTCCAGTAAGGAGAGGGCCGCTTCATGCTCATTCACCTTTTTCTCAATCGGCATAAGTCTTTCCTGCGTCTCACCTGCAACAGATTTTGCACTCTCTGCAATTTTCCTTGTTTCTGAAGATTCCTGAATCAGTCTATTTATAGATTCTGTATTTGTTGCCACTGATGTGGTATTCAGATCCAATCTTGCTGTAAGTTCTGTCAATTTCTTTGAATTTTCTGTAGATTGCTTTGTTAAGGCCTCAAGGGATTGATTTATTTTAAGCAGTGCCTGTGTCATAGATTCCATTGATGCTGCTGTCACACTGTCCGGTGCAGGCACTGTGTTGCCAGAGATTGAACCTCTTTTCTTTTGTGTTAGTTTAGCTTTAGATCTGGTTCTTATCTCCTCTGCTGTGCCACTCATATCCCAAGGCCGTTCTCACAGGAAAAACTTGCAATGGAAAATCCCACTATTAGTCAATTACTTTGCAATTTTTCCCTCTTAGCCCTCAAGAGGGAGCAGTTAAAAGTTTCCAAGTTAGAAACAACAAAGAGACAGAAAGCCGGATGTAGAAAATCTCAAATCCGCCATTAAAGTTGTAAAACTTTTTCTCCAATTTAAATTTGGTTAGTCCAATGTCAGTAACAAAGTCCCATTCAAATCTTAAATGTCTTAAGATTTTTTCACCATTTAAGGTATAGTCTATGTCCACTTCAAAGTTATTTTAAAGAACAGTTTTCCCGGTGTTAAGTCCTGGCAGGTCGTCCCGGGGATCAGAGCAGTGAAAAACTTTGTTTCCCTTTAAATTAAAAGTATCTTCACAAGACTGTCTTTTTTCCCCCTTCTCCTGCCAATCTGGAGGGGAGAGATACTTTTGACAGCTCAGGTTTGACAGTTCGCAACTAAGTTTCTAATAACTGCAGCGAGGTCTTTCGTTGCTTTAAATTCCTGCAGTCCGGGGGGGGCAGACTTCCTTATTTTTTGCCCTCCCGTTTTCAGCCAAATTTTCTATTTTTAAAGGTTCCTGATTTTTTTCCCTTCTTACTCACGGGAATCCAGTCCAGATTTTCTTTTCAGGAAGGAATCGGCGCTCTCCGCTAATGGCGACGCGGCTTCACTCCGCAGGCTGGGTAGCGACTCTCAGCACCGCGCTCACTCCCGATGCCGCTCCGGAGCCTTTAAAAAGGCTCTTTCACAGTACCGGGGGGCGCAAAGGTGCCCACCGAGTCTCCTTGCTCTCAGGCTTCCGCGCCTGAGATTTTAGGGGTCCCCCACTCGCCGTAGCGGGTAAGACCCGAACTTGCGGAGCAGTCCTTCTCCGGAGCTCGGAGGTAGGACCGCCATTAAGCGCTGGCACCGACCGGAAGTCGCTTGTCTAAAATTCTTTAGTAATATCAAATAACGGTTTTTGTTTTGTTTGCTTTAGAGCATGGAGATTTACTGCCAGTCTGAGTCAGGATTAGTATGGCTGGAATGGTCTGTATTGATTTCTGCAATGTCTGCATTGTGATATACTGCAGGCTTGCTCAATAGTTCTTCCATAAGGTCTTAGAGGATCTTTATTTATTTATTTATTTATTTACGGCTATTAGCCCATAAATCTTAGAGGATCACAAGTGTGTTGAACCAAAGGTGAACTGTTCCAGAAGCTTTTCTAATGCCATCTTGGTAGTCAATATAATTCCAACATTAATTGGTAGTTGTTGTAGCAATGAGCTCATATGTGTTTATATTTACTGGCTTTGATATACACTAATTGGCTTGCTTTGATGCTATCCTTACCTGTGGACTTGGTGTAGGAATAACGAGGGCGACAAAAGGTTGGATGCAAGTGAGCTGTGCAGGAGCAAGCTGAAAGGCCAGCCTTGTGGAGCCTCTTTTTATTGGAAAAAGAGGTAGTAAAACCACTCTGAACTTTAATATATTCCATCTAAACACATTCTGAGCATTAGCAGGTGTTTCCCATAGGCGTTGTGAAAGTGGATTGTGTCTGTGTTCCTTGTTATGCTTTAGCCAAGCGTTCTGTCTAGTAAACAGATCATATGAAAGGACAAAAGGTCAGGGGTAAAACCCTGTCTACTTGCCAAGAGGCCACAAGTTCATGGAGCGTGGGTGCAAGGCTCCTTGACACGCTGTGGCATGCCAGGTGTGGGGTGTGCCTCAGCACAAGCAGAGCCTTACCTCCATAGCTCCAATAGGCCATTACTGTATAAAGGACATGGAGCCTGCTATTGCTACAAAGGTGTTAGGCTTTTGTGAACTCCAAGTTTGCGCACTATGAAAAGATACTTGCTACAGTGAGAAAGGGAAGGAGTGATGCCCAGCAGATTGCCAGACAATGTGCTGACTACTGGCTAAAGCTGTGTCTGAGCATTCAACTTGCTGCTAACACCGGCAACACTTGCAAAAAGTACAATGAAGAAAGCCTTTGGACCAATTGTCCAAAACACTGCACTGCTGAAAACCATGTCTGGAGAGATCATCACAGACTGCAGCAAGCAGATGAAGCAATGGGCAGAGCACTACCAATAACTGTCCTTGCAGAGAAACATGGTCTCTGACACAGCAGTCGACAGTATCCTGTCTTGGAAGAGCAAGGTGCTCCCCCACTCTCAAGGAACTGAAGAATGCCATCAAATCTCAGGCATGCAGTAATGTCCCAGGACAGGACAGAATCCCAACAGAAAGCTACTTTTAAATCCTCCCTCATCACACACCGCCACAGTGTTGGGAATAAGGTCCCATGGCACAAGACATGCGCTACTAAAGCATCATGACCCTCTGCAAGAACAAAGGTGACCATCATGGCTATACAACCCATGTAGTTCTCAACAAATCACAGTCACTCGCTGACAGGGTCTATCCTGTGTCACAATACGGTTTTAGAGCTCAGAGGTCAACAGTTGACCTGATCTTCTCACTGTGTCAGCTGCAGGAGAAATGCCAAGAACAGAGACACCCTTTCATATATTGCCTTCATAGATCTGATGAAGGCCTTTGATCTCATCAGCTGAAAAGGACTCGTCACACTGCTCAACAAGATAGGTTGCCCACCTAAGCTTCACAAGAGGATTGTGTCCTTCCACAAGAGCATGTGTAGCACTGTCCAATATGACAGCTCAACCTCAGATGCCCTCCCTATAAAAAATGCTATGAAACAGGGCTGTGTTCTCACCCCAACTCTTTTTGCCATATTATTGTCGCTGTTGATGTCCTATGCCTTCAGCTTGACTGAAAATGGTGTGTACACCATTCAAGGAACAACTGGGTTCTGTTCAACCTAGCACAGTTCCATGCCAAGACTAAAGTGTGGCACATTCTTATCTGAGAGATATTGTTTACAGATAAAGATGTTGGCTATTTGCAGTATGGTAGCGCAGTGGAAAGCTTGCTGGGGAGATCATGCATTAAAAAGAAAAGGACTCAAAAATAACTTAAACAAGATTTTAATAAGAAAAACAAAAACTCCATTTACACTAAATACACCAACAACCAAACCAGACCCAACCACCAACCCACCCCCCAGGGTAATGGGAGAGCTAGGTGCTGCTCCTTATATACTACACCCAAATGCTGACACACCTTAATCAAATACAACTCAGCAGCACCTGCTATGTCTCACAGCTGTAAAGCTGGGTCTCGTTATCTTGCTCTGGCCCCTTAAAGACATACACATTGAGTGGAACAATGATGAACCTTTACATTTAAATAAACCATTCAACATTTCCCCTGCGGTTCATCATTGTGGAACAAAAACATAAAGCATACTTAGTACATGTCTTTCATGTGTAACCTTTGGAAGTGCTTTAGTAAAAATGTCCGCAATTTGACTGTCACCTGGAACATATTTAAATACAACCATTTCATCAGCAATTAGTTTCTTTACAAATTCTAAACGTAACCTTAAGACTCTAGTGTGTTGCATATTGGTCTCTGAACACAGGATAGCGAGTCCACTCTGGGAATCAAGGTAAACTTTTACTGGTAGTGTTACTTGCATCTGAAGGTCTGCAAATACTTGCAGATACCATTCTACATCACGAGTGGCCTGAACGCATGCACATAATTCACTCTCTGTTGTGGAGAGACAAATAATGGTTTGTGTCTGGGACTTCCATTCAAATGGACAACCGTTATAACAAAACACCATACCAGACACGCCCCTGCAATTATTTTGTTCCACTGTATGAGATGCATCGCAGAAAATTTCAAAACCTTTGTCAATACATATTGTAAACTGCAACCTATAATGTTTGGTGTGTTTAAGGTACATTAACACTCTCTTAAGAGCAGAGAAACATTGTGTAGTAGGCTTTTCCACATTGTGATGCATCTTTTAACAAAAGCTTAACTGTTTCATATTTTACACTTGGTGAATAACACAAATCATAATCTTCACCTGTAATTTGTTGAAAACCCCTAGCAACTAATCTTGCTTTGTACCTTACAACTTCATTTTTGTCATTCATTTTAACTCTATAAACCCATTTTGAATCAATAAGTCTCATATCTGGGGTTTGTGGTACAAGAGACCAAGTGTTATGCTCTTTTAAAGAAGCTATCTCAGAGTTCATAGCTTTATACCAATTTGCAGCTTGTTGCTTAGGTAATTTCTGAACATCATTGTAGCTTTTTGGCTCAAAAACTGCCTTATTGGCATACACAGTATTAAAATGTTCATCTGCAAATCGTTGTGGCTTCTGCCTCTTTCTATCTGAACGTCTCAGTTCGGAAGGAGAGTCAGACTCAGACTTAATAGGACTAAGTGAACCACTAGTTTCAGGTTGTAAACCATCATTGTCAGACTGAAGAGATGCCTGTGGGCTAAGCTCACGGTCAGAAAAATCAAGAGAATCTAACCTCCCCTCAGGTGCCTGTGACTTTAAATCATCAAACAAATTATCAGATTCAACAGGCTTTTTGTCTTTTTCTATTAATTCAGAAGCACCATTCCCTGCTACTGCTGCTGCTGCTGCTGCTTCCTCTTCTTCCTCAGTATTATCTATACCATCAGTATCTTGGAAGACAGCAACTCCAGTCCAATTTACAGTTTGTATCATGCTTCTGGTAATATGAAATTTGCCAGTTGCTGGTATGTAAATTCTGTACGCCCCCTGCTGGTAGCCCATTAATTTTCCCTGGACACTACGTTCACCCAATTTCTGCTTAGCGGGATAATGCATAATTACATCTGAACCCCAAATGCGTAGGTATTTCAGATTAGGGCGTTTTTTAAACAGCTTCTCATAGGGGGTGACATCTAAACCAGAATAACTGCGATTTCTAACATAACAAAACGCATTAAGCGCTTCAGCCCAAAAGTCTTTGGGCAGATTAGCATCGTGCAGATACGTTTTAACCCCTGCCTGTAGGTCACGCTGCACAACTTCAACAAGCCCATTTTGCCAGGGACTTCGGGGGCAAGATAACTCATGAGTAGTCCCCTGCGCTTCCAGGAATTTCTCAAAATCCTCAGAAACAAATTCCCCACCCCGGTCAGAAAACAGGTTCTTAATTGGTTTGTTAAAGTGCGTTTTTACCCAGTTGCAAAACATTTTGTACTTCTCAAATGCTTGGGACTTCTCAGCTATTGCATAAGTCCAACAATATCTACTATACTGGTCTATCAGAGTAAGCCAGTACTTAGAACCTCCTAATGATGGTGGGAGTGGCCCAACTAAATCACAATGTACACGCTCAAATGGCTCAGTTACTTTCCTATCTGAGCACTTACCCTTGTGTGCAACCTTAATCTTATTCTTGCAACAGGATAGACATTGCATAAAGAATTTACATGGTTTTAGGTTGAGGCCATTAACAATATTCTTTGTCTTAATTACATCAGCAAAATTCAGGTGTCCCAGAATTCTGTGCGCCTCATGGGCACACCCAGAATGAGGCCTTACATTCCTCAACCCCTGGCTTGACTGTGCTGCTCTGCAATTTATAGGCAATTGTGAGTAGGTGCGAAAATACAGTCTATATAAACCATCAGATTCCCGGGCATACAATAGACGTTTGTTCCCATCGAAAAACTCACACATTGACTTTAAGAAACGCACAGTTATGCCTTGACGAGCAAAGCACCTTACTGACAATAAATTGTCCACTGACGGGCAGTAAATGCAGTTCGCTATTATAATGTTTAAAGAGTCAAGTTTAACGGTACCCCTGCCAAGCGACTGCAAGACTTGTGAATTGGCTAAATGTACATTACCAATTTCCTCTTCGAAAGAAAGAAACAAACTTTGATCGTTGCAAACGTGCTGAGATGCTCCTGAGTCGATAATAAAAGAATTCCACTTGGCACCTTTAATTCTTTTACGATCTGTTGTCCGAGCATGAAAAGCTCGCGGCTCGTTTCTGTCTTTATGGTGCAATGTTGGCTGCTGAGATGACAACCGTGACTGACGAACAGAAGCAGGCTTGGGAGTACTTTGCTTTCTTTTGGATCTGCAGTCCTTTGCAAAATGTCCTTGCTTATTGCAGAACCAACAACGCTTGACAGCTTTAAATGCAGTCGTATCACCACAAGTTTGCATATGGCGTTCCTCATTATTTCTGGAAATAGGAGTGCTTATGGCACAAGCCTCCCTTCTATCCAACTCGCCCATTAATCTTGCCGTTACCCCTTCCACAGTTAATTGTGCTGGTGGAACGGCAGATATCTGGCTACCTATACCATCGAAGTCCTCATTAAGGGAACAAAGTATGATAAAAACATACTGAATATCAGGTATGTCCATGTCCCTTTGAATTAATTCACCGTGTATTGCCTCCAGACGTCTCAAGTGTGCTGCCAAATCACCACCAGGCTGCAACTTCGTCTGGTACAACTGCTTGAAAAATGTCAATGCAGATGCTGACTCTTTTCTAACATGCACTGCTGCAAGACTGTCCCACATTTCTTTGGCAGTTTTCTTATTTCTTATATAGACTACTTGCTGGTCGCTGACTGCCAAATTAATTATCGCCCTGGCTTTTGCATCTCCTTTCGACCAAGCATTAGTCACAGGGTCAGGAGGGTCATCAGTTACATAGGTCCATACTTCTCTAGAGGTCAAAAGCGCCTCCACCCGAAAAGACCATAAACTATAGTTCTCATCTGTCAGCTGTGGGAAGACCAGAGCCTTCTCAGCTTCAGGAACCCGGTCAACCATTCTGGAACTCTTCCAGACCCACAAAAACTACGCTAACAGGAGAAGGAGTTTTCAAACCTTTCTCAGAGTCCAAAAATATGCAGTCATCCACTCAGCAGCTGGGCCCATAACCAAAGATGTTGGCTATTTGCAGTATGGTAGCGCAGCGGAAAGCTTGCTGGGGAGATCATGCATTAAAAAGAAAAGGACTCAAAAATAACTTAAACAAGGTTTTAATAAGAAAAACAAAAACTCCATTTACACTAAATACATCAACAACCAAACCAGACCCAACCACCAACCCACCCCCCAGGGTAATGGGAGAGCTAGGTGCTGCTCCTTATATACTACACCCAAATGCTGACACACCTTAATCAAATACAACTCAGCAGCACCTGCTATGTTTCACAGCTGTAAAGCTGGGTCTCGTTATCTTGCTCTGGCCCTTGCTCTGGCCCCTTAAAGACATACACATTGAGTGGAACAATGATGAACCTTTACATTTAAATAAACCATTCAACAGACGCAGCCTTGACAGAACACACAGAGGCGGGTCTACAGAGACCCATCAACTATTTTGCCCAAGCCTGCAGGGAATTTGGTCTCACCATCAGCCTTACAGTAACTTAGGTCAAGACAGCACCAGCACTCCACATCTGAGGTGGTAGATAATTTTGTTGAACTGGGTTCCTCTCCATTAGCAACCTCTTCGTCAGTGCTGAGCTGGACCAGTGTATTGGCAAGGCAGCTACAGCAATAGCCCACCTCTCCAAAAGGGTACGGGAGAATGTGATAGAAGTGAGTCATGGGCAACTTACAATCATCAGGAGTAAGACCTCAATGCCTTGTGCATGCACTGAGTCAGGAAGATTTTGGGTATCTCATGGCAGGACAGTTTTTCAAACAAAGATGTGCTCTCCCAAATGCATATTCCCAGCCTGTTCACTCCCCCATCTCAGCAACATCTACACTGACTTGGTCATGTCCACAGAATGGAAGATGGCAGGACCCATAGGAGCCTAGGGGCCGAGGTCCCTTCGCTCCCCCCAATAAAATGTTTAAGGGGTCTGCCCCCCCAAGTTGAGGGAAATGGTGGGTGTGTGCCATGTCATGTGATCAGTTATGTGGGTATTGGCACAGCTGGCAGGACCCCCAAGGACATGCTCTCCAGGGAAAGCTGGCTTCTGGCACCAGGCCCATTGGCAGACCAACTCTGTGTTACAAAAATGTCTGCAAACATGACATGAATGCGACAACATCAACCCCACCTTGTGGGAATCCGTTGCAGATGACTGCAGTGCTTGGAGACAGATGGTCAAGTTGTGTATCTATAGCAGTGACCAGAGGAAGAATGACCGCTGGGAGGAGTGTAGGGCTGGGCCATAACTGCTTTTGAACATTGTAATATACCACCAGCTAAACACCCTAATATGGAGGTATATTACGATGTTGGAAAGGAGCCAGTGTCAAAGCAGTGGCATGAGGCAGGCACTTGAATGCTGCGTTCGCATGTCTAACTCACCCACTGCCTTGACATGGCGGGGGGGGGGGCAAGTGAGCTGCCTCTCCCTCCTGGGAGGAAGACGTAGCCCACTCACGCCTCCCCCCGCCTGTGCCAAGGCAGTGGTGGCAACCAAAACAGCAAATGCCACTGCCTTGACAGGTGAGGGGGACTGGCGAGGCTCAGCTGGGGGGCAGGATGGCAACCAGCGGCGGGTTGGGGGCTCCGTAAAACTGCTTGGCTGAAGCAAGGGCAGTGGCGCACTCTTCAGCCAAGCAGTTTAAGGACGTGAAGGAGGAACAAAATGTATACAACTTGTTTCTCCCTCTGCCAATATGAGAGGCAGATCCCGATGGTGGTTTCACTCAGGGGCTTATCGGGGGTGAAACTGGAACCGCTCCCGAGTCCCTCTGCCTCCAGCACTCAACTGCAGCTTGTTTCTCCCTCGGCGTGCTATACTCTGGTAGCAGAGGGGCTCAGGAGGTGGCAATATAAATCCGCCAGGCCTAGAGGAGTGCAGAGAGAAATGCCATGGTGAATCTGTAGCAGCACAACGGGACGCCTTCATCTGTCCCAGTTGCAACAAAACATGTATCTCCCATATCATTCTCTACAACTATACAGGAGCTGTTGTCTTTGTCTATGGAGTTTAGTTAGTTTAGGTCCATATAGTTAAAGCTATGGTTTTCCCAGTAGTGATGTATGGAAGTGAGAGCTGGACCAGAAAGAAGGCTGATCACCGAAGAATTGATGCTTTTGAATTCTGGTGCTGGAGGCGACTCTTGAGAGTCCCATGGACTGCAAGAAGATCAAACATATCAATTCTTCAGGAAATCAGCCCTGAGTGCTCACTGGAAGGACAGATCGTGAAGCTGGGGCTCCAAGACTTTGGCCACCTCATGAGAAGAGAAGACTCCCTGGAAAAGACCCTCATGTTGGGAAAGATGGAGGGCACAAGGAGAAGGGGACGACAGACGACAAGATGGTTGGACAGTGTTCTTGAAGCTACGAACATGAGGCAGTGGAAGACAAGAGTGCCTGGCGTGCTCTGGTCCATGGGGTCACAAAGAGTTGGACACGACTAAAGACTAAACAACAATAATACAGGAGCTGCAACCTTACAAGAGTCTGACTTCGCCCCCAAAGGCTCACTCTTCCACTGTCTCCTGAGACAGACAGATGCAAACCAGTATTATCCTAAAACCTTTCACCTATTCATGCAGAGCAGATGCTCTGCCACTGAGGTAGAACTTACCCTTATTTATGTGCTACTCAGTGGCTATGCAATTTATGTACAAAGAAGAGCCCTGTTGGAACAAACCCAGGGCCTTTCACACCCAGCATCGCTTCCTATTGTAGCCAACTCAATGTGTTCCAGGACATGAGAAGAGCAGCCATCTCCCCACCCGTGCCTTCATTTCCGGGCACTGGACGCGTCCCTTTGGGGGGGGGGGGGTGAGGCGGCTGGGCTCCCGCTCGGTGCCATCTGGCAGGTGCGCCTCCCGAGGCCTGAGGAGAGAGGGGCCGAGGGACACATTTCAGAAGAGGCAGCAGCATTCTAGGGCCCGTGAGGGCAGCGCAGCGATTGCCCGATTCTGGCGCCGCGGGGACCGGGCGGCCCAGCGAGGCGGAGCAGCTCCAGCCCCGGACGGCCACTTCCCGCCCTCACGCCGCCCGCCCCGCCCCTCATTGGAACGGAGCCGGAAGCAGCGGGCAGAGCGGCGGGGCGCCTGCGCGGGAGTGCGGCCCTCGCGAGAGCTCCCAGAGGCCGCCCGGCGTTCCCGCCCTTTCTCCTCAGCCCGCCCAACGGCCGCCCTCTCCCTCGGCAAGGCGTCATGGCGGCGCTGGCAGGCTCCCCCTCGGCCGGCCTTCCTTCTCTGGCCGCGGCGGCGGCGGCGGCCGCCCCCAGCCCCGTGGGCCCGCCGGGCTACCGGCCCTTCGAGCCCGAGGCGCTGGGGCTCAGCCCGGGCTGGCGGCTCACCAGCTACGGGGAGCTGCGCGGCTGAGGCTGCAAAGTCCCTCAGGAGACGCTGCTCAGGCTCCTGGAGGGACTCGGCGGGGCCCGCGCGGGAGAGGCGGGCGCCGGGGAGGCGGCTGCCGTCGGCGGGGCCCCCCGGACCCTCGGTGAGGCTGGGCGCGCGAGGGGGAGGCCGCGGGAGGAGGCGGGCGAGCCCCGAAGGGGGAGGCCCAGGTTGCGCGGGTGGGAGGCGCTTTTCGGATTTTCTCCGTTTAAATCAATGCCCCGTATCCCGCAGCGGGGTAGCTTGCTGATGCGGGAGAAAGGCTCTGGCCCTCCGTAGACTTCTCCCCCCTGTTCTGTTTTTCTACTCGTATATGTCGTTTTCTTAACGTAGGGGAGTTTTAAAAGTCTCACCTTCACCAGAAGCTCTAAGCTGAATTTGCCTCCCCCACTCCAAAAAAATCACATGTAATTAACGCTGCAACAATATAATGTGGAAACTGCGTTAAACACTTAAGACCACTTAAGTATTCAATTACAAGTACTGTATAATTCCTTCCGTACAAAAGTCCATTCTACAGTGGTACCTTGGTTCTCAAACAGCCTAGGTCATGAACAACTTAGAACCCGAATGTTGCAAACCCGGAAGTGAGCGTTCCAGTTCTGGAAATATTTTAGTGTTGTGCTTCCATTTTTAGAGAGATTGCACTGATTGGGGCAGTGGGGAGAAGCCCCCTGGCAGCGCTCTGAAGCCCAGCTGCTTTGACCTGAGAGAGAGAGAGATCTTGAAAGATCATGCTGGTTGGGGCAGTGGGGAGAAGCGTTTTAGGGGTAGTTTTTCAACAGCCTGGAACCGATTAATCCATTTTGCATTACTTTCTATGGGAGAGCACGCCTTGGTTTTGGAATGGACTTCCGGAACAGATTAAGTTCAAGAACCAAGGTACTACTGTAGTAGTAATAATAATAATAATTTATTTGTACCCCACCCATCTGGCTGGGTTTCCCCAGCCACTCTGGGCGGCTTCCACAAAGACCAAAAATACACTAAGATTTCTTCTGAATGTCAGGTAGTTGTTTATCTCAATCTTTGGGCTCTAGGACATTATTCCTCATTTGGCTGCATTTGTAGACCTGGGCTGAAGATAGGGCTGTTCTGACTACCTAAAACAGTGATGGCCAAACTTGACCCTCCAGCTGTTTTGGGACTACAACTCCCATCATCCCTAGCTAACAGGACCAGTGGTCAGAGATCACAGAGGTCATTGACCTAAAACAAGTAGGTGTTTCGGGTGGGAATACTTCTAAAGGTGCTGATGTGCTTGGGGTCCCTTCTCTCCACAGGCATCGGAATGGACTCCTGTGTGATTCCATTGAGGCATGGGGGTCTCTCCCTTGTACAGACCACAGACTTCTTTTATCCACTAGTGGAGGACCCGTATATGATGGTGAGCAGGCTTGACTGGATAAAAAAGAATTAGCCATGTTTGTAATGGAACATGGTACATTTGTGATGTGAGACAGTTCATGAGGACAGTTGCCTTGTGTGTCATCTTCCTCATTCTATATCTTTTGCTGCATGTGTCTGATCTAGGGCCGCATTGCCTGTGCTAACGTGCTGAGTGACCTCTACGCCATGGGCATCACAGAATGTGACAACATGCTTATGCTTCTGAGTGTAAGCCAGAAAATGACTGAGGAGGTGAGAAGTATAATTGATAATTTTGTCTCTAGAAATACATTTTACTTAAATAATAGGAAAAATGAATATTTTAATGTACAATTTTTTTGACATAATTATGGTAGGTAATTATGGCACAAGTGGATTTCAGAAAAGGAACTTCTTTGTCTGGCTTCACCTGCAGAGCTTTGGTTTGTTTCAGCCTGGCTACAGTCTGGAAATAGATACCTTTGAACGTTTTAAGGCAAATAATTTATAGAGCACATACCTCACTTGTCAGAGGTCTAAGGTTCAATCCCTGGCAGCCCCAGCTAAATAATTGGGTAATGGGTGATGTGTATTATCCCTGCCTGATACTTAGGAGAGCCACTGCCAGTTAAAGTAGGATTTAAGTGAATGATTATTTGCAAGGAATAAGATCAGAAACCTAGTTCAGACATGTCAAACTGTAGTTTGTGTTGACCATAATTCTGGCTTCCAGGCAAAAAGGTTAAACCATGCTTTATTTAGGTTTTCCATTGGCAGTCTTGTTTCTGTGATGTTCACCAGAGATGGTGACTTGTCGGCTCATTTATCACACCAAACAATGGCTGGCCATTTGCAAATATTTGCTTGTCAACCTGGGCATCATAAAAACCTATAGTTTAGCTTCCTTAACAATGGCTTTGTTTGGTGCTTGAAATGTGATTGCATGACACTTCACAGAGTAAGTGCTTTATAGACCCTGCCTTTCTGTGAAACATACAGGTAGGAAACAGTCCTTAGTATCCCTGACCCAGCTTTCCACATCAGTCTTGATTTTCTGAATCCTTTATTTTATCCTTCACCCAGGAGCGGGAGAAAATAATGCCACTGATAATCAAGGGCTTTCGGGATGCAGCAGAAGATGGTGGCACCTCAGTAACTGGTGGGCAGACTGTCCTGAATCCTTGGATTATTGTTGGAGGAGTTGCAACAGTTGTATGCCAGCCCAATGAGTTCATCATGTGAGTAAATGCATCTCATTGGGAGAGACCTGATTTGAAAATGCATGCCATAGATGTATTTACAAGAGAGGTAATTGTGTTGCAATCTTAACAGCTGAAAGGTTTAGAGGATGCTTGCTAGACATTGGGATCACTGAATCAAATAATGAAATGGTAGAGTTGAGCTAGGGATTGCCCATGCCACTTTAGAGCAAAAACAGTAGGGTTGGGGGCTGGCAAATCCTCTTTAACTATTCCAGGACTAACAATATTGCTGCTTGGGCTGTCACAGTGATCATAAAGTCATGTGGAAGATGAGACTATAGTAATGTACATAATGCTCTGAAGACAAATGATCCAGTCTGTGATTCAGATAACCAGTGCTGGCTTTGTAAGCTGCCTGTATGCAAGTTTATTTTGGGACCATATTAATGCTTCCTCAGCCATGATTTGATGGTTGAGGCAGCAGCTGACCTGGCATTACATTACTGAGACTTGGTGGAGTTGCTGGGTGGTGTTGTCTCTTTCAGCTCTTTCAGACTTAACAGGGTTGAAGGTTGCCATGGTCGGCAGCAAGGATGGGGAACCAGAGGTCATATTTGGTCTCCCAGGCCGTTTTCCTCCAAACTATGGCCACTTGCTGCACACTTGATGTCACATTTGTCATTGTGTGTGTTGCAGGAAGAGATGCAGCTAGATCCTGTGACATAAAATAAAATTGAACTCCTGAGTATCAGTTTAGTTCAATTCTGCTTAGTCACTGTCTCCTCCCATCCCCACAGGCTAATTTTGACAGGTTGGCTGGACCATACACCATTCAAAGTTGGCCTGTAGGGCAGAGGGAACTAAAGATTTTGCCTGCTAGGACAAGAAGGTTCCCCCTCTCCCAATCTATCGGAAAGCTGTCTCTTGTTCCTGACGTGGGTAGATAAACTTTGGACCCAGGTTTAGACACCACACTAAGAACTCTTTAAGAACTCTGTTATGGACAGGCTATAACTGCTAAACATAAACAAGTAGGTCTGAGTGTGAGCTCCTGTTTCTTATGATTTTAGGCCAGACAGTGCTGTTCCAGGGGATGTTCTTGTGTTGACTAAACCACTGGGGACTCAAGTGGCTGTAAATGCTCATCAGTGGCTAGATAATGTAAGTGCTCATCTGTGGGAAACCTTGCGCATCCATTTTTATTCCTCTATCTATCTATCTATCTATCTGCAGGGGATCCTCTTGTATGCATAGTTTTAATAAGCTGGGAGGAACAAGGGGCATGTGGTTGGATGCATTCCTTGCCCCAGCACCTTGTCCAGATGAGCTCCTTGCTTAAGGTGAAAGTGATCCCACAAAACACACACCAAAGTTGATATCACACCAAAGTTGAATGACTTTATCCTCAAAGTGCATAGCCAGTTGGTCACAGGGGGTCTTCGAATGCTTCTCCACACTGGGAGTCAGTAACCTCCAGACCATTTGAAATAACTCCATTGGCTAGCTACCAGAGGAGACAATGTGAGCTGCAAAGAGAGCCTGTTTTGCAGCTCACACTGCCACATAGTAGGCACAATCGTGTGTTTTTACCAGTGTTTGGTCAGCTTCAGAATGAGACGTGCATCACTTGCACTCCAGTCTTTGTCCAGCTTGTTTCATAATCCGGATCTCCTCAGAGTACCAAGGAGCTGCTTGGGCTACAAAATGCCAGTGTGGATGTACAAAAACCACCTGTTTCAAAAGCAAGACCAGGACTTTGACAGGGTCACCAGCTTTGTCCATGGAAAATCACAGAGCATTCAGGAACCTGATTTCATCAGTCTTTGAGGACAGGCTACCTGAATTGGCCCACCACCCTTACAGGGAGAAATGCCACCGTGAGTCTAAACTTAACCTGATAATGGTCTGACCATGACATGGGAATGCATTGTATTCCCTCTATCTTCAGTCCATCCCTCATATCACTTGGGGGCAAAGATCACATGGGGTGTGCCACACCTGGTGTGTTGGACCGATAACTACCTGAGAGGGATCCATGGTTGTCATGGAGGCCACAAAGTTTCGAGCTGGCCTGATAGCAGCCTCCGTGTGGATCTTGAAATCACTCAAGATTATCATTTTAGTATCCCCAAGACTACATCTGCCAGCTAGATCAGGGCTACTGCTGGACAACAGGGCAATCAGCACCCTCCATCTGCCTCTCTCTGGCCCAATACAAGGAGTAGATTCCCTAAGCACATTCCAAAGTCAAGAGGCTTCCTGATCAAGGAGATGGTGCTATTATAGACATGTTGCATTATACTAACTTGAGACCCCTGAATTTGTTAGTGAGAAATGCAGCCTCAAAACAATTTCTTAACATACTACTACTTTTCCATTTCAGCCAGAACGGTGGAATAAAATTAAGCTGGTGGTCTCCAGAGAAGATGTTGAACTGGCATATCAGGAAGCCATGTTCAGTATGGCCATGTTGAACAGGACAGGTATGGGTGGGGTGGGGTTTGACTTGTTCTTCATTTATAAGGCAAAGGATTGACACCACTGTGGCAGCAAATGCAATTATTATTATTTTAAAAAACCAGGATACTGTACCCATAGTTGTACTGGAGACCTCCTACATGTCATCTAGAACACAAAGGTTTTTGATTGTTTTGGAAAACACATGGTCCACCTAGAGTTCCTCATATTGAGGCAGAAGGTGGGATAGAAATATTCGAAATAAATCTTGAAAGTCTGCCCATGTACTTCTCAAGTTCTTGGGGCATTTGAGTCCCAGGACCTTCTGAATTCTTCTAATCTTCATCTTTTAACCTTCATCTTTAAAGGAGAAAATGTGTTGAAATATGGAATGTCTTGTTTTATGTACAAGAATAATTTTAATTTTTTTACATATCAGTTGATTAGTATTTCTCATCACAAAAAGCTACCATTGGGATGAAAGTAATAAAGCTCAGGTGATTTAAGATTCCGTCTGCAGATATGTGTGCAGATTAGACCTGGGTGATTTTTCAATATATCGTTCAAAATCGATTAGGAAGTTCACATCACGATAACGTTCATAAAATGTTACCTGGCAAACATCGTGAATTTGAGAAAACCCGTGTGCTTCTTAGTGCTTCCAGTGCCTCCTACAGAAGCAGCAAGCAACTCACAAGAGCAGGCGTAGCAGCTATCACTATGTTTCAATTCTGCAGCGAGCCCCAGCTCAGCTCCACTGCCTCTGCAGGTGACGATTATGAAAGTAGCTGGGAAACCAGCAGCAGCAGCAACTTAAAAAACTAGGTTCTGCTTGCTTAAAGTAGGCTAGTACCCAGGCTGGTAGGTGTGGTTTGCAGAGATGCTGGTCTGAGCTGGCTTGGGGATTCTTGCTGGAAGCCCCCTTTCCCCTCTCCTTACCCAGTGAAAGAACAAACAGGGTTGTTTTCTTCAGAGTAAGAACAAAAAAGGTTGCCCTGTTATTTAAGTCTTTCTTTACTCCCCTGCGCATGTGTGCCTGAAGCGGCTCTCTCCCCTCTGATGCCTTTACTGCCGGTCTCTCCTTCTGCCACTCTGTGTGTGCGTGCGTGCGTGCGCGCACTGCAAAGCCTTTCTCCCCTCCTTTATGCCTTTACTACCCATCTGAGGCTGGGAGCAGTACATTTCCCCATGTAAAAGAAAGAACAAAAAACCAAGTTGCCCTGTTAAGGCTCTCTCTATTCCCTTCTCCCCTTCTGCGCTGTGTGTGCGCGTGTGCATGCGCATGCCTTTCTCTCCCCTCCCATTACTACTGTCTGAGGCTTTGATGCAGCCCCTTCTCCCCCGCTCCCATGAAAGTAAGAACAAAAAAAAAGTTGTTGTGTAAGACATAGTTGGTTCACCCTAAATAGCTTCCCTCATATGAAAAAGGCTTTTTTTTTAATTTAAAGGATGCTATCTCATTGCCCTTCCTCCTTCCCTTTGATAAAAAGGGAGAGAATGGTGTGATGGGGGCCCTTCTGTGACACAATGGGAAGAAATGAAGGGGGAAGATTTAACAGTTGCTGCCTCGTGCTGAAATGGGAGGTTGAGTGTTGTGAGGCAAGAATGATGGGGAGGGTGGGTGCTTGTTGGTAAGGAGTCCAAGCAAATGTATGTCTACTCAGAAGTAAGCTGTACTAAATTCAGTGGGGCTTACTCCCAGGAAAGTAGAAGCAAGTTTAGCTGAACTCAGGAGGGCTTACTCATGCATAGAATTGCAGTTGGCCCTCTGAGTTGGGAAGGAGATGCAACTTGGCACTAGTAAATTACATAAATTACTCTTAAATTAGTAGAAAACAGATTGAATTGTTAATCATATGCAAGTTTAATGTAAATTTTTAATTTGCCCCTAAAACTGCATAGAACATTAATATATTCTCCAGAAATCTTTAATGGTTTGGTTGAAGCATGCTATCATTGAGTTAATTTTCATATAATTATATGCATGAAATTTAGATTATTATTTTTTTGTTGTTCCTATATTTTCCCAGATTAATTGTATTCACTCTGATTCACCACTGTATTTTGGATTGTCCTAGGCCTGAATATTCAAGCCCAAAACCCAAGTCCTGTTTGGATGCATTTTGGCTTGCCTGCTGATGAAAGTGATGATTTAGTGTGTGGTGATTTAGACCCGTAACTTAGTAGCAGTTGCAAGGACATTACCATGTTCGCCTCTACGTAGCTCCATCTTATTTCAGATAATTGTGATGTATTGGTATATTGCAATGTTTAGCTGTATCGTTATATTGAAAACCAGATATTGCCCAGCCCTAGTGCCCTTCAAAATTTGATACTTTTAAACAAAGGGGGAATTGAGTCTATAACTTAATTTGTTGACAGAACTGGATGTACACTAGTGGCCCAAATTGTGGAAACATTTTGGAAAAAGTGTATTTCCGAGGTTTGATGGCTCCTAACACCACCACTTCTTTTTTTTTAGTAATACCATAAAATTATATATCAATGGAAAGATAATTTAACGAAGAATGTAATGCAACAAAGTTTGTTCAGTTATCTGCCAAAAGTTATAGCCAAATAACCAGAAAAAGGAAGCACAGCTTGCTTAGGTTGATATGCAGTAGCTATCCTTCATTTGAATGTAGCAAATGAGCATGAGTGTTTAGAGAGCCAATCAGGTGTCAACTTGTTTGGGCAATGATTCAATCAGGTCACAGTATGAAGAGGTATAAGGAGACTCAGTCACTACAAAATCAGACTGGAAAAGGCAGGAAAAGGTGCACAACAGCAGGTGACAATGGAAGAATTGAGAGACTGTATATGGGACAGAATAAAATCATCTGGGTGTATACAAGATTACATGGTGCAATGTAATGTGAAGTTACAAGTTGAGTGCAAGAACTGTTTGGCACAGACTGCAGGAATACGGTCTAAATGCTAGAATTCCAAGGAAAAAGCCATTGTTATCTCAAACAAAGGTTGAAAAGATCAAACTGGGCTAAAACCCATGTTAACTGGACAGCAGAACAATGGGACAGTGCTATTTGGAGGGATGAGACCCAAATCTCCTTGCTTTTGGTAGTGATGGTATGAAATACATGAGGAGAAGAATCAGAGATTTCCATTCTACTTGCATTGCAAGTACCATGAAACACCCAGTTAAGTGTTATGATCTGGGGCTGTATGACAGCAAAAGGTGTGGGCATAATTTGCATTATTAATGGGAATGTAAATGCCCAATATTACATAACCCAGACCTTAACCCAGTCAAAAAATCTATGGCGCCAACTAAAGAAACTTGTTAGTCAGAAGCAACCCAGCAAGAAAACCCAATAAATGGAGGCAATAATTCAATCTTGGTTTCACATTACAGCTGCAGAACTAAAAAACTTGGTTCACTCCACAGGAAAGTGTTTAAGGCCATAATTAAAGCTAAAGGTTACCCAACTATTAACTGACGTGGTGAGAATTTTTGTATATCTCACTTTTTCTATGTTTCACGTTTCTTCTTTATGACTGCTGTTGTAATAAATAATCCTTCATAAAAGTTATTGCATTACATTCTTCATTAAATTATCTTTCCACTGATATATCATGTTATGGCATTACTCGAAAAAAGTGTTTTCCCTGGAAAGTGGCTTGTAAGGGAGTGCAGCCCTTGGGCTGGAAAGATTTCCATCCTCTTAGACATGAGGCTCTAGGACCTGAGTGGACCCGATTTCCCCATACCGTGATGGGCAGGTATTAATGAAGAATTAATGTACATGGTATATGTAAAGCCAAAGGTTACTGCATCCCTGCTGAGCACATAATGTTGCTACTACCCTTCAGCTGCCTCCTGATGAAGTAGTGATTGGTTCTTGCTGTATTAGGTATAGGCTAGACAGTGGTTGTTTGGAGATTGCTAGCAGCAATTGTGACTGCTACTTTGCCATTACTTCTGCTTTTAAATGTTCATGCTCTTGGTCTTTCAGCTGCCAGCTTGATGCATACTTTCAATGCCCATGCTGCTACAGATATTACAGGCTTTGGTATTCTGGGTCATGCACAGAATTTGGCCAAACAGCAGCGCAGTGAGGTGTCATTTGTCATCCACAATCTGCCTATCCTTGCCAAAATGGCTGCTATTAGCAAAGCGTGTGGCAACCGGTCACGGCTACTACAAGGAACATCCCCCGAGACATCTGGTAAGATCGATAGCCTGCGCTACAGGAGCTGAAGGTGGGGTTGAAGGGAATTTAAACCTGTAAGTGACCTGTAACTTGCTCTCTTACATGGCAGGTGGGCTGCTGATCTGTTTACCCCGAGAGCAGGCTGCTCGCTTCTGCGCAGAGATCAAATCTCCCAAATATGGAGAAGGACACCAAGCCTGGATCATTGGCATTGTGGAGAAGGGCAACCAGACCGCTCGCATCATTGACAAACCCCGTATCATTGAAGTGACACCCCGTGGGGCCAGTGCCTCCCCTCAGGATAATAATTCCAGTGCCAGCCCTGAAGCTGCATCATGAGGTGGCAAAATAGTTTTCTTTTATCCACTGTAGGTTCTGGGATTGAAAAGGGTAGCACCTGAGCCTTTGGATCAGTGTGCAGTTACCTTCTACAGCAAAATGATCCTCAGAACACTATCAGTTGGTGGCTGGTTCCTTCCTGCCATCTGATGTGATCAATTTTAAAGTCATTTCCTGCAAGCAGGTAAATTGCGGACTCTCTTGATTTTGGAGAATATGGTAACTTGAATTATTTATTGGAATAGTTCTGCTTGTTATTGAGCTCTCCCAGCTTTTGGTCAGACTGAGCAGCTGGTCCAAAAGGAGGGTGGGTGACTTAAAAAGCCATTTGGTTGGGCCAGAGGTCTCTCCTCTCGTTATGAAGCACCTCCGTTAAAACCCAATCATGGGCTTGGAGGAGCAGAGGAAACCTGGAGGAGCAGCACCAAGCTCAGCTTCATGGATTGTTCCTTGGGTTGTAAATTATTGGTGATTGAGTTAATAAAGTTGATTTCTACAACTATTGTGGTATTTGGAAGGGTGAAGTACTTACACACTGTTAACAGAGGAGGGAATATGCCGGGTATAAGTAGAAAAGTCATTGCCGATCTTGAACTTTACTTTAATTGACTTCAGAGAAAGTAGGAGTCGTATAGTGACTCTTCATACTGTAGAAATACTGGTAACTAACCCCAATAAGCAGTTTCAACTGGGCATACCTCTTGGAAAGCAAAAGAAATAAACTATTCTCTTTCTCTATTGCATGGGCTTCCTCATCACAGCTTGGCTAAGGAAATGTGTAAGGCACAATTAGGGTATGTAGCTTGGAGGATTCTTCCTGAGGCACATAGAGAAAGCAAGAATGAGCAGTCTTCATGGAGAAGCACCCTTAAAAGAGCTACTGAGATATGTATTGTTTGTTATGTTAAAGGGGTGGCTGAATCCTCTTGACATACAGTAGATCAAACACATTATTTCACACAAACCTAAAACAGTGAAAACCCCATGGCTATGGTAGCCAGGCTCTGAAGGAGGACAGCAGCAGGCTTTACCATTTTCATAGAAGGAAAAAAGTTAATGACATACAGGTAGGGAGGAAACAGTCAATGATCTTTGCTCCAAGGTAAACTCTTAGCTGTACTGCTGGTTTGGCTTAAGGCAACAAAATGATACCACAGAATGGAACACTCATTCCCTTCCTCAATCAGTGTCACTGGATACAGTCCATGACGTGGATTTGTAGAGTGTCCATGTCTGGAGCCCTGTACTGGCACTTGGGACAAGAGAACTCAATCGGTTCTTCAGCAAGGCTTTGTCTTCTCACTGTTAGAAGCTGGGGGTGGAATGGGGCAGGACCCCTCGGGAAACCTGGAAGGACAAGAAAAGTACAGTCAATCTGCATGCACCAGTATATTTACTCCCTCATGCTAGCAGTGATGACACCACTTCACATTTGTTCTCATAGCTGTAAGTTCCTTCAAGAAAGCAGAAAAGGGAATCAAGAGGGACAAATCTCTTCAGGATGCTTGGAGTATATTTAAAAACCACAATACTAGATGCTTAGGAGGAATATATGCCACACTTGTGGAAAGATGACAGCAGGTTCAAGATGCCAGAATGGTTAACCAGCAATAAATAAAGGCAGGCAATAAAGTTTTTGGTTTTTTTAAAGGAATTCTTAAAACAAGCCAAATTGATTAGAAATAACATAAGCAGTATGTGCTTGTGTGTGAACTGATTTTTTTTCTTAAGGCTAAGCAACACTAAAACACACCTGGCTGAGGTTGTGGCCGCATTTCTGAATGGCGATTCCTCATCTCTTCCATCAGAGAACTGTTTAGGGAGAGATAACCACAATTCAGTATTTGTAATACTAACCCTTTCCCAGGAAAAGTGAAAGACGTACAGTGGTACCTCGGGTTACAGATGCTTCAGGTTACAGACTCTGCTAACACAGAAATAGTACCTCGGGTTAAGAACTTTGCTTCAGGATGAGAACAGAAATCGTGCTGTGGTGGCACGGCGGCAGCGGGAGGCCCCATTAGCTAAAGTGGTGCTTCAGGTTAAGAACAGTTTCAGGTTAAGTACAGACCTCCGGAACGAATTACCGTATTTTTTGCACCATAACACTCACTTTTTTCCTCCTAAAAAGTAAGGGGAAATGTCTGTGCGTGTTATGGAGGGAATGCCTACGGGTGGCATGCCTACGGATTTTCCTCTAGAAACTACGTGCGTGTTATAGAGCGAAAAATACGGTAAGTACTTAACCCGAGGTACCACTGTATAAGGTTCGTTGCCTTTGGCAACCACTTTCATACCTTGCCCAAATCAAAAGAAGTTTAACACAAGATACCAACACCACAGCTGATGTGGACAAACTACTACATTCTAGGTGTGTCAAGTGTTTTCATCCATCTCCTACTAACCGTCTGACTCCCTCAGATTCTGCTTGCAGCTTTTCATAATCTCTCTGCAGTTGTGCAACTTGCTCCAGCAGGGCCTCTCGCTGTTCATGTAGTTTTTCCCGAGCATGACGCTCTGCCAAGAAGTCTGTCTTGTAGATATCAGCCTGAATAAAAAGTAGGGTGACAGCTACTTTACCTCTTGCTGCACTACTCACATTCCCCAGGTTGCCACAAACATACGCACCAATCCCTTTTCCAGCATGGCTACTTCCCCATGGCAAACTTAATTCCCTACTCACCTGTGCCTTGAGCACAGGCACAGTCTCCATGATAGCCTTGTGCTGCTCAGCCTCCTCCTTCAGCTTGTCAATCAGTTCCTGCTTGGCCACCAGAGCCTCTTCAGCCTGCTGTAATTGCTCAGACAATTCAGCAGCCCGCACATCCAAACCCTGAGGAGGGGACAGAGTTCAATAATGCTACGGCACTGTAGGCAACTTTCTGTTGGGGACTGCATGCCAGTGGTTCTAAATTAATTAAATCAGACTAAGAAGACTGCCCTGTTTTAATTTTTAACATGGCTAAAGTCTATTAAGTTTGTTGGGATTACTCTTAAAAAAGGTATACAAAGGGTATGCATTTATATTTAGTACAACAGACCACTATAGTTACTTTGGAAATACTGTAAATTTCTTTCTGACCTTAGTGTGACTGATACATAAACACAATATATACACACATACCTTTTTGTTTTTGTAACTGGAGAACCCACTCCGCCACAAGCCATACAACTAGGAAATTATTCTTATTACTATTTTATCAAATAAAATACTGCCCCTTCCAAACCTTTTTAAACTATATAGAACAAGGGTGGCTAAAGTTTTTCAGGCCCAGGGCCACAATGACCAACCCTCTTAAGAGCCAAGGCAGTGTAAAGTGTAAAGTTGTTGCAAAAGAAGGTAAGCCTTCCAAAAGACCCCTCAATAAATGACACCCATTTTAAACCATTTTTGTCACTCATTATTACTAAATTTAATAAGAGTACGATGATCAGTTGACATGGGGCTTGCCACCTGTTTTCTTTTTCAAGTTTAAAAAAGCAATTGGGGCGCTTTTGGCATCAGAGCATAGGAATTGTCAGTATTTTTTTAAGAATTAAAACCAACTTTGGGCACAAATTTCTTTATTGCAAATGATAAACAGGAATTATCAATATAGTATTTTTTTAAGGGACAGATTTGGGGGGCTGGGGGCCCTAAAGCAACTTTTGGCATGGGACACATGGGAACCGTCATTATTATTAAACTTATTTTAAGGGACTAGATATGGTCTGTGGTCATGTATTAGCCACCCCAACACAGGAATGCTTTACAAATGCCAGGAAAAATGAGAAAACCGGAACTCTGATGGGTTGGAAGAAATGGGGCAGCTCTAAAAAGTATCAGGTGCTGCATGTCGCTAGAGGAAAAATGAAGCATGACATCTCAATCTACCTCCCCGCCCCCACCAAGACAAAGTGGGAAAGGGACCCTTTATAGAATTAAGGTTTTCATTACAAAGCATCATTTCTCCCACCTGGCTCCACTTCTCATTTTCTAGACTGGCTTTGATATGAGAGTCATACTCCTGGAAGAGCTGGTGATAGGCCACCTGCAGCTGAGCTAATTTTCTCCTATAGAGGAGAGAGGGAATAGATCAGTTTATAGGTACTTGCCACAGGGCTAAATCCCCCAGGCTCTTGGCTCTCCCATCCTCTCACTCACTTTTCCTCTGTGGCGCTCTGCCGCTCCACTCGCAAGGCACTTTCTAGATTTTGCACCTGCAGGCGCAACTGATCGACTTGCACACTGTGCTGTTTGGTGCGGGCTTCAGCCTCCTTTTCAAGATGTTGGAGTCTTTCGCCAGCTGCACGGACCCTGTAGCACAGCAGAAAAGACAAATACAGCTCTTTACCTGCTAGCCAAGATTTCCTGGGTAGACAGAATTACCCTTGCCTTTTCACCCCAGAAAATATGTACCATGACAGCACTAGATCCAGCATTGTTTGATTCAATAGGTTTTCTACGCAACTCCTTGAATCTTCATCGTAACACTCGGTGCTGTCATCCTCTTCTGTGGCTTCACATGGAAAGTGGGCCACTGTTGAGGATGTACATGTAACTGAGGGTGGGGTTCTCTCTGACCTTTCCATCATAGCTGCTTGCATTCCTGAAGAAGCAACCTGCCGACCTCTTCACCAAGGCAAGTGACAGAGGTGAAAATATCAAAGAAGCATCCCCAGCTCTTCAACATTTTTTGGTCATTATTTTTGTGATCCCATACACTCTGAGAAAGCACATGGAAGGCCAGCAGCAGTTCCCAACTTGCTTTTTGGTTTGACACCTAACCACTGGAAGAAAAAAAAAAGGCTTCCACTCTAATGGACTGCCAGTTCTAATGGATCAAAGCTGTCTCCTATATTTTTCTGAGACTGGGTCTTGATTTTGGTATTCAAAACACCTAGTGTTTTTCACAGAGGCATGAGCTAATCAAGCAAATGTGGCTGTTCCAGATTTAGGGCGCCAGGTACAGGACACATCCAGACCCCTGCTGCACAAAGGACATCACATGATCTCTTCCAGTTTGAGGTCAGTATGCTTGGAGGGGAAAGACAGTGGAGCCAATCTCCCTGTCCCACAGAGCAGGCCCAGCTCATTGTTTCATAATGTCTGCATCACTGCAGGCAAAAAGGCCTCCCTCCAGCCACTTGCCAACCACACAGCCTAACCACACAAGTCTCCTGCGTGACTCACCTCTCCTCCAGCTCTTTCTTTTCCTGTGTGCAGGTTTCCAGGCGACTTTGGCTCTCCTGCAACTCCCCCAACAAGGAAGTCACCTGAGCCTTTACTGAGGCCTTGTCCTCCCCAGCCTGCTGTAATGAGAGTGGGAGACAGATCACAGGTCAGTCAGTACCTTGTGAAGTGGGACAGGCAGGAACCTCTGAAGCTTGTGGGAACAAGATTTTCATACTAGAGAGACAATTCACCTCCAGCTGCTTGCTCAGTGTTTGTAGCTGCTGCTGGGTCTCATGCTCCCTTGCTGCCAGACGCACGAGCTCCTCTCTGGCTGATGCCAGCTGTTGACGAAGGGCTGAACTCCTGGGGGTTGGAATGATAAAATGTGCGGCTGTTGAACTTCACAAGATAGAATGTCGTCTACTCTACTTCAGTACCAGCCACTACAGGTTCCATCACTCAGTAGCAAACCCTTGATGTCCTGTCCAAAATATACTAGTTATGATCTACCTAAGCTACACTGGGGGAGGAGGGGTTGTTTGTGGATAGGACATTTCATCCTAGGATTTACTCAATAATGCTCATTATTCTGAGGGATAGTAGCATCCACCTCAACACTCCATACTCCAAAACCTTCCATTGCTTTGGGTGTTGCAAATACTAGACATTTGCTACCCTTTCACCTGCCATTCTTCAGCCCCCAAGATTTAAATTGCTATTGTCTTCATGCTTCCCCTGACAGTCCTTACACAAGGTTGGGGAGGAGGGGGAAAGTATGATTCTGTCATGACCTGATGATTCTGTTAATGCACACGCACTCTGAGGCACTGATGGGAAACCTTTATCCCTCAAAGTATTGTTTGACTCCCAACAGCTCCAGCCAGCAAAGCCAATGATCAGGGATGATGGGAACTGTAATCCAACAACCCCTGGGAGGCCGGAGATTCCAGCAGCCCTGCTCTAAAATATTTTCCTCACTGAGGTAATAATCCTGGGTCTCGGTTGCACCACCTCACACTATAGGTGGGGACTCAAGAATGCACACTCCTCCATAAATGAACAGCACAGAGAAAATAATGTATCACAAAGAGAAATTCTAGCCATGTCCTCTTCCTGACGGTAGGTTCATATAATGAGCATTTCATTATATGAATCCATACATGCAGTGTGAGCTGGTGCAGCTCAAATGCAGGTTTACCACCTCAGTAACTGCTAATAACTTTGCAGTGGCTTCTGGCTCAGAAGTAACCATTTTACCATCCCATCCTCAATTTCCTGGCCACATGGATTCTGCCCATTCTCCTTAAATGGCAGGGATTAACCAATATTGAGTTACTCCTCCCACCTGCTTCAGGAACCAGGCCACATAAATGGCGGGCACTTGGCCTCATTTAGTGGAAGGAGGCTTCCCTGGATCAAATCCTGCCAAATGACTTTTGCATAGCCCCAGCTGTGACTTCCTATCATTGTACTAACTAACAGCTGGATTCATGGACATCTCCTTTATGGGCTCTCCCCTCCTCAAAACACAGTACCTGCCAACATCTGTAAGTTTCACTCCCTAGATGTCTTCCAACATTCTGCC
The DNA here is from genome assembly GCF_964188315.1 of Podarcis muralis. Taxonomy (NCBI): domain Eukaryota; kingdom Metazoa; phylum Chordata; class Lepidosauria; order Squamata; family Lacertidae; genus Podarcis; species Podarcis muralis. Next base: position 40,062,108 of record NC_135671.1, on the reverse strand, counting down.
TGCCTGGCTGGACATACCTGAGAAAGTATAAGCATATTATCATGAACTTACTCATCCTCTACCTCCTTCAGCCTCTTGCATAGCTCTTCAGCCTGGTCCTGACCAGAACTATTTCTGTAAAGAAAGAAAGGTAATACACTGTGAGTTTGGAAAAAAAAACCACACACCACACAACCTAATTTGCAGCATCAACTCTCAGCCAGTTGCAAACACTCTCAAATCTCTAGCCACAGAACACCAGCCCACTAAGTCTTGGCTTTGACATTTAGTCATATGCCAAGCTGGGCGTTGGTAACTCCAGAGTTTTGTGCAGAATGAGATTTCTGAGACTAAGGCTGGCAATCACATTCGGCTGTGATCACTGTCGGCTGCAGTGTGTGTCACACAAGCGTTCCCCACGCTCCTCCCGGGGCTGGAAAGGGGTTAGTTTAACCTCTGGTTTGCTAGTAAAACTGAATTACTGTGTCATGAAATGATGCATGTCTAAAAAGTGTGTCACCAGCATGAAAAGTCTGGAAAGCTCTGCAATAGGTTATTGGTACAAAAGTACAACTATGCTGGGTTTCAGTCTGAACTGCCTAGGTGACTTAATTCTATAGTGGAACGTCAGTTGCTGAACGCTTCAGAAGCTGAACAATTTGGAACCTGAACACTGACAACCTGGAAGTGAATGCTTTGATTTCAAACACGCCTCGGAAGTTGAATGGCTTCCAAGACGTGTTTCTCCATTTTTTAAAAGGAAATTGCTGACCAGCAATTGTGCCTCAGTTGTTGAACATTTCGGAAGTCGAACGATCCTCCAGGATGGATTACATTCAACAACTGAGGTTCCACTGTACCTGGTGAAAAAGCTGGGCTTGCTTCTTTCATTTTTTCTTATCTAACAGTCAGTAATGGGTACTGTGTACCACTAGACAAAAGCCTGCAACCTGGAAGCATCCTGAAATGAACTCCAGGCATATAAACAGGAGCATCCCATGAGATCACCAGGTGCCCCTCTCCAGGTTCCCCCAACCATTCTAAGACATTACAGATGTTTACTGGGGGAAAGACCCTGGGCTGGCAGCCTGCTTTGGAGGTGCTGTCCCTGGAAAGGCTTGCCTGGCAGGCATTATCTTGTTGACTTAGCCTAGTGCCAGAAACATCTTTTTATTTCCCCAGACTTTTAAACGTTTGTTGATCTGTTTTATTCGGGTTCATATGAGATTATGCTGATTTTACAAATGTGCTCCTTTGGCTATTTTTCAGTATTAGTTATTTTGTAATGTTTTAAATATTTTATTGTAACTACCTGGGCCACTTGACTAAAAGGCAGTGTATAAGTCTGTTATTATAAATCTGATAACGTAAAATAAATAGGTGCCCATATGGTCTGGCTTCCCAAGGACCATTCTCTTGGTTTCTCCATGCTAGGGGTCTCTTACCTGGCCCCTGAGCCCTGCAAGGATTCCAACTCCACAGCTTGTTCTTCTGCAACTCCATTCTCCTGGAAAGGTAACCAGATAAGTTAATCTTTACCAGATTCAATATGTTATGGAACACCCCAAAATCCAGATTTTGCTTTAAGAATGATAGCCTGTATCTGAGAAGGATTTTTTTGTTTTGGCTGGGAGAGACAAGAACAGAGATTCCTTTATTGTAACTCTCACAAGGCATATTTAAGCAAGCTGAGTTGCAATGTGTCCTGCTAACTGCACAGATTGCCATCCCCTTCACTGTAAATCTTTGCCTTCTTCCCTTATCAGTTGTACTTTTCACCAGACTCCTGTTAGTGTTAAGCCAAGAAATGATCACCTAAAATGCCAATTCTCCCTTCTCTCACCCCACAATAGCTAATCAAACTGAAGCTCAATCCAGATCAGACTGTGGCACTGTTAGAGGGCGGTTCCCTAGACCAGATGGCTGGGAGGTGGCTTGCTCTTGATGGGGTCACACTCCTCAGAAGGAGCAGGGATGCAGCTTGGGGGTACTTCTGGATCCTTTGCTGTCGCCTGAGGCTCAGGTGGGCTTAGTGGTGCAGAGGACTTTCCATCAGCTTCAGCTGGTGGCCCACCTGCATCCCTACCAGGACAGTGCTGGTGGAAGGAGAGGATGTGCCTAACTGACATCTGTTTGATTGCTAAACAAGTGGACAAGTAGCCACAGTTCTTATACTGTGGGTGGTCCTGGAGCTTCTCTGCTGCTGTATCCATTGTGTCAGGACGTCACGTGGACTTAGAGCATGGGTAGGCAAACTAAGGCCTGGGGGCTGGATCCGGCCCAATCGCCTTCTAAATCCAACCCGTGGACAGACCGGGAATCTGTGTTTTTACAGGAGTAGAATGTGTCCTTTTATTTAAAATGCATCTCTGGGTTATTTGTGGGGCCTGCCTGGTGCTTTTACGTGAGTAGAATGTGTGCTTTTATTTAAAATGTATCTCGGGGGCATAGGAATTAGTTCATTCCCCCCCCCCCCACAAAGTATAGTCCGGCCCCCCGCAAGGTCTGAGGGACAGTGGACCGGCCCCCTGCTGAAAACGTTTGCTGACCGCTGACTTTGAGTTTGGTAATTGTGGATTCCCACTGGGGCAGCAGAAGTTTCTGCCACAACTGGACTTACCGTTTGTCAGAAAACACTGATTCTTATGATTGCTAGATCTGCATGCAGATGTCAGTGCAGGGACATGGATGTTTTCCAGTATATTTCCCTGCATCAAATCACTCACTCAGACCCTGATTTGGGCCTGTGTTTCAGGTCACTATCCTAACTTTGGTTGTCTTGCTCTAGTAAACTAGATTATTAGAGTTTATAATAATCTGCAGACAATTTGGAAACTTCAAGTGGTGTAGAATTCAGCACCCAGGTTGCTCACTTAAGTATATACCATACTGGCCCGAATATAAGCCACACTTTTTTTTTCCAATTTCCAACCATGAAAAGTTAGAGTGCGGTTTAAACTTGCGACCTTATGAAAATTGGCTTTTATAATATGGCTGCTGAAAGAGACATATGGTAAAACGGAACAGATGTGAGTGCCTACAGAATTTTAAGAGGGCGGCTTATATTTGGGTATTGCCTTTTTAATTTTTTTCTTGAATTTTAAAGGTGTGGCTTATTTGCGGGTGCGGCTTATATTCAGGCCAATACGGTAACTCCAATCATGCCCCAACTGCACTGGCTGCCAATTAGTTTCCGGGCCCAATTCAAACTGCTGTTTTTGACCTATAAAGCCTTAAATGGCTTAGGACCGCAATACCTCAAGGACTGACTCTCCCCATATGAACTTCATGTGCCTCCTCCATGAGGGGTCCTGAGGGTAGCAACACAAAAATGGGCCTTTTCTGTGGTGGCTCCTGCTTGTGGGATGCTCTCCCTAGGGAGGCTCACCTGACACTTTTGTTACATATCTTTTGGCACCAGGCAAAAACATTTGCCTTCTCCTTTTGGAAAATTAAAAATCCAAGGCCTTTTAACCTGGGGGGGTAGTTTATTTGTTACTATTGAAAGTATTTCTGTGTTCTTATATTGTAAACTGTCCAGTGATAGTCAGATGAAGGGTGATATGGAAAATTAATTAATATTTAAAATCAAGAGGTTTCAATAGCCTGAGGCTTCTGCCAGAAGAGCCCAAGAGCTATGCTACCCATCTCTCCTTCCCTTGGCACAGCAGAAGAACAATGCATTTTTGGAAGCCAATTCTCCAAAGTTTAGGAAGACCACTTCCTGGTTATCACCATTTAAAAACTCTTCGCTCCCAATCACTGCCACTTTTCTTCTTCTTTTTTTTAAGGCCAACGAGTTTTAAAAGGAAATGCTTTTCACCTTTGGGATGTCCCTTTGGGATCCAAAAGATTCCTTGTTGCTAAGGAATCTTTTGGATCCCAAAGGGACATCATTTTCCTGTCCAGGAACTCTGCTGTAGACTCTCCTCTGCCCTTCTCCTTCCTCAACTCCAATACAGTGGTGCCTCGCAAGATGAAATTAATCCGTTCTTCATCTTGCGGTTTTTTCGTCTTGCGAAGCACGGCTATTAGCGGCTTAGCGGCTAGTAACGGCTATTAACGGCTTAGCGGTTTAAGAAAAAGGAAACAAACTCGCAAGAACTCGCAAGACGTTTCGTCTTGCGAAGCAAGCCCATAGGGAAATTCGTCTTGCGGAACGACTCAAAAAAACGGAAAACCCTTTCGTCTAGCGAGTTTTTCGTCTTGCGAGGCATTCGTCTTGAGGGGCACCACTGTACATCAAGCAGCCACCTCACAGAACTAAGGACAAATACTGTCCCCCTTCCTCTCAGAAAGCCCATCTGCTGGCCAAACCTTTTCTCTTTACTCTTCTCCTATTTCCTGCTTTTGAGCCCAATCAGATCCCTGTTTCTTGGAGAGATCTACAGCGGTACCTCGGTTTAAGAACAGTCCAGTTTAAGAACAATTTGGTTTACAAACTCTGCAAAACCGGAAATAGTGTCTTGGTTTGATAACTTTATCTCGGTCTAAGAATGGAAGCCGATTGGTGGAAGGGCACTGGCAGCAGCAGGTCTCATTAAGGAAAGCGCGCCTCAGTTTAAGAACAGCTTTGGTTTAAGAACGTCCGGAACGGATTAAGTTTGTAAACCGAGGTACCACTGTACTTTCCTTCGTCCCCTTGCACTCCTCTTTTCTTCTTCTGTTGCTTTTTCTCCTCAGAATCTCATATTCTCCTTCCCATAGCCACCCACTGCAAGAATGGAATCTTTACTCTCAGCCATTGCCCCAAAGTGCCCCATCCACTTTCAATTCATACTTTAAAAACTTCCCCAGAGCTTCACTTAATCATGGTCCAAACTCATTTTCTCCTCTTGACAACCTTCCCTTCCCTTTCTAAAAGCTCTCACGAGTATCCCTTTCCCTTCTCTTACCACCTTCACTCCTTGAGCCAGATCATCCCCTTCCCTTCATTCAGCCAAACATCTTTCTCCCTCCACTATTAGACTGACCAGTTGCATAGAATCATAGAGTTGGAAGAGACCACAAGGGCCATCGAGTCCAACCCCCTGCCAAGCAGTTGCACTGCATCCTGGTTTTTCATGTGTTCCAAGGCATGCTTTTTGAAGACAAATAGTTCTCACTATTTGTAGTGGCTTTAAACTTAGCCTACCATCAATATATTGTTTATTGATTCTGTTCAACAACATTAATAAGTATGCTAATTTCCTTTTTATACAATAAAACTTATTTTCAATCTATCTTTGTTAAGCCTCAACGGCCCAATTCTCAATGTTGAAAGACCCTAAGAAGGGGGTGCCAGGGTTGCAGGTGAGAACGGAAGGATTGCAGGCAAACAGTTACACCCCTATTCTAAACTCCATAGGAGCTTTGTCTCCATTGCCTACCCGTGACCCTTTCACATGTTCTGCTGTTTCCCCCACCAACTCTCACCTTCATCTTTACTGCAGGCTTTTCTGTGGGCGAGGTGCCCTTCACTGCTTGTTGCAGTGCACAGATCTCAGCCTGCAATGCCAGCTTGTCTTTCTGCAAGACCTGGTTGGCTTCCTGGAGCTCCTTCAAATCCTCCTCCAGCCTTTCCTTTGTCTGCTGTGGCGTCTCAGGGACCTGGAAAAGGGAGAGGAAAGTGCATAACCACGACTGAAAATTTACAACACATCAACCATTGTGATCCAATGTCCAATCCTCCCAGCACAATCTACAAGATGTGTGTGTGTGTGTGTGTGTGTGTGTGTGTGTGTGTAGCTTTGATAGATGTGACTTGTATTATTTCTTCGGGACAAGCTCAGACTTTACACCCACTCACCTAGCTACACAATGCTTCTCCTTACCAGAGCAAGTACAGCTTCTCCTTGAGTAAGGGTTACAGTGTCTGGCTCCTCTTGTGCTCCAGAGGTCTCTCTCTCTTTGGGAAATGGCTGAGATGCTGTCTGTGAGCAGGAAAGCAAAAAATCTGATACACATAAAATAACTAAAATTGTTTCACTGCTTTTCCTGGTTCTCCTCTGTCCATGATGTCAACACACACAGCTTCTTTGTCAGAGGAGCTGCCCTTAAACAGAAGCATGGGATAGAGGCATTGAAGGGAGCCCGCCCCCACCTCAACACTTCAGTCCTCCCTCTTACCAGTTGCTCCTTCAGTCGCTCCAGTTCCTGGACAGCCTGCTCCAACTGCTTTTTCAGCCCTGTGCGTTCTAAGTGCAGCTTTTCCACCACAAGTCGGGCTTCCTGGAACTTGAGCATGAGGAACTCCTTCTCCTCCTTGTGGGAAGCCTGGAATTGCAGGAACTCCTTGTAGCGCTCCCGCAGCATGTGGTTACTTTGTCGGATAGCTTCTGCCAGCAGAACAGAGACAAGGGATGTTTGTGGGATCAATGTGCCTGCTTCTCCACGAGGAAAGGAATCATTCCATTCCGACTGCTTATGGGACTGAATGAAGATGCATAAGGAAGGGTGTGCCTTCTGTCAAAGCCCTTGTTCACATGCAATGCTGAGCCACACCATGGCTTTGTGCAAGCAAGCCAAGGGCCTGCAGACTATGACTGCTTTGACCGTCTCCCGTCATTTTGCTGCTGAGGTGAGCCAAGCTAAGGTTTCTCCTACGGTTAGAAACATAGTATCATAGAATTGCATATTTGGCTGACAGCTTGTGGTTTGCTTAGGAAAGCTAAACCAAGAGCCCAAGTTTGGAAAATATAGTAAGCCAAACAATGGCTTGGTGCAGTGCATCAACAAAATAACAGAGGAGCAAAGCAGTGGAAGAGTTTGCTCACTTGTGTTAAATTGTGATTTGGCTTACATAGCATGACATGTAAACCAAGCCATTGCTTACTTCCATTCTGCAAAAAGAGTCTACACTCCTAGAATTCTCTGTTCTCTTAGTAGTATATAATGACCTATTCTGTCATTCTAAGAACTAAGAAGTCAGTCTCAAGTAAATTTGCTCAGGATATTTTTGAACTGAAGGGTTAGAATTTATTGAATACATAAATTGTTCAGACTGTGGCAGGAATCCACCCAGCACTCATGCGAAAATGTGATGTGATCTCTTAGAGTAATCAAATGAAACTTCAGCACATGGCATGATTAAAGTCTGTAATTTTGTCAGGACAAGTTATTTGTTGTTTAAACAATTGTTTTCTGAAAATTTATCTTCTGTACCATGAAAATAAATAAAAACATTATTAAAAAAGAACAGACAGCTGTAATTTAGGTATGCAAGATTCCAATTACTTTAGATTCAAAATCCACTGCTTTTAGCTTGCTTTTTATTTTCTAAACAGTATTTCATAGGCCAGTTCCACAGCAAAACCAGCATTAATATACTTCTACTGCCAGCTGCAAATCAGTTGTGATTTAACAACACCCACCCACTTTACTCGTTTGTCCCTGCGCCATAGACACTGATTCTACCAAAGGTGGCTGAAACGCCTCTTCTCTACCACATTTTACCACCCATGCTAGGAAAGTAAGAGCTACAAAGATATTCCTGCATATCCCAAAATGGCTGTAGGAACCTTTTGGAATCTCTAATGAAATTAAACCTGGACCTTAAAACAAAATGCATGAATAAGTCCTTTTCTGGCATGGAAAAACAGCAACTACTCAGAGAAGGGATGGGGAATATGTACCCTCTCTAAGTGTTGTTGGACTCTTTACTCCCATCAGCCCCTGCCAGTTTGCGCCCATCAGCCCCAGCTCAGCGCGCCCAGCCTTCGGCATGCAGGCAACTCTCCGCCCGGCGCGGGCTCCCACAGCTTGCGGAGATCTGCGTGAAGCCTGGAGAGCGAGAGGGGTCGGTGCGCACCTGCATTCGCCCCATAGGACGCACACACATTTCCCCTTCATTTTTGGAGGGGAAAAAGTGTGTCCTATGGGGCGAAAAATACGGTATATATTTTATTGTAAACAGCCCAGAGAATTTTGGTTACTGGCCAGTATTGAAATGAAATAAACAAGCTGAACAAACCTTAGCTATATCAGTTTGAACCCATCACATCACTCCCAGGAGTCAAATCCCATTAAGTCCACTTCAAGAATTTTACTTCACAAATGTATCTGGCGCTACTGAAGCTAACAAAAGTGAGAATATAGAATCTGATCAATCTAAACTAGTGTTTTCAAACATGGTACCCTTGAGAAGATGGATTACAACTCCCATTAGCCCTTGCCAGCATAGCCAATAGTTAAGAATGATGGGCGTTCGGGTCCAAAGTATCAGGAGGACACTAAGTTGCAGAATTCTGATTTAAACAATTCTAGTGAGCCACCTCACTAGAATTACTTTGACCACCTCATGAGAAGAGAAGACTCCCTGGAAAAGACCCTGATGTTGGGAAAGATTGAGGGCACAAGAAGAAGGGGACGACAGAGGACGAGATGGTTGGACAGTGTTCTCGAAGCTACAAACATGAATCTGACCAAACTGCGGGAGGCAGTGGAAGACAGGAGTGCCTGGCATGCTCTGGTCCAGGGGGTCACGAAGAGGCGGACACGACTAAACGACTAAACAACAACAAGTGAGCCACCTACTCTGACAGCACCCAGTCACAGAAACACTCATGGTGGAAATCATGTACTGAGTTCAAACTGAGTGCTGGAATTAAAAAAGTGAACATTTCAACAATCCAACTGATTATTTTCTACGCAGAGCTTCATGCCCAACTCAGTTCACCAGGTCCTCACCTTTGAGATCTCTGTTCTCAGCCAGAAAGTGCTGCACAACCTCATGTCCTGCCAGCTCAGCTGGAAGGTGAATGGTGGCAGCTTTGCCCAGAGAGGAATCATCGCCCATCATGCCGCAGTCATTACCCGGGCATCCGCCTGGTTGTACCATGTCACAACTCCAGCCCCCTTGGGCTGTACTCATTCAGATAGGTTCTGGGGAGTGGAGAGAATGGTCAAGACGGAAACCTTTAAAAAGCAAATACAGAAATCTATTGAGCTACTGGTCCTCAGCTGGAGATAAAAGAACTGTTGGGATAAGCTGCCTATGCCTGGGCTGTACCGCTTTACATTGTAGGTGGAGGCACATACAACTGAATGCTTCTCCATATATACAAACAAACAAAAGCATTCCCTGCACGCAGAAAATCAGTATGCCAGGGAAAAGGCTACGCTAGAACACTTCTTTCTTGACATCATGGCATTCTATATGGAAAGATTTGTTTTATTTTCATTTTGCAATAGAACAGCATTTAATCAAACCAACCCGCAAAATGTTGCTGCCCAGGCCTGGGCTTATCATAGTTAGAAATAGGGCAAAATCTCCTGTCCTAGAGAGAAGCAGCCCTTCAGCGCCTAACCAAGAGGCGGGGGAGAGAAAATCGGATTCCTGCGTTTCAAAGAGGGAGCGCGAATGGTTCAAGCCCAGTCCTGGGGGGGGGGGGGGGCTGGGACGCAGCAGACCTGGGTTCAAGTCTCCGCCGCGCCCCCAAGCTTGTTGGATGACCTGAAGTCCTTCCCGGGAGATCAGCCTGGGCGACGGGGGGGGGGGGCGGGCAGGAGAGACCGGCGCCGCCAGGGGCTCCGCAGGCCGGCCGCCCGCTCCGGGGCACCGGAGGCCTCGGGCCTCTTTCGGGGGCCGGGTTCACCCTCCGGGGCTAGAGCAGCGGCGCGAGCCCGGGGCGGCGGCGGAGGAGGAGGGGGGGCCGCGGGGACGAGCCGCGCCTCAGCTTCGGAGCCCGCTTCGTCCGCCCCGGCGCCGCTTCCTCCTTCCGGGTTCGCCGTTTGCTTTGCCTCTTCGAAAGGGATGTCGGGAGAAGGAGGCGGGGCGGAAGTGACGTGACGGAGGCCCTCCGAGGCGAGACTGCCCTGCCGGGGACTTCCGGCGCGCTTAGCCTGCATAATAAGCCCCAGGGAACGCAGATGTATTTCTGAGCAAACATGTGAAACCTCTGGGCTGTTGCAGTGCAATCCTAAGCATGTTTTATTCAGATGTCTCGCTGCGCAATTGCTTCCTAGTGAGCGTGTGAGGAGCATCAGAAGTTGCCACATACCAGTCTGGCCATTGGGCCATCACTACTCTCTACAGCTCTCCAGATTTTCAGATGGGGAACAATCCCAGACCTACCTGAAGATGCTGGAAATGGAACCAGGGGGGGGGGGGGTTGTGTGCAAAAAAGGTGCTCTGCCACTGAAGTGCTGAACAGTCCTTTCCCCAAGTTTAGGATTCCAGCTTTATAGCCCAATCCTAACTATGTTTTCTCAAAGGAAAATCCTGTTGATTTCATAGAATCAGAACTGTAGAGTTGGAAGGGACCCCAAGGGTCATCTAGTCCTACCCCCTGCAATGGAGGAATCTCAACTAAAGCATCCATGACAGGTGGCCACCCAACCTCTGCTTTAAAAATGTCAAGGAAGCAAAGTCCATCAGCTCTTGTGGGAGTCTCGTTCAATGTCAAACAGCTCTTACTGTCTGAAAGCTCTTCCTGATGTTTAGTCGGAATCTCCTTTCTTGTAACTTGAAGCCATCGGTTCTGGTCCTACTCTCTGGAGCAGGAGAAAACAAGTTTGTTCCATCTTTGGAAGATGGCTATCGTATCTCATCTCAGTCTCCTCTTGTCCAGGCTAAATATCTCCAACTCCCTCAACCATTCCTCATAAGGCTTGGTTTCCAGACCCTTGATCATCCTCGTTGCCTTCCTCTACATATGTTCCAGCTTGACAATATCATTCTTAAATTGTGGTGCCCAGAACTGGACACAGTATTCCAGATGTGGTCTGACCATGGCAGAATAGAGTGGTACTATTACTTCCCTTGATCTGAACACTCTACTTTGGTTGATGCAGCCTAGAATAGCATTCACTTTTCCTGTTGCTGCACCACACTGTTGACTCATGTTAAGCTTGTGGTCTACTAAGACCCCTAGATCACATGTACTACTGGCAAGCCCAGTGTGCCTCATCTTATATTTGTGCAGCTGATTCTTCCTACCTAAGTGCAGAACCCTACATTGAAATTCCTTGTGTTAGTTTGGGTCTAGTTCTCCAATCTGTTAAGGTCATATTGAATCCCAATTGTGTGTTCTTACTTCCCAATAGGTTTTAATGTTCTACCACTGAACTACTGTACAGTCCTTTCCACAGGTTTAGGATAAAGTAAATAGAACAGAGCTTTCCAAACTGTGTTGTGACACGTTAGTGTGTCAGCTGCAGTGTGTAGGTGTGTCACATGAATGCACCCTGTGCTCCTCCTGGGGCTGGAAATGGGTTAGTTTAACCTCCGGTTTGCTAGTAAAACTGAATCACTGTGCCACAAAATGATGCATGTCCACCAACATTAAAAGTTTGGAAAGCTCTGTACAGTATTAGGTGATTAACAAAGCAGTTACTCTGAGCTTGACAGCAGGGGATTGGGAGCCCCTCCTCCCATGAGGGGATAGTGATAGAACAGAGGCAAAGGGTAGCTTGGAGGAAATGGTTTTCACTGGAGAGAAATGAAACTGAAAGTGTTTATGTCTATCTCCATTTTTCTTAGAACTAACTTAGTTGGTCTTTAAGGTGCTACTGGAAGGAATTTTTTTTGTTTTGACTATGGCAGACCAACACGGCTACCTATCTGTAACTCCATTTTTCTTGTTACACAACCTTTTTTATGCAAACTTTTCTACACTACCTTTTTTACACAACCTTTTTCATGCACGTGCAATGGGAGCAGACCAGAGTAAATTGTAATATGTTCACAGCCTCTGCACCACCTGAGGAAATCTGGCTTCAACACCACACATGGCAAACAATGACATCATGATGAAAGTGAAATAATTTATTAGGTCTGAAAAGACTCAGCAGCTAGCTCACTATTTTATGACATTCCTGTTGGCCTAATAAACATAATTGCTCTGCTCTGGATTTTGGAATTTATCCAAAACTGTTGTTTCACTCCATTATGAATTACCCTCCTAGAGAACCACCCACAGGCACTCCAACAAATGTGAGCATTCTTGTGTTGAGTCCAGGGATGATGAACTACAACTTTCATCAGCCCCAGCCAGCATAGGCGTGCTGGCTTGGCTCTGCAACCGTGCATGCTGGGGTTGTGTATGACACAGGGGTGCGTGCACATGACGCCACCATGTTGTGGGGTGTGTGCGTGCAACGTCAGCACATCCCGCAGCATGTGATGTCACATGCACACACCATGCAGCATGGTGACCTCGTGTGCCCACCGCTGCAATCTGTGGGTGCCTGGACCCTTCATGGGAAATATTATAGGTTCTCAAGAACCCAGGTACCTGGAGAACCAGCCCCTGTGGTAAGGGATTATGGGAGTCTAACAGCAGTTGGAGAGCCAAAAGCACAGCTTTTTCATTCACAGTGATCAAGCTGGTCAAACTCACAACTAAAATATATACAGCCATGTCTGGTGCACATGTAATGCTAGCTGGTAAGCCAACTGCATATATTATCATGCCAAGTAAAAAGGCCGGTCCCATGCATACCTCACACACCTGGGATGCCTCCAGGCCAGCAACATATTTAAATCCTACCCCAATTACGTCTCTGTTACCTTTACTTCTTCCCATATTAATTACTTCTTCCCATATTCATTCCTATGGGGGTTAAAAAATGCTACATACTGTATTGCAGTAAATACAAAATTCACTCACCACTCCTTATAGAGTGCCAAGAAACATTACATCCGGTGATCTCTAAAGGGGTATCATTATGAGGTTAAATAAAATAGTTTGCACATTAAGGCTTCAATCCTTAGCAAACATAGTTGGATTCCTGGCTAGGAAACTGATTCAGCTTTCATTTTAACACGGCTAAATTTCGTCTGGCACCCAGCGGAAGTCTTCAATCATTTATTTCTAGCATTTACTCACTCTAAAAATTATGGGTGCCTTGCACCCACAAACCCTAACACCCAAAGCTTGTAACAGTAGGTTAAGGAGAGATGTGGTAGCTATCTTCAAAGATCTGAATAACTTTTATGTAGAATCATAGAGTTGGAATAGACCACAAGGGCCATCGAGTCCAACCCCCTGCCAAGCAGGAAACACCATCAGAACACTCCTGACATATGGTTGTCAAGCCTCTGCTTAAAGACCTCCAAAGAAGGAGACTCCACCACACTCCTTGGCAGCAAATTCCACTGTCGAACAGCTCTTACTGTCAGGAAGTTCTTCCTAATGTTTAGGTGGAATCTTCTTTCTTGTAGTTTGGATCCATTGCTCCGTGTCCGCTTCTCTGGAGCAGCAGAAAACAACCTTTCTCCCTCCTCTATATGAAATCCTTTTATATATTTGAATATGGCTATCATATCACCCCTTAACCTCCTCTTCTCCAGGCTAAACATGCCCAGCTCCCTTAGCCGTTCCTCATAAGGCATCGTTTCCTGGCCTTTGACCATTTTGGTTACCCTCCTCTGGACACGTTCCAGTTTGTCAGTGTCCTTCTTGAACTATGGTGCCCAGAACTGGACACAGTACTCCAGGTGAGGTCTGACCAGAGCAGAATACAGTGGCACTATTACTTCCCTTGATCTAGATGCTATACTCCTATTGATGCAGCCCAGAATTCCATTGGCTTTTTTAGCTGCCGCATCACACTGTTGGCTCATGTCAAGTTTGTGGTCAACTAAGACTCCTAGATCCTTTTCACATGTACTGCTCTCAAGCCAGGTGTCCCCCATCTTGTATTTGTGCCTCTCATTTTTTTGCCCAAGTGCAAATGAAGCTGAATTGTTCTCTGTTGCTCCAGAGAGCAGGATTAGAGCAAATGGAAGAAAATTGTAAGGAAGCAGATTTAGGCTATTAAGAGAAATTGCCTAATAGTCAAAGTTGTTTATCAATGGAGCAGACTGCCTGAAGAGGTTGTGGGCTCTCCGTTCCTGGAGGTATTTCAGCAAAGATGGGATGGCCATCTGCCAGGGATACTGGGTTACAAGATTCTTTTTTTTCTTTTTCTTTTTTTTAAGTTTTACCCACTGAAATTAATGAGCACGACTCATTATTTCAGTGGGTCTATTTATTTTATTTTTTAAAAAAATAATTTTTATTAATTTTCCAAACATGTAATAAAAACAAACAACAAAACAAAACAAAACATACACACAAATAAACATGTATAATTTCATAAACTCATTTTCCTTCACCTTGTTTCCCGGACTTCCCCATACCTCCCTTTTTCTGCATCCTTATTTTTCCTTTTTGACAGCAACCCTCCATTCAATTAATTAGCTCATCTTCATTATAATTCCCTTAAATTTATGATATACAGCTGCAATTCTCTGTTTCTTAACACCTTAGCATCTCAGCACTCCTCAATATTACAACAATTTTTAAGGTATATTTTAAATTTCTTCCAATCTTCTTCCACTGTCTCACTCCCCTGGTCACGGATTCTGCCGGTCATCTCTGCCATTCCCATGTAGTCAATCACCTTCGCTTGCCATTCTTCCAGAGTGGGTAGCTGCTGTGTCTTCCAATACCTTGCCAAAAGAATTCTTGCTGCTGTGGTAGCATACATAAAGAAAGTTCTGTCCTTCCTTGGCACCAATTGGCCCACCATGCCCAGGAGAAAAGCCTCTGGTTTTTTAGGGAATGTCCATTTAAGGACCTTTTTAATTTCATTATAGATCATTTCCCAGTAGACTTTAATCTTGGGTTACAAGATTCTTATACAGTTGTACCCTGAAATAAAAAAATAAAAAATAAAAATTGTCCAGTAGCACCTTAGAGACCAACTAAGTTTGTTCTGTCTGGGTATAAGCTTCAGATACCTGAAGAAGTGTGCATGCCCACAAAAGCTTATACAGTAGTACCTCGGATTAAGAACTTAATTCATTCTGGAGGTCCGTTCTTAACCTGAAACTCTTCTTAACCTGAAGCACCACTTTAGCTAATGGGGCCTCCTGCTGCTGCTGCGCCACTGCTGCACGATTTCTGTTCTCATCCTGAAGCAAAGTTCTTAACCCGAGGTACTATTTCTGGGTTAGCTGAGTCTGTAATCTGAAGCATATGTAACCCAAGGTACCACTGTACCCAGAACAAACTTAGTTGGTCTCTAAGGTGCTACTAGATAATTTAAAAAAAAAATTATTTATTTCAACTGCGTCAGACCAACACGGCTACCTACCTGAATCTAGAGTTGTACCTTGGATCTCAAACGCCTTGGCTCCCGAACGATCAAAACCCAGAAGTGAGTGTTCCAGTTTTCAAACAATTTTTGGAAGCTGAATGTCTAGCGCAGCTTCCGATTGGCTGCAGGACACTCCTGCAGCCAATCGGGAGCCACGCCTTGGTTTTCGAACAGTTCCGGGAGTCAAACGGACTCCCGGAACGCATTCTGTTCAAGAACCAAGGTACGACTGTACTGAGCAGGGCCTTCGTCTCCATGACTTCCAAGGTCCCTTCAGACTCTAAAATTCTATGGTTCTATCATCTTGTGGTTCACATCTTCTGTTAATGGAATCAGTTGTATGACTCGGAGCTCAATATAGGGATACGGAGCCCATTGGCAGGCCTAGTAGGCCAGGCAGACTCAGGCTCCTTGCTCAGCTATGAAGCTTTCTGATTAATCGTGGGCCAGTTAGCATCTCTCACATGGGTGAGAACTCCCTGGGCCCCTGAACACAAAATTCCCCATGAATTTAGGTGCCAGGGCCATGCATGGCACCCACAGCCCCGGGCACCCACGGTCACAGGCCAAGTTGGCATTCCTGATCTCTCAACCTAATGTACCTCACGGGATTGTTGGAGGGGGGAAAGCCATGTATGCCACCTTGAGCTCTATAGTGAAAAGGTGGGATATAAAAGAAAACAATAAATGAACAAGCAGCTAGACTATGGGTGCCATGTGCATTTCAACTCCTAGGTGCATATCAGCAGGAAGTATGTCAAAATACCAGCCTGTATCTGGAAGGAGGCCAGGGTGTTTTCAAAAGATAAGGCTGCAACCTTTTCCTTCTGACCAGCTCCTCTGCTTTGAGTTCTGGCAGGGCTTTTTTCCAGGGGAACCTTGCTAGAACTCACTTCTGGCCCTTCTCAGGTGGGTCCTTTGCTATTCTAAGAGAAAGAGGGAGGCCTTCGTGGTGAGTTCCAGCACCTCTTTTTCTACAAAAATAGCACTGATTGGTGGTACGACAGAAAGGTGCAACTCTTGCTGCAAGGGTGAAATAAAACCTGTAGAATTTCTGCCTGCTGCCAAACAACTTGTAGAGTTAGGGAAGTTCTGGCTGCCAAGCAGCCGGTATAGAGATGCATGGGCGTAGCCGGGGGGGGGGGCGAGGGCAGCTGCTCCCCTAAATCAATAAAAATCAATAGTGATCTGCTCCGCCCATGTCGAGATGCAGCGTTTCCGACACGGGAGGCAGAAAGCAAAGGATCAGCGGGAGGTTGTCCCGTCTCGGCTTTCCCCCTTCTGGCCAGCGGCGGCGGCTTCTCCCTTCCGGAGAAAGGGGGCGGCGCTGGCGGGCCGGGAGGGGCGAGGGCGGGCCGGGCGGGCCATGGGCAGCCGCGCCAGCGTGAGCGAGGAGCGCCTCGGGGTTTCGCCGGCACTGCCAGCAGGTAGGAGGGGGGCGCCGGGGGGGGCGGGCGGGGGGGGGGCCGCGATGGCGGCGAGGGCGGGGGGGCAGCATCCCGGGCAGAGGCCGCGGGGCGCGGAGGAGCGAGGCGAGGGCAGGCAACCCCCGACCCCCGAGGGGACTCCCGCCCGGCCGCGGCTCCCCGGGCAGCCTGGATCTGGCAGCCGCTTCGCCGCCTCGGCCCGCTTTCTCGGGGAAGCAGTGCGCGCAGTCCGGCCGCCGCCCTCGTCCGCGCCCGTGTGAATGTGCTCGGCCTCTGATTCCCGGGTTCGAGGCGCTGACAGGCCGGGAGATGCGACGCACGTGTTTTCCTGGCAGAGCTTTGTGGGTCGTCTCTCTTTGGCCCCGCGTATTTTTCTGCTCTGGTCTTGGACCTGAGTAGCAGGAGAGAAGCCAGGTTGATATTCAGGAAGTATGTTGCCCGTCTTTGTCTTTGAAGGCAAGAATGCCTGAAGTGCCCCAGAGCCACCTCCGCCAAGCAGCCCTGCTCGGGTCAAGTTGAGACTAGTGCCTTGGCAGGCAGGCAAGAGGTGGAGGAACTGCTCACCTGAGCAACACCTGCCGGAGGGGAGCGGGTCAGGAAGAAGGTGGGAGGAGCCGCCTTTGACAGACACCTTTTCTCCTCAGGAGACAAGGCTGCCACCATGAGCCATCATCAGCCACCGGAGAAGCTGACTCGGACAGACATCTGTGGGATGCTTCGTGAAGAGCTGTGCAAAGGGAATGACTTCCAAAAGTCAGACACCCACATCTTCATCATCTTGGGGGCTTCGGTGAGTTTTTTCCTTTGGACCACTGCGGACCTGATATATACTGTAGGCATCGTTCTATTTTAGGATCTTTCTATTTTGAGGTCTTTTCTTGTCATCTAGCAGTATATAAATTTTATGAAATAAATAAAACCAAAACTGGGGGGGGGGGGAGGGAATTCCAGCATGGCCGGAGAATCTAGATGGCTATATGGCTGTGCAATGGGCATGGGAAACGGGAAAGGTACACACAGGTATGGAACAGGTGAGTGGTGCTGGCCCTCCATTCCGTTAGCCATATGCCCAGGGCATGGGGTGGGTTTCCCAAATCTATCCTGTGACTGGTCTTCATAAGGGGAGGGGGGAGCAATGCGACCACCTTGCGCTTCTTGGAGGAACATAATGATAAAGAAAGAATGTATTGTTATAATTGGATTTGAGAGGATTTTTTGTTTATAGCACTCTAAGCTATTCATTCATTCATTAAATTTGTATCTCACCTTCCTTCTAAAGGAGTCTGAGGTAGCTCAAGAGAACTTTGAGGTTAAAACAATAGAAATAAATCAGTAGACCAGTAAAACCAATAGGGATGGAGGGTACTCCAGCGCTGAGAAAAAGTTGCCACAGAATGTAACTTAGCTTTTATTCTAACTAGTGTTTAAAAGCAGGATGCAAGCGTTTACGTCACAATACACACAGGCATCTGTTTCTTCATCCCCTCTTCTTCTTTTTTCTTCCTCAAAACTTTCAGGTTGGAGAGAAATTTTGTGTGACCTAAAAATGTCTTCTGTTCTGACATCATAATGTTGCACATTTTCTTGCTGGGACCACCCAATTACATCGGTAATAATAATAATAATAATTAATAATAATAATAAATAATAAATAATAATAATTTTATTTATATCCTGCCCTCCCCAGCTGAAGCCGGGCTCAGAGCGGCTAACAACAGTAAAATGATACAACATTCTAAAATCATTTCATTAATTGAACCCACATATTATGGGGGCAGAATTTGACACAGATGATTTTTTTCAGTGGGTGGGAATCCCATATCCCATGCCGTGTGTTACTATGCCTCAGTAGAAGCTTTCTGTTGAAAAGGGAACTGGATTGTGTTAGGAGCATTCACCTTTCCTTAGTCTGTTGGATCAGCCTGGAACTCCAGAGGGTCACCTCTTGCATTTTTCATTACTCCACCACTGAGCCACCAGCTGCTTCCCATCACAGTAGTAGCTCTGCTGTGATCCCACTTTGCTCTGCTCTCCCATCCCCAGTTTTGACCCAGTCTAGCATCTTCCCTTCCAGAGCTGTGACTCACAGCCACACAAGGTTTGTGCCTGGTGACAGGATGCTGGCGTGGCCCAAATACCAAAAACAGGTGCTTCAGTCACGCTGCCCTGAAGCAGCCACTGGCTTCTCTTCCTGCCCCTTGTATAAGTGCCTCCTTGCGCTGGGAAGCTGTTGTATAACTCTGCACAGCAATTACCGCGTGGTGTGTAATCAGCATCCCTTCTGGAGTTTGTGAGCATGCTTGAAGGGGTAGGTGGCTAATCCTGGCATTGCATGGATTTAGCAATGTGTTGGTAATCCAGTGCTTGGAAAGATCAGCCTAAAGTGGTTTGGCTCCTCACCATTGGCTTGTTCACCATTCTGTCCCCTTGCTATAATTGCAAAATATTACCTGCCTATGCAAGGGATTGTTTTGCTGGGGAGCAATTTCAGTGAGTATCAAACCTAGTACACTCACAAAACTTAATCCCTGTAAATATACTTTGTCGTGTGACCACATTTGAAATACTGTGTATTGTTCTGGTTGCTTCAGCAAAAAAGGGATATAGTGGAGCTGGAAAAGCTTCAGAAAAGAGCAATCAAAATGATCAAAGGGCTGGAGCAACTCCTCTCTGAGGAAAGGTTACAACATTTGGGGCTTCTTAGTTTAGACAAAAGGGAAGTAAGAAGTTCATAAAATGATGTGTAGCCTGGAGAAAGGGGGAAAGGAGAAAAGTTTTTCTCCTTCTCTCATAACACTAGACTTGGGGACGTCCAGCAAAGCTGAATGTTGGAAGATCCAGGACAGAAAAAAATGAAGTGCTTCTTTTCATAGTTTCACTTTAACTTTGACTCCCATAAGAGGCAGTGATAGCCACCAGCTTAGATGGCTTGGAAAGAAGATTAGACCAATTAGGCTATTGATGGCAATGAGCTTCCGAATGCCGGCTTCTGGAAGGCGGAGGAGGAGAGCTGCTCTTGTGCTCGGATCCTGCTCGCGGGTTCCACAGGCACCTGGCTGCCCCCAGTGAAGAGGCGGCCATTGGCCTGATTCCGCAGGAGGTTCTCACGTTCTTGCTCCTGAGTCATATCCTACCTTGTATCTTTGTTTCCTTTCATGTTCAAGATGACACACACACAATAGACTGTAAACCACTTTGAATTTTTTCTTAAAAATATAAAGTGGTATTGAAATAAATAAATATGAAAATGAGTGGGTGCAGCAAGATAATGGGGTGCTGTCATAAGGGTACTGTCAACAGTGTTTCATAAGCTATACTTGTTAGTTGCTGTTAAAGGTCTTTTTTGTTCTGGGAATAGTGGCAAGGGAGATGTGGACCCTTTCAATTTGCAAAGAGAGGCACAGAGGTTTAAAGGAGCCCTCTGTCTACCCTGGAATGAAGCCCCAGTCTTCACTTCCATTGGAATAGGCTGCATTTCCTCAGCAGTGCAGCAGCAGGAAATGCACTCTGTCCATGTTTAAGGGCATTTAATTCACAAATGTGTTACATTATAACTGTTTAATGAAGAGGACTGTCCAAAGATGAGAGGGAGTGATGCTAAATGGGAATGGTTGGAGGATAAAAGATGCCGCCGTAAGACCCACAGTGGTACAGTGGTACCTCTGTGGTAATACAGTGGTACCTCTGGATGCGAACGGGATCCGTTCTGGAGCCCTGTTAGCAACCTGAGCAGAATGCAACCCACATCTGCGCATGCGCGTGACGTCATTTTGAGCGTCTGCACATGCACAAGCGGCGAAACCCGGAAGTAACCCGTTCCATTACTTCTGGGTCGCCGCGGAACACAACCTGAAAACGCTCAACCTGAAGCTACTTTAACCCGAGGTATGACTGTATCTCTTTTATATTTCTTCCTCTGGTTAAAATAAAGGTGCCTGTGCTTTTTCTGGCCTCAGGCACATTCATGGCATTTTGGAGCCTTCCGCCATAAATACAAATCATGCCTGTACTTTGGTGAATTGCACGGTGCTGCCAAAATGATTTCCTTCTGCTTTTTTCGTGGCTCTCTCTTCTTTGTGTCTCTTTCCTGTTTTCCATTCTGGCGTGGGTTGGCCTTAGACCACAGCCTTCTGCACGGTTGCAGTTCATCACACAGGAGAGAGAAGGAGCCGTCTGAGTGCTCAAGGCGCAGGGAGCACAACTTTAGCAAAAGGAGAAGCTCCAGCTTTTGCTGAGTCACTGGGGAACAAGGTGTGGTGCTCTCCGTAGGTAAAAGAGGGAAGTGAGCCTTCTGGTAGTGTTGCTTATTCTCAGTGAATGAAAACGCTGCCAGTTTGGAGCCATAATATATAATTGAAAGGACAGACAGCGTTCTTGGGAAAAACAGAAACGGTTTCTACCAGGACACCTCTGTTGTTAGCCTTGTGGATCGTAGACACAACGTGGCCAGTCTAGCCTGTTCCTGTCAGGCATGTGGTTGAGCAGCAAGCTGGCGTTTGGTCTGAAAGCACATATTTGGCACACTCACTCCCCAAGACTGAACAATCTGGATGCACCTGAGGGTTAGTTAGGGTAGTTCCAGATGCCAGCTTTCCCCCAGCGGTGTTAAGGCTATTGCGGGCAACTAGCTAGCTGATTCAAAGGAATGATAGCCAACAAACAACAGGTGTTTTGGAAAAATGAGGCCTTGCCTTTTGGTCACTACTAATTTGTAAAGACTAGCAGGATTGGGAGATTAGAATTGCATCTAAACAGCAACTGCCGCTCAGAATCTTAGTCACAGAAAATGACAGTGTGATAAAGCAGGTCATGTTTTTAAGGGCTCTTGTCCTGCTGCTGCCATTCATAGCAAGGATTTTGCCTTAGTTCCCAGTGAGGTAGTAAACATATAGCTGGTTGAGAGGGGTGCATATACTACAAAAACTGTACACACGTACTCACATACAGTCCCTACGTAGAGAAAATTAGTGCTTCCGGGAGAAGACAAGACTATGACATAGTTTTCTAAATGCAGGTTTGTGGAACTCAGTTCTTCCTGGTGTTCTGCCGTCTGAAGCGCTACTTGAGTCAAAGTGGGATGTGCTGCCCACCATGCTCCTCCTGCTGCAGCATGCCTTATCTCGGTTGCGCAGTGGTGATGACCATGGGTTCTGACAAGGGCTTGTGAGATTTCAGCCAGACCGCCTTGGCTGTGAGTCTGGGAAGACCTGCCCTCTGCCTTGCAGGCCTTTTCCCATGTAGCCCAGACTGACTTCGCCACAAAAGCGGAGGCTTCTGAAGAGGCCAGAGACCATCTTGGCTGCCTCTTAGAGCAGACCCAGGACATCCAGCCTGAGCTTCCACAGCTGACAAGATGGGCAGCGACAGCAACATATATGTTCTATGCTTATTATACTATTTTATTCTCTTGATAATTATGCTGTTTTAAATGTGCACTTCGTATTTGACTTCCTTTAGTAATGTTTTGTTTTGAAATCTTACAATAATATTTTAGTTTTCCGTTAATTGTGGTGCTTTTAAGGTGTTCCAGACTTTCTTCAGTGATGTTTTATTCTGGATTGTTTTATTTGATGCTTTAATGTAGGTTGTAAACCACTTGGATATCCCCCCCCCCTTAAAAACACAAAGTGCTGTAGAAATGAGAGATAACAGTGATCTCATAGGATCATGGCAGTAGCGGAGGCGGCAGGGGGCGTGGGTGGGGGCACCCGCAGGGTTGCTGCTTCACCTTGCCTCGTGAAGTGGTGTACTTTAGACACAGGTATACATCACCTCAAGAAGAACTGTGAATGACTGAGATCCAGCTCTACCTCTCTTTTAAATCAGAACCAGTGAAGGCGGTGAAGGTCCTGTGTGAGTGTCTGGAGGCGGTTGGAGGATGGATGGCGGCTAACAGATTGAGGTTGAATCCTGACAAGACAGAAGTACTGTTTTTGGGGGACAGGAGGCGGGCAGGTGTGGAGGATTCCCTGGTCCTGAATGGGGTAACTGTGCCCCTGAAGGACCAGGTGCGCAGCCTGGGAGTCATTTTGGACTCACAGCTGTCCATGGAGGCACAGGTCAAATCCGTGTCCAGGGCAGCTGTTTACCAGCTCCATCTGGTACGTAGGCTGAGACCCTATCTGCCTGCGGACTGTCTCGCCAGAGTGGTACATGCTCTGGTTATCTCCCGCTTGGACTACTGCAATGCACTCTACGTGGGGCTACCTTTGAAGGTGACTCGGAAACTACAACTAATCCAGAATGCGGCAGCTAGACTGGTGACTGGGAGCGGCCGCCGAGACCATATAACACCGGTCTTGAAAGACTTGCATTGGCTCCCAGTACGTTTCCGAGCACAATTCAAAGTGTTGGTGCTGACCTTTAAAGCCCTAAACGGCCTCGGTCCAGTATACCTGAAGGAGCGTCTCCACCCCCATCATTCTGCCCGGACGCTGAGATCCAGCGCCGAGGGCCTTCTGGCGGTTCCCTCATTGCGAGAAGCAAAGCTACAGGGAACCAGGCAGAGGGCCTTCTCGGTAGTGGCGCCCACCCTGTGGAACGCCCTTCCAGCAGATGTCAAAGTGATAAATAACTACCTGACATTCAAGAGACATCTTAAGGCAGCCCTGTTCAGGGAAGTTTTTAACATGTGATATTTTATTGTATTTTTGGTTTTTATGGAAGCCGCCCAGAGTGGCTGGGGAAGCCCAGCCAGATGGGCGGGGTATAAATAATAAATTATTATTATTATTATTATTATTATCCTTTAGGCCATTGTGCAAGGCAGTGCCCATGCAATTAACCAAGGGAGATTACCGGGCAAATAGGAGGCTGCCCTGTACTGAATCACATCATTGGTTCCTTCTGACTCATCCTTGTCTATCTCTACACTAACTCGCAGCAACTCTGCAGGGTTGAAGGTAGGGGCCTCTGCCAGCCTTGCCTGGAGATGCCAGGGCTTGAACTGCAGGCCTTCGCTGCCAGGGAAGAATAAAATGTACAAGGAAGTATTGCTTGTTACTACCTTTCCTCCCTGGAGTTGCTGTGTTCTGGTCGCTTACACTTCCTGTGTCTATTCAAAAGCAAAACCTGTCGAATTAAATGGGGGTTGCTCTGTGGAAAGTGTGGTTAGGATTGCAGCCAAAGTGTATTGGTGTATATACTGTGTATTGGTTGGAATACCAAGCCAGTTCTAAATGCCCGTGACAGGATCAGGCTTTGTGGCACAAAAGTGAGGGTTCCACACCATACACAACCTCTACAGTAAGTAGCTTGTCTAAATACTCACCAAGATTATTCTTTCCCTCTCTAGACTTTGAAGCAGAGGTGACTCACCTGGAGCTTCTAGCTCTGGGTCCCCAACTCCCACTAGTCTCTGTCAGCAGCGCTGGAAGCCAAGGAAATGAGTATTGCAGTCCGGCAACACGGGGGGGGGGGGTGTCAAACGGGAGCTGCCCTTTGCTTTTAAGGTTAAGGACAGGGAAAGAATGGCGAACAAGGTTTTTATAAGTGCTTCAGGTGAGAAAGCTGAGGCCTGAAAACGGAATTAGATGAGAATTGCAGATTTGATGTCTGTAACTTGTAACCACTAAGCCTGTTAGCAGCTTTAACAAATTTTTAGTTGATCAAGTGTCTCTTTGTTTAGTCAATTAAATAATAATTAAATTTGCATATTACCTAAAGCATAACATAGCTGTCTGTTAAGAAATATCGATGTATGAGACAGGCACCTACAATCTAATCATCCAAAACTAAGACTCATTGTTAGAGGGAGAAATCCTTCTGTGTTGATTTCTTTTATTATTTATTTATTAAATTTTTATACTGCCCTTCATGAGGCAATCACAGGACTGTTTACAACATAAAATACAGAACACTCTACATAATAACAACTAAACAAAAAGCCAATAATCCCCCCTCCCGCAAAAAAACATTTAAGAGGCCATAGATTAGCCAAAGGACTGGGAGAAGAGGAATGTTTTTGCCTTGTGCCTAAAGATATGTGACAAAAGCGCCAGTTGGGCTTCCTTAGGGAGAGCACCCCACAAGTGGGGAGCCACCGCAGAAAAGGGGGAGAAGCAGTGCTTGAGGTATTGTGAGCTGTTGAGCTGTTGAAGGGCTTTTAAAGGTCAAAACCAGCACTTTGAAATAGGCCCAGAAACCAATGGGCAGCCAGTGGATTTGGGCCAGGATTGGTGCGATATGCTTGAACTGCCTTGCCCCAGTGAGCAAACTGGACACTTAATTCCGCACCAGCTGAAGTTTCTGAACTGTCTTCTGAGGCAGCCCCATGTATAACAAATTGCAGTAATCTAACCTAGAGTTTACCAGAGCATAGACAACAGAACCCAGGCTATCCCTGGCCAGAAAGGTATGCATCTGGGCCACCAGCCAAAGCTGATGGCAGAATATCAGGGTACAGTGGTACCTTGGGTTACATACGCTTCAGGTTACAAACGCTTCAGGTTACAGACTCCACTAACCCCGAAATAGTACCTCTGGTTAAGAACTTTGCTTCAGGATGAGAACAGAAATTGTGCTCCGTCAGCATGTCAGCAGCAGGAGGTCCCATTAGCTAAAGTGGTGCTTCAGGTTAAGAACAGTTTCAAGTTAAGAACGGACCTCCAGAACGAATTAAGTTCTTAACCCAAGGTACCACTGTATTCTCAACACTGGTAAGAAATGAGAACCAGATAGCAAATAAATAATGAAATAAGCAAGTGTGCATTCAATTTGCAGAGCTGCACATTAGAATCGGCTCCACCTCTTAAGTAGAAATTAAGCTGATTAGAGCTTGCAGCCCTAGTAGCTAGCTCACAAGGGAGAGGCAGGAAGACTTGCAGGCTAAGCTCCTGGCACCAGCTCAGGAGGTTCTTAGCAAAGGCAATAAAAAGATCACCTGACCTGTGTAGGCAACAAGTACACATAGAAAGAAAGTTGTGTGCCCACACTCCATCCAGTTGCAAACCTCATGTGTCCTGGATGTTTCACACCTTTTTGGCCCAGGTCACAGCAGGTAGTTGACTTAGTAGTGTTTGCATTAGATAAGGAGCTTCTAGCCCTGGGTGGATACAGGGAAAGTGAGGGCTTCTGTAGGTCACTGGCACTTGTAGCAGCAGCGGTGGGGCATTGTACTTTGAGGCCAAAACGAAACGAAGCCATGTGGCTCAAGAAAGGTCTGGGGATAGATGTTTGGGGATCCACGGCGGGGGAGGGGGGAGAGGAGTCTGTATTGTACTATTGATGGGGCGATCTGTTACTGCTAAGCACTGCTAAGCTACATCAATGGTTTCCAACCAGTGCACCATGGCACCCAGGGGAGACTTCACCGGCCTCTGTCCCTCCCACCTCTGATGCCCTCTCATGTCCACAGTGTTACAAACGGAGGTATAAAAACTAGGAGCCAAAATACTCCTGGAACCTGGGTTACAGGCTCAAAAAAAGAATGGCTAATTGCCATCTCCAATGCAGCAGCGCTTTCTTTCTTTTTTTCCAAAAAGCACGAACTAATATGCAATTAGTTTGGCTGCTGCGGGGAAGCGTGGCACACCCTCTGCCGCTGCAGGGAGGCATGGCAAAGCCCCCTGCTGCTGTGGGGAACCACAGCGCACCCTCCACCACTGTGGGGAGGTACAGCGGTTCCCTTTGCCATCACGGGTTCCCGCTTGCCTGCCCTAATAATCATAAGCGCACAGCTCCTCTTTGCTCCCACCAGGCGGCTCTGGTGGGCGGGCGGGGAGGCGGCTCCCTCAGAGTTTCACATCCACCTCCTCTGCTTGTCACCCAACGCCCAAGCAGCCCAGACAGTCTGTCTGATGCAAGCTCTGCAGGGCTCAGGCCAGGAAAACTGAGAGAAGTGTCTCCACTTCTCACAGACTAGCTCAGGTACAAAGCAAGCAGCCAGAAATCTTGGCTTGCTCATGTTTGAGCAGGTGTGGAACGTGCCTGGTGAATGGTGAATTTTGAAGACCGCGTCTCTTTGTTGCAGCAGCCCTGGCTACAAGTTCTTCAGGCAAATGGTGCCTCTGGGGTTGGCCAGGGGGTGCTGGTTGCCAGGAGCTGAGGTGCCCTCGGACTAAGTAAGCAAGCGGGCACAAGGTCATCCAGTTCTTTATTCTAAACCTGGTGGCATGGCAGACGTTGCCCAGTGCTGCAGAGCTTTCTACAGCCAGATCTTTGTAAGCTGCTTTGCAATCTTTTCTGATGAAAAGCAGTATATAGAAATACTTGAAAATAAATGCATTAAAATGTTAAATGAGGACTGGGGGGCACAAAGGATGCCTACCCCACCTCTGGGACTGGAAAACCTTTTGGGTTGGGCAGAGATGTGCCTTATTCTGTGCCACCTGGCAATTTCACTGAGGAACCTTTCTTTTCTCACATACTTCTGCTCGTGCTTATTGAGCTGAAGGACAGAGAAGCCAGGAATGCTGGTTTGATGCCTGGAGGCAGGGCTGGGCGCCCAGACCTTTGCTGACATGCCCAACATGCCCAGGGAGCCGCCCCAGGGCTCCTCACAAGGGTTTTGTGTTTTGCAACAGGCAAACCTCTTCTCAGGGCGGGAGAAAGCCATAGTCCTCTTGCTGAAAGATTAGGGCGGGCTTGGACTCCCGTACAGTGAGAGATTAAAACGTTGTACACACAATAGAGCAAAAAGAGTTTGGGGGTGCGGCTGGCCCTGCCACGCAGCTTGTTGAAACAACATTTCAGCATTCCCCTCACCTCTGAATAAGGACATCTGGGTTTAGGAGGGGAGTTTCCGGGTCAGAAGGCACCTGGATTTATAAAAATCAATCTCTAGAGAACCCTTGAAAATCTCTTAGGAGGGCACATAATGGGCAACAGACCTATTTAATTGTTTTTATTGGTTATATATTTATTCCTAATGCTTATCAGGCTAATACAAATTTCTCAAAGTGAATCACATTTAAAAAAAATCAATAAAAGCATTAATAAAATATTAGGGTGGTTTTTTAAAAAAAAAAAATGCTTGGCATTTATGTTAAAGGTAAAGGGACCCCTGACCATTAGGTCCAGTTGTGGCCGACTCTGGGGTTGTGGCGCTCATCTCGCTTTACTGCCCAAGGGAGCCAGTGTACAGCTTCCGGGTCATGTGGCCAGCATGACTAAGCCGCTTCTGGCGAACCAGAGCAGCGCATGGAAACGCTGCTTACCTTCCCGCCGGAGCGGTACCTATTTATCTACTTGCACTTTGACATGCTTTCAAACTGCTAGGTTGGCAGGAGCTGGGACCGAGCAACGGGAGCTCACCCCGTCGCGGGGATTCGAACTGCCAACCTTCTGATTGGCAAGTCCTAGGCTCTGTGGTTTAACCCACAGCGCCACCCACGTCCCAGCATTTATGTTAGCTACCAGCAAAATCAAACAGTACAGCAGCAGAAATTCAAACCATCTTGGAAGACAAAAGCCTTCCTGAATAGAAAGAGTGCAGTCAGGTAAGTTTTACTCAGAGTAGGCCCATTGAAAGTAATAAATTTGACTAAGTTAGGGTCATTAATTTTAATAGATCAACTCTGAGTAAAACTTAGTTGATTACAACCCAGTTTTTAAAATTTGATCTTTAAAGGCCACCCCCAAGAATGCCGTAAATCTTCACAGCCTCAACAGTGGCCCACCTCAGGGAACCTCCTGGGCAGATTGGAGGAGGAGCCAGGTGTTTCCTCCTTGGACCACGTGCAGGCCAGAGCCTCTTATGCTCAACACCAGGTTTTATGCCTTTCTCTTTCCCGGAAACATTATGATCCTAGTAATCTGAGTTGCATTTTGGGTTGTTCCAGGGGATTTTGTTTTTTTTTTTGGGGGGGGGGGGTTGCTGGGATATGTCACAGAACTTTTCACTATTTTCTGACCTGGAAAACAGAATTGCTTCCTCCTCCTAGCACCTTGGGATAAATATTCTGAAGGGTGGCATAT
This sequence comes from Podarcis muralis, assembly GCF_964188315.1. Classification (NCBI taxonomy): domain Eukaryota; kingdom Metazoa; phylum Chordata; class Lepidosauria; order Squamata; family Lacertidae; genus Podarcis; species Podarcis muralis. The sequence continues at coordinate 40,033,720 of NC_135671.1, read as the reverse complement.
AAAATCCCTGAAACAAATAAATCATCTGTGATATTTTAACAGTAGAATGAAGAAAAAGGGGGAGGGGAGGAGGTGCAAGATTCATAGTGGATGAATGTGAGCAAGTGTTCATCTCTGGTAGCAGAAAAAAACCCAAGTTTCTCTTGTGGCCCCTTAAAGACTGACAGATTTACTCTGGCGTAGCCTTTGATGGACTACAGTTCCCCTCATTGGGCACGTCTGACCTGACTGGATGTACAGGGTGAGTCTTTTGAAAGAGGCTCCGTGGAACATGTGTACTCTGTGTCCACGGGGCCCCTTTTGAAGGACTCGCTCTGCATAAAGGTGTTAGTCTTTGAGGTGGCACGCAGGGTGTTCTGCTGCTTAGCAACCAGATAGCTGATCGGCTGCTGACTCAAACATGCTCCTCAAACATGAGGGGCTGGACCAAAAGCCCACAGGCGTGGGCACCCGTTGGGCTAATGCTGCATGACTAGGCAGGTTTGCAGCCGGGCTTTCTGCCAATGGTAACAAAGCTTGCTGCCTGCCATGTGATGGAAGGACAAAGGCGACTGCCAGGGGTGCTTCATGCAGCATGGCACTGCCAGGCACAGGGAGGAGCTCAGGCTGGAGGAAGGAGTGAGCAGCCGTGTCAGGGAGGGGTTTGGCAGTGGAAGGCCAAGCTGTAGCTTTTGGTGCAAACCTCCTATACTTCCTGAATGTCCCCCAAATCTGGTTCTATAAAGTGTGGTCAGGTCTTCAGAAAAGATGCGAGGGCAGAGATGGGCTGCCTTTCGTCCTTCCCCTTACCAACCCCAGTGCTGATGCTTTGGGAGCAGGGAACTATGGGAGATTGCAGTGTGGTGGTGCAGTGCATCCTGTGCTAACTGCAGTGCAAGACTGGAGTCGTCTCCTTCCTGTGATTTAGGAAAGGCAGTAAGGACCTGCATCTTACGGCTGGTTAACTCTTCTTTCCTCAGTTATTGACTGATGACCACATATATACCAGCAGGAATTAATTGGTGATTATTATCAGTGTGTTTACATGACCATATACTTCAGTTAGACCAGTGGTCATGTGCATGGGGATTTGGAACGAAGGCTGTTCCTCTCTCTGTGTGGAGCCCAGTCTCAGCCCAGCTCAAAAGAGCAGGCCGGCTCTTTGGAAGCAGGGATTTAAACAGGGACTTTTCTGTTCTGAGTCACTTGAGTTCCAGCCCCATACATGCCACCCCTCGCCCTTTGCCTCAGCACACATTCTTTATCTTATGCTTTCTGTGATAATGATGACTCCCCCCCCCCTCTGTTTCATAATTGCAGGGTGATCTAGCCAAGAAGAAGATCTATCCAACCGTCTGGTAAGTTAACTGCCCCTGAGGATTTGCCTTCCTTCTGCCATGTGGCTGCCCGTTTGAACTGGGACTGTTCTGATTTCCCATGCAGGTGGCTGTACCGCGACGGGCTGCTTCCTGATGACACTTACGTGGTGGGTTATGCCCGGTCCCAGCTCACTGTTGCCGACATCCGCAAACAGAGCCAGCCACACCTCAAGGTGAGACTTTCCTCCTCACCTGCTGCCTCCTCAGCCCACAGGACTTGGTTCACATGCTTAAGTTTGTTGCATTTGCCACTAGGAGTGATTGCTAATACAGTGGTGCCCCGCAAGACGAATGCCTCGCAAGACGAAAAACTCGCTAGACGAAAGGGTTTTCCGTTTTTTGAGTCGTTCCGCAAGACGAATTTCCCTATGGGCTTGCTTCGCAAGACGAAAATGTCTTGCGAGTTCTTGCGAGTTTGTTTCCTTTTTCTTAAAGCCCCTAAGCCGCTAATAGCCGCTAAGCCGGTAATAGCCGTGCTTCGCAAGACGAAAAAAACCGCAAGAGACTGGCGGAACGGATTAATTCCGTCTTGCGAGGCACCACTGTAAGCTGATCTCTTCTGCCTGGTTGGCTGGTGGAAAACGGCTCCTGTCTTGGGCAATTTGAAACATTCTTAGGATGTAAAGATTGGGGATGTACAGGCAGCCCTCCTCCTTGCAGCATAACAGATCTATATATCATTCCAGGCCACCCCTGAAGAAGAACAGAAATTAAACGACTTCTTTGCCCGCAACTCCTATGTCTCAGGAAAGTATGATGACCGGGCCTCTTTCCAAGTTCTGAATGCTCACCTGAATAGCCTTCACAATGGCCAGAAGGCAAACCGCCTCTTCTACCTGGCCCTTCCGCCAAGTGTCTACGCAGACGTCACTGGCAACATCCGGGAGAGCTGCATGAGCACTGTGTAAGACTTGGGGCCTGGCAGGGAATCAGGGTGGGGGCAGGGCTAGCAGGGTGGCACTGGGGCAAGTTTGCTCAGGCAGAGGAGGCCGTGTCTGGTTGGAGTTCTCCCTCCCTTGGTGGCCGTCTGGAGGAGCTGTCCCAGTCATGTGGAAAAAGGCTTCTGAGGCTCTCCTGATCCTGTTCTATGGGGTGGCAGGTGGGCCGGTAGGGAGAGCAAGTGTTGGGGCATGTGCAGAGTACCCAATGACATGCCACCAGATTATGCAAATGGAAAACCCAGAATGGAGGTGTCAAAGAAAAACGTTGGACAATTTGGGTAGGGTCAGTTCTTTAACGGACAGGTATAATGCAGTTCCTCAGCTTAGCAGTTACATACAGTTGTAGTGTATAGTTAATCCTACTGTGCTGTTAATTCCCACAGACAGCCTCTGGCAAAAGTACGAAAAGGTCTTTCCAGCAACACTTGCTCCCTTCAGCAGTCCAAGACGTTAGGTTCTAGCCAAAGGGTGGGGGCTACCTTTCTAGAAACACAAGGGTATTTTGACTTCATTTTCTGCTTGGTCACTCTCTGACTCACTCAGGAGCAGCTGAAGGTGCAGGACAAACACACCTAAATTAACCCTTTCTTGTCCGTTTTCTTTGCATGCATAAATTCACATACACTAATAGCAAGAACAGATAGTGGTACCTCTGGTTACATACTTAATTCGTTCCGGAGGTCCGTTCTTAACCTGAAACTGTTCTTAACCTGAAGCACCACTTTAGCTAATGGGGCCTCCTCCTGCTGCTGCGCGATTTCTGTTCTCACCCTGAAGCAAAGTTCTTAACCCGAGGTACTATTTCTGGGTTAGCGGAGTCTGTAACCTGAAGCGCATGTAACCCGAGGTACCACTGTAATTAAAAGAGCAAGGAGTGAGCACAGCAGTGATCTTCATGGCACAGATGGTGGCAGTGGGATGAAGAGAGTGCTTCCGGAATCTGCTACCTCTGCCACTGGTTTACTAGCACAGGTAGTCCCCAGGAAACAGCAACTGGCTGTGGCTTGTTCCCTCTTGAGCACACAGTCAGTGGCAAGCTCCAAGTCTGCCATCACGTGATGCATGTAAAAATAGCCCTAAATGTCAGTCCAGCTTCGATGAAGACGAGGCAAGAGTTGGTGTCATGGAAGGTGTGAGCCATTCCTGGCCTCAGTATGTACATCCAGGGAGGAGATAACATGCAAGCCTGCCATCCCCAGCCCTTCATTCAGTGCAGAGCGTGCTGGTCCCCGGCCTCGGATTCATTGGCATCGCTGCCCAAAGGATGCCACTGGCTTCTATGACTCCTTCTTCTTTTGAGATGCTTCGCTTACTCTCTTGAGCAAGAGCCAGAACTTCCAGCCTGTCCTTTGTTTTGAACCAGGTCATTCTTCTTCTTTTTAAAAAACCCAGATAAAAATAGTTTTATTTATTTCCATTATATAACAATTACAGGAGAAGAGAAATGGCTACACAGCAAAATCCCAACTCCTCTCCCCTCCAGGATGGATCAGTTTGTCAAAGTCCAGTCTGTGATTTCAGTAGTTGCCATGCTTCAGGGTTATCAGTAAAGTATTTTATAAAAGGATGTCATATTTCAACAAAACGTCTATCTCATTTCTTTATTATTCCATGCATGTAATATCTTTGTTAAGTTTTCTGATACAGCAATAATCAATCATAAAACTTGACTTAAAGCTAATTAGAAGATTAGCCCTATATCCGTCCTCACTGCCTTCTACACTGTATCTATAACAAGAGTTCTAAATATAATTAATTGCTTTAAAATCCCCTATTGAGATTCACAGTCTTCTTTTGAGGAGTAAGATGACTTTGAAGCCATTCTAGAAGCTTGTTTCATAGAATCATAGAATCATAGAATCATAGAATCATAGAATCATAGAATCATAGAATAGAATCATAGAATCATAGAATCATAGAGTTGGAAGAGACCACAAGGGCCATCGAGTCCAACCCCCTGCCAAGCAGGAAACACCATCAGAGCACTCCTGACATATGGTTGTCAAGCCTCTGCTTAAAGACCTCCAAAGAAGGAGACTCCACCACACTCCTTGGCAGCAAATTCCACTGTCGAACAGCTCTTACTGTCAGGAAGTTCTTCCTAATGTTTAGGTGGAATCTTCTTTCTTGTAGTTTGGATCCATTGCTCCGTGTCCGCTTCTCTGGAGCAGCAGAAAACAGCCTTTCTCCCTCCTCTATGTGACATCCTTTTATATATTTGAACATGGCTATCATATCACCCCTTAACCTCCTCTTCTCCAGGCTAAACATGCCCAGCTCCCTTAGCCGTTCCTCATAAGGCATCATTTCCAGGCCTTTGACCATTTTGGTTGCCCTCCTCTGGACACATTCCAGTTTGTCAGTGTCCTTCTTGAACTGTGGTGCCCAGAACTGGACACAGTACTCCAGGTGAGGTCTGACCAGAGCAGAATACAGTGGCACTATTACTTCCCTTGATCTAGATGCTATACTCCTATTGATGAGGCCCAGAATTGCATTGGCTTTTTTAGCTGCCGCGTCACACTGTTGGCTCATGTCAAGTTTGTGGTCAACCAAGACTCCTAGATCCTTTTCACATGTACTGCTCTCAAGCCAGGTGTCACCCATCTTGTATTTGTGCCTCTCATTTTTTTTGCCCAAGTGCAATACTTTACATTTCTCCCTGTTAAAATTCATCTTGTTTGTTTTGGCCCAGTTCTCTAATCTGTCAAGGTCGTTTTGAAGTGTGATCTTGTCCTCTGGGGTGTTAGCCACCCCTCCCAGTTTGGTGTCATCTGCAAATTTGATCAGGATGCCCTTGAGTCCATCATCCAAGTCGTTGATAAAGATGTTGAATAAGACCGGGCCCAGGACAGAACCCTGTGGCACCCCACTAGTCACTCTTCTCCAGGATGAAGAGGAACCATTGATGAGCACCCTTTGGGTTCGGTCAGTCAGCCAGTTACAAATCCACTGAGTGGTAGCATAGTCAAGACCGCATTTTACCAGCTTCTTTACAAGAATATCATGGGGCACCTTGTCAAATGCCTTGCTGAAATCAAGGTAAACTACATCCACTGCGTTCCCTTCATCTACCAGGCTTGTAATTCTGTCAAAAAACGAGATCAGGTTAGTCTGACATGACTTATTTTTCAGAAATCCATGCTGACTATTGGTGATCACAGCATTCCTTTCTAGGTGCTCACAGACTGTTTGCTTAATGATCTGCTCCAGAATCTTCCCTGGTATTGATGTCAGACTGACTGGGCGGTAATTATTTGGGTCCTCTCTTTTCCCCTTTTTGAAAATAGGGACAACATTTGCCCTCCTCCAGTCTGCCGGGACTTCGCCTGTTCTCCAGGAATTCTCAAAGATGACTGCCAGTGGTTCTGAAATCACATCTGCCAGTTCTTTTAATACTCTTGGATGCAGTTCATCTGGCCCTGGAGACTTGAATACATCTAGACTAGCCAAGTATTCTTGTACTATCTCCTTAGTTATTCTGGGCTGTGTTTCCTCTGCTGAATCATTTGCTCCAAATTCTTCAGGTCGGGCATTGTTTTCTTTATCGGAGAAGACTGAGGCAAAGAAGGCATTGAGGAGTTCAGCCCTTTCTGTGTCCCCTGTTTGCATTTCACCATCTTCTCCTCTGAGTGACCCCACGGTTTCTTTGTTCTTCCTTTTGCTACGAACATACCCATAAAAGCCTTTTTTGTTGCTTTTAACCTCTCTAGCAAGCCTGAGTTCATTTTGTGCTTTAGCTTTTTTGAATTTGTTTGAATTCCTCTTTGGTGGTTTCTCCCCTTTTCCATTTTTTGTACACATCCTTTTTTAATCTTAACTCAGTTAAAAGTTCTTTAGATAGCCACCCTGGCTTCTTTAGGCACCTTCCATGTTTCCGTCTCATTGGTATTGCCTGAAGTTGTGCTTTTACTATCTCCCTCTTAACAAACTCCCAGCCATCTTGAACTTCCTTTCCTTTTAGTATTACTGTCCATGGGATCTCACCCAGCACTTCCCTAAGCTTTATGAAGTCGGCTTTCTTAAAGTCGAGAAATTGAGTCCTAGTATGCTTGGCTGCTCCTTTCCGCTGTATAGTAAACTTCAGAAGAGCATGATCACTCGCGCCTAATGATCCTTCCACTTCTACCCCACTAACCAGGTCATCAACATTGGTTAGGACCAGATCTAAAATGGCTGTTCCTCTTGTTGCTTCTCCCACTTTCTGGACAATGAAGTTGTCTGCAAGGGCAGTGAGGAATCTGTTTGACCTTATGCTCTTGGCTGAGTTTGACATCCAACAAATATCCGGGTAATTGAAGTCCCCCATTACTACTATCTCCCTTCCTTTTGCATGCTTGGCCATCTGTTCCAGGAAGGCATCATCTATGTCCTCCGTTTGGCTTGGGGATCTATAGTAAACTCCCACAATGAGGTCACTGTTATTCTTCTCTCCCTTAATTTTGACCCAAATGCTCTCACTTTGGCTTTGAGGTTCTAAATCTTGGATCTCTTCACAGGTATACACATCCCTGACATATAACGCCACTCCTCCTCCTTTCTTGTCTGGTCTGTTTCTTTGAAATAGATTGTATCCCTCCATTATTACATTCCAATCGTGGGATTTATCCCACCAGGTTTCAGTGATTCCTATTATGTCATATTTAGTTTGCTGTACCAGGAGCTCAAGCTCATCTTGTTTATTTCCCATGCTTTGCGCATTAGTGTACAGACATTGAAGTCCATTAATCATTCCCCCGTGTCTCTTATTTAAGGATTTTCTCCTCCCACCACTAGGTCTGCATGCTCTTTGCTCCATTCGGTCTATGACATTTGGATGATCATCTTCATCAATTGATAGACTCCTACCTTCAGGAGCACTGTCTCCCTCCCCCACATTAGTCAGTTTAAAGCCCTCCTGATGAGGTTTCTGAGATTTTTTGCAAAAACATTCCTCCCAACCGTTGTGAGGTGCAGCCCATCGCTTGCCAGAAGTCCATCTTCAAGAAACTGCATTCCGTGATCTAAGAATCCAAACCGTTCCTGTTTGCACCATTTGCGAAGCCAGTTGTTCACTTCCACTATTTTCCCCTCTCTCCCTGGGCCACGTCGTTCAACTGGGAGGACAGATGAGATGACAATTTGTGCATTTAATTGCTTCAATTTCCTGCCCAGAGCCTCGTAATCTCTTTTGATCTTCTGGAGGCTATTGCTTGCAGTGTCATTGGTTCCTACATGAACCAAGAGGAAGGGGTATTTGTCAGTGGGTTTTATGATTCCTTGCAGTCGTTCAGTTACATCTTGGATCTTAGCCCCGGGGAGGGTAGATTTTCTACCTTCCTCTGTAGGTAGATTTATAGCTCTGTCTTTCACTTCAAAGTAGTAGCTTATCAGCAGTTTTCTTTTGCTCTTATGCTTTTAGTTATTGGAGTAATTAATTGCTCATGGATGGCTTCAAGTTGCTAAAATGGGGAGGAAGGAGGTCGGAGCAATCAGGTTAGCTTGTCATCTTCCCTGGAGCTGAAGCTGGAACCCCCAAACCAGTTCATTCAGAGCTGATTTATACCTGATCCGTGTGAATGCAGATCCCTCACATGTACTGAGCAGCTTGTGTAACATGGAAGAAGTGCACTCTGGAAAGAAACAGAGGGGCATGTCTTGGAGCTGCCGAAATCCCAGCTTATGGTACTGGCCAGTATACTTCCCAGAAGTAGGCTTCTGTGCACTGCTCTCACAAGGAAGCCGCTCCTGGGAGCTGATATTCATGTGCCTCAAAACCAATTTGTAAACCATCTCAAAGTGACAGTTTGAGAATTGGTGGTGGAAGGCCTGCTGTGGAGAACTGCTAAAGGCAGAACTGTTGAACACATCACTGAAATGGGCCGTGATATCTGGAGATTCTGTGCTTTTAATGTTTATTTTTAAATAAACTGGAGGAGTATTGTAAAATGTGCATACATTCCTTACCCATTGGTTATACAAGTTATGTTGGTTGAATCTGTATTTTGCTATATTGAAAACTAATGAAAACATTTGGCAGGAGGAAATAATCTGGTGGGGGGAAATGGATTGAAAATGTATGGCTGAAAATGCATCAGCTGTGACTGGTGACCTTGGAAACTGGAGAAGAGCTGAGCAAGACTTGTGGTTATCCTGGTGTAGGATTTCAGAGCTCTGCAAAACACCTTGAACCTCATGAAGGCCGATAAAAATGGAATAAATATTGCAAAGAAACATAATTCACACCTATGAAAATCTGCTTGATTCACATATCTTTTCGGGGGGGGGGGTGTATGTGCATGTGCAGTATGAGGAGAGGGCTCTAGGACTCACTTAGATTCACACCCCCACACCAGCTTGTAACACCCCACATTTAAAACTGGCCTTTGCCATCTTCTGCTTCCCAATTCTCCAGGGGCTGGAACCGTGTCATTGTGGAGAAGCCTTTTGGCAAGGACTTGGAAAGCTCTGACAAGTTGTCGAATCACATCTCCGCACTTTTCAGTGAAGACCAGATCTACCGCATTGACCACTACCTGGGCAAGGAGATGGTTCAGAACCTGATGGTGCTCAGGTAAAACAAGGAGTTTGGGGGACAGCATTCAAAGGCTGTGGTAGTGGGTGTACATGGGACCTCGGCAGCAACTACCTGGGCTCAAGCAGGCACTTTTTGTTCAGTCCTCTGACAAATGCCTTCAGGCTTGGTTCTACCCATGTGCTTCAAAAGTCTCTTCAAATTTGTGCCAATAAAGCACCTTCTCAAGTGGATTAGGGACAGGGTATGGTCTCCATTGGAGTAGTGTTTGGTGGAGCCCTTCTGTTCTGCTGCTCAGCTGGGGCATCTCTGCCCTGCAGCCTCAGCCTGAGTCTCAGGTCATTTCCCCCTTCATTTGCAGATTTGGAAACCGGATCTTCAGCCCCATCTGGAACCGTGACAACATTGCCTGTGTCATTCTGACCTTCAAAGAGCCATTTGGCACTGAGGGACGGGGTGGCTACTTTGATGAGTTTGGTATTATCCGGTGAGAGAGTGGGGGGACAGGGCGAGGGAGGGAGGGTGTAGAATCATTTACTTAGTGTGTTTGAGGTGTGCAAACCACTACAGTGATCCACAGATGTGGCACTAAAATTCCACAGAGTTGTAATTCACTCAGATGACAGATGAAGCAGAAACCCCATATCTGCCCAGATAAAACATAGTTTGGCTTTGAAATTCTCCACCTAACCCAGCTTTCTATGATTTTTGTGCTCCTGTCGAATTTATTGTGCACAGACTGCCTTGCTGCAGGGGACAGCCACATGGGTTTTTCTGCTGATCCTCATGCTTGTCTGGGCCCCAGTTCCAGTCACCCCATTTGCTTTCAAGACGCTGCTTGTGTGCAGATATACAAGGAAACCTCGCAGTTAGGCTGCACCAGGCCACCAGAAACAGAAGCAGGAAGCACATAGGGATGGTGATGACTGAGAGAGGGGCATGACTGGTGATTTCAGTACTGTTCCTGTAGCTTATACTGATTCCTTCTGCCACCTCTGCAGGGATGTAATGCAGAATCATTTGCTCCAGATGCTTTGCCTGGTTGCCATGGAGAAACCAACCTCTACCAATTCCAATGATGTGCGTGATGAGAAGGTAGGAGCATGTCTAGGACTGAGTCACAGATGGGAACTAGAATTTGGACCCAGCACTTCTGATCTGAATGTCCTTGAGCAAGTTACTGTTTCTGTGTCTGCCTTCCTTCACTTCAAATTGGAAATGAATTGCCTGCTTGCCTTGGGAAGGTCCACTCTCTTCAGAATTAACATTAGGCAGGCCTTTTGGTTGTACTGTTTTTGACACTTACTATAAACTTCTCTGCTTAGGCAAGCCTACTCAGACATGTATACTGTATTGGTTTTTAAACTGTTTATTGATGATGGGTCATTGATGATGAGGTTGAAGTGGTATATAAATCCTCTTAGATCACAAGAAGAAAACAAAATAGAAAAGGTGTTGCTCACAAGCCCTGAGTGGAGACGCTGGTGCCCCATAGTGGCTGAGCACCTTTGGCTGTCAGAACTAGGCTAGTTATTTTGGGGCACAGGATTTCTATCCTTTCCTGGTACTCATAAGAGCATTTTCAGCCAAGATTAAATTTCTGTGTGGTTGTCACTTCTAGGTGGGAAATGGTGCTCACGCAGGGGACTCAGTCATGAATGGTTGGTGCACGTGTGTCTTGCCATGTGTACATGCCACAGGAACCCAGTGCCCACTGGAGAAATGTGCGCGGCACATTAACAGCTGCCATTTCCATGTAGGAGATTGATTCTGAAACTTGTAATCTTGAAATTGCCCAGAAGTAAGCAGTTGATGTTAATACTGAGTTCTTAGCTTTGAGTCCCCACAGTCACACACACACACACACACACACACACACACACACACACAGACACACACAGACACACAGACACAGACACGCACACACCACACCTTTTTCAGATCACTTTTGGTAGTTCGTGAGGCTCTGAGACGGTGTTCATGTCTTTCTGCCAGGTGAAGGTTTTAAAGTGTATCTCAGAGGTGAAGCCTGAGAATGTGGTGCTTGGTCAGTATGTGGGAGATCCCTCTGGCAAAGGGGAGGCTCAGAAGGGCTACCTGGATGACCCCACAGTCCCAGCTGGCTCCACCACCCCTACCTTTGCTGCCGCTGTCCTCTACGTGGACAACGAACGGTGGGATGGTGAGTACAGTCGGAGGGAGGGAAAGAGGGAGGGGTAAAGGACCAACGCCTGGACATCCTTGATTTGGGGTGCCAGGCCTACTGGTGGGGGAGATCACGAGTCCCAACTTGTCTCTGTCTCTTTCCCTCTTGAACCTGCTTCTCCCAGGAGTACCATTTGTCTTGCGCTGTGGCAAGGCACTGAATGAGCGCAAGGCTGAGGTGCGACTGCAATTCCGGGAGGTGCCGGGCGACATCTTCCAGCGCCAGTGCAAGCGCAATGAACTGGTGATTCGTGTTCAGCCCAATGAGGCCGTCTATACCAAGATGATGACCAAGAAGCCAGGCATGTTCTTCAACCCAGAAGAATCTGAGCTGGACCTCACCTATGGCAACCGCTACAAGGTACCATTACCAAGAGTTTCTCTCTTTATAGGCTAAGGAAACTCCCAAATTCTGTGCTTGAGTAATAACAATTTTGTAAAAGAGGCTTCCTTTCCACAGTTGTTAAAGGTGCATGGCAGACCTATTGGAGACCTTGCGGAATTTTGTTTCTTTATTTTGAGCAGAAGCATGACAGTGTGCGGATTGGTAGCAGGAGGAGATGAGCAGTACTGGCGGTAGAGGGGTAGAAGTGCTCAGCTTGTCAGGGACCACAAGGGTCTGGAGGCTTGAGGGGTGCGGTTGTCACCCACCCTCTCTGCCTTCTGGAAAGTGAGACTGTTGCTGGCACATTTTCAGACATGCAAGTCTGTTGCTTTGTGTGGCAGCCACTATGTTGAAGAAAAGACATATGGGATCAGCACTTTAGTGTTCTGCTCAGGAGGTGTCCTGCCTGCTTCTCAAATTCTTTCCTTCCAGTGACAGTTACAAGGAATAGAAGGCACCCTCTCAAAAAGTGGAGGTACATCGAGGTACACAGCACATTCAACCTCTTGCTCCTGTCTCCTTTCTACAGGATGTGAAGCTCCCAGATGCTTATGAGCGCCTCATCTTGGATGTTTTCTGTGGGAGTCAGATGCATTTTGTGCGCAGGTACATGCTGGCACCCAGGGGTACCAACTTGAATAAAATATTGGGGGGGGGATCTGCTGGCAGGCACGGTTTGCATTCAATCCACAGGTGCAAATGGGCATTTCCCCTGTGTTGTCCATTTGCAAACAGGCAAAGTGGGACTTGCTGTCTGCAGGCACGACTTGCTAAGGAATCAGCAGGAGTCCACTTTGAGCTCTGTTCGCAGCTGTGCCTTTATCTGCCTCACAGCTGACATTACATATGTGGGACAAGTGAGAATGGTTTGAGTAAGAGGACCTCATGTGCCAAATGAGGACCCCTGCCAGATCTAATGAGGCCCCTGGACCGGGTTTCCCACCTCTGGCACAAGACATGATGACTGAAAAATATTTGAACTACTACTGCAGTTTAAGGTAGATAACTTCTTCAGAGTTCAGTAACCCAACCCAGCACTTTCCTCCTCCCCACAGTGATGAGCTGCGTGAGGCCTGGCGAATTTTCACTCCGCTGCTCCATAAGACTGAGGCAGAGAAAACCAAACCAATTCCCTATTGCTACGGCAGGTGAGTTTGGGAGAGAGAGGGGGGTGAGCTTAAATACATATGGCAGTCGTTTCTTTTAAAAGCAGGCTCTATGGTTGGCCCATCACTCTGAGGTTTCAAAGGGAGATCTTGGTGATGGCTGTCAACATGTGCATAAGGGCAGTGTTAGAAACTCAGACATGAAGGCTAGGAGTGAAATGGCACCTTAAACCTCGGTTATGGGCACAACAACAGAATGCCTAGGCACATTTTTTTCTTTATAACAAGAATTCAAAGCTGAAAATGAATGAACTGCAGCTAAAATATTGTGTTCATGTTTTACATGGTCTAGTCCTTCCCCTGCCCACCCCCCTCACAGGGTGTCCTCTCCAGTCCTTAAGAGAGTAGCTGGAAGTGGGGAGGCAGAAAAATGTCCTCCTTTCCTTCCACTCTGCAGTTTTAATCTGAAATCTCAGGCACAGTACTGCGCCCAGAGCTCAGAAACTGCTAACGAAATTCCCTGTTGCAAAATGTGCCTAGAACAATGGGTGTTTTGAACACTGCATATGAGCCCCCTAAACCCCTTTCCTGCCCCCTCCTCCTTAATGGGCTTGGCCATGGCCCTCAGGCTTTCTCTCTTTTTTGGTAAAAAAAGATAATTAAAAAAAACTTTGTCTTACATGTATATAAAACAGACAGAGCAATTGTAACAACATGTGAAAATTAACACATGGAGAACAAAACTATATAATAGATATGTAGAATGAGGACAGTTGCACATTCTGGGTTAAGATAACAGAGTCTAAGTGAAAACTATTAGTGTTATCAATCTAGTTCCAGATTTGCCAGGTTTGTGACGAGGGTCATCTTGAAAACCATGTTTTTACTGTATAGAAGGCAAAATCATATTAAAAGTGTCTGGAGGTTCCATTCCCTGCTGAAATCTGAAGTGATGCATAATTTCCTCCATTATGGCCACATTCCAGAATGAGTGATAACAGAATCCAGTGTAAGGTTTGGGACTGTTTTCCGTTGAGTTGCAATTATTATTCGAGCTGCCAACAACATATAAGACCAATTCTTTTGACAATATATCTACATCAGTATCATAAAAATATTCAGTAATGTTACTTTTGGACAACAATAGTTTTGTTAGTAATATTAATCATTTCTGTCAAAATTAAATTCCAAAAACCTTGCATCAATTTACATTTCCAACATAAATGTACCAAGCTTATTGCAACCCCTCCAACCATCAGGTAACACAAAACAAAACATTTTTGACATTTGCAAGGAGTGTGATATCCCTCACAATATGGGTCACAACACCCATATTTTATTCCAATCCTTGTGTGCCAATATTTTATTCCAATTTGTGTGCCAATATATAGTTCCCCTATCTTTTTAAGGGGTTCCGTAGGTCTTTAAGTTACATTAAGCAATAATAAGGTACTATTTAGAAACTAATCCTTTCTCCCCTCTACCCATTATGCGGAATAAATTTTTCAAATTGTGTTAAGGGTCTCAGAGCTTGTGTTTTTATATGCTCTTTTATTATATATGAACTTGATTAAAATTAATCCAGTTTGTGTTAAGATTTGACCAAATTAATTTTATTTGGTTAATAGAAACAGTGGGCCTGCGACTTACATTCACTTTACTTACACTACCACCACTTTACACGGGAGGAGGAATAAATAAATAAAGAGTGGGGAACCCCCACCATTCCCTCCTGTCCATTTATTTCTTCTCCCCTCCCTTTTGCACCCCCAGCAGGCTTTCCTTGCCTACTGGGCTTTGGGTAGTGGGGTGCGGTGGGGGCTCTGGGAGTGGCCTTGTGGTACTGTCCACCCTACAAATTGAGCAGAACTGAGCGGAAAATATATTCTCCAATGTGATTATTGTAGTGTATGGTGAACTTTCTTGGATCCCCAGTGATCCCCAGATGGTGGGAACTGCCCAGTGACTCGGGAGGAGAGCTGGTCCAATGGTAGAGACAATGGCAGAATTCCAGGCATCCTGGCTCAGTTAATTAGTACATTGGGAAAGGGAGCTGCCATCTGCGCTTCTACACTTACCTGTGTTTTGAGTGCATGTTTATAGTTGATGTGGGGTGCTAATCTAAGTGAGTATGATACCCAGAAATCAGCAAAGGGGGGTAGTGTTTAGTACTTATATACAATACATAAATGTCTGAAAATGGGGAAAAAAGGGATTCTGGTCAACTTTTGATCATAATCAATGCTGCTGCTATGCTGTTTCAGGGATGGAGACAATTGCATTTGGCCTATAGATGTAAAAAGCCTTGAGTAGGAAACAACTGCATCCAGCATTATTTTTTTTTAAACCAACTTCATTTAAAATTGTAAAAACAACTACCAAACACAAAGTGTCTTCCAAGACAAATACATGTATACAGTCGTACCTCTGCTTATGTATCCTTCTGGTTACATAAACTTCGGGATACGTAAGTGGCAAACCCAGAAGTATATTTCTGGGTTTTTCCCCCACATGCTTGAGCAGAAGCAGTCTCTCCAGTTGCGAAAAACTCTGGATCCGGCCGGACCTCTGGAATGGATCCCGTCCGCAACCAGAGGTACCACTGTATATGTTAAGTCTTGTATGCATTCATCCATACAGCATCAAAACCAACTTAGAAAAACTTTTACATTACAAATTCAGCTCATATCCACAGAGTATACTTCAGTCTAAAGCATTCAGATGGTTTCGCTATTGGCTGCAACCAGAATTACTAATGGGGAGCCTTTTTCCTTTCTAGCCGTGGCCCCGCAGAGGCAGATGAGCTGATGAAGAAGGTGGGGTTCCAGTATGAAGGCACCTACCGCTGGGTCAATCCTCACAAGCTGTGACCTCCAACTGGGTAGCTTGTATGAAGGGGTGACAGCTGCTCTTCGCTGCAGAAGCCAAGCTGACCAGGCTGGGCAAAGGGATCTCTGCCCCAGCTCCTGCTGCCTACACCTGAAAAACGGTGGTTTTTGTCCTAGGACCACCTGCTGGCCCTGGACACCAGTGCACTCCTCCAGCATCCACTGCACTTAGGTGTGGGCCTTGTCATCTTCTCTACTGTGGGCTCTGCCTCTTTAGTTTCGCTCCTTCTTAGACTGTGGCTGCAGCTGGGCCAGGTGTCCCATTTCAACTTCTGCTCCTTTCTATGGGGGAAGTCTGTGGTGGTGCAGGAGGCAGCACCCTTGCCCTCTGTTCCAGCTACACAAGCTGCTCTTTCAATTGCACTAGCTCTGCTTTTGCTGCATTACTTGTTACATTCCTGTTCAAACTGCTTCTCAGTTTTATATATGATGCTGGTATGTAAATGGAAGTTGTTACAAGGAGACCGTGGTCCTTGCATTTATTTCAAGTGGCTTGAGGGGGGACTCAAAAACCACTTCTGTCTATGAACAAATGGGCAGGGAGGGGTGGTTTGGGGGAAGTAGCCTGGCAGACTAAATTTGGCCCACAGGTCAGAGGTTCTGCACTGCTGAGCTAGATATTCATTTATTCTGCCAACTGATTTCCAGTGTGATGAGGACCAGGAGGACACTGGGGTTTGGTATCTGCACAGCAGGCAGAGCACCATGGGCTGTTCCTCTCTAGGGTCAGCACCCTAAAATGGCAGGTGTGAGGTGGCACTTCTGCAAATCTGAACGTGGAGCAGCAGTGTCTGGTTACAGTTTCTCTGGAGCTGCACTGTTACTCACAGGTCCTGAGATACCAGTCTGGAATTTATTCCCCAACAATGCTTAGGCAGTGGCTCCTCTGTGTTCATGGCCTTGTAGATTCTTAGCAGCAGTCACAGGCTGCGCTGTCATTTAGCTTTGACCCTCTCTTGGATCAGCAGGAAGCCTACAGGGTGCCTGTTCGATGCCACGGGCAAAGAGATGGATGAGCCTCCCATGGACTCTGTGGAGAGAAGGACAGAAAGAGTCATTAGCAGCACTACCGGATAGAAGGAAGACTGCTGTATAACAGCTGTCCAGTTCCCTAAGCATCTTTGGCAACTTCCATGCCTGTGCTTGACTAGGCTACACTTTGTGGAAGGGCCACAATCAGCTTTTTACTGGTTCTTAGCCTGCCAGTCCCAGTTCTGATCACATGCTGTTGCTCTGATACTTCTGTCTATGTCTGTGTGGCACTGAAGTCTCTTTCACAAGCTTCTAAGTGCTGTCTGTAGATTGCTCTACTAACACCTGTGCCCCTGAAGTACAGCAGAAGAATATTTGCCACAACTATCCAGACAACCTACCTGACGCTGATGTCGGTATGTTGCAGGGTCTCACCATCGCAGGTCCAGCAGCTGGTGGGTGGTTCTTCCTGACACTGCCCCCCACACAGCCCCTTGCGTCGTCGTACAACCGGTTCTCCATCCTTATGGTCTTCCACTTTTGAGGTGAAACGAATAGCCCGGACCCGGTACACACTCACAAAAGGCAGGTCAAACTGAAAAGCACATTTAAGGGTTTTTTTTTAACCCTCTGATCTCTGAAGCTCATGGCATTACCAGAAGGAGTCTTAACCTCTCCAGCTCTAACTCAAGCGTTTGCGGCTTTAAGCAGAGCTCTGTATGAAGCTGCCTTCTACTGTCAGAGCAGAGGTCCTTTCAGCCCAAGGCTGTCGACTAGCAGTAGTAGCCTGTCCAAGAACTTAGGCAGGTGGCATTTTGCAACTCTTAATACCCAATATGCTTTTTGCATTTCCTTGGCTGCTCTTCGTGCAAAAGCACATGCTCTGAAGGAGAACTGTGGCTCCTCCCCTTATTTAAAATACTGCCTTTTGACCTGGGAGCCCCCAAAGTTACATGCAGAATATGTAAGAAAACACAATCATGTCAATTCAAGGCACTGCAGTGGAATAAAATACCAGAAGGAGGAGTATCATGACCGGAACAATTCAGCCACTTTTAGAAGCCCAGAAGAAAACTAGCTTTCACCATCCCCTAGCAATAGATGGAAAGGGACCAAGGATACCTTTCGGATGAAGATGATCCAAAGCCTTTGTGCCACTATGGAAAAGGCCCAATCCTGTGTGTTTACCAACCTAAGTTGGGCAGTGGTGCCACGAGAGCAGAGCCCCACTCTAAGCTTCCGTGGCCTCACCATTTAAATGCATGGAGGATACTCTTTGTTAACTAAAGAAAGGAGGCCCCAGGGGCCCAAGATGAAAGAAATCGTCGGAGGGGCTGTTAAGGAAAGGTGTCCCCTGCATCTGACGGCATAGTTCTCCTCATTTTGCTTAAGACAGGACAATGTAGTTGCCTAGAAAAGTCTCCTGTGTTCAGGTTATATTCCGACAGGATTTCCAACTGCCACTTTAATGTGTTCAAGCCCCTTTCTGTACCCCCCCTACCACTTCAACCCTCCACCAGGGGCTTCAGACTTTGCCTCAAAAGATGTTCAAATTCTAAAATAAAGAGTTGACCTCCAGTGTCAAATAGGGGGCTTCAGTTCTGGAGCAGGAATAAATATATGCCTGTTGTACAGGGTGCTGAGTTTCACGCATATTTGAGTTTTCATCTACATGGGCAGAATTGCAGTTGTCAGAAAGAGGCTTGGCCTTTTAGGTTCTGCCCCCAGCTCTGTGGGGAGGCAGAGGCTTTCTCCATACCTGGTCTGAGCCATTGGTGTGCCGAGTCAAGTGTCGCAAGAAGGAGAGTGCTGAGCATTCATGCACCAGGATGAGGTCTGCTGTACCGTCAGCCAGATGAGCACAGGGGGAGAGTCCCTCCGGGCTCTTGGGGCAGGCACTGCTCATGGAGGTCAAGTTGACAGCCAGGAAACGACCCTGAACCTGCTGCCATTCGCCATCTGGGGGGGGGAGGTGGAAGAGGAGAGAGGTTATCCTGGGCAGCTTTAGCTGGGCCAAAGCAGCTGCTTGGACAGCCTGTTTGAAAAATGTTTTTTCCCGGGTGCAAGACTCCTGACAGCCCTGTGGCAGCAGCAATTTGTTACTGGAAGTGAAGGTGAGGAACTCCCTCCTTCAATACAACTTCCCATGTGCTGCAGCCAAGCACTGGCATTTAAAAGCTATTTCCAGGGCTAAGCCCTGGCTCAGTAAATCCTGATGGTGGGAGATTAAAGACAGCAACAATGCCCATTAGCCTAGAGCAGGCAATTAATTCCTATTTGAGGTTGCAAACGTTGCTCAGACCTAGGGATTCCCTTCTGTGTTTCTCTACCACATTCTGCCCCAAACAAAGGCAAGCATCTCAAACCAGTTTAATTCAGTGCCACTGCATTTGCAGGAACAGGGAGATGACAATCTGGGTGGGAGTTACTGGTTTGCTTTTGAGGTCTCCCAATGAAATAGAAGACATTTTTTTGGTTTCATAAAATTTATACACTGCTTGATTGTAGAGAAAACCTCTAAGTGGTTGTTGCAAGTGAGGTGGCCAGTGCAGGGTCTCTATAGTCTATCCTGATGTGAGGGACTGGCTGGATTCTGATGAGTACACACCAGAGGAAGGGGTGTTGGAGACTGACTGGCAAGAAGGGATCTGAGGGAGGCAGAGAGGCAGAGGCAGCAGGAGCTGCAGGAACGGAGAACGTAGAACAGTTGCAAGAGGAGGGGGAGAACAGTTAGGCTAGTGTAGAGTCCAGGGCTTCCACACCTCCTCCTCCTGCTCCACTGGCTCCCAGCACCAGGAGAGGATTGAAGAGGGAGAAGCAGAAAGAAGAGTTTGGATTTGATATCCCGCCTTTCACTCCCTTTAAGGAGTCTCCAAGCGGCTCACATTCTCCTTTCCCTTCCTCCCCCACAACAAACACTCTGTGAGGTGAGTGGGGCTGAGAGACTTCAAAGAAGTGTGACTGGCCCAAGGTCACCCAGCAGCTGCATGTGGAGGAGCGGAGACACGAACCCGGTTCCCCAGATTACGTGTCTATCGCTCTTAACCACTACACCACACTGGCTCACAAACAGGTTGCCTGCAGGTGGAGTCTTCACCTGCCCATGTGCAGCTCAGGTGGGGAAGATCCATAAACTGAGGTTGGGAGTGGAGCTTCTCTGTTGTGCCAACTGCCTCATTGGGTGCACACCTAGGAAGAGCTGAGAGACGTAGGACTGATAGACCTGCCTTTCCCTAGATTGTAAGTGTACTTTCGACAATAAAGAGTTGATTCCTCACTCTGGCCATTCCTTGCCTCACAGTGCTGTGACACCTGAGCCTGGAAATTAACAGGGTAGCTACACAGCCCTGGAAGACTATTCTGTGTGTAGTAATAGCACCTCTATAGTACTTTAGGATCCACAGTGCTTTAAACATTCATTAGCTGAGTAATTTTTACAATTTTGTAAAGTAGGCCAGAACTAGTCTTCCCAGCTGTAAGTAGGAAGCCTGAATGCAGGAGATGGCAGCTTGCTTAAGGCCACCCGACAAATTTGTGGTTGAGATGAGATATGAATCAGGGATAGAATGCCATATGCATTTTGCCATGACATTCCTTTTATGAGAAAAAGGCTTTGGCTTTTTAACAGTGGCATGGCAGACAGTTCCTGGGCATGCGCAGCTTCTGGCTTAGAAGTGGGAAATGTAGCTATGATAAAGCTTTCTGCTCAGATGCAAGATGAAAAAGAACACTTTCTTGAATCAGATCTGGCCACTGCAGCGAGACATGGGGCTTGGGGCATCACCTGGTGTCTGCATATTCCAAAACGGGGGAAAATGCAAAACTCTGTACTCAGCAAAGCCAACTTTTTTTTTACCTTGAAAGACTCACTGTTGTAGTTATGCTTATGTGCACATTTTCTAGTGCTGCATTTTTCATATTCAGTCACCTTTCTAGCTTGTAATTCTTGAGCAGTCACTGCTTGTGCACTTTGAAAATGCAAAGAGCTGGCATAGCTTAGTACAGTGGTACCTCGGGTTAAGTACTTAATTCGTTCCGGAGGTCCGTTCTTAACCTGAAACTGTTAACCTGAAGCACCACTTTAGCTAATGGGGCCTCCCGCTGCTGCCGGAGCACGATTTCTGTTCTCAACCTGAAGCAAAGTTCTTAACCCGAGGTACAATTTCTGGGTTAGCAGAGTCTGTAACCTGAAGTGTATATAACCTGAAGCGTATGTAACCCGAGGTACCACTGTATACTGTTTTTTATTTATCTGGATGCTGTTCTAGGAATCTTTCTGGATAAAAAGTGGGTATAAATATTTTGCATATTGTCAGGGGCTCAGGGACTGAGCCACAGGAGAAGGAGGAGATGGAGAGCGAAGGGGAACAATCGGAGGGGAGCGCAGGAGGGTGTGACAGTGACCAGAGAGATTCCCTGAGTCTCTCCAGCGAATCAGAAGATTCCCAGAAGGAGGCCCCCAGGGTCAGGGCAAGGGGGGCCAGTGGGGAGTCGCCAAGCGGCAGCTGGAAATCAGGGGTAGCTTCCCCACCAGAGCGCAGCGGGGGGGGGGGGGGGGGAAGAAGCCCACAGATTAGAACAAAAGCCTCCTCCTGCAGGAGGAGGGAGTGAGGCAGGACTGACCACGCCTCCGTCAGAGAGTGGAGGGGCGGAGGAGAGAGCAGGGCTGTCCAGCCTCCCGGAAGGAGAAAGCAGTGAAGGGAGCAGTGTAGCCGTTAGGAGGAAAGTGGGCGGCTGGGCGCGCGCGCCAAGTTCAAATGTAGAGGCGTGAGGGACAGCAGAAAATCCGGATTGGGAGCCAGGTCCCAAAGCCCGCCGGAGACAGGGGGAGGAGTCAGAAGAATCCGCCTCCGAAGAGTCCAGGAGGGTTGGGACCCCAGAGGGCAGGAGGACCCGGAGGCGAAAGGAGCAGAGGGAGGAAAGGAAGAGGTGGAGCAAAGCTCGGGTATTGAACTGGTGTAAAGGAGGGGCGGATTCAGACGGGACTTCGCCGGTCTAAGGACTCAGACGTAGCGCTGCGAGCCACGGATGTCAAACCAACAATGAACCACAATAAAGACTTTTGTTTATAAAGAGCAACTGGCGTTGGTCCTTTGTGAGCTGGGACCTGAGGCAGCTGCTGACACATATGTACACCTGCAACTGATATACTGGCAGCCCCTGAATACACCCTTCATAGGCCATTCCTGGCACCTGCAGGGTCTCTCCCCCCCCCCATCTTCAAAAAAATTAGGTATCCCATAGAATAGTTTGCAGTGTGTGCTTATTAGTGGTATGTGTGTGGTTTCTCTATTTTGCAAATGTGCCCACAAGCTCAAAAAGGCTGGCAACACCTGAGTAAGTGAAGTGCCTTGAATATTTAAAAGCACTATGTAAATTATTTTATATACTTTGCAGTTATAAGGAGAAGAAACCTGTTTTTAAAAAATATTTTTAAAAGGTAAGTGGATATTCTCAGGAAAATTCCAAAGCCAGCTCTAGTTGCATACAACTAGCGGCAGCCATGGATGTGTCTCGAGATGCACAGAGCCTGTTCCAATAGGGGCAACATACACATTCACACATGATACGTGCCCACTCATGGAAGCGTGCTGGATCAGGGCAAATGTCTCTCTTGTTTCTGAGGCCTCTGTAGATACTGTTCATACATTTAAAATGGGGGGGACTGGACAAAGAAGGACTGAATTCTGCTTAAAAACATGTGACAGTCAAGTTAGAATTTCTAATCTGTTCAATCCTATGGAATTCATGCATATAATCAGATCATTGTCTCACATTTGCATGTCACACTCATATATGGTTCTGGTACAAGAGGGTGCAGCTGAATTTTAAAAATAAAGTAGAATCCAGGGCACATGGCTTCTATGCCCAGACCCTAGAGCAGCTTCAGCTTACAGGAAAGCATATGAAGGAACTGAGCCAGATCGAGCCCCAGCCAGTCGGCTGTGTATCAGTCTCAATATCTAGTTCTCTCACCTTTGTGCTGCTCCGGTTCTGAAAGGTTTTCTTCCTCTGTCCCAGCCGGTAACTGTTTGCTAGACTCTGAACAGACCACACACCTGAAAGAGAGGGGTGGTGTCACTTCCGACCCCAGCCTTTGTCTTTATTGTAAAGCCAACTGTCAAACTTCCACCTACCCAGAGCGGCAGCGTGTTTGGTCCCTTGGGTTTGCCTCCTCCGTTCTGGCCACTTGGAATTCCACGGTGCCTTCATAGCTGCAGTTCCTCAGCAGTGCCTTGGCTCCTGGAGAGAACAGGGAGAGAGTTGCTTTCAACTGGCTGGCAGCCCTTCAGAGCAGATTCTAATAACTGATACCTAATCCTAACAATCTCAGCTTTTATTTAAATACCAAGGACTGCGCTCTGGCTTGCTTTGCTTGCCAACCCTGCCTTCCCCCAGCTCCTTGGTTGTCACCAATCCTCCCACCCTCACTCCCCCTAGACCTTGCCAAACCCCACATCCTCCTCCCCAAACGAACCTCTTACCTTCCCACCTCATGCTGCCACCACAGCCGAGTGGGAGGAAGAGTTGGTCTGGCAAGAGGAGGAGCAAAGGAAGGAGGCCGGAAGTGCTGGCTGGCCGGCCTGAGATCTTCTGGTGCTGCCACCACTGCCTTATCTGGACCAGGGGCAGATTACCAGGTTAGCTGGCTGCCACTTCCGGCCGCCTTCCTCCTTCCCATGCTGCTCCTCTGGCTAGGCCAATTCTTCACTGTAAATTATGAGGCTGCCGCTTCTGGGTAGCTTCCTTGTCTCGGCCATGGTTCTCCTGCCACTCTTCATGCCAACGGGAGGCTGTGCAAACTACTATGGGAAAACCAATAAGTACAACTATCAAGAGAAAATGTACCTCAAAAAAGGGGCCAAATTTACATCATGCAAATTATCCATCAAGTTTACAGTTAACACTATTTCATAAACGGAGAAACTCACTCGTAATTGAAAGGTACCACATTCCCTGGTTATAAGGCAATAAGGTTCATCTTACTGCTGGCCAGGCCTATCCTTGTCCCCTGCCCCAAGCCAGAGAGCCCTGTCAAGCCTAGGAAAGAGGATTTTAGTGGGCTGGTCCAGATATTCAGTGTACATGCTCCCTCTGTCAGCTGGGCATCATTGTTCAGCTTATCACAGTGGATTCCTTCCCCTGCATACCGGCATAGGTGTAGCGCATCGGGCCCATCCAGCGGTACTTCTCACTGGTGCTCACTACATCACCATAGAAGCCATAGCCAACCAGTGAGACTGAATAACGTAGAAGCTTTCCATTGTGCCAAATGCTGCAGACATCCATAGGTTGGCTGTCCCCTAGAAAACAGGAAAAGGCCACTAAGGTTCCAGATTATATATAAGTTCCACCACCCAGTATTGTGTTCTGCTACACATTTTCCATCAGAAAAAGAAGTAGCATCTATATTCACCAAGGTACAGATCTCTGTTTGCATTCCTCAGCAATTACTGGAACACAGTAGCCGAGATCTACAGTATCATTTGCAAAGGCTAACAGCCTCCAAAAGGATGTCCTTCTGTGCCAACTCTGCTCATCTATCAGTTGGCCTCCCAACTTTTTTACTTTAGTGGGGGTGGGGGGTTCCTCAGACCAGGGAGGATTTGCTTCCCCAACCCAGCCTTGCAAAGTGCCCAGCTGAGATATGTCAATACTCCATTGTCTCAAGAGTTGAATGTCATGAGCCAAGGAATAAATGGGTAGGAAAGGGGAAATCAGTACCTATCACAATGTGCAGAGCAGAGGTGATGGGGTCGTTTGTTCCCACAGTTGCAAAACAGATGCAGTCTGTAGAACCTGAGGTAGAAATGGAGAGCAACAGATTACTACCCAGACTGGCTGGGGCAACCCAGTCAGATGGGTGGGGTACAAATAATAAATTATTATTATTTAAATAGTTATTATGACATTACCTGGCTGCAAAAAAAACCCTGGAAATGCACCTTACTTTTCCCTGCATCTTCAGATGAGCAGAGCTAAATCTCAAGAACATAAGAGGCCTGCTGGATCAGACCCAAGGCCTGTCGTATTGAAGTATCCTCTTCTCACAGTGGCCTGGCAGGCACTAAGAGGACCATCTGAAAGCACTGGGTGCCCACAGGTGCTTGCTACCTTGCAGGTCCTCAATCCCAAACACTCTTTCTCTCAAGCACCCAGGGCCCATATACTCACCTGCGGGTATGATGCCAATACGAAGCCTTGGGGACAAGAGTTCTGCATCAATGTCATTCTCTGATCCCCCGGCTTTTTGCTGTGTCCGGTCAATCAAGGCATGCATTAGCTCATTAAAGGTGCCATCGCCCCCCACACTCACCAGTCTGTGGAGAAATGAGGTAGATTACATTAGGCACTGAGAGAACCTCCCTTGTGGTTCCCAAGTGGAAAGGTCCATGATGGGATTAAATATGGGGGGAAATGTATCAAGTTACAAAAAAAATAGATTGTATTCGGGAATGGGTATCTGACTGTTTTAAATATTACCAAGTGAATGAACTACTTGTAAAGGACTTGGTGAATGGGTTTTCTTACTGTAGATCAGAGTTTGATATAAATTTGTTAGACGAATACGAGAAGTTAATTTTGAAAATGTATAGAATACTTCTGGAATGGAAAGGACAAAATGGACAAAATGGTTAAAGTACCGTATTTTTCGCTCCATAACACGTACTCCCCCCCCCCCCAAAGGGAAAGGGAAATGTGTGTGCGCGTTATGGAGCAAATGCAGGCGGGAGGAGCCGCTCTTGCTGGCTTTTCGGCGAGGCGGGAGAAGGAAAGCAACCTCCCTTCCTCCGACTGGCTGGGAAGCCGGCAAGAGCCGCTGACACTCTGCTCAGCACTCTTTCAAACAAGAGGTGCACGCAGTGTGTCTGCCTGCTCTATGGCTTTTTGGCGAGGTGGGAGAAGGGAGGCAGCCTCTCTTCCTCCGGCTGGCTGGGAAGCCGGCAAGAGCTGCGCGCAGCGTATCTGCCTGCTCTACGGCTTTTTGGCGAGGTGACTTTATAGTCTGATGGGCTGACTGTAATTCAAGGAAAGGGAGAGCCGCTTACACGCATGTAAGCGGCTCTTACTCTGCTTTCTTTACAATGAGCTGGAAGGAGGGACAAAGAGGGCATCCCCTTCCGTCCCTCCCCCAGCACCTCACTGGTAAATTCAAGCAAAGCGGCTTACAAGGCTCCTGCCCCTGCGTCTCCTCCTCTTTTTGCTCCGGTTCCAGCGAGGCAAGGCAGCTGCACAAATGTGAGCTCCCCCTCTCTCTTCCTCCTTCCCTCCCTCCCTCCTTCTTCCAACTTCAAAAAATATTGGGGGGCGGCCAGGTAAGCCCCACCTCACATACCACAATGGGGGGTGGGGGATGACTCCCTCAAATATTTAATGGGGGGTGAAGGCACCTAGGCCCATAGGAGTTGGCTGCTTTGCCTAGGACAAATGTGAGCTCTCCATCTCTCTTCCTTCCCTCCCTCCCTCTTCCAACTTCAATAAAATATTGGGGGGGGGGCAGGTACAGGTAAGCCCCATCTCACAGACTGCAGCTAAATTCTCTCTTCATTTGTTAATGACAGTGATGGTGTTTCTTAATGCCACTGCTGACTGCTGTTCACTTTACATGGTTGTAATATGATTCTGATATACTGGTTGTTTATTAAATAGTTTAGTACAACATTTGATTCAGAATATTTTTTTTCTTGTTTTCCTCCTCTAAAAACTACGTGAGTGTTATGGTCAGGTGTGTGTTATAGAGCGAAAAATACGGTAGTTATGATACAATAGGCAAGAGACCAGGGCTATAATATAGAATTTGCCACTTGGGAGAAGCTCTGGAAAGTTAAGTTAAAATTTACAGTCTATTATACATTAAAAAAGAATGATATGAAGATGGTGTATAGATGGTACTTAACACCGTATAAGATTGCAAAAATGTATAAGAGTAAATCAAGTACCTTTTGGAAGTGTAAAATGTTGGGTGGAGCTTTTTTCATATGTGGTGGACCTGCAGAAAGGCGAAAGGTTATTGGGAAATGAAGTATAATGAGTTTTGTTTTTTTTTAATGTTTAAAGTGATGATTTCCAATAAACCTGAGGCCTTTCTGTTAGGTTTAATTGGATCAGAGCTTCTGAAGGAATTGTTTAATTTGTTTATGTATGTTACGACGGCGGCAAGAATAGTCTATGAACAAAACTGGAAAGAAGAATGGCTTATGAAAATAATGGAATGTGCTGAGAGGGCTAGACTGTGAGAATTAAAGAACAGAATAGGGGGAAAAACTTGAAGAATGGAAATATTTTGTAGAATATTTGAAAAAATATCATGGTTGTGTCATGTTGTGTGCGCTGTTTGGCCTCCGCTCTTCAGCACCGCAGCAGCGACTGGGCCAGGACCTCCCCATCTGCTGTGGGGCCTCTGTTGGGGCCCAGCACAGCTACAGACACACCCCAGAAGCACAGTCACGGCCCAGTCTGACCCATCACAAGGCCTGCAAGCACTTTTCTGCAGGACTCCTGGTGTCCACTTGTAGCAGATTGCTCTGGATTCCATAGAATTTATGCCCTAGATTGCACGACAGGGGTGCCCAATTTCCCCATTGCTTTTCATATCGGTCCTGGAGGTCCTGCTGAATATGATCAGAAGGGACCGGTTGGTTAAAGGTATACAGGTCGGAGCCAAACAGTATAAATTGAGAGCATTTGCAGATGACCTAGTTTTGACGTTACAAGAGCCAGAATCTAGTACCAAAAGAGTATTAGAATTAATTCAAGAGTTTGGTCAGGTGGCAGGATTCAAATTGAACAAGTTAAAAACTAAGGTTTTGGAGAAAAAATTAACATTGACAGAAAGAGAGAAATTTCAGAATGAAACAGGTTTGACTGTGGTCAAGAAAGTGAAATATTTGGGGATTAACATGACAGCTAAAAATGGGAATTTGTTCAAAGATAACTATGAAAAATGTTGGACGGAAGTGAAAAAAGATTTAGAAATTTGGTCAAATTTGAAGCTTTCCTTGTTGGGTCGAATTGCAGTTATAAAAATGAATGTATTGCCTAGAATGTTGTTTTTGTTTCAGACATTGCAAATTGTGGACAAGGTGGATTGTTTCAAGAAGTGGCAGAAAGATATTTCTAAATTTGTCTGGCAGGGCAAGAAGCCCAGAATAAAATTCAAGATTTTAACTGACGCAAAGGAGAGGGGTGGATTTGCCCTGCCAGACTTTAAACTTTACTATGAATCAGCAGCTTTTTGCTGGTTGAAAGAATGGCTACTTCTTGAAAACACAGACATTTTGGACTTAGAAGGTTTTAACAATGTTTTTGGGTGGCATGCATATTTGTGGTACGACAAGGTTAAAGCACATAAAGCATTTAAAAACCATATTGTTAGGAAGGCATTGTTTAATGTTTGGACTAGATATAAGGATTTATTGGAAAATAAAACTCCAAGGTGGTTGTCACCAATGGAAGCAAAAGCCCAGAAAAAAACTCAATATGGAGGCCAAATGGCCGAAAGGAGACAGACTGAAATTGCAGTGTTTTGAGAAATTAAAAAACAAAGTTCAAGACTGGCTTCATTATTTTCAGATAATGGAGGCTTATAATTCGGACAAGAAAGTTGGCTTCCAGGTGGAAAAATCTAAATTGGAAACAGAACTGTTAGAACCCAAAACTAAGATTTTGTCAAAAATGTACAACTTGCTGTTGAAATGGAACACTCAGGATGAGACGGTCAAATCTGTTATGATTAAATGGGCACAAGACGTTGGACATAATATTATGTTTGCTGATTGGGAACAGTTGTGGACCACCGGGATGAAATTTACGGCATGCAATGCCTTAAGAGAAAATATTATGAAAATGATATACAGGTGGTACATGACCCCAGTCAAGCTTGCAAAAATTTATCATTTGCCCGATAACAAATGTTGGAAATGTAAAGAAAATGAAGGTACATTTTTTCACCTCTGGTGGACGTGCCCTAAGATTAAGGCTTTCTGGGAAATGATTTATAATGAATTGAAAAAGGTATTTAAATATACCTTCTTGAAGAAACCAGAGGCTTTTCTCTTGGGCATGGTTGGCCAGTTGGTGTTAAAAAAGGACAGAACTTTCTTTATGTACGCTACAACAGCAGCAAGAATACTTATTGCAAAGTATTGGAAGATGCAAGATCTACCCACTTTGTTTTTTTTTTTTTTTTTTTTTTTTTTAAAATATTTTATTAAGGATTTTCTTGTTTTACAGAAGTGTAGTGCCTCATATATATTTTTCCCCATGTAACATTTTTACAAATCCGTTTCATTTGTTGAGGCATTAGGGGGAGAAGAAAATAAAAATAAAAATAAAAAAAGGAGAGAAAAGAGAAAGGGGGTGGAGAGAGGGAAGATGGATAAGGGTGGGATTGGGTGGCGGTGTTTCTATTATGTTTAATGTATGTAGAGTTTGGTGTCAGCGTGCTTGTGTTGTTCACTTGTGTTCCTTTGGTAGTGAGAGAGGTTGGGGTTGGCCTAGGGTGTGATTGTTTGCTTGTGATTGGCTGTGGTGATCTTTGTTTTCGTGTGTGAGTGAGGTGGGTGGGTGTTTTGGATCAGGTTAGCCATATTGATTTGTATGCTGTTGGTGGATTATTGTCATTGTCCTGTTGGGCTGTGTGTGTGATAAAGGGGAGCCATACCGGGGTGAAGGCATCTTCTTCTGTTTGTCCCCGTGTCAGTTTCAGTTTATTAGTTAATTTTTCTAGTAGGGCTGTTTCCCATACTATTTGATACCATTGGTCCATGCTTACTCCTGACAGGTCTCTCCAGTGTCTGGTTATGGTGTTTCTGGCTGCTGAGAGCAGGTGGGTTATGAGTTCTTTGTGGTGTAAATGGGCATTGTTGTCTTGGAAGATGTTTAGTAGGGCCAATTCTGGGGTGGTGTCTATTACTTGCTTAGTTATTTTACAAATTTCTTGTATGGCTGTTGTCCAGAATAGTTGGATTTTGGGACACTCCCACCACATGTGGAAGTATGTGCCTGTGGAGGTGCACCCTCTCCAGCATTTTGGTGAGGTTCCTGGGTGTATTAGCGCTAGTTTCCTTGGTGTTAGGTACCACCTGTAGGTGAGTTTCAGTGTGAGTTCTTTTCTTTTCGTTGATATGGATTTAAAGGGGGGTTTAGACCACATTCTGGTCCATTGAGTGGGGTTTATCTCATAGCCTATGTCATTCTCCCATTGATTTTTGATTGCGTCTAGGGGATTTGCAAGATTTTGGAGTAGTATTTTGTATATTGCGGATACCATCCCTTTACCGTTTCCCTTTGTTGTTAGGAGGAGGTTTTCGAAGGTTGTCAGGGGCCTAGTTGCTGCTGATTTTACTGTTGGGTTGTTTAAGAGGGCATGTAGTTGGTGTTGTGTTAACCAGGGCATTTGGGTGTCTTCTAGTTTGTCTTGTATTTCTTGTGTTGACAAGGGTTTGTTATTTTTATAAAAGTCTATTAGGCGATACAAGCCTTTGGTTCGCCAGGTTTTTATCTTGAGGTTTTGTGCTGCATGGTGGAATAATGGGTGGTATGCCAGGGGGATTAGTGGGGATGGGGTTGGGGATAGTTTGCCTATTTGTGTTTTCCATGCTTTGAGCATGGTCTGTGTGTACCTGTTAAGTGTTGTGGGAATTTTCTTTAGTTTGTTTGGGAGGAGTGGGTATGTTGTGGTGCAGGTGTTTTCAATTGTGTCCCTCTCTAGGTGTACCCATTGTTTTGTCTCATCTTCTAGTATATATGGGATTATATGGCGTATTTGGTTGGCGTTGTAATATGCTTCTATGTTGGGGATTCCCCATCCTCCTTCTGAGGTGGGGAGGTGCAGGTATTTGGGGCTTATTCTTGGTTTTTTATGTGAGAAGATGAAAGAGTGTAGTTTTCTCTGCCAACTGTGAAGTTGGGTTGAGGGGATCCAGATTGGGAGGGTTTGGAATAGGTAGGTTAGTTTTGGGAGTGTGATCATTTTGATCATGGCTATTTTGTCTGAGAGAGTGAAATTCATGTTATTCCATCTCTTTAGGTCTTTGTTAATTTGTCGCCACAGGGGCTTGTAGTTGTGGAGGTATAATTTATTGAGGTTTCTGGTTATTTGTACCCCTAGGTATCTGAACTTGGTGTGGCAAAGTTTTATTTTGGTGACCTTCGTGAGTTCTTTTTGGGTGTGAGGAGGGGTGTTGAAGCACATAGCTTCTGACTTTGTGAAATTTACCTGTAGGCCCGACACCATTGCAAATGCGTTGAGTTCTCTGATTAGGGAGGTTGCTGTGCTTATGGGGTCTGGTGTTGTGACCATTAGGTCATCTGCAAAGAGCCCTAATTTATAGGTCCTGCCTTTTATTTCCACTCCCTTGATGTCTGCGGCTGCTCGGATGCGGATTGCTAGGGGTTCCAGAGCCAGGATAAATAAGAAGGGAGACAGTGGGCATCCTTGTTTCGTGCCTCTTTGGATAGCTATAGTGTTAGAATCCATATTGTTAGTTCTGCATTTTGCTGAGGCTTGGGAGTATATTTGTTTGAGGATTTGTAGGAAGTTGGGGCCAAATTTCATGTTAGTTAGTACTGCTAATATGTATTTCCACTCCAAGCAATCAAAGGCTTTGAGTATGTCTAGGGACATAATTGTCAATGGGAGTTTGGTTGCCTTGCTGTGTTCGATCAGGTTCAGTAGTTTCCTGATGGGGTCTGTTATATTGCGGCCAGGGACAAAGCCAGTCTGGTCTGGGGCTATTAACTTGTGTAGGAAGATTTTTAGGCGGTTGGCCAAGATTGATGTGAATATCTTGTAGTCTTGGTTTATTAATGAGATTGGGCGGTATGATTCTACTTTGAGGCTGTCTTTTAGTGGTTTTGGGATGGAGACTATTTTGGAGTGGGTCCAGGTTTTGGGGATGGGGCCTCCTTTTATGATGTCGTTGAATAGGCGGGTCATGTAGGGCATCAAGGGTTCTTTGAATTTCTTATAGAATTCTGCTGTGAAGCCGTCTGGGCCTGGGGCTTTGTGTGGTTTCAAGTTTTTGAGGACCGCATCTATTTCCTCTGGGGTGATAGGGCTATCCATGAATTCCTGTTCCTCATCAGTTAGGGTAGGCATGGTCAGTCCTGCTAGAAATTTTTTGATTTCCCTCTCTGGTGGGTTATGGGAGGTGTATAGGTTGGAGTAAAATTCTGCAAATTCTGAAATTATTTCTTTGGGGGAGAATGTTATGTTGCCGTCTTTTTTGGTGATGCAGTGTATTCTTGTTTTGAGTGCTTTTTTCCTACATCTATTTGCTAGTAATCTGGAGTTTTTCCCTCCATATTCATAGAAACGTTGTTTAGAGTATAGAATGTTGATCATTGTTTTGTTGATTTCTAAGGAGTCTAGTTCTCTCCTTTTCTGTTCTATAAGTTTGAGGAGTTTTTTAGATCCTGTTTGTTTGTAGCGTGATGAGAGGGCTGTGATGTCTTGTTCTATTTTGCTAATTTTTGAGGAGGTTTGTTTTTTAAGGAATGTTTTCTCTTTTATGCAAGCTCCTCTGGTGACCGCTTTCATTGCGTCCCATAGGAGGGGGGTTGTTGTATTGTTTACATCGTTTTCTTTGAAGTAGTTTTGGAGGGTTTTTGTGAGACTCTCTCTAATTTGTTTGTTTGTAGTTAGGATGGGACTGAAGGACCAGGATGGGGTGGTTTGTGTTCCTTCTCCTATTTTAACAGTGACTTCTACTGGGGCGTGATCTGTGATTTTAATGTTACCTATGTTTGTTGATTCTACTGAGGGAATCAGACCCTGTGTGAGTAGAATGCTGTCCAGTCTGGACACTGTATCATGGCGTCCCGATTGGAATGTATGGCTGATGTCTCCCGGGTTTTGCTCACCCCAAATGTCATAGAGACCCCTGTTTTTTAGCATTTTTAGTAACTTGTAAGAGTTCCTGGTTGTTGGGGGTTTCCTTCGGAGGAAGGTTGCCCATGGGGTTGTGGGGTGGATATCTTTCAGGGATATACCTTTCATATTTAGATTGAGGTCCCCTCCTAGGATTGCTTCCCCTTCAGAGAAGGAGAGGAATTTGTTTAGTGTTTTCTGGAAGAATTCTAGTTGTTTCGTGTTTGGGGCATATATGGAGCCGATTGTCAGTTTGATTTTGCCATCTAGTGTCCCTTTAGCGAAAATGAATCTGCCTTTTTTGTCCTTGAGGACTGTTGTGGCAGTGAAGTTCAGGTCCCTACTGAGTATTATGGCTACACCACGGGCTTTCCCTGAGCCTCGTGCGACCCACTGTTGACTAAAGCGGGGGTCGCTCAGGAGTTTGCTGCCTTTGGGTGGATTGTGTATTTCTTGTAGGAAGGTGATGTGTGGTTTCATGGTGTTTATGTATGAGGTGGTGCGTTTTCTTTTGATGGGGTTTCCCAGCCCCCTCACGTTTAATGTAATTGCTTTTAGGTTAGCCATTTTGTTTATCTATTATGTGGGGCGATTCCCTGCCAACCCGTTCGGGTTGTCTTGTGTCTCTCTCTTCGTGTTGTTTAAAGAACCAGTGGGGTTGCGCTGACCTAGGGTGTGGTGGGTGGGGGGCTAGTAGGATTAGAGTGAGATTTGGGTTAAAGAGTAGGGGGTAAGTTGTAGGGAGTTTCCTATATGTAGTCATATAGGTGTTTGTTTGGGGTATTTTGGGCCATCTGGCATTTAGCCAGTTGGTCCTAGGTCTCAGCTGGTGTGGAAGGCCGTGTTCAAGGACAGGCCGTCCCCCCTGTTGTCTGCGATAGGGGGTGATCAGCGAGACAGTGTGAAGTGACTTTGTAACGTCGCTGTCAGGTATAAGGTTTGTAAGCAGTGTTGCCAGTATTATGAGCAACATTGTTGGTGTGTTGGGGTG
Source organism: Podarcis muralis (assembly GCF_964188315.1). NCBI lineage: Eukaryota > Metazoa > Chordata > Lepidosauria > Squamata > Lacertidae > Podarcis > Podarcis muralis. The sequence continues at coordinate 40,000,486 of NC_135671.1, read as the reverse complement.
GGGATGTGGGTGCTGGTACGCTCTGGTGCCACCATAGTGCTGGTTGGGTATCAGATTTTAGCCTGATTGTGGGTTGTGTTATTAAGGTTGGAGTTGTTTTTCCTTAGTATGGAGTATGAGGATGTTGAAGGTGTGGGTGATGGGGAATGTGGTTGAGGTCGTCTGGACTGGTGTTGGGGTGGGGATTTCTGTGGGGGTGCGGGGCTGGGGGGGGGTGTTGATGGTGTTAACTAAATCTATGTTTTGGGGGGGGAGGGGAAAAAAGGGGGGGGGGAATCACCAGTCCTTCAGTTTGTGGTTTTTTCCTGGTTGCTTCTTTCAGCCGGGGTTGTTGTTGTTGTAGGGTTGTCCATCTGCGATGAGTTGGTTTGGTTGATCTTGGTCTGGTTTCTTGTGTCGTATGGCCGGCGGGACGGTTCTGAGCATGATGCTTGCCTGTATTGGTTTGCGTTGTTGCGCCGCTTCTGTTGTATCTTTTTCTTCTGTACCATTGTCCAGTTGTTTGCTGTTGTTTCCTCGTGGTTGGGGCTGTCGCTTGGTGGGTTTGTCGGTTTCCATTCCGGCGGGAGGTCGAGTTCAAGGTTCTTTAGTAGTTGCAGGGCCTCAGGTATGTTGGTAGCCATGTGTTGTGTTGTGTTCGTTGTTACAATGAGGCGGAAGGGGAAGCCCCATCGGTATTTGATCCCTGCTTGTTGGAGACGCTGGGTGCATGGGCGCAGGCTTTTCCTCCGGTTTAGGGTATCCTGAGATAGGTCCTGTAAGGCCAGAATGGGGGTTTCTCCATATCGAAGGTTGCTTGAGTTTCTGAGTTGGTGCCATATTTCTTCCTTCTTTTTGTAGCGTGTGAAGCATACAATGATGTCTCTCGGGGGGGCGCTGGGTTTTGGCATAGGTTTTAGGGCTCTGTGAGCCCTCTCCAAGTCCTCTGCCTCAAGTTTCAGGCTTGGGATTGTGTTTTTCAGCCAGCGTATAATTAGGTCTGCTGGGCTTTTCTCCTCTGTTTTTTCAGGAAAGTTGCGGAAGCGGATGTTACAACGTCTATTGCGGTCTTCAAGGTCGGCTTGCTTAATTTTCATCTCGTTGTGTTCTGCTTCCATTTGGTTTACCAGTTCGTCCAGTTTCTTGTTCACACGTGCGTTCTCCTCCCGGTATTGTTCTATTATTCTTTCTTGCATTTGGTTCTTGTTCTCTAGAGCTTCCACTTTGGAGGTTAGGTTGTTGATTAGTACCTGCATGGGAGCCATTGTGGCCTTCAGTGCTTCTTCTAATCGTGCTTCCATTTCCCTCAGATCTCGTTTCGTTATTGGGTGGTCATCATCTTGAAGGGGAGCTACCATCTTAGCATTGTTTGCCATCTCCCTGGTTGGTGTCATCTCGGTCTCCCTGATGGTTTTGGTTTGAGGTTGGCTTGGCGTCCTCTTGGGGTTGGGCGTGTGGTGGTTAGGAGTTGTGGCAGTGGTGATTCCTGGGTATTGTTGGGTTGCTGAGCTGATCAGGCTTTGTTGGCTGGTGGCTTTTACAGAGCGTTTCGATTAGGTGGTCATTTGTGTCACTTCTAGCCTGTGTTTTAAGAACTTCTCTAGGGCTTCTGTAGATGCCTCAGCGGTGCCGCCGAGGCGGGGGGGGGCAGGTAAGTAGAGATGGGTATACTAACGGACAGACAGTTCATATAAAGGGAAGGGGGTTAGCAGGTAGAGATGCAAGAGATTAGAGGGTATATGTTTAATTTTCCTCCATTTTTAATTACTTTCCCACAAGCAAAAAATAACAACAATAACCAGGGGGAAATATTATTCTTAAGAAAAACAAATCAAACAAAACCATGCAGTTATTTTTTGTTCTCCAAATGGGTATATGGAGGAAATTTTTGTTTTAAAAGAGAGTGGTGGTCGTAGCTGGGGGCGAAAGATTCCCCCCTCAGGAGCAGGCGAACAAGAGCTTTAAAAAGAGAAAGAAAAGAAGAATAATTGTATGGCTCTGCTCTGTCTTTTAAAAAATAATAATAATATGTCCCCCCAACCACCGCCACCACTCTCCGTCTGCAGAAAAGCAACCAAAAATGTACGGGTAAAAGATAAAAATGAGAATTAAAGGTAAAAAAAAAAAGGGGGGGTGTCTTTAAATAAAGCTTTTTATTTTTATTTTTTTTTTAAATGAGTAAAGTATAGGTAAAAGAGGGTAGGTAAAAGAGAGTGGAAAGTCTGGGGCGGAGTGGCAGTCCCAGGAAATGGCCTGTGATGGTTCAGGGCTGTTTTCTGGGTACTGCCATTTTAAATCTTAAGAGGGGGGTTTGAGGTGGAAATAAAATGAGGTTTAAATTGAGGATGTGTGTGTGGAAAAGTGTGTCTTTAAATAGTGAGTAGAAAAGATAGAAATAAAAGTAAAGATTCAAATAAAGGGTGGCTGCAGCAGCAGTGGCCCCTCTTTTAAAAAGAAAAGTGGTAAAAGTGGGTATATGGGGGGGGAGGGATAAGAAAGATGTATATATATATTTTCTTTAAAGGGAGGGAGGGAGGGGGAGGAAAGGGTTAAAAAAAGGGGGTGTTAAAAAAAAAAAGGGGGGGGAGGTTGTTTTTTCTTTTCTGTGGTCTCCTTTGTTATGCAGCTTCTCTGTGTTCTCCTTGCCGCTGGAGCTCCCGGTAGGGCTCAGCCACGTGCGTTTTTGTTTTTTTTTCCCTTCCTCCCCGAAGCCTATTTTGCCTTCACCGTGCTCACCTACCTCTCCTCTGCTTTCCCGTCGGCAGAGATGGGGGCAGCAACGGTAAATTTGGGGCTCCTTTTTCTTTTTTCTTTCTTTCTTCTTCTTCCTCTCTCTCCCTTTCTTTCTCCCTCTTTGCGTTAGTTCCGCTGTCCTCCGGGTTTTGGAGCTCCTCTCGGCTGTTGGGGGGGGGGGTCGGGTGCCTTTCCGGCTCAATCAAGGTCGTGGGGGGGTGTTTTGGCTCCTTTGATAGATGCCCGGGCACCCCCAATTCCTCTCCGTTGGCAGTGCTGGCAGCAGCAGTTCTGGGGGGTCCGGGAATCGGTCACCAGAGCCTTTTACTCTGGCTGGCTTCAGGAGCTCTTTTCTTCTGCTGCTGCCGCCATGCTGCCTCGCCGGAAGTCCAGATCTACCCACTTTGGAAGAATGGCAGATGAAGTTGATTGACTGTATGGGATTGGCAGAAATGACTGGCAGAATCCGTGACCAGGGAGAAGAGTCGGCAGAAGAAGATTGGGAAAAATTTAAGGACTACTTACAGAAATATTGTAAAATTAAGGAATGTTGAAATGATGTTGGATTGAAATTAAGTGGTTTCTAGCTGTAATGGTATAAAGGAATATGATAAAATGGCTTTTTATAAGTAAAAATTTAAGGTTATAATAATCTAAGATGTTGGAGAGAAAATAAGGTGTTTTTATAAGCTGTAACTGTTTTGAGATAAGGATTTGCTGAACAAATAATTTGAACTGGGGATACAAGAAGGGGAGGTATGAGGAGGTCAGGGAAATATGTTATTGAAAAATAAGTTGTGAAATTTATGTGTTTTTAATACTTTTTATGTTTGTTTTTTTCTTTTTGTTTGTATAAAAATTGGAAACTTTAATAAATATCTTTTAAAAAAAAATAAAGCAAAAAAAGAATTTATGCCCTAGATTGATCTGAGCACACAATGTCGGTGGACTTCTAGTGGGGTCTCAAAGCAGGATGCTGAGGGGCATCAAGACAGCAGGGAACATAGATGCAGGTAAGGTGACAATATGTCCTTTTTTACAGAGGAAAGTCCTCAATTTGAAGAGCTGTCCATTCCAAGTCTGGCAATATAAAGAATGCTAATGGGGAGGGCATTTAGTATCTAGATAGCAGATTGAACAGGCAAACAGATCATCATGTCACAGTCTTCCCTTGATATTTCTATTTAAGCTGTAAGTATTTCTAAATCAATATGTATAAATTAACATATATGTTCTCCTTTGTCCTCTTTTTTGGTGATGCAAAAGTGACAATCCTAGATGCTGGCCGGTCCTTACCCATCAAAGTCACTGAGGTCTTGCTGCAGGATGTAGTCACGAGCCTCGTTGGCATGGCAGGTCTCTGGGAAGGTGCAGAGAAGGTCAGAGGTCATGTCACTGGGAATGGGGAAGAGGCCCGTGTCACAGAGAAAGCAGGAGAGTGATGGTCAAGAGAAATGGGACTTACCCAGAACTTGAACATGGATCCCGGCAAGGGTGAAGAGTGGGGCCACCTGACCCTGGTAGATTTCCACTGCTCGCCCGCGTCCCCCAACCGGGTTGATGAAGACAAGGAGGCTCTTGGGCCGTGTAACTCCTGAAGCAGAGGGAGGAAAAACATCAGGCCCATCTAGCCAAGCATCAATCAGCTTCCTCTGTGAAGCACACATTCAAGTCATGAAAAAACTGCCTTCCCCAATGTTGCCTCCCACCACCCAAAAAGTGGTATTCAGAGGTACATCACTTCTGAGCATGGGGTCCCATTTAGCTATCATTTTGCTGAGTGTCCATACATGGGAGGGGTGGAGACTTGATTTAAAGTCACTGTCAAAACTCCAAAACTTAATAATCCAAACTAGAGTCCAGCCTTGAACTAGCTGAAATAGCCATCATGAGTGCCTTCAAGCTCATGAAGAAAGCCCACCTTCCCTTGCTACTTACTTACCACAGTCCCCACCAAACACACACACACACTGGGAGGGCCTTGCTGTCTCTCTCAGGCCCTGCTCTCAGGAGCAACCTTCCTCTGTCATGGCAACCATGGCCTGTCTCTGAAGGCTTCTGTCCAAAAGGAAAGCACCATCTTTACCAGCCCTTTCCACTGCCACCTGAGAACTGACCGTGGTGATGGATCCAGCTCTGTAGGGCATTGACCCAGCGTACTGCCAGCTGAGACTTGGGAGGGGCAGTGAACTCCAGCATCCCCAGGCGCCAACACTCTTGCTTCTCCCGCTGCACAAAGAAAACTGGAAGAGGGGGAAAGAGGAAGTGAGAAAGACTGATGGACAAGAGGGCTGGTGTGGGATCCTGAGAAGCCAAGAGGGAGAGGCCTCCTGTGGCGCAACCCTTAAAAGGTGTGGCGCATACAGAAGATGGCCTGGGGCATTAATTACACATTTTTCATTGGAAATAGTATATACATTTACTTCCATATGTATACACAGTTGTATAACTCCTGCTCACAGTCTGAAGAAAGAGGGTGGCTATTGAGATTACCTCTCAATCCTCCTCCCTGACAGGACTGAGAGTCAAGGACTGGAAACAGTAGAACCAGGAAGATGCCTAGAGTAAAGAAGTTCTATTTCTATGGTTAATCAAGGCTCCACCCTCTTCTATGTGGCAGAAATATAACTTTTTCTCCCCCCCCCCCCCCTTTTCTGCCGTAAAGGCTAGAAACTTAAATTTAAATCAATGATCAGGTGGTCAGGAGTTCATAGCAGTTATAAAATTCACTGTACCATGAAACTAGGAAGAGAGCAATGGGACATCTGGGGAGGAACTAAGCACAGTGCTAAAACCCAGCGAGCCAATTTGGGGAGCACACAGGGGAGGAAAGGTGGCAAAAGGCCCATCTTAGTCCAATAGCTCTTCACCAGAAATAGCATGTCCCACATAAAGAATCCCTGACTGATGTCCATCCAACCTTATTCCGAATGCCACCAAAGGTATTGTACCCCCAGAAGTGAGCTCTACTGTTTGGACCTTCCACCCAAGATTTACAGTAACTTTCATATTTGACTTTTGAGGCTGCATGCCATGTTCTGTAGCATAAAACTGCCCATACAGGTTCCTATGAAGCTTCCTGCTTTGTTCTATCCTGCTCACCTGTGAAACAGCTTTCAGCCTCTGGAGGATCCTCCTCTCCATCCCTGGTAGCACCAAGCCTTACAGCAACCATCTCCTGGACTGGAATGCAGAATCCCTGACCTGGGGAGAGGGGAGATCCATTATTCAGAGGGCGCAGGTGCTGAGCAAGTGCTGATGGGTTAGAAACCCTTGACTCCACCTTCTCTCACTCTCTTTCAGAACCAGACGGCAAGCAAAGGGCTCTTGATTGCAGATATGCAAAATTCCTGCGCTGTATGACTCAGCTGCCCACTTACTCTCCTGGGTCTTGGCTGGCCATTGCAAAGCACTTCACAGTTGTCCTTGTTGTCCTTCTTCACACTGGGGGAGAGGAGGTTAGAACACCCTTGTCAGGAGGAATGCCAGGACTGTATACTGGCTCCTGGATGCTGGGCCCCCCTGCTCACCATCTCTGTTCATTGCCCTTTCCCTCTGAGAGTCCAATCCACAAACCATGCGGAGGGAGAGGAGGAGGATGCTCCTTCAGGCAGAAGGAGTGGCAGGACAGATGTGTGGGCCATACAGGCTGCCCTGCATCCACTAGGTGGGTGTTACTCAGTTATATTAAAGGTACAGTACTGGCACACAGTGGGGAATTAGCTCAGCATTTATTGATGGCTGACAGAAATATACTATGTTCTCTAATTCAGGCTTCCTCAACCTCGATCCTCCAGATGTTCTTGGCCTACAACTCCCATGATCCCTAGCTAGCAGGATTAGTGGTCAGGGTTGATGGGAATTGTAGTCTCAAAACATCTGGAGGGCCAAGGTTGAGGAAGCCTGTTCTAATTGGAAGAAAATGACTGAGAATGGATAATTAACAACTGGGATATTGTGTGTATGGTGAGAAGGCAGTTGGCCAGGTAACATTTTGTGTGTAAAAAATGGCGTGTGTTTATAATTTATTGGAGCAAAAACGTTCTAGATAATGTAAACCCAGTTGTGTTACTTGAAACTTTATGACTTCAATTTGTTCTGTTTGAAATATGTTCTTGTTTTTAGGCCTGGATATTTTTTTTTAATTTTTGCAGCTTTATCTATTTTGTATTCTCCCCCCTTTTTCCCCTTCTATATATGAAACTGAACATAAAATAAAACAGTAGTAGTAGTAGTAATGCCAGTCTGTTGCCCTAAAGAGGATGCTGTCCCATCACAAGCATAGGAGCCAACTGCTAGGGGCCAAGGTGAGGTCCCTCCCCCCCGCAATAAAATATCTGAAGCCCCCCCGTTGATGGGCATTGTCATTCAAATGGTGCATGTGTGCTGCGTCTTGTGGTTGATTATGCGGGACATGGCTTACCTGGCCTCCCCAATATTTTATTCAAGTTGACACCCCTGATCACAAGTTTTGAAATAACCTTGAACCCTCAATCCAATCTGCTTCTCTACTTGGAATAGTAGAGGCCATCCTGTCCTTCACCTCAGGCCAGCCTTGACACTTGAAGGCAGGTAAAAAATCAGCAACAGCAGGAGGGAGAGCTGCCAAGCCATCGGGCCACAGACACTTGTTTTTTTTCTGGCTTTTAATAGCTCCCAGTTCAGCTGGCCAGGAAATTTAAAACTCTGGTCAGGCCAGTAAAATTCTGGTCAAAGACCCATGAAGCACTGAACAAACCGGACCTTTTCAGACCCTATACAGTCCCTAGGGGGCCAACTAGAATAACCAGTTGTGGCACCGATGACGTCTTTGCTGCAGAGGAAGCTGATGTGACCGAGAAAGCCACATATATATGAATGGTCAGGGGACACATCCTCTGAGCACCAGCTCTCACCCATAATGGCAAGCATCCAAACCCAGCCCCTCAGTTTCCTACACTTCTGCACCAGGGCATCTGCACCAGCCTCAAGGGAAGGGAAGCGCATGCACAACCAACATGCTTTCAGGTCAACCCAGGTCCAGACCCAGGTCCAGGTCCACGGCAGCACTTTCCCCGTAGTAGTAGAAAGAAGGCCTGCCTCTCCCTAGCATCAGCTTAGTGCACTCCTTCTTCTTCTGATAAAAGGAACAGCAGAGAGCTGAATGCTAAGAAGAGGCCCAGGCAGCCAAAACAGCTGGCAGGCAGAAGCCCTGCAGCTAAGGCAAGGGCAGAGATGGGCAAAGAGGGGGCCACCTCTTAGGAACACCCCTGAGGCCAGGGGTACATTAGCAGACACGAGAATACAGTTGACCCAACACCTGACCCGCCTCGCCTGCTCAACTTTTAAAGGAGCAAGGCAGAGCCTGTCACTCACATGGTTCTTGTGCCAAATGAAAAGAAGATTGACTCTGCAACTTAGCACTTCTAAGGGGCTGGGGGGAGTGAAGCTGGCTATAGGACTCGCGTCCACCCCTCTGACTCCTCCTCCACCCCAGACCCAGATGGCTCTACTGATTAGCTGGCTGAGTCTCTGGAGGCGAAGGAGAGATGGGCCCAGTGGACTTCCCTCCTCTTCTGGGACATCTGGCAACTCTGGGATAGGGCCCTCATTCTGATCCCTGCCCAAGCTGTCTACAGCCACCACAACACACACCCCCCCGCTCTGAATCTTCCTCCTCTGATTCCTGCTACCCTTGCCCCATCCTGCCTGGCTCCGCAGGACTCATGGCAGGCACTCACTCAGAGAGTCATGATAGTAGTGACTACGAGCACAGGTAACTTTTAAAGAGGATTTTACAGGTTCATGGAGGATTGGCTTACTGAGGGCTGTTATTCTTGATGAATAAAAATTGATCTTTCATTTTACTGGCATGTGTCTGTATGTCAGAGACAAAAGATGAGTTACCTCCATCATGCCCTTCTTGTGAGTGAGATCCTTGCATGACTGCCTGGTGGTGCATGACTAGCTCGCTCCAGACTGAGGCAGCTGAAAGACAAAGCCCCACTCCCATGGCTGCTACACACCCAAATGGTTGTGTAAGCTGACTTGCACTCAACTTCACTGAGGGCACCAAAAAGAGGACCAATATTTATTCATTAGACTCTAGGCAGGTAATTACTCAAAAGACAGGTATTCTCCTCCTTTAACGCAGATATAATATGATCTTCTCACAAAGAAGCACTAATGACCTCAACTGTCCAGATTTCCAAGCTTGGCCTAGTCACACGCCATTTTCCAACAAGATGAAATGCATGTTTCATACTTCACTTTCATAATCAGTGCTTTTTTCTGGGGGTACGCAGGGGTACGCATACTCCTAAACATTTTGTGAACCTAAGTTTGGCCTCATTGAGGGGCAGTATTTCAATATGAGTAGGAAAATGAGAGCACCCCTAAACATTTCTTTTAGAAAAAAAAGCACTGTTCATAATTATGTGTTTTTGAACTGTAAGTACATGTAACTCCCAAAATACTGTGAGATTATCATAAATGTCATAATGCAGTATACAAGTTTGTGAGATTCAATACCCACATAAATCTGGGAGCACTTTATTACTGATTCAAGACTAACAAAATATCAGGGACAGGTTGAGAGAATGAGGGGGCCCATAGGAACCACACAGTGTCACTGAGAACTTCCAAGAGGTCCGTCTGTGAAGACCTGGTCCCTTCAATGCAACAGCTGACATATGCAGCATTTCATTTCCCCATAGGAGTCAATGGGAGCATCTAGGGGTCCTTCAGGAAGCCACCAGCACTGGCCCCATCACTTGCAGCACTGAGCTAACCCCAATCCCACCTCACTTGGCTCTTTCACAAACAATGTTCTTCTTCAGTTCAATCTTCTAATCAGATGCCACTTGCTTAAGAATGGAGGGACAGGGGAAATGTTAAGATCAAAGGATGCCAACAGTCCTGATTTCTTGCTGGATAGCAAGAATACCAGCAACAGTGAGAGGAACTAGCTATTCCAACTTCCAAGCCTTGTTAGGTGAGTTGAATGACCTTTGTATGTTAGTAAACTGACCTGTTTCACTCAGATGTGAATAAAAATTCCTGCCAGGAGGCTAGCGTGACCTTTAGTGAAAGCCATGCTGCAGTAATCCGACCCTGCAATTCCTGCAGTGAACCCCGCAGCCTGTTCTTCAGCCACCCTAGAGCAAAGCTTCCGCAAAGGTGGGAAGCGGAGGACAAACAAAATTGCAACACAGGATAGAAAATGTTTTCTTATTCTGCAAGAGCTTCCAATTGCATGCATTGTTCTGATTCTGAAACTAGTTTAGAATCATAGACTGAAAGCAAAATGCCACTAAGGAGGAACAGGCAGTTTATAGATGGCTTAGATAGATGTTTCACCTCTTGGAAGCCTTCTATCCATCTTCCCCATCCAAATATATAACAACTATATAATACAGATCAAACTAAAGGGTTGATCTATTCCAGCACTCTAACAGTGCCCAGCCTTGGAACTTCACAAGCAGACTGCAGAGCAAGAAAGAAACAACTTACCCTTGACTGTGGCCTTCTCCTCCAACCTGGCATCCTCCAGATGTTGGCCCCATTCTGCCTGACCAAGGGTCAAGGATGATGGGAGTTGTAGTCCAACAACGACTAGAGGGCATCAGGACAGGGAAAGCTGCCTACCCGCCTGCTACACTCTGTACATGGGGACTGTATTCAGCTATCATGACAGCTGTCCATAACCCTATCCTCCATAAAAAAATTTAAAGCTAAATAATCTTTACATAGGGATGCGGGTGGCGCTGTGGGTTAAACCACTGAGCCTAGGGCTTGCTGATCAGAAGGTTGGCGGCTTGAATCCCCGAAACGGGGTGAGCGCCCGTTCCTCGGTCCCTGCTCCTGCCAACCTAGCAGTTGGAAAGCACCTCAAAGTGCAAGTAGATCAACAGGTACCGCTCCAGCGGGAAGCTAAACGGCGTTTCCGTGCACTGCTCTGGTTCGCCAGAAGCGGCTTAGTCATGCTGGCCACATGACCCGGAAGCTGTACGCAGGCTCCCTCGGCCAATAAAGCGAGATGAGCGCCTCAACCCCAGAGTTGGCTACGACTGGACCTAATGGTCAGGGGTCCCTTTACCTTTACCTTTAATCTTTACATCTGCAGAGAAAGTTCATAAGCTATAGTAGATACTTTTTTATATAGACCAAGATCTGCTACACAAACTCTCTAGATCAGTGTTTCCCAACCGGTGTTCCGCGGCACACTAATGTGCCGCGAGACCTTGCCTGGTGTGCCGTGGGAGGGAGGCGGGCGAGTCGGGCGGCGAGAGGCGGGGCGGCGGCGGCGAGGATCCGCGTCGAGCCGGGGGCGGCTCCGCGGTGGTGGTGCCGAGGTTTCTCTCTCCATTCTCCCCTCACACACACACACAGGAAATAGCACAGGATCAGCTGACAGGACCCGGCCAATGGGGCGGCGGCGGGGCAGCGCGCGCAAAAGGGAGGAGCGCGAGACAGCGGACGAGGAGGAGGCCGGCATGTCCGGGCAGCAGCAGCAACAGCAGCAGCAGCAACTCCCGGCGACGGCTCCTCAAGCCCCAGGCAACCCTACTCCCTCACCGGCCTCGGCCGCCCTCCTGCTCCACCCGCCGCCTCCCCCTCCGCCGCCGGCCACCTCGGCCCCGCCGCCGCCCCCTCCTCCGCCCGCTATGCCGCCGCCTCAGCTGGGCCCATGCCTGCCGGGAGCGGCGGCGGCAGCAGCAGCAGCAGCGCCCCGGCGCCCTTCCCTCACGGCGGCGACCCGGCCCTCCTGGTTCGGGAGGCGGGTGCGAAAGCCCCACCCCTCGGCGCTCGCCAGCTCCGCGCGTGTCCTTGCCTGGGCGAAGGTGCTTCTTGGACGGGAGGCTGCGGCGACCAAAGACCCCGGCGGCTGGCAGGAGGAAGCGGAGGAGGAGCGGGAGGCTGACCCCGAACTCGTGGGAGGAGGCGAGAGAGAGAAGGCGCTTGGGCAGCCACCCCAAGCCGGCGCACGCGGGCGCCCCTTTGGAGCTGCCCACCTGAGCGCACGGGACAGGAGCGGCGATTTGATTCGCGCCAGGCCACGCTTGCTGCGGAGGGAGGAGGAGAGCGGCGCCTTCCAGCCTCGTCTCGCTTCGTGACAGCGCCGACCGAGGGGGATCTCCCCCACCCAGCCACCCCCTCGCCGCCCGCCCTGCTCCTGTCGTGGCAGCTGATGAGCCGACTCGCCCTGACCTGCGGGGTCCCCCACGCCGCCTCTGCTCACGGCGGCGACCCGGCCCTGAACGAGCAGGAGAAGGAGCTCAAGCGGCGCCTCAAGCGGCTCTACCCGGCCGTGGACGAGCAGGAGGAGGAGTTGGAGGAGTCCCTCAGTCCCTCGCTTTGCTGCCTCCTCCCCCCCCCCCACCCCCAAAGCTTGGAGGTTCCCCGGCAAGGGGGAGGGGAAAAAATTGAAACTTACACTTTCGTGCGTCCCTCCCGGCGTGACGCTGCGCGCTGACGTCACGGGGCTGTAATGGTGGTGTGCCTCGAGATTTTTTTCATCAATCAAGTGTGCCTTTGCCCAAAAAAGGTTGGGAAACACTGCTCTAGATAGTACCAGTTACAGATAGGTAGCCGTGTTGGTCTGCCATAGCCAAAACAAAAAAATTCCTTCCAGTAGCACCTTAAAGACCAACTAAGTTAGTTCTTGGTATGAGCTTTCGTGTGCATGCACACTTCTTCAGATACCTGTATCTGAAGAAGTGTGCATGCACACGAAAGCTCATACCAAGAACTAACTTAGTTGGTCTTTAAGGTGCTACTGGAAGGAATTTTTTTGTTTTTTCTCTAGATAGTACTAAGTAAACCGAATTTTTCTCAGTTTCTTTTCCCAATCTGTGAAATGAGTAAAATTAACTGATATAATGGATAAGGATGTGAGCTAGAAAGCTTCCCCAATTCAGCTATCACCCTTTTCAATAAATGTACTGGGTGATCTTAGACAATCCATTCTTTTCACAGCCTCAGCCACCTCTACATCTGCAAGGTGGGAATAATATTGACCTGCCTTACAGGGCTGGTGAAAGGATTACAGATAAAACAAACACACTTTGAAATCTTAAAATGTTCTCTATAAAATTCTCAGTATTATTACTTCTATCCTGCCCTAGAGGATAGTTGTGAGAAAGCATGAGACTCACACCAGAGAGCATGCACACAAAGGGATCCCACACAAAGGGATCTATTGACAAACATAATAAGCAATGAAATACAATATGCATGCAGGTGACAACTAGATTTACTCCTTTATAAAACAAAACCACCAGGATCTACTCCTGCTCAAGCCCCACTGAAATGAATTTTCACTCCTCAGTATAAAAGGGCTTTTCACTCTCACATTGCAAACAACACATACAAGACTTTTCAAAAAGGGAAGTATAAGTGAGACCTAAAACAAAATGTTGGGGTGTGTGGAGTGCTCCCTGTTCAGGATTCCACCTCTTCCATTCAATGTCCCCTTGATTTCCCACACATTTGCACATATACACTTGCGAGTTGGACTGCAATCCATGGCCACTAAGGAGCTCAGTTCTCACTGGGCTGTTGGGGGTCCCTACTGCTTTTTTCTATTTGTTTCTTATTGTTTTGGTACTTCTATAAACGTCACATTGTCCCATCCTCCCCATGTCTACTGACACCTGTCTCGTGCATGGTTCGTGCTGTTTTGGCTGTAAAACAAAACAGCACTCTCAACATGAACACTGGAAATAGGAGTTACTCTCACACACCTCTGGCCCTGTGTTCCTTTAGTGATTCTCTAAGTCTGCATGCGTTCTTTCCACATCCACCTGTGTTAAATGATTAACCTCAGTGAGGAAACTATTCTGGTCCTAAGAGTGGAGAGATAATTTGTCTTGTTTACCCGGAAAGATAGGGCAAATATTAACCAAGACTAACTGCATTCAGAGGATGGAACAGCATTACCCTTAATAAAACATTAAAATAATTAGTACTGCGTTAACATGAATACAGCGGGACCTCTACTTACGAGCATCTCTGGTTACTTATCCTTCGGGATATGCATGTGGCAAACCCTGAAGTTATTGCCATGCAACTGGGGGAAGAGGGAGAAGCAAAGTCTGCTGGTGGAAGAGAGTGCAGCACAGGGGCAGAGTACAAGCAGAAGGTCCCGGGTTTCCTTCCCTGCAGTTTAAGCAGGATTAGGTAGTAAATGATGGGAAATACCTTTCTGTCTGAGGCCCCAGAGAGCCACTGCCAGTCAGAGGAGGCACAACCGGGCTGGATGGAGTCTGACATGATACAAGGCAGGCTCCTCTGTTCCTAAAATGGGGCAGCCTTGTCAACAATGTCACATCTTTTCTCTGCAAAACCTAGGCAGGAGTGGGAAATGTTCCTGCCAGACTTTGGCTGCAGAACCACCCCCCACCCCCCCAGGGCTGGATTTAGGTTTGATGTGGCCCTAAGGAGCTCCTGAAGGTAATGGGGCCCTTTATATGTCCAGCTGTCCTTTGTCCACAACAATTGTCACTGTTTTTTGTGTTGAATATATGCTAAATGGTAATTTATGGATACCTAATAGGTATCTAAAGCCATTATATTCTGGAAATGTACATCCAGTTGTTTTTCCCTTTACATTTTTGGGAGGCCCCAAGCTATAGCTTGTATAGCTTATAGTAAATCCGACACTGCTCCTCCCCCCAGGCAACTGTCACACAGTGGAGTTGTTTTCAGCATTGAAAGTGATTTAAAAGCAAACAAGAGTCCCCGGAAAGGCCATAATTATGGAATACTACCAACGTTCACCTTTACAAGGTGGCAAGTACACTGGATAGAGCAAGCCTGTGTAAATCTACTCCGAAGTAAATCCCATAAATGCAGTGAAGATTACTCCCTCCAGAGTGTGTACTGTACGAGATCGCAGCCTCAGGCTGCATGCACAGCCTCTCGTGAAAGCACATACCCCCCCCCCCGCGCCCCTGAATCCTGGGACCTGTAGCTTTGTGAGGAGACTTTGGGGCGAGTGTGTGCTCTGCTTCAGGTATATGGTGTTAAGGAAGAGACCTGGCGCCTCTCAAACCCCTGGAGAATCAAGACCCCCGACAAGCGGCCCCAGTCTTCGAGAAAGGCGCCCCGCCGGGACCCCCGGCCAGGATTCCGCCAAGCGGGCCCACTCACCGCTCGTCCGGCCCACCAGCTCCGGCGTGCCCAGCAGGAACTCCCCGCCCGGCGGCAGAGACACCAGCACCCGCCCGGCCGCCGTGCGCAGAGGGCAGCGCAGGAAAGTCTCCCGCATGGCGCGCTCCGCTCGCTCTCCTCTGGCGCCGCCGCCGCCGCCGCCCGCCCGGCCAGGGCCTTTACCTGTCGCGGCCGGCTAGGGCGCCTCCCCGGGGCGGGGGAGCCCGGGAACCCGCCCAGCCTCCGCCTGGGAAGCCCGAGGCCAGCCCAGACAGGGCGCAGGCTCTCCGCCCCGGGGAGGGCCTCACCAGCACCATTCTCCACTGGTGCCCTCTTCGAGAGGAGCCACCACGAGAAAGCCCCGCCTGGCCGGAGGTAAAGCCGCTGCTTTCCACGGGAGGGCAGAGAGCACTTCCCCGGCATCCCGGCTTCATGGCAGGCAGCAGACCTTGCCCTGGATCCTGCTGAGGATCTTTGCATCTCAGCTTGAACTTCCTCTCCAGTTTCCTTCTCAGGCGGTACATACAGGGAGTCGGTCCCTGGCCTGAAGGGCTTCCTTGGTTGAGGCCGAGGTTGCAAACCGGCCTGAGGATGTTGGAAAACAGCTGCGGGACAGGGGTGCCAACTGGAATAAAATATGGGGGGTGGGCAAGGTATGCCCCGTCCTGCATAAGCAACTACATGACATGGTGCACACACACCATTTGAATGGCAATGCCCATCAACTTCGGGGGACGCAGCCCCCTCCAATATTTTACTGCGGGGGAATGAAGCCCCTTCGGCCCTAGGAGCTGGCTCCTGCGCTGCGGGAAGCAGAGGGCTGCAACAGCCCTTTCTTCTCTGGGATGTTGCCAGCTGAGCAACCCACCTTGCTCCCAGCTGCTTTCACTGGCGTTCCGGAATGATCGCTACCGATCGCAACTGCTTGGGCTCCTTTGTAGAGTTGAGCTGATATTGATTCTGATTATAATCTGTAGTGTAAATAAAGATCCTGGATTGGACAAAGAGGTTAGCCTACTTTGGTGACTGCAAGGCAGAGACAACCAGTGCTATTTTCCAAGAAAAAGAGGTGCCAGAACTCACCATGAACACATCCTTCATTCACTTAGAATGGCAATGGTGCTCACCTGAGAGGGGCCAGAACTGAGTTCCTTCAAGTTCCAGCTGGAAAAAAGCCCTGGATCCAACCATGGTCAGAGATCCTCAATCCAGCTGCTTGAGAACAAATAGATAGGTTTCAGCCATATACAGTCCTTAACAGATGCAAGTTGCCCATCCCTGATGTAAAGGATGCACTGTGCGCACTGACCTCTTACTAACTACAAGGCAAAATATCTTCAGTGCCAGGAAGGAACCTCTTCATAAGCAGCTCTCCTCCTCCTATGTCCTCTCTCTTTTCTGGGCTGGGGTGTCTGTGTACCCACTATACTTTCAAACCACATTCAAAGCACATTATTTCCCCCAAGAATAATGTGCACTGTAGTTTATTAATGGTTGCTGAGAATTACAACTAGAGTGCCCAGAATTCTTTAAGGAGAGGAATGTGCTTCAAATCTGTTTTGTTTTTAGAATCGTTCCTTTCATTGATTAAACAAAAGATAAAAGTTTAAGAGATTTGTTCATTGCTGTTTTTTTGCTGGGGAAGTAGGAGAGAAGAAGGCTGGATTTGAGAACTGATCCTCTTAACAACAATGGCTGATAAGAAGTCAATAAACCTGGCCAATTGTAGATTAAGTATGGATTTAAGGCAGGAACCTTCAAGGAAACCATCAGAGAGCAAGACTGCCAGGCATGGGGTACTGGGACCCCTGCTTTGATGGGGTGCTAGTGGGCAGAGGAAAGGCCAGATTTCGGGTTTCAACTTTGAATGACATAGGCTGGAGGGATGTCCTTGGAGTCAGCAGCAAGGAGAAGGAGGGGCGGAACTCCAGGTGAGCTGGGAATGGCCGGCTGGAACTAAGAGACACAGATGATGGCTTTTTGCTCTCCTTTGCATCCCCCCTTAAGGGGGAACCCAGACCCTCATAGGTGGGGAAGCCCAGCCAGATGGGCGGGGTATAAATAATACATTATTATTATTAATGTTCTGCAATCCCTCCATCTAGGTGCAGGT
The DNA here is from genome assembly GCF_964188315.1 of Podarcis muralis. NCBI lineage: Eukaryota > Metazoa > Chordata > Lepidosauria > Squamata > Lacertidae > Podarcis > Podarcis muralis. The sequence goes on along the minus strand of NC_135671.1, from coordinate 39,983,529 downwards.
TGTATTTATGTGTAAATACAGTGGTACCTTGGTTCTCAAACTTAACCCATTCCGGAAGTCCGTCCCAAAACCAAAATGTTCCAAAACCAGGGCGCCCTTTCCCACAGAAAGTAATGCAAAACGGATTAATCAGTTCCAGGCTTTTAAAAACAACCCCTAAAACAGCAATTAAACATGAATTTTACTATCTAACAAGGCCATTGATCCATAAAATGAAAGCAATAATCAATGAATGTACTGTACTATAAAATAAATAAGACAGTATTATAGATGATAGAGATTAAAATTAATTTTTTTCCTTACCTGCACTGATGATAGTCATTGTTTGCATGGGGGGCTTTTATCCATTTCTGCAGTCACACACTCAATCAATCAGTAGCTGAACTGGGTTCCACACAATCACAAAAACAAATTAACGGAAAAAGCCTCAGAAACAAAAATGCAAAATAAATAGCAAAAACAAAGGTGCCAAACTTAATCTGTTCTGGAAGTCCATTTGACTTCTGAAATGTTCGAAAACCAAGGCGCAGCTTCTGACTGGTGCAGGTGCCCCAGAAACAATAGCTGACAGTCACATCGGATATTCAGCTTCCAAAAAATGTTGGAAAACTGGAACAACTTACTTCCGGGTTTTTGGTGTTTGGGAACCAGGGTACCACTGTAAAGCCATGTATCACAAAGGCACTACAGTCTCTGCTGTGCCTCACTGTCCCAAAAGGGAACGCAGACCCTGGGAAGCACACCTGCAACCCCTGGAATCTTGCGCCACTTGTGGAGCTTGGGCTGGCATGGAACACTAGTATGGGACTATGTTTTGGCAGCAAATCAATAAGAAGGCTGGGAAATGGGGGCTTAGCCTTCTGCTCCCCAGTGGCTAGACTCTTGCGGAAATCTGACAACTAAACTCCTGAAAGGAATGTGTAAGCCGCCTTGAGTCTAGTGATGTGAGGTGAGACTATTCTCCGGAGAATATTCTCGAGAATGAAAATATTCTCGAGAATATTCTTTGCTAGAAAATTCTCCGGAGAATATTCTCCACAAACTGTAAATTCCTATGTAAGAGCCAGTTTTACAACCCACATTTTAAAAAATCTAAAAAATAAAAAGTCAAGCTGTGATATTGCCAGTGTAAGTAATGAATCATGATTTTTTTGATCCAGCTACATTACTGGACATTGTGTCATTTATCACTGGCATTTCTGAAATGTGAATTACAGAAAACAATTTTTTCATTTAATTAGATGAACATTTGAATTTGTGTGTATTTCAGCTATATGTAATAGCCTATTTTTTCTATTTTGGTGTGACCTTATTCGTGCAGGGTTGTTTTGCACATAACTTGGAGGAAGAGTGGGGTGCAAGTAAAATAAAGAGGTGTGCTGAGCAAGACCTGCATTTGGATCCTTGTGCTTCTGCACACAGGACAACTTCCTGGCGACGTAGGAATCTGCCTACCATCCATTCAGCACAGGACCACCTGCACTTTTTCAGGGGGACAGACAGGCGTAGCTCCCAGACCTACCAGGGATTGACCATCTGCATGCAAAGTGGCTACTCTCCCACTGAGCTGGGGGCCTTCTGCACCCCGACCTTGCTGACTTAGCTGCCAAAATCATTCATCTCTCACACCACTCTGATAACATGATGCTCATCCCTCGGATGCATCACAAACGCCTTGCTCTTTCCTTCAGAGCCTTCTGTGGCCATGCTCTCCCATCCTTAGGACAGCATTCTTGTATCCCGAGACATCTCTGTCTGTGATCTTCGCTCCTCAACCTCTAGACGTCTCCTGTTCCCCGAAACAACTCTGCCTTTTCCTCCCTGGGGCCCCATATGCCCGGCACTTCTCAGAACCCCTGTGCATCCTCCTTGCTTATTTCCTTCAAGCCCTCCCTCCCATCACCTTTCCCATGAAGCCCTTGGAGCAGGGACACTGCAGCAGCCAGGCCTCTAACTAAACTTGAGAACTGGAAGCCCGTCATCAGGGCAGAGATCTCTCCCCTCGTATTTTCTGCAAAGTGCTACACAAGCTGATGATACTATATAGAGGAGGAGGAGGAGAATAAGAATAATTCCTCCCTTCCTCTCTGTTGAGTCCTTTGCATTCAGTTGGTGCTCTGATAAGAATAAATTAATTGAGACAGTATATTTTCTGGCCTCAAAATGTATTGGACCAGGTACCCAGTGTCTGCCAAGAGTAAAAGGGAAGCTCAAGGACTGGAATAGAATGAGGATACAGTGGTACCTCAGGTTAAGTGCTTAAATCGTTCCGGAGGTTTGTTCTTAACCTGAAACTGTTCTTAACCTGAAGCACCACTTTAGCTAATGGGGCCTCCTGCTGCTGCTGCGCCGCCGGACCCCGATTTCTTTTCTTATCCTGAAACAAAGTTCTTAACCTGAAGCACTATTTCTGGGTTAGCGGAGTCTGTAACCTGAAGCGTATGTAACCTGAAGCGTATGTAACCCAAGGTACCACTGTATTGGCAGAAGGAGTGGCATGTTCATTGGACTGTTAAGTGTAGTGTTGACGTTTTATGTTTCATTCTATATAATATATATATATTATTATTTTGCCCCCTTCATGGATCACTGCCTTGCCGTGGCGAAGGGGCTTGAAGAACTCAGAGAAGCTATGAACTACGCCGAGCAGGGCACACAAGATGAACAGGTCATAGTGGAGAGTTTCGACCAAACGTGATCCACCTGGAGGAGGAACCGGCAAGCCACTCCAGTATCCTTGCCAAGAAAACTCCATGGACAAAGACAACAGGCATATAAAAGTTATGACGCTGGAAGATGAGCCCCTCAGGTCGGAAGGCGTCCAACATGCTACTGGGGAAGAGTGGAGGGCAAGTACAAGTAGATCCAGAGCTGATGAAGCGGCTGGGCCAAAGCCGAAAGGACGCTCAGTTGCGGATATGCCTGGAAGCGAAAGGAAAGTCCAATGCTGTAAAGAAAAATATTGCATAGGAACCTGGAATGTAAGAACCATGAACCTGGGTAAGTTGGAGGTGGTCAAAAATGAGATGGCAAGAATAAATATTGACATCCTGGGCATCAGTGAACTAAAATGGACGGGAATGGGCGAATTCAGTTCGGATGACCATCACATCTACTACTGTGGGCAAGAAACCCGTAAAAGAAATGGAGTGGCCCTCATAGTCAACAAAAGAGTGGCGAAAGCTGTACTGGGATGCAATCTCAAAAATGATAGAATGATCTCGATACGAATCCAAGGCAGACCTTTTAACATCACAGTAATCCAAGTTTATGCACCAACTACTGGTGCTGAACAAACTGAAATTGACCAATTCTATGAAGACTTACAACACCTTATAGAAGTGACACCAAAGAAGGATGTTCTTCTCATTATAGGGGATTGGAATGCTAAAGTAGGGAGACAAGAGATAAAAGGAACAACTGGCAAGTTTGGCCTTGGAGATCCAAAAGAAGCAGGGCAAAGAGTTCTGTCAAGAGAACAAGCTGGTCATCACAAACACGCTTTTCCAACAACACAAGAGACGACTCTACACATGGACATCACCAGATGGGCAGCATCGAAATCAGATTGATTATATTCTCTGCAGTCAAAGATGGAGAAGCTCTATACAGTCAGCAAAAACAAGACCTGGAGCTGACTGTGGCTCAGATCATCAGCTTCTTATAGCAAAATTCAAGCTTAAACTGAAGAAAGTAGGAAAAACCACTGGGCCGGTAAGTTACAATCTAAGTCAAATCCCTTATGAATACACAGTGGAAGTGAGGAACAGGTTTAAGGATTTAGATTTGGTGGACAGAGTGCCTGAAGAACTATGGATGGAGGCTCGTAACATTGTACAGGAGGCAGCAACGAAAACCATCCCAATGAAAAGGAAATGCAAGAAAGCAAAGTGGCTGTCCGACGAGGCCTTACAAATAGCGGAGGAGAGAAGGCAAGCAAAATGCGAGGGAGATAGTGAAAGATACAGGAAATTTAATGCAGATTTGCAAAGAATAGCAAGGAGAGATAAGAAGGCCTTCTTAAACGAGCAATGCAAACAAATAGAGGAAAACAACAGAATGGGAAGAACCAGAGATCTGTTCAAGAAAATTGGAGATATGAAAGGAACATTTCGTACAAAGATTACCATAATAAAGGACAAAAGTGGTAAGAACCTAACAGAAGCAGAAGACATCAAGAAGAGGTGGCAAGAATACACAGAGGAATTATACCAGAAAGATATGGATGTCTCGTACACCCCAGATAGTGTGGTTGCTGACCTTGAGCCAGACATCCTGGAGAGTGAAGTCAAATGGGCCTTAGAAAGCACTGCAAATAACAAGGCCAGTGGAAGTGATGGTATTCCAGCTGAACTATTTAAAATTTTAAAAGATGATGCTGTTAAGGTGCTACACTCAATATGCCAGCAAATTTGGAAAACTCAGCAGTGGCCAGAAGATTGGAGAAGATCAGTCTACATCCCAATCCCAAAGAAGGGCAGTGCCAAATAATGCTTCAACTACCGCACAATTGCACTCATTTCACACGCTAGCAAGGTTATGCTTAAAATTCTACAAGGAAGGCTCAAGCAGTATGTGGATCGAGAACTCCCAGAAGTGCAAGCTGGATTTAGAAGAGGCAGAGGAACCAGAGACCAAATTGCAAACATGCGCTGGATTATGGAGAAAGCTAGAGAGTTCCAGAAAGACATCTACTTCTGCTTCATTGACTATGCAAAAGCCTTTGACTGTGTCGACCACAGCAAACTATGGCAAGTTCTTAAAGAAATGGGAGTGCCTGATCACCTCATCTGTCTCCTGAGAAATCTCTATGTGGGACAAGAAGCTACAGTTAGAACTGGATATGGAACAACTGATTGGTTCAAAATTGGGAAAGGAGTACGACAAGGCTGTATTTTGTCTCCCTGCTTATTTAATTTATATGCAGAATACATCATGCGAAAGGCTGGGCTGGAAGAATCCCAAGCTGGAATTAAGATTGCCGGAAGAAATATCAACAACCTCAGATATGCAGATGACACAACCTTGATGGCAGAAAGTGAGGAGGAATTAAAGAACCTTTTAATGAGGGTGAAAGAGGAGAGCGCAAAATATGGTCTGAAGCTCAACATCAAAAAAACGAAGATCATGGCCACTGGTCCCATCACCTCCTGGCAAATAGAAGGGGAAGAAATGGAGGCAGTGAGAGATTTTACTTTCTTGGGCTCCATGATCACTGCAGATGGTGACAGCAGCCACGAAATTAAAAGACGCCTGCTTCTTGGGAGAAGGGCAATGACAGGCCTAGACAGCATCTTGAGAAGTAGAGACGTCACCTTGCCAACAAAGGTCCGTATAGTTAAAGCTATGGTTTTCCCAGTAGTGATGTATGGAAGTGAGAGCTGGACCATAAAGAAGGCTGATCGCCGAAGAATTGATGCTTTTGAATTGTGGTGCTGGAGGAGACTCTTGAGAGTCCCATGGACTGCAAGAAGATCAAACGCATCCATTCTTAAAGAAATCAGCCCTGAGTGCTCACTGGAAGGACAGATCGTGAAGCTGAGGCTCCAGTACTTTGGCCACCTCATGAGAAGAGAAGACTCCCTAGAGAAGACACTGATGCTGGGAAAGGTGGAGGGCACAAGGAGAAGGGGGCGACAGAGGACGAGATGGTTGGATAGTGTTTTTGAGGTTACCAGCATGAGTTTGACCAAACTGCGGGAAGTAGTGGAGGACAGAGGTGCCTGGCGTGCTCTGGTCCATGGGGTCACGAAGAGTCGGACACGACTAAACGACTAAACAACAACAACAACAACATTTTTTTGCAGTCGATGGAGAGCAGATGAAGCCTGGATTCTGCGTGTGTCCGTCAGCTCCTTCCTGGACCATCTCTGCTTGTTGGTGGAAACTATGGACCTGTTAGGGCCTCCTGTGGCTTTACAGATGGTTGCAACAGGAAGCTTCCCCATAGTCTTGGCTGGACTCTGGACTTGCCCATGGGCTACTGATGTCAGAGGAGGCGCTGAACATGCCATCCTTAGAGACAAGATGTTGCTTTGTGTTCTGGACATACTATTGGACATTGAGAAATCTTGGGTGCTGAGAAGCAGGCAAGCCTGGGACTGCCTTGATATAAGACAAAGTACATAGAATCTGATGCACTAATACATTATCCATTGTACTTTATAGTCTGCATGTGTTAACTGATTAAATATATTTGAGCTGGCTCACCATATTGATTAATCAATTACACAAACACCAGCAAAATCTTAATCATAGTGTTTCTCCAGGTGTTGCTGGACTCCAGTTCCCTTCAGCCCCATCCAGCATGGCCGAGGGTCAGGGCTAATGGGAGTTGTAGTCCTTGCAGCACCGGGAGAGACACAGGTTCCCCATCCCCATTGCTGCTTCTCTCTGTCTCTCTTGCTACCGGGGGGGGGTGGGGGGGGTGGAGCTAATAGCTGGCAGTGAGGAAGAGGAGGGGGCCAAGTGGCAGAGGAGCCAAAACGGATGACGTGGTCTTGAAGTCCCGTTTATATAGGAAGATTTGCCTTTTTTTTCTATTTCTTTCTTTCTGGCAGGGCTCCTACTTGTTAAACAGCAAGCAAAACTTCCCCACCTCTGTCGCCACCTTTGCATTCTGGTGAAAGAGGAAACAAAAATGACTGATTATTTGTCTCTCCATTGCTCCAATGGTTTGTAAAGCCCCATTCCGGTGGGGAACAAATGGTGCAAAAACACTTGTGCACCATTTTGGCTAGCTAGCTAGCTGAATAAATAAATAAATAAATCCTGAAATCTCCATCGTAACTGGTTATAAACATGGATCCGTGGGTCAAATTTTTGGTTCTTTGGGGGGATCTTAACCCCAGTATTCCATGGTCTCTTTTTTGACAGCCACTGCCAGAATGAAAATAGCTGTCAGGTGGAAAATGGGGGGGAGGCCCTCACTTCACGATCTTGGTTTTACCCAGATATGGGAAATGGCAGGTTTGAATCAACACAGCAATGAGATGATAAATGGGCAGGGTAAGAAGGATAAATTTCTAAGTACATGGTAATTGTTCATTGATTATATCAACAAATTGGCACTGTCGCTATGAGCACCTGCCATGGGTGTAGCCAGGATTTCTTTTAGGTGGGGGCAAATTAGGGTTGCCATATTTCGAAGAGCAAAAAATGGTCACAAACACCTCGGGTTACAAACACAAACCCTGCAAACTCGGAAGTAATACCTCAGGTTAAGAACTTTGCCCCAGGATGAGAACAGAAATCGCGTGCTGGTGGAGTGGTTGCAGCGGGAGGCCCCATTAGCTAAAGTAGTACCTCAGGTTAAGAACGGTTTCAGGTTAAAAACGGACCTCCGGAACGAATTAAGTTCATAACCAGAGGTACCACTGTACACTTAAAGTACCTAGGCCTATACAATTATGTGTAACAACATATGAGGTGGCCTTGATTTAAACAGTTGATGTTTCTAGATTTTTATTTAGTGCCAGTAACTGGTTTTTGCAGTGCCATTCAATGGTACAAGGTGCTATTTACCAGAGATTGACATACTGAAATATATTATCATATATGTACATGTTCTAATTGAAGAATAAAATATGATTTAACTACTGAGTTTCCTTATACCAAACCTTAACATGACAATTACTGGTGCCATCACCTTAGAATGGTGAATTATATTTTAAAGGAAGATTCGATAATATTCTCATTAATCAGAATTATTCTCGAGAATTTAACATCACTACTTGAGTCTCTGTCAGGGAAAACCGGGGTGTGTGTGTGTGTGTGTGTGTGTGAACAAATGAATGAAAGGAAGAGGAATTGTTTTGTAAGTGTATGAGCATTGGAGTGTCTGACATGCGTGAGGCTTCATAGTTTTGAAACCAGAATTGTCAAATGCAAAAAGAAGGAAGTCCACAGTAAATACCTCCCTTGCCTTTGGAGGGTCACTTCTTTGTGCCTCAAGCACTCTCTGAATGCCTCACTTATCTGCTTGGCAATTACTTTTTCCTCCTTGGGAGTCTCAGGTATTATTTCCAAAAACACAAACCACCAGATTCCCTATGTTTCCACATCATAGCTTCTGCTTACAACATCAGGGTCAAGCCCCAGGGTATACATCACCCTGTGCAACTGATTACTACTCAGTAATTCCATTTACAAAGGTCATATTTAATCCTGGTTTTCCCATTTACTCCCACAGCTCTAATGTGCATACTTTTCATTTCCCCAAATAATTAGTGGGGGAAACACCCCCCCCCCCAATTCCTCAGGCACCTCTTCTGGATTAACAAGTCTTCAGACTTCCAGATAAAGTTTCCTGATATGCCAAGTACTGGTTAGAGGAGGTGACATTACTGCAGGAAGAATAAGGGTTTCATCCACCCTCTACCAATATATTTTAGAAGTACTGAAAGGGAGTACCAGGAAACTACAGCAGAGGACTCAGCTGCTGTTTTATTTTATTTTTATTCAGCAAGCTAAAAGTAATAATCAAAGCAGTCACACGAGCAGGAAGAATTACAATCATAGAAAGCATATAAAAGTTTGAGTGATATAAAATATATTCCATAATGGAATACAAAATTCATATTTATACCAAACATATCAAATAATCAGGAAAGTTGTCAAACTCAAATTTAGTGGGAATGTGCCAAAAATGAGATTGTTTGGTCATATAAATCAGTAACTGCCCCCAAGAAGAAGCAAGTCGGAGGGGGGGTCAGCTTCCTCCCCAGGAGCATGTACTTTGTGAGTCAGTTTTTCAGAAATGGCTGAATGGCTGTTTAAAACCCTAGAATCCACAGAATAACAAGATGCGACCTTCCACCATGAGAGACCACTAGATGAGCAGCAACCAACACATATAGAATTAATGGTTGAGAAGTTCAGCATCGGCTCCATCAAAAATTGATAACTTGTTTGCCAATGATAATACCAATCTCCGTGACAACCGCATGTCCATAGTTACATCCTTGTAAATTACAGCCCTGCCGGTATGAGGGAACCAGATCCTACAGTATGAACTAGTTGGACTGGGGTTAAAAACCAGCGGCAGACCACCTGCAAGATCTCTCCCTCATGTCAGCAGACGCGGGGCTCAAGGGACAAGGGGGTCGGGACCGGGAAGCAGCGGGTTTTAAAAGTGCGGAAAGGGAAACGAAAAGGATCGAGGGGCTGAAGCGCATCTCCTGCGATGCGGGCTTAAAACATGCGGGGCCTTTTCGGTTTAGAAATGAGGTGAGAACAGACGGGGGCAGAAGCGAGAAGGGAGTGAAGGAAACCACGGAGAAAGGATTTTCTCTCACACATAACATGACAACTCAGGACCGTCTAATCATGAAGCTGGACGTGACCCGTCTCTGGGTTTGGCGGGCGCCTCTTCCCGCCCGGCCATCCCCCCCCCCCCCCCCGCCTTGAGCTTCTGAGGGAAAAGGGGCTCTCGGTGAGAGGCGCCTCCCTCGCCTTCGGGACCCGCCCCCCCCCCGCCAGCCCGCCCCCCGCTCCTCGGGCCCCGCCTTCCAGAAGGTCCTTCTCCGGTTGCCGGAGGCCGGTCTGCCCCGCTGAAGCTTTCTCTATGGTCGGGCTTTTGAAAAGCCCTTTCAGTCGATTGGTGCTCAAGCCGGCCAATGAAGCTGTAGTCCCGCCCCGCCGTCAATCTCGCCGCCAATGGAGCCGACCTTTCGCTTGAGAGACACGTAGGTAGCCTGTAGAGAGAAGCGGTGCTAAAAAGGCCGGCCAATCGAGGCAAAGGTCGGGCGAAGCGGGGGCCGCCGGGCGCCCGGGAAGGAGCGAGCGAGCGCGGAGAGCGGAGCGGGTCGGGTGGCGGGGAGTTCCGCCGGGGAGGAGCCCCTTTCCCTCGGCGCCTCCGTCGCCATGGAGACTCTCATCCCCGTCATCAACAAGCTGCAAGAGATCTTCAACACGGTGGGAGCCGAAGTCATCCAGCTGCCCCAGATCGCGGTGGTTGGTTCCCAGGTGAGAACCCGCCTGCTGCTGCCTCCGCTCCTCCTGCCGCTGCTGCTCGGCTGCTAATGGGTGGGACAGGGAAAAGGGTTATGCAATTATGTATGAAAAGTGCGGAGAAAAACAAACAAACAAATGTATTATACCCCACCCACCTGGCTGGGTTTCCCCAGTGAAATCAATAGGCAGTAGGAACAGATAAAAGAAAGCATTGCTTCCTGGAATGCATAAGCCCTGTTACAAGGCAATGGTAAAGGCTCATGATAGTCATGACAGTCAAGCTCAACTTCCAGGCTCTGAGCCGTTCTGTCTTTGAGTACCCTGGAAGGGGTGGGGGGTGGGGGGGGGGTGTTACATGTGTGACCAGCTAGTGGACTTGCTAGAAACACAGTTGACTGTGTTGGAAATCAAGCTACTGCATTATATGGATTTTTGGCAGGGCTGTTTTCCTTCTTGATGCAGTGGCTTTCCCAGTGTAGTGTGGAAGCCTCCAGTTCTACTGACAGCAAATTAATCCCTAGGAATTTTTGTAGAGGCATCAGTGCGTGTCTGATGAAAATGGAAGGATCTCCTAATGATACCATTCCACATTTAACTCACTTGTGGGCTTTCTTAAGACAGGTGGATCCGCTAGGGCCAGCCCAAGTTGGAGAAATCTATTTGGCAATTTCCTCCCCTTCATCTCTCAGTAACAAAATGATAAGAATAACTAACTGATCATTTATTAATGTTTCCCAAACTGCCAACTCACTGTTTCCATTGGTAAGGCTTGCCTTGTCAATCCTGGGAGAGAGGGATGGATAGATACAGAAAAGTACAGAGTTAAAAATAGCCTATCATTTCAGCAGTGTCATGAAAGCAGTGTCTCCTTCTATGGGATGTAATAGATGCAACTCGGTTGATCTGTATCTCAGTTTTCTTTATATTATCTCTTGATTTTGAAATAAAAAGCCATCCCATTATAGTGGTAGCTATACTACAAGCTAATACTGGTTTTATTATCCTTGTTTAATTGCCATGGCTTCTCTTAGAATTCTGGCAACTTTTGTTTGATGAAGAATTCTTCTAAGAATCTCAAATGTTCACCCTGCCACAACTGCACTGTTTTCAGGGGTCCCAAGATAAGTGTTAATTAGGGTTGCCATCTTACCTTAAAAAGTGGTCTGTCCTGTTCCTTTCACGGAATAAGTTGTTGTTTAAACTAGTAGGCTGGTGTTTTCAAGGGATGGAAACAAACATTTTTACCTGCTAATGTCTGTAGTTCAAGCTGCCATTCGGTACAAGAGCAAGAGCTGAAGAAAATGTTGGTTGGAACTGTTTCCCCTCCACCTGTTCTATTCATATAAGATGGATACAGTACCTTGAGGTGATCTATGTGGTAGCTTTCAAGAACACCAGGAATGCTTTATGTTATGCAGTACAGTCTTCTTTCTCTGTACCAGTACACAGGCTAGAACTCCCTAGAGTGAAACCGCTTTCTTCTTAGGACAACATTGCACCTTCTTACTACTTTGCATCCTCTGCTTCTAACACTGCCTGTCTCCACAGAGCAGTGGGAAGAGCTCTGTGCTGGAGAGCATTGTGGGCCGGGACTTCTTGCCTCGTGGCTCTGGCATTGTCACACGCCGGCCTCTCATCCTGCAACTGGTGCATGTCCCAACACTAGAGGAGAGAAGGCGGACAGCCAGTGGAGAAAGCGGTAAGACAAGAGCTGGGGACTTGGGTCCTCATCCCAGCGGGGGATGCCTGGGGCTTGGCTTTGGTTCTGAGAGGGGAGTGTTGGATCGTGCATGTGGCTAGTGGGTCCAGTCCGACTGGAAGTTATCCAAACTGTTATTTTCCTCCAGTCTAGAGGAGAACTAGTTCTTTTTCCTTGAAAACTATTGAAACTTAGGGATTTCACTAAAGGGTTGAGAAGGTCAGCTCCTGGCAATGCTGCATTGCTTGTCACTGCTTACACTTTATAGACTGTTTTCTGGGGAGAGCTGCTGGAGATGTTGGCTTTTGCTAAAGGCAGGACGTCTAAGATGTGTGGATTGGGGGTGGTCTCTGACAGAGACCCAAACAAAGGCTTAAATTTGAGCCATAGCTCAACTTCGTTGTGACTATTAGGAGTTGACCATGGCAAAAAAATTAGTGGAAATTAAACAAAGCACATAACTGAGAAAGAGCAGGTTGCTATCCCCTCCCTGGGTAGCCCCAGCCATCAAGTCCACACCTGGGAGTTCGGGGGCAAGGCTTCTAAGTGGAGAGTTTTAGGCCAGAATGTCCTGAGTGAGAGAGAAGATGGATGCAAGAGGAACTGGGCATGAGTGCCCTATGTTTGAGACAACCATTTGCAAGATTGATCATTGGAATGGGAATTGGGAGAAGAACTAGGGTTGGTTTGGATTTGTTTCTTCTAGAAGGCAATGGCTTGTCTGTTTCACAAAGCCAGCATGGTGGGTGGAGTAGCCTGCCTTTGACTGTTGGGAAGCATTTTTGCAATGTAGTATTCCATCTCATGAGCATAGGAGCCAACTCCTAGGGGCTGAGGTCCCTTCGGACCCCAATAAAATATTTGAGCCCCCCTCGTTAATAGCCATTGCCATTCAAATGGTCTGTGTTTTCTCTGTCTTGTGATTATGTGGGGTGGGGCTTATATGCCCCCCATATTTTATTTCAGTTGGCATCCTTCCATGAGAGGGATGGATTTGTTGTTTTCTGAAAGGTTGTTTTCTGCTGCTCCAGAGAAGCGGACACGGAGCAATGGATCCAAACTACAAGAAAGAAGATTCCACCTAAACATTAGGAAGAACTTCCTGACAGTAAGAGCTGTTCGACAGTGGAATTTGCTGCCAAGGAGTGGGGTGGAGTCTCCTTCTTTGGAGGTCTTTAAGCAGAGGCTTGACAACCATATGTCAGGAGTGCTCTGATGGTGTTTCCTGCTTGGCAGGGGGTTGGACTCGATGGCCCTTGTGGTCTATTCCAGCTCTATGATTCTATGATACCAAAGAGGTTCCCTGACATATTTTTTCTGGTTTTCTTTGTTTGCAGGTGTCCAGGCTGATGAGTGGGCCACCTTCCTGCACTGCAAGCACAAGGTACAGCATGAGTGGTGTCAAGGGCTGCAGCGGTGGTCAGAGCAGGTCCAGTCCCCTAGGCAGGACAGACAGCTGCCTTGTGACAAAAGTGCAAATGCTTCAGGCTAACAGAGGACTCTCCTCCCAGGGGCAAACTCAGTTGTTTCTCCCCTCCCCCAAATCACGGGGGAACAGGGTTTGAGGCATGGGGGCAATCACTGTGAAAAAGACACAGGTGATTTCTAATGGCAGGTCCTCTTCTCTCATGCTCTGCAAGTGAATGACACAAGACTCTTCATTCCATGAAGTGCAGACAAGATGCAGCAATTGGGACAACTCTCAAGGAGGAAGAGCAGTTCCTCCTGCAGCATGCCACAAGGAAAATTAACTTCCACCTGGAATGAAACATAGGGTGGGGAAGGAAAAGAGGATGTTGCAGCCCTTCAGACAGACTTGCCTTGCTCCGCCACCTTGTTTCCTCCTTATTTTAAACCAGGGATGGGGAATTCCTGGCACTCCAGGTAGATGCAACTCCCTTCATCCCTGACCATTGGCCATGTGGATTGGGACTGATGGGAGTTGGAGTCCAGCAACATCTGGAGGGACACGGGTTCCTCATTCATGTTTTAAATGGAGCTGTAATGTCCCTGTTGAGGGAAAGAGGTAGCTATTCCCTACTTTGCCTACCAGCCTGTCAACTTTACTCATCCAGTGTTTCCTTCTCTGTTTTTTGTCCAAAGAGTTCAGGACTTCAGAGTGCCTCAAAAGGGAAAGGACTGGAGGCTGTTAAGCTGGAGACTGAGCTTGTAGCTAGTCAGTTAGAAATGGGAGAATTTAACACACACACACACACACACACACACACACACACACACACTAGATGTGTATTTTTTGTCTAAGTTTGAAGCAGTAAGGAATGGCAGGATCTTTCCATTTCTGACCTAGTTTAAAATCTTGTTTGTTAGTATTGACTTCCCTTTTTGCATGCAGTTCTTGAAAGACTCTTCTACATATTGCATCCTATTTTTTTTTTAAAAAACAAAACCTTAATTTTTTTTATTTGCTATGCTTTCTCTTCCAGAGTATGTGTTTTGTAAATAATAAACCACAATAAAGAATTATAGAAATGATCTTAAGAAGGGCCATTTTCCGAATGTTGATTTTCTGCTCAGTGACGTATTGGGCAAAGAGCCCAATTTCTTCTTTTTCTTCTTCCTCTCCATTCTCACTTTCTTTCTGTTTTTTATATTTGTTTATTTGCTTTTCTGTTTTATCATATCATCAATGCGTAGTATTTTACAGCGAAACACATGATAGTAAGATGATAATTATTCTGCCCATATATCTAAATCTTTTATTAATTTTTTTCCCAAGTTTTCATATAGTTATTCTTATAGATGTTATGATGGTTTGTTGATACCCACACTCCTAAATACTTCACTTTTTATCTATTTTCCAGCCAGTAATTTCCTCTAATTTCATTTTAACTTGGTTATCCATGTTTTTAACTAACATTTTGGTTTTAAAACTCACCTATTTTCCAAATTCAATTATCTCCTTTAATAATTCTAGTATAACTTCTAGAGGTTGTTCCAGGATTGAGACAATATCATCCACAAAAGCTATTGTTTTATCATTTTGTTTGCCCACTTCCATTCCCCTAATTTTATCATTACAGTGGAACCTCAATTTTTGAACGTAATCCGTTCTGGAGGTCTATTTGACTTCTGAAACATTTGAAAACCGAGGATCAAAGGGCTGTTAGCAAGTTCAGTGGGGAAAATGGAGAAACGCGCCTCAGAAGCCATTGGACTTCTGAGGTGCATTCGAAAAGGGAAGCGTTCACTTTTGGGTTTTCAGCGTTTGGCTTCCGAAATGTTTGGCAGCCACAATACCTTCGAAAACCGAGGTTTGACTTTATTCCTAATATTTTACAATAAAATTTCAAAGGTAAGGATAAATAATAACGGAGAGAATGGACACCCTTGTCTTGGTCCTTTTTTGATGTTGCATTTCTCTGAGATGATATTGTTTATTATAATCTTTGCCCATTGTTCATTATATAATGCCTCTTAAGAAGGTGTCACCTTCCATTCTTTTTAAACACTTCTTTCATAAATGCCTAGGAGATATTGTCAAATGCTTTTCTGTGTTGAGGAAGATCAGGGAAGCCTGTTTTTCGTTATGTACTTCCAAATATTCTATTATATTTCTAATGTTCCTCACGTTATTTTTCAATTGCCTATCTGGTAGAAATCCTGCTTGATCCTGGATCAACTCGTTCCACACTTTTGAAAGCCTATTTGCTAATATAGTCGTAAATAATTTATTGCTCCTCTCCATCTGTACCTATCTTCTCTCCTTCGTCTACTTCCTTTTGTTGAT
This sequence comes from Podarcis muralis, assembly GCF_964188315.1. Classification (NCBI taxonomy): domain Eukaryota; kingdom Metazoa; phylum Chordata; class Lepidosauria; order Squamata; family Lacertidae; genus Podarcis; species Podarcis muralis. The sequence continues at coordinate 39,968,128 of NC_135671.1, read as the reverse complement.
GTTCTGCTAGTTCTCCAAAGTCTTTTTTATATTTTCTCATAAATGATTTGGATTTCTGCAATGTTAACTTCTCCTTCCTGCAAGGACCCTCTTTACGCTTGTCCTGGGGTGGGTGTTTTTTCTGTGTTGTCATCTCACTTGCCTTTTCCTTCTTTCTATTAAGTCTACCGTAGCTTCATTATCCCCTGGTGTTAGTCACCATCTTTGATTTTTGTCTAAGTTGTTAGACAAATATTGTCTAAGTTGTTAGACAAGTTGTTGTAGATTTTTACTCCTAACTTTCTCCTTAGGTGAAGTTGGGGCACTCCAACATGAATAAAACCACCGTTTATTAGGATATTATTGTTCTTTTTAAAGTCCAGTTTGTAAATGATTTACCTTTCCCCTGTTTTCCTGCTTGCACGCAAGTATTTTCCAGATTCTGTAATTCTGTAATTCCCCCTTTATATATGAATGGAGAGGGGAGATAAGGGGTTGTGTTGCCCCTGAAAACACAGGGTAGCAAATAAATAATAAATATTAGGCCTTCTCTTCTTTTTTTTAAAAAAAATACTGTTATATTTCCTCCTTGACACAAGTCTGTCTTCTGAGTTCTGGGTGTCCTCTTTAGACATAAAAAACAGAAACATGCATAGGAGGGGAGAAGGTTGTTACAGTGGTGCCCCGCAAGACGAACGCCTCGCAAGACGGAAAACCCGCTAGACGAAAGGGTTTTCCGTTTTGGAGGCGCTTCGCAAAACGAATTTCCCTATGGGCTTCCTTCGCAAGACGAAAGCCCATAGGGAAATCTCCGGGACAGCGGGGAAGCGCAGCGCGTCTTCCCCACTGTCCTCGGACCTCCTCCGAAGGCTGGTGGCGGGGCGGAGAGACCTCCTCCCGCCGCCAGCCTTCGTTTCTCCGCTGTCCCGGACGGCTTTTGAAGGCCGGCGGGGGGCGAAAGTCTTTGCTCCCCCCTGCCTGCTTTCCCGGGAGAGCGGAGAAACGCAGCGTGTTTCTCCGCTGTCCCGGACGGCTTTTGAAGGCAGGCGGGGGGGGGGAGCAAAGACTTTCGACCCCGCCCGCCTTCAGAAGAGGTCCTGGACCTCTTCTGAAGGCCGGCGGGGGGCGAAAGTCTTTGCTCCCCCCTGCCTGCCTTCCCGGGAGAGCGGAGAAACGCAGCATGTTTCTCCGCTGTCCCGGACGGCTTTTGAAGGCAGGCGGGGGGGGGAGCAAAGACTTTCGCACCCCGCCCGCCTTCAGAAGAGGTCCTGGACCTCTTCTGAAGGCTGGCGGGGGGCAAAAGTCTTTGTCCCCCCTGCCTGCCTTCCTGGGGGCTTTTCAATCGCCCTGGGACAGCGGAGAAGTCCCCCGCTGTCCCGGGGCTTTTTAAAATGCTGGCGGGCGGCAGCGGAGGCTTCGCTCCCGCCCGCCAGCATTTTAAGATCGCCCCGGACAGCGGAGAAGTCCCCCGCTGTCCCGGGGCTTTTTAAAATGCTGGGGGTGGGAAGAAAAGCCCTTGTCCGTCCCCCCCAGCCTTCAGAAGAGGTCGGGGGACAGACTGTCCCCGGACCTGGTCTGAAGTCAGTTTCCATAGGAACGCATTAATTGATTTTCAATGCATTCCTATGGGAAACCGTGCTTCGCAAGACGAAAAACTCGCAAGAAGAAAAAACTTGCGGAACGAATTAATTTCGTCTTGCGAGGCACCACTGTACATTCTAGCAGTTATCTTTCCTTTCTCCCATATTTTTTAATATTTGTTACTCTTATTGCTGGATTTTCCACATTATTATAGGGGGTTGGGGGTGTCTTCTCTATCAGCCTTTTACTTGGAATTAATGATATTTAAGCCCCAGTTTCATTGCTGTTGTCTAGTATTATTTAGTACTGTCTGTCTCTGTTTTCTGCCCTCCCCCCTATTTTACACATTCATAGCAGGCTCTTCGTTATTTTCCTTTGCCCTCCTCAGTCAGATTCCTCCCACTAGTTTTAACTAGTTCTGGAATGGATTCCCTTTTTTCACTCCGAAATTTGTAGCCAAATTTCCTTTTTACCAATGTTCCAGATTCTGTCTTTTGGATTTGGCCTTGTTCTTTTTGTTGGAAGCTTACCGGGTTGAGACTGGCAACAGCCAACTCTCTTGGTCCCTGTCTTTCCCCCCAGACTTTCACTGACTTCAGCGAGATTCGGCAAGAGATTGAAATTGAGACGGAGCGGACCACTGGGACCAATAAGGTACTGGCATTTCTGAGCTCCTCCCCACTCTGGTGAGAACCCTGTTCTTTGAGCTGCCATATGATCTTTCTTTAACTGATTTTTTTTTTTTAATGCATGCAGGGAATCAGCCCAGAGCCCCTGTACTTGAAGATCTACTCCCCACATGTACTCAACTTGACACTAGTTGACCTTCCAGGAATCACCAAGGTGAGAGGCGTTGGAGAAAGTGGGCAGTTGGCTTCCAGAGAAAGCGAGGAGGTGCTGGCCACTTCCTCAGCAACGCTAACAGTGGAAATTGCAATTGGCAGTGAGTATGGCATTTCTAGCCTTAGAATCAAGTGTGCAGACTTGATGAGGCGGTCGCATCTGCAGGGAGAAATTTTGATAGGGTGCTTCCCCTTTACATCAGCCACTCCTTTCCCTTGCAACCCCTCTGCCCAGCCACTTGCTCCCAGTTGACTGACAAACAGCTGAGAGTGGGAGGGGAGAAGAGTGAGGGCAGGCCTGAGGCATTTTGACACCTGACACGAATTAGACAATTGCATCCTGAGAATTGTTGTACACACATGGAAGAGTCATCCCTATTTCTTATAGCAAAGACTCCTGCAGAAACTGCATTGCTGTTGTACATGGTATACACTTCAAAACAATAAACAGGTCCGGAAGGGGGAAAGAGGTGATGCTGGCTTCCCCAACAATCTTAGTTTTCTGTGTTTTGAGCAGTAGTGGCAGCCTGCACAGAGGGGCTTTCTGCTCCCTGTACAAGCTGCCACTTCTGTGCAAAACACAGAAAATTAAAGTGGTTGGGGAAAGGGGAGCAGCCAGCAATTGGCACAGTGAGCTGTGAACGCTCCACATCTGGGAAAGAAATACATGCTGCACTTGAAAGTAACTCAGTTGAAATGCAGGAGGTTTAGTTACAAGTGAGAGGGGATCAAGAGCGGGAGAGAAGGGGGAAGCAGAAGACCAATGCAAGGAAATAGGTGAAAATGAAGGCTACAGTTGGTGCACACACTTAACTTCATAGAATCCACTGTTGAACAGTTCTTACTTTCAGAAAGTTCTTCCTGATGAATCCATTGGTTCGAGTCCTACCCTCCACAGCAGGAGAAAGCAAGCTTGCTCCATCTTACTTGTGACAACCCTTTAGATATTGGAAGATGGCTATCATATCTCCTCTCAGTCTCCTTTTACCAAGCATACCCAATTCCCTCAACTGTTCTTCATAAGGCTTGGTTTCCAGGCCCTTGATCATCTTGGTTGCCCTCCTCCACACTAGTTCCCGCTTGTCAGTATCCTTAAACTGTGGTGTCCAGAACTGGATACAGGACTCCAGGTGTGATCTGACCAAGGCAGAATAGAGCAAGACTATGACTTCCCTTGAGCTGGACATGAAGTATAATGTTAATTGCAGCCCAGAATAGCATTCACTTTTCTTGCTACTGCATCACTCTGTTGACTCATGTATGGTCTATTAAGACCCCTAGATCCTTTTCACATGTACCACTGGCAAGGTAGGTGCCCCCCCCCCCCCGGCAATCTTATATTTGTGCAGCTGGTTCTTTCTGTCTTGGTGCAGAACATGACAGTTGTGAAATTCATTGTGTTAGTTTGGGCCTAATTCTCCAACCTGTTAAGCTCATCTCAAATCCCAATTCTGTCTTCTGTGGCATTAGCTACCCCTCCCAGTTTCATGTTATCTACAAATTTGATTAGCATCCCCCTCACATGAGCTCCAAGATGGCGTCGTTAGTGGTAGCATCGACTTGAACTCCGCATCAGTTGATGCGGTTTTTATTATTTTTATCAGCTTTTATCAGCTGCAGTATTTTATCTCTGTCATTTGGCAGCTACAGTGGTGCCTCGCAAGACGAAAAGAATCCGTTCCGCGAGTCTCTTCGTCTTGCGGTTTTTTCGTCTTGCGAAGCAAGCCCATTAGCGGCTTAGCGGGCTTAGCGGATCAGCTGATAAGCAGCTTAGCGGCTTAGCGGATCAGCTGTTTAGCGGCTTAGCGGATCAGCTGATAAGCGGCTTAGCGATCAGCTGTTTAGCGGCTTAGTGGATCAGCTGTTTAGCGGCTTAGCGGATCAGCTGATAAGCGGCTTAGCGGCTTGGGAAAAAGGGGGGGGGAACCCTGCAGGAACTCGCAAGACATTTTCGTCTTGCGAAGCAAGCCCATAGGAAATTCGTTTTGCGAAGCACTTCCAAAATGGAAAACCCTTTCGTCTAGCGGGTTTTCCGTCTTGCGAGGCATTCGTCTTGCGGGGCACCACTGTGTTATATTCACAAGGGAAGGGGCATGGGTGGCGCTGTGGGTTAAACCACAGAGCCTAGGACTAGAAGGTCGGCGGTTCGAATCCCCGCGATGGGGTGAGCTCCTGTTGCTCAGTCCCTGCTCCTGCCAACCTAGCAGTTCGAAAACATGTCAAAATGCAAGTAGATAAATACCTTCCGGCGGGAAGGTAAACGGCGTTTCTGTGCGCTGCTCTGGTTCGCTGGCCACATGACCCGGAAACTGCACGCCGGCTCCCTCGGCCAATAAAGCGAGATGAGCGCCGCAACCCCAGTGTCGGCCACGACTGGACCTAATGGTCAGGGGTCCCTTTAACTTTACCTACATTCACAAAGCTTGAGTTAAGGGCTTGAGTTAAAAGTCTTAGACAAAGTCTCGGAGAAAGCCTTAATTAGCTCCAGCTCAACTGAACCTACCAGCTACTTATCAGCAGGATGGAGATTAAACACCCTACCGTGGGAGGACACCAACCCTCAATTCTTTCGTCTCAAGTCATTTAAACAACGGGCCCAGGACAGAATGCTGTGGCAGCACCGCTCTTGTCCATGTTTTCCAGGAACTAACTATTCATGAGCACTCTTTGGGTTTGGTCAGCTACAAATCTACCTAATGGTTATCTCATGCAGTCTACATTTCACCAGCTTCTGTGGAAGAATATAACGGGGGTCTTTGTCAAAAGCCTTACTGAAATCAAGACACGCTAAGTTAGGGCTGCCACATGTCTGGATTTTCCTGGACATTACTGGGATTTCAAAGGTGGAATTGATGTCTGGGGAGAATTTCCGAAATGTCATGCTTTGTCCTGGATCTTAGACAAGTCTATCAAAAAATCATGTTTTTGGGGCTCAACAACTTTGGGGGTTTGTCTAAAAAAAGCTCTTTTGGGGTGTCCTGGTTTTTACTTTTTGAAATATGGCAACCCTACACTAAGTCCACAGCATTCCTTGACCCACCAAGCTTGTAATGCTTATGAAAATGTGAAATGAGATTTGTCTGGCATGTTGGACCATCTTTCTTGTTGGAATTGTTTGCATTTGGACCTTCAATATTTCACATTTAAGAAACTCTCATCCAGCTTGGACTCCCTTCTCTTTGAGTATATTTGACCATGGGTTCTCATCCAGTGGCTCCTTAAGCTTTTTAAATTGGCTTTCTTAAAGTCAAGAGTACATGCCCAACTACATTCAGCTTTATGTTGCCTCTGTATCATCATTTGTGTATGTAATTGTGAATGTAATGGGCTAGCTTCATGGGGCCATGGGTAGGTGAGCCCAGGCCTTCTTTCTCTGATTTCTTTCTTCCTATGAGGCTTGGCTTCCTTTCTTCCAGTAAGAAATCTTTGATCTGGCTTTTCCTCTCTCAGGGTGGAAACACAGTTGGAGGCAACTGTGTAAACTTCACTCCAGTGCTTGTTGCATTCTGATACCAGGCTGGAAAGAGAACCTGGAGTGTGACCTTTTGTGGGTGCCTTCCTTAGTCTTGTAGCAATTTCTAGTCTTTCCTTTGTATACTGCAGGTGCCCGTTGGGGATCAGCCCGACGATATCGAGGTTCAAGTACGGGACATGATCCTGTCCTACATCTCCAACCCAAACTGCTTGATCCTGGCTGTGACAGCTGCCAATACAGACATGGCCACGTCAGAGGCACTAAAGCTGGCACGTGATGTTGACCCTGACGGTATGGCATGTGTTGTCGTGTGCCTCGGTTTAATAGGAGCATGTGTTGGTGGTCAGGAGGTCAGTGCTTGGTCCCCATGAAGAGCAACAGGATGATGGAGCTAAGTTGCTGCACATGTTGGAATGGGGTGAGAGAACTGGGGCAGACCAATAGTGATGGAAACTGAGAGGATGCATGTGCAGGGAAAGGAGGGGGATGGAGCAAGGAATGTGCAGACTAGGGTGGGGCAGAGGGAATAAAGGAAGGAGCAGGCTTTCATCCTGTGCTGATCCTGTGCAGGGCGAAGGACACTGGCTGTCATCACCAAGCTGGACCTGATGGATGCTGGGACAGATGCCATGGATGTGCTAATGGGTCGGGTTATTCCCGTCAAGCTGGGCATCATTGGGGTGGTCAACAGGTCAGTAGTGCTGGATAACAGGGAATATGGGATCTGGCTCAGATTTGGAGTGTCTGATGGCAGAACCCCACTTCCAGTAGGGCAGGACATTCTTGAAGGATGTATTATCTATTGTCTTGGGTGGCATGGTTGGGGGAACAGACGCTTGCTGCAAGACATCACTCCAACTTGTGTAGGTTAGTTTGTTGCTATCATCTCCCTGCTTCCTCTACTAGGAGTCAACATGATATCAACAGCAACAAGAGCATCAGTGAGTCCCTCCAAGATGAGCAGGGCTTCTTGCAGAAGAAGTACCCATCGCTTGCCAACCGAAATGGCACACGTCACCTGGCTAAGACTCTCAATAGGTGAGGGGGTGCCAAGGCACAGCGGTTATTGGTGAATAAAGGAGCTGGATGTTGGGAGGGACTGAGTGAGCAGGAAGGGGCTGGCCAGGATCTGGTGCAGGTATCTGGCTTATCTGTTGTGCGTACAGAAGGCTCCATGCTCTGAACATTGGAACCTTTTGTTGATGGATCTGGTGCTTCAGAAAGTCAGTTTCTCCAACCTTGAGGTCTAGAAACCTTGAAAGTCTAGGCCAGACTGGTCATCCGTGTCAGCAACTACTGAGAATGCTGCTTTATTTCCTTCTCCTCCCTGCCTTCAAGGCTGCTGATGCACCATATTCGTGACTGCCTGCCTGAATTAAAGACCCGGGTGAATGTGCTGACAGCCCAGTACCAGTCTGTGCTACAGAGCTACGGGCAGCCCATTGAGGACAAGAACGCCACCTTGCTTCAGATCATCACCAAATTTGCCACCGAGTACTGCAACACAATTGAGGGCACGGCACGCAACATTGAGACATCCGAGTTGTGAGTGACCTCTCTTGGCAGGGCTGGGATTCACAATGTGGATCAATAAGGGGGACTGTGCACTCTGAAGCTGACCTACTCTCCCTCCCTGTCAGGTGCGGAGGGGCCCGGATGTGCTACATTTTCCATGAGACGTTTGGTCGCACCCTGGAGTCCATTGATCCTCTGGCTGGACTTACAATGCTGGATATCTTGACAGCCATCCGAAATGCCACCGTAAGCCACCATTGTGGAGCTGGGATGTCTCTGAGGCCATTCACCCATTGGCCTCTGCTTTCAGCTTGTTCTCTCTCTCCCATCATCGCATGCCATCTAGAACTCCCAAAATAAATTGGGAGGCACGTTGCCTAAGAGAGCTTGCGTTGCATAGTGGCCCAACGACAAACTGGGGGTCGGGAGGGGGCAGTCATTCTCATACTCTGCTTGTGGGGCTCCCAGCACAGGAATCTGGTTGGTCACAGAACAGGGTGCTGGAAAAGATGGGCCTTTACTGGGATACACCAGGGCTCTTCTTATGTACTTGAGTTCAATTCAAATCTCACCTCTGCCGTTAACTTAGTAGGTGGCCTGAGGCAAGCCACTCTCTGGGCCTCGCCACACACATGCCCTCGGGCAGTCTCTAAGAAAGGGATGATGATATCGGCCCAGACTGCAGCCTTCTCAGGAGGAGTGAGGCACAGGAACACTTGACCTAAAGCGCTATGTACATGCTACATGTCTGTGATTTGGGATGACTCCCTATTCGTGTGTAGAGGGGAAGGCAAAGAGACCCCCAGGCTCTCTTGCTACTTTGATTTTGGGTGGGGGCAGTCTTGAGCCAGCCAAAATGTGTTGTCTAAGTACGCTGAGTGGGTGGAGGCTGCATCATCCTGTGGTAGATGCTCCTGATATTCCAGAGGTAAATGATGAGGTGTGTGTCTCAATTTGGCACTTCTGATACAGAGCTGGAATCCCAGAATAAAGCAACAGTTATGGGGTTTTTTTTTTATTCAACCCTTTTAGTCTAGCAATCTTGTTGCAATATGTCCATGCCATTCTTACTTCTACAGCATCTACTCTCTTCTTTGTGCTTCAGCTAAGGGATCCAGACTTGTAGAAAATCCCTCTTTTTCTTGTAGTCATTCATTTGCAGAGCAACCCCTCTTCCGTGCTTGATAGTGCCATGACAACCTGTCTTCCCAGAAGTTGCTGTAGTAACCGCCTGTCCAAATTGCAGAGTAACTCCTTGCTGTAATGATACGTATCCTCTCCAGACAATGCTGTAATGATACTTTGACCTATTGGTGCAAGAACCTATGCTCTTTCTAAAGGTAAAGGGACCCCTGACAGTTAAGTCCAGTCGCGAACGACTCTGGGCTTGCGATGCTCATCTTGCTTTACAGGCCGAGGGAGCCGGCGTTTGTCTGCTCCGCAGTTTTTCTGGGTCATGTGGCCAGCATGACTAAGCCACTTCTGGTGCAATGGAACACCGACACCAGAGCAGTGCACGGAAACACCAGTTACCTTCCCGCTGGAGCGGTACCTATTAATCTACTTGCACTTTTGGGCATGCTTTTGAACTGCTAGGTTGGCAGGAACTGAGACAGAGCAATGGGAGCTCACCCCGTCCGGGGATTCAAACCACCAACCTTCTGATCGGCAAGCCCAAGGCTCAGTGGTTTAGACCACAGCACCACCCGCGTCCCTATGCTATTTCTCCTACCCCCCAAATCTATAGCAATGTAATAACTGGAGCATTTCCTCTTTCTTTTGGCATACCTATAAAAACCCAGTCTTTTGCCCATGTCAAGGTGGCCTTCTGCTCCTCCTGTTAACTCGGGTCATAAGTGTTGGTGGTTTTGCAGCCAAAATAGAGCCATTGAGAAACAAGGGGGGGGGGCGTGTAACCACTTTCCTGAGGTTTGCATATATAGAGAAAGAGACACAGACATGAATATAAACTAAAAAAAAAAAAAGGGTGGTGAGGGCAGATGCCTGGAACCCTGAACAAGAGCACTTATATGGATACATGGCAACATTTTCTTACAATCCCCACTTATAGAATCATATAATTGTTGAGATGGAAGGTACTATGAGGGTCATCTAGTCCAACCCCTGCAAGGCAGGAATCTTTTGCCCAGTGTGGGGCTCGAACCCACAACCCTGAGATTCCGAGTCTCATGCTTTACTGACTTGTATGAGGCTTTGTAAACCTGAATGTATACTTCTGGCTCCTACTGGAAGCCACACCTCTTCTAATTGAAGCCTGCTTTTTATGTCTGAGTGACCCATCACCCTTCCACTATTTATTTATTTCACAGGCCAGGCCCCCTTGGCTTCTGCCCATGGGCAATTCTAGGACTAGTGCCGTGTCCTGCAAATGGCTGCACTGATTGAGAGTTCATTTCTGGGCCCAGTTCAAGTGCTCATGTTAGTTCTTATAATGTTGAACAACTTAGGCCCCCAATACTTGAAAGACCGCCTCCTTCCTTACAGACCCTCTTCAGTGTCAAGATTGCTGGAGCATCCGTTTGACCCTGTTTCTCCTTCCGAAGGCAGAATGGGGGTGGTGCTGGGCGTGAGCCCGCTGCCAAAGAACAAGCCTCCGCTACCAACATGATTTTTGGAAAGATTCCTCCCTAATCTGGCTAATTGGACAAACTATGAAGCACTCTCTGTGCAAGATATGCAAATAAGCTGAGACTAAATCAGCCACCTAAAAAATTGGAACATTTAAAGGTATTTGAATGGCATTTTGATGTTTTTGCAGAAGTTGTGAACGGAAAAGGAGGAGAGATGACTTCATGTTTTGTTACGATTTTTGCATCTGGCTCTCTCTGCCCTCTTCTGAATAATGAGAAAAAGAGGCATGTGGTGTTTGATAAAAGACTGCTTTGCGGAGGAAAACAGGAGAATTGGATAAAGTATTGGAAAAGGTATTGTCATGAGGAAGCCAATGGACAGTTCACATGGTTAACTGCTGGGTGAAACCAGACACACAGGAAAGCTTCTTTCAGTCCTTTTGCTAGACTTTACAGAAGTATATGGAGATCATGGAGCTGAGCTCAGAGTGCCCGCTCCTCCCCCGGCAGCTACTATCTGCCCCGACTGGAAGCTTCCTGGGTTGGGGGTCTCCACCATTCCTCCCTGACAGGTGCTACTATGCCTGCCCCTCTTCTACCAAGGAGTGGCTGGGTGATATTGACGACCATCTTTTGACGGTGTTCGGTGTTGCGGGAGGAAGAAATGCAACTACTGTGATTTACAGCTCTTTAGACTAAGAAAATTCACAGCTGGCCTTGCTATGATGGAAGGTATGGAGGCAACGAAGAGACTGAATCAAATGGACGCAGCTTGACATAGTGGCACATATCATCATAGGTACATCTGCGCAGAAAAAGATATGTTTATATGGCATCGCAATATAGTGGTACCTCAGTTTAAGAACAGTCTTATTTACGAACAATTCGGTTTACAAATTCCGCAAAACCAGAAGTAGTGTTCCAGTTTGCAAACTTTACCTTGGTCTACAAATGGAAACCAGATGGTGGAAGGGCACCACTGGCGGGAGGCCTCATTAGGGAAAGCGCACCTCGATTTAAGAACGGTTTCGGTTTAAGAACAGACTTCTGGAACGGATTAAGTTTGTAAACCAAGGTACCACTGTATTGGAAATCAATGGCCAGGCTGCTTCCAGAACGTTTTTCTCCTCAAGAGCTACTTCACGCTGCAGTTTGACTCTGTTATCTGTGCGAAGAAAACGTTTGACCTTCAGTAGTGTGAGCAGAGCCAGAGGAGCTGCAATTAATCAGCTAAGCAGGGAAAGAACTGATTTGAACAAGGATGAAAGAAGGTCCAAGCTGAAAAACCACACCAAAATCTGGAAATAAGAACTTACTGAAATACCACTCATGCCATTATTGAATATATATACACTAAGGTTTATTTGATCTATTTGCTGTTTGCAGGGTTGTAAAGGGGCAGCTTATTGGCAGCTACGGAGTGATATCAACTAGAGATTGAGAACGCAGCAATGGGGGTCTATCTTAGACATATCTTGTAAGGAGAGCGGGAAACTGGTTTTGGAAATAGTATTAAATTGAATCATTTTGGTAATGGTTTGTAATAATTTGGAAAATCAATAAAAACAATTGCCCCCCCCCAAAAAAAAAAGATTGGTGGAGCAGTTGGTAGTTAACAGCTTGTGTGTTTGTGGCCTGGGAGAGGGCCTTCTCTGTGGCAGCCCCTAAGTTGTGGAACTCCCTGCCCCACAGAGGAGCATCTGGCATCTTCATTCTACAGCTGCTGGCAAATGCTGGAGATGGAGCTCTTTGCCCTGGCATTTGACACCTGAGCTGTATATTTTCAGGACCCACCCTTTTGTGATTGCATTCTTTTTTTGTAACTGTTAAGCTTTTAAACTGTTTTCAGTGTTGTATTTTAAATTGTTATAACACACCCTGGGACATTAGGGCGAAGGGAGAGATGGTGATGATGATGATGATGATGATGATAAAGTAAAACCAGCTTTATTAGTCCCAACCAAAAATCTTGAAGCAATGTGTAACCTTTCAAGTTGACCAGAGCTCTCTTCAGGCTGGATGTTAAGTACTTTAAGAAGAGGGAGGAAGAGAGACCAATGTTGCTGTGGATGCTGGAAGTCCCGTCTGCCATTTGTAATGTCTAAAAATGAAATGAAGGGGAGTTTTTGCAGAACTGAGCTGCGATTCTTCTGCAAATTTATTTTGGGCTGACCCCGCTTGAATGCAGTGAGAGTCGTTTCTGAGTAAAAGTTCTTGGGTTCTTGGTGCAAAAAAAGGTTTCTGGTTGCAGCAAGGCATGCTGGGACAAAGAAGCCAGTGATTACAATTCCTTTGGAAAATATAAATGCCAGGATTTATTCATATCTTGTCTCTGGTACTAACTGAAACTAGCAGAGCCCTTGTAAGGCAGAAATACCCTTCAGCTGAATATGACTTTTTGGGAGATGCTGCCTGTGGCAACCCATAACTAGGCATTGGTGGGCTCAAATCATGGCCCCTTCTAGCCTCTCGTGCCTTAGTTGGTCAGCTTCCTGCCCAACCTGGGTAGCAGCTTATACTGATGGGGTTTCTCCACCCTGCAGGGACCCCGTCCAGCCCTCTTTGTCCCGGAAGTCTCCTTTGAGCTACTTGTGAAGCGTCAGATCAAGCGCCTGGAGGAGCCAAGCCTTCGCTGTGTGGAGCTGGTGCATGAGGAGCTGCAGCGCATCATCCAGCACTGCTCCACCTACAACACGCAGGTATGGCTTTCCTGACACTAGGGCCATTCCCAATAGCATGGGTGGTTAGAAGGGTTTCAGAACTCCATTTGTTTGGCCTTTTGAACCATCAGAGGTTTTTTGCAGGCATTTGTGATTCTACAGATTAAAACAGGGCCTGTGCATGCATTACATGAAAGTAAACACTCCATGGGGCGTCTGTGTAAAACATTTGCTTCACAAAGGCTCTCCTGCCAACTGTAAGTGGCCTTTGCATTTCCAAAGAGCTCGATGATCTCACAAAGAACTGTGCTCATTTCCAAATACTTTTGGCCTTCTAAAGCAGCACTGAGAAATTTCTAGCCAGCAGGTCCTAATTTTCCAGAGGCTGTCTTTCCCTAAACCACAGCCACCTGCCCCACGCCTCATGTGTGGACATCATGTGTGAGGCAGGTAATTACAACTGCAAAGGAACAACTGAGAACTCTAAAGTGCACTCCCTATTGCTGCTTGGCAAGCAGTCATTTGACTGGCGCTTGCAGAAAGCCCCACTGGGATCAACTTCGAAGTTGGGTCACCTGGTGTCCTGATGATATCAGGTGATAGACAGGTAGCAGCCCCACCACCTGTCAAGATGTCCTACTGTGTAATAGTGGAGCAGTTCATGAGCTGCCCTGTTGGCTAAATCTTGCTCTACAGCTTTAAATTGCTGCACTTCAAACAGAAGAAACAGAGCCTTGCCCTACATGGCTCATTAGAATTGGAAATATTTTGCTCAATCCCATTCTGTAACTGGAATGGTTTGTATATATTGCAAAGAAAGAGAAAATTGCAGCCTGCATCTCCTTTCTCCACACCCTTCCTTACTCTGGAAGCCCTGCTGAGCTTCAGTTCAGAAAGATCATTGGCTGAGCCCACTCCCAGATGCCCCTTTGGAGCATCTTGCCCCAATTTCCTTCCTCTACCTCCACACCTTAGGATTCCTACTTTGTCTTTTATTCCCCTGCTGACTGAGCTGAAGAGGAGGGAAGAGGTGCTTGCCAGAGCCAGGCCAGTTGCTATGGCAACCGTTGCTTTTTTGTAGGTTGCTGCCTGGGTGGTAGCGCCCAAGGCCTAAGCAGCCTTCAGGAGTTGCCTTCCAGGAGAGGCCTTCGCAGCCTGCTGGTGACCTTATTTCAACTGGTCAATTGTAGACAAATACAATGGTACCTCTACTTACCTTCACCTCCGGTTACGTATCCTTAGGGATACGTACGCGGCAAACCCAGAAGTATTTTTCCGGGTTTTGCCATGCATGCATGTGCAGAAGCATTCTACTGCGTCGCATGCATGCGCAGAAGCGGTCCCTCTGGTTGTAGAAACCTCGGGAGCCGACCGGAGCTCCGGAACAGATCCCATCTGCAACCGGAGGTACCACTGTACAATGAAGTGCATTAAGAAGGCGCCACTAATAACATCTTAAGAAGAGGCGGGGGGGGGGAAGCCTCTCATACTTTGAAATCTCTATGGGTACATGACTATCTCAAAATCACTTTGAGTCTTACCTCACAAGGAGAATAATACCCCCCTTAAAAATTATTATTATTATTAATAATAATAATAATAATAATACCCTGCCCATCTGGCTGGGTTTTCCCAGCCACGCTGGACAACTTCCAGCAAAATATTAAAAATACATTAAAACATCAGTCATTAAAAACTTCCCTAAACAGGGCTGCCTTCAGATGTCTTCTAAACATCAGATACAGTAGTTGTTTATTTCTTTGACATCCGATGGGAGGGCGTTCCACAGGGCGGGTGCCACAACCAAGAAGGCCCTCTGCCTGGTTCCCTGTAACTTCGCTTCTTGCAGTGAGGGAACCGCCAGAAGACCCTCGAAGCTGGACCTGAGTGTCCGGGCTGAACCATGGGGGTGGAGACGCTCCTTGAGGTATACTGGGCCGCGGCTGTAAAAGTAAACACCTCCACCATCCCTAATATATTATCACTTTATGTGTGGATTGTAATCATGAGCAACTTTGGAGTGACAACTTTGGTTGAAAGGTACAGTATAAGTAAATCTTCTAATGATTTGTTTAGAAGTTTACCCAGAGTAATGCAGCAAGTCCTGCTTTGAACACACATTTTCAGACATGTGACTGGTAAGTGGCTCCCACTTGGTTACATTCCAGGTCTTAACAATATTCTGTGGGGTTTAGAGACCTTTAGCATTTTCATTCTTTGTAAATGCTCAAACTGGGTGCATATCAATCAACTTGGGAGGCATGGATCATATCCTTCTGGGTTTCACGATACAGAGGAAAGGAAAGCTAGGTGTAGTCGGACATGCACTCTGGACTTTAAGAAAACCAATTTCAAAAAACTGAAGGAACAATTGAGTGAGATTACTTGGCCAGAAATACACAAAGAGAAGGGAGTCTAAGTTACATGTGAGTTTCTAAATGGAGAGATGAGCTTGGGAGTTAAAAAGGCCATGTATAGGAAATGGAAGAAAGGGGAATCACAAAGGAGGAGGAGTATACATGAGTAACCAACAGTTGCAGGGTGCAAGTCAGGCTGGCTAAAGCTCTGATGAACTCAGGCTTGCAAGAGAGGTTAAAAAATAATAAAGGTTTCTTTAGCTATGTACGAAGCAGAGGAAGAACAAGTAAGTGGAAGGTCCTCTACATGGAGTAACAAAGGCGGAGTAATGCTATTAAGTGACAAAGCGAAGGCAGAACTAACTATTCGACACCTACTTTGCCTCTGCCTTCACCCAAAAGGAAAGTGATGCCTAACCTGGTGTTAAGAGAATAAATAATGTAAGGGGAGGGCTATGGTCCAAGATAGGAAAAGAGGTAGTAAGTGAACACCTAGCTACTTTAAATGAATTTGAATCTCCAGGGCCTGATGAGCTGCATCCAAGGGTACTAAAGGAGCTCGTGGGTGTAATCTCAGAGCCTCAGAGAATTTGTGGAGAACAGGTGAGGTCCCTGCAGACTGGAGGTGGGCAAATGTTGTCCCCATCTTCAAAAGGGAAGAAAAGTAGACCCAGGTAACTACCAACTGGTGAGCTTGACATCAATACCAGGACAGGTCCTAGAACAGATAATTCAACATTTGGTCTGTGAGCACTTAGAAAAAGATGCTGTGATTACTAAGACCCAGCATGGATTTTTCAAAATATAAGTCATTTCACAGTCAGACAAACCTCTTTTTTTGGGGGGGGGGGTGGAGTAAGCTTGGTCGATCAGAGGAATGTTGTGGACATAGTGTATATTGATTTCAGTAAGACTTTTTACAAAGTTCCCCCATGATATTCTTGCAAGCAAGCTGGTAGAATGTGAAGTGAATGAGGTAACTGGTGGATTTGTAGCTGGTTGGCAGACCGAACCCAAAGAGTACTCATTAATGGTTTCTCTTCATCCTGGGGGGAAAAGACAAGTGGGGTGCCACAGGGTTCTGTCCTGGGTCCATCGTTGTTCAATATCTTTTTTAATGACTTGAGTGAAGGAATTGAGGGGACGCTTATCAAATCTGCAGATGACACCAAACTGGGAGAGGTAGCTAATTCTGTAGAAAACAGAGTAAGAATTTAAGATGACCTTAACAGATTGGAGAACTCGGCCCAAGCTAACAATGAATTTCAAGAGGGACAAATGTAAGGTTCTTCACTTACGCAGGAAGAACCAGCTACACAAATATAAGATAGGGGACACTTGGCTTGCCAGAAGTACATGTGAAAGGATCTATGGGTCTTGGTGGACCACAAGCTAACATGAGTCAACAGTGTGATGCAACAGTAAAAAAAGCTAATGCTATTTTAGAACGCATCATAGAATGATAGAACTGTGGAGCTGGAAGGGACCCTTAGGGTCATCTAGTACAACACTCTGCAATGTGGGAATATGCAGTTGTCCCATTTGGGGCTCAAACCTGCAACCTTGACATTATCAGCACCATGCTCTAACCCAGTGTTTCCCAACCTTGTGCCTCCAGCTGTTTTTGAACTACAACTCCCATCATCCCTGACTAGCAAGACCAGTGGCAAGGGATGATGGGAATTGTAGTCCAAAAACAGCTGGAGGCACAAGGTTGGGAAACACTGCTCTAACCAATTCCAGGCAGTATAGTGTCAATATCAAGGGAAGTAATAGTACTACTCTATTCTGCCTTGGTCAGACCACACCTGGAATTCTGTGTCCAATTCTGGGCACCATAATTTAAGGAGGATGTTGACAAGCTTCTTGGATGGCAACCAAGATGAACCAGCCTGATGAGGAACAGTTGAAGGAGCTGGGTATGTTTAGCCTGGAAAAGAGGAGACTGAGAGGAAATATGATAGTCATCTTCAAATACCTTAAGGGCTGTCACATGGAAGAGGGAACAAGCTTGTTTTCTCCTGCTCTGGAAGGTAGGACTGGAACCACTGGCTTCAAGTTACTAGAAAGAAGATTCCGGCTAAACATAAGGAAGAACTTTGTGACAGCAAGAGCTGTTTGACAGTGGAACAGTCTCATTTGGGAGGTTGTGGACTCTCCTTCCTTGGTGGATGGCCGTCTGTCATGGATGCTTTAGCTGTGATTTCTGCATTGCAGGGGGTTGGACTAGATGACCCTTGGGTCCCTTCCGGCTCTATGATTCTGGATTATGCTGGAAATACTGAAATAAGTGAGAAGCTGGCCTCATAACATTGTCTTTCTTCCCATATTGTTGATGGTTTTGCCATAAAATCATTTTTTCATCATACAATGATGCAAATAAGTAATGCAGTTTTTAAAAACTTTTCCTACAAGTTGTTGTTGGTTCATGTTGCTTCGCATAAGCTGATGGTGCAAAATAAACAAAAGTCAGGTTCCTGCCTTCCATAAGCTTATAGTCTGAATTCCAATGGCTGGGGAGCGAACAAAGTTGGACTATTTATGGGAAATGCTTTTTATAAAGATTTTTCCTTATTATATCCTGTGCTGTGCTTGTTGTTTTTTTTAATGTATCTTTTGTGTGTATTAGCAGTACAATGGTATTTCAATTGGTGTCTTTGTAAGCTTCATTGGCAAACAAATTGTAGAGCCAAAAGGTAGGTCTTTAAAAAAATAATGTCCAAATGCTTCTCTCAATTCCTCCTCACCCCTTTCTCAGGAGCTGTTGCGTTTCCCTAAGTTGCATGAGGCGATTGTGGAGGTGGTGACGGGAGTCCTTCGCAGGAGGCTGCCCATCACAAATGAGATGGTAATGATGGTTGTTTCTTCAGAGAATGGAGGAGTGGAGGCTGGTTCCTGTTCCACATTTGGGGCCAAATGTTCCAACAGCCAATGCCTTTTCTCCTAGGTGCACAATCTGGTTGCAATTGAACTGGCCTACATTAACACCAAGCACCCAGACTTCATTGACACAGCTCTCGTTTCTGCCTCAGTGAGCACTTCTAAGGTATGACCCAACCACTACCACCCTTTCTACTGCCTTGACGCCTGCCCTAAGAATAACCCCACAGCCCACTCTCACATTTATTCCCTTCTCAGACTGAATCTGTTCCAGATGGTGCCCGGCGATGGAAAAGTGAAAAAGCGGAAGAACCTAGTGCAGATGACAGACCCAAGGGGTCCTCACAGACCTCCGTCTATTCCAGCCCTAGTCGGTCCCATGCAGTCAACCTGCTAGACACGGTCAGCTGTGCGGGAACCTGGAAGTACAGGGTTGGTGAGGTGGAGAGGTGGGTTGGTGACCTAGAGGCAAGAACATTAATTGAAAAGAGGACATTACTGGCTTGAGGACATCCTCTTTGGGTTCTGGGGAGGGTCCAGTGGGGCCTTGTTGAGGTCGTCTGGCCTAACAGCTGATGTGTGGGGTAGCACAGCAGCTGCTTACCCGCATGTCAGCTAAGCAAGCCCCGCTGCCCCCCCCCCCAAGCTCTTGTGAACTGGAGGGACTGTGGGGCTTGTTGAGCAGCTCAGCTGCCCCCACTGCTCCTCCAGGGTGTTCCCAATATACACAGTTTCGGTTACATGCAGGGAGGCCTGTAATGTAACCCTCACATAATTTGGGAGTTGCCTGTACAGATTACCTGTTCTCTGCCCACCCCATGCAATATGCTATATCTTGTCTCACTGATCTTGGCCAAGTGCGTAGAAACTGTTCCACCAGCTCTGCTATCACCACCACCTCTGGCAATTTCCTCTCACAGTAGTCTTCCCTGACTTTCCCTAGCCCATGCCTGCTACACGCAAACTGAGCCAACGTGAACAGCGAGACTGTGAGGTCATCCGCCGTCTTATCAAGTCCTATTTCCTCATTGTGCGCAAAAGCATACAAGACAGGTAACTTCAAGTTGGCAAGGGATTTAGCATGGGCACATATGGGCCAGATGTGTCCAGTTGTGAGAGCATCTGGGTTTGGGATTCTTTTGTACAAAGTGAATGTTCCCTACTTGGGGGAGGGGGGGGGATTCCTTAGGAGTTGAGAAAGGAGCATGCAAAGTACTGGGAGATAGCACAAGATGTCTGTGTCCTTCATACGTACACTGTAGATTTGGATTTCTTCATGATCTTTGTGTATGTGGGTAAATTAAAGATTCCCACCCTCTTCGCTACTCAGAATTACTAAAATATTCCAACTTCTACAGAAGTGACTATTGCAACCAGTTCACAGCTCAATACTTTTTGAATAAGAAATGATGTAATTGGGTAAGTAGCAGCTGTTGGTCCAGGGGGTCACCTAAAGAGGTGATGGATCAACCTAGCCCTGTAGGGCCAGCAGGGGAGGTAAGGTTGGGGCAAGAAGGGAATTGTGGCCTAGCAAGGTAAGCCTCGGATGTCTGCAAGATATCACAAGCTGTATAATATATCTTATTTCCCCCTGTAGTGTCCCCAAAACAGTGATGCACTTCCTGGTGAACTACGTCAAAGACCACCTTCAGAGTGAACTCGTGGGCCAGTTGTACAAGCCACAGCTCCTTGACACGTTGCTGACAGAGTCCGAGGACATGGCTCAGCAGCGCAATGAGGCTGCCAATATGCTCAAGGTGAGGGGAGGAGGGCAAGGCTCCTTGGACAGACTTTAGGAGCTACTGACAGGAGATGGGGAAAGTTCTCTCTGCCTCAGCAGCAGTTTCTTACTTTTAGGTTTCTCAAATGCTGAAAGAACTGCACTGCTTCTCTGACTTTTGAAAACTTCTAAAAGCCTATATCCAGGATAACTGACTCTTCACAAATGAAACCCTGCGGCAAGTCCCCTTGCCTTCAGAGTCAGACTAGCGCCCATGCTCTGGCACCACTACCTTGAAAGCCCAGCCCGTTTGGGTTGAAAGATGGCATTAGAACATCTATTAATCACTCAGCAAGGTCTTTTCTTCTCTTATAGGCATTGCAAAAAGCCAGCCAAACTATCTCAGAAATCCGTGAGACTCAGCTCTGGTGAGAGGAACCCACTGCTTCCGATGGCTCCAACCCACTGAGTACCATTCACCCAGAGCCACGCCAGCCTTCATTTCTGAGCCTTCTGGTGCTGTTTCCCAGTTGGAGCGGAGAGGTCTTGAGCCCTCTTTGGTTCTGGCCCAGAGCAAGAGCCTGTCTAGTTAAGCATTTGGCTGGTAACACTATGGAGCCAGCATCTCTGTGCTGAACTGAAGCCTGGTCCTCATCCACTGCCTCGTTGGTCATTCATGCATTTCCAGCCTTGCTAGTCCAGTCGGTATTAAATTACTGTTTTTGTCCACATTTTGAATTCCTTCTCTCCACAGCTGTATCCTTGAGTCATTGCTGGTTTGGCCAGTCTACATTCTTGGCAGCTTTTGTCCTAAGTGCAGGAGAGCTTTCTTCCATCCCCAAATGTTGGTGCATTTGCTAAAAATATGAAGTGAAGCAATTTGTTTATGTGTGTCTGCCTGAGCACTAAGCAGGCAGTGGTGTGTATGTGGATCTGCTGCTGAATGTCTTTATTCTTCATTACTGCCCTGAAAGTGGTTGATGCTGGCTAGGCAGAGAAATGGGCACAGGTAGCTTTGAAGACGCTCACAACTATAGAGGTGGGACATCAACTGTTGCAGAGCAGATGATGATAAGAGAGTTGCTGCAGAGGGAGATCTAGCCTTACCTTTTCCCAGGAGTTGTGTGCAATAGTGCCACATATTTGGGGGCACGATCCCAGTCCTAGTTGGCAGGAAAGGGGAGGCACAACTTCTACACAACCCCAAGTTTGCATGCACCTCTGAGCCACGTAGGACCCAGGCTTCACCTGCTAGTTTCCTGGAATAAACTTGTGTACTGTTACAAATGTGCTGATGGTTTTTATTTGTATGTATGGTGTGCAAAGAGGCTGAGAAGAAAGAGCTTGGTTAAAAATGAGTTCTAAATTAAGACAAAAGACTGAAAGTCTCAACACTCACATAGCTTATTTCTAGTCACAAGGATTAGAAAGGTTAAACAAAAGGTGACTTGCCCTCTAACAGTAGTCAGTACTCTATGGCTACCTGTCATACTGAATTTATGGTAAACGTAGAGCTTTGGAGAAAGCCTGCTGTTTCTGTGGTGCTCCTGCTGCCCTGGCAGGCTCTTGTGAATTATGCACATCTCCTCTACACTCTGAAACGGCATACGCCAGGTGGGAAAACACTACCAGCTCCAGAGAGCACTAGGCTGGTTTATGGAACAAGGAGGAACTCTGCTGCAGGACCAACACTCTGTTTCCCATCCCTCCCCCCAAAATGCCCAGTAATCTTAAAATAACACACAAGACATCTTCCTTCACACAGCAAGGACATTTGGTCAATTTATGAAGCATCAAATATACAGTTTCTTATGTACAAAGTGGACCAGAGGTGAGGGGGTGGGAGACAGCAAGAAACAGAAAAAAAATGCAGTCAGTTTGGAGTCTTCCAGCCATGAATTCTGGGAGAAAGGGCAGAGAGTGGCCCATGCTGCAGAAAATACATGGGCTGGAGCCCACCCACCCCCTCCTCTCTTAAGAGGTTGCTATTTATAATATATAGTATATACACAGGAATCTCTGTACAGCAACAAACCCAACACAGGAAGTGCAGTGCAGGGCAGGGATAAAGTGCATGCTGGGGGGAGGGCAAAGGGTGGGAAGATCTGATATGGAGAATGGGGGGAGGGAGGGAAGGAAGGAAGGAAGGAGAAGGGAGCCCAGACCCCGCAGGATGGAACTGGGAGCAACCACAGCAGGGCGAAAACCACCACCACCTACTTGCGGTACAGGCAGGACTCCTGAGTTCCTTCAAGGCTGTGGAGTCAATTAGCGGAGGATGGAGAAGCTGAGGAATGGAGGCTGAGAGTCAGTGAGCCTCCTAAAACCCTCCATTAACTGGTCCTCTGATTATTTTCCCCCATCCTCCAAAGAGCTAGAGGCCAGAAATCCTGCCTGCTTTTGTTGAGCAGTTATTCCTAAAACTGGTTGAGGTGACCCACTGGCATGACTTGAGGAAACTCACGTGTAGAGTGCAGCAACAATTAGGTTTATTAAATAATTCTGGTTCCTGTAAGGTTCCAGCTTTTGCTGCCTCTGAAGCCGGGTCCTTCTGCTCACACACTGCAGAAAGAAGAGCCTGCCTTCAGAGAGGGTCAGCCATTGCCCGTCACTACTCTGGCTGGGCCTCCACTTTTCTATTTAGAAAAATAGTGTGCTTCTACTATCAGAAGCACCACTTTAAAATGTAAAATAATTTCTTCCACCAACATTCATAGCATCTCCTTAAAAATATACAGACGAGGCACTGTAACTTTTATGTTTTGAAATCATCCTCTGGCACCCTTGAGCCTACCTCCATATCCCTTTGCCCGGAGTCCTGTCTCCACACGGACTAGACTGGGGAGGGTAGTGGCTCAAGGTAATGTCTTTGGGGAAGGGAGAGTGAGAGGAAAGGTTAGGCATGAATGGGCTCCATTAGCTTGGTTTGGGACAGGAAAAACCAGATCCCACCTTTTTCTAGAAGCAAAGGAATGAGGAAGTAGGGGGTTAAAGTGCATCTAAGCTCCCAAGGAACCGGTGTGTGTGGCAGGTGGTAGTGTCTCTCCCCTATTGGTAGGCAGAGAAACACTCTAGGATAAAAGAACAAACTGGGTGGGGGGAGAGAATTACACCCCACCCTCCACTCCTATATTCCTCTCTATGCAGTTCAGTGAGGGAATATATCCAGAGAATATATAACACCCCCCACCCTTTTAAAATGTTTTCAGTGCAAACCCCTTGATAGGGGTGGGAAGGGAGTAAGAATAGCCCTTTGTGAATAAGAACTGAGAGGGCAAGACAGATTCCTTCCCAAGTTCCCCCAAAATCCTGATGATCTGCCCTGCTCTACATAGTATCTTCCTTCCTTCCTTCCTTCCTTCCTTCCTTCCTTCCTTCCTTGTAAACAGCAGAAACTCATAAACTCTGTGCAAACTAAAAAGGAGAGCCTCCTTTCTGCAAAATGCCAAGGAGCACCAAAGGCCCCGTCTCCATTCCCTCCTACAGAAGAAGCCAACAGGCAGAGAAGTGGAAAAGGCTACTTTATAAAACTATGAAAAACTATCCTTCAGAAAGATAAAACCCCTGGCGACCACCACAGATGCCACCAAGCCGGGGGGGGGGGGGGAGAGAAAGCATGCTGGAAGCACCCAGGCAGCAAAACATTAAAAGGCTGGGGGAGGGGGAGGGGAGAGAAGCAACCTGCAGGCCCCGTGCCAGGACACACTGGGCCACAGAGCGCAACGAGGCGCTTGCAGTGGGAAGCAAGGGATCTGCCTGCAGCTGCCCTGCCTTGCTGACTCTTCTCTCCGCCCCCCACCCCTGCGCTTGGTACAAACAGGAACACCTGGGCAAGGGAGGCATTGCTCCCACCTGCAAAAAAAGAAAAAAGTGCCAGACCCTGTTGGCATAGAGCAGGGCTTCTCTTCCATGCAACTACTACATGCTTAAGTCAAGCCCAGGAGCCCACACAGCTCAAAAAAAGAGAGGCTGGTAACTATTTTTGCCCCTCTTTGTATAGCTGAGAGTTACTACATTCCCATCTTCAATTGACTGGGGATGTTCAGGGCTGAGCCCTGAGAAACTAATGGAAATAGTGCTTTAGATGGACTGAACATTGCTTTTTTAAAAAGTAAGTCATGCTAGAGACAGCTTTCAGAACTGCTGTTGGGGTAGAAGAACCATTGGCCTGGCTGCGTGTGTATGGCCCACCTAACGGTGGCTGGGAGTAGGGCAGTAGCAGCTTCTCCAGCAGACTCATCATCACAATGCTTATCAGGGCAGCCTGAAAGAAGTGGCAGAGAAGCAGTTCCTAGGTTGTGTGAACTGGGCCTCAGCCAGTTCCTTTAAACACTCAATCGAGAGTTCAATACAGTAGCAAAGCTTGCTTAGTCTTTTGTGGCATCAAATCCCAAGTGGGGAATTGGCTGCAAACAAAACTGTTGGACTAGAACAGGGTTTCCCAAACTTGGGTCACCAGCCATTATTGGACTACAACTCCCATCATCCCTATTTTCTGGGCCTGCTAGCTAGGAATGATGGAAGTTGTGGTCCAACAACACCTGGAGACCCAAGTTTGGGAAACCCTGCTCTGGAACATACCCACCTTTAATTTGCTGCTCTGGCCATCTGCTACCGTTCATTCACAGCTGCTATTAAAAACTGGAGCAGACAGATATTTTAAGTTAGGCGGGGAGTGGGGAGCAAGAGGCTCTCCTTCGGTCTTCCTTCTGAGCTGAAAGCAATGCTCTTCGGGCAGGTCTGATAAATGGCCACCTGCTATGTAAACAAGACACACGGAAGGCAGCCATGGGGGACTGCCTGCTACTTGGCTAACATTTCACGGAGACTTGGTGCAGGTGGGCAAATGCTGGTGCACAGTCCAACGCCAGGAGCAAAAGAGGTATCAGTCATTCGAGAGAGTGGGATCGTGCAAAAGTGCAAGTTCCACTCTACAGCTTATTCTTATGCCTTCAAAACTGCCACACTGCACAAGTTGTCCCTGGCACTAGCATGTCTGACTTGCTTTGCACAAAAACAGCAGATGGTGCAATTAAACTGTTCCTGGACTGTTCCACTTTGAACTGCAAGGGGAAACTGCACTGTCAAATCCCCCCCCCCCCGCACACACAGCTAGCGTATCAGGGAAGAGAGGTTGGAATCCGCCCTGGCACCTGGTTTTTTAGACCGCCCAGAAACACTTTTACTGCTTCGCATGCTGTTTGCATGAATGAGGTATACATACACCATACCATCTCCATCTGTAGCACATTTAGGGAAGAGTCCAAGGGGAAACACTCTGCGTGGCAACAGATCACAATGGCTGCACAAATGCAGAAGAGTTTTCCCCTCTCGCACCTCATGTTTTCAACGTCTCTGAAAAGTTGCCGCATAGTCCTCAGACACCCCATTTTCTGACCAGAAAGGGGGAGGGGTGACACGAAGGGAACAGAGAAGCCCAAGTGCTAAGTGGCGCCACCCTCAGGCCACAAGTGGGGTTGCAGATCCCAATTTCTTCCTTTCCGAGGCATTGGTTGGAAGGATGCCCTCTCTCAGTTCTGATCCTAGGAAAAAGAGGGAGGGGGTATGGAGTGGGGAGGAAGAAGGGGAATGGCCAAAAAGGTCTAGACACCCACTGGCCCCCACCCCTCCTGACCACCTCACAGCTGTGATGGGAGAAGCCCCGAGCTCCGATATTTATATATTTATAACCTATCAACTCCGTGGTGGCGGTGTTCCTCACACGACGGTGCTGATTCTGTTCACCGGCTTCTGTTTCGGGTTGGGGGGCCCTTGGGAGGGCATGGCTTGAGGGCCCCCCTGGTGCATGGAGATGTGCTGGGGCAGGGGGGAGGTAGGGGCAGCTGGAGAGTGGGGACTGAGGGGCGTGTGAGGGGACGGAGGCGGGAGGGGTGGGTAGGAAGGGTGTGGGGGGATGGGGGAATGGGGAGGGGGCATGGGAGGCTGGCCGTGGTGCTGCTGAGCCGGGTGCGCAGGGTGGCCGTGGTGTCCAGGGTAGGGCCCCATGCTGGGGGGCGGAGGCGGCCGCTGCATGAGCTGGGCAGGGTGGTGGCTGAAGATAAAGTGCTTTGGGGCCTGGGGCCTATGCAGGGTGTGCTGCCCACTGACCCCCGACTGATGCAGCTGCTGGGGGTAAGTGTGGGCCAGGGCATGCTGGGGGGCAGGGCTGTAAAGGGGCAGCGGCGAGGTGGGCTGGCGCCCATGGAGGAAAGGGGGGTGCTGGGAGGCAGCGGCGGCAGCAGCCATCTGGTGGGCGCGTTTCTGCTGGACGGGCCGGCCGAGGGTGTAGTGGTGGTGAGGCTGTGGGGTGGGGAAAGCGGGGACGGCCTGCTTCTGTGGTGGGGCGGAGAGCGGGGGCTGCTGGGAGTGGTGGTAGCGCTGGACCTGGGGAGGCAGGGGGTTGGAGGGCAGGGCTAGTGGGGGTGGGGGTGGGGCCGGCTGCTGGGGAGGAGGGGGCTGCTGGGGGTAGGGAGGCGGGGGCTGAGCCGAGGGGCCGTGGCAGTACTGGGCATGGAGAGCCTGCAGCTTGGACTGGCTGCCATCCGGGAGGGAGGGGTGGCTGTGGTGAGGGTGGTGGTGGTGAGAGGAGGAGGCCGAGGAGGAGGAGGCGGAGGCCTGGCCAGGGGGCGTCTGAAAGGGGCCCTTCCCACGCTTGCTGCCGAAAAGGGAGCCCAGGAAAGACGAGGAGTTTGAGGGGGGCCGAGGCTGGGGCTTGTACTCCTCGGGAGGGGGAGGCGGTGGCACTCTCTGGTGGGGGCGTGGGCTGCTAATAATAGACCCCTGAAGGGATGTAGGTGGGTGGAGAAACAGGAAGAAAGAGGGAAAGGAAGCAGAAAGGAGAAAGAGAGACACACACAGAGAGAAAGATGGGGTATTAGACAACTGGCTCCTATAATTCCCCCACATCTATGGGGCTAGGACTTGATACTCAAAGATGGCCATACTTTTCTGCCTGCCTGAAGAAGGGTTGGCTTTAACTAAAAGTAATTCAGACTGGGACGAGTCCGCCAACTCTTCTGCACCAAAGAAATGACTTCCCACATCCCTTAAACCTCTGTGTCTTCCTCTGCTAAGAGTGGAAGTAAATGCGAAAGAGAGAAAGAAAGAGAGAACAGAGAGGCTGCAAGGCAGAGAGTGGGAAGGCTTGGGGAAACTCCACCTGTGTCCCTCCCCACCCTCAATCTCTGGCTCCCTTTCCTCCTCCTCCTCCTCCTCCTCCTTCAGCCCACTTACTTCAATTGTGCTGTCCAAGGATCCCACGCTGTTACGGCGGCCCCGCTTGCCTGCAACAGAGCAGGGGTTAGCCAGACCTGAACTCCACCCTGCCCCTCCCTTACAGCCAACACTCCCACTTTGGAGGGGAGGGAAAAAGGCAGCCCAGGCCAAGAGCCCCCAGCCATCCCACAACCCAATCCCACAAAGCACAGCAACAGAGCAGAGGAAGAGTTAGCAGAAGACAGGACCTAAAATACAGAGAGAGTCTCCTCCCCTCTCCCACTTCAGTCAGATGCAGCGTGGCCATGGTCTTACGGGCCTGTAGGAAGCAGGGGGCCTCTTCTGCTCTTGTGTCATTATCTGTGTCAATGTATGCCCTTGGCAGTGTCCTGCCCCCTTTTTAACACACACACACACACACACACACACACACACACACACACACACACTGGGTTTCTTCAGGCACTTCCAAGCTGTTATTTTAGGTGGGATTCAGTCACAGACCACTGCATTTGAGCTGCGCAATTATAGCTGAGTGAGAGGTCTTGTGCAACAAACCCATTTCCTGAAAAGTTCAGACTTTAGCAGTAAGGGAAGTGATAGGAAAATGTGTGGGGTAGCACTTTGCTTTGATGCAATGTCATCTAACCTCTCAAGATGGGATAGGCAGCATTAAGCAATAATCTCCCTGTGAACAAATCAGAATGCTCAATAAGCACCCTTCCTCACAATCAGGTTGGCTCCAAAAAGCAAGAGAGAGACACATCCATCCACCAAAAGCACTGAGTCACCAGCAAACAGCAGCCACCCAACCAACACTACGAATCCCAAATCCCAGGGCTCAATGTTTTTTAGTCAGATTTGTGGATTAGAATTAAAATCATGGTGGATGAAACATTATCCATACGTTACATGTTCTTTTTAGCCAGTAGAGGGAGCCACAATAATTACATTCTAGAGATGGGCTGATTTCTGGAGTGGAACCAAAATCAAGCAAAGTTTGAGAAGAACTGAGCTTTTTTAAAAAAATCTGGATGCCACCAAAACATCCATGTGAAAGACAGTGAGTCTTCAGTGGAATCAAGTGTCAAAGGCTTTTCTGGTAACCCCCTGCTCCAGTGCATTGCAAGTGGCACTGTGTGGTCGACATCAGGAAATAAAAACTAGCATGCCAAGGAGAAGGTTCAGCCTAGACTTCTCCATGGCCTGCCATTTTCCTACACGTAGGGATTTTACTTCTTCATTCAAATAAGCAACTGCCACATCTAAACCCTGAAGTGGTAGTCTCGAAAAATGCCCTACCAGAAAACTGGTATGAAGTGGCCCAAAGTCTGGAATCTACAAAAAAGGAACCCAAAATGGCTCACGAAGCTTTACTAGAGGCATGCAAAGGCCTCTAACACACTGGGGGGGGGGGCGGTCAGTGATGTCATCCCTCAAGGATGCCTGGCAAAGCCTGGCATGCTAGAAAAATCCCAAGACCTGTCACAAATTTAATTTCCTGTGGAATCTAGTGATGTTTCTTTTAAAGTTCTCATCAGCATAAACCCAGAAATTCCTTCCTTATCTTCATCCCAGCCCGAAGCCCACTAGGCTCTCCCCTCCTGGAGCCATGGAAGTCCTGACCCCCAGCCCCTCACCAGCGTCAGAGAGGTCCCGAAGGGAGCTGCTGAGGGCACTCCGCTTCAGCCCTTCTCCCACAGTGTAGGCATCCTCCAGGCTACTGCGAGTCAGGGTCCCATTCACTGCATCCTTGGGCCCAGATGAGGGGGAGGCATTGGGGCGCATCACTCCTTTTTGCTTCTCTAGCTCCGCTGTGTGTAGAAAAAAAAGAGAGAGGCAGTGAGATTTGGGGGCCATTCTGCTGGATGCTTCTCAGCCCTCCCCGACAAACAGGACTTGCTTCCAGTTTACACCAAAGGAGTTTACAAGTGATGCTTGGAAATAATAAACAAAAATCATGAAACATTTGCAGGGTTTTATCTGAAACAGGGGAAGAGAACCAGCAGCCCTTGAAATGTTGTTGGACTACAATACCCATCATCCCTGAACAGTGGGAGGCATCTAAAGAAACTGGTGTGGCTGCATAAGCAGCTTACAGATGGGCTGAGATGTAAGAAGGGCATGTATAAGAAATGGAAAATCACAAAGGTGGCGCCTTCCCTGTGGAAAACCCTCCCTTCAGATGTCAAGGAGATAAAGAACTATACAACTTTTAGAAGACATCTGAAGGCAGCCCTGTATTGGGAGGTTTTTAATGTTTGATGCTTTTTATGTTTTATATATTCTGTAAGCTGCCCAGATTGGCTGGGGAAAGCCAGCCAGATGGGTGGGGTATTAATAATAATAATAATAATAATAATAATAATAATAATAATAATAATAACAACAACAACAACAACAACCCATTTTCATATCCATTTCCATAGCAATGAGGACTAGAATCATTTAAGTATTGTGTAATGCACACAGTTCTGCTCTCAAACCCTCTTCTCACCCCCCCTTGGCTTATTACAAACCTCAATTCAGGCTAGCCTAGCAGCCTCACAATTATTTGAGTCAGGGCTTCTTTTCAAAAAATGGAAAGTGTTGCTTCCCATGAATTTCTGTTTGAAAAATGGATTGAAGGGTATTCAGTGAGTAAGATGACTCTTCCCACCGGACTGGATAGGCAGGGCCTTTCAAATCTTTTGCCTCCTCTTCCAGGGGAGGAGCCATCCTGCCCCCCAGAACTAACTGGCAGAGTTGATAATGTCATCCCACCCACCCCCCGCAAGATAAGCACAGCCATGGTGACGATGCCCAGCACAAAAACCTATGCCAAAACAGACACAGTTTGCATTTGGAAATTACATAGCACAACACTTATACTCTCATTCAAACCAAGACAGCAAAAATATGTGAATTCACACTCCAAAAGAGAATGAAGGGGATATAAGGAATGAAGCACCACTTCTTGGTTTCTCTGAAAATCTGAATTAAATTTGGACATGGAAGAAGAGTCTGGACATAACACAAATTATTGTGATGAAAAATGCTGAGCTGTGGATCAGAGGACAAGGCCCCCAACTCTGAAACCCAATGAGCCAAAGTAATGGCTACTAGGAAAACAATTTTCAACGTTAAAAAAATTGGATTAGGAACTAAGGGGTCAAAAGGCACACTCATGAAAGCTGTAAGAACCCAATTTAAATTCCAAGAAAGGAATCGATATATGACCAGGGTGCAGGACAAATAAACCCCCTGAGGAAACATTTAAACATCAGGTGGGAAGACAACAAATCCCTATCCAGACAAGGAAAAAACACTGCTAAGGGAGGCCACTTGTCTTTTGATGGTGATGGTGCTAAGTCCCTTATTTATCCCTTCCTGAAGAAATGGAAGAAAATCATGAATGTCATGCGAGAGAGGACCCACCCCAGACCAGGAACACCAAGACAGGTAAGACTTCCAGGTAGAGCAGTAAATACATTTTGGTTGATGCCCTTCTGGAAGCCAGTAAAATCCAGTGAGGTCAACCAGATCCTTTCAGCCTCCAAGCAGTCAGGTGGAAGAGGTCTGGGTGAGGATGGAACACTGGACCCTAACTGAGAAGATCCATGTACCAACAGATTCAGCAGATCTGGAAACCTTGGAGACCTGAGCTAAAATGGAGCTATAAAAATCACCTCTGCCCAAAAGGACTGAATCCTGATAAGAGGAGAAAGAACTTGCCTAATATACACCAGTACATTCAGCTAACAATACTCCTGAATGTTTTAGTACCAGCTTCTCTAGCTAAATAAGCTTCTCAACCTCTGCACAGTGGCAGGATCCTGCCATGCCATGGGGGCCAATGCAGTGCCAGCCATCTCCATACTTGAACTACCATTTGAAAGGATGTAATGGACTACTAGAAAGCTTGGAGGTTGCTGTTCCTCTTAATTAGGCAACAGAAGGAGGAAAGCATCTTCTTGTCCTTCATTCTATTTAAAAAATCTTCAAAACTCTCCAAAGGAACTATCTGTCAAAGAAAGGAATGAGGAAAATTTATTTTGCATTAATAATGTACACTTTATTTAACTGAACTGTCAACATGTAGGCAGAAAAAACAGACTAGCATATTGAGGTTGTATCTACCCTCATGCATAAGCCATAGCCAAGTTACACATACTGTACAGAAAACTACATGGAGTGTATTTCAGGGGTTGCTTAAGACAATGAGTTGAAAACTGTGAAAAGAGAGGCAACTATATATATATATTTAATAGTTAAGGAAGAAGCCTCTTGAAACTCAAAAAATGACAAGCTCATCTTGTCATTTCATCCAGCAGGGTAATTCCTCTAGGGAACTCCTAAATATCCTCATGAGGTAATTAAATAAATATCATCATTTCAGACTGTAGCTATTTAGAAGGACCAATTGTGCTTGTAAATGCCTCCACACAGAACAGGGGTTAGGGTTAGGGTTAGGGTTACACTCAAGTCATACATAAATTTTACAAAACAAACAAGTTACCCAATTGGGGGGGGGGGGGCTTTTGAATCTCATTAAAAAAAACCCTGAGGGAATTAGTGATGAGGGGAATAATGAAAAGGAAAGCTAAAACAACTTACTGGGAAAATCCCACTCAGTCTTGCAAAACACAACTGAAGGCTTATAGAAAAAGCACTGTAGCTGTTTTGGCAGAAGGAAAAGATATTTAACACCCGTAGCCAGGGAGCAGGCTGAGGGTTCAACAGGCTGGTCCTCAGTAAGCTGAAAAATTGGGCTGGCTTTTGCCAAGAAAGGGCTGTGAGGGGGGGGGGATTCACTCCTGGAGGAGCTTAAAAGAGGAGATAGGCTATTTGGTGGAAATCTGTGGGATCTCCTCATTTTATGACTTTTAGATCTCCCTTCTGTGTTTGCTATGAGGAAGGGAGTCTTTAATCTCTTTGTCAATGCAGGAGTGTACCCATGAGAGGAAAAACCCCATGGCAGAAAACATGGGCTTTGAGACCTGTGAGATCTGCCCCCTTCATGTCTCTTAGGTAAGGACCCCTGACCATTAGGTCCAGTCGTGTTCGACTCTGGGGTTGCAGCGCTCATCTCGCTTTATTGGCCAAGGAAGCCGGCATACAGCTTCCGGGTCATGTGGCCAGCATGGCTAAGCCGCTTCTGGCGAACCAGAGAAGCACACGGAAACACCGTTTACCTTCCCGCCGGAGCGGTACCTATTTATCTATTTGCACTTGGACGTACTTTCGAACTGCTAGGCTAGCAGGAGCAGGGACCGAGGAACGGGAGCTCACCCCATTGCGGGGATTCGTACCGCCAACCTTCTGATCGGCAAGCCCTAGGCTCTGTGGTTTAACCCACAGCGCCACCCGCGTCCCTCTGTCTCTTAGGTAGGTGCTTGCATTTGTACTTATGTGTAGAATGCCTTCTAGATTGGGATCTGGTTCTCTTATGACTCCTAGACCTGTGTAGAGAGCCTTTAATTTCCTTAGAAATATACCGTATTTTTTGCTCTATAAGACTCAATTTTCCCCCTCCTAAAAAGTAAGGGGAAATGTGTGTGCGTCTTATGGAGCGAATGTAGGCTGCGCAGCTATCACAGAAGCCAGAACAGCAAGAGGGATTGCTGCTTTCACTGCACAGCGATCCCTCTTGCTGTTCTGGCTTCTGAGATTCAGAATATTTTTTTTCTTGTTTTCCTCCTCCAAAAACTAGGTGCGTCTTGTGGTCTGGTGCATCTTATAGAGCAAAAAATACGGTATATTATTATCCATGACATAAATTTAGGAAATTCCCTTTTCCTGGGGAAAACCTCAGAAAGGTGTGTGGACTGAGCACTGCTGAGGACCCCACTCATGACACCTGGAGAAGGCAATATGAAATATTCCCTGTGTCTGGGGACTTTCAAAAGAGAACCCTCAGGATCCTGCCCCTCACCCATAAGGGGCTGCAGTGGGAGTGGCAGAATATCAATGAAACATGGCTCAGCAGCCATGACACCAAAAATAAAACAAAACAAAACCTGGTCTCAGCCAACTCCTACAGACAATAAACAACACAGAAGAAGCAAGAATTAAGGCAAAAGAGAAACACAGAGAAAAAAAGAACCTGCTAACTTGACCAGAAGTAGGGCAGAACTGGAGGGTGGCCCCTGGAAGAGGAGGCAAAAGACTCAAAAGGCCCTGCCTATCTAGCCCAGTGGGAGAAGTCATCCTATTCCCTGAATGTCTTCCAGTCCACTCTGGCAAACCTGGGCTGCTGGATGCTGCCCCAATGATGCCATCAGCAACCCTCATCCATTATCCCACCCGCTGCCTCCCTTCCTATCCATGTCCCCCCTCCTGTCCTTCAACAATCCCCACCCATCACTCACATTCCACACGGTACTTCTCCATCTCTTGCACTTCAGCAATGGATTCCCGCAAGTCACTGGTGAAGCGCAACCGATCCTGCAGGCTGGGGGCATTGAAGATGATCAGGACTTTCCTCTCCCCACCAGGAACAGCTGAGAGCAGTTTAATCCCGAACTGGTAATCTGGGTGGCAGAGAGTGAGATGCTGGGTGACTGTGGGCCCCACTACTCACCCTCCCCTTCAATGCGGGTAACTGGCAACACAGAGCTGAGCCCAGACAAAGGGTTTGCTCCAAGATGGGGAACCAAAACGTCTCCAGCTACAGACAAAGGCATGAGGTCCACAATAGGTCTGGGGCTGAAGGCACAACATCAGTGTGGATCACTGAGAAGAGCTCAGGGGACTAATCACAGAGAGAATGGAGAAAAGATGCTGATCTGGGAGAGCAGATAGTATGTTGTGCTGGTTGAGCCTTGGGTTCGTGCAGCAACCAGGCTTCTAGGCTCCTGTATCATGACCTATGGTTAAGAGAAACTCACATGAATTCTGGAAGAGCTGCAACTGCATCTCAACAAGAGGGAAGCTCTGGCGGAAACTGTAGGTCACAAGGATCTTCTTCTTCTGGAATATCTTTGTCACCTAAATGGTGTGAGGAGATGCAGTGGGAAAGCAAAGGATCGATGAGGAGGAGAGAGAGCAGTGAGCTAACTGTTCACTAACCCAAGCACAGTGCTCAGAATTACAGTCACCCAATTGGCTGAAACCTGCTTCTTTCCTGAGTTGCAACAGTCTAACCTACAAGTTAAGAACTTATTTGCTCTTATTGTCTGTTCAACCCGTAAGGTATTTTCCTATGGATGTTTTCAGAGCAGAGTGGGAGCTCAGAAGAAGCTTGGATGGAATGTGGCATGGATGTATAAAACAGATTCATTAATTAAATTTATCCACAGAGTCCTTTTCTTTACTATGTGGTGCTACTGACAAAAACATTTTTTTTTAAATTAGTCAGTCTCCTGCAATGGCCATGTGGCATCACAAAAGCACTGCGGGAGAGAACCAGGAGGCAGCAGACAGACAGGCAAGTATAAAGCACAGCTCAGCAGTCCTAGCTTCTTCCAAGAAATCTGGAAGATTTTTGTGACCATGTCCACAAGGTCCAACTTCACCCAGGCATGTCAAAGCAGGTACATGGTGAGGCAGCCAAATCTGCTCAAAACAAGCAACTCCATCATCTAACCCTCCCTCCACCACCAAAACCTGGTCTTAGCTCCCTGCCCTGACCTTACCACTAACAAATCGTTGAACAGGAAGACCTCCCTCTGGTGCAGCCCAAGCCTCTGTGGCCGGTTGGGGTCAGGGACCTCATACAGCTGGCAGCAGCAAACCAGGCGCCTGTGGGGCAAAGAGAGAACCTGGGTGGGACAGACAGACAGAAAATGTTAGGAGTGGAGCCAAAAAGAGGGGCAGAAACCTTCAGTAAACCCAAATCCTTCTCCTCAGACAGCCTCTTCCCACTCACCGGCTTTTTGCCCACAATCATTCGCTCCACTGCTTGGACCTGAGATACGTGGTCATCATTGGTGCGCAGCTCCCGACTCTGAATTCTCTGGTAAATCCCTACCAGCAGGTCACGGGGAATGTCCTCGCCGTTATCTACCCCTGGTGAAGCAACAACAAAAGAGCAAGTCCATAGGCTGCAGGGAAAGACTAGGCCAGATTTAAAAGCAAAAGCAGCTGATAGGTTATTCCCATGAGTCTTTGCAACGAAGTAAGCTAATAATATTATTTCATTACTGAAGACAGAGGTTGGAGGAATGAATGACTTATCTATACTAGCCAGGCTTACATCTGCTGGTGCACACAGCCTGATCACTACTGCTTTGGTCTTTCATTTGCACAAGGGGCGTAAACAAACCAGGAAGGTTAGCATTATGACTGAATGAAAGGATTGTAGTTTATTTCACCCTAACATGTCAGGTTTAATAAGCCAACAGCAAACCTTGGATCTCTTTTTAG
Source organism: Podarcis muralis (assembly GCF_964188315.1). Classification (NCBI taxonomy): domain Eukaryota; kingdom Metazoa; phylum Chordata; class Lepidosauria; order Squamata; family Lacertidae; genus Podarcis; species Podarcis muralis. The sequence goes on along the minus strand of NC_135671.1, from coordinate 39,932,967 downwards.
TAAAAGCAATATGGAATGCTTGTGAAACACATATGATCTCTCCCAGAGGCTTCATATAGATGTTGAAAAGCATTAGGGTGAGGATGGAGCCCTGAAGCACCTTGCAAGTGACAGCCCAGGGGTCTGAACAGTCATCCCCCAACACCACTTTCTGGACATGGCCCCAGAGGATGGAATGGAACTACTGCATAATTGTGCCCCCAGCTCCCAAATCCCCTAGATGGTCGAGAAGGATACCATGGTCACTGGTATCAAAAGCTGCTAAGAGATCCAGCAGAACCAGGAAACAGCTTTCAACTCTGTCCCTAGGCCACAGGAGATCATCGACCAGCAGGACCAAGGCGGCTTCGGTTCCATGATGGGGTCTGTTACTATTAATGATTTATTAATCGTTTTCTAAACCATATCATGGTAATGTACAATAAATGAAATTAAGAACAATTAAAAACACAAAAACAGCAAATACATTTAAAATGAAAACAAAACCATAGAAAGCTGACATCCATGGTAAAGACCCATTTATCCAGCTAAGGAAAGCACGTTAGAACAAAAGTGTCTTCAGTTGTTTTCAGAAAGTGCAGCTAACTGGGCATTTGTTGTCTCTCAACAGGAATGCTCTTCCACAGAACAGGAACAGCCACACTAAAAACCCCGCTTTGAGTTACTGGGCACAATCACTTTTAGCCATAGAAACCACTTGAGACTTCAGTGACAAGGGCTGGATTCAGTTAAGTTGTTGCGCTAGCAGAAGCCAGCACAAGGACTCCCGCTAGTCCAATGGCACTTCGCCCCTCTCCTCCCTCCTCAGATCTGCTCAGGAGGGTTGGGAGAACCCCCAGAACAGTGTGCAGGGGGAGTAGAGGGGAGACATTTTGTCTGGCAAGCAAACATCCTTCTGCTGATGGAATGACCTCCTTAGCATGCTGCTGAATTCCACCTGAGGAGGACTCCCAGACTACGAACGTCTTCCTTTGTGGGAAGTGCAAGCCCTCCCAGTACAGATCATATACCTAATTCCTGGACATTTGCATCACAAGTAGCAATCCTTTCCAATTGCTTTCAGGACTCTGAAAAAAACAATTATTTGTCTTCAGCCTTAATTAACGATCTTCCAGATCCTGGGTCCTTTCTGATATACTAATGAAGACTTCTTGTTAGAATTATAAAGCTGATGAGTGGAATCAAGTGGGGGAACTGTGTTTACCTGAGACTGACATATTAGTAAAGAGTTTTCACTCATCAGGAAATGAATTGAATACCCAGATAACCAACATAATTAGGTCAGTATTGGCTTAGAAAACCACAGGGCTTGTGAGGTTGCCCACCTGTCCCAAGTGTGGCCTACTCTACTGAAAATGAAGGGTAGAAATGGAATTATAGAAAACATCTATGCCAAGACACAACATGTGGACTTACAGGGTCAGAAGTTGAGTGAGCTAAATCCTGAGGATTATTATATCTGTGGTGCTGCAAAAAAGTAAGACTGCACAAACAATAAAGAATAAAGCTTGCTTGCTTCCTTCCCTCCATCCATTCCTGGCCCTCCTGTACAATCTGTAAGTGCATGTAAGAGTTTTCCTTTGATCTGAAAGGTTGTCTGCGAGGGAGGTTAAGTTCACCCTCATTTTCTATGCCTTAAAAATACCACAAGGCACACTAGCAAGATGCACTTTAACTTAGGTTGTGCTTTCTTCTCATTTCAATAGGAGGGTGGTGGCTGTTCTGCTGAAGTAACCAATCACTGTTTGGTCATCACCACCATCATTATTTTTGTAGCCCATCACTGTCAGTCTAGGGAGAGAAGAGTCAGGAACAGCAGGTGCAGCGGATTGCAGAGTTCCCCTCCTGACAGTAGCATGAGGGGACGATGGAGTCTGAGAGGGAAGGAGAGGGGTCAGCCCTCCTTCTCTTCTCCTGTGCATCTGGCCAGATGGTTCGCAGCCCTGCTGGAGCCATGCCTGCTCTCCCGAGGCCCTTCTCCTGCTGCTGCCCCTGCTGAAAGGGCCCTGAGGGACCGTGGCAGGAGGAGGGAGGCTGTGGGGCTGCAGGGAGGTCCGGAGTCTGTCCTAGAGAGACCAGCCCTTCAAGAGCAAACAAGGGCCTTCCTGCAAGGGGTCCCCTTCCCCCCTTTCCTGGGAGTGCTGGAACTGGCCTTTCAGGGCCCCAACACCTGCGCAGCTGAGGGACTCGCTGCTGCTGCGGGAGTCAGGACAAACCCCAGGGCCCCTTAGCACAGGTGCCCAGTGACTCCTCTGATGAGTCTGCAGAAAGATCCATCTCCAAAAACAAGATTCCTCTTGAGAAATGCCTTTCCGCCTGTTCAAACCTTTCCCCCAGAACATCCAGAAGCCTTCCAGGCTGTAGGCTAGGGGTCCCCAAACTAAGGCCCGTGGGCAGGATAAGGCCCAAGAGACTCGTTTATCCGGCCCGCGTGAACCCCGCCACCCGCTCTTACCGACGCTGCGCTGTGCAGCTGCCCACTTTCGGGTCAGAGGAGCACCAGAAATAGCTTGTGCACATGCGCAAGCGTTATTTCCGGTGCACATCCGGGTTGGAGGAAGCCCATGCACATGCGCACAAGCTATTTCCAGTGCTTTTCCGACCTGGAAGTGCAATGCAAATAGCATGTGCGCATGCGTATGGGCACACGCTCCCCTGCCCTCCGCGCGATCAACGCTGGAGACACCGGCCCAAGGCGCGATAAGTTTGCTGACCCCTGCTGTAGGCCGAAAAACAAAGAACAAAGGGCCCAGAATATGGATGCTGGGAGGAGGGAAAGCAGAGCTCTATGGAGCTGGGAGAAAATGAGAACCCGGTAGGAGTAGCGGAAGGGAGCAGAAATAGGGTAAGGAGCAAACAAACAAAGGAAAAATCCCTTCCCAGTTGGCGTTTCCGCCTCTTCTCTTTTGCAAAACAGCCTGCCAGTGGCTTGCAGGAAGCTGAACTGGAGAGAAAGGGTTTATCCTGTGCCAGGTATAGTCTCCAAAGAGTTCACTTCCTGCCAGTGGTGAAATGAAACTGGGATGACTTCTGGGATTTTTCTGTCCCTGGAAAATCGGGACACTTGGAATGTATGCTACAGATCTCTCTCTGGCTTCTGAGATTTTAGCAGGCATTGTTCGTGCACCTGCAAGCTGCCTTTTTCGCCACAATGGCAAGAAACCTGTTGGGTTTAAAACACACATGCGCGCGCGCACACACACACACACACACGCACACACGGCTTTTGGGAAGCTGCATTTTATGCTTGACACATTTTGTGCTTTCCCTGAACTCCCAGGGAAGTAGGAGACTCCTTTGGGATTCCAACCATGTGATCATGAGGAGCCAAGCGCAAGAGACAACGCTGTTCTTGCTTACCTCGCAAATTTTTGATGAAGTCATCCAGCTTCATCTTCCTCTCCGCCTTGACACTGGGGCTGTACATGTCGGTATTAAGGAGGATGATTGCAAAAGCCAAGATGAAGATAGTGTCTGGATTCCGGAACTGGCGCACCAAGGGGGCATTGCACACACAGTAGCGCTGGCTGAAACGAAATGCAGTGGAAGTCAAGGCGAAAAGAAAGCACAAAAGGCCAGAGGAAGAGAAGAGTCAGAAGCAGCTCAAGAGATTTTGCTGCTGAAGGTGAGTGGTTTCCTCGGGGTTTAACCGTCAATCCCTCTTACCAGTGAACTCTGGAAACTGAGCTCTGTGAGGGATATGGGGGTCCCAGGATCCTACAAGGGGGTTTTTAGAGGACTGAAAGTAAAAGCCATTATCTAACCATTCTGGGTTCTAAATTAAAAATAGTACCACCCCCCCCAAAAAAAATGTATAATTCATACTGAGGCAGGAAGTTCTAAAATTAAAGGGGTTCATTGGCTCTCTTATTCTATTTTCAAATTATAAATATGTATGAAAATTCCACATCCCATTATGGAAGAATACAACTCACAGCTACTACATTCATTTACAGGCAGCCTTCTAGTCATATAAATAGCAGGGTTGCACACTCTAAGCTGGATTAATCAACAGATTCATTACCAAAGGATTAAGCTGATTTACTGGTGGAGCCCAATTTTAAAATCGATGAAGCTGAAAATTAAAAGACATTCTTTGTTTTTTGAGGTTGTTTTGGTGCTGGAGCATTACTATAATATGGAACAAAAAAAGAAAAATATGGCCTTTTCTTCTAACAATTAACAGTAGCTTTTCTTTATTAAAACACAAGTTCTCTCACATTCTCTTCAATATCACAATTAAAAAACTCATATTACAAATGTTTTGTAACAGGCTAATGTATGTAACTATGAGCAGGTAATTCACTGATTAATCTATTTAGAGACATAGGTAGGATCCAGACTGAGTTAGTTGCACTTGGTTTCCAATGAAATAAATGGGACTTAAGTCACAACTAATTTGTCCCATTTTTCAATGGGTACCAAATTCAATTACTTAGGGCTTATCCACGTTTTAGTTTGTGTTGTGATTACTAGGGACAGGTCCGTGATTTGCAAAGATGCTATTTCTATTTCAGGCAGTCCCTATAGTCAATGATACATGAAACTTTAAGGAATGGCAGGAAGATCTATCTAAGTTTATTTGGCAGGAGAGAAAACCCAAGATAAAACATAAGATTATGATTGATAGCAAAGAGAGAGGTGGTTTCGCCCTCCCTGACTTACAATTGTATTTTGACACATCATGTTTATGTTGGTTGAAATAATGGATTTTACTAAAGGACAGTTATTTGCTGGATCTGGAAGGGCATGACCTAAAATTGGGATAGCATGAGTGCCTGTGGTACAGGAAGGCTAGAATATATAAGAGCTTCTCAAATCATATAATCAGAAAAAAATCTTTATAGGGTACGGGGAAAATACAAAAACCTATTAGAAAGAAAAACACCAATGTGGTTGTCACCAATGGAAGCTCTGGCACGGGAAAAAATTAACACAGAGACAAATTGGAGTACATATAGAGACTTGCTAACTGTTACCAGGGAGGAATATGAATTGAAACAGTAAGGAGAGGTAAAAGATCAGGTGACAGATTGGTTAAGTTACCATCAATTGCATGCAACTTTTAAGTTAGACAAAAAATATGGATTTGCAGGACAGAGTTCACAGTTTGAAAAGGTGGTATTAGGATCCAGGGTCAAGTCCTTAAATACTACTCAGTCAGATTTACAGCCTACCCACTTTGGCCAATGCTCTGCAGTCTTAACAGACAATGGGGTGAAAGAGGGCACCTCCTGCTTGTGCCTGCCCATCACGTACTGCTTTGTCAGGCTCATATACGCATGTACAGCCACACACATATTCCCTGTCCGCTCTTTCTTGCAGCAGATGGATGGAGTGGGTGGGATACATGCAAACGGAGATGTATGCGCATATATGACCAATCAAAACAACAGCTTTTAAACGCTGTAGAAAGGGATCTAATTAAGCTAGAAACTTACTCCAGCTCCACATAAGTCAAAATTTATACACCAGAGTCAGCACATAAACCTGCCCATTTAAGTGTTGAATGGTTTATTTAGCTATCCTTCAAACTCTAGTGTTTTTCCTCTTAAATTTTCTGATTACTGTTCTGGAAATGGTTTATCCATTAATTATGAAAAATCTAAAATCTTAGTCTTCGAAAGAAGATTCTCCCAGTCTAAATGGGTGCTGGATGGCCATAACCTTGAACAGGTAAAATACTTCAGTTACCTAGGGCTCACATTCCATCATACAGGATCTTGGAAGCACCATTGGCAAACCTCCCTTCAAAAGGCGGAGATTACAAAGCTAGCCATACATAGATTCTTCTTCACAAAGGGCGACAAATATGTTCCAGCAGCCTTAAGGGTTTTCAACGCAAAGCCCGTTTTCCAACTCCTGTATGCAGCAAATGTCTGGCATAATGGGGACCTGCCAAAGCTAGATGGCTTTCAGGCAAAATTTATACGATCTCTGCTGCAGGTATCTAACTGCGTCCCCAACTCCGTACTTCTGTTGGAAGCTGGTGAATGCCCAATTTCAGCTAGAGCATGGTGGGCTGCCCTAAAACATTGGCTCAGGATTTCAGTGTTTAATCTAGGGAAGGGTCTGTACCAACATTTGACCAATGAGGAATTTGTCAGCAAATGGCAGAAAACCATGGCTAAAAAAGCCACCTCTCTTGGTCTATCTCCCCCCCCAACTGTATTACCTGGGCTATGAAGGCGCCCAAAAGGTTTTAAAGCAAAGATTATGGGACAATGCACACAGTGACTTGCGATCTCGGTCACACGCAGTCTGTAGTCCACTGGCAGCAGGAGTTCAATATGGGTATGTCTTTGAGTTAACATCTTACATCAAAAACCTGACAGTACCTAACTATCGAAGGCTTTTCACCAAGGCCAGACTGAATGTCTTCCCCTCTGCAGTGCTGGATGGTAGGTTGAGAGGAGTTCCCTACCAGGACAGACTTTGCTCGTGTGCTCAAGACATCGATTCCATAAATCATATTTTGTTACATTGTGCGAAGTATGAGCAGGCCAGGGCTGAACTGATACTACCCTTGCTGGTGCCTTTCCCGGGAAAGTCAGAGGCTCACTATGTCAGGTTCCTACTGGAAGACCGGACAAAAGCTAGAACGTTGGCAGTGGCAAAGTTTTTATCGGTGGTTGCAAGAACAAATGAGCCCTATATTCCAAACAAAGTGCTTGATTAACCTGGAGGTAGGCTGTATGAACTCTGTATTGATTTGTAATGTTTTGTTGGTCTCTGAACCGTAATAAAGATTGTTGTTGTTGTTGTTTTTCCTCTTGCTCATAGTTTATTTCAACAAAAACAAATTCAGTGTTCCATCTAAATATATATAGGAATCGTTGCTAACAGTAAAAAAATTATTTACATGCCCCTTGGTCCAGGATAATTCAGGCACTATATGTTGTAGCATCACAGTACAACCACACTCTTACTGCAGTGATTAACCAAAGATATTCTGGGACAGAACCACATGCTCCTCATTGCCCATGGCTCGATCTGTAGGCCAGGCTTCCTCAACCTGGTGCTCACCAGGTGGGGTGTTGGACTCCCAGTAGCCAACATGGTGAGAGCCAAAGGATGATAGGGAGTTGTACTGCTCAAGAAGGAAACCTTGGAAAGATGGCAGCACCTCCAACTTACCTGAAGGCCTCAACGAGGCGCTCCACTTTCTGTGCCTCGCCTTGCACCCGAATGTGAGACTGGAACTTTCGCAAAGCATCATCCAAGTCCATGTTGGAGAAGTCCATCTCGTCTACCACACAACTGTAAGGCAAGAGAAGACAGACAGTGACACACAGCAGCAAGGGGGGGGGGGGGAGATATGCTGGCCTGACATGTGTCAATCCCCAGCATCTAGGGATTCCTGTCCCAAACCCTGGAGCACCATTGCTAGAGAGATGGCTTATGACTTTGTGTAAGGTAGCTTACGGTGTTTCTACTACTTCTCTCTCTTTTAAAAATGTGACTGTGAGCCTTGGGGAACAGGATGAGCTATAAAAGTTAAAACCGTGGTGAGGGGGAGGGGGAAGGAATCAAGCAAAACTCCTTACTCCAGTACGTCCCGGTTGAACTGCTTTTGCCGGTTGCCAAGAAATTCACCAATCATCTGCCGGCTCAGCCCTTTCCGCTCCAGGATAAAGCGCGCCACGCCAACCGGTGTGTCTGACAGGAAGCCTCTCTCAATCAAATACTGGATTCCCTTCTCTGGTTTCCTGCCGGTGGGATGAGAAGGAACCTTTATGCACACCTGGAACCATTTTCACCTGGAGCCCACTTCCCCCAGCTCAGTTATACAGGGCAGAACACCTATTTCATCATCATCACCATCATAGTTTATATACCGCCCTATACCTGAAGGTCTCAGGGCAGTTCACAGAAAAGATCACAACATATATAATCAGAATAAAAACAACAACCCAATACCCCCCCCCCCAAAAAAAGAGCCACATTTTAAAAAGGTATAGGATGTCAAACAGATCAACCAGAGGCCTGGTTAAAAAGGAACATTTTTGCCTGGCGCCTAAAGGTGTGTAATGAAGGAGCCAGGCGAACTTCCCTGGGGGGAGCATTCCACAGACGGGGAACCACTACAGAGAAGGCCCCATTCTCATGTTGCCACCCTCTGGACCTCTTAAGGAAGAGGCACACAAAGGAGAGCCTCAGAAGAAGATATCCGGGTCCGGGTGGGGTGGGGGAGCTTTGCCAGGGGACCTAAACCCACATGTTCCAGGCAGAGGACAGGACTGCAGAAAGGACCCGGCCTGGTATGGTTTCTATATGCGCTTATCTGGAGTGGGATGAGGACGGAAACAGGTGAGGGAAGGCGACTAAATTACCTAATGTGTCTTGTATTTACTGCTTTTAGTCAACGGCTTTTGCAGACTACTTAACGGCTCTTTTCTCCATTTGATTCCACTTCAGCCTTCACATTGCCATTTGGTTATGTGCACACATAATTTCTCTTTAAGTAAACAAGAACCATTTTCAGGGAGTTTTAACAGAGAATTGGTTTTTAAAAACCAAAATTTCCTCTCCTGCAGTCTGAAATGGCACTGCCCACCATCTTTTTCTGTCACATGCTTATAGGTTCAAGTTTCAGTACTGAATTCTTCCAGTGGCCACAAGATGTAGGCAATACTGTTCCCCATCAACCATGTCTCCCCACACCCCAATAAATATGGAAAAGAGGCAAAAAGAGGTCATGGGGCCTGTTTGTGTTTGTGTGTTGGGATACAACTTAACATCTGGGTCCCAAAGAGAAAAGTTTGTCTCAGCCTCATTTTGGTTTACCAGTATTTTCCAAATAGCATAAGTAATGAGGGAAGTGTTAATTATGAGGCATTGATACGGCACAAAAGTTGCTCTAGGTGTGCTGGAGAGCAGATGCCCCTGCTGGATGATATTGGACCACGGACTTCCGGGGTGGCGCCATCGGCAATGGCGGATTCCCTCTGAATTGGAGGGACTAGCTCAGCGCGAAACGGGTCTTGCCCGCTACGGCAAAGCGGGGACCCTTTAAAAATCACAGGCGGATGAAGCCTGTGACCATGGGACTCAGCAGGCACCTTTAGCGCCCCCCCAACCCGCAAAGGAACCCATTAACGGGCTCCGAAGCGAAGAGGGGGAAGTGGTGCGGTGCTGTGAGTCAACTGCTATTTCCGTTGGAGCGAAGCCACATAACCGTTGCCGGAGAGCGCTGCCTTCTTCTTGGGACAATTTGGCTTCTAAAATAATCACCCGTGAGTACTTAAACCTGGAATAATTGGACTTTAAATAAGGATTTGCAAGCAGAAAGAAATTGGTCTTAAAAAGAATTTTTTTCAATTTGGTACTGAGACGGGAAGGTCTAAACAGGAAGTCAGCCTTCTGTTTCTTTGTAGTCTGAATAAAGCAAAGACAACGTAAACTAGAGCTCAGAAAGTCATTTCTAAAGGATTGGCTTTCATCATCTAAATTTGTTGAACTTTATTTCGGTAGCAGGAGAACCTGCAGAAGTGAATTTAAAGTAAAGTAACTTTCCATCGTCCTGATCCTGGAGCGGGGTGTCAGGACTGACGTTTGAAGCTCATTGACCAGTGTGCCTGCTGTGTGCCTTTTATAAAACAAATGCCCTACTGGAACAATTACATGAGGAGACAAATTTGATGACTGACTCTGTTAGAAATTTTAAACAGGCAGTGGGAAATCTTAAACAGGCAGTGGGAAATTTTGACCAGGCAGTGGGAAAGTATATGGAACCCACCCAGGAATTAAATCAGGAGTGTGTCCTGACAGAACAGATGAGAGAAGAGGATGCTGTTGAATCCTGGGCGCCAGAGTTGGAGGGAGCTGTGGACCTGCAGGAACATGAGCCTTTGGACTTGACAAATGAACTTGGAAAAAACCAGACTTGGGAAGATAAAGTTTGGACTGGTTTGGAAATGGGGGGTTGGATTGACCCCCCTGTGCAGGCATATTTGGACTTCCTGAGTCTGGCAATGGGCCGTGAGAGGTTTGGAGCTGTGGGGGCTTTCAATTTTGGAAGGATCTTGAAACATGTTGTTAAACATCATATGGAGTTGAGTTTGGACTATAGAAAAGGGGCAGATTTATTGAAAAGGGTCAAAAACATTACCAAGCTGGAGTTCCCACAAGTGAAAGGAGAATATGAAGAAGAGCTGCGGAAGGGACATGGAAGAGACTTAAGGACCTCGGATATAAGGTTACCAGGTTAATGCGCCAGATCAATGGGATAAAAAGGACTGACAAACCCGGGACCAGGAGAAAGGGACGCTGGATGAAGATTGGATTGTCTTTATTTCTTTTTTGTTTTGTTACTAAGATTGTTCTATAAAATTGATGAATGTTAGAAGGATGTTGAAATGAAACTGCATGGCTCTAGCAAAAATGTTTAAAGAATTAGGAAAGAATATTATGGTTATTAGAAGTTGGTAAGAATAAGACTTAAGCTGTAAGTTTGAAGGTTGTTTACAAGATAAGATGATATTAGATTAAGGTGACATTATATTATTTTAAGATTAAATAAAGAGGGGAAGGATTTGCTGAACTAACAAATTGAACTGGAATACAAAAAGGGAGGTGTGAGGAGGTCCAGGAAACAAGCAAATGAAAGAAAGTGATGGAAAGATGGAATTGTTTTACTATTTTTTTTTCTTTTTTTCTTTTTTCTTTTTTTCATTTTGTAAAATTCTAATAAATATCTTAAAAAAAAAAAGATATTGGACCACGGTGCAATCTCTCCAGAAATGAGCACCTGCAATGGCAAGTCCCATGAAGCAAGCTCTGGCACTCATGCCAACGCAGCAAATTCTGAGCCATGATTAAAAGCCGCCAAGTGGGAGGCGGCAACTGGATTTGACTTGACAGGGCAGTCACATGAGAAGTTCCTGCTCATTACAATGGGGCTCCCAGCAGAGAACGCCCTGATGGACAGCAATCTACCTCGACTAATGGGGGAGGGGGTGTTACCATTCTGGGTTTTCTGTTCCCAGTACCAAAGCATATTGAGTGGGCCTCATTCTAATCCCTCTTCTGCCAGGCAAACCATCTGCAAATGAGCAGGGTTTGTCTCCCAGGGAGGGAGGGTACGCAGCTACCTCAGCTTGGCACTTTGCCCCAAGGATTCAACGTGAGTCATGACTCCAGCTGGTTAATATGTTGTGATGGCTGCCTCCCAGCCCTCAAGAGCCTGCCTCCTGCCAGTGGAACAGATGCTGTCTTGCTCAGTAGCAATTAAATTACCAAGAGCAACAGGAAGCCAAGATCTGAGCCTTCCCCGCCCCCTTCCTTGGCCCAGAAGACCAGTGTGAACTGCAGGGAGTTATCAACCAGTTGGGAGAGGTGGAAGGGAAGGGGGCTAGGACCAAGGGGGGCACAGGCAGGCTATTAAGCTGCCCCCTTGCTACTGGCTGTGTTACAAGTGCCTTTAATAACAGCCTGACATGCAGAAATTTAAGCATGTGGAAGTTTCCCCCATCACTTAGTTCCATGACAAGAGGTGGGGAAAGTTTCACCTGCTTACATTTCTGCATGTCAGCCTGTTATTTGGTGGAGCACCTCTGCCCAGCACCGTGAGATCAACAGGAGGGGTCCTGCTTGCAGCTCCACCACGGAGTGCAGTTCAGCGTGGAGACCTGCAGCAAGGCCTTCTCTATGGTGGCACCTCAGTTATGGAACTCCCTCCCAACCTTAGAAGCAACAATGGCTCCAGCCTTTCTTGTGCCTTTGAAGGCAATGTTTACTTTTATTCTTTCTTCCACATTAATTGTCATCATTTAATATTGGTGTTTAAACTGCATTATTATCATGGGGCATTTTAAAAATATTGTTTTGTTAATAAATGGAAACCAATTTGTGAGGAAAACCAGTATATAAAAGCTTTAAGGTGAATAAATAAAGGCACAGAAACATGGCCAATAAAAAAGGAGGGTAATGCGAGGCAGAAATAGACAAAATGGAGCAAAAGCCTTCCTGAGGTGGCTCATAGTTACAACGTAAGATTTTTGCAAAACGGGAATTTCAACCGGATTTCAGCACCTGAACTTCCCAGTCTCTAAACTGACCCCAAATTTTCTGCCTGGGCCTCTCTGCCAATATCCAAGCACCTGGCCTGGCCGTCCAAAAGTCAGCAGCAACTAATCAGTCTCTCTCCTCCTCCAACTGCCTGTTTCTGCCAAATATTGTTTGGGTTCAGCCTGTTAGCTGAGCCTGGAAGGAGAGGAGACGCACACAAAGAGAAACCGTCCTCAGTTAGAGGAACTGTGCCATCTTGATGCTTGTACATTGTGGTTGCCCAGCAATTTCATCAAAGTTATTATTGTCAAGTCCATGCACACTGTTCCCCTCCAACATCCAAATTCTGCAAGCAGGAAACCCCAAACCACATGACCAATAGGAGTTATTCAGTGTGAGCCTATCTGTTCACATTTGCATCTTAAGTTTCTTCCAATTATTATTTTGGCAAAACACAAAAAGGGGAAGCCAGAGGGGAAGGGGTGGGACAAAAACCATGGCAACTAGGAAGTACTGAGAAATTGTTGATGCCCCACAGTAAATGATGTGCTTGAGCAACCCCACAACACCCCCCCCCCCAGGGTGAAACAGAATATCCAGAGATCTGGTCATTTCCCCTACTGCCTGGCTGTATGCCCTGCTTGCTCAGGGTGGGGGTCAGCTCAGGGGAAGAGATGCTCATGAGGGAAAGGGCTATCAATGGCTACTAGTCACGGTGGCTTTGTTCTACCTCAACTGTCAGAGGCAACAAGCCTCCGAATATCAGTTGCTGGGAATCACATGTGGGGAGAAAGCACTGTTGACGGCAGGTCCTGCTTGCAAGCTGCCCACAGGCCACTTTGGCTACAGGCATCGTTCCTCCACTTGCACGCATTCTACTCCTGTTTGGCTGCATATACCTGCAGCACCGGGGGGGGGGGGGTAAATAGAAAAATACCAGGAATGGCGGGAAAGAGCTGGAGAGTCCTCGTGGCTCATGAGGAGACCCTCCCCGGAGCCTGAAGAGGATGTCTGTGAAGGCAGAGGAAGCCCCAGAGAGACCAGAGGCACAGAAGGGTTTTGTTTAGGCTGCTCTGCCTGCCCGCCTAACAGCTGACGTGCGGGGTAGTACCACCGCCGCCACTTTCCCTCATGCTTTCTCTCATGTCCTCCAGCTGGCCTCAGACCTTCAACTCTAGTTGAAGAGAGAGTTGTGTGGAAAGAGTGCAGGAGACAGAGCTGTAGAGCAGGGGGAAATAGGCCCAACAGAGCCTTCTCCGTAATAAGCCCACTGCTTCCTTGTAAGGCCCAACGCTTCCCCCCAAAATGGCTACCCTTCTACTACTGCAACTTCCATGGGCACCTCCCCATGACTCCGCCCAAGCATCTCATACTTGTTGAAGAGATTGAGGCCAATGCGGTATTGGCGACGCTGCACAACATCGTTGTTGAAGGCAGGAGAGTCCCAGCTGTGCCGCGTCTCCCGCTGGTAGGTCTGTTTGCAGGGCCCCCCGGGAGCCGAGGAGGCAGGTGGGGCTGGCGGGGGAGGGTCGCGCAGGCTGTCGCGGGAGGAGGAGCCCGAGCTGCAGTTGATGGTCTCGTTGGAGTTGGTGGTGCTGTTGAGGCTGTCGTTGTCCCCATCAGAGTTGTCCGGCGGTGGAGGTGGGGGCAGGCGCCCAGGGACTTGAGGGGGCGGTATTGGCAGAGGAGGGGGTGGCTGGTTTTGTTCTGGGTGATAATGCCGGTGTGGGTGTGGGGAACGGGTGGGTCCGCCAGCGTGCTTGAGGGTGCCATGGGGACTGCAACCATCTTGCTCAAATATGAGACCCCTATTGAGAGAACCTCGATCGGAGCGGTCGCTTAGATCCACTGAGCTGTCGCTGGGAGGCTCGATGGTGAGCAACGGGAGATGGGCCCCGCGTAGTCGATAGTCCCTGCATTCCATACAAGGCGTGCTGCGTCGGCTGCCACCGTTCTCGCGGCTGTCCTCTCGCTGTGGCCCACCCCAGTACTCTGGCCGTGGTGGTGGTGGGATTGGCACGGTGGTGGGCTCAGGTGGGTCAGTGCTGGGTGGGCGCTCCAGAGAGATGGGCGACGTGGGAGCTCCTTCATCCAGGTACAGCGTTACATCGCTGAACGAAGTGGCAGCACTGTCCCCCTGCTGCTCCTTGGACTCACTCTTTTCCAAGGAAGGTCCGCCAGCCCCTCCCTCCTGTCCCAGTGGGTGGCAGTTCAAGGCTTCGTCAATCGACTCTGCCAAAGACTTCACCTGTTGGAAGGCACAGAAGGAAGTTAGCCAGGAGGGATTATACTCAGGGCTTTGTAAGAAGAAAATGGGGGAGGGGGAGGAATGGAACCAAAAATTGTTGCATCAAGGAAACCCACCTTCTGTGCACTATACAAATTAAGCATCTATTCAAAAATCAAATCACACTTTGAATAATCTTTTACAAAGCATGCTACAATTGCAGGAGGCCAAATGCAGTATTCTATCATCGCACAGGACATGTAGTATTGTAGAAAAATAGAAGTTTATCCATTTATCAAAATCAGTTAAAGACAACAAAGGAAACACAATACACAATTTCATATGCAGGCTGCAGTTTGGGGCTCTACCACGCCAGAACCTTTGAGCACGGCTGGGGGACTGCCTTCTATGCCATGGGAGGGAAAAGGAATTAAAATGTGAGTTCTACAGAAGTGTTTAATACAGCATCATATTATCCAGCAATGCTGGATAATGGCTTTGGCCATGAACCTACTATAATGTATAAAAGAAAAACAATATGAAAAGAAACCAATAATTAAAGTCCCTTCCCTTTTTCAGGGAACAGAAGCTAACTAACTAAGAGGAAATTCTTCACTAATTCCCCCAGCTGTACTGAGATACAAAAAGTGCAAGGAGGAGAGTTTTAATCGAAGGCAAATAGACCTGAACATCCTTAATAGTGCTGTTCCATAGTGAACAGGCAAATGGTTAAATCATCCTCCAATACCAACACCACACCGCAAATCAGATCTAAAAAAAATGAAGAATATTGCAGAAAACATTGGGAAGCAACAGTATTACAGCAGAAAGAAAACACCAGCACAGAAAATGTAAGTGTTTAAATATTAGTTGCATCCTCTACCGATTTTGCATTGGGTTTTTTTCTTAGGATACCTTTTTGGAGTCAAAAGCAGGATACAAGACTTCCTAATAAAATTAACCCAAACTAGCAAGCGACCAAAGCCTGCTTTCAGAGTTACAATCCAAGAGAACCCAAGAAGTTCAGAGCAGATTCACTCCTTACACACCCAGAATCCTCTTTTACCCCAAACATGCATTTGGGGACCCATTTCTTAATCTTTGCAGGGTGGTAGTTGTGACCAACCTTAGATCAGGCCACGACACATTAGTGGGTCCCGACCCAACAGGTGAAGACCAGTGGCTATACCACCTGCATGTCTTTCCTTGTATCTCTCTTTTTCCTTTCAATGAAATCTGAGAAGAGCTTTGGTTATGCCCTGATAAAAAACAGGTACCCCCAGTGCTGGCACTCAGTGCGTTTGGAATTGTAGAGTTGGAAGGGACCCCAAGGGCCATCTAGTCCAACCTCCTGCAATGCAGGAAACTGAACTAAAGCATCAGTGGCCACCTCTGCATAAGAACCTCCAGTGAAGGAGAACCTACCACCTTCCAAGGGAGCCTGTCTCACGGTCAAACAGAAAGTTTTCCCTGATGTTTAGTTAGAATCACCTTTCACGTAAATGGAAGCCGCCAGATTTGTTTAAAACTTGTTATTATTGGATCCCGGGAAGCTGAATTCACAATGGTGGTAGGGCAACAGAGGGGATTTGTGAAGGGCTGATGAAAGTCCATGGGGCGGGGAGGGGGGAGCTTGAGGTCATGACTAAGCAAAGGAACCAAGAGAACAGCCAAAGGGGTTGTTGAAAGGTCTTCGCTGGGCAAAGGAAAAGGCAAGGGTGGCGTACAGTTTGGCATAGCCTACCTGCTTGGAGAAGGAGTCCTCTAGCTCAGTGATGTCATTGCAAAAGCCTCCAGAAGAGGAATGCAGGGAGCTGCCATCCAAGCCAGCTCGGCAGGAGCCACCGTAGGGTAGGCCACGGTCCAGCAGATGAGGTCGAGCACCAGCCATGGTCCCCTCATCCAGTGAGGCTGGCTTGCCTTCAAAGTAAGGGGCATTCTGGGCCTTGTCGAACTCCTCAAAGGAGTACTGCATTCGCATGTTGGAGAGGATAATGCGCCGGGACATGCGGCTCTCAGACGCCGAGCTTCGCAGACGCTCAAACTTCTTGTTCATGCGATACTGGCGAAAGGCTGTTTGGATGGTGCGAGCTGCTCGCCGGCTCAGGAAATAGCCCCCATACTTCCGCTCCAGCATCTCCACCTGCAGGAGGCAACAGAGGAAGAGTGGTGGTGGTGAGGGCAGGGATTTAGGCAAGGGAGTGGAGGAAATAATTTGGATTAAACAATGAGTTCTATGGAAAAGAGAGATGGGCAGCTTGGGAGAGACCTCGTCAGCAAAGGAGGGGGCAGGATTCTAGAGGACCACGGGCAAGATGCCACAGCAAAGGACAGCGCTTTCACTTTCATCCCCTAGAACATATGAATCAGCCTCCTGCTGAGTCAGACTACTGGGAAATCTCTTGTCTAGGGATGGGGAACCTGTGGCCCTCCAGATATTGTTGGACTCCAAATCCAGCTGGCCCCAGCCAGGATGCCAATGGCCAGGGATAATGGGCGATATATTCCAGCAACACCTGGAGGCCTACGAGAAGAGCAAAGGCTTGCAATGGCCTCAACTTTCCTGACTGCACTGTGCCAAGTAAGAATGGCAGTAGAAGCTGGTCTAGTTGGCCTCAGTAGGCCTCTGGCTCTCATTTCTGAAATCATCTGGCCCTAATCATGGAGACAAGTGGCACACATTAGATTGCCCTGGGCTTCTTGCTATAGATGGGGTTCCTGGCCTTATAAAATGTGCATGCTGAAGACAACAATTACCTTTTTGTCCTGGAGGTCTGTCGAGAGCTCATAGCTGTCTGACAGTGCCTTGGAACGCTTGCTGTCTTCCTCTTCCTGCTTTCTCAGCGCCACACTGGCTGGCTGCAGCCGAGCACGCTGAGCCCACGGAATGCCTGGTGATGGAGTGTGACAGACAGAGGAGGACGATGAAGAGGGTGCCAAATCGTAGTGCTCAATCTTGGTCACCTCAGGGGTACAACGATATGGAGGCTGACTGCCCAGGCTGTCCACTATAATAGTGCCTGCCTCACTTCCAGGCGGGTCTCCTTCCACGCTGAAGAAAAAAGGAAGAGAGATTCAACAAACACTGGGGAAGACTGGGGAAGAAGAGAAGCCATGCTAGGTTTGAGAAGGGCCTCTGGATGCCTTGCTTTCTCCCTATATCCAAGGCCGACCTTACCAGGAGGCAGAGTGAGGCATCTGCTGAGCCAACTAAGCTCGCTTGCTGCCTCCAGGTGCAGGGGAGAATGCTGCCCCACTGCCAGCATCAAAGTCAGATGCAATTGCTAGTCTGGTTTTCTTTATATGCAGTGGTTGTTGGAGGGCAGGCAGGGCAGGGATGCCATCTTGTCTTTTGCCTCAGGCAGCCACATTTATCTGGCTGGCCCTGACCCACCTCTGAAATGGCGACCTCTGTGGTGCCAGCCTGCTGCCCCAGCACTGTCAGAGAGAGAGCGGGAAGGTGGCAGTAGTAGTCTTGGCTGGTAGCTAGCTGCCCATTTAAAAAGGGAGCAGAGGAAGCAGAAAGGGAACGGAATCGTGCAATATAGTTCCTTTCCTGTTTTGCCTCAGATCCTTTTTTAAAATGGCATTATTTAAATGCTGTTGTCTGATCTGGTCTCTTATCAAAACCACCAAGTTGGATTTTAAAATGCATTTACTCCCCTCTGATTGCCCTTTAAAATCTGAACAGTAGCTCTGCACAGCAGTTTCAATGAGAGAGAGAACCGGTAGCTCCAGGAGCCAACAGAGGCTCATCCCTGAGCTGCGGGTGTGTGTGTGTGTGTGTGTGTGTGTGGCTTGACACACCAAGGTCAAGACTTGGCAGCTCCACTGACAAAGTCTGGGGGGGGAAACACACCATAGTCACTGCACCCCATCTGTGGTTCTTTCGTCCCATTATCCTAAACTAGCCAATTCAATCAGCTGCCAATATTATCACCACTGTAGAAGTGCTGGTGGTGAAAGGGATGAACCTTTGCCTGCCAGCCACACAGTCATGTAATTTCCCTGATTGACAGAAAACATGCACCACGAAGCTGCTATTATCTCTGCTGGGGCACCAGGCCTATATTCTTTTCCTAGTGGGGCTAACAGCAGCTTCAGGGTGATTTAGATCCAGGAAGCAACATAAGGGGAAAGGGTTAATCACCCGCAGCATCACAGATCCAATCAAAGCTAGAGCCCCTCTACTACCCCAGGCTGCTTCTGACCTAAAAGGGGGGGGGGGGGGGAGAATAGTCAGGTGATGCAATGTCTGATCTCCCATGTTGCATCTGTTTTTGTTCTGAGAAGCAGAAGTTGGCCATTTGGCTCCCAAGCAGTCTTCTTAAATGTTGGGAGTCTGATATATAAACTTTAATGGGATGGGTCAGTTCCCATTCTGAATTCTCCTGACACTGACCTTCTGCGGGAACTTAATCATAGGCACTACCCACTAGGTGCCCATAATGACGTTTATACAATCACATTCTAATAAATTTTTAAAATAGCATTGTTACCTGTGTTGCGTTGCAATAATCAAGATGGGTTGCTAACTCTAGTTCTGGGGAAGCTCATGGACCCCATCAGCTCACAATCGAATCTTAGCTATAGGCAAATGTTCCCATGTGCTGCCCCATGTGCTGCCTTGCCTGCTATTTGGGTGAAGGAGCTGGAATTTCCATAGGCACCTGCATGTGTCTGTTCCATGCAGCACAGGCTGCCTTGAGGGTGCCATGTCTGGACGGCACGAAGCAGATCCACGAGTGTCAAGCTCCACGTGGGACGGGCCAAGTGCTAATGCTACCTCTAAGAGACAAATGGCAGGCAAGGCCAGGAAAGGGAGAGCACAGCAAGAGTGCCTAGCTCACTTCGGATCTCCCATCAAATAGGGATTTCGATAAGGCCACCTGCAGAATGTGTGTGTGTGTGTGTGTGCGCGCGCGCGCGCACACACACACACACACACACACACACACACACAGTATATCTATATAGCCACAATGAGAAAACAAGTACAAATGCTTTGAGTACTTAAAAAAAAAAAAAAGTACTTTGAGTACTACTACTTTTTTAATCCTTCCATTCCTTTAAAAAGGACTTTAGTTGGGTTGTTTGTTTGTTTTACATTGCAGAGCTTACACACATATTCTGTTTTAGAAGCAGACATCCGTCTGGTGAAACTGCTCCTGTTCTAACATTCCACCTTCATTTTTAATTAACGAAGCCTTGGGTGGCAAAGCACACACATATACATCCCGTTTAAGAAGCCATACCTGATCTAATAAAAAGCACACTTACTCAATTCTAAAACTCATGAGCCACCAAACTGAGCACAGCCCATCAGCCACAAACAGTGACTTGTGAGGTTCTTATCAACTCCCTGCTTCTGCAGTCCCAGCAGGCAAACAACAAGTTGTTTGAGTCTCTGGTGCGCTGCCATATAAGGCAATGGCTCACAGGTTATGTAGACCTTTCCAACACAGAGAAGATGCAAGAAGCATACTTTGTTCTTAGAAGATGCAGGAACATGTTGCAGTATCTTAGATGTGGCATCCTCTTCTGTGTGTAAGAAAGAAGGCGGAATGCCTCTTAACTTCGGCAAATGCAGAACTCTGTCGTGCTCTACGGCAATGATTTCAAACTTTTCACTGTTCAGGAACCCTGGAATCCTACTCCAGAATTCCAGCACACAGTAAAGGATTCTGGGAACAGCTAACACAAGCCACATGGCTATACCAATACCCAGACAAAGAAAGATGATGAGCATATCTCAGAAATCAATCAAGCAAGCAATCTTTATTACGGTCAAAAACCAGACAGAAAGTTAACAACAACAACAGCAGCATCATATACCACACTCACATGAAGAAGCGGATGTAATTAACTATTCCCTATAAGCTTAATTACACTAAAAATAACACTCCTTCAGCTAAAATCTGTATTCCATAGATTAAAATCAGTACTCACTCACCAGTCATGACTGCCACCACAGCCTGTCTTGTCCTCGTTGCCATAAAACAGAATTTCGCAACAGGCCTAATGATATCCAGATCTTTATCGACAAGAAGGTATTTAACTTAAGTTTCCTCTGAGCAGCAAGGTAATTTCCTTAACAATGGTAAAATTAGCTCTCTTCAGGTATCACAGTACAATGGGCAGTATAGAAGAACGTGTCCAATGGATTCAATCTCACTGAGTTGCATGGGCATAAAGTTTGTTCAATTGGGATGTCATGATATCTGCCCTCAAGTAGTACTGAGGGCAGTACTTAGGGAAGCTTTTAATGTTTGATGCATTAATGTATTTTAATATCTTGTTGGAAGCTGCCCAGATGGGTGGGGTATAAATAAATATTATTATTATTATTATTATTATTATTATTATTATTATTATTATTATTATTACTATTATTATTACTGAAGGGAGAACATTAAAAAATGCTCGGGAAAAACCCCAATGATGTATAGGGTTATCCACTGCACTTAAGTAATTTGTGGGATGAGGTTCATGTAGAGATTTATAGATTTTAGAAGATCGGTTACAATCATTTTGGAATTCTATGTCCCAGATTAGTTCTTTAATTATATTTCTGGCCCTTCCCATTTCCAGACTTAAAAGATATTCAGGAGAAAGGCCGTAAAAGGACAGTTTTCTTGTAATGCCCTTCCACTATTTTGTTCAATAGTCATCAACCAGCATCAAAGGGAGCAGCCCAGTTGGGGTCCTATTAAGTCCTAGCCATAAAGGGTGGGCAGCCCACAGCCGCTATGATAACTACCCTGGGACCTGAGGAGCCTCAAACTGACACACACTCACCAAGCGCCCCTTTTACCCACAACTGCTTTCTGCCACACACAGGCATGACTATATCTGCCAGGTCTCCAGCTCATATGAGAATAATGGGTTAGCTGATTCCACAGAGAGAGGGAGAGAAGGCCAAATTGCTCCCTGAGGTCTTCTTAAGTCTTGAGAGGCTAGAGAGCATAAAGAATATACGTGCCAGATGGGGGGTAGAGAAAAGCAGAGACGGAGAGATTACCAGAGAATGAATTTAGTCCAGCTTTTGCATTCACTAACTGAACCCTGGTGAATGAGGTGTGGATTGAGGGGAGAGAGAGAGAGAGAGAGAGAGAGAGAGAGAGAGAAAGAGATTGAGATTCACAGGAAATATGCACAACTGTCATTGTGAAAACCCTGTGAAGCATGCAGTATGCTGTCAGAAAGCTGAGCAGCAAGCATCATATGCAATAAATAATTATAAGCATGATGTGCCAGTATTATCAAGAAAAGCTTCCCTGGATACACAACAGACTTTGGGGGGGGGGGGGGGTTAGAGAAAGTGTTGCACAAGATTCATTGACCACTGTGGGGAAAAAGGACAATGAACATGTAGCACACTGTAGAAAATCACAAGAGTGTGGGTTAACAGTCCAATGTTGCTCAAAAGAAAAAAAACGTGTTCCTGTGGTAGGTGTGCTACATACAGTGGTACCTTGGTTCTCAAATGGCTTAGCTGATGAACAAATCGGCTCCTGAATGTCCAAAACCCAGAAGGAACAGCAGCTTTTGCTTGAGTGCAGGAAGCTTTTGCAGCCAATCAGAAGCTGTGCTTTGGTTTTCGAATGGTTTCAGGAGTCGAACGGACTTCCGGAATGGATTAAGTTCGAGAACTAAGGTTCCACTGTACATCATTTTGATAAACACACACACAGAGAGAGAATGCTTTTAAAAACAAAATGATTTAAGTTTTGCAATATGAACAATATTACTTTGTTTCGTAAAAATAACGCACACATACTAAAAAAAAGCCCCACCAACTCTCAAGAAATCTAGAGGAATGATAGTGAGTGTCCAACAAAGAGAGTACAGAGCAAAATATACTACAGAGAAGCTAAAAAACACGTACCATCGTGGAAACCAAAGAGAATGTACAAGGTGCCAGCAGGCAATGTAACATCACAGCCTCCTTCCTGACCCTCAATGGTGAGTTTGGACTGTGCCAGAGACCAAGGAACAGAAGAGAAAGCGGTAGAGGCAAGGGCTCCTCTTTCCCTCCTTGTTAAGCCTTTGTCACCAGCTGAAACAGAAGCTTGGAACTCTGGTACGCTGGGGAGCTGCAAGTTCAAATCTCAGCAGAGCCCTTTTCTGTCTTCTCCTGGTCAAAGCCGGAGAAAGAAAAGACACTTCCTTGTCATTAGCACCAGGGTCCAGCACATCCTGCCTCAATACACCTTCACATTTCAACATATTCAAGCCACACTCTTTTCTACCAGATTTCTGAGCTGCATCCCAGTTAAAGGGATTTCCATTCTCTGGTCCTTTAAATATGCTTCCTTTTCTCCCCCCCCCCCCCCCGCGCAAAGGTTCCCAACCAGAAACGGAACGTTCCTTTACTTCCTTGTCTTCAAATGTTATGGGGCTGAGAGACATGGAAGCGGCTGCATCTTGCTGAGAGTTGAAATTCCATATGGCTGGGCTCCAGGCATGACAATTCCCCTTGGAGATGAGATGGAATGCCATTTGTCAGCTCGACTTCCTTGTTCTATTGCTAAGGGATGCAGCGGAGGGGGGAGCAGCATCTTGGCTCCCTTTGCTGCCCCTCCTTGAGCTTCCGATCACACCTGCTAATAGGGTGCCATGCTGGAATTTATAAACTCTTGCCAGTGCTGCCCTTCCCAAATCACATGGTCTCTCTTATAGCCTTTCCAGACAGCAATAAAACCCCTATTTTATTTTGCTACCCTAAATCCAGAACCAACTTTACCCCAAATAGTGTATGGTTCGGGGGGGGGGGGGCATACTTTTGATCAGTGGGACAACTGAATGTTTGCTGCTATTTGAAAACATGATAATGAAGAAGTGTACCAAAATATGGGCCTCTCTGCTGCAGGGGCACAGCCAGAATTTCTGTGGGGAGGGGGCAGGACTTTTGTTGGAGGAGGTGGGACTTTTGCTAGGGGGGCAGAACTGATGTGATTGGTCAGTTAGTTAAGTATTTCTATTGCTTTACTTGATCTAGGGGGGCAGCTGCCCCCTGCCCGCCCCCCCTTGACTACACCCATGCTCTGTTACAAGGCAGCCTTGTGGGGTTCACCTTTTTCGTTATATTGCATGAGATATCCATTATAAAACAGGAAACATTCAAACTTCTCAAGACTTTTAAAAATGATGTTGGGAAACAAAATGATGCAACAGGACATTGGGTCTTTAAGCAAAGCAATAAGAAATGCAAGGTGACATTTAAGCAATCAAATTCCACATTGCATTCTACACCCGCTACAGGTGCATTTGCTGGGGATAGATAAAATTGCATTTCCCCAGAATTGTGGCTTGCATGCTGGGAGAAGGAGATCTTCTTGCAACAGGTGTCTTGTCAGTGGATGCCTGGATTGCATTCTGTAACTGTGAAACAGCTGCCTCAGACAAATAGAGTGAAAAACAAATGATCACAAAGACAACCTCCTCTCCTCTGAAGTCAGGCACAACTGCTGAAGAGGGGCAAAAGCGGAGCTAGGTTAAAACCGCTCAGAGGCTTTGCCAAAACAATTCCTCACTAGAGTTTTTATTTATTTTGCATATATAATCTCAATTTCCAATATTTTATTTGAATTTATTGTAGAACACTAGGTTTATTTTTCATTTATTTAAAAATATAATTAAAAGAAACAAGCAAAGTTTGTTTTGAAGAAAGAAAGAAAGAAAGAAAGAAAGAAAGAGAAAGAAAGAAAGAAAGAAAGAAAGAAAGAAAGAAAGAAAGAAAGAAAGAGAAAGAAAGAAAGGAAGGAAGGAAGGAAGGAAGGAAGGGGAAAAAACAGTTTGCCTTCCATCCACTTCGGCTGGTGGCCCAGCTGCCCCCTTATCTGGACAGGGATAGCCTAACTTTTGTTGTCTATGCTCTGATAACCTCTAGGCTGAATTACTGCAATGAATTAGATGTAGGTCAGTACCCTGAAGATGATTTGGAAGCTTCAGCTGGTGCAGAATTCGGCGGTTAGGTTGCTCCCTGGGGGCAAAATGGTTTGAACATATTACACCAATCCTGGCCCAACTGCACTGGATATCAATTAGCTTGTGGGCCCAATTCAAAGTTCTGGTTATGACCTATAAATCAGCTTGGGGCTGCTATACCTCAAAGACTGCCTCTCTCCATATGAACTGACCTGGACCTTGTGATCATCTTCTGAGGCCCTTCTTTGTGTGCCTCCTCCATGAGAAGTCCAGAGGGTGGCAACATGAGAAGGGGCCTTTTCTGCAGTGGCTCCCCACTTGTGGAAGGCTCTTCCCAGGGAGGTTCTCCTGGGGCCTTCATTACATATCTTTAGGCACCAGGAAAAACCTTTCTCTATAACCAGGCCTTTAGCTGTGATTAACATTCTATGGCTTTTAAAATGTGTTTCTAAGAGGGCAGTTATTTGGTTTGTTTTTGTTCGATTACATATTATGTATTTTGTGTTCTCATTTTGTATTTTTACGTTGAGATCTTAGGATGAAGGACAGTATACAAATTTAATAAATAATAATAATACTTATGAGAAGGGCTACACATATTCTTTGCCAATATAACTCAAACTCTTGAACATCAAAAGCTGAATTCTGTAATTTTACTGCTGTGTCTAAATTTATACTGTTTTTGCTAGGGGAGGGGCAAAGGACTATATAGGAGCTGTAATGTCACTCCTGGGAATTATATTCAACCACGCCTCTGGTTTCTGATTTCAGCAAGCACTGCCAACACGCTTTAAGGATGCCATTATTATTATTATTATTATTATTATTGTTATTATTATTATTATTATACTGCCCTATACCTGCAGGTCTCAGGGCGGATCAAAATATAAAAACACAATATAAAAACACAAAATACATAGTCAAAATATAAACAGAAACTGCCAAATCTTCACAAACATGAGGACTAGATAGTTTTCCCACCCCCTTATGAAAGTTAGGATTTTTAGGAAGCCACACCCAAACCCACATCCTGATTTTTTCCACTGTATTTCTGCTAAATTTTGGCATACTTGTACATGCACTCTTCTTACAAGTATGACCACCACATTTGTCACCAGATTAAGGGTGGGGGATTACACTGCAACCATGAGGAAAGTCTGTAGTCGGCAAAGTTGAGTCATGTGGACAGGGACATTTTAAAATGTCCCCACTACTCAGTGCTTTTTTTCTACACAAAAGGGGTCTGGAACGCAACTCCCTCAGAAGACCCACCCCAGAGCCCCAAGAGGGAACCAGAGGCCGCCTCTGTCGGGGGGCTGATGGCACGCAGCTGCCCCGCACTTCAGCTGAGCAGTTTGCCCCTCTCGGGTGACCTGGAGCAACAAGGGGGCTTCCTCAGCGGAGGTGAGGCTCTCCTGCATGTCAGCTGTTAGCTGGGAGGCTGAAGAGCCTCAGCAAAGCCCTGCTGCCCCTCTCTGGAGCCCCAGGGGGGGTCTCCTCACGTGCCGGAGGGGCAGCTGAGCTTTGCTCAGGCTGGTCAGGTCCCTCCCCCAGTTCTGGGAGATGCCAGATTGCAGTTCTGGCGAGTTCCACCTGAAATAAGCGCTGCCACTACTGGCTGCAAAATGTAAGGATTCACACCACCACATGGGCAGACGCCATGTTGAGTTTAGAAGCGGAAAGTTGTCTACAAGCAGAGAATGCCAAAATGTTATCCCTGTAAAGTAAGGGACCCAAATCCATGTTGGCGATTGTGCGTACAGAGGAAGGCACAGCTGTCATTCCAGATTAATTACTGCATAGTAAGAGGTTGTGATGGTAGGTGGTACCATGGCTGTGAAGGTGGGGGAACTCAATTGGGACAAAGATGAAACCTATTTCAGGACTGCTGTAGTGCCTTAGAATTTAACTTCTCCACCCAAATCTGTTTCTCCCTTCACGGTCCAAGTTGGGATCTCATCCAGGTGTGAGGTCTTCAAAAATTCTTCCTTATATCTTGGAACCCAGAGTGAGGACCAATTCGCTCATACAATTAATATTAGCTAACTAAAAGGTTGCCCACATCACAGCCTAGCCTGAGCTCAAGCCCTGAAGGCCAAAGGGAGGCCAAGCCCAGCAATGGAGCTAAAAAGAAATGGAAAAGGGAGCCTGTGGATATTTGCAAAAGGCATTCAAAGACCTGACCTGTGGAGAGTTGAGGGACTGACTGATGTTCTTGTTATTACTTTTATATCCCTCCTTTCCTCCAAGCAGCTCAAGGGGGCACAAGTGGTTCTCCCCCTCTTCATTTCATCTTCACCTTGTGAGGTAGGCTAGACTGAGAGACAGTGTCTTGGCTCAAGACACACCCAATGAACTTCATGCCTGGGTAAGGATTTGAACCCTGGTCCCTCTGGTCGCAGTCCAACATGTTAACCACCACTGCACTAAACCAAACCTTGGCTTAGCAAAAGGCCCCAGCTTCAATCCTTAGCATCTCCAGGAAGGGCTGGGAAAGATCCTCGGTTGTCAACTGAGCAAGGTGGTTTGATCCAGTATAAGGTAACTTCCAGCGCTAACTGTTTCCGCTGGGATTGCCAAGGCAGAAGGCAAGGAGATGGATCCAGAGCCAGCAACAGGAGGAGCCAA
The DNA here is from genome assembly GCF_964188315.1 of Podarcis muralis. Lineage (NCBI taxonomy): Eukaryota > Metazoa > Chordata > Lepidosauria > Squamata > Lacertidae > Podarcis > Podarcis muralis. The sequence goes on along the minus strand of NC_135671.1, from coordinate 39,906,173 downwards.
TTCAGTGTGGGTCTGTCCCCATCCACCCTCCTGCGGAGTTCTACCAGAGTGACACGGAGACCAAGGAAGGCCTGATGGCAGAGGGGCAGGCAGGTGGGGGCTGGCCAAGGGCAGGCTGAGGTTGTGGGGCAGCCCCCCAGCAATAGTCTCAAGGTTCCTTTGTCTGCTGAGAAACCCAAGGAAAATCCGGAGGAAAGAAGGCAGGCTGTTCCAGACAGATGATGGGCACAGCGGTGGGGGTCAGCCACTGAGTGCAGGGGGGGGCAAGGGACATTGCTGCCCAAGGGGCATCTTTGGGGCGTGTGGCTCCTGCTACTGGTAAGGAAGGCAGGAGGGGATAAGGGGATAAATGGAGGGGGGATGGTAAGGAAACTACTCAGGAGAAATTATGTGGGAGACCCGTATGAGACATCAGAAAGGTTTCCTTCTAAGATCATTTAAGAAATTTTAAAATCTGACAGATTGTGAGGAGGGGGGGGGATGTGAGAGGCTACGAAAGGGGTATTTCCTGGATGGGTGGGCATCACCCTGTGGGGTATCGGAGAAAACTCCCCCCCCCCCGCGCGCAACATTTAATCCGCTGAAGGAAAAAGCAGATGGGGAGCGGGGAGTTCCCTGACGAAGAGGACTGATATTGGGGGGGAGGAGGAGGGATTTCTCTGCCGGCTGCAATATTCCCCGCGCTCCTTCAGCACCCGCGCAGCCCGGGCGAGGCGGAGGCCGGGGGGGGCCGGGGGGGCGCACTCACCCGCGCAGGAGCTTGTGCTGCAGCTGCCCCGGGCGGCGCTCGGACGAGCATTGCAGGCACCACATGGCCGGGCAGGCGGGCGGGGAAGCGCCGCGGGGTCTCAGCCGCCGCCGCCGCGGTTCCTCGGAGCCCCCGAGCAGCGCCGCCGCCGCCGCCTCTCCTCCATCCCTGCCTGCCTGCCTGCCTGCGTGCGGCGCGCCAAGCCGAGGAGGAGCCTGCGCCGCCAGGCCCGCCCTCCTCGCCGGCCCCGAGGGGCGCCGCCTCCCGGACCCCCAGACGGGTGGGCCCCGCTTCCGCCAGGCGCGCCGGCTCCGCGATGGGGGGCGGAGGAGCCCCGCGCGGCTGCCGGGATTCCCTTCAGCTCCGCGCTTCTCCGGCGGGCGGGGCCAGGGAGGAGCCAGGCTGCGGGATTTGGCGACCCCCCCACCCCACCCCCGCCGCCCTTTGGCTCGTCCTCTCTCTCTCTTTCTAAAAAAGAATAAATGCCCGCCTGTCTAGCTGGTGGCTGCCAGGTCCCTTAGCCCGCTATGCCACCCCTGCAGTTCGGGAAAGCTCTGGCTGGGTGATTATTATGATTCATTAATTAAATTTGTATACCGTCCTTCATCCATAGATCTCAGGGCGGTTCACAGCACAAAAGTACAAGATTAAAAAAGCACAAAATATACAACAAAAGCAAGAACAAAAACAAACCAATAACCCCACCCCCTCCCACAACACATTTAAGGGGTACTGGGTGTTAGTCAGCCCAAGGCCTGGTGGTTTAAAAATTCACTTTGCACACCCACAGGGACATATTCCAGAAATATAGGCTTCTCCACTGTAATAGCTTAAGAAAGCTGCACTGGATCAGACCAGCGGCCTTTCTAGTATGGATAGCATCCTGTTTACCACAATGGCTAACCAGCACCACCAGCCAGACAAGAGCCCACAGCACACTCCTCTGCTTCCCACCTCACCAGCATACTGCCTTTGTTACCAGAAATAATGCATAGCCATCATACCTAGTAGCCACTGATAGCCTTATCCTTCAAGAATGTGTCTAAATTCCTTCAAGGTCCTCACTACATCTTCTGGTAGCCAGTTGCACAGTTGAGCAATGGATGATGAGAAGAAGCACGTCCTTTGGTCTCCCTAAATCTGGCAACAGCCAGCTCCACTGGATGACTCTAGTCTCTACTTTCTCCACTAAATTTAATATACCTCTATCATGCTTCCCTTTACTCAGCTTTCAAACTAAAATGCCCCTAAACTGATTCCTTTGTATTGAGACAGAACAGGCACCAATATTATTAAGGAAGTCAGTATGTGAATTTGACATACATGTCTAATTTATTAATCTAGTCAGCTGTTTGTAACAATTGTCATTCAGCCCACCCTCTCTTCTCAAACCTGGAAATGGGTTGTCCCATCTTTTCAGTTTTTGAATGGCCCCTCATTTGACAGAAGCTTAAAGCACAGAAAAGCAGCAGATTGATGTTTTCTCCTAGTGCAGGAAAAGCTCTGCATGCTAAATTTTTACCTGTCAGGCTGCTACAAAAGGGAGAAGCACAAAAAAGATGGCAATCTTACCAAGGAAAAGTATAGCCCAAGCATCCCAAACTGCAGCTCTCTTTAGCAGTCTTAAGCTTTGTTTTGTTACATCTTGTTTCATTGGGAGACACTGCACCTGCTAAATTTCTGTGGTATTCAGGCCTTAAACTGCTGTCCTATTGCCAGCTGTAGAAAGCAAGTGGTGATGGGAGGGGGAAGGTACATGAGCAGCTAATTAGGGGGGGAGATATGGTCAACAGCGGTCTCAGGGGGCAAATTTTGAGACCCCAAAAAAGCAGCAGGCAGACAGATCTGACCACCGGGCACATCCCCTGCAGGAAGCCCCTGACAGTGCATTTGCACAACACTTGTTCTTGTGCGGGAAATGTGGAGAATGCACTCCCTGTGAATGAGTGTGTGTTTGTGTGTGTGAAGGGGAAGTTGCCATTTAGGCTGTCTTCCTCAAGCACCAAAATGTCTGGGGTGAGGGAGCTCCCTCAGATAGAGCACGGTTTAATTCTCAAATCATGCTAACATTTTTGGCAAAATGGTAAGTTGGAGGTCATAGGTCATACACTTCAACAGGTAACCTTCCAAGCCAAGCCAAAATGCTGAGCTCATTTTCCCTTCCTCATTCATTTAATGCCACCTTATTCACACCAGGGAGATGATGGGGAGAGGGTTGAAAAGGTAGCCTGACCAGCTTCAATTTTGGGGTGGGGGAAAGAAATAATCTGGAACACTATACCAAGGAAACCATCCTGCAGAGAAGAGTCTAGTTCAATCCAGACCACGGAGCCAACTAGACCAGCATCCTTGTTTTCAGCAGCAGCCAGCCCATTTGCCTCTGCAGAAAGTCCACAAGCAGGAAATGAACAGGGTAACTGCCCTCCCCTGACTCACGGCTTCCAGCTGCTGAAATAACAAACATTCTGCTAACTGTGGTGGGGCTTGAGGAGGGTTGTGTCAGGGAGGGTCGTGTAGTGGAAACAGGCGGCAGAGCCCTACACAAATGCTATCTAGTCATCTACAGTGCACAAATTTTATTGTTTTTATTTTCAAGGCTTAGATAAAGGGGGGGGGTGGCCATGCTCCTTCCTTCCTCAGCAACTGGCTCAAAAGCAAAATAAAATAAAAGTAAAATGTTCCATGCCCCTCCATGGATCACTGCCTTGCTGTGGCGAAGGGGCTTGAAGAACTCAGAGAAGCTATGAACTATGCCGAGCAGGGCACACAAGATGAACAGGTCATAGTGGAGAGTTTTGACCAAACGTGATCCACCTGGAGGAGGAACCGGCAAGCCACTCCAGTATCCTTGCCAAGAAAACTCCATGGACAAAGACAACAGGCATATAAAAGTTATGACGCTGGAAGATGAGCCCCTCAGGTCGGAAGGCGTCCAACATGCTACTGGGGAAGAGCGGAGGACAAGTACAAGTAGATCCAGAGCTGATGAAGCGGCTGGGCCAAAGCCGAAAGGACGCTCAGTTGCGGATATGCCTGGAAGCGAAAGGAAAGTCCAATGCTGTAAAGAAAAATATTGCATAGGAACTGGAGAGAGACTCTTGAGAGTCCCATAGACTGCAAGAAGATCAAACGCATCCATTCTTAAGGAAATCAGCCCTGAGTGCTCACTGGAAGGACAGATCGTGAAGCTGAGGCTCCAGTACTTTGGCCACCTCATGAGAAGAGAAGACTCCCTGGAGAAGACACTGATGCTGGGAAAGATGGAGGGCACAAGGAGAAGGGGGCGACAGAGGACGAGATGGTTGGATAGTGTTTTCGAGGTTACCAGCATGAGTTTGTCCAAACTGCGGGAGGTAGTGGAGGACAGAGGTGCCTGGCGTGCTCTGGTCCATGGGGTCACGAGGAGTCGGACACGACTAAATGACTAAACAACAACAAAATGTTCCATGACTAAAATGTCCCCACCCGCCCACCCGGTCAGGTGGCAAGTACACTTCATTTGTTTAACTCAACATGTAATATTAAATATTCCAGGATATTGGAGGTTCCATGTACCCTTCATGGCTTATTGTCATTGACAGATCTAATCTCCATATATTCCCAAGACAGGCTGATAAGTCCTAGTGCTGCCCAATCATCACTCTCCTGCTGTAAGTTACATGAGGAATTGCAATCCCACATTTTATGGGGGTGTAACATTCTTTTACATTTCTACATCCTGTTATTGTCAATCCACCTAAGCAGACATGACATAGCTGCATAAGCAGGGAAGGGTCAAATCACCTGAACACATGTATTTTAGGATCTTCTTTAAAAAAATTAAAAATCCATTAAAATATGCACATACAGAGATCTACAATTTGATGTCAATGTTGCCCCATAAGTGAATGAACAAAGCATAGCTATTACAGTGGGGAAGAAACATAAGCTACTAACCATCACCATGTCTTGTAACAATAATTTCCACAAGCTGGTTAAGTGTCACATGAAGAAATACTGTCCTCTGTTTGTCCTGAATAAACTGCCTAATCACACAGTTAACATGCACTTATTTATGTGGTTACATGAGATGAACTCAAAATACTGGGGGGAAATTAACAAACCTGATACTCTATGTATGTACTCTTTAGCTGTGTGGGTGCTACTATAAAAGACACTCACATAGGTCCACTCCTGGCCCAAATCTTGGGTGCCTTTGTGAGCATGGAAACTTACCTACCTACACACACAATGAGGAAGCAGCACGAAAACAACTCAGAAAACTCTCTAAGACTCACAAGCCTTCAATCATTCCCATGCACACACAGAGAAGCATGAACATAAGCAAGACTGCATACTGTTCATACATGTGAGCAAAGAAACACTGGCAGGCAGTTACAAGTATCGGGGGTGGGTCAAATAGTTGGGTCAAATAGGGCCTATAGAATTGTTTATGTACATACATATACAAAGTGATAAAAACATTCAGATCAATATTGCCTTTACCCATGTTTACAACACAAACACCTAAGCTATCGCTCCTACAACCCTCAGACCATATTATTAATCATTGACAATATACAGTTTATCAGATGGAAGCTGCAATCCTATACATACTTACTTGGGAGCAAGCCCCATTGAGTTCAGTGGGACTTACTTCTCAGAAGACATAGATAGGATTGGGTTGTTGAAAAACATATTTTCCTGTTGTGAGCCCCTTTTGAGCATTGCCCCATCTATCCAGTCTTACAAGGCTATAAATAAATCCTGGAACGTGCAAGTGTGCCATAACACACATCCAACACACAAATTTCAAAAACAGAAACTGTAAAATAACCTGCAAAGATAAAATGTTCATGTACAAGCAATGCTCTCTCCATCTTATGCAAATATATAAACACTGGGCAGAGTGAACCCTCAAACTACTGCAATCCCCTCTGTCTTCACACACCCCTTGCACCCCACTTGCATGTAATACAGACAGACTATATCTTTCCTTCTTTTCTGTGGCTGAACTGGCTGAACTGCAACTGCCCTCCCACCTTGTTCCCCATCCTCAAACAACTGACAACAACAGCAACACAGCTACGAAATTATTGATGAAGCAGAGCAGGCCTTGGATGTGGTTGCCATGGGGATGAGCGGAGGGGGGTGAGATGCTAGGTTGCTATGGCTGCTGCAAGGAAGAGGATGGGTACCATCATCACCATAGTGATGTTATGGGAGTCGAGATGCTCAAAAGCTTTAAAAGGGAGGGTGTGCAGCCTGGATTTGTGGAAAGAGTGGCCCAGAAGTGCAGAGACACCCCTCCCACTTGGGGCTGGACTATGGGAGGATAAGCACGTTTCTGTGAGCAAAGGGAGAGAATTCTCTCTGAACAAATGGAATTCTTCATTTATTTCTGCAATACAGATGAGGCTGTAGCTTGTCCATGAAGTAGACACTTTATGTCTTACACACACACACCCCATTCCTGCACACACAAAGCAGTTGACATATGAGAAGGGAGGTTGGGAAACCCTGGATTTGCGGCCAGTGCAGAGGCTGCAGATTCAATTGCCCCTTGAGAAAAGCAGGAGGTGAAGGGAACTTCCACTCCCACCTACAGTTTCCCAGCATGTGTGAGGAGAAAGCAATTGAGTGGAAACTGGGAGCCAAGTCTCCTGCTTTTTATGCCTAAGCTCATGGTCGACCACCTTAAGAAGGGGATCCTGGAGTCAAAACACAGGGTGGTGGTTTTTTTATTTCTCTGTTTTAGCAGACGTTACCTGGCTGTAGAACCCCCTCCCAAATGTCACCCCTAAATAGTACAGCAATTTGGAGTCGCCATAATTGTTGCATGCCTGCCCATTGTCATGGCAACAGTTCCAAAATAGCTATCTCACAGAAAGGCTCCAGAAAAGAGAGGGGGGTGTTATGCTGCTCAATAAATAACATTTCAATGCCAATTAACTCTTCTTGCCATTCCAATTGCTGCTGGAGTCGAGATTATAATCACTACTCCTCTCAAGTCACATTGGCTATGGGAGTGAGCACATGTCGGGGATAGTCAGTCCTGGTGTGTCTAGGGATATTATCCTCACCCCCCATACTGGTGCCAATACAAACACTGACACATGTTCACGAGCATAGGCAGGCACATGCCTTCTGACAGACACATGGTAACATTAAAAAAAAGCACACATTGACTCAACCCTCAGCAGAGTCTTACTAACAAACCACACACACAAATATCTAAAGCTGCATATTTCACTGATGCATCAACAATATGTGCAACAAAATATAAAAGTCACAAACTATGCTATTGTCAGGAGAGTCAATGCAAAGACACCTCACTGAATGTACTCCACTGTATATTCCAATAAAGCATCAAAATCTATATCAGTGGTTCTCAAAGGATGTGGCACGTCACACTGGTGTGGTAGGAGAGGATGACAAGTGTGGCAGGAAGATTCAAGGACAAATTGTTTGTTTGTTTGTTTGTCTGTCACCCATCTGACTGAGTTGTCTCAACCATTCTGGGCAGCTTCCAACAAATTAAAACACTGAGTAGTTTAAAAAATTAAAACACATAGTATCAAAATACATATTTTTTAGAATATGGATTTATATTTTTTTCAAAATGAGAGCAAAAGCATTAAGTGATACTGAGGACAATCCTAGTTGTGACCCAGAATCGCCGTTTGAAGAGAGGGCTTTGTCTATTCTTCTACAGTTCACCATGACATACTGTTGCAAACAGGAATTTTCAACTCTGACAAATATGAAAGATCAGAAAAGAAAAGGGCTTATTTGTGTTGATGAGGAGATGAGAGTTTGCTTGTCTCAAATTAGACCTAATATATTTACCCAGCAAAAGCAGAGTACCTCCAGAAAAAAGCACTGCTTAAGTAAGAGGCTCCTTTATAATTATATATACCTTTACCTTATTATGTGAATGATTCATGTTCTGACGTAGCTGCGTTGGTTTATACTTTCTAGATGTCCCATGATCATATAACAAAGTACGGTAGTTGTGTTATATGTTATAAATCAAGCCCTGCCAGGAGTTTCCCAATGTATTTCCCTTATCAATAAAAAAATGGTGTAATGCAAGCAAATTTTTATCCTGAAAGTGTGGCCCAGAGAAAACAGTTTGAGAACCACAGACATATATTCAAGGTGCAGAACCAGAAACATAACCACTTGCAATTTATTAAATAATGCACAGATCTGACAGAAACATGGGATACATTTATGGCAGTTGGGCATATCAACCTCTACTAAATACAGAATACCCAACGCTTAAGGCAGTGCACCTCCAGGTTGCTGGATGACAAACAAGGAGAGAGAGATGCCTCCCTTGTGTCTTGTTTATGGACTTCCTAAAGGGATTGGGCTGGACATGTTAGAAAAAGGATTACTAGATAGACCTCTGGTTTGATCCAACAAGGGCTTTATGCTCTTCCATGCTGAGCTCTGTGACTTACCATTAATTTCACACTGATCAAATACTTTTGAGAATTCAAAATGCTTTGCATATGCAGTACTGACCTGGTTCTCTCATCACATTAATGATAGTTTAATGGTTTGATGTGCTCAAAATGCTGCTCAAAAGTTATTCCGATTTCCGCCATGCCACAAATGAACAAGACAGAGTCTGGCTTGTTGTGTCACTGAACCTCAACTTATGCTTTTTCCCCTCTGTAAAGTCACAGAGCTAAACCACAAGCAATAACTAATGTTTTCATATACCAATAATCCTAGGGGACATCCTTACACTGAACTAAGACAGGCTAGAGAAGGACATTAATTTCTTCGTATCAAACTGCAGATCAACTGAAATCCCACCAAAACCTTGGGGATTAAGCCAAGTTGTTAAAGTCAATATAAACATGTGTGAAAAGAGAGATAGACTCACTAGAGAGATAAGAACCACCACCCCCCAGGCAGGACCTGCCGCATCTTCCAAAAAGTCACGTTAAACCACCTTTGGTTGCAACTCTTAATTTATACCTCTCTTCCTGCCACCTTCAGCTTGGTGTGTTCAAAAGGAACTCCTTTTGCTTACCCAACAGAATCCTTGTGTTATAATCCACATAAGGCAGCAGCTACAGATCAGGTCACAAGGTGTAGGGGGCGGTCCTTTTCCTCCTTGCTGATCAGGATACAGAACAGGAAGGACTATTGGTCACTAGCTGTAGGACATTCCTGCTTGAGCAGTTTGTGCTGGGGAAGGTTTGCTTCAGTCTAGCATCTTATTAGTTGGGTGAGCACTTGCTAAACTCATCTGACATGATTGAATAGGCTTAACCACTGGCCAAGGAGAACAGCCCCCAAAGAGTCACCCACAATCCAGAATTTCCACACCCAGCACGCAAAACACAAAGGCCATGTCATCTGTCACACCCACACTATAAATAGCCCAAAGTTTCTCTCTCTTACAAACACTGCATGCACAATTACTCTCACATTGGCACAGCCTAACAAACTCCTAGTATCTGTCTGAACTATGGAACAAACCCACAAGTTCTGGTCCCAAACCCCTTCCTTTGCTCTAAACTACTAGACCCTGTTTTTCTCCCACAAGAATGAAGAGTGTTCATTTGTTTTCACTACTGAAGTGACGATATGTTCTACTTTATAGAGAACAGTCCTTAACTGGAAGGCATCCTCTTTTTGAAGGGCTATTTTAAAGATAAAGACCCATGCAACAGAGAGCCTTAGCAGGCACAGAGGTTACCTGGTTGCAGTGGCCACAGTCTTCTCCAGCAGGGAGGGATGCATTGCGGGATGGCAGCTCTTTGAGAACAGAGGACTGGACTAGATGGACCTTTGGTCTTATCCCACACTGCTTCTCTTATGTTCTGATGGTAATTATTTTTACATTTGTATCTATACATAAATATTAGCATATTCATATTTTATTCACATCTGCACTCTCTGTTCTCCTCTTATCTGTGGTATCTTTTTGATAATGCAGAAGTGGCTGCCCTATTCACCATAAACTATGACAGACGCAGCAAGCAACAGAAACCAGAGAGCTGGTTCAGACTCGGCTGGTAAACCTGGCCTGCTCCACTTTCGCTGCAGATGGGGGCTCCCATGACTGAGTGCCCCCGCATACCAAAACTCTCTCTCTCCCAGCAGCGCTGACTTGGGCCCCAGACTGTGGGTGCCCAGTGTGCACATGCCATGCTGCAACGTCATGACGTCCCATCGCATTGCGCAGAGCAGCCTTTAACCTAGAGCCTTTTCCTGGAGTTGGGACAGCTGCCCAGGTACTAAAACCAGGTGTGCTCAGAGCAGAGCAGGCCAGCTACAGCTCACAATAACTGCTCAATGTTTGTTGTGATTACAGACTTCAAGCTCTCCTTTGCTGCCAGGTGGTCCACTGCAAAGAAGATAAAGGTTCTGTATCTTGATCTTCAACAGTTCTATCTCCAGCTCTGACAGCAGAAATAATGTATTAGGGAGTTGAGTTGCTATCTTCCCCCCCCCCCCCCCCCCCGTCAGAGCACCTCTGCCTTTAATGGTTACACAAGAGACAAATTTAGCATGTGAAATTCTTCCCAATATGCAGCTGTTGAAGACATAATGTGGGGGGCCTTCATAGTAGCCTGGCATACAAAAAACTATCAGGAGAAGCTTTTCTCCGCCAACAAAAACATCAAGCTGCTATATTTTTGAGTTTTAAAGGTAAAGGTAAAGGTAAAGGGACCCCTGACCATTAGGTCCAGTCGTGCCCGACTCTGGGGTTGCGGCGCTCATCTTGCTTTACTGGCTGAGGGAGCCGGCGTTTGTCTGCAGACAGTTTTTCCAGGTCATGTGGCCAGCATGACTAAGCTGCTTCTGGTGAACCAGAGCAGCGCACGAAAACGCTGTTTACCGTCCCGCCGGAGTGGTACCTATTTATCTACTTGCACTTTGGCGTGCTTTCGAACTGCTAGGTTGGCAGGAGCAGGGACCGAGCAGCGGGAGCTCACCCCGCCGCGGGGATTCGAACCGCCGACATTCTGATTGGCAAGCCCTAGGCTCTGTGGTTTAACCCACAGCGCCACCCGCGTCCCATTTTTGAATTTTAGGCTACTGTTAAAAAGCTGCAGAAACAAAGTCATTCTTTTAAAAAGCGGGAACCCATCCCCAGGTGTGGAAAAGGAATGGCAACTAAGAGGGATGGGGCAGCTGTTGAGCCTCTGCTAGGATGGGAGGCAGCATAGTTCAGGAGCTGGCACCTCAGACGTGGAATTCCTGAATTCCAATCCCAGTTCAGTATGGTAGCCTTGGGCACATAGGAGCCAACTCATAGGGGCCGAGGTCCCTTCACCCCCTAATATAATATTTGAGGGAGCCACCCCCCCAAAGTTGATAGGCAGTGCCATTCAAATGTGTTTTTTTTAAATGTTATTTATCAAATTTTTCAAAAGTGCCATTCAAATGTTGCGTGTGCACCACATCATGTGCCTATGTGGGGCAGAACATACCTGGGTCCCCCCAATATTTTATTCAAGTTGGCATCCCTGCTTCGGCAAGTGGCCCCCTTTCTACCTCAGTTCCTCAAACTGTAAAATGGGAATAAGGGTGACCTCTCATGTTGGGAAAGTTGATGTTATCCACCCTGATAAGGCTGGCTATGGGGCTAGAGAAGCACCCCCCCCCCATGCCAGCTGCGCCTTCTCACTTGTACATATTTTGCTCAATAGGCATGCTGCTTCAGAAAGGGGACTTTTCACTTCTCCAGTGTTTTAGACACATGCAATTGATCTTCTGGAGCACTGATGTCTTTGACCAATTTGCAGGTTGTGCACTCTGAGTGACTACTGTTATACACAATTAAATAGTCCTGTGTGTTTGGTAAGCATTTGCTTTTAAAATGTGGTGCCTGCTTGTTTTGTCTTGATGATATTGTTATAGTTAAGAGATAAACAGAAGTAACCACAACCAATGCTCTTAAAATTCACTGTGCCGCACACCCTTAGCCTCAGTTATAACTAAACATACCTTGGAACTTTGCCCCTCCCAATGAAATCGAATACAGCCAAATTGGTGGGCCAGTTTTGACAAAAGTGAACCCCCCACCCCCACTTGAAATTCGCTGGGAAATCCTCTGGCACAAGCCCTCCTGAAACTTCCTTTCCTGTTCCTTCTGTGAGAGAACTTACCAACTGACTGCATCTCATGGATCACAGCTGGCTACCTCTCACTCTGCTTGTCTTCAGGTATAACCTGACTCTACTGCCCAGGGACTCATGGTAAGGCTACCTTGGATCTGAGCAGCTGCAGCAAGAGGCCCCACTTGACACCACACCACACCTTCCCCAACATCTGTTTCCCTCATTTGATTACTTAAATCTTCTTCCCACTGAAGCCAGGGCTCCCATCTCGGTGTTGACTTCATAAAAAGCAATCAATCAATCAAACAAACAAACAAACAAACAAACAAACAAACAAACAGAGACACTCCGTTTTTGAGAACAGTCACAGTGCAAAAAGATAAAACGTGAGGGACTCCCATTTTCAGCTTCCTGCAGCCCTAGCCTGCTGCACTGGAAACCTGTAAAGATAAAACTGGCAGCAACCACCACCACAATCTTAGACCCAACCATCCATCCATCTCTTGTAGCTGTTATCCTTGTCAACTGAAACTACCAAGCCCTGGGCTGCCACAGCTGCAATCCTAAACACCCACAGCCAGGGTCCTGCTAGGCAGGAGTGGCCTGGCAGCGGCTTGAAATTACACAAGCTACTGTGTAGAAATATATAAAACAAATAAATAAATTGTCCAGTAGCACCTTAGAGACCAACTAAGTTTGTTCTTGGTATGAGCTTTCGTGTGCATGCACGAAATATCTGGTATCTGAAGAAGTGTGCATGCACACCAAGAACAAACTTAGTTGGTCTCTAAGGTGCTACTGGACATTTTTATATATATATATATATATATATATATATATATATATATATATATATATGCTTTCGTAGATTTTCACGGGTACAGGAATGCAGGTTTTGGTGTCCTCGGGTGTCTTCCCGTGTAAAAGTTGGGGTGTCTAGGCGACGTTTCGACGAGGTCTCACTCGTCATCTTCAGGCTGGTGCTTTCGGCTTCTTGTTACTCTGTTCCAGTAACAAGAAGCCGAAAGCACCAGCCTGAAGATGACGAGTGAGACCTCGTCGAAACGTCGCCTAGACACCCCAACTTTTACACGGGAAGACACCCGAGGACACCAAAACCTGCATATATATATATATATATATATTTCTACTGCGTCAGACCAACACGGCTACCTCCCTGAAGCTACTGTGTATCTTCTTTTAAAGGGGAATGGTTGCCAAAGGGAGTGGGGGGTGAATGTAGGGGGGGCATGCAGGATGGGTGTATGTGCAGATGGGAAGCAGCACAAGCCTGGACATTACTTCCAACCCACCCAGTGCATACCCTCCAACATTTCTCTGGCGAAAATAGTGACATCCCATTCCATCATGATATTTTTACTATTTATACCACACACATCTTACTAGGTTGCCCCAGTCACTCTGGGCAGCTTCCAACATATATAAAAACATAATAAAACATTAAACATTTTTAAAAAAACATTCCTTATACAGGTTTGCCTTCAGACGGCTTGCAGGTTGGATACTCCATACCCCCCAACATTTCTCTAATGAAAATAGGGACACCCTAAGGAATAGGGACACTTGGAGGGTCTGTGTGTGTGTGCAGATGGGACGCAGCACAAGCCTGTCTTTCACTGCTTCCAGCCCACCCAGTGCCCCCACCCCCATGATATGCAGCATAACCCAGAAGTAACTGCGCTCAGGACCTGGGTGTGCAGGTGCTCCTCTCGCTCATGATTCGTAGGGATTGGCACCCGTCCAGTTGAAAGGTGTGCACCAAAGTCTCACATCCCCCTTCCAGCCTGGCAGGCAGCTCTTCTTCCCCAGGCTTTAGTCCCTTCCTTGCTATAGCAGCCTCTCGGCCTGGGCCTGATCTTTAGGCCTGGAACTTCCCCCTGCTCTTGCTGGTCCTGGAAACTGCAGTTGCTCCCCCAACTTCTTTGTCTAACACCAACCAACACAGATATAGCAGGAAGTTACTTGCTAATCATTCATGGAGACTCATCCCAGCACAGCTGCTCCTCACTCTGATTCCTCTGCCTTTGTCTCCCCTGCATCAAGGGCAGCCTTCAGTTCTGCATGTCCCTTGTAGTGGGGGAGGGGGTTTTTCCAACTGAGACGCCCCACCCAAGTGTTCTGTTCCCATCTGGCAGCTTCCTCTTTCAATTTCCTCTTCAGTTCTCCCCCTGCCACCCAATTCCGTTGACTACAAAGTCGTTACACAGCCTAGTTCCTTATACATTCTTCCCAATCATCACCAGGAGTGCAACAGCTGGCTCATTTGACCAGCATCATGAGCCTCCAGCGCCAGCCCAGGACATTTTGGTACTGAGGCCTAAAATCTAAATGGCATCCCCTCTCGTGAACCTCAAGTCAAGCTGTCATGAAGTTCTCATGCATGGCTCCCATTAATTTCATTGGGGAACCTGCGGGGTCAGCTCTGCCTTGTCTTCTAGCCCTTAATGACACCCCAAATCACCACCTCGCCTGGCCTCATGATGGGGCCACCTCTGCTTAGAGGCCAAGACACCTGAGAGGCACCCTAGGAGTGCCCCCTGCAGGGACTGGAGTAGCCTGTCGAACCAGTAGACACCAAGCATTGTGCCCTGCCAGTGTGCATTCCTGTCATAGCTGAAGAACAAACAGCACATCCCCCAGGCAGTTCTTCTCTTCCTGAGTCACTGTGTCCTCCTTGGCAGGACCTGTTCTCAGTGTCTGGCTTGGCCTCCTTTCACACCCTTCAGCCATAGGGGCCATAGTCACTACCTCTTGCCACAGAAAAGATGAGAGCCAGCAGCTTTCTCCATCAGTGCCGGCACCACCATCCCCTTATCACTGCCAGCTCTGAAGCTTGCAGAGGACCATTTCCTGGTGGGTTGTGCCTTCCAGAGGTTACACCTGCCTGCCTCTCTCTCTAACACCTTTAATACCATCCAGAATCTGCACCCTGACAGACATTGATTTGAATTAATGGTAAGGCTGCCTTAGCCCAAGCAGAATCCAATGTGGAAGGGCAGCTGCCTCTGGAATGGGATGGGTGAGCAGCAGACACACAGCATAAACTTTGAGCAGCCCGAGACCACTCTTCTGGTTGGGCCATGAGCCAGCCTCTAGCTCTCTAGTGCCAGCCCCTAATCTGCAAAACAGGAACAAGAGCAACCTCCTTCCTAGTGACATTAGGAAGATGAATGGGGTGCCAAGTGCTATTCCGTAGTCCCAGGAACAGAACAAGCTAGATAGGCAACGAACGAACCAAATAATGCATTTTAGGTTCCATCTGTGGGCAAAGCAGACAGAATGCAAGGTGTCCCCATATCCTCCAAACTAATCCCAGTGTCTGTTGCAGAGTTCCATTATGCTCACTCCCGCCCCCTCCTGATCGCATCTAAGCGAAGACCCACTTCGTTTCTTCTAACCTGGTGCTGCCCTCTTTCCCCATGACTCATGCCAATATGCTGGGAAGGATAGATACCTCAGGGTGCGCACCGAGATGCAGTACCGCCACATCCAGCGTCCAGGACGGGGGCAGATGCCGAGTCACAGGGAGCAAACTACTTGTGGTGGCATGAGAGGAGTGAAGGTTGTCTTTCCTTGGCTGTGTCAGGATAAATCATTTGCATGCTGCCCACCCCCATTAAGGTCCCAGCAGGCACAATGCAACCAAGTTCCAGTCGTTCAGTCCACACCAACGCTCAGAGTCCTTAGCAGTATAAATCCCCCCCCCCAAATTCACTGTGCAGAGCTGAGCTCCCAGAGCCCTTTGCTGCCGTGTTTGAGCTCTCTGGAGCCTCAGCTGTTCCCCCAGATTTCCAGCCCTGTTTGAGTGAGCGGCGACCAGAGACACCCCACAGCACCTGCTGTCCTGAATGGCGACTCCGCCAGCCGAGGGAGGGAGCTGTGTGCCCCCACCTCCCGCGCCAACACGTACACTCAATGCACGCTCACGCTGCAGCCAAACTCCCCAGGGTCCTGCAACACAGAGCAGACAGCTGGTTTCCAACTGGCTTTTCCTGAATTCCAGCCTTCCTGCAGCAGTTAACAGCATCCATCTCGTGTTCACCTCATACTGAACCAGAGCAAGACGCCCAGCCAGACTGAACTCTGTGATGCCAACCCTTTTCTTCAGTCAGTGGCTTTAAAAAACAATAACTCAATTTAAATTTTACTAATTTGTGAACATATGATAGCATATGAGTATATGGTAGATAACATAAACCAAGCTTTCTCCAACCTCGCTGCCACCCCTTTCCTTAGTCTCCTCTCCTCTCAATAATTGGCCCCCACATTGAGGAAATGGACATGGAGAGGGGGCCCTCAGTATACAAATCTTACACAAATTATCTCCTGTATTGAAAGTGGGATCAGCTAGGAGAAAAGTAATTGGGGGTGTAGGGCACTATCCTGCTTCTAGACTCAGGGGCATTATAACTCTCCTGGAGAGAGAGAGAGAGAGAGAGAGACTCTTTATTTGTGTGAGCCACAAGCCACAGCAAAGGAATCATGCTCCTCAACATCAGTTGCTGGAGAACAAGTGCAGAAGAGGGGTATTGGCTGTGGACTTTCAATGGGCACCTGGCTAGCGCTGTGAGAAACAAGATCTGCTGGATTAGATCTGCTTTCGTCCGATTCAGCAGGGCTCTTATGTTCTTATGTCTCTGCTACAAAGTCACTACCTGCAGGATGGAGATGGCAATACTGATTGCTAAAGTGGTGCTCGAAGTTTATTAACGGAAGTATGTGAAACACTTTGTGTGATTGATTTTTTTTTTACTATGAGGGGTGGGAAACCCCTGGCTCATGGACCAATCTTGTCTCATCATGGACAATTGTTAAATGCCCCCTCATCTGACATGACTCCAATGTGGGGCTGTTATAAGAATTCTAAGGTCTCAGATATAGAAGAAATGTTCATATATGTACAATGCATTATTATTATTATTATTATTATTATTATTATTATTATTATTATTATTTCTATGGATCTTGCCATGCCTCTCACACCAATCCTTCATGCCTGAAATGACATGCAGCAAAGTTTTCTTCAATAGACTTGATTGCCTACACATGAACCTCTGAGGGTTTTGTTTCTCTCCCTCTTTTCTGGCTGCGAGCAATTTTGGTTGCTAAACATGCAAATAGGTCTGAAATGTGGGTGGTGGGTGGTTTAATGGTTTGCAGATGTCAAAAAGGTGCTGCTGCCTCTCTGAAAAGGGGAACAGCTATTGCTATTTCCCCATGCAAAGAAAATGGGCACTTGGTAGGGTGGCCTTGTATCAGGTTCAAAAATACTTTCAAGAAGTGAGAGCAAAGGCCTTGAAGTTGACCACTAATAGTTATCACCTGGACAGGAGACTGAGCAAGCAAATAAGCCACCTAGTCACAGTCTTCCCCGCTAAGATGCATTGTATTTCTATTTAAATTAAAATAGTTGTATTATACTAATTATAGTTGTGATATTTTAATGTGGCAGCACCTGTACTTTGTAACAACTCCCTGCTTATTGACATCAGGCAGGTGCCTTCCCTGTTCTCTTTTTGGTGCCTGCTTTAAACATACAATCATACACCATATACATTTTGTTAAACGAAAGAATCTTTTTACTATAATTTAAATGGAAAATAGAGATAGATATGTAGACTGGCAGAAATAATTACTACAATTTAAACAGCACTGCAGTGCATCTCTCCATGCTGGGGAAGACTAGGACCAAGTGCCCTGTTGTCTAGGGCGTTCAGTGTTGATGGGCAACTTCCATGGCCTGGCTCTCCCTTCATATGGATCTTTTTCTTTAAATTGCACAATGCTTCAAAAAGAAGATGTCTTCAACTACAGGACCAGCCCCTGTAATGCAGTTCACACTGCCAATGTGCGTCTTCCCCATCCTGAGACCCACCTGACTGTGGTGTAGAGACTGTGCAATACTGTATATCCATACAGATACCTTATTTACTCCTGAAGTTGTGCTTTGTCCTTTGGAAGAAAACAGCTGAGGAATAAACTCTCAGCAAAGCTTGATGCAAAACAGCACCTCTGGTTTACTGATTTGAACTGAATTAATGGTGATTATTTCACCTCAGGAACTCCTGGGAAGTGTAGTTTGGTGAAGGTTGTTAGAGTCTCACAGGCAGAGTTCTCAGCAACCTACAGTTCCCAGGATTCCTTGGAGGAAGTTGTGTCAGTTAAACTGTAGAAGACAGATACATATTTGTGGTGTAGGTATGCCAACCCTACACTCTTTCCCGCAGAGCTGAGAGCTTATGCTTTCCCTGCTTCCTTGTAAATGTTCCACTCTCTCAGCCTGGGGGCATGCCAGAATGAAAGTGAGCATGGTGAGGGAGAAAGTCCAAGTCCCACTTCTGTCATGGATGTGTTGTGGCAAGGCATTATCCCTGCCATTTGGAAAATGGGAATTGAGATAGCTCAGTTGGTAGAGCATGAGGCTCGTGATCTCAGGGTCATGAGTTTGATCCCCACATTGGGTGAGATTCCTGCATTGCAGAGGGTTGGACTAGATGACCCTCGTGGCCCCTTCCAATTCTACAATTCTATGAATCTATGAATCCCTGCTGCTAAAGCAATATGGATCAGGCCCTGTAAAATACAGGTACCCCACTAGTCTTTATACTCCAGCTTAAGTCCACGTAATAGAAATCACCACATATTTCCCCGCTACTGATCCTTGCCTCCATTTCCTTCCTATGTCTGTTGTTTCCTGGGAAATATTTTAGAGTGCAACCCTCTTATCATACCTGTTCTTTGTAAACTTCCATTTACATAGATATAATGATAGTAGTAGTAATCATAAAGATAGAAGCAAGCTGCTCGTGAGCTCCTTGGAGTAAGTGCAGAATCCAATCCCCCTGGTCTTTGACCCCGGAGATGTGTGTTTTCAAGACCTACTCTCTTCCTGTGACTGTCATTTGTTTTAACTTTTTAAACTCTGGGTTTTAATTTTTTTAAAAAATAGTTATAACCTGCCCTGGGATCCATTGGTGAAGGATAAATTTAGCAACAAATAAATTTAGCAACAAATAACAATGATAAAAATATCCACTCAATTAGTCAATCAATCAAACAAACATGGGCAACTGATTGGGCTTCTGTATTAAGCACATGCATATCAAAACTGTAGCTGAATATGCAGACGTGGAAGTCAGTGTATGAACTGACTTTCTATTGCCTTTAGAGCTGGTGATGATGGCCTCTAGAGAGGCCTAAAAGAGGGTGATGGACTGGGACCTGGGAGGCCTGGGTTCAAAGCCCCACTCAGCCATTAAACCCACCGGGTGACTTTGGGCCAGCTACTGCCTCTCAGATTAACTTAACTCACAGGGTTGCTGTGAGGAGGAAATGGGCTCTTTGGAGGAAAGGCGGGATATAGAAGTAGGAACAACAGAGCAACAAAAGCAAACAAACGAATCAATCAATCAATCAATCAATCAATCATTGTCTGTGTCCAGCAGCACACATAAGAAATTACCTCCACTACTATGAAATAATTGTCTGGATTGTTTTAAACGGATTTTTTTTTTTTACTTTAATTTTAGATTTTAATGTTTTGATTGATTGATTTTATTACATATGCTGATGTTTTAATTGTGCAGATCTGCAGAATCACCCTGGGATCCCTTTGGCAAAGGGCAGTTCAGAATTCATAGAAATTAATTAAATTGATTAATAAATAATACCATCAATACATCTAAACTAAATCGGGAATATGCCCTTAAGCTTGCCTAGTCAAATCCATGCGGTGAGCATTTTAAAGTGTTATCTAACACACCCCAAGCTATTGGGTCTGGGAAGGCTACAAATGTAAACAATTAAATTAAGGTGCAATTTAGACTGGACGTCTCTTTCATTTGGACCTAGTTACAAAATAACTGCCTTAATTCAGCTGTAAATATCATGTATGTGTTTAAATACCCACTTTTCTTAGCAAAAGACACTGAAGCTGAGGCTTAATTCTTTGCAAAATGCCAAGTGTTTGATCAAGAAAAGCAATTCTTTAACTGTATGGGTATTGTTGCCAGGTGCTACCAGGCAAGCATAATTGTGTACCTGGTTTCTGTATCCAAGTATAAAATGCCAAGTGAGAAGCAGCCCTCAAAGCAGTGCGGGGGCAGCTGCCTCCATATGTGCTGGCAAAGACTGGGCATGGGTGTCGGCAAGTCTAGCATTGCAAACCCACCTTCTAGTGGCATGGCTGCCCATACAGAAAGAAAGGCTCTACCTGCCGGGGTCCTGTGCGCTGCCCCGCTCCCTCCAACCTCGGCAGACAGGCAGAGGATCCCTGCAGACGCACAGGGCCGGCTGCTCCCTTCTGCAGTCACAGGGCAGCGTTGCTTGGCAACAGCAGAGCTGCACCCCCCCCCCCGGTCTTTTTATAACCAGGGCTGTGGGAAGTGGGTCAAAATGGGAGAGCCAAAGGGCAGCCCCTGAAATGCCAGCTGAGGAGTGGGGCTAGATCAGGGCAATCAACCTCCCCCTTTCACCCTGCCCTGCGTCTGCCCACCTGCAGCATGGCATTTAAGAGCAGGAAGAAGCTGCAAACCTTCCCCAGCTCCATTCAGATCTTCATTGCATTGTTACAGTATATTGTAACCTGTCATGGGAAGGCAAACTATAAATCCATTAAAAATAAAAATAATAACAGAATTATCACCGTCTCACTGAGGGGTGAACGAGAATTGATGGTGCCACACACATTGGTAGAGGACCTGTGTCTGCTCCAGTCACAGCAGGGAGCTGTGGGCGCCTCCTTTAGACATCACAAAAACGAGGATAGCCCTCCCGATGTCCCCAGGCAGCACGTGTGGTTTATTTCCTTCAAAGTAACCAATGTTTGTTCTTTGACTCACTTCTCATGTTTTGTTTTAAGAAAACAAATCATGAGCCCAGGTTTAGATGACACAACAAGTCAGGCCATGGAGCAGCAACAGGACAGGAGCACTGAGGGAACTGTTGAGCTATGTGCAACAGCATGATGCTCATTCACATTAAAACCACTGTTTATTTCAAACTGAAATATCATGTGATGGACAAATTGGGTGCTCACTAACGGTTCCTAATCTTCCTGGGAAAAGTGACAGTTGGGGCCTGGGGCCATTGCTGTTCGTCTTTATAAATGACTTGGATGCAGGAATTGAGGGGATGGTCATCAAATTTGCTAATGACGCCAAACTGGGAGGGGTAGCGAATGCTACAAAATGCAGAATCGGGATTCCAGAACTGATTGAAGAACTGGGCCCAAACTAACACAATGAATTTCAAGAGGGACAAATGTAAGGTTCTTCACATAGGCAGGAATAACCAGCTGCACAAATATAAGATGGGGGGCACCTGGCTTGCCAGTAGTACATGTGAAAAGTTTGAGATTCCTGCACTGCAGGGGGCTGGACTAGATGACCCTGGGGGTCCTTTCCGATTCTGTGATAATCACAGTTTATTTTAATCAGATTTCATGTGATGTGTGAACTGGGTCTGTGTTTCAGGATGAAGAACACTAGAGCTGAAATCAATTTGCTCCCAACATTCCTCTATATATTATCCTCTGTGAATTTCAATCCTGCATATTCAAAGGATAGTCTCTGAATATTTGATTTGTGGACTTGGCTGTCTATGCTATTTTATTTCAATATTTAATATTTGACAGTTGATATTTTAATAAAATTTGTTAGCTGACATATAATAGTACTTTGTATCTGAGAAACGACAGCTGAAGAGATTTCATATTTGATGGCTACTGAAAACAAAACAATGTCAAGTGATGCCAAAAAGTATAAAGCATTTGATTTCAAATATTCTCAATTGAAATCAGAATGGCAAATTATTAATACCTGTGTATATTTGTATTTCCACTCTCTCTCTCTCTCTCTCTCTGTATACCTATTTTGGGTCCAAAGTTCTGGGTTGCACAATTATTTAAACACAGTGATTTCCAACTCTGAGAGCAGCATAAGGGAGCACTGGCACAAGCTCCTCCCTCAACCAACTCTCTCTTCCAATTTTCTAGAAGCAGAATTAGAGGGGCCAAACCTGCCACTTCTTTAGAATCAGTAAACCTATGGGTGACGCACTTCAACTTGGTAGAAAAGGTAGGGGTTCAACTAGATGACCCACTGAGCAACATCCAACTCATGCGTTACTTTGAACTTAATAAGAGCAAAATCCAACAGAGTGAATACACTGAATCCTGGGGCAGAGAGAAGAAGTCCTGAGTCCGTGTCTCCGTGATTGAACCACAAGCTCACTGCCCAACATTGTGAACAAAAGCCAGGATTCAAAAGTCCAATTTCCAGCCCCACCCCACCCGAGAAAAAGCTCAGTCTCTGCTCACCCCAACCCCACTCCTTAGCACCCGCATTTGCCCATCTCTCCCTGAAACCACACGGGCCTTGCCTTAACCACTAGAGCAGGGCAGGGGCAAGGTGGAGGGACCTGCAATTCCCAAACAACCAACAGCAAATACTAAACATCAGAATACAGGTCAGCTTTTACAAAGGGCGTCAAAAATGACACAGGAGCTGAAAGGTCAACTCAAGACTTAGTTACAGGTTAAAGGTCAAATAAAATTCTATCCAGCTTCATTTTCAAAGCAAGACTCTGTCCTTCAAGTGTCAGCCTCCCATGTCCTTTGTGCACCCCACTCTCAAACCTGCTGCTGCTGTGTCCCTAAGGTAGCCCCCACCTGGTGCCCTATGGATGTTCCTAGATAGGGGTCTGCCAAGAGTGCAAACATTGCTAATTATAACTGTACAGCATGCAATCAATGAGATCCAGCAACAGCCAGCTGAGGGAAGCCACCATAAGTAAGCAAGATGTATTAAACTTACACCTACCTTAGACCGATCTTTGGCATATGAAGGTTTAATCTGCATTTAACATTCTGATATGACACATTAGTCTTTGCATCTCCCTGTCACATGCTATAGGCTGAGGATATGATAAGGATTACAATGAAATGGGGGGGGGGCAGCACCCCCTGAACATATTTGGCTGTGACCTGCTGTCAGCAGAATTTGCCATTGGAAAAGATATTTTACTGAATTATGGGTTTTAGATATGAGCTAGATAAGTCAACAGTTATTGGCCACTTGTCTTGATTGAAAGTTGCTCCCCATTGCATGCTTTTTCTTATACTGAAATGGTGCAATATTTTTGGCCAATTCTGAGGCTTCTCTCTTGTGGATGCAGTTCATATGGAACAGCCAACTCCTCTTCCCACATGCCCGCAACAAATGAGACATGAAAGTCACATTTATGTGGCAAAAAACTTATTGTGCAGAAAAGCCGTAAGGAAGTATTTTTTAATCCCTGGTCTAAATGAATGCAATGACTGTACCTTCCCAAAATGTACTGGGCATAAAAAGATAACCCTCACCCAGCCCTCAAATGCTACCTCTAGAATAAAGCAGAAGTTTTTATTGCCATCTCTCTGTCTACTGAGATCATGGGGTTAGATGGACATGCTGTGGTTACCAGTTTATATTTTATACACCTATAGTTCTGTGACAAAGTGGTCCAGGAGATGCCCCACAAATGCAGGTGAAGAGATCTGTTCAAAGCCCCAAACATGGCACTGGGGAGGGGAGAGAAATATGAAGAAGCTAACGTTTGGACAGGAAGCTGCTACCCGCTCCCTAATAAGGGCAAAAATAAAAGCCTGTGGAAAAGTAGCTTTAGGACAGCAAAACAGAGGGAAGCCACCTGCTCCATTTCCCTCCTTTAGTACAGTCCCTACCTTCCGATCCTCCAGCTCCCCACCCACCAAATGTCTCAGAAGCAGCAGCCCAGCTCCGACTCAGCCTTGCAGAGAACGCGAGATTTGAGAGAAGAAGGGAGGAGAGGCAACAGCAGTCTGCAGGATCCATTTAATTGTTCTTTTCTTTATTGTTTGGTTCAGAGAAGACAGAAGCCTTAGATTTATTGACCGAAATCATTTTTGTACACAAGAGTATTTGTTATAAAGCCTCTTTTGTTTCTTATTTACAGAAACAAGTTGGGGTGGGAAGACATGGAGCAATGGGCTTCTTCAAGCAGCACACGTCAATGTGGGGCAGCCTATACCTGGCAGGGAAACTGAGGAGCTGAGCAAAGGGGACCAAAACAGGTGGTGGGAGGGAAGGCATGTATTCCTGACATGCTCCACAGGCAGGTGGGGGCAGGGCAGGAGAGGAGCTTTCCTCCCCAGTCTCTCCCCCCAGCAGCACCTGTCTGCACAATATGTCCAAGCCCATTTTCATAACTGGCTGGCAAATGGCTATTCAGCTAGTGTGGGACCAAGCAACTGGTCAGTGTGTTAAAGTAATTATGGCCGCTTCATAAGACACAGCCTTCCCTTGGTGTGCAAGGCACGCTTGTTTTGCATGTAGGGGCAGTGCAAAGTCTCATACTGTGCACTCAAGATCCAACAGCAAGTAGGAAAACCCTCAGGGGCACGGGAGGGGAATGAGGACAAAGGCAGGTTAACATGAAGAAACCTCATTGCAGTACACACCCATTTTGCATACTTGTAAACTGGTGCGGCACACACTGCACCTGAAATGGTGCAACTCATCATGTTTGCTCCTGTTTTGCACAGCTGCTGTATGGCAGGTAGTGCTAGCTACATTCCTTATTCACACCAATGGTACAGGAGGGTGGGGAGGAGTTCAGTGCAGTTTCAACAATTTGCAGAAGATTGCCATGGTTTTGTGGAAGGGGAAAGTGGTTTTTTAAATGTGCCAAGGCCCACAGTTGCACAGCAGAACGCGCTTTATGGCTTACCAGAATCCAATACTGGTGGAATCCTGAGAATCTGAGCTTTCATTTAAAAAAATAAACAAGCGAGCATCTAGCCCTCATGCTTGTGGGCAGTGTGTGTGTGTGTGTGTGTGTGTGTGTGTGTGTGTGTGTGTGTAAAAACATATTGGTCAAGTGGGTAGAGATAAGGAGCATTTGAATGGAACTGCTTCTTCACCCAGCACAGAGCCCAATGCTTTTTTCTTCTGCCCCACCTCGTTAACGATTTTGTATGAGCAAGCAAACCTCTTTTTTAGCCTGCACCTTACAAGGAATGCTGTTGTAGATGAACATCTCCATCCATTGTGTCCCCTGTAATACTTCCAAGGGAGTGGGAATATTCAGTATGATGACATGTCCTGCTTCTTGCTTAATGAATTTTTATTGTGGAGATGTAGAATTGCAGAAGCCATAAATTCCTCGTAACATGTAGTTTTGAGTGTCAGTATGTGATAGAGAGCAGGGACAGGGATATCATTCCTGATATCATGACTATTGGGAGATCAAGACTGGGCTCACACCCTTATCACAGCAGCATTAACCATGGTTAAGTTTTTTGTCTTTACCAGCATTAACCATGGATAATGCAAACCAGAGTTCCCATCTTAATCAGCATTTGAAACTAGTTGGCAAACCCTGTTTAAGGCCGAAACCCTAGTTAGGGACAGCCATTTTTACAGTCAATGCAGAAATAACTATGAATAAGGCGGCCAGGTGAGGGGGGTCAAGAAGTGCAGGGTCCCATGACCTGCTCTCATTTACTGTACTTAACCATAGTTAATAGATTGGGGTTTTAGGGCAGCAAGAAAAAAGTAGATCTTGTTTTTTGTTTTGTTTTACAAAACCCAGCTAGGGAAAGGCACAAACACTGTACAGTCAACATATAGTAGAGCAAGCCAATTAAGATGCAAATGTACAGACTGTGTAGGGTCAGGAGTGCTTCAAACATGATGAATTCCAGAAAACAGAAATCAAGTCCATGCAGGAAATAACATGCAAGCCACATGTAAGAATATCCCACATGACCACAGGACACATGTATTTTGCCATAGCACAGCAAAATATAGACATGTGTTATCATCACACATTATTTCCTACACAGAACTGCCGTGTTCTGTGGATGCTCAGCTGTAGCAGTTCTCTGGAGCCCAAAAACACAGTTGTCATCAAATAACGTGCTTCCATGTGGTTGAACTACCAAGATGGAGGTAAAGTGCTGGCATGGGAACTAACCATGACTGTACTTTCCCAGCTGTGCAGAAATGTAGATCCCTCCCCACCACACGCCAATTTTTGCGATGGTAAGCATGTTGCCATGGTAACACAGGAATCAGCACCTACTTTGCAAACAGCAGCTGTAATTCACACTGCCACACCAATGAGGATTAAACTACTACTGCTTACCTCTTTGCTTTGCCCCAGCGGCAGAATCGGATTAAAGTGGTGGCTTTCCCAGAGTCCTTTGCACTAAAGGAGAGGTGGCTGCTGCCTTTGAAAAAGCCGCTCTGCCCAACCATTGATGTGTAGGAGAACAGATGTATGCATGAACCTGGTTTGGTCAAGCCAGTGGTCCATCAAGCAGCTCAGTCTACTCCAGGAAAGGGAAACCCATAGACTCCTTGATGCTGCTGGACTACAGCTCCCATCAACCCTGACCATTGGCCATGCTGGCTGGAGCTGATGGGAGCAACGTCCAGCAGCACCTGGAAGCTCAAAGGCTCATCACTCAGGCAAAGGTATTTCACAGCCCTGCCACCCAGGGGCAAGTGTGGGACCCCCCGGGGGGGGGCACGGCCCCAGACACACAATTTTAAGGGGGTGCGAGCCAGGTGCCCCCATACAGGGATCCCCAGCCCCAGAGCCCACCGCGTCCCCAGTCCCTGTGCTGAATCGGGGGGGGGGGATTTGCTCACCAAGGGCTGCGTTGGCCAATCGGGCTCCTCCTCCTTCAGCAGCCAGGGCTGAGCTGGTGTGTGAGCTCTCCGTGAACCCTCTGTGCCCTGTGCAAGCATGCCTGGCACCGCTGGCGGCAAAAGCCCTGCTTGCCCTGCCCATGCACACACGTGCACGTGTACCCTGGGCACCAAAAAAGGACGCAACACCACAGTTGCCACCCAAATCCATTTAAATGGAAATAACCTGGGACCTTTGGCAAGCAAAGCCTGGGCCTTGTCACTGACTTTCCCTAGATGTCTGCACCAGAGGCCATCCCTTGAAGACTCTTTCCCCCAGAAAAGCACACAGGGATTATTATCAGGCGGAATTCCATATGTCCCACCACC
Organism: Podarcis muralis; assembly: GCF_964188315.1. NCBI lineage: Eukaryota > Metazoa > Chordata > Lepidosauria > Squamata > Lacertidae > Podarcis > Podarcis muralis. The sequence continues at coordinate 39,879,288 of NC_135671.1, read as the reverse complement.
TCAGCCACCAGTTTGTCTAATCCACTGAACTGGAGAATGCATGTGCCATTAACACAGCTTTCTCTTGTGGCCACTCCAGGAACCACGAGTGGAACTTGCACACACATGGCCCTGGCTCAGCCAACACTCCACCACTCGCACACTCATTTTTCACATTGACAAGATGGGGAAAGTCGGAAACATTTCTCACACTGAGTATCAAAATCTCAGCAGTAGTAGAGCAGATTTGGCAAAACGTCTCCTTGTAGATAATACCCCGTGAGCTTTCTTCACCCGCCCTGCCTCCACCTAGCCATTTTTTTCTTCCAATGAAATCCACAGGTGGCCCAGATGGGAATACAAGATCTTATGCATGGTGCCAACCCAGGAGACAGCACAAGCAAAACAGAGAGTGCCCCCTCCCACAGCACAAGAACGCAGAGTCTGCACACTTCACAGCCTGCAAAATCCTCCAGTGTCCAGGATTCCCGGCCCACACCAGTGTCTGTGACGCCGGAACAGTTTGCTTGATTAAGCACAGAGCTGCTGCTTCCAAGGTGGGTTGGCTAGCAGGTCCTGAAGCCCGGAAGGAGAAACAGAGAGAAAGGAAAAGAGAGATGGTCCCAAGGGCACAGAGTCTTGCAGGGTAGAGGCTGGTGCCCACTTTGGACAGAGTCCCACAGGGAACAAACAATCGAAGCTGATTCCAAAGAAGGTTTTCTTTTTGGTTGGTTTCCATGTTCTTTCGGGTAGCATCCTGAAATTGCAAGGAAGGCTGAGACGGAGCAGCGACAGGCAGAAAAAGTGCATGTAGGGGGACCCCTAGAGGCCAGTGCAAGAACTGCATTTAGAGTTGAGGGGCGCAGCAAAGGTTGTTTGGAAATGCTCTTCCCCGTGGGGGTGGTGAAAAAGCAGAAAAGGGGGGGTAATATTTAAGGCTTATGCGTCTGCATAGAAAAATGTGTAAACTGAGATTGGAGCAAAAGGTTGGGGGAGGTTAGGGATATTTGGCAGAGTCCGTTCCAGAGACAAGACCAGGGGTGGGGCAGTCTCCCCATTATGTGGCAGTAAAAGTGTACAGTGTACAGACTCAGCAGGAAGCCAGAGCCTCCCAGTAAGTGTGCCTGCCTGATGCAGCAGCTGTGACATTTGCTTTTCACAATTTTAAAATGTAATGTGTGAAGAGACTAGAAGACCACCACAGCCATGATGCAAGGACACACTGAAGAAAGTGAAATTATGAGTTCAGAACCTGTCCCGTCCCCCAAGTAAATGAGCACTTCCTTGAATGAATGAAGTGTGGTCAGGATTGGTGCCTGAACCATGTTTCTTACAGACCAAACAACCAACAGCAAATACTAAACATCAGAATACAGGTCAGCTTTTACAAAGGGCGTCAAAAATGACACAGGAGCTGAAAGGTCAACTCAAGACTTAGTTACAGGTTAAAGGTCAAATAAAATTCTATCCAGCTTCATTTTCAAAGCAAGACTCTGTCCTTCAAGTGTCAGCCTCCTATGCAGCTCCTTAAGTAGGATTTGTATCCTCTGAACCTGCAGACTGGCTTGAGAAGACTGCTCCTAGGATTGTGAAAGGCACCTTCCACAAGAGGGACCAATGGCTCATCTAGTCCTGCCTTCTGTTCTCACACTGGCCAACGAGATGCATGTGGGAAACGAGCCCAAGGGCAACTCTCCCTTCCTGTGGTTTCCAGCAACTGATATTCAGAAGCATCTCTGCCTCCAGCTGTGGACGCAGAGCAAAGCCACAGAGGCGAGTGGCCACTGACAGCCTTCTCCTCCTCCATGCATTTGTCCAATCCGCTTTTAAGGCCATCCAAGTTGGTGGCCATCGCTGCCTCCTCTGGGACCAAGCCCCTTAAGCACAGCCAACTCCCTCACAAATCAGTAGGGTTGCCAGCTTTTGAAACAGCCCTGCTCCAGTGCCTTTTATGCCAGCCATAAATAGTAAGTGAAGCTTTTCCCATCTTCTTACCCCCACCAAGAAAAGTCTCACCAGCTTAACTTCTGCCTGCCAGCTGCTGTTAGAGGCAGAGGAGAAGGGGCACTGTAGAAACTGGCAACTCAACCATGTCTGGATTTAGGAAGCAAAGCAAGCATGGCCACTGGGAACCCTTGGCAGAAGGCAGCATATCCTCTTTTCTTTCTTTTTTTAGCAATGTTACAACAGAATGGCAGAAGCAAGTTTGAGTGATAAAAGGAGATCTGAAGTCAAGATATGGACAGTAGAGATTAGCTACACCAAAACTTAAGAGGGTTAAAGATGACCAGAAGGGGGGGGGGGGGAGCTAGAGTGAAACTGGGTTGCCACCTTTGTATCAGCCAGGCTCCTGCAAGCAGCCCCCACCAGAAAGAAATGTAGGAGTCCCCGGTATGTTTCTGCCTATCAGGTAGCTGTTTAAGACAGGGTCAATTGCAGAAATGTTGGCAATCTGGGGTTTCAAAAAGCCAATTCAAAGCTCAAAACCAAAGTCTGGAACAGTGAGGGAGTGTCACTGACACAAAGGTAGAGGTCAAAGCAACCCCCCCCCCCCCCGTTGTGGGGAAAGGTGGTTGATAGTCAAGTTCAAATGGAGAAGTACTTTTGTTGCTATTGTTTACGGCCCCTGCTCTTGTTGCAAATAAATTTTTTAAAGTGACATTTCCCCCCACCCTTTGTCATGGAGATGACAAATACTTCCCCTGCTAAATTTCTGTATGCTGGGCTGATTATTAAGGGCATAGGAGCTAGTAAGAAAGCTCACACAACCGAAGAACCAAAATATCAAAATACAAAAGGATGCAAAGAGCAAGAGAACAGAGACTGCAAAAGACCAAACTCAGAGATGACAAATGAGATGAACCTGCCTGCTTCAAAGCTGAGTAAAGGCAGGAACTGTTTGCCATGAAGCCCTCCTTTGATCTATGCAGGAGGGAAAGGGTGTCTCTGGAACGGCCTCTGAGCCCATCCCTGGGGTGCCGGGCGGGGGGCAGGGTTTGAAGCTGGTGTAGTGAGGTCTCAGGGTCCAGGTTAGAAGTGCAAGACGTGGAAGGGGGATGGTGGCGCCCCCTCCAGGTTACCTAGAGGAGGGGCTGCTGCACTCAGAGGCAGGGCAACAAAACTGGTGGACGTCCTCAGCCTCGTCATCATCCCTAGAAAATGGGAAGGGGACAGACAGACAGACAGACAGACAGAGAAGGATTATAATCCTGCAGACAAACCCTCCATTGCCGGGGGGGGGGCGGGGGGGACAGCAGGGTGATGGCTGGAGTGTAGATGGTGATGTGATGCATCTTTCAAGCTGGAAGGCAAGCAGGGAAACTTAACAAACCTTTGGCTTTTCATTTCTCCCCACAACCCATTTAAAGATTGCTAAGCCAAAACCCGGAAAAAGCCCCATTTCTTTAACAGAATTCTCCAAATCACAAAAGAGAATGCACCTACAATTTTTCCATCATTCTTCATCCTCCAAATGGTGTTATACTACAACTGTCATCATCCCTGGCCACTGACCAAGCTGGCTGCTGACTCCAGGTCACATCCTGGAACTCTGCATTGTACCTTTAATGCAGCAGAGGAAATGGGGGGTGGGCACAGCTGTGTTTTCTCCTGCCACTTCCCCCCTCGGTTCTCTTGCCCTCCCCCAAGACTGTAATGAACCTAGCCTCCAAGTGTGTGACACAGGACAGGGAAAGGAACCGGTTGCCTTGCTTAAGGGTACAGCATGGATTTCTGGGTTGCAGCCTGACAACCCAAAATAAATCCTCGTTTAACTATCCTGCCTGCCAACTTAATTCCACTTTTCTCTTACACGATTCATTCAAATACTACTGCACCATCACACTTTGTTTACAGAATAGATCACTGTCTTATTAATATTCATTATCGTCCGTCCATCCAGCCATTTAGTCATTCTCTCCTCTCCCCACTCCTCTCATTCTGTTCACAAGAGCAAAGGCAAGCAGCCCTGAGTCCTTCCACAGGGTTATTTCTGGGCATCAGTGCACATAGATCAGGCTGCCGTTTATTTTTTCCTCCTAGCAGCACAAGAAACAGAAATTCAGCAGGTGAATTTTTTATTGGCAGGCAGATGCAGTGATGGGAGAAAGCTTCACCTAATGAATGTCAGACAACACAGGAGCCCCTGCCAGAAAAATAAAGCTGGTGGCTCTGTTCTGCACTATTCTTTTGGTACTGTTCTTTTAAAATTTTGTATAAGGCATTCTACTCAGAAAGTGAGTGAGGGAGAATCATATTCAAAACTCCACTACACAACCTTGTATGGTCAAGTCAAGGCAATGATATCCCAGAGTTACCAGGCCCTGCATTTTCCTCATAATTTCTTTGCAATTTTTGTTCCAAATAGTAGCTGGAGCCAAATCAAGACAAAAGTTTGTGAATGCTCATAATGCTTGACTGTTTCTTGGATACATGAACTCTGTGGAAACTGATCCCATGATTCTGTCTGCACCAAATATTACCATGCCCAGCGTGTCATCTTATACAAATTGATTATGGCTTTGGGACAAAAAAATTGACAAAAAAGTCTCAACCTTTACTCCACAATCCTGTGACAGACAAGACATTCAATAGCACCCCAGAGTCTCCCTGCACTGCAGCTCCCATAATCCCCTGTTTTATATATGTTTGTTCATAAAACGAAGGCTAAATGAATGGTAATTTAACTTGAAGGTTAAGATGATAAAAGAGCTTTACAAAGCAGGATCAGCCCAAGCCACTTTGGCGTTGGAGCTGCCCCCACTCGCCCCTGGGCATTCTCGTCCACATACTGACATGGGGACAATCTTTGGACACTTTCCTGCCCAAGGGCTCTGCAGCCCTTAATGGAATTAAGCATATAAGCATACGCAGCTGCCATACCGAGTCAGACCACTGGGTCCATCCAGCTCGGTGTGATCTTCTCCAGTTCTCAGTGGCTTGCCAGTTCTTTCAAGCCTTGCAACTTGAGGTTGCTCAACTGGAGATGACAGGGTCTGAACCAGAGAACTTCTGCACTTGCTCTTACTGCTGAGCTAGTGGCCCCTCCCACCTGAAGCAGCCGACTCACTTTGCCTCTCAGAAGGTCTGGTTCAACTCTCTATTCCTAAACCAAGAATGGGGAACCTGTGGCCCTCCAGGTGTACTTGGACTCCATCAGCCCCAGCCAGCCTGGCTAATGGTCAAGGAGTTGTAGTCCAAGAACATCTGGAGTTGTAGTCCAAGAACATCTGGAGGGCCACAGACTTGCCTATGAGAATGCTATCCTCTGTCCATCATAAATGATTCTTTCCTCTCTAGAACGCAGAGAGACCTGGGATACCTTCTGTGTAGCAGAAACGGAATACATAAAGCATTATACATAACATAACTGAACTGCATGGTTAAGCCAACTGCTTAAAAAAATGCAGAAGCAATTAGCACTGCCTTGTCCACGTGAACACAAGCGAAATGAATTGTACAGTTGTGTTTGGCAATTGTAATTCATGTGCAGTACTGAATTTTTTACTTACTTTCCTGTACACCTGGAGTGGCTAACCTGTGGCCTTCTAGAAGTTGTTGAACTTGAGCTCCCATCAGCCTCAGCCAGCATAGCCAGTAAACAGAAATGACGGGAGCTGTAGCCTAGAGACATCTAGAGGGCCACAGATTCTCCATCACAAAACTTACAATCATGACCATATTTACACATGACGTTAGGGTAGTTTTCACAAAACTTTTTTTGCCCCAAAACAAGCACTACTGCCTTTCCTGAGATAGACTATCTTGCAAAGAAACATGAAAAGTTGCTGAAATTATGGGAATTGTTACTAGTCATCTGTGCTGGTTCAGTCATTAAGTTTCTCTATCTTAGCTCATACTGGGGAGGTGAAGCACTATGAACAAGGACCAAAATACATGTATTATGTCCAAACCAGCCTACAGTTTAGACCAGCTCTGCACAAAGTATGACTGAATGTGGACCACTTGGCATACATGGGGGCTCAAAAGACATTGTTTAGAGCCTCATAAGGATTATCAGCCATAGTGAGATATATGTAATAATAATGATGATGATGATAAAATTTGTACCCCGCCCATCTGACTGGGCTGCCCCAGCTACTCTGGGTGGTCTCCAACATATATAAAAACATAATAAAACATTAAAGATTAAAAAGCTTCCCTATACAGGGCTGCCTTCAGATGTCTTCTAAAGGTTGTATAATTATCTCCTTGACATCTGATGGGAGGTTGTTCCATAGGGCAGGCACCACTACCAAGAAGGCCCTTTGCCTGGTTCCCTGTAACTTCACTTCTGGCAGAGCAGGCACCGCCAGAAGGGCCTTGGAGCTGGATCTCAGTGTCCGGGCTGAACAATGGGGGTGGAGATGCTCCTTCAAGTATATAGGACTGAGGCCGTTTAGGGCTTTAAAGGTCTGGCAAGACAGTCTGCGGGCAGGTAGGGTCTCAGCCTGCGTACCAGATGGAGCTAATAGACAGCTGCCCTGGACACAGAATTGACCTGCGCCTCCATGGACAGCTGTGAGTCCAGAATGACTCCCAGGCTGCACACCTGGTCCTTCAGGGGCACAGTTACCCCATTCAGGGCCAGGGAGGCCTCCACACCTGCCCGCCCTCTGTCCCCCCCAAAACAGTACTTCTGTCTTGTCAGGATTCAACCTCAATCTGTTAGCCACCATCCATCCACCAACCACCTCCAGATACTCGCACAGGTCCTTCACCGCCTTCACTGGTTCTGATTTAAAAGAGAGGTGGAGCTCTCATTAAAGGCTGTGATGGGCCACAAACTCTGCAGGTCTGGCAGATGTATGCACAGAGTCCGTCACAACCACTCGTTATGCACATGAGCTGTCTGTTTCTATTCCTCTATTACTTTTGCTTGCCCAGCTATTGTATAATTAATAGTTGTATGATAAACAGAAATTCAGCAGGTGAAGAAAGCTGAATCTCTCCTTTGTCACACAGCTGTGGGGGGGGGGGGGTTAGCAACCAGGAAAGCTCTGCTAGCTGTGATGTGTAAAAAGGAGGACATGGATCTTCTTCCCCCTTAAAGTTACGTGGAAAAGGCAGCTTTCCTATCAGCATGGCCAAAGGCCAGAGAAGAGGGGACCCTTGCACCCATCAGAGTTGTGTAGAAAAGGCAATTTCAGCACCTGCTGGAATCCCGTCTTCTAAACAGTGATAGCTGTAGGAGCCTATCCTCTTTTGCATTTGGCTATGGCTATTTGCTACAGAGAGATTGTTACGAATGTAGGAAGTAGACTTGTTCAAGAGTTACACCTGCCCCCACAAAAAGTCATAATGCTGCCAATTTCTTTTCTGGCAGGGAACCTCTGCTTTTCACAGCAGTCTAACGGGTAGACATTAAGTGCGTGAAACATTCCCCCATCTACCCAGCCCCCAACTTATCTCTTTGTGGTTTCACTTTGAACTCCAGGATTTAGCAGGTGGCATTTCTCATGGCACAGAGATCCATGTTCCCACCTGCCATGCTAATTGCTGCAGATCAAGCCACAGCAAGAAGGGGGACAATTCAAAAGCTGGCCGTCTCTTCTTATCTCCATACAAGGAAAAGTTACATCTACTTAATGTCTGTATATCAAACTGCTGTTGAAGATCAGCAAAAGAAAAAAAGACAGACAGAGAGACAGCAGCTCTGGGCAGGCTTGCTGAAACTCCTCAACACACTCGCTAAGGACCCTGTCATTTTATGATCACTCATTTGCACATTCAGTCTTGCTCACACAGCTTCTGTCTGACACACTTGCTCTAGGCTCTTGCAAACACTTGCATGCGTCCACACACACAGTCTCTGCGTGAGCTGAAGCCCCCTTGTCAAAACTAGCCCCAGAGCACAAAATGGGCCCACACCCCAGCTTCTTTATCTCCATGGCATAAACAGAGATGAGAGTGTCCTTCTTTTGTAACCTGAGGCTGCAGCGTGGTGTGAGGGAGAAGGTAGTTTGTGTTAAGATGTTAACAGAGATCAGCAGGGTCTAGGGTGGAGTGAGCTGCAGCAGGGGTGCAGTGTTTCTCAAACTTGGGTCGTCAGCTGTTGTCGAACTACAACTTCCACCATCCCTGACCACTAGTCCTGCTTGCTAGGGATGATGGGAGTTGTAGTCCAACAACAGCTGGGGCCCCAAGTTTGAGAAACACAGGTAAGGCAAATGGAAAGGGATGTTGCAAGCATGGAGGAAATGAAATCCAGTATTTCCTTTTATGGGGACAAAAGCCCCACAGGTTCACAAGGCCAACACCAGTTGTCTTGCTGGGCGCCTGCTAACTCCCTGTGGGCCCAAGGCCAGCCTCCAGAGCCCCCTGGCAGCAGTGGCAGCAGCGCAGAAGAGGGGAACTACCAAAGGCATCTCGCCCAAGGGCCTGCCAAACCTTTCGCCGCAGCTGAAGTAACTATCTACAGCTGACAGCAGTAGCTCCATAATCTTGGCTCTTTTCCCACTTGGTGACCAGAACATTCTGCTATTGCTGGGGAAAGACCCCAGAAATCCAGCCCATTCCGTCTGATGTTAAGAACAAAGGAAGCTGCCTTGCACTGAGCAACAGCATTGGCCCATCAAGCTCAGGATTGTCTAAAGTGGCCAGGAGGTTGGCATTTCCAGCCCTACCTGGAAATGCCAGGGCCTGGGAGCTGCTGCATACCAAGCAGGGGCTCCACCACTGCGCTATGACCCCCCCCCCCGCCTTCTGCATCCTAGGGAGCTACAAGCAACCCAACCCTCAGGGCTGTCATGGGAACCAGGAAGTCTAGGAAATGCTGGATTTTGTGGATAAGCATAGCATGTTGAGACCTGGGAATGGCTTGGAGTGAGCAAGTTGCGGGTGGTGGGTGTGAGTGGCTTACCTGCAGCCTGTGTGCCTGGCAGGGGAAGCTAGCTGCGAGTGGAGAAGCGACTGAGCAGAACAGCAGTACTGGTGCAGAGTGGGACACGTGGACGACCTATAGAAGGCAGCAGAGAGACGGAGCAACAGAGAGAGAGAGAGAAAGAGAGACAGAGAGGGAGAGAGAGGAAGGGAGATGTGTGTAGGGAAATAAATGAAGGAAGAGATATGTGTGGACACAGATGGAAGGAATGTGCCAGAAGGAGTGGGTGGATGGATGGATGGGCAGAGAGAGGGGAAGGAAGAGAAGAAAAAACACAAAGTCAAGAAAAAGAAGGACAGCACTGAACAAACAGAAAAAAAACATAGCAACACCCCCTGGCCAAACGAGGAGACTCAGCCACACACTGGGCCATGGAAAGGGGGGGAGAGGGAGGGGAAGAGAAAGAGAAACAGAGAGCAGCAGTTCCCTGGGGACAAGGATTAGAGGCCACAGCAGCTACAGGTGCAGGAAGAGATAGGCAGCAGAACACTTGGCGGGTCACAGAACTGAGGGCCGCCTGGCATGAAAGAGCAAAAAAGCACTTGGGTGGGGAGGTATTCAGGGATCAAGGAGGCAAAAGCTACAGTAGGTGAGACAGAAAAAGCAGGGAACTAGCCTAGAGAGAGCCAACAATGCTGACAACAAGCTGAGGTACTTGTTCCTCAGGAGGAGTGGAGCAGAGGGAACCTGGTCAGGGCACCAGGGCTGAGGGTGAAGCGTCAGCAGTGCTAGGCTGCAATACACATGGAGTGATGTTTCGAAGGGGTCCTTCACCCTCCAGGAAAACTGATGTGCAGGTCTTTGGTTGACTACAGCTGCATGTGCAACATGGCATGGAACTCTCTTGGCAGCCTTGTGGGTCTCTGCCAATCCCACGCCTCTCTTAGCCAGCAGTTTGCCCCTTCCTCTGAGATGACAGCTGCAGGAGGGGAAGCTTCTGGGGCAAAAGCAAGTCTCACTTGAAAGGCTCCGAAGGTGAGCACTTGGGGGTGTACCTGATGGGAGGCAGGGAAGACTGGAGAGTATGTCCATGTTGGTAAGCATGCGCACTGAGCTGCCTGGGTCACATAAGGTCAGAAGGAAGGATCTGCTAGGGAAGCTGCACAGGAGGAGCAGGAAGGACCATTGGGACTGCAGAGTTCAGAGCAAAGAGAGGCAACCCAGAGGGATCAGGATGGAAGCAGCAAGTTTCTGCCTCTCCCAACCACCCTCCCCTATGCGACTCAAGAGAGTGACGCTGAAGAGGATGAGAAACCCAGGTCCACATTTCTTCCTATAATAGCCCCTTCTCCCTCCCCTCAAAAGCCCTGTTGTTTTCTCATCAAAACATGGAGGAGGCAACCAACTTGGAGAAAGGGGTGAAGATTAACACCCCCACCCCACCCCAAATGAGGAAGCAGGTAAAGGAGAAACGTTGGAAGGGAAGGGCAGCTGCCACCAGAGCTCAAGGCGGGTCCATTTCAACATGTTTTGTGCTGTTTCATCCTAAGCAAGACTTTGCCTCATATCCTGTTTTCAGCCCCAGATTTCAGTCCTGGAATATCTGCCTAATTGTCTAAAAGCCGCTTTCTGGGCTCTCTATTGCATTCCAGTGCAACCCCTCCCCTCCAAAACTTGGAATTCCAGAGTGGCTATGATTAAGCATGTAAAAGGGTGGGTGATCAGGAGAGCTTTGGTTCTCAGTGGCTCCCACTAAAGTCCCCAGATGCAAAATAAAAGGGTATACAACTGGCAAAGGCTGTGAGCAGAAGGCACAGCGACCCCCTTCCCTAGCACTCCTTTACTTTCTCCCAGATAAGAAATGGCTGCTCTTGACGCCTATAGGAAATGCTGCAACAGGATGCAAAAGTTACCCCACCCTGACCCTGGAGGGACGATGCAGTCCCACTTCCACGCCTCCCCCTTTGGAGCAGGCAGGCTTTGGCCCTCAATGAGTGGCTTGCCAGGGCAAAAGTAACATATGTGCCATTGAGCATGTCCAGACTGTCTTCGCCTCAACACTCAGTAACCCCAACCAGTCCTGACACAGTGCAGATTACAAAGCAAAGCCCAAGATGTGAGACTTCAAGGCAGGCCTGAGTGCCCAGTCACTGACAGGAGAAGTAAAGGGACTTAGAGGTCCTAAGCACTTTCTTTCTGAACAAGACCCGGGCCTGTCCTAGGCTTGTCCTCTTTTTCCAGGACACGTCCTCTTTTTCAGGGGTAAAATTTGAGACAAATTGCATTTATTTGCTTTGAATGGCTGTCACAGCATCCTTATTTTGCTCTTCAAAATATGGCAACCCTATGACTAACCTGCTGCTCTTGATTCCAAGTGTGGCTCAGCGGCGTAGTGGGAGGGGGGCTAGGGGCCGGTGGCCCTGGGCAGAAAATTATGAGACGGGTGCAACCAGGCGCCTCCACAGCAGGCTCCCTGCTGAGCTCCTGCCGTCTTCCGGAGCCACCCCAGCTGCCCAGTCCCCGGGGGGCACAACATTTGCCCTGCCCTGGACACCAGCAACCCATGCTATGCCACTGCTCCTGCTGCTTGCAAACAAAAACTCGAAAGGATGGGTCTTCCGTTCTTTGTCCAGAGGCATGCTGCTTCTGCACAAAACCAGTGCCTGCTCCTGCTCCAGTCACTTTCTTTCCCAACCAGTCTTCTCTTTTCTCTTTCTACCACTACTTCCTCCACAGGCACAGTTAAGAACACCCGGGACAAACAACATAGATAAGTTTTGCTTCCTGTGTACATATTTTACTGCACATTATAAAACACTGAAGAACTCAAGTGAGGGAATAAGAAGGATGGGGAAATAGGCGGGGGTGGGGGTTCTGTACATGGCTCTCAACAGGAATTCAAGAAAAAAGCCCCGCCATGGGACACTTCAATCAGCCCTGAATAAGAAAGAGGGAGGGGTTGCGATTCCAGCCAACAAGCCCCATCTTAGCCCACAGCCCCAGAAGAGAAAGTCCTCAGCTTAGCAGACGGCTGCAATATGCGTGATCCTCCCCAGCTAACTGCCTTGAGACAGAGGCTTAGCAGTTCATTAATAAAGTAATTGTATTCTTATTCCTGCCTTGCTTTCCTGTTTCGTGTTTGGGCTTTGAAAGAGTCCCATGGATCCGCCCTTTCCCCGCTCCCAGGGTCTCCATTGCGCTGGCAGCGGGGGGGCGGAATGGTTTCTGCGAGTAAGAAGCGCCGCGACTCCTGGCCTAGAGAGAAGCCCCGCATTTCTGGGGAAAGTACCAAGCCAGCGCATCATCATGCACGCTCGGGGGGGGGGGCACTACCCCCTGCCAGCCCCCCGAGCAGCCTCGCCCTCCTCTGCCTCCCCGCTCCTGTCTCCGGGCAGCCCCGGCCCCGTTTTGCAGGTATTCCGGGCCAGAGTCCCCGCTCCACTCACACGTCGCGCTCCATCTCCGCCTCTTTCTCTCCTCTTCCCGCAAACTTCTCTCCTTCCACGCGCAACACACCCACTTCTTCCAGCGGGGGGGCCCGGTGATCTCCCCCCCCCAAGCGAGGCGTCGCTCTTCCTTTTCTCCCCCTCCGTCAGCTGATCGCCTTCCACGGAAATCCCGGGCTGGGCAGGGGAGGGGGAGGGAGAGCATTGGAGTTAACATGTTAAATGCTGTTTTTTTGTTGGCAAGATCTTTGAGAGCTGGTGTGGAGCTGGTGCGGGCGGAGGGGGAAAAGACGCAAAGTGATCCGGACGGCGCTTCCCTCTAAAGGAACTATTCAGTCTCATTAGACCATTTTAGAAAATCATTTTTCAGCCTATATCAATTTTGTTTGAAATGAACAGACTCATCAAAAGAGCAAAGTACATAAAATAATACGAGAAGTGTAATGCTTGACCCAGCAGCAAATCGCTAGGTAAAGGCAAAGGGACCCCTGACCGTTAGATCCAGTTGCAAATGACTCTGGGGTTGCGGCGCTCATCTCGCTTTATTGGCCGAGGGAGCCGGCGTACAGCTTCTGGGTCATGTGGCCAGCATGACCAAGCCGCTTCTGGCAAACCAGAGCAGCGCACGGAAACGCCGTTTACCTTCCCGCTGGAGAGGTACCTATTCATCTACTTGCACTTTGACGTGCTTTCGAACTGCTAGGTTGGCAGGAGCAGGAACCGAGCAACAGGAGCTCACCCCGTCGTGGGGATTCAAACCGCCAACCTTCTGATCGGCAAGCCCTAGGCTCTGTGGTTTAACCCACAGCGCCACTCGCAAATCGCTACAATTTAGCAAAACAGCAGGAGAAACCAAACAAGAATGAAAGGACTTGGAACCTGCTATTTGCCTGCCCCCATTGCAATGGGCATAGGAGCCAACTCCTAGGGGCCAAGGGGTCTTTGCCCCCCCCCATAAAATATTTGAGGGGACTGGGCCCTCCCAAAGGTGATGGGCATTGACATGCAAATGGTGTGCATGCACCACATCATGTGATCAGTTATGCAGGGCTGGGCTTACCTGCCCCCCCAAAAAATATTTTGTTCAAGTTGGCACCTTGGCAATGGGTGTTAGTGAATGCAGCCACAGCCCATCCAAGAGTCCAAACATCCCTGTACCTTCCCAGCTTACAGTAATTCATACTGTGGCCATTTGCATAGAAAAGAAACACCCCCAAATACATCAACTGACACATGCCACTCGTTTGTCAGTTTCTCTTACTAGGTTCTATCACTGTTTGAACTTGCTCAGAAAACCTATCCACAACCTGTGGTAGGAAGGGAACCAAGAAAGGCACAGAAATAAGAACTTCTGTCTTCTCCAGCTCAGCATTGCCAACACAAAAATCTGGCTTGCTTGATCCGCAGAAATCAACAAGAGAACTTTTTTGCAGTATGCGGATGCGCAAATTTAGTGTGCAAATTTAGTGACTAGGTTTAGTGACTGTTAAAGGTACAGCAGCAGAGGCAGATTGAAAAGCTGGCAACCCTACCCCTCATCAGTTAAAACTGATTCCTATTCCAGAAAGTGGGGGGGGGGGGGGAGTAATATAGGCCAGTGGGGCAATGGAATCAGAATGGGGGACAGAGTGCAGCTCCATGACTTTTAAGAGCAGGATGATTATCCGCCTGAGCACCAAAGTATCACAGCCTTCTTTTCTGGCAAGTGAATGAGGTGATAAGGAGGCTTTCAAGTGTATTTGTTTTTTGATTTAGCAGCTTAGAATAGAGGAAGTCAAAGAATGAGGGAGGAAATCTAGCAGAGGCTGACACTACTTTCATTTCCTTTTGTAATTAAAAGCTAAAGATTGCATTTCAGCTGGCTGAAGAATTTTTCCTAATGCCCACTATGTTTTACAAGCTGAACCTCAGCTGCCTGCACTCTTTGCCTCTTCTTGGAGCCACGGCTATGAGGGCTGTCCTATTGAGCTCCTGCACTTAATAATTTACCATCATACCTCTCATCCTAGCTCTCCACTATTACCCAAGCTAGACAAACTTAGGAACAGAATTCGCCTTTGCTAGATTCTTTGCAAGTATTGACAACACCAATTGCTTCGTGCACATAGCATAACTAATGGCAAGTAACGTACTCCTCCCCCCCCCTGCCCATGTGATCTGAGAGTTATATCATTCCCTCCTGCTTAACTGTTATTTTTACCTGATGCTTCTACTCTGTTGTTTTGTTTACAAGGACCAAAGTCGTAAATAGGCAAATCTGTGTATGCACATGCACACATACACAGTATACAACCATCCCACCCACTCAGTAATAAGGTTTCCCAATCCTATCCATTGTGAGAGGCTGAGGTTTTGCTTTACTAGCTTGTATCAAGCCACTCATAGTAAAATATGGGGGTCTCTTTTGGTCAGCAGGAAAGATCCCAATTACATCTCAAAGTGTTTTAATGTACACCAGTTATTCAGTTCCAAATATTTTAACATCTAGGGCAGTGGTTCTCCAAGGGTGTGGCGCATTATATTATTCTAGCTGCTAGCAGGAGCGGATGGTAAGTGTGGTGGGAAGATTCAAGGACAATCATTATTATATTTTGGGAATGATTCATGTTCTTATGTAGCTGCATTTTTTAACACTTTCTGGATGTCCCCTGCTCATATTATAAAGTAGTTGTGTTCTAGGTTGTATATCAAGCACTGCTAAGAGTTGTTTCTTTTTGTTTTCCAAAGTACTTATTATCAATTAAAAAATCAGTGTGGCACAAGCAAATTTTTAATCTGGCCCAGAGAAAAAAGTTTGAGAACTTCTGATCTAAGGGGTGAGATGGCATGCAATTAGAAAGTATGTGTATTTGTTCTATGTACATGTACAAAGCTGCTTCCTGGCTCATAGGGAAGAATTTGTGTCTTGATTACTATCACTTTCAATTTCTTTTGTCAGGGTGTAACAGACCACAGAGCAATGACAGTTCATTTGGCATTTTCATACCATGAATTCACTGAGCACAACTTGAACATACCTGGTGTTTTCTTTGCCTCTACATTGGAGGTTAGGGGGTGGAAGGAAGATGTTTGAGAAATTCAGTCTACATGAATTCCAATACAAACCAATCTGATCTGCATGTCCCAAATAAATGCACAGATCAGGACATATCATATTGGCTTGAATATAAGCCGCACCTGCAAATAAGTCGCACCTGTAAAATTCAAGGGGGGGGGAGAGAAAAAAAGGACAATCCCAGAATATAAGCCGCTCCCTTAAAATTGAGTTACAGGCTGAAAATCGCTGAGGTTGGTAGAATTGTAACTCTGAGGCAATTTAAGCCTTTGAACTTGCAAGCAAAAGTTACCGTACAATCGCTAAAATCACAAATTGCTATTCAGTTGCTACAATTCTGCAGACACTCACACCCATATATGGCGAATGAACAGCCTCAAGCTCGCAATTCGGCAATGAAACATTTTTTTGTTCCGTTTTACTGTATGTCTGTTTCAGCAGCGATATCATAAAAGCCCATTTTTGTAAGGTTGCGAATTTAAGCCGCACTTTTAACTATTCACCGTTGGAATTTGGGGGGAAAGTGAGGCTTATATTCAGGCCAATTCTGACCTAGTTCACAGTTCAAAAACATATACAAATATGTATTTTAAAAACTGAGTGAAATGCTATAAACCACGTATATTATTTTGCTAGGAAAAGAAGATATAGAGCAGTCTTTGTCAATCTGGTGCCCTCCCGTTGTTTGTTTGACTACAATTCCTACCAGCACAGAAACACCCCATGATGGTGTGTTGGCTGGAGCTGATGGAGATTGCAGTCCAACAGCATCTTGGAGAGCACCAGATTGGCGAGGGCTGGTGTAGAGGTGGTGAGGACCCACCTTTGGGAAGGAAGTGGTGTCTTGTCCTTTGCCCTGGGAGGCAGGACTCTCAGTCTCCCCATCTCTGTTTAGGAATGCTCAGTGCCCTTTGATCCCAAAGGGGGGAAAGCAAATGACCACCTTGCTTCATTCAGCACAGCGTTCACATCCTTTGAGGGAAATCCTTTGGCTAACGGGAGAATACACACTAGAGGGCAGTGTTTACTGCACAGAAACACCCCGTCCACTAGACTCTTGCTGTTCACATTTCCTTGGCTTCACCTAGGCAGCTGCAGCTTTGGGCCTCTTCTGCCTTGGAGCTCCTCTAGTTCTAACCCCAGCTGATTTTGCTTAGCAGCAACAGGCACTCTGTACACTCTTGAAAGTACTCACTACTTTACCTAACCCAGGGTTGAGCATCAAGACTGAGGCAACTCCCAGGGATGAGCCCTCAGTCCGCTGTAAGTGTGAACTCTGGTCATTCATCCCACAAGGGCTGGCTCTCCTTGCGTCAAAGACAGGGAACCTGTGCCCTTCCGATGTCCTGAGGCACCAGCTCCCATCAGCCCCAGGCAGCATGCCCAATTGTCCAGGGTGATGGAGTGCAGCTGAAGGCCATAGCTCCCCCAACCAAGGGGAAACCAAGGGTGCAACCAGGCAGAAGCAGAGCCAGACTAAGGAGGCAGGTGGGGAGCACATTCATGCAGCTGTTCTGGGAATATCATACTTTGATTCACTTTTCTTCCGCTTCCACGCGTGCAAGCAACAATTTTCTTCAGAGAACAAGTCCTTCTACTTGGCATAGCTACAGTCACAAGACACCCCCCCCCCCCTTGGAAGCATAAAATGGTTGTACTGACACTGTGATGGGAGGGGCACATACAAACAGGTGCTTGCCTAAAGCTGCCTTCTTGGTGACAGAATTACAGAGGTGAGATTCCAACAGGGAACTTTGGGACTTGCAGCTCACGGTTTTGGTCATCACATCATCTCTTATTTGTCTCCTGACCTTCTCCTATCCCCTTCCGGAGCATGTGGCTCAAACCTTGGCCTCTCCCCCATGCACAGGCATTGCATCACATGTATGCTTTGTGCAGCACCCAGCATGCATCTGGCACCCATAAATGCCCAGCAAACGCTCAGTATGAGCCAAGGACGGTGTTATCTCAATGCCCATTTGTTTACGAAGGTAGTCAGAGTAGAGCAACAAGAGATACTGTACATTTACAGAGCAATGCTATGCATATTGCTCAGAAGTAAACCCTGTTGTGCTTGGTGGGGCCTACCACTCTCAGATAACTGGGTTTAGGGTTAGGCCATTTAGATCAATAGACTGAAGCCTGGCCTATTCGCTGTTGGACTCTTGGTGCTTTCAGACAGGTCTTTACTGTGGGATCAGGGCTCCTCTTGCATGCAAGGGTTTTTGTTGTTGTTTTTGCACAACCACATAATGCTGTTGGCACCAAAATGCCAGCCTGTATTTCTTCCAAGTGTTGCCAACATCCTGTTGCCCTCTGTGTAGCATTAATCTTGGTTTATGTGAGCAGAGGCTGCTCTGCAGTTGCTGTCACCTCCCCCCACCCCACCCCCACTGTAACACCACAGATCAGGACATGCCACCAGCACCAATAGTCCCATGTCTGTCGCATTTTGATACACTTATGCAAAGTATTAAGGTGATACGTTCATTAACATAAGAATGTTAACACAGACACACTATAATTACATTTGCCTCCTGCCCTTCCTAAATTTAGCCTCACAACAGTCTCCCAAAGGAGACACATGCTCATTAATACGCCAGAAGCAGGTACAGAAAAATTATGTTTGCCCTGAAGAGACAGACACAGCACCCTCCTCACTGCATCTGCACCTATCCTAAGACGTAGTTGTGTGGATCTGAGGCACTAAAAAAAGAGTGCTGTGGAACATCCTCCAGACTGACTCTGCAATACCAGATCTGGATTTGCAGTCTTAGTTTTAACAAGATGCCTTACGATTATTGATCTGCTTCAGGTTATCATTTATAAATAGAAGCAGAGTTGTCAGCACCTAGTCCTGCAGGATGCTCTCTTTAATAATTGCAGCATCACACAGAGAGATTTGGTAGCTGCTTCATCTTCTTTTACTGCAGCAGTGTAAAGAATGAGAGAATCCACCTCTCCCTGCAATGCAGCTCTTAAAAGCACAGGAGCTCAATTTGGAGCAGCATCTGGCAACCTTAATTATGAGAGTCACGGCAACAGAGAGCCAGCTGGCACAGCTTCAGTGCCCTAGCAAGACTTTACAATTGAGTTACAGGTTTCAATATGCTGGAGGCAGCAGGAGCCATATGGTCAGGTCGACTGTGTACCGCAGGTTTGTCCTCCGTTGTGTTGGAAGTGAGCCCAGAGCCTAGGAGTGGCTCTTTTTAGGGACTGAGGCAGCATTGGCTCTAAAAGATCCTGAATTGTCACAGAGCCATTGGCTGTAGGAGCATTCAGGTGGTTTCAGAGGTGTGTGTGGAGGTTGACGGTATGCAAGGGCACAGAGCCAACCCCTCCTCAAGTTGCTAAGACCAGGAAAGACATACTTTGAAAGTCAACTAGAAGCAGAACACAGTGAAGACTGTTTCAGCCGTGAGGGTAAAGCACAGCCATCATGGCTGGTATTCTGAGAGAGTGGATCCCCAGGCAGCTGACAAGGGCATCATCTGCACGCAAGAGGGTGGTATCAGCAGAGTGAGGGAACCCAAAAGTTTGTGGAAGTATAAAAAAGTCTTGTGAGGGTGGGGATTCAGAGAGGAGAACCGAAAAACTGCTCAGTGAGGACCGAGTATGCTCAGATGCATGAATGCTGGATGATGGTTGGGTTGGGGGCAGAAAATATGTGTGTGTGTAATAAAGCAAGCGAAGATGCACAGATATCTCAGAATTTTATTCCAGAGCAACTCAGGTTGGTCAAACCATCACACAAGTGCTATAAAGCAGGCAAAGTGTACCTCTTCAGCAGCAGCTCGCTTTAATTTTCAGAAAGGTAACCAATTTATACTAGCTGCTATTCAAAGTTTTCAAGCTAAAGTCAAAACAAAAAAAATTCCTTCCAGTAGCACCTTAAAGACCAACTAAGTTAGTTCTTGGTATGAGCTTTCGTGTGCATGCACACTTCTTCAGATACACTGAAGAAGTGTATCTGAAGAAGTGTGCATGCACACGAAAGCTCATACCAAGAACTAACTTAGTTGGTCTTTAAGGTGCTACTGGAAGGAATTTTTTTTGTTTTGACTATGGCAGACCAACACGGCTACCCATCTGTAATTCAAGCTAAAGTGACATCCCGGCTTCTTTTGGGGATCCCAATATGGATACAAGCATATAATAGTGATTTAGATAAGATACACTCAAGTTTCTTGAGACGTATCCTGGGACTCTCAAGTTCAATCAAGTATGAGACGATGTGTGCGGAACTAGGTATACACACGATGGAATATTGGGTGTGGGCCAGCACTGGAAAACACTGGTTGCGTTGCCATTCTCATTGCCAGCCCTTGAGTCTGCTTTCTGACTTACTTAAGGACTCTTATAAATCCAAATGGTTCCAATGCTTACATAGCAAAATCAGATCTATTGATATTGACTTGGAACTCTTGTATAATTCAAGTTAGCAATACATTTATCGTAATATTCAAACCAGATTAAGGGACATTTGAAAAACAAAACATCAAATCAGCTGTAAATAAAATTTGCTCCCCCAAGTTTAATGGCATAAATACAACAGATAACAGGGTCACTTACATTTCAAAATAAATAATTCCAGTCCAACACAAGGCCTTTATGTTAGCTCAACTGAACGTTTTCGCCTCAGCTTTTGTCAAGGGCAGATATTAAAACATCCCCAGAAATGATAAACATTGCAGATGTTTTTTGAATGTGCTGGATACAGTAGAACATATTCTTTTCTACTGACTGCTGCACAAAGAGCTACGCAAACGCATACTATCCCATTTTTGGGTAGTCTAACATCACGGCTTAAAATCACGTATGCTTAAAATTCTACAAGGAAAGCTCAAGCAGTATGTGGACCGAGAACTCCCAGAAGTGCAAGCTGGATTTAGAAGAGGCAGAGGAACCAGAGACCAAATTGCAAACATGCGCTGGATTATGGAGAAAGCTAGAGAGTTCCAGAAAGACATCTACTTCTGCTTCATTGACTATGCAAAAGCCTTTGACTGTGTCGACCACAGCAAACTATGGCAAGTTCTTAAAGAAATGGGAGTGCCTGATCACCTCATCTGTCTCCTGAGAAATCTCTATGTGGGACAAGAAGCTACAGTTAGAACTGGATATGGAACAACTGATTGGTTCAAAATTGGGAAAGGAGTACGACAAGGCTGTATATTGTCTCCCTGCTTATTTAACTTACGGTATATGCAGAATTCATCATGCGAAAGGCTGGGCTGGATGAATCCCTAGCCGAAATTACGATTGCCGGAAGAAATATCAACAACTTCAGATATGCAGATGACACAACCTTGATGGCAGAAAGTGAAGAGGAATTAAAGAACCTTTTAATGAGGGTGAAAGAGGAGAGCACAAAATATGGTCTGAAGCTCAACATCAAAAAAACAAAGATCATGGCCACTGGTCCCATCACCTTCTGGCAAATAGAAGGGGAAGAAATGGAGGCAGTGAGAGATTTTACTTTCTTGGGCTCCATGATCACTGCAGATGGTGACAGCAGCCACGAAATTAAAAGACGCCTGCTTCTTGGGAGAAAAGCAATGACAAACCTAGACAGCATCTTAAAAAGTAGAGACATCACCTTGCCAACAAAGGTCCGTATAGTAAAAGCTATGGTTTTCCCAGTAGTGATGTATGGAAATGAGAGCTGGACCATAAAGAAGGCTGATCGCCAAAGAATTGATGCTTTTGAATTCTGGTGCTGGAGGAGACTCTTGAGAGTCCCATGGACTGCAAGAAGATCAAACCTCTCCATTCTGAAGGAAATCAGCCCTGAGTGCTCACTGGAAGGACAGATCCTGAAGCTTTGGCCGCCTCATGAGAAGAGAGGACTCCCTGGAAAAGACCCTGATGTTGGGAAAGATGGAGGGCACAAGGAGAAGGGGACGACAGAGGACGAGATGGTGGGACAGTGTTCTCGAAGCTACCAGCATGAGTTTGACCAAACTGCGGGAGGCAGTGGAAGACAGGAGTGCCTGGTGTGCTCTGGTCCATGGGGTCACGAAGAGTCGGAAACGACTAAACGACTAAACAACAGCAACAAACATCACGGCACAATGAAAACATCAGGTTCTATCTGTCTGACATTAACCCGGTAGTAACTGCATGGGTGGCTGAGTTTTTATCAATAGTAGTTCTCAGAGTGGTGAATGGCACTATTTAGCGGGAAGAAACTCTAATGAATTCCTCATTACTACATATTTTTACATGGCTGTTTATTTGTATATATTTTAATATATATATATATAGATGTTTTATGATGGCCTATATTTGTAATGCCTAATAAATGTTTGGCAAAGTAAGTAAGTGTGGAATGAAATAATTCTGGAAGAGGACATGTCTGACTGGCTGGAATCCTGCACTGCAACATTTTGTTGTAGGTCCCACTTACATAATTTTTACAGCATGGCACCTTCATAAAAATGGACAGTCATTGCAAGCTGATGACTGATTTCATCTTTTTTAAAAAAAATATAAAGCTGCAGATGGACCCTGGGGCTGGCTGATGGTTTTAGATGCCAGCCTGTAGTTGCTCCCTATTCACGTCTGAGTGCTGCAGTCCAGATTCCAGCCCCTATTCCAGCTGAGTGGGCAGGGGGAGCTGCAAATGGACTCTTCGGTGGTCAGGTGCCAGTCCATAGGAGAAATCCTTCAAGTTACAGCATTTGGAAGTTTTTTAGCTCTAGAGAAAAGGCGAGCGAGAGGCGTCATGAGAGAAGTGCATAAAAATGTGCATGGCATAGAGAAAATGGATAGAGATTTTTCTTCTCTCCTCACTCATAATACTAGAACTCTTGGATAGTCAAAGAAGCTGATCGTTAGAAGAATCAGGACAGACAAAAGGAAGTCCTTCTTCACACAGTGCAAATTTAAACTATGGAATTCACTTCCAGAAGAAGCAACCTGGAGAGATCAAGGGAGTTAGACGAATTCATGGACAGGAAGGCTATCAGTGTTCACTTTCACTAGCCATGATAGCTACAATCTGCCTCTACAGTCAGAGGCAATACGCTTCTGAAGACCACTTGCTGGAACCCACAGGATGGGAGAGGCCCTTGTTGTGCTCCCCAGAGGGAGGCTGGCAGGCTTCCCAGAGGCATCTGGTTGGCCACTGTGAGAACAAGATGCTGGATTACATGCGCCACTGGCCTGATGCAGAGGCTCTATTCTTATGTAAGTCAATAGACACGTCTGGACAAGCAGGCTAGGAAATATTTCTGTGGGAAATTAACTTTTGCAAGCTTATTTGCAAGGCTGTCGCAAAATTTAAACCTGCTTTGAATACAGGCACACCCACTATTGCACAAGTAGAATTTTCATTATATAACCGGAATACTCACATCATGGAATCCACAGCTATTTTTGCTCTTGCGGGCAGCCAATTTTAGAATGAACATTGGATAATTA
Source organism: Podarcis muralis (assembly GCF_964188315.1). NCBI lineage: Eukaryota > Metazoa > Chordata > Lepidosauria > Squamata > Lacertidae > Podarcis > Podarcis muralis. The sequence continues at coordinate 39,856,562 of NC_135671.1, read as the reverse complement.
ATACTGCTTAAACACAAACATATAGTTTATACTGAGCATCTCTTAAATACTTTGCTTTATACCGTTTGCTGGTACATATGCTTTTTTTAAAGCACAATATATTTTGCAGCATTTATTTACCTGTATATGTTACATTTGTGCTTTTAATGATTTTAAATGCTTTCCTTACTGTTGCTCTTGCGGGCAGCCAATTTTAGAACGAACATTGGATAATTAATACTGCTTAAACACAAACATATAGTTTATACTGAGCATCTCTTAAATACTTTGCTTTATACCGTTTGCTGGTACATATGCTTTTTTTAAAGCACAATATATTTTGCAGCATTTATTTACCTGTATATGTTACATTTGTGCTTTTAATGATTTTAAATGCTTTCCTTACTGTTCTTTAAAAAAAAAAGTTACAGCACATGATAGTCTCAGGGTTGCTTTTTTAAAGCTAACATACTGTCATTAATTAATTTACTTAAATATCATTTGAATACCCAGAGGCAATTGATAGAGAAAGTATACAAGCAAACATATTGGACCAGATCCAATGCTTTTGCCCAGAATCCTGTCCTTGAGGGCTGCTTCACACAAGATTAATTTTCTACATGAAATTTACAGCAAATGGCTTCCATGTACCCCCACATGCACACCATCCCTTGTGGAGAAAAATGGGGTACAAGTAAGTTTTTGTCCCTCTCTCAGAATGCTGGAAGTCGGGGCATCCAATGTCGCTGAAGGGGGGGGGGGGAAGAATCAGGACACACAAAAGAAACTACTCTCTCATACAGCATAGAGTTGAACTATGGAATTCATTCCCACAAAATCTAGTGATGGCCACCAATTTGGATTGCTTTAAAGTGGGGAGTGGACAAATTAATGAAGGATACCACTATCAATGGTTACTAGCCATGGCACCAAAATGCTGTCTCCAGTAGAAAATGCTTTTGTGTCCTCATAGCCTGCTGGCAGGCTTCCCAAAGAACCTGCTTGGTCACTGTGGGAACAGAATGCTGGACCAGACAGGCCCTTGGTCAGTTCCAAGAAGGCTCTCCTGATGATCACCCAAATGTCTGCTTTGCCATGTGTATACACTATAGGAAGGGTGAATCACAGGTTAAAGCAAGTGGAACAACTGTCAGCAACACCCATGTCAGAGGTGCCCACCTTTCCTCTTGAGAAGTGAGTTTGAGGGAAAGGCAACTGGCAGAGCAAAGATTCAGCTGGTTCCCAGAAGCAGTGTTGGCTCCAGGTTTGGGAGGGTTTTGGGAAGACACCTTCCGTTTGGCCCTCCTTTTCCATGAGTCTACCTCATCACTGGGGGCTCTTGCCAGTGGGCCCTCAGCAGATGCCCTGCCATGCCAATCTCAATGCCAACCCTTGCTTAGAGCTTTCCAAGTTGGGCCACACTCATTCCCAACAGACTCCCTCCTTCAGTCAGCTGCTTCAGCGGGGGGGGGGGGGACAAAACAAGGCAAATTCTCTTCCTTCTCTGCTGCCCTCTTGTAAAATGCAATGTTCTCCCATTTGCCTGTGTTTTGGTGCTGAGGTGAGTAATAAGGGAAGGGTTGTTCAAAAGCCTATGTTGCTTTTTACAGTGAATAGAGCAGGCATAGGCAAACTCTGCCCCCCCCCAGATGTTTGGGACTACAATCCCATCATCCCTGACCACTGGTCCTGTTGGCTAGGAATGATGGGAATTGTAGTCCCAAACATCAGGGGGGCGGAGTTTGCCTATGCCTGGATTGGAGGGACATGGGAGGTGATTAAAGTACTTGTTCATGGTTCAGCTCCCCATATGAGGGGTAGCAGTAGGTCATTTTCAGATACAGCCAAATATTTTCAGACAAGTGTCAGTTCTTATAGCACATGAGTAAAATTGCCCAGTTCCCAAGAAAGATCAAATGTGAATGACAGGCTGCAAGAGGTTTGTGGCTGAAAAACACAGGAGTTCCATATTTACTTAGGCCAACATCTCACTGTCACCAGATAAACTTGCACATGTGCCTTTTCACCTCAGTCTGCTGGCAGGGGATTCACATGACTGCCTATTTCTCCATACTAAAATATTACCCACTGATAGGACGCTGGTATGCCAGAAAGAAGGCTAGGCTAGAATCTGCCTCTCTGACATCAGGTTTTCGATGTGGAAGGGCTTGGGGGGGTGCTTATTGGATAGGATACTTCACCTGCTGCCTGCAGTGGTACAATCCAGACACAGGTTTACCACTTCCATGACAACCAGGTCCAAGACAGGAAAACCCACCATAACCTCTGAACCTTGACTTCCAAAGCAAGACAGCTCTTCGTTGCTACCACACTGCACTTCCAGTGGACTGGAAATGTAGGAAGGCCTGCCAGCCCTGCCCCATCTTGCTATGTCTCCCCTTCTTCTTTCCCACAGGCTGGTTGTGGGAAGACCCCATATCCAGCTAAAATACTTTAGCTGTGCCACTGGTGGCCTGGAGTTGGCTCAGATCTCAAAGTTCCCTATTCTTTCACAGTGTCCTGCTGCTTTGTCTGAAGGAAAAGAAGTGGAAAATTAATAGTACAAGATTTGAGTGCCCATGAAGCAATAAATAGGTTCACCCTTCCATTGGAAAACCTGAGTTAGTCTTCACATACCCTCCAACATTTCTCTGATGAAAATAGAGACATCCTAAGGAAAAGCAGGACATTCTGGGATCAAATCAGAATCTGGGATGGCTTCTCCAAATCAGAGTTGTCCCTGGAAAATAGGGACACTTGGAGAGTCTGTCCTTAAGGCCCAGGTCTCTAACTGTAGATCAGTGTTTACTGAAACACTTTGATGGTGGTGGTCATGAGTGCTGAGACCTTAGAAATGATCTGCCATTCTAGTAAACAAGCAGTAGCCTGAGGACAGGTGGTCTCTCTCTCTCTTTCAGGTAGGCTCTGCTGCATCACAAGGCAGTGGGCTTCGAAGGTGCAGAGAAGGGAACAGCAGCTCTTCCACATAAATCATTATCTCATATGCCAGGGCAGTCCAACTTTCCATACTAAGCAGACCACAAGAGTATTTTGACACAGAACCCTCAGGCCACACACTGCCTTGCCATTCTGGTGGGATTTGACACCCACACAGCTCTTGTGCTGCCTTCCCATAGACAGATAAATGAGGCATTGGGCTTTAGGAAGGAGGTGCAAGGCTCTGGCCAGGTCCTAGAGCCCTCCCACTTCTTCCCAAAGCAGGGGAAATGCTAACTAGGCTTTAGAAAGGAGGCTGAAGGACTCTAGGGCCCTGTTAGAGCTCACACACACACACACACACACACACCTCCATCCCAAAGCCCAGCACCTTTCTTACCCAGTTTTGGGAAGGCAGCACAGGGGCTTGTGGGGGGGTGTCAAATGTTGCCGATAGCAGCCCTGTGTGTCATATGCTATATTCTGATTATGTTATTTGAGTTCTGTTGTTTATGCAGTGAAAACAGCAACAGACATGCACAAGAAGCAGATACTGGGGTAATCCTGAGGTTTGCAAAATACAGTTTTTCTTTGTAACAGACGCATAGATCAAAGAAGTAAAGCGAGAACCATGTCACCATCTGGATAGGTCCTTTCCTGGTTTACACTAAGGGATGGAACTGAGAGTGGTTCAATGAGGACTGAGCATGCTCAGTTACTACAGAATGCTAGCTGTTGGGACAGGGAAAACTGTAAACAGTAGGGGAGCAAACACTTTTCCATGAGCAAATCCTGGGGTTGGCAAAATGCATAAAATGGAAGTCCAAGATTTGCAGAAAGAAATAAAAATATTTACGAAACTAATTCTAAATAGTGACCCCAAAAGCAGCCCAATGAAGACTAGGTGTACTCAGTAGACAGGGAATGCTGACTGACAAAGGGAAGGGGAAGGGGAACCCTGAGCAGCAGCCCTCCACATGCCAACATTTTGTTAACAGTCCCACTTGTCATGTTTATTGTCCATTTGCCCCGATACACAGATTCTCATGTGCAACAACAGGAGAAGTGCGTATGCTGCTGCATCCAGAAATCTATTCATTTGGCCACCAGATGATTAGTGTGAGGTTGGGCGTGTGTATATGTGTATCCCAACACCCTGGGGATGTGTAGAATTGGGGGGCCAGTCTAAAAAGAAAAAGAAAAGAAAAGTGAAACACTTGTCGTATGGGCAGGAAAAAAGCCACTTCAAAAGCTATGGCACTGTGTATGGTTGGTGACTTCAAAGTCAAGTTCAATTCATCTGGAATTTGCTGATATTTTTGACAACTAGATACTGTTGTTTTTTGCAGAAAGCAGTTTATTTACTGACTGACTACATTTATTAGTCACTTCTCCACAAATAATTGAAACAATGTAGAACCACAATAAAATTACGAATTACAAAACAACAATCATCATAATAAAACAATTCAAAGAACCAATTCTATCCCCCGCCCAAGTTAAGAGCAACAACACTCAAACCTTCTCAAGACACATCAAATCCCAGGCGGAACAGGTGAGTTTTATCTAACCTTCTCAAAGCAAGGAAAGGACTCAAGATGAAGCTCTGTAAGGAGAGCATTCCCTAGCTGTGATGCCAGCACAGACAGGGCCTCCTCCTTCTGTACTCTCCTTCTCATGACCCCTCGCATAGATAAGACTTGAAGCAAAATCTCACTTGACCATATTAACAACTACGAAGGACTATAGAGGGGGAAATATTCCCTAATACTGTGGTTCTCAATTAGGGGTCCAGGGACCCCTGGGGGTCCAGGGAATGCAGCCACGGAGCCTGAGGCCCCATCCCTTGCCTCCCCCCAACATTTTTTTTGTCATTTTCCATGGTAATGTCACAAATGTTATGTTCTGTTTTAGCGCTGTGCAATTTTTCAATATATTGGGCAAAACTGGTTTTGAAATCACACCGCAATAACAATTTTGACCTGACAATACACAGCAATATATCACTCTTCGCACAAGGGAGAGCAGGGCAACCAATTCCAAGGCACCGCTGATATCCCACGATGATCTCAACCGATAACGCTGCTGCTCTGAGCTGCGGGAGACCAGGGCAGCTGATTGCCCTCACTTCCCCTGGCACTGGGGCAGAGCAGCTTTTCTCAGTCAGCAGGAAAGCAGCAGCAGCAGCCACAGTGGATGTGCATCTTCGCTGGCTGCCCCACTGATGGTGGGTTGATGCACCCCCACCCCCTCCCACTCAAACCATGTGGTGGAGGTGACTCCACTTCCTCTCCCCCCTCCCATCCGATCTCTGTGGCTGCTCCTTCCCGCATCCCCATGCCTGATTTCAGACATTGTGATATATTGCAGTGTTGAAAAGGTAAAGGTAAAGGACCCCTGACAGTTAAGACCAGTCGTGAACGACTCTGGGGTTGTGGTGCTCATCTCGCTTTACTGGCCGAGGGAGCTGACATTAATCCACAGACAGTTTTTCCAGGTCATGTGGCCAGCATGACTAAGCCGCTTCTGGCAAAACCAGAGCAGCGCACGGAAACACCATTTACCTTCCTGCCATAGTGGTACCTATTTATCTACTTGAACTGGCATGCTTTCGAACTGCTAGGTTGGCAGGAGCTGGGACCAAGCAATGGGAGCTCACCCCGTTGCGGGGATTCAAACCGCCAACCTAACAATCGACAAGCCCTAGGCTCAGTGGTTTAGACCACAGTGCTGCCCGCGTCCCTACATTGCAATGTTTAGCTGCTGATATATCACAATGTTAAAAACCAGATACTGCTCAGCCCTAGTCTGTTTTTTTAGTATACCTAAAATCCTTTACTTATTAGGAGCTACCTAACATTATGTTTAAAAAAATGCTTTGCAGAGGTAACTACCATAGAGTTATCAAAATTTTCAAAAGTAGGGGGGGTCTGTGGCTTGCTTTTGAAAAATAGGGGGTCCTCAGTAATTAGCTAATTGGGAACCACTGCTCTAATACATCCTGAAACTTGTAAGCCTTTTAGGATAGGGTACCTTTCCCTGGTAATTTAACACTTCAAAATAACTAGGGCTACGGGTGTGGAACACATTTTACTAGATTAAAATATATATTTCTAATGTCTACCAAACCAATTTGAACCAGGGGACAATATGAAAAGGAGACAAGTATGCTGCATAGCCCAAACCTCACAATTTTGAACACTAATCAGTAAAATCACACACCATTCTGATCAAATATTCCCAACAGAAACAATTAGGTTAACTTGTTTTTGCAAAGGTAACTTTAAACCAATGAACAGGAAGGTGCACAAGTCCACAGAATAATACTGAAGCAAAAATTGTATGTATCCAAATCTCAGGAAGTAGCTCAAAGTTGGGCTCAGGTAAGATCTCCTTTGAAGAACAGTGTTCATTTCTCAGCATCACAATTCAAAAGGGATGCTGATCAACTGGAAAGGATTCAGAGAAGAGCTGTGAGGATGACAAATGTCTAGAAGACAAATCGCAGGAGGAAAGGCTGGAGGAAACTGGCACGTTTAGCCCAGAGGACAGATTAAAGGGGGATCTGTTGAGAGTTTTTGAATATTTGGAAGAACATCAGGCAGAAGAGGAAGGACTGCTCTCACGGGATCCACTAAGAACAGGACACAAAACAAGAGGCTTAAGTGTGCCCAGCGGATGCTGAATCTTGTGAGCCCGACTGCTATGGCCTTTATGTACGGCCGTGGGCAAGTCACTCTCTGCCAGACTCAGTTCCCCATCTGTAAAATGAGAACAGCAATGATCTTGGTGTGAGGGTAAATACAAAGATGGTCAAGCGTTTTGCAAAATAGCTCTATACAACCTCTATAATAGCCAGTTCCCAATATTGTCCCTTTTGTCATACTCTGAGCTGTTGTGCACTGAACATTTCAAAGATGAATAGTGCTACTGCACGGAGATGAGGTGGGAGTGAAGACAACAGAATGTGGGTGCTGACAGCGTGAGTGGATGATGGACGGGGAAGGGGCAGGTAGGCAGGAAGGGTTAAGGACAGGAGAAAGGCAATGCAAGAGCTGAAACCACCCCCACCCCACCCCCCTCTTCACAACCACTCTTTCCTTTGCATTCCTAGTGCATGTAACAATTGCCATTCAGTTTGTAGAACCGGCAAGTTTGCCAGATACATGTATAGTTGCTTCTAAAGAATCGTCAGATGTAATAAGAAACTCAGGCCTGCTCCTGGCTCTTTCCAAATGGCATGTCTGAAGGGGGCACTTTATATTTCTTGTACAAAATGGCCACCCAGGCAAAGTATTTGCTATGTTGGAATGTTGTGCTTCCTTGCTTTGGAAGAGGGTTTTTTAAAACGTGTTTTTAAGATAGGCAACGCAAGGTTTAGAATGTCCTCAGCTATTAATTCCCTCACTTTTAAAGTACATGAAGCTTTGTAAGCGAGCAGCAAACTATAACATTGTTACTAAGCAACCTGAGCTGGCTTTTGAAATGGAGCTGTTGGTGAATAAATAGCTTGGCATTCAAATGCATGTCTGCACATGTGTGTACAAAAATAAGCATGTGTAGATTCCACGAGAGGGGCTCCTAGGCATGTCTTGGAGACCCTGTTGCATACAGTCTACTGGGAAGTTCTCATGCATAAAACAGCATTGCAAATGAACAAGAGCTGCACAGAAAGATGTCCATGATGGATGCACCCATTATGCAAGAACATAAAGTGTGCGTTTTGGAGATGGAGAAATGAGTGAAGTATGGCATTTATAGTCTATTATGCAGATGATGTCTGTGGGCGTAAAACTGAATACAGTGAGAATGGCATGATAATGTTACTAGTCTTGAAAATTAAGTCCAAAAAAAGTTGCTAGCCTATGGACATTTTTTACTAGCCTGCCTAGCCAAACATGCCTGTGCAAATTATATTTGATGGCCAGAAAGAAAAAGACAGAGATAAGCAGAACCACTTTTCTTACAAGTATCAAAATCTTTTCGGACAGGTCACCTGCAGGTAACTCTAATTTGCCACAAGGATCAGATTGGGATCTTCTGACAAGATTGACTTTGCAAATGTATTGCAGACACTGAGCCCAGGCAATTGCTTTAGTTCCCTTTTTGCACTTCAGAAGTCAATCTTTCTTTCTTTCTTTCTTTCTTTCTTTCTTTCTTTCTTTCTTTCTTTCTCTCTCTCTCTCTCTCATCATTTAGGTGATTGATACAGATGACACTTGGAGGCAGCTTGGTTGTCTGACTTGGCTTTTTGTACTGGAGCAACACAAGCCACCTAAAGGAGCCATTTCCAGAACAGCATCTTTTCTGGGCAGTGTGCTATTAAAAATGATGAAGGACCTGGTACAATCCCATGATCTGTCAATGTTTACCACACTCAGTCTTCCCCATGCACAAAAGCTTGCACCTTGTTAAAGAGCTTTTGGTCTTTCAGTAATTGGTCTCAATATCCCACTTCCTCCTTTGTTGGAGCCTTTCATTCCTGTTTTGCTTAGCTATTTTCAACAGTCATTTTACACCATTGCACTAACAAACTTATTTGCATGGACACAAGAACAGGAGGTCCCAAACAGTCTCTCAACTGAGCCCCAGCTAGGTGTGCTGCCCTGTAGCCAGCCACCACTGATAATGTGGAACGCTCTCTTAATAACCCTGGTCTATGTCACTAAAGAAATCCTTATTTTCACAATTGCTCCCCTAAGCAAATAAAAATTCTCTAGCGCAAAAGGCATGAGGTTGCACTACAAGACGTTTCAGATTACGCTACTGAGTAGTGTACAGGCTCAGTTACAAACAGACATGTTTTAATTGTTAAAGCTACCAATTAGTATGCATGTTTTTTTCAGGAAACATGCATACCCTCCAACATTTCTCCAAGGAAAATAGGGACATCCTATTCAATAATAATAGGGACGCGGGTGGCGCTGTGGGTAAAACCTCAGCGCCTAGGACTTGCCGATCGTCAGGTCGGCGGTTCGAATCCCCGTGGCGGGGTGCGCTCCCGTTGCTCGGTCCCAGCGCCTACCAACCTAGCAGTTCGAAAGCACCCCCAGGTGCAAGTAGATAAATAGGGACCACTTACTAGCGGGAAGGTAAACGGCGTTTCCGTGTGCAGCTCTGGCTCACCAGAGCAGCTTCGTCACGCTGGCCACGTGACCCGGAAGAGTCTGCGGACAGCGCTGGCCCCCGGCCTCTTAAGTGAGATGGGCGCACAACCCTAGAGTCGGACACGACTGGCCCGTACGGGCAGGGGTACCTTTACCTTTACTATTCAATAATAATACACAACAACAGCAATAATTTTATTATTTATACTCTGCCCATCTGACTGGGTTGCCCCAGCCACTCTGGGCAGCTTCCAACATTAAAAACATAATAAAGCATTAAACATTAAAAAATTTCCCTATACAGGGCTGCCTTCAGATGCCTTCTAAAGGATGTATAATTATCTCCTTGGTTTGGGGGTTGCACAATGGCAAAAAGAAATACAATATGAAAATCCAAGCGGTGTGGTGATCAAAGGAAAGGAGCAAAGCTTTTAGGGGGGAAGTGGGGTGCCAAACGCTTCAGCCATTTCCTCTACTCTTTCCTCCCACTTTCTTTGCTAGGGATTCTTCAGCCTGCTAAGATTTGAAGATGTATAAAACGGGACACACCCAGAGGCGTAGCGAGGGCGGGCGGGGAGCATTGGGCGCCACACTGCAGGGGCGGCGTGCCCCAGCCACGCGTCTCTCCTGGGAATGGCGTGGCGCTTTGGGCACCTGCAAGCTCCGCGCTGCCCGCACACACACACACACGCACCCCAAAATGGAGAGGGGTTTTCCCCATGACCTTACTCAAGAGCGGTGTATTTTAAGTTACATTCTAAGGTACCCATTTGGTTAATCTCCACACTAGCTCTCCAAATGCCCATTGGCCTTAGACAAAGAACTTTTAATTAGGACTGAGAGAGCTTAGGGGATCCATTTTATTAGCAAGCTCTTTCTTTTCTTAGATCTTTCTAATATTGCAAAATAAAGTCTGCTTAATTGCAATCAATGGATAATACACTTGGGTGGGGTGAGGATCCTAGCACTGAGGTATGCAGAGTATATGGCAGACCCTAAAGCCAGGAAGGGGAGAGGGAGAGGGAGAGGGAGAGAGAGAGAGAGACCCGCTAAGGAAGTCCCAGCAGAAATCCCCTCAGGGAGTATTACCCACCTGCTCATGGGCAGCTTACTGGGCACCAGCCTGGCCAACAGCTTGGAGAAGTCCAGGTAGCAGCCTCTGTGGTGAATGATGAGCACCATGCAGGCACCTCATAGAGATAGGAAAAGGTGCATGCTTCCTGGTTCTGCTTGCAAAAAAATATATGTTTGTGCCAGTTGCCACCAGCGGCTAAGTGGGGGAAAGCGGGACATTCACAGAGCCAATCAGAAATTGGGGTGGGCTTCTGAAATGCGTGATGTCCCACTAAAATAGGGTCTGAATATGTGAAGCCTGAAGTTGGAATTAAATCACTGATCAAATCAGCCCTTATTACCTTGCTGATTTAAAATCATCCCACTCTGCAGGGTCCTGCACATCCAATTTGTACCCATCTGGTGGATTTCTGCCTACTTGGATGGGGGTCGATAGAGAGGAAGGTAAGGCTCAATGGAACAGAGGTTCAGGAGAATGCTTGTGGGGATCCCTACTAGCAGGGAGCAGTTGGTTTATGCCCATGCTTTATTTTATCCACTAGATATTTTTATATATTTATTTTGCAGGAACTAATCCAGAGCACATCAGCACATCTTATAGCTCTCCCTACCATTTTGCATTTTGCATTCAGAATCAGTATTATTAGGCCATTTGTACGGGAGCAATTTATGAAAATTCAGAGCCTCACCTGTGGCTCAAGTGTTGCCAGTGTATTACTATATGAATGCATGAACAGGGAGAATTCATGTGCATGATATTAATCTTCCCCCTCTTCCTTTTCAGCATAGTTTAAAGCTTGATATCTAGCTGTGCAGTAGTTTAGGTCAGAGAGACCCAGATGCGTCAACTGCTCTGGGATGGTGTCCAACATTGCATTCAACATAGATCAAGAACAAAACAGACCTCACCAGTAAGAATGTCATTGGGGTTTCCATTGCATAGTTTGTTCAGCAAACCCATTGCCATCTTGCATCTTTAGCATATTTTAAGAAAAGTTTAGGAAATTTAGCAATAAAGAGGTTAGAGATAAAGTTATGTTTTGGAGCATGGGTAGGCAAACTAAGGCCCAGGGGCCGGATCCGGCCCATGGACAGTCCGGGAATCAGTGTGTTTTTACATGAGTAGAATGTGTCCTTTTATTTAAAATGCATCTCTGGGTTATTTGTGGGGCATAGGAATTCATTCATTCCCCCCCCCCACAAAAGAATATAGTCTGGCCCCCCACAAGGTCTGAGGGAGAGTGGACCGTCCCCCTGCTGAAAAAGTTTGCTAACCCCTGTTTTGGAGTCTACAAGTGAATTGCATGGAAATTTTTCTCTATGATGAATCATATGCAGCCATCAAGGGAGCATTCCATTCAATAAGCTGCACGCTCCTGGGACAGGTCCAAAGTTCTTGTGTTACTATGCAAAGCCCTGAAGAACTTGGGTCCAAGTTATCTTAAGGCCTGCTTGAGCCCTTGGATGCCAGCTCAATCACTGAGATCTTCCAAACCCTGTTAGTTGTCCCCCATGTTTCAGAAGCCCAAATGACTTCAGCTGCCCACTGGCCCCATGCAGGAGAATGCTTTTCTAGCAGAGGCATCAGGCACTCTCACTTCTAACCTTCGGGAGACACCTGAAGCCTTCTTCATGTTGACAGGCCTATTCAATGGCTTCAGATCTTAGGACATGCCAATCATTTTTATGATCACTCTGTATTGTTTCTAATGGTATTTTATCTCTTTTGTAAATTTTGTTGCATGCCACCCTGATATTTTGTATAAAAGGTAAAGGTAAAGGTACCCCTGCCCGTACGGGCCAGTCTTGACAGACTCTAGGGTTGTGCGCCCATCTCACTCAAGAGGCCGGGGGCCAGCGCTGTCCGGAGACACTTCTGGGTCACGTGGCCAGCGTGACAAGCTGCATCTGGCGAGCCAGCGCAGCACACGGAACGCCGTTTACCTTCCCGCTGGTAAGCGGTCCCTATTTATCTACTTGCACCCAAAGGTGCTTTCGAACTGCTAGGTTGGCAGGCGATATTTTGTATAAGGGGTGGTCTATTCATATTTTTTATATAAATGAATAAAAAATTATTAATGACCATCCATGTATTTCTATGTCAGAATATTTTTGTTCCCTATTATAGCATAGGTGCAAAAGCCAAATTTCTCTCTTTCTTCCCAAGGATGTATCTGAAGGAATTATTAAATGGGTCCTGTATGTGGTAGAGATTTCCACTCAACTCTGTATCCTGTAAGTTATTTTAATGTAAAAGCTGCATCCTGTATAATCACATGGCTGTTTCATTGGGTGTCTCATTCACGTGTCTCATTCATTGGGTGATGGCACAGTACGGTACTGGCAAAAAAAACCCAAACCAGTAACAGCTTTTGACAGCCAACATCTTTGCTATCACAACTAACCATTTGGCTGTTGGTAACAAAACTTGAGTTTCTACAGCCTAGAAATAGGAAGCTCTTTTTCATGAGATGTGCACAAAGATTATTATACCTGAACAATGAGTGATAAAAGTGAAAAATGAGAAAAGAGCTGATTTAGATGCAACTTGAGAGAGAAATGCCTAGTACAGTGGTACCTCGGGTTACATACGCTTAAGGTTACAGACTCCACTAACCCAGAAATATTACCTCGGGTTAAGAACTTTGCTTCAGAATGAGAACAGAAATCATGCAGCAGCGGCACGGAGGAGTCCCCATTAGCTAAAGTGGTGCTTCAGGTTAAGAACAGTTTCAGGTTAAGAACAGACCTCCAGAATGAATTAAGTTCTTAACCCAAGGTACCACTGTACTGCAACTTGCCCCAGCTATTTGTATCTTATTTGCAAAGTTTGTCCATATGGACACATTGAACAGTCATTCCTCCCATCCCCCTTGAAGTCACTGCTGCTATTTTTCTTAAATAGCTCCTCTCATATTAATGCTTAGTATGCAAGCATGCTGCTCGTTGTCCACAACCGTTTATGTAGACTAGCCCTGAAAAGTAAGGTCTCAACCGACTCACATAGGGGAATGCTCAGATTTTCACAAACCCCAGCATTACAGAGGAATTAGGATAGCAGAGAAAATGTGGAGATGGGAGAAACCTCTCTTAATGTTAAAGAAAAAAACTGCCATTAGCACATGCTTTCTTGTGTTCGTCAACTACAGCAGTCCCCCTTCCTCTCCTGCCACCACAAGGGTCCATTAATCCACTCACATTTCCCCAATGGAGTTGGGTTTCATTATTTGCTCTTGCTCAACATAATACTGCATACCATTTGTTAGTGTAGAGCCAGGCTGAAGCTTGTGCACAGCTATACCTCAATCCAGACCCAGAGAGTGTGTTCTTTTTTTCTTTTCTTTTTTCTTTTTTCAGAGAGTGTGTTCTCCAACCCAGGGCCCTGATGTCAACAACTTGAATTGGGCTGAAATGCAGCAGGTAAAATATACTTCTCTTGACTGGGCAAGGGCAGAAGACCAGGCTTCCTGTACTTGTACCATGCCTGGCTGATCAAGAATCTTTATATACTGCCTGCCAATCATGGCTTCTGGTGTTGTGTATCCCTCTGTATCTAAAGCAGGCTCTGAGCAAACAAAAGTTCCAGATCAGTCCATGAAGTCCCAGGCTCAAGCCCTTGTGTCGTCGACAGGAGCAAGCTAATGCAGCTATCCCTGATGATACCTGCCAAGGCGTGAGGTTATGCATGGGCATATTTGCAAGAAATCTTGAAGTGTCAGAAATGACACAGTTTTACCATAACTGGCAGTCCTTCTGCAAACATAGAGCCAGTTCATAGGATTTAACCTGATGACTTAATATGTGTTTAAAATGTACAGCAACTTTTCTCCAGGTCCATTTTGCCATCCCTATAGAGAAACCTGATCCACCCATTTCCCCAGAGATGTTGTAGTGATGAGGTTCACTGGTGAATTCTGAGCACGCCTGCGCAAAAACACCCACCTCAGGCAAGCAAGCCAATACAGAATATGACACATTTAAAAATACACAAAATATGTCATAACACATACACATATAATATAATCAAAGATACACACTTTCACACACGCCAACAGCCACATTTTTACACAAGTCTAGGCAAAATCATGCTCACTAAAGACTGCTGTGAATATTGTGAAGCTACACAACTTAAGATGGATAAATAAACACCACTTTAAAAAGATTATATGTACATCAGCTTTATTAGGAAGATGCACATGTAATTTATCTGGCATTTGCAAAATGTACATCTTCATACTGAGTCAATTACCCAGCTCAGTATTATCTTCTTCGGCAGGTGGGTTTCCAGACTCTGCCCTGCTCACTAAAATCCTTCAAGACAGGGATGTCAAAGATTGAACCTGGGCCTGTTGGCAGCCTGTGCTCAGCTACTGAATTATGTACCTTCAGAGTGAAATGTGGTCCTCACACGAAGGACAACAGCCATGACAAGGTGGACAGAGCCTCCAAGATCATGTGCTGGAGAAAGCAAATAACAACATGTAGCAATCATCTCATGTCCCAACTGGAAACTAAGCCAAGGGAAAGCTGAGTGTAGTCAGATATGCACTTTGGACTTTAAGAAGGCTGATTTCAAAAAGCTTAAAGAACTACTAAGTAAGATCCCATAGTCATACCTACTCAAAGAGAAGGGAGTCCAAGATGGTTGGAAGTTTCAGAAAGGTGAAATATTGAAAGCTCAAAGGCAGACAATTTCAACAAGAAAGAAAAGTAAGATAAGGAGCTTACAGATGATCTGAGAGTTAAGAAGGTTATGTATAATAAATGGAAGAAAGGGGAAATCACAAAGGAGGAGTATACATGAGTGATGTATGGAGGAGAGCAACCAAGATGATGAAGGATCTGTAAACCAAGCCTTATAAGGAACAGTTGAGGGAGCTGGGTATGTTTAGCCTAGAAAAGAGGAGACAGACGAGATACGAAAGTCATCTTCAAATATCAAATGGGCTCTCACATGGAAGATGGACCAAGCTTGTTTCTCCTGCTCCAGAGGGTAGGACCTGAAGCAATGGCTTCAAGTTAGAAGAAATGAGATTTTGACTAAACATCAGGAAGAACTTTCTGACAGTAAGAGCTGCTGAACAATGGAAGAGACTCCCTTGGGAGGCAGTGAACTCTCCTTCGTTGGAGCTTTTAAAGCAGAGGTTGGATGGCCATCTGCCAATGATCTTTCAGTTGATATTCTTGCATTGCAGGGCTTGGACTTGGGGTCCCTTCCAACTCTACAATTCTATGATTCTATGAAAGACAATAGCAACCTTTTTCTCTCTCCCCTGCATGTACTACACTCTCATCCCCCCAGAGGTCCATGCACATGGGTGTAGCCAGGAGTTTTGTTAGGGGAGGGCAGGCTTTTGCTGGGGGTCAGGCTCTCAGATTTGTATTGACTTGTACTGATTTTGATTGATTTAGGGTGGAAGCTGTCCCCCTTCTCCCCCCGCTTGGCTACACCCACGTGCACGAATGCACCACACTCACACGCTTCCCATATTCCACCACGACATTGGCTTGATGTCGGATGTCGCAACCACTTGCACACCCCCTCACGTACTCAGGCTCTGTGCGAGGAGGGAGCGCCCCAGACCCATTGTCTCCCCTGATTACACCCTTTCCCTCCAGTTCTCTGTGACTCACACACTAGCTACTAATTAAAACCAGGAAACAAGCTGGGGGGAGTGGGGAGCAGGCAGGATTATTTTAGAAATGATGCTGACTTTGGAGGGCACCAGCCTCTCATCTCCATAGAAACCAGGGCTCCAAAAAACCCAACCCCCAACCCCAACCAATATCCCCTCCTCTTGTCTGCATTTCCCTATCCAGATTTGTTCCTCCCAGGGTACCCCAATCTCACTCTTGAAAAACTCACCTTCTGCTAGTCCTATACAAATATTTATACCTTTACTTTTCACTAAGAAGCCCTGCAAGCAGGGGATATTGCAATAGTTATTCCACAACCCTCAAATTATGTAATTTAAATGAATGAATTATGCAAATTCAGACCTTCTCTGGATATTTAACCTGATTTAGCTACTGTGGGCATTTTGAAGTAATGTTGTGTATAGAGCAATCCTGAGCACTCCCAACTTTGTAGTGGATGTGCCTGTGCACACACACATGTGCACACACAGCTTGTACAAAGATGCTCGTGTGCACTTATTTTATTCCGGAGAGATATCCCAGTATTCAATGTACAACTCTCAAATATTCAGTTGAATTATTTAACTGGGTTGCGATGAATCAGATTTTGGAACATTTGAGGGAAAATGAGAGGATACTATCATTAAAAAGATTCTAGGAAGTGGCCATCACCCTGATTTTGGCACACACAAAAATTCTGCTGTCCTTCAGAGACTCCCACAGCCCACCTGGAGACTCCCAATCCTTCTAATGTTGGGGGAAAGCACCCTCCCAACGTCCCATGAAACCCTACATCCTGCAGCCCCAACTGCTCACTTCATCAGCTGTTGCTGCAGAGTGAACCCAGAGGATCTCAGCAAGATGCTTTGGACAATGGGCCTACTACATGCCCCCACCCACATCCTATTTCAAGCAGCTAGGAGATTGTTAAAGGTGATTGTTAGTGGTGTTCACTGAGCTTTAGACGCCCTTGGAAGAAACTTGATTACAAGATCCATGCCAGTCTAGGTTCAGGTCTGGGTTTGGGACCAAATTAGCCGTGGTTGCCATGATTGAAGATCTTTACTGAGAAAGCCATGGGAAAAAGACCAGGGGAATACAACTCTGTTGATCCTCTTTGAACTCTCAGCAGCTTTTGGCACCATTGACCACAGCATCACTCTTGACCAAAGGGTCAGCAAACTTTTTCAGCAGGGGGTTGGTCCACTGTCCCTCAGACCTTGTGGTGGGCTGGACTATATTTGGGGTGTGTGTGAATGAATTCCTATGCCCCACAAATAACCCAGAGATGCATTTTAAATAAAAGCACACATTCCACTCATGTAAAATAATGCTGATTCCCGGACCATCCGTGGGCCGGATTTAGAAGGCGATTGGGCCAGATCCGGCCCCCGGGCCTTAGTTTGCCTACCCATGCTCTTGACTGACTCCATGGTTTGGGAGTTGGAGGGCACAGTAATTTTGTGGTACTGTTCCCACGTGCAGGATCATGTCCAGACAATAGCACTGAGTCACCATAGCTTGGCCTTATGACATAGCTTGGCTACACAGGTTTATATTGCTGTTTGAAATCTACATGAAGCCATGGGGAAGGGTGGACATTAAGAGATTTGGAGTAAAATATTGTCTGAGTCAAGAGAGGCTGTGCTGGTCCTGGACCAACAGCTGGATAGTGGAGTGAGCTCAACCTATAGACTACCTGGCATCTGAGGTAAAGTCTGACTCCGTGTGTGTTACTACAGTTCTGTGGAAACCAAGGGCCTTCTTGGGCCTAAGCAGCTCAATGGCTCCTTAGCTGCTTCTATTCCTCACCTTCCTGCACCTATATAAATGTTCCTTTCTTGTCAAAACACAGGGGTGCCATCTCTGCAGGTCTGTGGGGGCCCAAGGCCCCCCAGCATTTTCAATGAAGGGGCTGGACCCCCCAAAAAAGTTATGTGGTGGCATGTGCACATCCCATGGGGCATAGTGATGTCATATGGCCCTGGGCCCCGCAATCATGGGGCAAGGCGGTGAAAGTCACCCTGAGGGTCATCTAGTCCAACCCCCTGAAACACATGGTCCCTCATCCAATTTGAAACCATACTAGACCCTACTTAGCTTTGCAAATATGCCAGCAGTTTTATTGCTGCACCACTATATGTTCCACTATACAATCAATCAATCAACCAAACAACCACTCAGTCCCCTTAACAGAGAAAACCAGTGTGTCACATTCAGGGTACATTGTTCCGCAGAGAAGAATTCCATCATGTTAGCCTCCTCCACCTGCAGTTTTTAATGGTACAGTCCAGAAATAGCTTTTATTACCTCAGTGAAAACTAGGCTTCTGTTCAACGAAGACACACACATTTCATTGCTCATGGCTCTTCCATCTTTTTCTGTTATCTGCTTCCTCTGAGTTTGGTCCCACTTGTACTCACTTCTGTTAGCTAACCCGCCTTGCCTTTCCCAGTTGCCTTGCTAACCAGTTTGGCCCCCGCCTTTGGGTGATTTGATGCTTCTGCCGAACCCGATGCAAAGGGGGCACAGGGCTCTTCCACCAGGTGACAGTTGGAGTGGATGGCTTCCTGCAGTTCATCTTTTCTCGTCTGGACCACTTCACTGCGATACTCCTTGAATGGAACAGGCACCTCTGGCACGGGACACCTTGTTTATGTAACCGCTCTCTGACTGTGGCTTACTAGAATTTGCTTAACGTGGGATATTCTGTGGCAAAACCTCAGTTTGCCTGCCTTCCACCTTAAGAGAATTCCCTGCTGCCAGCTCCATTTGTATCTAAGAATCCATTACTGTAGGGTCTCCATGGCTTTACTCAGCTTGGCACCCATTCAAACACCTGCTTCCTACCTGTCCTTTTTAGGAAACATCATTGCTGCTGCTGCTGCTGCTATCTCTTGATGTGTAACCAGGCAGGTGAAAGTTTGGGAGCCGGGGAGGGAAGGGGAAGGGGAAGGGAAGGGAAGGGAAGACCAAGCAGCAGCAGGAAGTGAAGCAGAGCTTAGGCAGGAGCCAAGAGCATGCATCTCCCCAGCAGTCTAGCTATCCTGGAAGAGCCATGCCCTTTCAGATGCCAGCATGGAGTCTTCTGCCACCCTGCTGGGCAGCTGGCAACCCACAATCAGTGCTAATTGTCCTCTGCACAGGTACCTTAGTTTCAGTCTTGCCTTCCTATTTATGGAGCGGGGGGGGGGAGGCCGTAGGATAGGCAGGCTCAGCTGAAAAGCTTGGGGTGTACAGAGTGGGAAGCTAAGCAACTGGAACAGAGCAAACATGGCAAGCTCCCTTCCCCAAAATGGGGCAACTTCTTGTTTTGCTTTTTTTAACAGCCCAGAGACAGGGAGGCCTTCCATTTCTGTGATATGTGTACTTATTTTAGATCTAACTTAACAGAAGTCGGCCCTGGGGGGGGCGGCGATGGAGCAGGGAAATGGCAACACCAAGCAGAGAGGGCAATCTGTCTCCAGGGGGTGGAACACCCTTTGCCTTGCTCAGATCATGCTTATTCAAAAGCTTGCTGTTTTTCCCCCAACAGCTGTTGAGAGGGAAAAGGTGCATCCCCTGCCATAAAACCCTGCTCAGGCTTCTCTGAATCTCTTGCAGTTCTTGGTCATAATTGCAGGATTAAGTTTGGCATTCCAAATAGTCACATTCAACAGTCATGTGCTCCTCCCCAGAAACAGGTGCATCTCGGCACTGGCTGAGGGCGTCCTGTAACATCAGTTGCCCCCACACCAGGGTGGAGTGGGGCTGATCTTTGCCACCGGAGGCAGAAATATGGTCCTTTCCATGGAAACAGCTGTTGGGAAGTTGGTGCTGTGTATGCTTCTGGTTGCTGTGGCAACACTTCCTGGCAGCGGCCCTGCACGCTGTCACTCCCCCTCCTCCGAACTGTCATCTCCCAACACCCCCTCCCCTCCACCCTGAATATATCCTAGCAACCTGCCGCTACATTAGCCTTGCAGTTGGCATGCCAAAGAGCTCGCTTAGCAACACCAGCCGCGCTTCTGACTGAGGGTGCAATCCAGGGAGTCCTGGCTCCCAGCTCTCAATCCCCCCAACTATGACAAGATGGGCCCCTGAGTTTGGAGTAATGACATTTTTAAAAAATGGGGGGGGGGGCGCGGGAGGAGAGGTCCCTATTTGGAGTGAAGTGTGTGGCTGGTGGCAAGACCCCACTTCTCTCCTAAACAACCAAGAGCTTCTTGTCTCCCCAGTCAGTCGCAGCCACCAATTCTGCCATGGAGACAGTGGCATGTGAAGGCGGCTCCTTGGGGCTCTGCATTCCTGACAGCAGGTGGGGGGGGGGGACGGTGATAGCAAGGTGCTGGAAACAGCTCCCTCCCCTCCCCCAGCAAGCGTCACAGGAATGGTATGTCCTTGGGAGAAACTTCAGCACTTCCCCACCACCACCTCTCACACACTAATACAGTGGTACCTCAGGTTACATACGCTTCAGGTTACACACTCCGCTAACCCAGAAATAGTGCTTCAGGTTAAGAACTTTGCTTCAGATTGAGAAGAGAAATTGTGCTCCGGCGGCGCGGCAACAGCAGGAGGCCCCATTAGCTAAAGTGGTGCTTCAGAGCAGTTTCAGGTTAAATACGGACCTCCGGAACGAATTAAGTACTTAACCCGAGGTACCACTGTATATACAAATATGGGGTGCTGGAGAGAGCAAGGAGCTGAGGGCATGCCAAGGAGGAGGAAGGCACAAAGAAGAATGAAGGGAAGAATGGGGTGAGGGCTGCATTTTGCCCTCCTCCATCAGGAGCAAGACCCGGAGTGTCGGCTCTGCATGTCAAAACACTGGTCCTGCCCCCAAAGCATGCCACTGATACAGTCCCACAATAGTTCATTCACGGCTCGGAAGGGCTGCAGCTTAAGGGCAGGGCATCTGCTCTGCATGCAGAAGGTCCCAGGCTCAAGCCCAGCATCTCCAGGCAGGGCTGGGAATGTCCCCTGCCTGAAACCCTGGGGCCCTGCTGCCAGTTAGTGTGGACAGTACTAAGATAGATGGCGATCTCTGTGACCCAATGCCCCACTTCTCCTTGCTCATCTTCCGGAGGGATGGGAAAGCAGTCAGTATGGGCAGATGAGGGTATCCAGTAAGGCCTAAGGCCTTACCACTAGGCTGGAGCCGTTTATTGGCCTTGCTGGATTTTGCCACCATCTTTGGGAAGCTCCATCTCTGGTCCCAGCTATCCAGAGACACTGCCTCTGACCCCTTCAGGGATGTGGTCTGCCAAACTCCTGCTAAACTTTGGCAAAGCTCCCAGCAAGGACAGGCTTTTAGCTAATGAAGCCGGCCTGGGCGTGTTGGCAGCCCATTAAACTGCTGTTCAAACATGTTCTGCTGGCACTCAGTGGGTGCTGGTGCAGCAACAGCCAAGACAAACTGATTCCTTTCTCCTCCTGCCTCAGTGTACTGGGCTCAATCCTTTGAGCACCAACACCAGGAATCACCCCAGAGCTTCCTGCTCTGCAGTAAAGTCACATTGTACAGCAGTGTTCTCTCCAAACACCATCACAGCACAAAATGCTTTCCCACAAATTCATTGGAAAGAACATCAGGCCAAACAAGTCATATTACACCGTTCCAGAGTAGTCACCATATTACCCTACTGCTGCCATGATACAACAGCCCTATAGAAAAGCTTGTCTGCCATCAAACTTCCACTGTGCTATTGGAGAGATCAGAAGGGTTGTTCTTGCTTAGCAGTGATGCCCAGTCATAATCAAAAGCAGGTCTGTTATGAGCCAAAGGTGAGGCAGCAGACTATGTGTTCCACCAAGGGTGGCGGTATGGGAAACATAACCCATAAGGCACACTCCACCCATAAGTGGAGTTCATCAGCACAAACCCTTTTGTGCCAGAGCTGTGGATTGTGAACAGGAGCTGTGCGGAGGCATTGCAGTGCTCTGTGGTTTCTCAATGCAGAATTTTGGGCTCTGAGGTGGCTGTTGCTCCTTTAGAGTAACATTTCAATTTGTGGAATTGCTCCCATAAAATACCTAGCAAAACAGACCAACTACAGAAATCATAGAATCATAGAATGTTTTTCATTTCTTTAATGAGGTACGATCTGCATAAGATTTACCTTTTTAGAAAGCAGCATGCCAAACAATGGCACATTATGGGATGTGGCGTGGACAGCACAGCAATCTCACACAATTTTCTGCAGCAGATAAGCATGAAAAACCTGCCTTTTCTTTAGCACACCCTATGAAAATATGGTCCTGCCACATTGCAGTTTTCCCACAATGCTCTGCCACATCACCTGAACTTTTCTTCCAGTGAGATGTAGCAATGTGTCAATCCATTCATGCTCGCCTGCTGTTGCATTGGGACATGGGCTGGCTGCAGCATTGCAATACAGCAACCAAAGGTGGAAACAGCTCAGTGGACCAATGCGGCACAAGGGGAGCAATTTGTAATCCTGCTGTCAATAAAACATTACAGAGCAAGATGTGAAGGGAAACCTCCCCTGCCAAAACTGCAGTCCCAACACTTTTTCCACATTCCCTACAAGCAAAGGAGACAGAGATGGAAAAGAGGGTTAGATGGTATTTTAATGGCATGTCTGAATCTTATGCTTGGGATTCCCTATGTCTTTTTCTTCACAGAAAGTAGCCATAAGGGATCCAGATTAGAAGAATGGTGTCCACCATTTTCCCTGATGAAAATCACTAGAGACAGACTGACAATGTTTGGTTGTCACTGGTCACGTGACAAACAGAAGAGAGTGCACAGTGGCAACCCATTCACCAAGTTGCATGACGGGCACAGTAGTGACTAGTGGAAGGTGGCTTAAGTGGGGGACAGACAAAACACTCATTACATCTTTACTTTCTTTAACATCCTCTGCGTTTTTGTGGGTTGCCTGAAATTCTTTGGCAAGCCGCAAGTGGCCCACGGGCCAAATGTTGTGCAGACCTGTTCTAGACCGTCTGCTGCTTTGCCCATTTAAAAAATGTTCTTCAATCCTCCCACCTTATTGACTCCACACTGGCCCCCTTTGACACTTCCAGTCCCCCCCCCAGCTGCCCTCACACCTCCCCCCCTTTTTAAATCAACAGAAGTTAGTTGCACTATGACTCCAGGGCATCTGGCTCTCCCTATATAACTCTGCTTGTTGTTTAAGGAAGAAAAAGAGACACACACAAATATAAAAAGCAAGAGGTGGAGACTCCAGAGAGATCCTGACTTTTAGGGCAGGGAATACAATCAGGAATCGGGTCACCTACTCACCACCAACAGCTGCCACCAAAAATTTAAGACGGCTGAGGATGTCTCTCTTTACTCCTGATGCCACTGGTGCCTCTTGCTCCTTCAGGAGTCACCCTCCCCTTTCTTGCTAGTTCTCTTCCCTCCCTTTACCCCACAGTTGGCCAAAGATGTATTTGCGGCCCCAAGAGCGAATGCAGAAGGAAAGGGGGAAATAACCACTGTCCTCCCTTACTCCTTACTCCACTCACGTACATGCATGAACCTACTTCCACCACCACCAGCCAGCTCCACCAAATGCCAGTCAGTCCAGTAGCAAGAGAGAGAGAGAGCACTGTCCCATGGCGCCTAAGGGCAAACTTCTCTCCCCACTTTCCTAAAGTATAAAGATATGCTAAGCCTTTGCTCATTTCCACCAACAGGAAGTACATGGGAGTGGCTACAACACCAAGAAGCAGTGCTATTTTCTATAAAAAGAGGTGCCAGAACTCACCAGGAACACCTCCCTTGTTCTCTCATAATAGCAATGACTCCCACCTGAGAAGTGCCAGAACTCAGTTCCAGCAAGTTCCAGCTGAAAAAAGCCCTGTCAAGAAGTGAATTTAAGCTGGCACACTGCCAGGACCCCCTAGCACTGCAGCACAAAGAAAAGGGGATTTAAAGAAAATGCTGGAACATTTGGATCTGAAAAATTACAGGGGGGGGGGTTTGGGGGGAGCTACAAACTACATATGGATTGCAACAGTTGCCATTTGACCATCCAGAAAGTTTTAAGGGTGCCTAAAAGACAACAGAGACAGAGCTTGTCTAATGTTCAAGGAGAGGGAATTCCAAAGGCCTGATTCCTACATTGTGCACAATGGACCTCCTGATAACATGGTACCTGCAGGAGGCCCTCACCTGAAGAGCACAGTGATGGCCTGGACATATGCAGGATGAGATTCTCTTTCAGGTATCCTGGTTCTGCGTATGGCTGTAAATCATAATGCCCTGTGGACTGTCCTTCTGAAAATTGGCTGCCCAGATAAATTTGTGAACATCATTCAGCTCCTCCATGATAATATCACCACAACAATCGCAGATAACAATCACAGATAACCATTCACAGTGGGATCAGGTGCCCCAACTCTGTTCATTATTTTCATTGCCATGATCCTACACTTTGTCGAAGGGAAACTCCCCACCGGAGTAGATATCATATATCGAACAGATGGAAAGAAAGCTCTTCAATCTGAGCAGGCTGAAAGCAAAGAGTAAGGTTACCGTAACTTCCGTCATAGAGCTTCAGTATGCTGAAGACAACGTAGTGTGCGCACGCTCAGAGGATTATTTCCAAACCATCCTAAATATCTTTACAGAAGCTTAAGAAAAGCTTGGCCTATCACTCAACATCCAAAAAACCAAAGTGCTGCACCAGCAAACATTGGAAAATGTTGATCACTTCTCCTACCTAGGCAGTTATCTTTCCACAAGGGCCAACACTGATGCCGAAATCCAGCATCACCTGAGCTCTGCAAGTGCGGCTTTCTCCCGATTGAAGTGCAGAGTGTTTCAGGACTGGAATATTCGCAGGGAAACCAAAATGCTTGTTTACAAAGCTATTGTACTACCAACCTTACTATATGCTTGTGAAACATGGACCACTTATAAATGCCATCTCCAGCTCCTCGAAAGATTCCATCAACAGTGTCTCTGAAAAAAATTACACATCACTTGGGAAGACAGGCGAACTAATATCAGTGTACTGATGTACCAGTGTTGAAGCAATGATTCTTCAACAGCCAACTTCGTTGGGCTGGTCATGTTATTCGAATGCCTAATGATCGTCTTCCAAAGCAACTACTCTATTACGAACTTAAAAATGGAAAGCGTAATGCTGGTGGTCAACAAAAGGGGTTCAAAGACTGTCTCAAGGCAAATCTAAAAAAATGTAGTATAAACACTGACAACTGGGAAACACTGGCCTGCGAGCGCTCCAGTTGGACAACAGCCTTTACCAAAGGTGCAATGGGCTTTGAAGACACTCAAACTCAGGATGCAAGGGAGAAACGTGCTAAAAGGGAGGCACGTTTGGCAAATCCACACCGTAATCAACTCCCGCCCGGAAACCAATGTCCCCACTGTGGAAGGACATGTGGATCCAGAATTGGCCTCCACAGTCACTTATGGACCCATTGTCAAAACTGTGTTTATGGAAGACAATCTTACTCGGCTACAAGTGATCGCTAAAGAAGAAGAAGAAGTATACACCAAAACCAGCACCTTGAATTTATCCCCGTAAGTAACTGGCAACCAGAGCAATTCGTTCAAAGTGGGGCAACATGTTGGCGATATTCTGCCTTTATTAGGAGGTTAGACTTCAACCTGACTTTATTTAGCCATGAAAGGTGTAGCTTTGGGCAAGTTCTCTACTGTCAGGGCTGCATTATCTCTCACCTCCCACATAGAAATTTTGTACCAGCCTTGTATTTAAGCACTTGTCCAGTTGCCACGGGTGATAAAGAACTTCATGCAGGTGACTCCACTGAGTTCTATGGATGTGAGTGAGAATGCTCTGTCCCTCTTCAAGCACAGAAGCCAAGAGGGCTGCCAGAGGAGGGAAGCCTCAACTTCCACACCAGCACAGTATTATGGGGACATAGCTCTCCATCTCCTCAGCCAGCCCCCAGCAGGCTAATAAGTATTTTTGCAGGCTAGTAAGTATTGTGGGACGCGGGTGGCGCTGTGGGTAAAACCTCAGCGCCTAGGACTTGACGATCGCATGGTCGGCGGTTCGAATCCCCGCGGTGGGGTGCGCTCCCGTCGTTCGGTCCCAGCGCCTGCCAACCTAGCAGTTTGAAAGCACCCCTAAGTGCAAGTAGATAAATAGGTACCGCTTTATAGCGGGAAGGTAAACGGCGTTCCGTGTGCTGCGCTGGCTCGCCAGATGCAGCTTGTCATGCTGGCCACGTGACCCAGAAGTGTCTGCAGACAGCGCTGGCTCCCGGCCTATAGAGTGAGATGAGCGCACAACCCTAGAGTCTGGCAAGACTGGCCTGTACGGGCAGGGGTATCTTTACCTTTACCTTTTAAGTATTGTGGAGTTGGGGGGGCAGGGACTTCTTTACAAGACTCACAGTTGTTAAGAGTCTAGCTGTGCTAAATTGATTTTATACGACTTTTAGCAGTCATGTCCTACTCCCAAAGAATCCTGGGAACTGGAATTTGGTAAAGGAGCTGGGGATTCTGTCAGAGTTGTCTAGCATAGCCCCATCCATCCCTGCCCTCTCCCCCCAGTTGCAATTCCCCCAGTTCTTGGGAATGACTATTAAGCCAGATTTAAAGTATGTGGTGTAGATAAACCCATACAATGTATGTGTATTCCCAGAATATGCTGTGTGTACATATGCACATGCTTTGGTGTATGGGAGATGTATGTGTGAAGGTACCAGCTTTTGGTGGCCATGTTCACAACTGGCATGGAGCCCCCGGGGCCAAAAAGCTTAGACACCCATGCCTTACAACTGCTTCTGAAGCCCTCTATTCCTAGCAGCTGCTGGAAAATCTGGAAATCTGGCTTCCTCAACTTACCAGGCACCATTCCCAATGGCCAGAAATTTAAATACATAATCCTAATTCTTACCAGGAGCAATTCCTAAACGTTAATCACAGTAAGCCTCCCCAAGGGAAGAGCATTATATTTGAGCACACCCTAAATATAATTAAAGAAAAACCAGGGAGGTTTCCTAGCTGCTAACTCTTACCCATGAAGTGCTTTAGGACTCTGAAGTGGAAAACTCTGGGGACAGAACAGTCGTCATTTTACTCCCTAAAGAAAGCAGTCTCAAGTCATCTTGGCTTTACTTCCCACACACAACTTTGCCCCACCCCTACCCAGCTGCTCATCCAACTTCATGGAGGAAATAGGAGCACAACTCAGGCACATCCTAAAAGTTGACAACAGAAGCCAAGCGCTCAAGCAGTAACTTCCCTGCCCTTGCTCCAATCCATAGGATTTAATTCCCTTGACTAAGCTTGGAATAGAAAGAAATATTTTCCCTAGTTAAACCAGAAAGTAATTACTGCTCGTGTCCATGCATGAACACAACACACACATTTTAGTGTGGATATAGTTGATTTTATCTGTATCACTATCTGTATATACTTTGGCACTAGACTTTCCAGGTGTATTTTGCTTTTACAAGAGAACAGTTGAAAGCTTACCAGTTTATTCATTAATACAATTCGTCGTTCAACTACTTGGGAGAGCCTCGCCAATCAGGGACCTCAGATACTGTGGGAGAAGTGACACAAGATACACAACGAAGCACAGTCTTTGCCCCAAAGAACTGACAGTCTCGATATATAGAGACTCCCACACTCCCAAAGTGCAGATATAGTCTTAGAGTGATGAAGTTATCCGCATGACTAAGTCAGCAGCAAAGTGAAGAATCTGATCTTGGTGTTTTGAGAACAGGAAGACCATTTTGCTTCCATGCTAAGGGCTCAAAAGGTTGTCCACAGTATTTTGAGAGACCCACAACTGAAATTGCCACTGTTGTGCAGAAATCCATCTGTAGCCCTACCCTCAGGGAATAGTCTCTTTTGTCAGCAAAATAGCCAACACAAAATAGCTCTTACAAGGCCAGTCTGCAGCTGGGAAAATATAGACATAATCTGAAAACCATGGGGATAATGTTACTTTGCCAAGAAAAGCTCAACAACTTTTGTGTCTGGATTTTCACTTTTTGAAATATGGCAACCCCACTTTTATGGTACAAACGAATTCCATGTCACTGGAAGTGCAAACAACAGTGAGAGACTGTGGGATGCCCACAGACCACAGCATTCCTATTCTGCATATTGTGCTTCCCCTCTTCCTCTCCCCTCTTCCATCTTGGTCTCTAGTACCCGGGAGTTGGAGTCAGCATTCCTAATATTTTTGCTACAGGAGTAGCCAACACAGATCCCAGGACCAATGCAACTTTCCTGGCAATTCCAATTTGCAACTGAATGTGACCATATCAGCGGTGACCAAGCCCAGGCAAAAAGGGGTTGCCCTTAACGATGCAAAGGTAAAGCGGCCCAACGTGGCAGAGGGGTGTAGCGGTTAGAGGTCCCGGCTTCAGCCCACCAATTAGCCACAGAGTTCTTGGGGTGGCTTCCCCAAGGGCTATTTTTCAGTCTTATCTATTTCATAGGGGTGTTGTGAGGACAATATGAGGAAGCTGCAGGAAATCTATGTAGGCCAATTCCACGTTACTTAGACGGGGTAGAAATGTAATAAATGAAACAAATTTTTAAAAAAGATCTTGTGACCCAATGGCAGCTTTTGAATGGGAACAAGAGGTAAAGGCTACATGTTATAATCTTTTCTTAGCTCTGTCGTAGTCACTAACTACTTCCCACTCACCTGTACTACAGCTGGGACTAGAGCAGATGAGTGCTTTGCACCCCACACATGTCAGAGCCCCAAGTTGCTTCGTTCCATGTCATTTTTTAACTGGACTAGATTGCACTGAATAGAAAATTTCCCACTGCCTATGCCAGAGATACAGCCATGCCACTCTACCCTCCACCCAAGAGATGGCCCAAGCCCACACAACATGTGGCCCACAAAGCTGAACACAGTCCATCCGCCATACAAAGCCCAGCTTCGTTGGTTAGCATAGTGGAGCATCTGGCTGGGCCCATGCGCTGACCAGAGGGCCTATGGCCAGCCAGAGCTCCCAAAACAAACCACTGATACCCTGCATCTCTCAGGACCCTGTTGATGCCACAGTATCCCTTGGGCATGATTTCCTCTTACACACAGTACATGCCCTGGTGGCCTGGCAGTCACATGGGGGAAATCAGCCAAATAGAACTGAGCAACATCCCAAGAAGGAGACAGAGCATGTGGCAGAGACAGGCTGGCAGTGGCAAGGAGGAAAAGCAACAGTTCCTTCTCTACAGAGTTGGGCCAGCCTAGGCCTCCCTTTTTATTTTCTGTACTTATTTTCTGCACTCCCCTCCCCAAGACTGTGGCAGTGGCGGCAATCCCTGATAGTGCTGGGAAAGGAGCAGTGAATCCCAGGCTGGCCAGTCCAGCACTGCTGCAACCATCCTCTTGCCGCCCATACCAGGCTTCTCATAGGTATGTATATTGGAGGAAGGGGCACTGTAGCTCTCTTGCCCAGGCCTTGCCAAAACCACAGGGCCTCACTGAATTTACTGTGTTTCTTGATTTGCCTAGGAAAGTATAAAAACAGCAATTGTCAAGCACCTGACTGAGCACCTAATATATGGGTGGCAGCTTATGTTTGGCTTGCTGGATTACAAACCGTACTCCCTGCCAGGACTATCTCCTTGATCTCTGTATTGGGAGGTTTTTAACGCTTTTAACGTTTTTAACGTTTTTAGATATGCTTTAAGCCACCCAGAGTGGCTGGGGAAACCCAGCCAGATGGGTGGGGTATAATAATAATAATAATAATAATAATAATAATAATAATAATAATAATATTCTCTTATCCCTCCTTCATTTTCCATGCATCATGTCTGCTTTAATTCCTAAGCCAGTGGGCAGAGATCAAGGTTATTTACTTGTTCAATAAAAAGCAATAGGTGCTTGATGAGCATTTATATGTTTTACTAATAATGTGTATATTATTATCAATAGCATTGTTTTCATTATTATTAACCTTACTCAAGAAGTAATACATCAATGCCTGATATTTTAAGACTACAGGAATCTGATTTAAATCAAAGCATGCTTCCTTAGCCATTCCACATCCTGCTGTATGCCATTCTGTCTGTGATCTAAGGAAATGCCACCCCTCTCCCGTGGGCAAGGACGCCTTTCTCTGCCCTATCCATTGGTTCCCACAAGTGTGTGTTCAGTCCAAGCCACATCCAGGTATTAACTCTTTCTCCATGGAGGAAAAGATCCAAACTCAGAAATTTATCCAGGGAGACCACACATAAGAAACCACGCAGGTCTCTGGGTGGGATGGGAGCAATCAGGGTGGGTGGGTGGACATAACGGGAAGAGAGGGAAAGGTGGGGGAGGGGAGATAGGGAATGTGTTTTTCTTTTTCTTAAAAGAAACAGTGCAACTGACCTGACAGTTCTTGAATTTTCCCCATCCGACCTGCAAAACAAAGAGACAAAAATGGTCAGTGCAAGATTATGATTCAGGTCACCGTGAAGGTAAAGTGTTGTGTTGTGGGTGAAGGTTCAGAAGAAAAGAGTTTTGTATTAGAAAATGGTCACACCCAGAGTTCAAGGAGACACACAATGACAAAGATGGATTTGCTGGCGTGGGAGTGGGTCTGTTTTTCTTTAGTATTAAAATTGAAGTCCTTCTGGCAAAGAAATTTTGGGGAATGGTTTATGAGAAATTTAAAAAAATATTTACTCACTTTTCCTAAGAAGCCAGAAGCCTTCCTTTTAGCAATAATAGGGGAAGAGATTCCAAAGAACGTTTAAAATCTATTTTGTTAGCGGCCACAAGAATAGTTTATGCAAAGTACTGGAAGGAGGAGGCAACTCCGACAAAGGAACAATGGTTGCATAAACTAATAGAATGTGTGGAATTAGCAGGTTTAATGGCCAAAATAAGAAACTGGGACAAGGAAAAAATAAGGAGTGAGTAGGATTGTTTTGGAAAATATTTTAAAAGTTACTTTCCAGGTAGGATGAACTTAGGACCAGCAACTGACAAGATACTGTAAATGAATAGAGAGGAAGAAAAAGGGTGGAAAGTCTATTGGGGATGCAGAAATCCAAAGAATATGGACTAGAATGTCACTGAAGGATAGATTGGGGAGCCCATACAGACTGGATACATAAATCCATGTTTATAAATGTGTGCAACTTTAAATTTGAAAATGCATAAATATAACTACTATTATTTAAATAATAAAATTGGAGTCCTTTTGGAACAGATTAGGGGTGAATAATGGGGATAGCCAACTTCTGTAGCTTCCCCTCAGAGCCCACCAGTAATGAGCTGAAAAGAGTTGGTTGTGGTTTTCTTAGCAGCAGCATAGCATGTGCTACCAGCGCCTGGGGCAGGCACACTGGGGTGCAGAGCACTGGGGCACATTGGTATGCGGAGGGAGCCTGCTGTAGCCGCACCAGCCCTGCCCTCGTCACTGACACCGCGGCTTCAGATCAGGCTGATGGGGCTGATCTGAAAGGCACACACGCTGCCTGGCTCTGAGAGGTGCCGGATTTACGTAGAAGCTAAACAAGCCATAGCTTAGGGCCCCACTCTCTTGTGCCCCCCCCCCCAATTCACTATTAATATACTTCTTCTTAATTGTATTTCAGTTCAACAATTACTTTGATAAAATACATGTTTTGTTATCTGCAAATGGCTTTAGGTCCATAAATTACCATTTAGCATATATTCAACACAAAAAACAGCGACAATTGTTGTTGACAAAGGACAGCTGGACACATAAAGGGCCCCATTACCTTCAGGAGCTCCTTAGGGCCACATCAAACCTAAATCTGGCCCTGGGTCGGACTGTCGGATCCCAGCCTGGCAAAGCGGCAGGGGGGCGCACGCCTGAGCCTAGCGGAGGAGGGGGCAGTGATGCTGCCACAGGCTCCCCCCCCCCCCCAATTCTGCCCCGGGAGATGCCCTCTTCCTCCCTCCTTGGTGGCTGGTGGTGGCAGCACCCTTCCCCTTCCTCCTGGCCGGCCCAGGGGTGGGGCCCACGCAGGTGTCCCTTCGCTGGCCATAAGGAGAGGGAGGCATCACTGCCCCCCCCCGGCCCAGAAGGCTGCAACCTCTCTCTCTCTGGCTCCAGCTTCGATGACGGAGCCTGTTGTGGGGACACCTGGTTGTGCCCCCTCAAAAAAGCGTGCCGGGGGCATGGCTTCCCCAGCCCCTCCCCACGCTAGGCCACTGTTTCTGTGAAACCACACACACAAACGCCGCACACACACAGGGCCCTGTTTTGTACACAGAGGCAAACATTTCGCCTCCTTCAAAAAGGCAACTGTTAAGGGGGGGGGGGGGAAGGATCACAATTTCACAGTAGAAGGTAACCTCCACGCCAAAACATAATGATATTTTGGGGGGAAATGTCATGTCCTCCCCACACCTCAAGAAACAGTTTTTAAAAATAGCTCCATGGAAATTTTGCTACATAACTGAACTTGAAATTTTGGCACAACCTCATTCTCTACACCCAATCCCAATCCGTAGCTGCTTTAATTCCATGGTTCCTTCACCTCAAAATCCTAATGTGTGATCCCTCTGCTGCCTGGACTTCTGGCCTACCTGAGGACTCCAGCAGCCATTAAGAGGTGTAAGAGGAGTATATTTTTACCAGCAAACCAAACACATTTGGGTCAATAGAGTATCTTTATAGAACTGGCAAAGTGATAAATGTTATATGGGAATTAGGAGTCAGTGGCATAGGAGAGGTACCATATTATGGTGCATAACCTTTTCACTCTCCTCTTGAATGGGCCTGTACCCAGTGGCGGAGCTTCATGCTCCAGCACCAGGAGAGCAGGCGGGGGCAGGGCTGGCGCGTGTCCTGGGGGCGGGGCATGCCGCCTGCAGGGCATGGCGCCCAGCACGGGCAGGGGGCAGCCGCAATGGCACCCCACTGGGATTGTGCTGCCAGGGGCAGTGCGCTCCCCCCCCCCCACTCCTCTTCCTCCACCAGTGCCTGTACCTAGGGACACGGGTGGCGCTGTGGTCTAAACTACTGAACCTCATGGGCTTGCTGATCAGAAAGTTGGCAATTCAAATCTGTGTGACGGAGTGAGCTCCTGTTGCTCTGTCCCAGCTTCTGCCAACCTAGCAATTCAAAAGCTCACCAGCGCAAGTAGATAAATAGGTACCGCTGCAGCAGGAAGGTACTAAATGCCATTTCTGTGCGCTCTGGCACTCGTCATGGTGTCCTGTTGCGCGAGAAGCAGTTTAGTCCTGCTGGCCACATGACCCAGAAAGCTGTCTGTGGACAAACGCCGGCTCCCTCAGCCTGAAGCGAGATGAGTGCCGCACCCCATAGTTGCCTTTGACTGGACTTAACCGTCCAGGGGTCCTTTACCTTTACCTTAAGGGACTACGGACTAAAGTTACTCCTGTAATAAGTGGGGGGTCAGATTTTAGCCAATGTGGAAAGGAAAAGCTAGTGATGTCATTAGTTGGTTCAGGAAATTTGCCCAACTTGGAGCACTGCGCTATATCAGCATTTCCAGCTCCAAATTTCTGATTCTGTGTGGTCAACATTCAGCAAAGCAGGCGCCCATGGGCAAATGTGCATATCCGGACCCACTGAAATTAATGGACATGAATAACGGAAGTTCCTCGATTTCAGTGGCTCTACTCTGGGTTTGACTAGTTGCATACAGCTACTCAAGCTCCAAAGCCAGTTGATTTGCAGGCACACAGTCAGAGTAAATAATAATTATTTAATAATAACTGCTTACTGTCAATGAAACACAAGTTGATTGCTGTGAATTTCATGGTCACAGACTACCCAATCAAGCAGCTTTCCACTGTTGTGCTCAATCAAGTGTCTTGATTATTTCTTGCAAATTCAGCATATACAGTCAGTGTCTCATCCCGTCCAGATCTCAACCCAGGGAATTTGTGGCCAGTGCTATTTTTCTAGGGGAAAAAATAAGTGTTGGAGCTCACTATGAGCTCACCCTTGTGCTCTTATAACGGCAGTGGAGGTGCCAAAACTGAGTTCCAGCGAGTTCCAGCTGGAAAAAAAGCCTTACTTGTGGCCCTCCAGATTGTTGAATTCCAGCTCCCATTAGCCTCAGACAATGTAGTCAATGTGGTCAGAGATGATGGGAGTTGTAATCCAGCAACATCTAAAGGGCCACAGGTTCCCCACCTCTCTTGTTCTTGCATGTATTTGGCATTGGGGCAGGGCTGGGGCAAGGGGTTGAATTTCCAAGTGCTCTTCACAATGGCTGGTACTATGGGCTGGATGCAGGGCAGGTGAAACCAATACCCAGAGGACAATACAATACAGTGGTTCCTCGGGTTAAGTACTTAATTCATTCCGGAGGTCCGTTCTTAACCTGAAAGTGTTCTTAACCTGAAGCACCACTTTAGCTAATGGGGCCTCCTGCTGTCGCCGCGCCGCCGTAGCCCAATTTCTGTTCTTATCCTGAAGCAAAGTTCTTAACCTGAAGCACTATTTCTGGGTTAGTGGAGTGTGTAACCTGAAGCATATGTAACCTGAAGCATATGTAACCTGAGGTACCACTGTACATACATCTGCATGTGACAGTATTATAATCTGGGAAAGAACTCTCTGAAAAAAGACAAGTGTTTTCAGAATGCTCAAATAAAGCTCACAGATACCAAACTGGTTTCACATCAAGCTCTGAGAAGCTCAGCTATCATTATTAAAAGCCTAAATACAAGTAGCCTTGTACTTTTACATAGTTATAATTTTAAGAAAATAAAGACAAATGCCATATCAACCTTCCCAGTACATCTGCACTAACTGGTAGAAAACTGAAAGGTGGGAGCAAGCTTACTTCATACTTCAACGGAAGACTGCCTGTACATTTCCCCCCAACTGCACCCAAAAGGGCTGGTGTCTAATAGATCCTCCAAGTCTCCCTACTTTCCAGGGACAATCCCAGATTTACGGAAGCCGTCCCAGTTTCTGATTTGATCCCAGAATGTCCCGTTTTTCCTCAGAACATCCATCGGAGAAATGTTGAAGTGTATGGTAGGACATCCCTATTTTCATCTGAGGGTATGGGAGTTATGCGATAATACAACCTTTAGAAGACATCTGAAGGCAACCCTGTATAGGGAAGTTTTAAAATATTTTATTATGTTTTTATATATGTTGGAAGCTGCCTGTGGCAACCCAGTCAGATAGGCACGGTATAAATAATAATAATAATAATAATAATAATAATAATAATAATAATAATAGAATAGGACATCCCTGGAGAAATGGATTCACTGGAGAAATGTTAAGAGAGTATGGACAAAGGGCCAAACTCAATAAGATCCAGGAGTGGATCTGCCATCTCTTTTACTTTTTTTAAAGCAGCTTCTAAGGAGGCAGAACAGATCAAGCTATAATGTTGAGGGCTATGAACTCTTTCCACTGCTACACCATTTCCCCAGCGTTTCTCCTATGAAGCCAAGGGAACCTGGGCATGATTTACACTGGGGAAATAATGTAGTAGAAGACCCTTTCCCTAATACTGAAGTCCTGACCCAATTCACCTCTCCTCACCCACCTGCTTTTTTAAAAAATGGGAGATCACAGGCCTTTAACATCTCATCCCATTAGGGTGTTTCTCTTTCTTAATGAAAACTCTGGTGACCTTTAGGTTGGATTACTGCAATGTGTCGTACGTAGGGCTGTCTCTGTAGACAGTTTGGAAGCTTCAAGCTAGTGCAGAATTTGGTGGCCAGGTTGCTCATTGGGACAAGACTGTTTGGGTATATTATACTGATCCTGGTCCAACTGGACTGGCTGCCAGTTAGTTTCCGGGTGCAATTCAAAGTGCTGGTTTTGACCTATGAAGGCTTAAATAGCTCAGGAACGCAATACCTCAAGGATGCCTTCCCCCATCCTGGACCCTGCAATCATCATCTGAGGCCCTTCGTCATGTGCCTCCTCCATGAGAGGTTCAGAGGGTGAAGTTTTTGAATCCCTGCATTGTTAGGGGAAGACATGCATACCGATTTGCCAAAAACAAGAAACCCAAGTATATTAGAGCTCTTAAAAGGTCAGGGAACATTTGTTTCTAGTTTCATCATATTTTTTTTATTATTTAAAAAATCAGCCTCTCAAAAGCCAAGCCATGAAAATTAAAGAGCTAATTATTCCAGCTTTGAACAAAGGTAAGAATTTAAGCTGAGTCAGGACTCACTAGAGCATAGCATTAGAACCTATGTCTAGTGCCTTGGCTCTGTTGTGGAAATGAGAAGTAGTAACCTCTGGCTGTGCGCAGAGCATTTATCGCCATCAAGTAATCACAATCAGCTTCTAGATGCATGCGCTTAGAGACATTTTCACCACAGTGGGGCAGGGTGTGGCAGTGTGTCTGATTGAGAGCCTGCAGTTTTCCTTTTAGAAATTCGCTGGCCAAGTCGCCCTCAAAGAGACCCAGAGGTTAACCAGGCAATGCAACGCTAAATTGCAATGCCAGTGTACCACCACAGAGAAGTCACAACCCGCCTTGTTGTCGATGAGAAAGAGAACTGCACCCCTATGCAAGTCTCATGCCACCCCATTCCAACCACAAAAAAATCATCTGAAGAGACACTTTTTTCCCTTTACAAAAAAAGTGAAACTCACTGCAGGCTGATATCATCCCCCCTCCTCAATTTTCTTATCCCAGTAACATCCACCATATGGAAAATGGTCTGAAAACGTTTCCTTCAGAGAGAGGTTACTGAGTAGCTGGTTACTCAGAAGCACCAGACACTCAGCCAGGCTAAGACATCATCTGGAGCTAGGCCATGGGATATCTGAACAAACAACGCACAGGGCGGGGATATAGTAGCACAAGGCAAAGAGCCTTTCAGGGTGGAGCAGTAGCACCTCACAATATAAACTTGCACTCCTGTCCGCCAAAGGCCTGCCGAAAGCAGCAGTACTAAATCTGTTCTCCAGGCGACTTTCAGCTATTGAAATTGAAGTATTGAACTTGGGCTTCTTCTTTGTCCCCACCCCCCAATATAATTCTTTTCAGATGTGAGTGAATTTATATAAACTTTTAAGTTTAATAAAGCGTAAGGCATATTTTAGGGACGCGGGTGGCGCTGTGGGTAAAAGCCTCAGCGCCTAGGGCTTGCCGATCGAAAGGTCGGCGGTTCAAATCCCCACGGCGGGATGCGCTCCCGTTGCTCGGTCCCAGCGCCTGCCAACCTAGCAGTTCGAAAGCACCCCTAAGTGCAAGTAGATAAATAGGTGCCGCTCTGGCAGGAAGGTAAACGGCGCTTCTGTGTGCTGCGCTGGCTCGCCAGATGCAGCTTTGTCACGCTGGCCACGTGACCCGGAAGTGTCTTCGGACAGCGCTGGCTCCCGGTCTATAGAGTGAGATGGGCGCACAACCCTAGAGTCTGTCAAGACTGGCCCGTACGGGCAGGGGTACCTTTACCTTTACCTTTAAGGCATATTTTGGGAATGAATCTTCTCACACCGTCAGCCATTTTCGACTGAAGTCCCATTTCACACCACCAGTACTGGACCCCACTATCCAGACTTTTCAAAACATCATTTTGCAGGAGATTTCTCAATTAAAGGAATTCTTAACAATATGTCTAAGGCACAGAAAACAGCTTTGAGGAGTTTATCACAGGATGGGATAATCATTAAACTGGCTGAAAAATCTACAGGATTTACAAATTGAGGCACCAAGAATGTGATCTATTTGATAGAATGTTTGGCATTTGGTATATATTGGTGCCATGTCTCGCCAGCTGAAAACCCGCATCTTATAACATCATTCTCACATCCGAGGTAAAATTAAAAAGCCCCATTAGTGGAACATTTTATTCAACATACATGTGATGATTTTTGGGTTTTTTGTAATAAAACAGATTTGCTAGACGCAGTTGACTGGGAGTAACATCACCAGACGATTTGCCCAAATGGAATCCAAGTATATTTACACATTTACATTAGCTCCACAGAGTTTGAATTCATCCATAGAGTTTCCAGGATTTGTTTGATTGATTTCAGCTGAGCTTGTGGGCAGTTCCCTACTTCACTTTTAAATATGTGAGCCTGGCCAGCATTGCCCAAGGAAGGGTAACAAATAGAAGACTGAAGAACCTCTTTCTGTTCTTCCCTTGGGAGATATGCCTATAGGGACAGGGATGTTCTCCTGGTTTTCCATACAAATGATGGTGGCTGGTATTAGTTCTACATACCTTTTATGATTAAATTAGTAATTTTGTCATTTTGTTCTATCTTTATAGATTTGCTCATTTTTCTAAACTATTGATTGTATATTGTTTAGATTCATTGTAGAGGTAATCTGTTGTTTTTCTCCATGGAGTTTTCTTGGCAGGGATACTGGAGTGGCTTGCCGGTTCCTGCTCCAGGTGGATTACATGGAACTAAAGAACCTCTTAATGAGGGTGAAAGAGGAGAGCGCAAAATATGGTGTGAAGCTCAACATCAAAAAAACGAAGATCATGGCCACTGGGCCCATCACCTCCTGGCAAATAGAAGGGGAAGAAATGGAGGCAGTGAGAGAATTTACAATACTTTCTTGGGCTCCATGATCACTGCAGATGGTGACAACAGTCACGAAATTAAAAGACGCCTGGTTCTTGGGAGAAAAGCGATGATAAACCTAGCATCTTAAAAAGCAGAGACATCACCTTGCTGACAAAGGTCTGTATAGTTAAAGCTATGGTTTTCCCAGTAGTGATGTATGGAAGTGAGAGCTGGACCATAAAGAAGGCTGATCGCCGAAGAATGGATGTTTTTGAATTCTGGTGCTGGAGGAGACTCTTGAGAGTCCCATGGACTGCAAGAAGATCAAACCTCTCCATTCTGAAGGAAATCAGCCCTGAGTGCTCACTGGAAGGACAGGTCCTGAAGCTGAGGCCCCAATACTTTGGCCACCTCATGAGAAGACTCCCTGGAAAAGACCCTGATGTTGGGAAAGAGAAGGGAAAGACAAGGAGAAGGGGACGAAAGAGGATGAGATGGCGGAACAGTGTTCTCAAAGCTACCAGCATGAGTCTGACCAAACTGTGGGAGGCAGTGGAAGACAGGAGTGCCTGGCGTGCTCTGATCCAGGGGGACACGAAGAGTCGGACACCACTAAACGACTAAACAACAACAGGTAGTCTATAATGAATGCATTCTCACCGAAATTCAACCATTCTGTATGGCAATAGAGATTGACTGTAATTCTGTTTTATCTTATCAGCTCAATGATTAAGCCCCTTTGTGGGAAGAAACGCTGATTGTAGCAGAACAGCATCTGGGTGTTGACTCACGAGTTGATGTTGCTTCTACCAAATACACGAGTGACTGTAAAGAAAAAGACTACTACTGGAATTTATTTGTTTGCTTGTTTATACTCCTTATTGTGGAGCAGTTGCCCTTGGTGATGTATTTTTGTGTGACATGGGATAACTCAGGCAGTCTCCTCTTTCTTTGGGATGCAGCTAGACAATGCCCCCATCCACTCACTCTGCCCCTGCCAAGTCAGTTCCTCTGAGCAGATGAAGGACAGTTTTCTTTCAGCCCCAGAAGCTTCCTTGACGCTTGCTTCACACAAGAGAAGCAGGAGGAGGAGGAAGAGCTAGCAGGCAGCCCGTCAGCAGCTGAGATTCTCACTCGCAGTCCTGGGCTAATGCAAAACAGCTCTGCCAAACAAGACTTTGCTGGCTGCACTGCAAAGCGAGGCGCTTGCTTACCACCTAACTTGCTCCTTTCCCTCTGTCTGACTGCAGGTTTGAGTTTGAACCGAAGATTCATTTGAAGAACCAAAGCAAGTCACGTGACATAGTTGTCTCTGTCTGTCTTTCTCCACCCCCAGTCCTTTGATTGGAGAATATTCTGCTCTTGGCCTAAGGCGCAAGAGCTTCTACTGGCAAGCAGAAGAACAGCCCTGTTTCAGGGGGCCCTTCCTGCTCCCTTAGGTCCTTCTCCACACTTACTATGGAGTTCCCGACAAATTACTTGCACACACAAAAATTGTTTGATTAATCAACTTGCAAGCCACAGAAGTTTAAAACAGCACATTAACTCTTTTCTTTTCCCCTTGGCTTATTTTGAGCCAGCAGAACAGGCTGGTGCAGCTCTTGACAGAGGACGGCACATCAGATGGCGCAGAGGAGGGGCAGCATGTCTGAAAGCTCATCCCTCATATATAACACAGAGAAATGAGCAGGTCAGAGAGATGGTTTTCAGTCTAAGAACAATTGTGGCAGTTTCTTTTGGGAACAGAATAATTTCTAAGACAACAACTGAATAGCAGGGGCTTTCCTCCTGGATTTGGAGCAAATTAATGGACACTCCGAGTCCCAAATCAGGAAATCAGCAAGTGGTACCAAGCCTTCCTCTTGCTCCTTATCCACACACAGATCTAGTTTATGGAAAGAGCCACTAAGCTGCTCCTGCTGAGTCTCTGGACCCAACTGACGGGGTTACAGGAGGCTGATTTCCTAGGAACAGGTGCTGGAGTGGCAGGGGAAGAAGCTCTCGCTGCACCCCTCAACTACCCAGCAAAGGCCTGCTGTCCTGACACATACCAGCAGCACCATCTGCTTCTGGCTTCCAGCCTCCACGAGGACGCAAAAAGAGCTCGCCAACTTCTTAACCAACGGGAACTCAACTGCAGCTCCTTACCCAGATCTGCCTTGGGAGCAGCTGCGTAGGAAATGTCATCAAGGAACAAGGGGGTGCTGGCAGGGAAGCCAGTGATCCGGCCTGGCACTGCAATGATCTGCTGGATGCTGCAGCAGTGCCAAAAAGGGCACGCGAGGCTACAGCCTGCCTTACCTGTTCCCCAAGGGCCATGTTCACTTCCACTCCACAGGCTGATTATGCAGCCAGACACCGATCTCTGCTAGGGGCTCTGTCAGGGAGAAAATTGACAAAGTGTGCCCTGCGTAGGAAGCGGGGGAGGAAAACAAAACACAGCATTGCCACTTATGGGCTCTAAAAATAAAGGCTCACCTGCCCCCCTCCAAATATAGGCTCCTGTTCTTCCTTCCTTTCCCTGGGACTCCGCTGCTTCCTTCATGCTTAAGCTTCCCAGCTCTAGAACAGGGAGGATTGCAACACCCCAGGTAGACAAAATAAGGCATTAAGACCTGCACCAGCAATTGGTACTTCCAAGAAGGTGGGGAAGAGACTGACCACCTTTGCCACCCTCACCATTTGCCTTTTGCTGCTGTCAGCCTCCTCTGGAGTAAGGATATGGGAGCCAGCTGTATGTATTTAAGCCAGGCTCCATGGAATGCAAGAAGAACACGACCAGGAACTTGATTGCCAGTTAACTCTTGTTTAGCTTTGTACATATGTACTTAAACTTAGATTGTTTTGTGTGTGTGCAATTTTGAATTTGTGCTGTTTGTTAAATTGCTGCTTTTTGTCATTTTTTAATTTACCGACATGCTCTGTATATGGCATATTTGTTTTCTAATGTTTTGCATGTTTGCTGTAAGCCACTTTGGGCACAGCTAATTGTGGAAAAGCAGCATATAGGTAATCTCAAATCAACAGATCAAAATGTTTTTGCTCCTGAAAGTAGCAGATGAGGGCTCTGGTGTGATAACAGTCCTCTTCTCTCAAAGCTCTCATTGCAGGATGAGGAATATCTCGCAGTTGGGGGCAGGGGGGAGAGACAAATATAGATGTAATATGCAAGGGCTAAATTAACCCTCTGTGCTAGTTAGAGCCAGCAGGCTTTCTGGCTTTGGCTGCCCGCAAACAACAAATACGCACATACATAAACGTACAGGCTGTTGGAGCTGCACTCATCAGGCTGGTCAGAACTGATGACATTTCACACAGCCCCGGGGAGCAAGCAGCAGCATCTTGGTGTCAGCAAACTGGGGTTTCCTGGCAACCCTCCAAACTCTGTCACGGAGGGGGACTGGCTGCTTAAAAAAAAAGTAATAGATTAAAAAAAAAATAGTGCCCAGAGCCAGTCAACCAGCTGCCCAATCTGGAGCTCTGTTCAATAGTCAAACCCTCCCTAAAAAGTCACAGCCTTATTCACTGTCCCCAAGGCTGCCAGTCTGTGCACCAACTGAGTCAGGGTTGGACCCAGCACCTCCTAAATGAGAAAAGTCACCTGAATAGGTTGCTCCCAATCCAGCTGGCCCCCTAAATCAGGATTAGCACACTGGATCCCAGTAACACATCCTTAAGAACATGCCCTGTGAAGTGGCTACTCCTTCACACCTTTGATGCTCAAAGTATCTACTTGCAAATAATTTGTAATTCAATATCTGTTGAGATGATATTCCCAAAACTGCTGCAATTGTTTCAGGATATTTAGCCAATATTTTTAAAGCAATTTTAAAACTACTTAATTGTACTTAATAGTGGCTACAGAGTCTTCTATATGTTTTATGTGTT
Source organism: Podarcis muralis (assembly GCF_964188315.1). NCBI lineage: Eukaryota > Metazoa > Chordata > Lepidosauria > Squamata > Lacertidae > Podarcis > Podarcis muralis. Next base: position 39,814,560 of record NC_135671.1, on the reverse strand, counting down.
TAAAATGTCTGGATTACCAATGTTTTATGGATGGGTTTCCCCCCCCCCCCCCTCTTTTATGATTTCCTTGTCTCAGTTATGCCAATAAAGCCTGAATGAATCGGGGTGCATGAAGGGTAGATCTCCAGTGTTCTGAGTGAGAAACTGATCCTAGCAGTGTAAACAGCAAGCTCAGCCCAGGAACAAGTATGAAAGCTGTAGACCTTATAAGTGCAGCATGACAGTGAGGTTGTGTATATAAATGACAAAGGCAACTCCCATCAGCCACAGCCAGGTTGTCTTCTTCTTGGAAAAGGTGGGCTTCCCCCATATTCTCAGTGTGTATTTGGTATGAAAACAGGAGTCTAACTTGCATAAGTGGTTGCAGGTATGGGAGCCAAGGGGTGCCAGTTGATGCTATTATAAGGTTGCTCATGTCAGTGTTGATTGCTCTCTGTATACACCAGGGGCTCCGCCAACCGCATCGCAGTCCCATCCCGCTGCGGCCCAGCACTCCCCTGCTGCAAATCAAACCTTACTGTCCCCATCGCAGCCAGTCATCCAGCTGCAACAGAGATACACTCTGATTGAAAATGACAGGGAGAATTCAAAAGCTACCACATAGCAGCAGGAAGGGAGGGGAATGGGATGCAGCAGTTGGCCAGCAACAGCTACAAAAGCACACACGCACTCCATCCTGGATAGTGCATGAATTGTAAGGATGAGGAACCTGTGGCCCTCCAGATGAAGCTGGACCACAGCTCCCACCATCCCTGAGGACTGACCATGCTGGCTGAGGCTGCTGGGAGTCTGAGAGCAACAACATCTGGAAGGCCACCAGTTCCCCATCCTAGTGGGCAGACACAGAGGAAGCCCAAGCAGTCTACCTGCATCGTTTCCCATGTAAGGAGTGCCTTCAAACCAAGAAGCCACCCTTGACAATGTCACATGTGGCATACAGGAAACTGCCAACAAATCCTACCACATTTCCCCTCAAAAGTCAGGGTTTGGAATGCTATGCTGACCTCAACGAAACCGGACATTGTAATCTAGTATGACTACTTCCTTCCACCTCATTCCCATACACCTGTTGTTTTCATCACCAGCCAGCTCCTTAGTCTTAGTTTCATTACATTACTATATATGGAAATATTTTTTAAAAAATATGGAAATGTTTTTTTTTTAAAAAAAAACATGCACTCTTCAGACATTTCCCACCCACACAGATGCATGCACTCAAAATGTGGCAGGGGAACCAGGCTCACTGATCTTGCCACTGACGTTGGTGCATCTGCTACCTCCAATCCCTGAACTCCATTATCTTCAGCATAAAAGGCCCTGCGACACATCTACGCACAATCAGACTTCCTGAGTGTGTGGAAGATGCACCCCAGTGATGGGAAGTCTGTCGCCTTCCAGGTGTTGCTGGATCTCAGCTCCCATCATCCCATCAGCACTGGCCACACTGGCTGAAGCTGACAGGCACTGAAGTCCAATGGTGGCTGGAGGGTCACAGGTTTCCCTACACGCAGGCTCTGTACACATACAGTTGTATACACAAATAGGCTCTCTTTATACATTCCACAACCCACTTAACACACGGAGATCAGGGAACAGTGGCGGTGGGTGTGACAAACTCAGCAGTGGGATCAGCAGCCATGGTCCTCTTCCATAGGGCCAGGTGATATCTGGTTTCCAAGATCGTGATATACTGTATCACCAGCTAAACATTGCGATATATCGATATATCACAATGTCTGAAATAAGGATGGAACTGACCACATCCATTGCAGGCTAACTCTTCTACAAACAGGAACCCAAACTTTGGCTTTAGCAAAGGCATTTGAGGCCAAGGTAAGTTTACCACTTACAAATACAATTGAATTTAAGATAAGCTTGCTGTCAGTGAGGTGCAGTGTAGTGGCTTAGGGTGTCAGTATAGGTCTGGAGAGACCAAGGTTTAAATCTTCATTTAGCTGTGATGCTCACTGGGTGATGTTGGCTGAACATACAACATACATTCAAAGCACATTATTGAGAGTGCTGGGAATTGTAGCTCTGGGGTAAACCAGTTCCCAGGATTCTTTGGAGTAAGTCATGTGCTTTAAATGTTGGTGTATAGGCAGCTAATCCTCTAACCAACCTCACAAAGTTGTGAGGATGAAATGGGGGGGCAGGGAAGCATATGCACTGCCTTGGTTTCCTTCAAGGAAAATATTAATGTGATAAATTTGTTGCATATTATTTTCTGTGTCTAATTCTATGCCTACTTAGTTTACTTACGCTTTATTAACAAAACATATAATTTCATGTTTGCCTTTGGTGATGAGGCAAAGTCTGCGCTTTCCTTGGAGTGTTGTGGGGGGATTCTTCCAAGGGAAGATCTTGTAATCAGGGCTGGCAAGAGACCTTGGCCTGGAGAAAGAGCAGCAGGTGTTGCAGAGGCAATTGGCCATCCCAATAAGTGAGCCTCCAGCTGCAATCTGAAGTGGTCCAGCACAGACACAGATTTACCACCGCAGTGAGAACTAGGCCAGCGAGGTTCCAGCAGCCCAGATTATTCACCCTGTCCATAACTCCAGTAGTCACTCAAATTCTGGCTCAGTGGCAATGCAATATGTTGTTGTTGTTGTTGTTGTTGTTGTTGTTGTTGTTGTTGTTGTTGTTGTTGTTGTAGTAATCCACTCTTCATTTGTAGTACTCAGGGCAGTTCACAGCATAAAAGCAGAGATCAATTTAGATTACAATCCTATACCCATGTGCCTGATGTAAGCCCCACTTACTCAATGGAATTTAGACCATGTCAACCTCTTTAACCTTATTTATAACTAAGGGCTGATACCCAGTTTGTGTATGAGGACTCATCGAGACTTCCTTTTGCACCATGCTTTCCAGGCATAAGTTCGCACTTTAAAGCTCCATGTCCCAGCATGTGGTTTTGTTTTTGTCCCAGAGCTTTCCCCCTGGGAAAACTCATGTTTTACTGCTGAATCAGAGCAAACAGCAATTGGGTTTTCCATGAATTGCTGTTTGCTCCAATTCAGTGGTAAAATACAGGTTTTCCCGGGGAAAGTGCCAGGTTGGGGGGGGGGGAGCTCCAACATAGAGCTTAAAAAGGTGCTTAGAAATGTAGCACAAAAGGAAGTATTGATAAGCTCTGAAAGGTACAAGAAGAGAACTTGCTATTAGCACTGGGATGTTGCCTAGATGAAACACTCTGGGAATGGATTTCAGGGCTGATGGGGCAAAGAAATAAAATCCTTAAAAGTAACTTTTACATACACATATTAACTAACACCAGAACCTACACACTTGGCTGCACTTCAAGTCCTACTGATGACTTCTGAGAAAACACACTTAGGATCATATTGTAAACCTCATCAATGCTAAGGAAATTACTCTTGTCCCTTTTAACAGATTGCTCATGAATGAACCTCACCTGATGAGCAGAAAAAATATTGTCAACCCCCCTGGACTAGTTGTGGACCCTCTTGCAAATGACCCATGTTACAAATCCTGTAAGAAGTGTAAAAATAACTTACACAAGAGTAGTTTTTTCTATTAAATACATGTATATATTGTTAAGCTTTCAGTGAAAGCACCTTTCTGAATGTCTGAAGAAAGAAGAGGACTGTTGCCTGAAATGAAATATGAAATTTTACAATTTAATGAACATCCTTACTGCTATGTGTTGGAGAGAGTTAAGCTTAGGAGTGGTAAATCAATGTCTGGGCTGTACCACTTTGGACTGCTGAACTGGACTGATAAAATGCTGCTCCATATTTATTTGTCATTTTTGAAAAATCCCTCCACGTAGAAAGCAGGCATGTCAAAGCGAAAGCTAGCTTAGAAGCCTTCTCCTTGACAGATTTATTTTATAAATAGAATTTCTGTGTGGGTGGAGGGTCATTCCATCATGCAAGTCCACACCAACAGTCTGAAGTGAGACAGTCCCTATAGGTTCACCACCTCAGTGAGAACTAGGCCTTGTAATTTACCTCTTATGTTACTCAGGACATAAGGACTTCTAATGCTAGCAGTTGCCCCAACTGGAGAGTACCAAATCTTTCCCCTCAAGGGTCTTCCCATTGGGGCTGTACAAAGAGAGCCATTAGTAATTGATGGGATGATGGCAGTTGCCATCCAAATCATCTGAAGGGCACCCAATTTGCAAAGACTGCCCTGTTGCTGAAAACAGTTCGGCTGCGGGCCCTGACTCAAATGAAGATCCTGCGTACAACTTAAAAGCCCCAAACCCTCATCATCACACAGTAATCCTCCTCTTTGCCTGCCACACAGCTTCAATCTCAGACTTTTCTTCTCCCTGCTTCCCCCTCTTGGAATAATTTCAAGTGTTAAAAAAAGAGGCCCAAATTTGAGACAACCCACATTTTTTCTCCAGTCTTCCTAAACAGCTCCTTAGGGCTGGTTTTCTCTTTCAGATGATTTCCAATGCATGCTTCGCTTCCTTACTCAGGAGTAAACCAGTAGGACTTATTTCCAGGTAAACCTACAGACAAGTTTTAAAAAGAAGCAGGCACTCTCTCCAAGTGGTTTGGGAAAGGTTGGGGCTGTTTGCAAAGAGATGTGTTGTTTTATTAAGATGCAGAAAGCAGCTGCTTGCTGGAGAGACAGCTGGGGGAACAGCTGCCGAGCAAGCTCCCAAGAGTGTGCAACACTGCTTTCATGCACAGAGCTGCAGCACAGGGTGAAATGACCTAAACTGCAACCCGACACTAATGCCCTAGAGGAAGCTTTGATGTGCAGCTACTGGAGTCTGTGTTTGTGAGACAAGTGGCAGTAAGCACATTGGGGAAATGTATGTGAAGCACTATCCTGCCACAGTTCTGCAACAAGCGAAGGCAATGATAACTCCCCAAGAGCCAAGAGAAAAGTTCCTACACCCCAGCAAGATCCTACCAACTAAAAAGCACACTCATATCTGCAAGTATGAGCCAGCAGGCTCCAGAGACAAGCACTATGCTTAAGGTAATTCCAAGGTGAGAGGACAGCTCTTTCTGCGGGTCTGGTCTGTGCTTACTCATTCATGCAAAGCATCACTTGATGCTCCAGTCATCTCTGGGTGAACATGCATGTGTGAAATAGCCCCTAGGTCTGCTGCTAGTTAGGACCCTTGTGCAGATAACTAAGAAAGGCCACAGAATTTACATGCTGAGAAGTATAGTCATGGGGACACTCAGCAACATTCACCTGTTTTCTTCCTCCTTGATCTAGGAAACTGAACTGGCACAGAACTTTTAGAAATTAATTATTGAGAGCCAGGGTGGTATAGTGGTTAGAACTAGGGCCTGGGAAAGACAAGGGTTCAAATCCCCCCTCAACCATGAAGTTCACAGGGTGACCTTGGGCCAGTCACTGTATCTCAACCTAACCTACCTCACCGGGTTGTTGTGGGGATTAAATGAGGAGGAGGAGAACCATCTACACCACTTTGAGCTCCCTGGAGAAAAAAGTGGGATAGAAATGCAATCAATGATGGTGATGGCTGGGGAAGGGGGACAGAGGAAGGAGGAAAGGGGGCATTCTGTAAGGTCTTCTTGGCCTGGCAAACACCGCTGAAGCCTCTCCTGGATCCCTCAGAACACAGTGCTGCTAGGCCTGGGAGGGTTGTTAATGTTACCTGTGGTATCCATATTTCCATGGATGCAGACAGGGCTGACTCTATCTCTCAGGAAGAACAGACAGAACATCATTCTGACAGAGTACACTAGAGCAGTAGCGTTCAAGCAGTGCTTACCTCTCCAGAAGCTGCACAAAAGTGCAGTTTTTTACACTGCTTCTGATATATGTGGCTCCCTGCATGAAGTAAGAGCACAATCTAGATTCCTCCCTAATGTTACAATTGGTTTCTGGGACATGATCTCACCTAAGGCCACATTAGATATTATGCTACATGTGTGACTGCTGCCAAAAGCAGCCACTACACATCCACTTTTCCTATGATATAGCACTTACTCATGTCTATGATATCCCTGTTTCTTCCTCCCTTCAGTATCATAGTTTGCTATCGGCAAGAGCTGGGGAAATACAGAACATAATGTTGTCAGGAGACGGGTAAGTTCCCCTGGATACAGTACAGAGGGATTTCTGGTGCCTATCTGCCTTAATGGAGGCAGCCCCCCACGACACCGCAGGGATCAAAGGCGAAGGAAAACAAGAATGATAGAGGGTAAATCGTTTTTGGACATTCCTCCCAGGGAAGGGTGGAGCAGGCTTCACTCACAGTCTCAGTACCTGGCTCTTGTTCTGGCATGCAAAAAGCACTTTGCCTACGCCGGCATTAAGAAGCAGAGGTTCTCCTGTTAATTGCATTTCTAATTGGCTTTAAAGTCAGGCACACTCCAAGAGAAGATGTTGTCATCAGAACTGCGGAATTATCCAGCTGCATTGATCTGAGCTTTGGAACTGAGAAAAGATTTTATTCGGTGTGGGCGGTGGAGAGGGGAGCCTCTGGTTTCCTGTTTACTTTGAGCTTCTTTATTAATTATTTGGCAAACTTCTCCAGACGCAAAATTTTAAAGATGTAAAATGAGGTTGGTTTGCAGTATGGAATAAAACTTGTGATTAGTGTTTTAAAGGGATGGAAGGAAGGGAGAGCTCTAATGCTGGAATGGATTATCTTGGGAAATTAGAGTGGATACCTTCTCTACCATCCCCCCTTAAAAACAGCAGAGAAGAGATATAACTCAAGCGAACTTTGGCCAAAATGCAGTCGTAAAGATGAAAGGAATTTGGGGCCGCAAACACGTGATGCACAGAGACGTTGGTGGTTATTAATTAAAATGAAGTACTCCAAGATCCCCTGTGGCAGAAGTTGGATCCCTCTTTCTCAGGCTGTAGAAACTTCGAGACTGAGTAGTGAGGAAGGTGGACTGTTGGAGTATGTTGCTGTCCGAAAACACCGAGCAAGATGAGAGCACAATGGGAGGGAGCTAGTGAAATATTTTGAGAATTCTCCAGGATTATAGCCACACCCCAGTTAAGATGAGAGACAACAGCAGTTGGAGGGCAGCAAAGGCCAAGGACTTCATAACTGGACATATTGAGGCTGACACCCGCAGAGAAAAGGAAAATAATTAGAGCACCTCATTTGAAATCCTATGAAAAGTTAGATAATAACACGAATAGTAATCGTTAAAAATGCAGCCATTATCTTAATGATTAATATACCAACTGAAATGTAATTAGAAGATAATGAAAAATATGAACTGCAGCAATATAAGAACTAGACAAAAACATTGATCAAGGAGTGCGAGAAACCACTTCAATTAAATTGTATAAATTTTGAATTAATTGAATTATTTAGATTCAAATCTGTATAATTGGCAATATTGGGTAAATATTGGAAATCTAATAAAATATTATTATTATTATTATTATTTTAAAAAGCTGCAGTACAGAGGAGAGAGGGCCTTAGATGAACGGCTGCCACTCTTGGCAACAGGAATACATTTAGTGCAATATGAAACTTGTCCCTTTTCTTAGCAACCTGCAGCTGGTCCTACACACCAGCCTGTTGTTGAGACTTAAATATGTCTGGCTGGCCACATGGTGGTCCTCGCAGGAACGGCAATCATGTGACAACCAGTTCCTAACCTTGATTTGTAGGAATGCTGCGAGTCAGGGTGCCACCTTGATTACATTAGTTGCAATCCTAATATCAATGAATGATCTTGTCTGCATCACAACACTGTCTTCTCACCTAGAGGGACAGAAGAAAGGGAACAAGGGAAATGTGCAAGGAAGAGAATCAACCTGCTACCAACACCCACTTTTGGCTATAAGCCCGTTGCACCTGTGGTTGGGAGTGCAGAGCAGATCCCACAGACTGACGCAGATCAACATAGCTGCAGAACTAGCCAGAACTGTAGGCTCCTTGCCTGAGATCTGGCCAGAGTCTCCCAGAAAATCTGGCCTTAAATCATTCCTAACTCTCCCAGCCTCTCTCACAGCACTGACTCTGGGGCTAGTGGTTCTGCAGCTCACCAGAATTACGTAATGCAAACATACTCTTCAGCATTCCCCAGAAATATCTGATGAGCCATGCACACAATTGGGAGGGGCCATTGGGCAGGCTAGCTATTGCTCCCTTCTCGCTTTTACTCACATGCCTAGACATTTCTGTCTCACAGTATGAGACAAACGGCTTTTGTAGCTCTGCTTATGCACCTATGCTAAGAAACAAGCAGGGCAGACTTTATATCGAGAACAGTTAGTTCCCTGGCTTCCCAAGCACAGACTTACAATTGCCTCCAGAGTGGACCGCAACCGTTTTTCCAATTGATGGCTGGCAGTGGAGTGAGAAAAATCAATCCCAGAGAAGCTTTCAACAACCACATGTTTTCATCCCATGCAGCAAACCGCGATGGACTGATGGGAAAATACATTCCCTTCCAATCTCCCTCAGGTGGAAGAGGTGAAAAAATTGGCTGGGCTACCACCATCTTCTGGGGCTGACAAATGGGCGGCATTGGAAGACCACTGCTCTCTTCCAAGTGCCGGGAAAGAAGTATATTCCCATACTGCTTTGTTGAGTGATCAAAGCATTTGCACACCATCTCTCACTACTCTGTACAACAACCTTGTTAAGGTAGGCCAGTGTTAATATCATCCCCGTATTACAGATGGAGGGCTGAGGTGTGACAGTTTGTTTAAGACCACTCAGCGATGAGAACTGAATTAAAGGCTTTTGGATACACAGATCACACATCCTACTCAGCCACTATGCTGCACCAGCTCCAGCTACTAGCGACCTTAGAGGCAGGGGCGTGAAGGGAGCTCGGTTTCCAGCTCAAATGCAAAAAACAGAGTAAAGGCTGTAGGCCAGAGCAGGTGCCTCTAGCCACTTCTGGTTTTTCTACCAGCAAGGAGCAGAGGCTCAGAGAACCCACCCACCTCTCCAGGCTCTCAAAAACCGCCTCCCTGGTGTCGGTAGCGAGTGGGCGGGAATGGCAAGACACATTTGTGCTGGTTTTAAGTCATTTGCAGCATCAAACCACTTTGCTAATTTCTATCCAGGAGAAGAAGGCGGGGATGAGGAGGGAGAGAGAAAGAACACACGGCTGGATTCGTCAATTCCCACCCCACACAGCCTCTCCTGCTGCCATTTCCAAAGCAGATCCCAAAGCTTTCAGGGCTAACTGCATCCTAATCTCTTCAGCCAAAACTCGTGGGCAACTAGAACATATCCTGTCCTGGAGATCAACTTCCCAGGTACAGTGATTTAGTTCAAACACCCCCATATCCCCCCAAACAGAAGGCATCAGCATCAAAGCAGGGAGTGCTGTTGGAGGAGATCAGATGCACTAGTAACAATGTGGGGAGGGGGAGAGAGGAGGGGGAGCCTTAGCAAAGAGGACATGGGCCTGAGGGCGGAAATGAACAGGTGTGCCTCTTCAAACAGAAGGCTTCAGAACAACTCTTGCACCAATGTTAAAAGGGTGGGGAAATGCCGGCTTCAAATCTCGCCTGTTTTGCAGGCACCTTAGGAAAGTCAGTTCTCTCAATCTCCCCTCCCCCCAAGTCTTCAGTACATGCAAAATACTTCTGACCTACCTTACATGGCAATTGTAAGAACTGTTGACAAAAAAGAGTCTTATAACACCATACAGAGTATCAAATATATTACGACATGCATTTTCGTAAGCTAACGTAGGAAACTGTCATTGGTCCATCCAGCTCAGACCCCGACTAGCTGCAGCCCCCTGGAGGTTTCAGCCAAGGGGTCTTCCCCAGCCTGACCTGGACCTGCCAAAGGTTGTACCTGGGGTCCTCTGAGTGCACACAAAGAATGTGCTTTACCACTGAGGAGCAGGTGGAAACTTTTAAGGCCCAGGTGTCAGGTGTGCAATTATTTCAACATGGTTCTTACCAAGTGCATCTGGAACAGGGATGGGCAATCTGTGGCTCGCCATAGATTTTTTTGACTGCAGCCCCCATCAGTCCTGACAATTGGCCATGCTGGCTGGGGAGGGGAGTTGAACTCCAGTAACACAGAGAGAACCACCAGCTCCCTATTCTTGGAGCAAGAAGGTGATGAGAGCCAAGCAGGCAGGGGGACACGAATCCTGTTCTCTTCCAGAGTTGATGTACCAGTAACCCAGCAGTCCTGGTTCCTATATTTGTCACTCCAAGTCATTTAATCCTACTCTTTCTCCCCTAGGCACTTAGAGGCACGGTTCCTACACACTCCACATATCAGCAGGTACCTCATCCCCCCAATATTCTTTTCTCAGTCCCTGAACTCAATACTGGACAACCCATGCGAAATCATTTCACACCCACACATGCACATCCCTCAAGCATCAGTCCAGACCCTCGTCGCTCATCATAGCAATGGTTCACTTGGCAGCAACACTACTTTTTGGGATGTAACCCTTAAGCCACATTTCAGCAAGTTCTGGGGGCTGGGCGGATCCAGCCCCTGTCCTAAGCAGTAGCTCTTTCCTGTCAAGCACCCACTAGTGAAAACGATGCCAATGGGCTGGTTCTTGGGGATTACTCAGAGGGAAGGGGGCTTTTATACATGTGTGTGTGTGTCAGGGATGGGGAAACCTGTGCCCCCCAGATGTGGCGAGACTCCAACTTCCACCAATTCTGAACTCTGGCATGGGGAAACTGGGCATCTCAAGGGTTACAGGTTCCCCATCCCTAGTGTATGTACAGCACATACACATCCCTATTAAGCAGAAGCAAAAGGCCCTGCCTAACATCACGCCAAGCCAAATAGCTAGAAGGAAACACTAAGGGGACCCTCTGTTAGAGACTGGCTATTGGGATTAACAGAAAAATCCTGTCCCTTTCAGAGGCAGCTCTTTTCCCTTACACAGGACAGAGAAAATTCACCTTAGGATTCAGAAGGTTGCTGGGGGGGGGGGCAGATTACGCAAATAAATATAAGTAGGACTTTAGCCCTGGATTTGTGTTTGCAATGGTGGGAGTCCTGAAATATGTGGAGGGAATCATCTAGGAGCACTAATACAAAAGAACCAGTTTTTCAAGGCAATTAAGTTAGGATCCACTGCACAGTTAAATCCCCCAAAAGTGGGGTGGGGAGAGCCATTTGGTATATTACAGAGTGAGAAAGATGCAGGAATGGCAGGAGAGCACATTCAGCAGTCCATTGCAGTTATAAGACACACACCCCCGCCCCCGTGCAGAGCAACTGGAAAGCAACTGGATGGTGGAAGGAAAAGGGCCCAGGGTGGCAGGTGAGAGTAACACAGCAGATCTACTGGCAGTAGCACAGAGCAGTATTGCTCTGTACAGAGAGGTGAATTCTGGAATAAGGAAAAGCTGGCAAGGAGCAAAGAAATTGAGAGTGGTGTAAAACAGGAAGGGAAGAAACCCAGCTGAAGTATAGGGTCAGCAGGTTCTAGTCATGGGCGTAGCTAGGATTTTTCTTACAGGGCAGGCTTCTGTTTTGGGGAGCAGAACCCCCAGCTGCCCTTGGCTAGACCCATGGTTCTGGCTGGAATGCACTGATGGGTATTCCAGACAGGCCAAGCAGGGGTTTGCAGGGGAGAGCGATCCCAGGCAGAGTCCAGTGCACACACACAATAGGGAATGAGGGTTCAAGAAGGAGGACGAATGAGACCTGACTCTAAGGATGGACACTGCCAGGCTAGCAAGGGATGGGTGCAGATTGTGGCGGTGTTGGGAAACAACTGTGACTGCAACAAGACTCAAGAGGCCTAGATCAGAGGCAGCAGAGAAATGCAGAGGGCAGTCCCAGGACACATCTATGCTCCCCAAACCACCACACTTCACAATCCTAAAAAGCAAAGCTGCGCCCCAGGACCCCCTGCAATGCCAGAAAGGGAGCCGCCTCCATGACTCTGCTTGCCGGCACCCACCAATTCCTATGGCCTCCCCAAGCGCCTGCTTGCGCATGAGAGTGGCCCTGGGGGCCGGCGGGGCTGCCGGGGGCCGGAGCAGCTCCTTACTTTCTCTGCAGCGTGGTGGCCGGGCTGGTGCTGGCGCTGGTGCTGTGGCCCCCTCCGGCTCCCGGGCTGGAGCTCCGCGACGCCCCCCGGCTCAGCTGCCCCCTCTCCCGGGGGGCCCGGGGGTACTCGTGCTCCTTCTCGCGCGCGGGGTGGCACTGCGGGGGCCGCTCTCGATGCAGCTGGCAGGCTTCCCGGTAGTGGCTCTCCCGGTTCGGGTACTGCCCGCCCTCCCGGTTTCCATAGTGCTGTAGCTCGCGCTCCTTGTCCCGGTTCGGATAGGGGTTCTGCCCTTCCCGCTCCGCTCGGCTTTGGTACTGGCTCTCGCGGTCGGCGCGGGTCTGGTAGTGGCTCTCTCTCTCCTTGGGGTGGTACGGCCCGTCGCGGTCGCGGTGCCGCTCCCGGTCCCTCTCGCCGTCGCGCAGGTCCCGGTTCTCCTGGCTCAGCTGCTCCAGCTGGCCCTCCAGCTCCTCGATCCGGCGCCGCTGCGTCTCCAGCAGCTTCTGCTGGTTCTCGATGATGTTGTTGAGCTCCAGCAGGTACTCCACGGCCCGGTTGGGGCTCTCGGCGCCGGGCGCCCCCGGGCCGCCCCCCGCTCCCCCGTCCATGGAGAGCGAGAGGAAGAGGGGCGCGCGGGCGCTTGGCGCGGCGCCCGGCGCCCGCCGCCTCCGGCTCCCGATCGCGGCAGAGGGCACCACCCCGCACCAGCTACGGACCCGCCCCGCGGCCCGCCGAGGGCTGCCGGGCTACCGACACCATCCCCCTGCGGGAGCCCCGCGGAAAGAGCGCGACCACGAGCCGCCGCCGCCGCCGCCGCTGCAGAGGCACTGCGCACTGCGAGCCAGCGAGCGAGCGAGGGAGCGAGCGCGCCGCCCGGCGAGCCCAGGGCGAGCTCCAGCCCCGCGGGAGGGGCGAAGCCGGAGGGCGGCCGCCGCGCGTCCCGGCCTGCCCGACCCCAGCCCGGCCCGCCCGGGAAGGGGGGGAGGTTGCGCGGAGCTCGGCCGGGGCGCTCCCGGGGCAAGCAAGTTTCCCCAGGCCCCTCCCGCCCCGCGCGCGGTGCCTTCAGCCGGGAGCCAAGCAAGCAGCTCAGGGATGTGGTTCTTGGCCACGGGGCTGGTGGCATGTGAGGCTTCGCATTCTCAGATGATCGCGCAATGTTAGACCTGCCCCTATAAATGGACGCCCCAAGGGTTGAAACGCAGCCCTGATGCAATAGGAGCCCCTTGCTTCCAGCAGGACGTAAGTTGCAAAGGCACAGCTATAGACCCCCTTTATTTGGGAAGAAGCGCCCCTGAAAGCAACGGCGCTTACTCACGAATAGACATATATAGCTTTGCATTGCCCGTCGCAATGCACTTCAGCTGGAACAGGGCCAGAATCCGTGAAGGCTTTTTCAGCACCAGTTTATGTGTGCACTAGGTAAAAAGGTAGAGGCCCCTGGACGGCGAAGTCCAGTCAAAGGCGACTGTGGCGCTTGGCCACCATTTGGATACAGTACTGAACACAGTTAAGTATGGAGGAGAGGAGGCAGTCTGTAAAAATGGGGCAGACGTGGATGTGAGCCACATTAGTCCCTTTCACACAAGGCAGGGCAGTGGCCTTGTTCTGAGTATGTTTAGTGTGTTGTGCCCCTTCCATTTCCACAGCAACACCCATATGATAGATGCAGAACTAAAGGCCAATAAATAATTTTCAGACAATGCTGAGATGTATAACACCTTTATTGCAGACTTAAAGGAGTAGGCAGATAAATTCATAACTTAGCATTTATACAGCAACTTTTAGGTGTCCAAAGTTCTTCACATACATTTGTCACAGTCATCCTCTCCAACATACTTGTAACATAGGCCAGTAACAAAGATGGAAACTCAAGTCTGAGAGAATCATCGTTTACCTCACAGGACCTAGTTAGCTTGCAGCTGAAGTGAGATTTGAGCTTCCCGGCACCAACTCATAGGCTTCACTGTCCTGTGTGCATGCACACAAATATAGGTAACACTAGTCTTTAAAACGGAGAGAGAGAAGAAAAGCTGCTTCCTGGGGGTATCAGCAAGAGCTGAGCAGCAAAGAGCAGGAATGCATTGTTTCAACTCTTCTCCCCAGCCTAAACCCTCCTCTGCCCCTGCACAGCTTTCTTCTCCAGGGGCTTTTCAAGGGTGTGTTTGCCCTTACACTCGGTGGGGCAGGTGGGAAGAACATGAGGCTTCCTCCACCACTGATCAGATGTATGATATGGTAGGAAGGGCAGTCCTGTTTTATGTCTTTGGGCCAATGCAAAATAGTCAGGAGAATTGTCAGTTAGGGGGTTTGTCTCCCTCAGATAGCAGGCTTCCCTTGGTCACAGCTTAGTGGTAGTGCATGCAGAATGCCCCAGGTTCGACCTGGGACATCTTCAGGTATGGCTGGGAAAGACTTCCATCTGAACCTCTGGAGAGCTACTACCAGTCAGTGTAGAGGTTCTCAGGCTGGTCCACAGACCATTGGTGGTCCATGAGTTTCATTCAGGTGGTCTGTGGTGTGCCTGTAAAAATACATTTAAAAAGCATGCAGCATCTAGCACAGTGCAATACATTTGCTGCAGCAGGAAGAAAAATAACAAAGAGGTTTGTCAGAATCCTCATAAATTTTCAAGTGGTTTGTGGGGGAAAGAGTTTAGGAATTGGTGGCATAAACAATATTGTGTTAGAAGGGCCAGTAGTCTGCTGTAATATAAGACAGCTCCCTATTAACTTCTAATATAATAATATTGCGCGCGTGCACACACACACACACACAGAGAGAAATTACATTTATGTAGCTTTTATAGCATAAGAAAAATATAGGCTCCTGTCCCATGAAGCCTTCAAAACTAAAATTCAGTTCAAGGAAGGAAGGTTAAAGAGGGGAACAATATAAATAGGATCAGCAACCCACCCCCGTACCATATTAACATTTAAATGAATGGAGGTTTGCATATACTGTACCAAGTTCTACTTTGGAAATAATTCAATAGCAGGATAACACAATAAGCCAGCTAACACATGGATTCTGCAAGGATGCCAACCAACACAGAAAATATGGTTTTTGAAATGCATGTGGGATTGGGGGGGGGGGGACTGGCAGTCTTTGTCTCATCCACAGGGGAGCCCCCACCCCCACTGGTGAGCTGATCTGATGAAGTGCGCAGACACAGTGGAACCAGGTTAGGTATTGCAATCTTTATTAGAACTAACATAGTTTTGCTAGAATCAAAGACTTCGGGTTCCTTTGCTATCAAATAAGGTAGGCAAGAAGAGAAACCATTTGAAGCTGCCTGTTTGATCCCCCAGATTTGTCAATGCAGCCAGACAGATATTCCCCTCCATCCCCAAGGGAGACAGTAGGATCAAAGCCCACTCAGCGCTACCTGCTTTCGTGCTGCAGCACCAAGAAGCATCAGGAAAAACGTAATCTCCCAGACAAATGCAGACCTGAATGACAAGCTGAACCAGCTTTTTTTAGTGCATCACTAAGGAAGAGCATGCTAAGAGAGCCAGGGAGAGTCTTCTGCCTTTGTAGTTCACACTACTGGAAGAACTGGAAAATTTATCCAGGTCCTTCATACAGTTTGCCCTGCATCCCCAAAGGGATGTGCACATAGGACAGGAGCTTCACCAACAGAGATAACTGAAGCAAGACTAGCATTCTGCAGGGCCTGTTGGCAAAGAGAAGGTGGCTTTGCCATGCTGAGGCGTCCCTCGGCATGCTTAATGAATGAGCTCAGCTTAAAAATAACAATTTAAAAGAGCTATAGTTTATTTTTGCACAGCATTTGACATCACTGGATACTCTGCAGAATACAGTATGGTTTTGGAGTGTCACTGATAATGAATACACAGCTCTAAACTGCAAGCAATTTGGGCTATGGCACGAGAGGCTGCAGGTGGGGCCAGACCTTTCGCTGCTTGAGATGGGAAATCCAAATGGCAATCACGAATTCACATGGATCACCATCACCCAGGGGTGGAGTGGGGGTGCAAGTGCCCAGCTCCAATTCACTGAAATGCAGTAGAAGTTCACCAATAACCCTCCTGTTCTCAATGGTGCCTGCAAGCTCAGGGCCACTTATCTTAGGGCCCCTTCTCAGAGGCAGGCTTGCGCAAACCACCGGCAGCTCACCAACTGAACTGGCCTCACAGCCTGCAACTCAGAGCAAGCAAAGTGCAGCTAGTCACACCAATACACCTCAGGGTTTTGTTTTATTTAAATAATCCTGCAAATCAGTTTACCAGTTACAAATAATCCTCTAAGAATCATGAAAGTATAGAGTTGGAAGGGACCCCCAGGGTCATCTAGTCCTGCCCCCTGCAATACAGGAATCTTAACTGAAGCATCCATGACAGATAACCATCCAACCTCTGCTTACAAACCTCCAAGTTCTTCCTGCTGTTTAGTCAGAATCTCCTTTCTTGTAACTCAAATCCATTGGTTTGGGTCCCACCCTCCAGAGCAGGAGAAAACATCTTCTGTGTGATAGCCCTTTTGATATTTGAAGATGGCTATCATATCTCCTCTTTTCGATATACGATATCTTTATTGTCATTGTCCCATACAGAACAATGAAATTGAAAAACTACATAAAACATTCAAAAAACCCTAAAAACTCTGAAACCCCATTTTAAAATACACTATACTATACTATAAAAACCCCTAAAAACTCTGAAACCCAGGCTAAACATACCCAACTCCTTCGACCATTCTGCATAAGGCTTGGTTTCCAGACCCTTGATCATTTTGCAACATTAACATTAACATTAATAATAATAATAATAATAATAATAATAATAATAATAATAATTTAAAAACTGCCTCACAGTATTTTGAAGATCCATGGGCCCAATAATCACTATGGCTTGGTTTTCACCATGTACTTTGGCGTGGAGTGCAGCAATTCAGATTGCAGGGGGTCATATATTGAATACTATATATAAATTATTATTTATGGTAGGGACGCGGGTGGTGCTGTGGTCTAAACCACTGAGCCCCTTGGGCTTGCTGATCAGAAGGTTGGCGGTTCGAATCCCTGCGATGGGGAGAGCTCCCATTGCTCTGTCCCAGCTCCTGCCAACCCAGCAGTACAAAAGCATGCCAGTGCAAGTAGATAAATAGTGGTGGGAAGGTAAATGGCATTTCCATGTGCTCTGGCACTTGTCACGGTGTCCTGTTGCACCAGAAGCGGTTTAGTCCTGCTGGCCCCATGACCCAGAAAGCTGTCTGCGAACAAACACCAGCTCCCTCAGCTTGAAAGTGAGATGAGCGCCACAACCCCATAGTCATCTTTGACTGGACTTAACTGTCCAGGGGTCCTTTACCTTTTTACCTTACCCCTCCATCCAGATTCCTTCCACATAGAAAACTAGAATGTTTTAGCCTTCTCCCCAACATTCTAGTTGTCTCTGTACTGGCAGCCCCCATCTCCGTCCTCCATCCAGAAGGATTCATCCATGTGATTGAGGGAGGGAACCTGGTGGAGCTCAGGTTGCAATCCTATACACACTTAGCTGGGGTTCTCCTTTAACTCAATGGCACTGACTTCTGAGTGAATATGCATAGTATTGCACTGTTAAGGGACTAATACCCAACTCCATGCCACACAACTCACAGCCTCTCACTGTTTTCAAAAGGAACTTTTGAACAGCTGCAACAGGAGTTAACAACTTCCCCCATAGCGTTCTCTCAGTGGTAGCTCAGGCACAACCTCTGCATAAGTTTATATATTTCCAGTGTTTCTTTAGCAAGGCTGCATTTCTTTCTAGCAAGAGGGGAGAAGATAAAAAATTAAATGTTCCAGAATATGTGGGGTTCTAAAGTGCAACATGTAAATAACACTGACAGCCTGCATATTATACATTCAAAGCGTATAACACCCCCCCCCCCCAAGAAACAAAGAAAAATCTGGTGAACAATAGTTTCTTAAGGGTGCTGGGAATTGTAGCTCTGTGATGGGTATACAACAGTTCCCAGGATTCAGGGTGTTTGTGTGCTTTAAATGGGTACACAGCAACATGTGGAGTAATCTATCAGAAAGTTCTCACAACAACATTGTGTTTAGCTACCTGTTGGACTTTGCCCCAGGAGTCAGATGTTAGCTGCATTCCACTGCCTTTTTAATGAAGCCCAAGATCTGCCTCTCCCCACCCTTTTCTTAAACAATGTGCACACACATACACACATACCAATCACGGTTAAACAGTAAAAAAATGGCAAGAGAGGAAAACAGAGCTGAGAGGGAGCCAAATTCTCAGGCTAGGGAGGTGAGTGGGGTTTTGCAATGACTCAGGGCCTAGCTAACCCATAATCAGTACCAGGAGGCACACTCACAGTGCACCAAGATTGGAGCCCCTTGCTATAAATCGATGAGTAATGGAGACAGAGCCTGGTGGAGGATTCTGGTGGGCTTTGATGCCAAATGCCCTTAAAGAGAAGGAGATTTTTAAAAATAATAATGTATGTGTTGCTTAATGTTAAAAAAAGGCAGACAAGCCATTTACAAAGTGTAAAAACCCATGACGCAGACATTAAAATATGGTGTCTACGATGAGCCGAGGCAGCATCTTAGGTGACATGAAGTCTAGCCTTGAGGGGCCTAATCCACCAAAAACTCTTGCTTGCACCAAATCTTGTGACACCTTAAATATGAACAAGTAGTATTATGGCATAGCTTTATTGAACTGGAGTCCAATAAACTTTTGCTATAATAAATTTGTTCATCTTTAAGGTGACACAAGACTCTGAAGTTATTTTTGCTGCAACAGACTCACACAGTTATCCCCCCCCCCCCCCGTACTAGAAGCTCTCCTGAAAAGGCCCCAAGACTGAAATTAATTGAGCTGCAGGAAGCGTTCTCATTCACTTCAATTGAGATTTTGCAGGAGAATTCGCTGGTGACTTGGGCCAGTGCTAACTTACTGAAGAGGAGGTTGCTCTTTGGCTCATCTACCTTAGTTACCAAAATACCTTGACCACGACATCCTGAACACGGTACCAGAACTACTTTGTGCCTTGCCTCTGATTGTGTCCAAAGGTCAATTTCCCTCACACACCCCATCCCCCTTCTTTGGGGAATGAGTCCACTTAGTAGCAGAGCAGTTTTGTTGTTATGGAAACAAGACATGTGGAGATTTTTAAAAATATCAGCTGTGCGAAAATAGAAGGGTGGGAAGCCACAAGACAATCAAGTCCCACCCAAAATAAGAGAGAGAGAGAGAGAGAGAGTAGATTGAGGCAGAGAGGACTTCTATTTGAGCCCACTGGATTTTAAAAGTCACCTTTCTTCTTCTTGAATGCTACTACCAGCCACCGCCTTTCTGTTGTTGATTCCCAGCACCAAGCAGGCACAGAGCAAGGGCAGCAGCTTCCTCTTGCTGCCTTTATGGGGGGGGGGGTGCAGGTTGAGCTCTTCCATGAAATAAGCGGCATGAAGTCGTCTCATTCCAAACCTTAGAGAACTACAAGCTTCCTGTAAAAAACTGCAGCAAGAAGTTTCCAGGGCAACCTGGACTACGAGCAGCTCCTTGCCATGCCCTCTATGTGCTGTGAGGGGACAGAGTTCGTGCCCAGCTAAGTGTCAACATGCAGACTTCTCCCTCTTCTCACTACCCAGCTCTTATTTTAAATAATCCCACCTCATTTCCTTAATAGGAGCAAGTAGTTCCTGACTCCCAGGCTCTCCTTGTGGTTCAGTAAAAAATATTTATGAGTTGGCTACACGCGCAAAAGTGCTGTTGTCTCAGTTAAAAAACCCTGAAGCCATAAAGCAAAGGGATGTGGATTAAATTAAGAAGGCAAGAAAATGGGGAGGAGGGGTTCTATATAACATTATAAATATCCTGCAGCTGACTGGGGTTCACGTCTCATTGAGGAGGTCAGTCGACATGTGGGCTGTTGCAGCCTGGCCTCCTCTCCACTCTGCTAGTTACTGAGGTTTTTTAAGGAACAAGGACTTTTTTTAAACGCAGCATTAAATCACCTGCAGTCCAGTGCTATACAGTCTGCAGGCAGGTTTCCCACCTGGGTAAGAACCGGACCAGATGCACTGGGCTTCTGGCACCCCCTGCTTCTGCTGTACAAATACTGTAAGCCACACACCAGAATTCCCCCATAACAAGGATTCAGAGGGTGGGTGGGTAGAAGAAGGTCTCTGTATACTAAGCAGAGAAACCCATAGCTCCTCACTCCCATCTCTCCCATCTGCCAAGGGTGCCAACTTGAATAAAATATTGTGGGGGGCCAGGTAAGCCCTGCCCTGCTTAATCCATCACATGACTCAGTGCATGCACACCATTTGAATGGGAATGCCCATCAACTTGGGGGGAGGGGTGGCCCTCTCAAATATTTTATTATGGGTTAGGGTTGAAGCTCCTATGCCACCTGCCCACCCCCAGGGTTCATTTCCACTCCCACTGCAGAGCCACAAAGCCAGAGGTCTGAGCATAGATAAGACAGCAGAAGATGCTCTGCCTCTGTATCGCTGTCGACCCAGCCAGGAGTGGGGAAACGACAGTCCGTGGCTTCATTTCATGCTGCTGAAGGGGGTGGGAGTGGAGGTGCTTTGCCCATCTGGGGCTCTGAGTGCAGCCCTTGATGGGAAACAGCAACCCTTGACAGAACAAAATGTCCTCCAAGCCTGTGAGAAGCAAATGACTCCTGGTTTTCTGTGGGATGTAGGAGAATCTGCAGTGCATAGAGCAAGCCTGCTTTGCCCTCACCTGTCATCTTCCTGACAGAAAACCCCAACATTTAATCACAGGATTGACATCAGTGGTTTCTATGGCATCAAAGTGTGCTCCACTGGTGCTAAGAGTAAGTGCCCATAGTGTCACCGATCCTCAGGACCCGTTTCTGTTATCACAGTCAACACCAGCAAACTCTTCTTGAGGCAATCCATTACTCCTGCAAAGGAGCCTTACTTCCTAGCTGCCCTGTGTCGTATGTAGAGATCTCACCTCACATTGCCTCCCATGTGTTATCTTCCAAGACTCACCAAATTGCTTTGAAGACCATCCTTTGACCTGTTCCCAGGAACATTTGACAGGGTCATAACTACACCCACAAAGTAAGGCCTTGTGAGCAATTATCTATTCAGTTAGAATGTGTTGGCTTCAGTCTCTACAGTCTCCAAGCTTAGTTGCCACTGGAAAACAGAACCTAGCCTTGGCTTGGAGACTATCCTAGCAGTATAAAGGCAATCTAATGCCATATAGGACCCATATTTTCAGTGGTAATTGGGCACCAAGTCCACCTAAATTCTTCAACCAGCCTAGGGCTAAGCCAAGATAATGGGATTGTGTGATTTTTCCTTTCTGTACTCCGTTTTTCACGCTCATGTATAGTCTTCCCCAACCTGGTGCCCTTCAGACGTTTTGGGCTACAACCCCCCCCCCCCCCCCCAGTCCCAGCCAGCATAGGCAATGGTCAGGGATGATAGTGAGATAATCCATTAACATTTTCTGAACCATTCCTGGCCCCATTTTCCATTTATTGTTGTTGCTTTTATTGTCTTTTGATCCCATTGGCTATAACAATCTACGATTCTGTTGATGTCACAATACTATAAGCCGACATGATGTCATGAACTTCCATAACATACCCACAGACAGCTGGATTGAGCAGCAGCAGCAGTGTGGGCAAATGAGGCAGACAATTGTGCAAAGCAGCCACCGCCACTACGGGAACGTATCACCATTGAAAGAATGTTGTTTGGTCGCATCAGATATTCAAATTTCAGGACAAATATTGAAATAGCAAAATATTAATTACATCGTGTGTGTTTTTTCTGGGGGTACTCAAGGATATGCAATGCTGGCGCCTTTTTTCTAGAAGAAAAGCACTGATTAGATCTTTGCTTTCATTTAGGGGAAGGGAAGGAGCAAGGAAATGACTGAAGCCCCGCTCCTTGCCCACCAGGATCCAACTCAGCTGCCCTTCTGGCTTCTCAGATGTCACCAAGCATTGTCTACGAGTTTCCATGCTCAGCCCCTCAGCCTTGAAACTTGATTCTTTCCATATTAACTAAGTAAGGAATTTTTAAAATATAAGCCTATCCAAGTGCCTACTTTTTGTGTCACTATAGATTAGAAATAGGAAATCCACGGCTTCTCCAGGTGTTGCTGGACTACAACTCTGACCATTGGCCATGCTGGCTGGAGCTGATGGAAACTGGAGTCCAATATCTGGAGGGCCACAGGCTCCCCACCCCCTGCTCTAGATCAGTAGCTCCCTCAAAATGTGACTTCAAAGTGGTTTTTAGACCAAAGGAGGAAATAGGGCAACTACAATTTTGTAGTTCTCAAACTGATGATGTTCGACTCTAGCACCCGTCAGCTCCAGCCCACCTGGCCAACAAGAGTTGTGGTCCAAAGCATCTGGAAGGCACCAAGTTGGAGTAGAATCATAGCATTGCAGAGGAAGCCCAAGGGTCATCTAGTCCAACCCCCTACAACACAGGAATCTCAACTAAAGCATCCAAGAGTAGGTTGGTGAGCAATACCCAGAAGTATGTGTATGCCATGACTTTACAGAAGCACACACAATGGTACCAAGAGCAAAATTCAGCTAAGGATTTCAATGTTTATTCATTTTTTAAAAGAGCATCTTCTATTCTCTATGACTAGATAGATGCAAGTGAAGAATGTGCCACTCATAAAAGCCACAGCATTCCAGTGGCGCAAAGCAAGGCGTACGCCACAGAGCCCCATAACTTCCCATCATCAGCAAAGTCAGGATAAATGAAGCTAAATAGGTAGCTAATGTTGCAGAAGACAGAATCAGAATTCAAAATGACCTTGACAGATTGGAGAACTGAGCCCAGACGAACAAAATGAATTTCAAAAGGGACAAATGTCAGGTTCTACACTTGGGCAAGAAGAATCAACTGCACAAATATAAGATGGGGGACACTTTGCTTGCCACAAGTACATGTGAAAAGGATCTAGGGGTCTTGGTGAACCACAAGCTTAACATGAGTCAACAGTGTGATGCAGCAGGGGAAAAAGCTAATGCTATTCTAGGCTGCATCAACAGAAGTCTAGTGTTCAGGTCAAGGGAAATAGTCTGCCTTGATCAGACCACACCTGGAATACTGTGTCCAGTTGTGGGTGTCACAATTTAAGGATATTGACAACTGGAACATGTGGAAAGGAGGGAGATCACAATGATCAAGGGTCTGCAAACCAAGCCTTATGAGGAGCGGTTGAAGGAGCTGGGCAACTTTAGCCTGGAAAAGTGGAGACCGAGAGGAGATAAATTTTTAAATATCTTAAAGGCTGTCACATGGAAGAGGGAACAAACTTGTTTTCTCCTGTTGTGGAGGGCAGGACACAAACCAATGGCTTCAAGTTACAAGAAAGGAGATTCCGACTAAACATCAGGAAGAACTTTCCAGCAGTAAGAGCTGTTTGACAGTGGAACAGACTCCCACAGGAGGTTGACTCCCCTTCCTTGGAGGTTTCTAAGCAGAGGCTGCATGACCATCCATCATGGATACTTTAGTTGAGATTCCTGCATTGCAGGGCGTTGGGACTAGATCAGTGCTTTCCAAACTGTGTCGTGACACATTAGTGTATCGGCTGCAGTGTGTAGCTGTGTCACACGAATGCTCCCTGTGCTCCACCTGGGACTGGAAAGGGGTTAGTTGAACCTCCGGTTTGCTAGTAAAACTGAATCACTGTGTCACGAAATGATGCTTGTCTAAAAGGTGTGTCACCAACATGAAAAGTTTGGAAAGCTCTGGACAAAATGATACTTGGGGTTCTTTCCAACTCTACAATTCTATGAAGAACTATCCAGAATCATGTAAAAATAGATACACGCAGCTCAAACTATATATACTGTAGAATTCAGCTTTCATTGGTAGAGAATTTGCTTGATTGGTCACAGAATTTTAAGATTTGGTTTTTTAAAGAAATGACATATACATGGTTTTTATTATAATCCCTTGAATTAACAGGTCCATCAAGGCCAGCAACGGCTCTAGGTCAAATCAGAACATCTGGAGTGTCATTATAACAGTTTGACTGCCCCTTGCAAAATTACAATGCAATTCAGTTGCTAGCAAACAACAAATTGGTATCAGATATGTCTTTGCCTTGGAAAAAACCAAACACCCTCCCCTGAACTGTATGCATAAGGACCCTGTTAGTAAATTGCGTCCATCCCTGACATATTTGTCAGCACTCATGCAAGATCCAGGATTTATGGGGTGGGGATGTGTGTGTAGAATAATGTTCAAGAGGCTTGGTGACACTGGCCCAACCTTGGCACACCTTGATAGAAGGAATTAATGTGCATTCTCCCACCACCGTCCCAACCTCACCAACCTTCCCCTCCCACATGATCTGCTACAAGAATACTACTAGAGGATGGAAGTAACATATTTTAATTTCAATCACACACAAACACATATACACATGATATCAGGCTAGAAAAAAGCAAGATCTGAAGCCACACCTTAACAGGTGAGAGCTTGGCACAGGAGGAATCCTCCTGAACCCACCATGATTTTGGTCCTATAAAGAATTTTAAAAGCAAATTAAGGTACAAGTGAGGAACAACATTCCTCCTTTTTTCTTCCCATCCCCAGCAATAAGAGATGCTGACTTCTTATTTTAAAAACAGGGCGCTGTTGCTCTACAGCTACAGTTGGAGGAACAATTAATCTGCTATTAAGCACACAAAAATGCTATCCTACCGTCATCAGTAATACCCCAGTCCCTCAACCCTTACCCTTCCCAAACCCGCTAAACATTCTGCAGGATAAATAAAGGGCAGACAACAGTTAAGGCCTTTGGAGGACAGAAAGGGGAGCAACGGAGGAAGGTTTTGAAAAAAACAGTGAGCCTTGGTGTCCAGCTTCTTTCTTCTGCTTTTACTGCTCATTAGGGTTTGGATTGGCATCCGGATACTTGGTGAGGTCAAAGGTCAGGACTTTGCTGATGACACAGTCTCCTTGCTGTGAGAGGAAAGGGAAAGTCATGTGACAGCTGCTCCTTTACTCTCATAGATCACCCCAACAGAGCAGCCCTCCTGAGGGCAAGCAGGCTCCCATGAGTCTCTCTTGTCCTTGGACAAGAAGGGAGCAGCGTTTTTAGGAGAAGGGGAGTGGGGAAACCAACTGAACGGCAGGTTATCTTAGTCTTCTAATCCCACCCTTCTTTATTTTCAGAGGAGTATCTAGGGGTTGGTGAAACCATCCCCTGCTGGGGGCACAGGCCCAGATGGACCCCCTGCAAAAATCACCTATCAGACTATGAAGCACATGATTTTATGTGTGCAGCAACGTGCTGCTGCTATCATGGCAAAACCAAACACGGGAGAAGCTTTCTGCCCATCTCACACTGCAGCACAAAGGTGTGTGAATTCTTTCACCCTTCCTCCTTGCCTCATCCTCACTCTGGAAGCTTTGAGTACTTGGGTTGTGTAAATTTTAGTAATTTCTAATGTGACTATTGCAGTAAAGTGAACGGCCTCCCCACCCCAATACAGCCCCCTTGCCAAGGGTGCAAGGGATCCTAGGTACGCCTCTGTTTCTTTTTAAACTTTGTAATATTTCCAAACATCCATTTGGTTATCACCCCCTCCATTTTTTGGTCATCTCTCCTCTGAAACAAAAAACTAAAGCAGATATGAGGTAATAAAAAAACAGCACCTCTGAGCACGTAAAAAGAGCGACCTTTCACTCGTCACTGAGCAACTGCAACCTAACTGTCCCCACAGACTTATGTCTGAAGTCTTCCCTCGAGGGCTTCTATGCAGACTAGCATCCCCAGGCCCTGAAAGGAGGCGCCTGCCAGAGAATTTCCCCAAAAAGTGTTTGCCTCCTAAGCTGCTGCCTTTAATGGTGCCCCAACACCCCCTTCTCTGGGCTAGAGCTGAGCGATTTTTCAACTTATTGTCTGAAACTGATACTACGTTCAGATTGCAATACCGGTTTCAGAGTTTTTGAGTTGGCAACACATCGCAGTCCCCCAGCCACTGCCAGAACAGCGCATTTCACTCCTGTCCGCCTGTCTCTGCTGTGCTGGCAGCGGTGGTCAGGAGTAAGAGAGCGGCCGCTTGCTCGTGTGGAGGCAAACATGCAGACAGATGGACTTACTCAGCTGGGAGGCAGGAACCTTTCTGCTCCGACCTGAGCAGTTTAAAGGAGCCCCTGAGACCCTCCAGCTTGCATGAGCCAGAGCAGTACTGGGCCTTGCTCAGCTGGGGGGTGAGAGCCTTCCCACCTCCCAGCTGAGCAGTTTAAGGAAGCCCCTGTGACCCTACCCTCCGGCTTGCGTGGAGCCAGAGTGGTACATTAAGGGGCTTGCTCAGCTGAAAGCCTGGATGACGTGTCTGACTGCTTCTTCCTCCCCTAAGGTGGGGAGGAAGAAGCGACCAGATACATTTCAGACATTGTGATATACAGTCGTACCTCAGTAGCTGAACGCCTTGCAAGTCAAACATTTTGGCTCCCAAACGCCGCAAACCCAGAAGTGAATGTTCCGGTTTGCGAACGTTCTCCGGAACCCAAACATCCAACGCAGGTTCCGTGGGTTCCAATTGGCTGCAGGAAGCGGCACCTTGGTTTCCAAATGTTTTGGAAGTCCAATGGACTTCCGGAATGGATTCTGTTCCGACTTCCGAGGTACAACTGAAGCAGTATACCGCAGAATTTAAAAAGGTAAAGGTAAAGGGACCCCTGACCATTAGGTCCAGTCATGGACAACTCTGGGGTTGCAGCGCTCATCTCGCTTTATTGGCCGAGGGAGCTGGCGTACAGCTTCCGGGTCATGTGGCCAGCAGGACTAAGCCGCTTCTGGTGAAACAGAGCAGTGCATGGAAATGCCATTTACCTTCCTGCCGGAGTGGTACCTATTTATCTACTTGCACTCTGATGTACTTTCGAACTGCTAGGTTGGCAGGAGCTGGGACCGAGCAACGGGAGCTCACCCCATCGTGGGGATTCGAATCGCCAACCTTCTGATCGGCAAGCCCTAGCCTCTGTGGTTTAACCCACAGCGCCACCTGCGTCCCTACCGCAGAATTTAGCTGCTGATATATCCCAATCTGAAATCCATACATCGCCCAACCCTATTTCATCTTCCTTCATGGCAAGGTCACCTCATTTTGAGGCCTTCATCTCTCTAGATTGTACAAGGTTTAAAAAGGAATGGATGTCAGAGGGGAGTATAAACACATTACTGTCATTAATACAGGCAGGTAGTGGACAGGTGTCAGCAGCACTGAAATATAATTCTCTGTTACACTTCCATACCTCAGGGTAGACACCAATGAGACTCTCGGCCTTGGTGTAGAATTCCTCCTTCAAGGAAATAACAATGGCCTGGAAGTTGCACGTAGATTGCTCCTTGATGTAATTGGCCACCTGTGGGGATGTCAGAGGGAGAAGGGTGAAAAGGAGAACTGATCAGCCCAACCCTCCCTTTGCTTTTCTTCAAATCTGATCCAGTAATGTCCAGCTGCCCCATCTGATTTAGCCTCCTACCAACCTTCCCAATGTTGGTGTTGTCCAAAGCAGCATCAATCTCATCCAAGACAAAAAATGGAGCAGGTTTGTAGCTGTGGATAAAGAGAGAGAGCCAGCAATATGAAGCCACCTTGTACAGAGATGGACCACTGGTCCACCAAGACCAGCAGCTCTTCAGCGTCTCTGGCAGAGGCCTTTCCTACCCATCCACTGCAGATGCTGGAGAGAACACGAGACTGTGAACCTTTGCAGTGTGCAATGTCCCTCCCTCCCCCCTTAGTAAAAGGCTGTCCTTACCTGTGGATGGCAAAAAGGAGAGCTAAGGCTGCCACTGTCTTCTCCCCACCAGACAGGTTGTCCATGGGCCGGAAGCGCTTGCCAGGGGCTACACAATTGTAGTTTATGCCATCCAAGTAAGGCTCCTCTGGGTTCTCGGGGCCTAGGAAGGCCTAGAGAAAAAGGGATGAAGGGAGACAATCAGAAATCTTCACACCAGTGGTCAATACCTCAGAACCATCTTTAATGGGGAAGGCCAGAGCTCAGGGGGTAGCGCACATGTTTTGCATTGAAAAACTCCCAGGTCAACCCCTGGCATCTCCAGGCAGGGCTGGGGAAAATTCCAGGCTTTCTGAAATCAGAGAGCCGCTGCCAGTCAGCGTTGACAGTGATGGATGGGCTAAGTGGACTGATGATCTAATGTGCTGTAAGACAGCTGCTTAGATCAATTTCACAGTATGATGAAACAGAGCCAGATCCTATGAAAATAAACTTCTGTAAGGGAAGATGGAAAGATGGATGTATTAGGGCTTTGCTAGTCCAATACACCCAAGAGGGGTGGGTTGAGAGCTACCTCAGAGGCTTCTGGGCAACAACAGTATTGTCGAATTCAAACTAATTTGGATACTTCTAATATAACTCAGCAAGCCAAGAAACGTGGCACATTATTAAAAATAATCAAATATAGTTGCAAAAAGCCACCACTGAGGAGCTGGCTGACAACAGAGTCCATCATCTATTTAGGGGCAATGAGGGCTTTATTAGGTCCCCCACTCCTCAGAAAGCAAGCAAGCAAGCAGGCAAAAAAGTGTGCTCCTGCAGCTGCTTTGACTGAGGCAGCATGCACAGTTCCTCCTGCAGCATGGAATACGCACACAGGAGCCTGACTCCACAAAGCATGGCACTAGAAGGCTCAAGCGAATGCCAGTTGGTACAATTTGTCTGATGACAATATGGGACAGCATTTCAAAGCCCAACACATGAATAAATAGCATATTTTGCATATGAATAAAAAGAACAGTAGCTAGGCTGTAATCAGTCTTCTGGGGTTTAGACTGATGTTTTAGAAGACAATTCTGTTTGCAACTAGAAAGCAAATTTGCATGAACACAATTTCTATAATCTGTTGGTAGTGAACTCTCAAAATCTGATTCCCATGGTTAATGGAATTTTGATTTCCAATTTGTAGTAAATTGGCTTCCATTTACAATAAAACAACCTTTGGTTGATCATGGGAGGAAAACACACACTCTTTATAGGGTTCATCCAATTTTAAAGACATGGCACCCATAATAATCCCTAAAATATTTGAACATCATAGTATTTGTCTGTATGTATGGTACAATTCTGTGGAGATACATAAAAAGCGCTGAATGCGGCTCTAGGTGTTGAATTTGACTTCCTGAAAATCTCTGCTCTATTTTAAATTGTTTGAAAAACGAGAAAAGATAGCACAGCAAGTTGCTAGCTCCCATGGGTCAGGAGGTATGCTTGGATGTAAGTGGGTGCTGCCTGCTGAGATCTCTGAAGGCAGGGGAATAGCTTATTGCCTCTCCACATGAATAAAAAGCACAGAATAAATGGTGCTAAAGAGTAAATATTAGCAGGAAGGACACTATAAAATAAGACACTGTGCAAATTTCCTCCATTTATCCAATTCATACCGGATGCAGAATTCAGCTTTGCTCAACTCAGAATTTAGGTTCCCTGGCTTTAATGTTTGTCAAAACATTTGTCACACACAAGAACCGTTTATAACATTGTTGGCTGTCCATGGTAGGCCAGGGGTGTCCTCACCTGGGCACTGCTATTTCGTGACAGGGCTTTGTAGATCTCATCAATGTTGGTGGCCACTGACTCAAAGCAGGAGTTGAAGCGGTCAAAGCGCTCCTTTTTTATCTGTTCAAATGCCTGCTTGGCTTTCTTGGCACGTTTCCGGGCAGCCTCGAATTCTACCAGAGCAAAGGAAGAGGTGTGAGCACGGGTCTTCCCAGCCCTCGGCCCAAGTCCCCAGCACTCTAAACAGAGGTCAGGAGGGGGACCCAGTACCATCAGAGGTCTCCTGGAACTTGTCCCGCACACTCTCCAGCTTCTCCATTGCCTTCATATTAGGAGCAGCAATCCGCTGCAAAATGCTCTGCTGCTCATTCAGCTTCTGTTGCAGCTGGTTCATCTCCTGCTTGATCTCATCTTCAGCCTGGGAATCCTGTAGGCGGGAATGATGGGAGGCGGTTCAGGCAGCCATAGACTCTGATAGTCATCATCCCCACCCCCCCACAAACCCAGAAATTTCCAGAGAACCCAGATGCATCTGCCTTAGTGATGCACCTATGCCACTACCCTCTCTAGCCAACCGAAGTCTGGGGTGAGAATCCTCAGGACCTTTGGGGCTAATTATATGGGAGAGAAAGGCCCTTCTAGCAAACTCTCTGCCATCACCACTGGGGCACAGTCCAATCAGGATCCCTTTCCCCTGCCCATTAACTCAATCTGTGGCATGGACAATTGTTAGGGCATATGCAGGAGCGATCCTTGAGAGGTCAGAGTACACAATCAACTCCAGATTCCAATTTTCTTAAAGACTTCTTTAAGAACAAAAGGGTCAGGTAAAGAGAAAGTCAGGTTGCAAAGTTAAAAGATAATAAAATCATTTTTTCTAAACAGAAGTTCCAAACTTACGTTTATGAGGCACACGGATCATCCATGGTTCAGCGGAGACAAAAGGGATGATGACATGTGGATGACAAAGAACATAGGGAAGACAGCCCCATTTTATCCCTGAAGAATCAGGGGAAGATTGACAAGTGGAGGAGAACCCTCTATCAAGCAGAATCAGGAATGTAAAGGCCTAAAGGGGTTGGGCACTGGCTGTCACCTACGTGAACCAGCCCATTCACTCAGATGCAGCTTTGAAGATGCTGCTTTGAATTCCCCCATCACCAGTGCTGCCGGTGTTATGTATGCGCACCTAGAATCTGGAATTCCTTCCTGAGAGCAACTCCCCAGGCTTCCTCATTAAGGGACTTGTGGAAGTACTTTAAAGCTTTTGGTTTACGTTTTTGTAGGGATCGGGGGAAGCTAACAAATAAACAATGTTCCAGCATTTTCTTACTCATTTTTAATTTATTACTGTTCATTCTGCCTTGCAGTTCTGTTATTATGCTGGTTTTAAATGCAGCTTTTATTTTGGATTGAAGCCACCTCGTAGATCATTTGACAGAATGACAGGGCATAAATATTTTAAATAAGTAAAAGAATATATAAGTGACCTGAACACATGTACATTTTTGCTTTGTGGACTTGCCACTAGCCTGGGGACAAAAGGCCACCTCCCCCCCCCCCCAGCTATTCCCCAGGAAGAGCAGACCCAAGGGGAAGCTCACCTTCAGGTCCTCAGAGAGGTCACTGTAGTCAATCTCAATGAGAGCTTCTCGCGCATACATGTTGGAAGTCCTCTGTGAGCTGCTGGCTGCCTCCTCCCCCTGGGAGCCACCCTACACCCAAATCAAAACAAAAGAGAACCATCTCACTCTCCTGCTTGGGCCTCATACCCACCCTCTGCTATACGTGGGGCACTCTGCTTACCTCCTCCTGACTGATATCATCCATGGTGCCTTTAGAGAGGGGCAGTTTGATGTCCTGCATCTTGCAGGCTTGCAGCAGATTGTGGCGGTCACTGCGCTTCTGCTCCAGCTTGGTCTCAATGGCTGTCACTTCCTTCTGCAAGTGAGTCATCTCCCTGAGAGCCAAAGTCAATATTGATAATATTTAGTATAAATATTAAATTGAATCAAATAAAAAAAGAAGAGAAATATAGAGACAGTTTTGCCATCAACAGCTATCAACTACAAGAGTTAAACAGAACCTTCCTGTCCAGAGGAAGTGAACCTCCAAGGACTAGATGCTAGGGGCAACCCATAGGGGAGCTGTCCCAGAGGCTTCTGGCTGGCTGCCGCTAGAAGGAGGACGCTACTGCATTTGGTCAGATCCAGCACAGGATTCACCTCCAGTCATTTTACAAACTTCCCACCTTAGAGAAAGGGGAAAGGTTATCAAGCATCCCTCCACAGCCTCCCTTCCTACATTCCCTAGCCTCTGCCTCCAGAAGCCAAGACTCACTTGTTGGCCCCGCCCAGCTTCTTCCGAATCTCCTCCATCTCATGGTTCTTGTCGTTCACCTCAGATTTCTTGGCCAAGTGCTGGTTCTTCAGGTCCTGCAGCTGTGCCATGGTCTCATCAATGATCTTCATGTGCCGCTGTTCCTCCTTAAGTGGGGGGCAGAGAGAAACAGAGAGACTATGAGCTCGACCATAGACTCTACTGCCTTCTCCCCCACCTTCAAGCCACAGGTAACTGCTGGACCAAACCCTCCTAGCCACTATCGGCCCAGCCTGGCACCTTCTTGAGTTTCTCTATCTCAGCTTCATCTTTCTTGACCGTCTGCTCCCACATGTGCACTTTGTCCTGATCCTCCTTCAGCTGGTTCTTCTCAAAGTCCAGCTGGATGCCCAGACGGGTCTTCTGGTTTTCAAACTCCAACCTGCAGAGGGACAGGGGTTAAATTTGGGTCTCAGATCCAAACCCATCCATGCATTCACACGGCTTCCATATTCTTCAACCTGGGAGACTTCATGAGGGCACAAAGTTGGGCTGGTTACCTTTTCTTGGCAATCTCGTTCTGGCGTTTCACCTTCTCCTCCTCAAACTCCCTGATGTTCCTTACCCCAATCTCCCGGCAGAACTCTTCAAATACCTCATCTTCCACCTGGCAAGGATGGGAAGAAACTAAAGTGAGAGGAGCAGGATGAGATGGAGCAGAGTAGTTTTGAGTGGGTTTTTTAACACCAAATTTCCACTTTCAGGAAACTTTTTCCACATTGATTGGAATGCCACACAGCCTCTGTGTGATGATTCTGGGGCACACAGTCAAGGCAGCCTGTGCTGGAAAGGCTGACTGGGCTCCAATACTAGCAGCCTGCCTTATCCTAGGTCAGACTATTTGTTCATATTAGCCCACTACTGCCTATTCTGGCTGACTGTGGCTTAGAAGTGGCTCTACACAACATTTGATACCTGGTCCTTTTGACTGAAGAGACCAGAGATTGAACCTGGAAACTCCTGTAAGCAATGCATGTGGTCTACTACAGAGTTATGGCCAATCCCCACATTAGCGAACAGTGCACCCTAAAACACATCTGAACGCCACTGCCCAGTTTGTGCTTTGCAAAAGATCTGTATTGGTGGGCAAGCTAGCTTTTTGTCATCCATGAATAAGGAATCCAGATAAATTTCTAAGACCCAGAGTTTTTTATTACTAGGCATACCTGTGTTCCACTTTCTGAGTTCCTGGAACACAGCTTCAAAGCCACCAGAACAGAAGATGAATGTCCAGACCAGGTCACCTACATCACTCTTTTCCCAACACCTGCCATTGCTGTAGCCTTCTGATAACCCCCCTTTCTCAGACTTTTCTGTCCTGCCCCTTCCAGGCTAGTTCCCATTCTGGAACCTCCCTTTCAGCTAGCTCAGCCTAGTATAGGAGTAGGAGTGGTACAACTCATGCAACACGTTGGCAACTAATATACACACAATAATTACCAAAGTAATTATACATTCTATATCAATCTTCTAAGAAAAATACAAAACCTTGTGCAAAGCCACAGATACTTGCGAACTACCCAATCTAAGATGAACTTCTAATGTTTGAGTTTAATGGATTTTTAAAATGCTTAACTCAGTCTTTTGTTGATATGTATACTGATATTCAATTTCATACAGAATACTATTTCTTGGCTTAAGCTTAAGAGACTGATTTGGGAGTGTTAACTAGTGACTCCTGTAATGCACTCTACATGGAGCTCCCCTTAAAAATGGTCCGGAAGCTGCAGCTGATGTAAAATGTGGCTCTCAGCCTTTTAAGCAGGGCAGTAAGATGAGACTGTCATTGGTCGTAAAAGCAACACTCACCACCTTTGAGCCAACAAGCCCATTTCAAGGTATTGCCCTATTATTGCTGAGGCATTTGGAAACTGGATGTTGTTTGAGATTCAGCAGCTTCTTGTGGAGATGATTTTTATATTGCTTAGATATGTAGTTGTTCAGCAGACATTATTGACTTTGTGCTCCCCAGATATTTTGGGACTACAAATCTTATCAGTACAGCCTGCAGGTGCACTATGTTGACAAAGACCGCTGCAGATACATTAGTCATTGTATAGATTTTCCTTAAGAAGTTACACAACCACCTTAGGCTCTTTTAGGATTGAGGGTAGGATAGAAATATATAGTAATAATTTATAATAAAAGTAATAGTAGTAATAATAATAATAAATAAAAGTAACAAGCATTAACAACAAGGTCTAGCCCTTTGTCTTGACCCATCGTACCTGGTTCATCTTCTCCTTGAGCTCCTTCATCTCACGCTCCCTCCCCTGGATGATGCGTTTGATGTCATTGATGCGGGGCCCGAAGTTGGCCAATTCACTTTCCAGCTTGGACTTTTCCTGTTGGGTATAGCATTCTATTAGGGATATAATTCAGAAGGAACTGAGGGACTGATGGTAGGAATCTCTCTCAAGCAAATTGATCATGGCAAGACTGGGGCTTCAGAGTTTATATCCAGTACAGGGGTGAACTTGCATGCCCAACCTTGGTAGTCTTTGATGGTTGCACAGGACAGCCCTCCAAATGAACACCCCCAAGCATCTTCTGCTGCACCTACTGCTTTAGCCCTAAGGCAAGAGGTAGCATCCCCTACAAAACTCAGAGAGCTACCTTGGAAGTTGGAGGCCTGAAGGATGCATGGTCCCAGCAAGCCATCATACCTGGAGATTGAGAGCAAGATGACGGGTCTTGGTTTGCTCCAAGTCACTCTGGGAGTATTTCAGACGCATCTGCAAGCCATGGGCCTGGGACTGGACTTGGCGCAGCTCTGCCTCCTTCCGCTTGGCTTTCATTTGCTCCTGGAAATGAGAAAAGGAGATGTAGGTGGAGTGGGGTGCAAAAAGAAAAATGGAATGAGAAAACAATTTTGTTGTTATGCTGCAGCCAATGTGAAGCAGCTAAATTCCAGGAATAAATTCATAAGGCGTAAAGGAGGAGCCCCAATGCTGTCTCAGAAAGCTGAAAACAACTCCCTGACAGGTAGCTAGACCCAGTCCCCTGAAAAAATACATTTATGCACTGCGTGAACAGTGTAATTTCAAGCAAAAATGATGGTGCCCTCTAACACAAGAAGAAGAAGAAAAAAAGTGTTTGCTGAGGCATGTTTCTCTGTAGACAAGTGTCTATTTCATCAACTGCATCTGAAAGCTAGTTAGTATTTATTGTACCACTGCTCTTCAGTTTTGCTAAAATATACTAAGCACAGCTGCTCCTCTGGAATGTGTCCACTTCAATCATTTTGGTGAGCAAGTCTCATGATGGATACACCTGGAACCAAGTTATGCATGTGTGGCACATATACACAGAATAGCTTTTCAGCCCCAGTAAAGCTATCACTATTTGTTTGGGAAATCTTTTTTTAAAAAGTAAACTTGACGGCGCAATGGCACCCCCTAGCTAAGGACTGAAGGAATCAATTTAAGTCAGTTATTCCCCAAAATGCCTGATGATCCCAAAAATGCTTGATGATCTGAGCAATGGGGACAGTCCACCAGCATAATTTGGAAAAACAGTAATACAATTTGTGTAACTAAGGTGTCCATTGGGGGAGTAATTGCAGACAAATCATACTGAACACACATGCTTCCGGCTTCCGGGTCCAGTTTGCCTTAATGGATGCCACTCCCACGTTAGTGGAGATCGTTAGCGAAGCATAAACAAAGATCATTTGAGGGTAACTGTCCTTGCAAACTCCCCCCAGGACCGGGGGCGGGGCGGGGAGAGTGAGCTTCACTTGCAGATCGCCTTGATACCTGCTTCTCCCTCCGGCATGGAATCCAGGAGGCAGGAGGAGCTGAGTGCCAAAGTACTTTGCTTATCAGTATAACCCTTCAACACAGCAATTAAGGTGCAAAGGTTCTTCTGTTTATTAGAGCAGAATTTGAACTAATTTACAGACACGTGCTGGGATAGATGGGACAAGATGATCACCTGCTAAAATGAAATAGCTACAAAGACATAAAGATCTGAAATAGAAAGAAAAATTTCTTTCATTGTAAACGACGGTATGGGGGGGGGGGAGCCTTTACCCTTTTTATATACATCTTGTTTGCTACATAAATGATTTGGCAAACCCAACCCGATTGTTAAAAAGTTAATGGAAGGCAGGAGAAGATTAAAGAAAATGGGAGTTTGTCAATGGGAGACAATGCAAAATAGAACTGTACATGAAATGGGTATGGGTTTGAACCATTCGGGAGGATTTATTTTCCATTGTATCGCTGCCTTAGAGGGGTCTTTGAAGGCTTGCCAGGCTTTGGCGGGACACCAGATCGTTATTGTGAAAAGACGAAAGCAGAGAGAAACCAGAGGCTTGTCGAAGCATTGCCAGACTATCTCTATTCTTGTAACGAAATAAATATGGCATATGACAGAATTGCAATAACAGCCTTGCTTTTTGAGACAAAGGGGGGGGGGAGACTAGAAGTGGCTGAGCGGTGCAGGTCATGAAGGACACTAAGAAGAAACAATATAGACAAAATAAATTGATATAAATATAAAACAAACTTCATGCACAGGTACTATTAAGGATTACAGAACTTTTCTTGCAGGAATATAAATCAGTAAATGTTTTAATACGAATACTAAATGTTTTAATACAAATGTTAAAAACACTGTAGCTGTGGGTAAGGGATTGTGATTAAGATTGAATGGAATTGGATTAAACAAACCTTCAGAAGCAGAATGAAAACAAAAATGCCGTACCCTGAAATCTAGCACACAGGAGTAAAAACAATATGTTTATGTACTTGGCTGTTTAATTATATTTGAATTGGAATTGTGAATTGGCACTGATACAATGTGGCATATATTGGATTTTTTGTAATTGAAAATTAATAAAATTTATTTAACTGAACACACACAATTGCGAAGAGCTAGTGGCCCAGTTTGCGTGCAATGCTAAAACGTAGTTTCATGTTATGTAGATGAGTTACAGCTCAAGTGCTTCCACCTCTCCTACTCCAGTACGGAAGCTTCCACTTTTGTTTTAGATTAACCATAGTTTGTACCATTACTTTGAACGCCTAAGCTGCAGTTAATCTTAACTTTGTAAATTGGTTTTGAAATTGGCTTGTTTCCACTTGGTTGGATGAGACTAACCATACTTTCCCCAGATTTGGATGTCAAGATAAGCAGTGGTTAATGTAAAAGAAGCAAAAGCTTCTGAACTCCTTGCAGTCATAATGGGGGCGGCAGCAGGGAGAGCATATGAGTCTGATGCTCACTGGGACTCGTCCTTGTAATGCTAAACGTTATATCACATGCAAATGCAGCCAGTGATGCACATGCAGTATAACCTTCAGCCTGTTTTCACAGAAGTCCCCAGTGGGACTTACTTTTTAGGAAGGGTATTGAGGAAGACAGCCTAAGAGGTGGTAATCATCTGCCTGCGTTGCACCACTTCAAACTACAACTGGGAATTTATACAACTGAATACTTTTACAGACAGAAAACAACCTTCCATAGCCTAGACTTCACTTTTATGTGCTAGTTTTATAAATTCAGGGAGCCATTTTTGTAGAGAGGAACATTCAATCATTTTTAATTCCTGTCTGAAAGTCACTTTCCAAACCATAAACTCTTGTCAGGCTCTGAGAGAAAGTAAAGAACAAGGAAGTACTCACTGCCTTGACTGTCACTTCTCCCAGTCTTGAAAATTACTGCTTTTAAAGTGCTCAGTGGTTTGATGTATCTCCATGAAAAGTTAACAAGTATTTTAACTGGAATTTTAGCTTACACTGTATACTTTAACTGTTGATTTTATTTGTACTTTGATTTTCTTGAAACTTGTT
The DNA here is from genome assembly GCF_964188315.1 of Podarcis muralis. Taxonomy (NCBI): domain Eukaryota; kingdom Metazoa; phylum Chordata; class Lepidosauria; order Squamata; family Lacertidae; genus Podarcis; species Podarcis muralis. Next base: position 39,776,905 of record NC_135671.1, on the reverse strand, counting down.
TTTAACTTTGCTTTTTGCTGACAATTTTAATATGTATTTTGTATTCTTTGTAAACAGCTTAGAGGTCTTATTTACAATTAAGTGGTATATAAATCCTGTTAAAAATATAAACAAGTTAAATACTGCCAGATTATCCACATTTGGGGAGAGGCATTCACGGAAAGCCAGTAAATCCGACAAAACCAGAAACAAGAAGGAGCTTTAGGAAGAAGGATTTCTGGTGAGCAACATAAGGAAAGCTTGTGTTAAGCACAACCCCCCTTCAGCCAAAATGACGCCTCTTGTCTTGTTCTCCTCAATATCCCACTCTTGCCTGGCAAAACACCCCATTACTTCTCTCACCTTGTTCTTCCATCAGTCTGCTCAATCTCTATCTGAACTGCTATGAGTTCTGATGGAGACCAAATCCCTGAGATTGGATAGGCACCCTGTAATTATGTGTGTAGGACTGTAGTGTCCCCTTTTTTGGTGTTGTGCTCCCTATCCCTGTTAGACCCCTGAGCATCCCAAATGAGCCCTGGCGCATTTTTAGCTTGGGACCTTCAATGATGCCCCAAATTCTTCTCAGTCAACATTTCTCTATTGATGCTATCTAGAGCTTGTAGCAGAACTTGGCAACTAAAAGCCATTCCAACCTTTAGCTCCTCTGTCAGCCTCTCTTTCTTCTCTTTCAGCTTGTCCACAGCCTTTTCATCCCAGCGCCTGGCCTTGGCTTTCAGGTCACTGGCACCTCCTGAGATCACCCCAGACTTCTGGAAGAGGGTCCCATCCAGGGCTACAGTCTGGAAAAGGACGAAGAAGGGAACACAGCAAGTCACGCCAAGAAGCAGCAGCCACCTCAGGTCTTGGCTATCAGTCACCCACAGCTAGTGATGGCTACAGTAACAATATGCTACAGTACACAATATGCAGAAGGAAGCAGCACTTTTTGAGTCACAGCAAAGACAGGACCAAGGGTGTTCTGCAGTTCTGTGCAAACACCAAACTGGGAACTGAGTGCACAATTTAGCATCCTGAAAAATCTCATCTTTAAATTTTCATTAAAAGTGTCTAGCCCTCCTGGCTGTAAAGACAGTTGTGAATGAACAAGCTTTGGTAAACTTTCCAAAACCAAAGATGAGACCAGAGGAAGCTTTTCATTAACAAGAAGCTGGGGCTTTGGTGTCCTTTTAGAAAAAGCAGAAACCAAATAAAGGAAATACCAGCACATTTTCTTAGTCTGTAATACATCTATGCAGTTAACAGAAATTCAAGGTTCCTTGCTGTAGAATCTTGACTGGGACTGTGTTTGTAGTTCTGGAGGAGGCTGAGAGGCAAGAAACTTAAGAGTGGCTCGCAAGATTTCTCAGACCTTGTGACGCTGGTGCCCTCCAAAGGCAATGCGACGGGCATCCTCCACATTGTCACACACAAGGGCATTCCCGCAAGCGTACTGCAGGGCCTTCTTGATGTGAGGCGGCTCGTAGCGAATCACGTCAATCACCAACTTGGCTCCCTTCAGCTCCCGGAGCTTCTCGTCTGTCGGTTTCACCTGCAATATATAGGCGTTTTGGCTCAGGGGGAAGGCAGAGATGAACAGTGACAAGCTTATGTCAGTCTGCAAGATCACTCAGTTACTCCAGCCACTGAAGTGGAGGCAGCCCTTCCCCATCACCTTTATAACTTTACATATATACCTTTGCTTTAAAAGCAGCTTATTGTTGAAGCGAGGTGGCTACATGGGAAGGAGCAAAAGGGGGGGAAACTGAGTCCCTTGGGCAGGAGCTCTGTGCAAATCCTACCTCAGAATCAGTCTGAGGGAGCTACCTATAAAAAGTGTTGGGAGCTGAACAGGTGGCGGGGTAGGGAAAAAGATACCACCTGATCATCGGCAGGCTAGCACAAACATGGAGATTTATCTATCTCTGCAGTAATCCACCACCATGCCTAGGGCTTGTTAGGCCTCACCTCAAGGTAGTCAAGGGGCAGGAAGGTCTCAGGCTCTCCTCGCTGCTCCTTAATGTACTGGATACAGTCCCGGCCAGTCTTCTCTGAATCAACGATGATGGCATCCATGTTCTTGCCCAGGACCTTGGTGACAGCGATCTGGTATTTCTTCTGGGTCGGCTGGCAGAGGTCAATTAGGCGCCCGTACTGTGGGAAACAAGGAAATGGAATGAGGCAAGGAGGGGCCCTGGCCTCCAATTCTACCCCACCCACCCTTGGCTCTGCCTTGAGGAGCTTGCTATTGTTCTTCTACACTTACCACAGAGCCAGGGTAGAGGCGCTTGATGCTTTCCATGATCTCAGCCTTGCGCTGCTGCCGGCTGTTCTCCTGCCGGTCAATGCGAGCATCCCCCAGCTGCTCCATCACCTGGTTCAGCTCCTTGTTAATCTCATCGATCCGGCGCTTGGCCAGCTCTACCTCCTCCGTCAGCTCCCCCTCCAGCTTCTTTTGCTCCTCCAAGGACTGCCTAAAGAATGAGCAGTAAGAACTCCCTGATCACTCCATGCCTGCATCAGGCTTGGTTGCACTGTGCTGGGAGGGACTAATAGGATGACTTGTAGAGTGGGCCTCCTAAGCAATCCCAAAACAGAGCCCAACTTCCTTATCCTTTCCCCACCAGAGTCTGCTTAAGGCACACATCCCCAATATTATGTGGCCCCTTCCTTGCCCTTACTTGCTAGTAGCAATATACTCCTCCAGCTTCTCAATACGTTTTTGGTTTTCTTCAATCTCCCGCAATTTCTGCTTTATCTTGGCCTACAAAACAAAATGAATAAGCCAAATGTGAGCAAGCACCAGTGGAGCTTAGCTCAAAGCCAGGGCCCTCTTCAACCAATGCCAAAGACCAGGCTCTGACCCCCTTGAATGAGAACCACCTTAACAAGCAACATGACAAGGTCACTTAATCTATTGGTCTTAAATTAGTTGGCCGCAAACACTTACTTAAGCTAGATCACCTAAGAGGCATTGAAGCCCTCTTCTAGGGAAATAAGGAGACTGACAGACAGAGAGCAAAGGGGAGAGAAGGTAAAAAAGCTGTGGGAGAATCAAACTACTCTGGTTATATGAAGAGGAAAACATAAAAAGCATATCCTGCATTCCAAGTGAGAGTGAAAGATTGATCTTGGGTATGGAAAGGCTGTACGTCTCTGGAGTCCACTTGTTTCATGGAAGCAGGAAATACAAACCTTCAAGCTTCCCTTACAGCAGGTGTGGGGAACTTTTGGCCCTCCAGAACTGCATCAGCCCCAACAAAAAAAGGTGATGAGAGTTGTAGTTCAGCAACAGCTGGAAGGTAAAAAGTCCCCCAAGACCTGACATACCTCTTTTCTGGGAACTTGCTCAACCAATTAATTCCTAAGAGGGTTCAGAATATTTTCTGACAGCAGTCTTCCCTGACCTGGTGTCTTCCAAATTCCCATCAGCGGGAGGAGGATTGGGGCTCCCTCAGCTGGGGAGCAGGAGCCCTTTAAAGGAGCTCCCACCCCGCTGCTAACTTGTGTCAGCCAGGGGAAGGTCAGGGGCTCCGTAAAACGGCAACGGCAGCAGAATGCTCCTCAGCCAAGCAGTTTAAACAAGCAGAGGGAGGAACAAGCTGTATTGCACCTCACCGATGAAGTATGCAGGCAGAGTGCAATGGCGGCTTCACTCAGTGGTATATCGGTGGTGAAACTGTCGCCACTCCTGAGTCCCTCTACCTCCAGCACCCAGCTAAAGCTTGTTTTTCACTCAGGGCAGAGGGACTCAGGAGCAGCAGCGGCTTCACATGCAATATACCGAGTGAAGCCGCCATCACAGTCTGCCCCTCATACCAGTCCTGGCTGATATATTGATACATCATCTGGCGTCAGCTCACATGAAGGGAGAACAATCCTGCTTAGCACTGGGTTCCAAAAGCACTGCTTTCAGCAGCTCATGTGATTTTCCTGCAAGCAGGCAGTTGGCAGGTGGTGAAGTGTTTTCTTTCCCACTGCTGCTGCCACTTGCCCGCGGGAGAACAACATGAGCTGCTTCAAAAGGGGCTTTTGAGCAGGATTTGATCTCATGGAGATTAAACCCTACTGCCTTGACTGCACAATCCTGTTCCCTGCCAGGAACAGGGCATGCAGCCAAGACAGGAATAAACCATGTCTCCCTGCCCATCAGCTGACATCACCAATGATGTCAATTGATGGCTGAGTGGGTGTAATTTGGGGGAAATGGCCCGAGATTGGCCTGTGGGCTGGAGGTTTCCCACACTGTCATGGAGTAAGCTATTCAAGCTCCTTTACCTGGAGATGGGGGACACTTGGCTTGCCAGAAGTACATGTGAAAAGGATCTTGGAGTCTTGGTGGGCCACAATCTTAACATGAGTGAACAGTGTGATGCAGCAGCAAAAAAACCCAAAAAAACTAATGCTTTTCTAGGCTGCCTCAAGAGAAGCCTAGTGTCCAGAACAATGGAAGTACCGTATTTACTTGAGTCTAAAGTGCACCTTTTTTGCCAAATTAGGCTGTGAAAAATTGGATGCACATTGAATTCGATGGTGCATTAGACTTGAGTAAAAACGCACTTCGCTGCCAGCTTGTGCTAGCCAGCATCAGGATGCGGGCTCCATCCCATCTCTCCATTGAGGAGTGTTCAGCTGTGGACCCCTCAATGGAGCAGTTTAAAGGACCTTGTACCTAGCCACTGGCTAGTGCGAGTCAGACGCAAGGTGTGGGGTCCTTTAAACTGCTCCATTGAGGGGCGCACAGCTGTGCCCCCCTCAAGAAGCTACTGCAGGTGGAGGAGGAGGAGGGCAGCTCCCTGTCATCTGCACAGCCCTGCCACCTCGCTTGGCTCCTCTCCCCTTCCAGACCTGCAGCACCTCAAAACTTTCAGCTTGTCTGTTGTAAAGAGTGCACCTCTTGTCTACACGCATTACATTCACCAGCAAATACTTTTTTTTGGTTTCAAGGTTCTGCCAACTGAGGTGTGCATTAGATTCAATGGCACATTAGACTCAAGTAAATGCGGTAATGGTCCTGCTCTATTCTGCCTTGATCAGACCGTACCTGGAATACTGTGTCCAGTTCTGGGCGCCACAATTTAAGAAGGATATTGACAATCTGGAACTTTCTGACAGTAAGAGCTGTTCAACAGTGGAACGGTCTCCCTGGGGAGGTTGTGGACTCCTTCCTTGGAGGCTTTTAAGCAGAGGCTGGATGGCTATTACCATGGATGCAGTGCAGGGGATTGGACTAGAGTACCCTTGGGGTCCCTTCCAACTCTATGATTAACAGTTATCCCACCCCTTTCCCTGCAGTCCCTGCAGGGTGATGCGGTCCAGAGGCTGAACTTCCCTGCCCATCACCAACTGGAATAGCAGTTCTCTTTCCTCCCTCTCGCAGCACAACAATCAATACATTTCACCTTGTATCTGTCTCCCAGCCATTCCTGTGCAAACCATTCACTTTGTAGGCACTGCCTGCTTTGGCTGGTTCCACTGCCCAACAGTCTAAGAGACGGCTGTGCCAGTGACACTCTTGCTGCCGGACTCAGTCAGTCAGTGGCTGACACTGGGTCCACTCCCCCTTCTGCCACTGGAGCACATGAAGAAAGCCAGGGCTTCTCCCTGAAGGAAGGCAGGACGGAGAATGGTGCTTGTGGGAGATGGGAGAACCCAGTGGAGCTGGCCTTGCTGCTGCCATCTTGGAGAGGGCTGCACTTACATTAGGGCTGGACAATATTTGGTTTTCAACATTGTGATATATCACCAGCTAAACATCATGATATGATGTTTTGAGAGTTAATTTTATTGTGTACTATTCTAATAGATTAATTTAGTATTATTTACTTTTACTAATAGATTACAATCTAATGGATTGAATTTTACTTTTTGGATATAAGTTGTTCCATTTTAAAGTTATGTTTTATTACAACTTTTTGTATTGGATCAGATTATTATAAGGTGTGCATTCTTTGTTGTATATTTTGTTGCTGTAAACTGCCTTGTGTATAGCAATATAGAAAGCTGGTATTCAAATAAAAAGTGAAATAAAATGAAATACCGATATATCATGATGCCTGAAATAAGGATGGAGCTAGGCAGAGGCATGGGCTGGCTTCGCGGTTTTTCTCACATTGTGATTCTTTGCCGGCACCTGCTCTTGCGATTCACTGCCCCCTGCAGGAGGCAGGAGAGAGAGCTGAGCCAGCAGTTAACGGGCTGCAGGAACCAAGAGAAGCCTTGGCTGGCTTCATGGTTTTCCCCACATTGTAATTTTCGCATAGCACCCACCCACCCACCCCATGATTCGCAATATACTTCCAGGTGAAAAACTATGAAACTGGTATCACAATATGGACTTGAAACTGGTTTTGGACAATTCATCGATTTATCGCCCAGCCCTAGCTTGTGCACCCTTCTCCACTACTGGCTCCTTCCAAAGGCTCAAGGCCAGTTTGATCTGTACTACGGAACTGGATCAGATCCAGCTGTATAAAGCCTTGTGGAATCAGGAATACAGTGTCACCAGTTTCAAGGAATATATGATGCAATATATGGTCACCAATGTTTCAAGCAATATATGATGCCTATCTATATACAAGCTGCTCACACATTTTGTGCTTAAAGTCCTCTCTCTTCTTTGACACGGCTTTTGGCGATGGGACAATAAAAAGGCAGGGGGGATGGGGGAGTCTGAGATGACTGATGAGAAGGGAAGGGAAGGACGGGGAAAGTGATGGGGAGAATGGGAAGGAATGTAGGAGAACTCATTTACGCAAAAAATTGAGAGGGACCAGGTGCAATTCTGTGGGGGTGCATAAAAAAGCGACAGCACATAACACAGAAGCAGAGCAAACCTAAGCTGATCAGTAAAAGATAAATGCAAAGTAAGAGAGGAGTTAAGCAACTTCACTCAGTTTGTCTAACTGGTATAAACATGCAGATTCAGGACAAAATCTAGTTATTCTAGGTGCAGGTGAGTTTCTGTTTTTTCTTAAAAGGATCCTGAGTGGATGGCAATGCAGGCCAAGTCCTGGAAATAGGAGAAAAATGGGGAAGGCCTGCTCCAACAGGGTAAACAACTCACCTCAGTTTCTACTTTCTTCCTCTCCTCCAGATCAAGGCGGTCCTGATCTGCCTTCTGGTCACGGTTGAATTTCTCCAGCTCCTGGGCCAGTGTGGCTGCTCGCTTGCTAGCCTCTTCCTTCAGCCGGTGGTATTTCTTCACCTGTTTGATAAAAGTAGGAAGCAAAGAGAGTAGAACATTTTGGAGACAGTTGCCCAGGACACAGAGGTGGTTGCCTTTCAGAGAGCTTCCCCTAGAACAGCTACCCGGGATTGTAAGTTGGGCCACAATCCTTTTACAATGGTACCTCGGGTTAAGTACTTAATTCGTTCCGGAGGTCCATTCTTAACCTGAAACTGTTCTTAACCTGAAGCACCGCTTTAGCTAATCCTGCTGCCGCCGCGCTGCCAGAGAACGATTTCTGTTCTCATCCTGAAGCAAAGTTCTTAACCCGAGGTACTATTTCTGGGTTAGTGGAGTCTGTAACCTGAAGCATATGTAACCCGAGGTACCACTGTATATGCTTACAAAGGCCAATGCTTCCTACTCAGACCAGCCTGGACATTGAGGCACATCAAAAGCTGAGAACATCCTTCTTTGCCCATGTGTGAACACACCTGATGCTTCTGCGCTGAACAGCCCCAAATTTTGAAAATGTTGAAAGAGGCCATCAATATCCAGCAGAAGAACATAGCATTAGTAGACTTATACAGTAGTGCCCCGCAAGACGAATGCCTTGCAAGACGGAAAACCCGCTAGACGAAAGGGTTTTCCGTTTCTGAGTTGCTTCGCAAGACGATTTTCCCTATGGGCTTGCTAGTCTTGCGATTTTTTTTTCGCTCCCCCCCCTTTTTCTAAGCCGCTAAGCCGCTAATAGCCTTTTAGCCGCTAATCCTTTAATAGCCGCTAAGCCGCTAATAGCGCTAATCCGCTTAGCCGCTAATAGGGTTGCTTCGCAAGACGAAAAAAACGCTAGACGAAGAGAATCGCAGAACGGATTCTTTTCGTCTTGCGAGGCACCACTGTAAATCACAAGATTAGTGACTGGCATCTCAAATGGAGCCACCTCTTCCTGTAAAAACCCACCTGGGAACTTTCTCTCTCAGCTTCCCCCAAGAGGAATGCCTGGCCCCTTCATTGACCTCTTTTAGGCGCACTTTAAATTAAGGTTACTAGATTTTTTTCAATGAATTTGGGGACACTTTTCAACTTCCTACTGAATAGATGGATTTTGTCAGGGGACTAATTTGTAAATCTGGGAAACAGGGACGTCTGGTAACCTTACTTTAAATGCTATTTTTATTTCAGCAGGAATTGAGGGTGGGAGCTATGACTTCCTGTGCTTTTAAAAAAACTGCTGCTTTTAAATCACTTCTAACTTACTGATACAATTTATTTTATTTGACTGTATTGCATTTTAGACACCATGAGTATTTCTTGCTATAGCAGGGTGGAACATAAATTGCATAAATATTTTAAAAATTGCTTAGGGCAGGAGTTCAGTATAAGGTAGCTCCTTCTATCTTCCAAAGTCACATGAAGTCTCTGACATGAATACTACTCATATTGATCCAGAGCAGACTCCAACATATAGTTAGCAGAGTAAAAACTTAAACACATTGCAGGATTCCCCAAAAATAGATGAGAGGCAATTAATACTTCATCCAGCAAAGCTTTACTGCTACTGAAGGCAAATGGGCATAATGGTCACAAATCCAATACATTCAGGGTTGGCACTGTCTATACAGAATCCAGTTGCAGTAGACTTACAATAACTTACAATAAGACTAAAACCTCAACACTGAGCATACTATATACAGAACACCAGACCAGAAGAAAAGAGATAGAAAGTGAAACCCAAGCTCCTTCTGGCCTCCGATTATAGGCAGCATGACCTTGCCAGAAAGAGATAACAGGACCAGTTTAAGCCAGCTGTACTCAGCTTCTCTGAAGGAATAACCCAAACATCATGAATAGAATAGACACTTATGTGTCAGCTAGAAACTTCCAGCTTGCACCAGTTTCTTTCACACAGAGAAGCTTCCAGAACCCTCTTGAATTAATTAGAATAGGAAAGACCTCTACACATCAGATCAATACTTTCTGCACCAAGAAAGGCAAACTAACAGTCTCCTCCTTCCAACACTGTTAGGAGCCACAGATCCCATCTCAGCTACTCCCTTGACCATACCTGGTTCTCCTCCAGTGTGAGGTCCCGGCCTTGGCTCTGGCTCTCTTCTTCCATGCGTTCCTCAAACTCCTGCCGGGCCTTCTCCACAGATAGCATCTCCTTCTCCAGTTCATCCATATCACCCTTGCGCTTTTTATACTGCTTCTGGGCATTCTGCAAGGACTTCTTGGCAGCTTCCAGCTTTTTTATCTTGTGGGACGTATTTTCCTTGGCCTTGATGTACTGTGGGCGCTTCTGGTTCAGCTCAGAATCCTTTTCCCTGCAAAACACCATGCTTTTGTTATGTATGGCAATTGCATACCCAGTTTCCATGAAAGCCCAAGACAAACTCCCGTTCTAGATCAGCATGCTATAAAGTCAAGATGGGGAACTTGTGGCCCTCCAGATGTTCCTGGACTACAACTCCCATCAGCCCAAGAAAGCACAGCAAATGGTAAGGGTGATCAAAGTTCAAGTCCAGCAGCATCTGAAGGCCACAGTCTCTCCACCCCTGTTGTAAAAGTAGATAAAACAGTTCTATAATTTGGGGATAATGCGTCCAGCATTAATGCTCTTCCTATCAAGGCGCTCCTGATAAGCTTCCAAGGAAGCCCTAAGTTTCTCCCCAAACACTGTCTGAAGATCTCTGGAGTAGATTAATTGTAGTATCACTAAAATTATCTTGCTTGAGATATTCTTTCTATCTATTGTTGTACATACATTTTAAAATTTTGACAACACTCTAAATCAATTTGCTTTAGGACAGGGATATCAAGGAAAGATTTTATTTGGGATTAGTTAGCCCTGGCCTTAGCCTCAAAGTCCCCACACGCAAAACCACATTGTTAACTAAGCAACTATTGACCAGTTGTCCGGTACAATTTTAGGGTTTTTTGGTACACCTGATTTGTGTTAACACAGATCCTGTATATGCAGGAGACCTCATGGTGATTGGATCTGGGTTGGTAGAACCAAATCTCCAGGTTTTGCTTTTATAGTAGAGCCCAGAATTCTGAATGTTGATTCTTTGCTTCCCACTATACTAAAACCTATCAGCTTACTTGATCTCCTTCTCGATTTGCTGCTGCTCTCTCATCACTTTGCCCAGCTCCTTCTTCTTGTCCTTGAGCTCATCCTCCACTTTGTCCATCCGCTTCTTATCCTTATCAATCTCTTTGTTTTTGGAGCCCAGCTCCTTGTTCAGTTTTTCTATTTCAGCTTCATTGTGATACAACTTGAAGAGTTGCAGCTGGACTTGAGCTCGCACAACCTCGTCTTTCAGGCGCTGGTACCGATCTGCCTGTCCCCCAAAAAAGGAGAACATAAGGCATAAGCTGTGGCAACACATGCTGCAAGCCTAAAGGACTTCTAATCCCAAGCACTGACCAGAGTCTCAAACTAAACCCACTTTACCTTAACAGCAACATCACCACACTTTTTGGGCTTCATTTTATCTCTACTTAACCAGGCAGTAAGCCTCATTGAATTCAACAGGACTTACTTCTCAACAGACATAGTTAGGATTGCACTGTTAGGCTGCAATCCTATCTTTACTTACCTGGGACTATGTCCCACTAAACGAAGTCCCTCTCAGGGAATCTAGGAATTCAGAAGTACTGTACTTTTAAAAAGTACTTAAAAGGAGAGCAAGGAGGGCAAAATATGAGTGTAATAAGGCAGGGCACCCTGAAGCCAAAGGAGGTGAGGGGAAGATGAAGACAGCTGTAAGGCCAATTTTATATTTAAGTAGAAAAAAATGTCACAGAAGGACAAAAAGAATGAGGCAGCAAACAAAGAGAAGAGCTAAGGAGGGGAGGAGAATGAAGATGCTTGAAAATAAAAGATCAATTCCTCAGAGTGGCTGGGTATAAAGAATAAAATTATTATTATTTAAACTAGAATTTTAATCAGGAAAAGGAAGTGAGTATAAGGTCATATTTATGGGCAAAAAAATTGTTTAGATAACAAAACAGGGAACTGAGGGTTAAGGATTCATAACAGAAAGAGGAAGACATAGCAAGAAGGGCATGCCAAGTCCTATGCATTCTCAAAAGAAATGCCAGACCTCACCTAGAGCTAGAAAGGGGAAATCCCAGACACTTAAACTGTTGTGCTGGTGCCAGAACACACGGAAGGCACAACCATGCCACCAATCACAGCAATACAGTACCTAAGAGGCAACTCCCACCCAACTGAGGACCAATAAGCAGCTTCACCCAGATAGGGGGAAAGAGATGGTGTTGATATTATCATAACCAGAACTGGCCCACTTTGACCATGACATTTTATGAGCCCAGGGGACTGAGGAGTAGAAGGAGTGATTTTGCTCTTTGGAACTGGATTTTTTTTAAAAATCAGCATAAGTTGAGGGCAGTGTTGGTGGCTGAGGAGATGAAACGAGGAAGAATAAGGACGTGGAAAAGGTGGTCGAAAACAGATTGGATTTCCACTCAAACTGCAGAAAAATAAATTGTTTCCACGACTGAAGTGCCAACGGATAGTGTGACAACATTCTGGACCCATAAGGAAAGCACAGTCCAATGGCAGCTTTCAGTTTTTACCTCTTCTTTCTCCTGTTTAGCCTCCTTACGCTCTGCTGCAATGTTCTTTTTGCGATGGTAATTGAACTGAGTATCTTCTTCTGCCTTGACCATCTCCTTCTTGCGCTTGTCATACTCCTGAGCCAGCTCCCCCGAGCGACTGATCTCCTCAAAGAGTGCTGTGCGCTCCTTGGGGTTCTTCATGGCAATAGACTCCACCGCACCCTGGGGCAGTGAAAACAGGCAGCATCAGAACAAGCCAAGAGATTCATCTTATCTAGTCACCTCCATTCTTCTGGCAGGGATTCAATAATATGTGACAAATCAGAGACACAGGTGCCACCAATGACACAAGCAGTGGGAGTCTGTGGCACAGCTAGACCCTGTAGGTCTGATTTTTTTATCTGTCTTTTCAGAACCACACTGCTGCCAGCTTCCCAGCTCAATAGGCTAGAGGCAAAACAATAGGCTAGAGGCAATGGAGTCTGCATTTGTACTTTAGGGTAGCACTAGAATGGCACTATTAGAAGCAGGAATATAGGAAGATAAGAAGCAGCCTTGGACAGAGTCAACCACTGTTTACACCGACTAGTAGTGGCTCTCCAGGGTTTCAAACAGGAGTCCTTCCCAGGGAAATTCCCATAGGGAAATTCGTCTTGCGGAACGACTCAAAAAACGGAAAACCCTTTCGTCTAGCGAGTTTTTCGTCTTGCGAGGCATTCGTCTTGCGGGGCACCACTGTAAATTTATGTTCTACTATAGAATGTCTGTTTAGGGAGATTATAAAGGGGGAGGAGGGCTTACCTGGAAGACTAGAAAGTTCCTAGCTTTGATTAGAATGCCCAGTTTCTCCAGCTCCTCACTGTATTCGCTCAGCTGTACCACTTTATTGTTTATTTTGTACTCTGATGAGCTTCCTAGAAGACAGACATCTCATTCAGTCAACACTAGAAACCCAAGACTTCCAAGTTCCAGAAGCTCCTCACCCTACTCCCCAATTCTGAAGATAATAATAGGGTTGGAAGAATGTATTACAAAGGACATCCACAGAAAACAAGTAAATGTGAAAAGCAGGATGGGATTTCTTTGGAAGAATGCACTAGCAGATTTAGGCCCGATAGGCGATTCAGAAATAAGTTCTATAGGGGCTTACTTTCATGTAAGCATGTAAAGGCTGCACTATTATTCACACTTTCAAGGAAATAAGCCCCACTGAACACAATGGGACTCACTTCAGGACCTCCCCCCACATGACCCCTTTCAGAGTAGCCCAGTCTTCTTTGCTCAAGCCACCCAGCAACATTGCTTACCAGAGACTCCAATACTACAGCATGACACACACCCAACCATTTCCTCACCCTGCCCCCAAAGCTCACCTACTATGACCCTTGCAAAGGTACGATCTTCAGCACCATCTTCAGAGTAAACCATGCTGACAAATGCCCGATTGGCAGCTGGCTTCCCTACAGGGGCTCCATGGATCAGGTCTCGCAACGTCTTTACTCTCAGATTGCTGGTTTTCTCGCCAAGCACAAAGCTGATGGCATCCATGAGGTTTGACTTGCCTGGATGGAGGACAACAAAATAAACCATGATGCATTTTAGCAAAAGTGCCATATGGCTTTCCCTCAGGGTGTCATTTGAGCTTTCACTTCCTGGGCCCTAAAACCATTGTAGCACGTGCCACAACCCTGTAACCTGTGAAGATTGCCTCTGAGCATATACAGATTTATTTCTTGCTTTGAATGCCTCTTCTGATCTGGGATGGGCACCCCATGATTTGAACCTCTCTAAAAAAAGATAAGCACTCTCTCCCCTTTCCTGACAAATATCACCACTAAGAATGTCCTCAGCCCTGCCGCTGAACGCTGTCCCTTCTCAAATTTCCCACAGTTTTGGGGGAGTGCCTCCCCCCCCCTTGCCGCAGTAGGGTGCCTCCTCCAGCTATTTAAACCCCAAACTTTCATAACCAAGTTGCTTCTCATTAATGCCTTCCCTCTACCTGCACCATTATTTTGAAGAAAAAACCCCAGTTGGTCGGGTTTGTCTTCTCAGCAACTGCATGAAGGGGGGGGGGGTCCTGCAGGTGGGCCTGTCAGCGGGCGACACCTGGTTCCAAACAGACAAAGGAAAAAGAGACCCCCCAACATTTCGCCCCAAATGTGAAAAACTCTCTCAAAGCGGTGTGTCCGGGAGGCTAGTCCTTCACAGCTGACAGAACCAAGTTGGCGCCCCCAAGGCGGAGCCATCCCTCCCAGGCCTTCCCCTCGCGGGACTGAAGTGCGCCGCCCCGGCCCCGCCGCCCCGCCCGCGCACCGGATCCGTTGGGCCCGATGATGGCCGTGAAGCGCCGGAAGGGCCCGATGATTTGCCGCCCCTTGTACGATTTGAAATTCTCGATCTCGATCAGCTTGAGGAAGCCCATTTCGGCTGCGGGAGACGGCGGGGCAGGGACGCGAGGGAACTCCGGGCCCGGCAGGGACACGGGCCGACGCCGCCCCGGCCACAACCTCAAGGCCCCGCGCCGGACCACGCCAGGCCCCTCGGCCACCACCACAACGCGAGCGCGGAAACCTCGCGAGGACTCGGCGCCCGGCCTGCTCCAAACCCGCGGGTCCCACCTCCTTCGGAAAGCCGGCAGCTGATAGGGCGCTGTGGCCCGTCGGGGTTTGCATACGGGGCTCCGCCCTCTTCCCTTCTTGCCGAGGCGCTCCCGCCCTGCCGGCCCTTTCCTCCGCTTCTCAATTTGCATAAATCGACGCGGGGCTTCAGAACAGGCTGGCTGGTCGCCATAGCAACCCGCAGGCCGCAAACTTCTGGAGGGAGAAGGTGAGAGCGGGGCAGCGGTTGGGAGGTCCAGGGCGCCAATTGATAGGATAGGATATGCGCAGACACGCCGCATACCCTCCAGCACTTCACGGGTGAAAATAGGGACATCCTAAGGAAAAGCGGGACATTCTGGCGTCAAATCAGAAAGCAGGACAGCTTCTCTAAATCGGGGAGGTCCCTGGAAAATAGGGACACGGAGGGTCTGCACACTGCTTTTTCCCCTGACAGGGACTCAAGGCAGTTTATTGCTAAAAACAAGAACTGCTAAAAACATGCGGGGAAACAATAGTTAAAAAACAATAGAACATTGATAAAATTAAAACTGTATATAAAATCTATTGAAACCATACAAATAACTACAATAAAACATCACAGCACCAGCCAGGGTCAGCCCAAAACATTTTGGTGCCTAGAGGTAAAAAAGGTAAAGCACCCCTGACAGTTCAGTCCAGTCGCGAATGACTCTGGGGTTGTGGCGCTCATCTCACTTTACTGGCCGAAGGAGCTGACGTTTGTCCGCAGACAGTTTTTCCGGGTCATGTGGCCAGCATGACTAAGCCGCTTCTGGCGAACCAGAGCAGCGCACGGAAACGCCATTTACCTTCCTGCTGGAGCGGTACCTATTTATCTACTTGCACGTTGACGTGCTTTCAAACTGCTAGGTTGGCAGGAGCAGGGACCGAGCAACGGGAGCTCACCCCATCACAGGGATTCGAACCTCCGACCTTCCAATCAGTAAGCCCTAGGCTTAGTGGTTTAGACCACACCGCCACCTGCGTCCCTTATTGGTACCTAAAGTGCACCCCAAATAGTGCCTCCATTCCCCACCAGGGAGGAAAGGGAAAGTGAACTGTTTTCAACATTTTGCTTTGTTGGGGGATTGAAATAAAGGCAGTCTTGTGTTAGAACACTGGAGAAGACAGCAATCACTAGCTCACGGTTAGGAAACCTCTGGCTTATAAGGTTGTTTCCTCCAAACCACAAAATGTGGAAAGTAGAGATGTGGTCTTTCATGGGGAGCTTGATCATGCAGGCAATCCCTGCCACAATCAGCTTTGCCAGTCATATGCTCAATGCTTGAGAAGCACTGAGCAGAGGCCTTGCAAAGTGCTTCGCACTGAAGTTTCAACGCAACTAGCTGGCTGCCATGCACTTGGGAAACGCTTCCCAAGTACTTTGACAGGTGGACAGAGCAACCCACCTGTCAAGCTTGGTCCGTGGGGTGGGGACAGATAAGAATCTGGCCCTCCTGGCTGAAAAGGTTTCCCAACGCTGAACTAGGCAGATCTGATGTTGGAGAAAAGCTTATTCCATGCTTACCCAAGACCTATCTGCAAATTGTTCCAGAATAGATAGAGAGACAGGCCTAGGTATCTATTCCCACCACTCAGATAAGATTAGTTAGCAATGGGATGGAGCTGGGTCTGCTTTAAAAACTTGAATCTCTCTTCCTCTGACAAGAAAACATAACCTTCAGTTACAGGTGCAAAGATGTATAAAGTGGACATCCAGCCAGATATAAAAGAGGCAGCTGCCATTGAAGCCCGCAGGAACCGGGAGAAGCAAAGACAGAGCCGCATCTTTAATGCTCGCTATCGCACGATGGGGGTGAGACATGGAGGGCTTATAGAGCCATGTTTTCGGAGGAGGACTGCCTTGATTTTGAAGTTCTGGGAAAGACTCCTTAACTATCCCTCAGAACTGAGATACCTGTAGGAAGCAATCCCTGTGCACAGACATCTTAACCTGAACACTCCTTTCTAAATTTACTCAGCTTTCAGCTTGTCAGCTTGTTCAGTGAGACACAGCAAGAGGTCATTTATTGGGGATGTGGGCTAGGCTTTGGGCAGTTAACATGCTTCCTTCTAGATATTTTGAACTTCAACTCCCTTCATCCCTGACTAATTGCTATGCTGGCTGGAGATAATGGGAGTTGTAGTCCAAAAATCTTAAGGGCATCTGGACTATACCTTAATCACTTTGAGAGAGCCAGTGTGGTATAGTGGTTAGTGTCAGACTAGGAACTGGTTCAAATCCCCACTTGGCCATGAAGCTCACCTAGGGACCTTGGCTACTCACTGCCTCTTAGCCGAACTTAACTCACAGGTTTGTTGAGATGGGGGAGAACCATGAACCACCTTGAGCTCCTTAAAAGGTGGGATATAAATGCAATAAGTAATTGATTCATAGGAAGTGATTCATAAATACAAGAATAAACTCTCAGCAAAAAATCTTGTGAATAAGGTTCCAACTTCAGGGGTTGAAGTATTATGAGTGAAAGCAAGGACTGTTCATTTGCTGTAATTCCATTATTACAGGCATCATTTACAGATGACAAGTGTTCATCTCAGTGTTTCACGTAATAGATTACTCCTGATCACCTATATTTCATGGTCTAGATGCTCAGTGGTCGTATATTCTATATATGCAGGCCAAAAGCTTAAACCTTAAGCCTTAAAAGCATCAGATCTGTTAGAAAGATAGGATAATTGATAGCAAAGGGGACAGAGGCACTTAAGGCAGCTTACAGCAAAAAATAAAGCAAGTAAAAATATTGAAGCATAACCACACACAAAAAGCCAGGATAGCAGATAAAAAAATAACCAAAAGCAGCAGGAAATTAGGTAAAACCAGACCCTATTCTATTGCATCAGTTGGTGGTAGGACATGTAGCAGGTCCTACCAGAGGAGCTGTGAGAACAGGCAGACTCATGTGGTAGCGGGGGGTCCTTCTTTATCCTAAGCCATTTGGGGCTTTAAATGTAAAAACAGCATTTTGACTTGAGCCCAGTAATGAACCAGAAATCAGCAAAGCTGGCACAGAAAGATAGGAGCCAAATAGCTCTGGTCAGCAGCTTCAAAGCTATATTCTAAACTAGCTGACATGAAATAGGAGAGCTTATGCCATTGCATCTTTCAGGTTCCTGCATGTTCTTTGTTGTCTTTATTTGGGAGGGCAGCATGCAAAATCCTACATTCTGTTTGCTTCTGAAACAGCCACATCCAATGCAGCAATTAACTTGTAATGTCACTTTTAAGGTGGATGTGGAAGGTTTAAAGACCCAGGTGGAAGAGCGAAAACTCAGAGAAATTGCAGAGAAACGACGTGATGAAGCTTTCGGTAAGTGTTTCTGCTCCATTTCTCTGTGAGGTCATTTATCTCACTTGTCTCCGGGCACTGGTCTGGGGCCTGAGCAAGTCAGTTTCCCCAACAGTTAAATTCAAATAAAAGAAAGGGCAGGAGGTTGGGCAGAATGAAATGCATCAACCTCAGCGGGGTTTGCATTTTTAAAAATATATCCACTCTTTTGACCATATCAAACAGGCAGCTTCATAATTTAATTTTAAATCTGGCAGCTTGAATCTACGTCTTTCTTTAAGATCTGTTAATATTTTAAATTTAATCCTTGGTTTTTTCCCCGCCAGATAAATTTTGATAACCCTCTTTGCCATTATTTGAAGTACCTCACATTACCAATAATCGGTATACAGTGGTACCTCGGGTTAAGTACTTAATTCATTCCGGAGGTCCGTTCTTAACCTGAAGCAGCCCAGGAGCATGAGGCAAGGGCGCGCAGCTTGCCTGCCGCTCCCAAGCCTCCCCCTGGTGCCGGCTTGCGGAAGTAGTGCTAGGAGGCAGTAATGCCGGGAGGCAGGCTGCATCTGCAAATAAGCCTTGAATTTTAAAGGTGTGTCTCATTTGCGGGTGCATCTAATATTTGGGCCAATACGGTAAACAATAATGGTGATAATGGACATCCTTGTCTTGTTCCCTTTACGTCTCCAGGTTTGTCAGTCAGTTCTTTTTCATGAGGCAGACAGAGCAACGACTAACAGCATCCTGTGCTGTTCTTATGCAGATGCAGATCGGGTGCAGTGCGACAAGATTGCACAAATGCTGGAAGAAGAGGAGCGCCAACGGAAAAAGCAGCTTCACCAGGCTGTCTTGGATTTTCGCGAGCGGGAGCAACAGCCCTCCATGCGCCGGGAGTGGGACATCCATGACCCAGAGGCGACACGCAAAGGCCACCCAGCCCGCCTGAGTGACGATGACCCTCGCTGTGGCCCTTCTAGCATGCAGCGCTTTGCTGGTGAGGACCTGAATGCGAACGCTCGGCAAAAACTTCTAAAGGAGCAGAACAAACGCATCCTGGAGGAGCAGAGAAGTGAACGGGAGAAGGACCTCGCTGACCGTAAATATGCTGGTATGTTCAGGATGGGGTGTGTGAAATGCCCTCGAGATCCTTTGCTTGGGGACACAGGAGTGCGAAGCTGGTGTTGTGTGGGAGGAGGCCATGCAGCTGCTGTGGTTGACAAAGGAATGTGGAGAATAACATCTAGCTGGTCCCAGCATTGGCCCTGCCCAAGACACTCAAGTGCCTCAGGTGGAGTAAATCATTCTGCACAGCCAGTTTCCCTGCAACGTACTTGGCCTCAGTTCTGGGTGAAAATGTAGAACTGCAAGCTTTATTTGTTTCCCTTGAGCTCTGCTGAATAGCTATCCTCTTCTTAAGACCGTTTGTATTACTCAGAAGTTGGAGATGAAGGAATTCTCCTGCATTTTCTACAAGCATTTCCATGCTTTACTATGCTATACAGTGGTGCCCCGCAAGACGAATGCCTCGCAAGACGAAAAACCCGCTAGACGAAAGGGTTTTCCGTTTTTCGATGCGCTTTGCAAGACGATTTTCCCTATGGGCTTGCATCACAAGCCCTACTGAAACAGTTAGGAGCTGCAAAGCAACACAGATGTGTCTGTCTCCCATTCTGATACTCTTATGCCATTCCAAATCTACTGCCTCACTTTGCCTTATGGGAGGATCGGGTGTGTGTGTACATAGCTTGACTGCATGCCAGAACACCTGCTTTCCTTGTAGACATCCTGGAGGACAAAAAGAGGATAGAGCTGGACCTACGAGCCCTGGAACTGGCACGTTTGGAGGAAGAGTGTCGCAAGGCTAAAGCCATGGCAATAGCTGACTTTAATCGAGCCCAGGTACCATCTTCCTATATTCATTAGCTATTCATCTGCATCGTTCTTCAACCTCCAGATGTTTTGGACTCCCAACTTCCATCATCCCTGATCACTGGGCATGCTGACCAGGGCTAGTGGAAGTTGTAGTGCACACATGTGGAGAGTACCAAGTTGGGAAAGGCTGGGCTAGAAAGACATGAGCACAAGGCTTTAAATGCAACAGCATCCCATCTACTCCTTTCCCAAACCAGGCTGCAGAGGTTGCTGAGCAGCAGCGTCTGGCCCAGCAGCGTGAGCAGGACAATAACTATGCAGAAATCTACAACCACCTGACGGGTGACCTCCTGACAGAAAACCCTGACATCGCCAAAAGCCTTGTGGGCCCACACCGTGTGATCACGGACCGCTGGAAGGGGATGACCTCTGCAGAAGTGGAGGCTGTGCGGAAAGCACAGGAGGAGCAGTGTAAGGAGAAGCAGGCAAGTGGCGGCATAGCTGATGCTGCAGCAAGAAAGCTTGTGAGTTACACAAGTTCCTTCGTAACAAATTCAACTAAGAGGATGTCCAGAAAATGGTGGGAATGTGCTGACATGGGCAATACAGATGAGTAGGTAGGTCTTTGCATAATATGCAAGGTGTGTGTACACTAGGTGGCAATCCATTACCTGTCCAGAGCACAGTGGAGCTAAGTAACATGGAATGCTTTCCCTTGTAAGCTCAAGAATGGTCCATTATGTAGGAGAGAAGAGAGCAGCAGGTACATTGGCCTAAGCACAGCCCTTATCTATGCATTTTAAGAGCATTTTCCTTATTGTGGGATTCAACTAAGTTACTGCATGCATGGAATGAGGGCCGCACATGCGATGGGACCCCATCACCCCCTAAATCTGCTCTGGAGAGTTGGAGGAACCCCCAAAGTAGGTTTAGGGGGCACACAGGGAAAGGAGATGGGAAGTCCTGTTGTGCAAGCAGACCTTGTTCTGTGCACACCCACCCCACTTGGTGCTATGTTGAATTCCTCTGTTATGCTGGGGGCAGGGTTTACAAAATTTTGGATGGTGTTTCTTTCCCAGATGAAAGATCAGTCTTTATCTTTCCATCCTGGAATGTTACAAAGGTTCTGTTTCCCTCTCTCTATATATATAAAATATAAATCACAGTTCAAAATACAAAATATAAATCACAGTTCAGCTTTTACATTGATTAACTCAAGAACACCTTACAACAGCCCTTTAAGGGAGGACAGTACCAACTCCATATTAACATTTGAGGAGGTTAGGTAACGGTTGAGAGAACAGTGGCTTGTGAGTTTGTAGCAAGAGTAGAGATTTTACCCAGGGGTGGAACAGTTTTCACTTCTATCAGCCACATTATGCCTGAGCATATTCTCTCCCACTCTGTTAGAGGCTGCGGGAAGAAGAGCAGCAGAGGGAGGCTGAATGGGACCGGCAGCGGGAGTTGGCTGGCCGTGCCGCCATGGAGATGGAGCAGCAGGAGCAGAATTTCCGCCAGCAGCTGAGGAAGAGCCTAGATGCCTACAACCAGGATCTGGCGGATGCACAGAAGTCAAAGTGAGTAGGCCAAGGATGAAAGGTTCCTCCCTGCCCCCGGGAGGTGGAAATGAGGCAGCCTCCTCAGGTAGAGAATTGCAGGTACCCTGAAGGACAAGCTGAGCTTTGTCTAGAAGCACCACCACCTGCGCTCAATGCCTTTCTTCCCCCTAATCCTTACTACTCTTTGTGGTGATCCAGAGGTGAGGGAGATGCATTAGGCACATATTCAGAGGCATTCTCATCTTTTCTTCCTAGGTTACGTCCTGCTACTGAAAACAGACGCCAAGGCTGACTCTTCCTTGGCACTAATGAAGTGACAAACATTTCCACTGAACACACTTCTGTTCTTTGTTTTACAGTTTACAGTATATGGAGAAAGAGGTCTACTCCAATGTACCCACAGCCCAGTACCACTTGCAGTTTAACACTAGCAGCCGCTGACTGAAGTATAACAAACCCAGTTCCAAATCTGGTTGGAAGGAAGGCTTTGCGTTCAGTAAAGTATTTTTTGTGCAGTATTGTCATCTGCTGGTTGTAATGTAGAATTACAAGGACAAAGCAACTGATGTTTGTTAGACCATAGTTTCCATGTTATTGCCTGAAGACCACTCCACAATCGCTCCATGTGGATGTCTATACCAGTGTAAAATGTTGCTCAACCCCATGGCAAGCTACTTTGCATAAATGTCTTGCCATATGATTGTCAAGTGCCGTGTAGAGTGAATTGGCTTCCCTAATGTGTGAATGGGTCCTCGGAAAAGAGAATTAGAGTAAGGGGCTAGGGTGGTTTGTTTTGCACACACATCACAGAAGAGAGTGCCTTAACAACAGAATGTGGAACTCCAAAGGAACATCTCTATACAGCTTTTCCTCAGGATCAGGTGCTAGTATTTCTGGGATCTGTAGGTGGTTTAGCTCAGAATGGTTTGCTTATCCACAACAGCCAAGAAATACAAGATCAAAGCCATCGGGGCAAACTGCACGGTCAGCTTCTTGCTCTCAACAGGGACTAAACATTATTTTAAGAATTCATAAATTCTTAATATAAGATATCTAAGCAGTGAACAAGTGTATATAAATTACATTATGTTCTGAACAGCCTTGTGATCTTTGGATCAAGGATGGCATACAAACATACACCTCATCATCGCCATACAATATAAAGTATAATAAAACCCCTTTATTGTATGTTAATGCCTGCAAGCTAAAAACAAATTCAGCAGGGCCTGTCCATACTTGCTGGTGCTTGCAGTTATGCAGTAGCAAGACTAAGACTGGAGTCCAGAAAGCCACTCTGCCCCCATAAACTGCGATTCTCAGCTTTCATGTGCAGCAACACAATCTGATACACAGCTTTTCCTGGCTACAGAAGTCTGGTATCCGAGTTTTATAATTCAAAAACCAGATAACAGGCAGTATAAACTGGCCGTGGTCATAGCCAGGGTATAGGACTTCACTGCCCCACACTAACATACTCCCCTCTAACTACCACTCTTCCTTTCATACTTCCTGACTTGCTTTGCTACTCCAAACTACTATTACTATTTCCCCCCCAAGAGCTCTAAATAATTTGAAAGCTTTAGAAATAAGTTGCCTACTTTATTTGCACAATTTGATTTAGTAAGACTTTGCTTTCCTTCACTCTCAGATTTGTGTGTGTGTGTTGCACATGCATGTTATCCTCATCATAGACTGAGTAAAAGAGACAAAGAAGATCAACACCAAACAGAATCACAGGTGTCTTTGGTAGTAAAACAGAGACAGGGCTCCTGGATTGCATTGCAAATTTGGAACAGGGACTTATTAGTGGGTTAGAAGACTAGAGCATAGGGTTTTCTAGATTGTCCCACTAGCAAGGGATGAGAAGACTCATACAGCAAGAGAAGAGGAGCATACAATTAATTCATTTATTATAGTCCAGATGTTAATCATTTGCTTTTGCTAACCTAGATTCCAGTTGAGGAAGCATAGCAGAGGCAGCTGTAATCATCAGCAGATTCAAAAGTACCATGATTATGGTCCAGTGGGCAGAGAAACAATCCCTGACTTGTGATGGGGAAGCAAACCCTCTCGCTCTTCCAGGGCCAAGCTTACAGTTCAGGGCTGCATTCGGATAGCCCCATCAAGCCGGATCACCTCTCCATTGAGCATGGGGTTCTCCACTATGCATTGCACCAGGTGGGCATACTCCTCCGGAGCACCAAGACGACTTGGGAAGGGCACCTGCCGTGCCAGGAATGTCCTCACTTTCTCAGGAAGTGATGCCAGAAGAGGTGTTGCAAAGAGACCTGGAAAAAACAAAGGCACACTCAGGGTTGCCCCAGTCTCTGTTCTTTACACTTTTACAATGCCTATTAAGCAGAGCATTGTGTGAGTGTGCCACAATTATTGGAGCACAGAATGCATTGCGGGGTGCAGAATTTAGCTTCCTAAGCAGCTTAGTTTTTGTTTTAAAATGAGTTTCTAGGACTTACAGCTGCAAAGATCGGTTCAAAAGTGCATGGTCAGCACCTGCTGAAATCAGAAATGAGACAGGTGGTTCAATAAGGATTCCAGAAGTTCAGTGCCACATACAGCCTTATGCCTAGGACTAAATATGCAAGATATTCTGGATAGGACATGGAAAAGGCAAATTTGCATAAATGTATGCAGATAGCACTACCCCCACTAATGAATTCTGTACCAAGTTCTGTGGAGTATACAATCCTGCCATTACAGCCTCCAAGAGCACCTTCCTTACCCAAAGCCCAGATTCAAGGAAGGAGCGCTACCTGGTGCAATGGTAACCACTCGGATCCCCAAAGGTGCAAGATCCCGAGCGATGGGCAGCGTCATTCCCACAATGCCTCCTTTGGAAGCGGAATAGGCAGCCTGGCCAACCTGGGGAGGGAAAAAAACAATGGCGCTCTAAACCCATATTAAAGTCACAAGTGTTCTCTGAAATGCGTATGTGGAGGGTGTGGAGATTGCGTAGCACCACAACAAGCCTGCCGGAGGTATAGGAAGCCTGAGCAGGGCAGGGCAGTAATCTGAAGTCACTCTTAATTGGGGCAAGGTGAGGGGGTAGAAAGCAAGTCACTGGAAGCCCTTAAACAGGTTTGGGGGGAAATTTCCTCCCAGCCCTCCATCCAAACTCCTTTAAGCAAGTGTGGGGAAACCGACTCTCCAGATGTTGCTGAATTACAGCTCCTATCAGCCTCACCCAGAATGCACAGCCAATGGCCAGGGATGGTGGGGGTTATGGTTCAGCAACATCCAGGAGCAGACACTGGCCATTGTTAGGTTACCTTTTATAAAGCTGTGGGGAAACTCAGAAGGTAACCTAACAATGGCCAATGTCTTTGGTACAAGACAATCCTTACTCTATTCCTTGCTGAAGAACATATACAGCCCCTTGCCTCAGGCTTGGTACACCTTTAGTCTGCAGACCAGTGTGGTATAGGAGAACAGGGCAGAACACAAGCCTGCCCGAGTATCACAGGCAAACCTGTAAGTCTCTCACTCTCTCTGCTGCTGGGTAGAAGTTTTCTGAATCACTGGCTGCCTCAAAGCTAGAGGCTGGTCATCTTTGAGTCAATTCAGCTTTGATGCCTAAACCCTGCCTCTCAATACAAAGTCTCTTGTCATCTTGTGAACCAAGAGCAAACCTGTGATTATTATTTTTAACCTTATGGAATTAATGTTCCATTTTACTGTACTCCCCTGCCATTACACATTCAGAACGGGCACATATGTACACACAACCCAAGTAAGGCAACAGTGCTCCCAGAAATGCCAGCAAAGCATTGTGGTCTGTCAGGTGCATCCCTTGTACAGTGCAGTAGAAGCTGGGGCACACATGGTGGGAGTACCTGGTGCTAATCCTGTCCAGACAACATCTGACCAACTTGGAGTATGGGTGGCATAGAATTATTATTAATTTTAATATGTTGATGATCTGTTTTATTGAGCTTGAGATACAAGATGTTTCCCTCTGCTCAGTAACTTACAGTCTCCACGTTTCCGGGACAAAGCAGAGCAATAATTAACCCTAGACTATTCTACTGATGCCTGCCAACCTAGCAGTTCGAAAGCACCCCCGGGTGCAAGTAGATAAATAGGGACCGCTTTATAGCGGGAAGGTAAACGGCATTCCGTGTGCTGCACTGGCTCGCCAGGTGCAGCTTGTCATGCTGGCCACGTGACCCGGAAGTGTCTCCAGACAGCGCTGGCTCCCGGCCTATAAAGTGAGATGAGCGCACAACCCTAGAGTCTGGCAAGACTGGCCCATAAGGGCAGGGGTACCTTTACCTTTATTCTACTGATAAGGGACGCAGGTGGCGCTGTGGGTAAAACCTCAGTGCCTAAGACTTGCCGATCGTATGGTCGGCGGTTCGAATCCCCGCGGCGGGGTGAGCTCCCATCGTTCGGTCCCAGCTCCTGCCCACCTAGCAGTTCGAAAGCACTCTTAAGTGCAAGTAGATAAATAGGGACCGCTTTATAGCGGGAAGGTAAACGGCGTTTCCGTGTGCTGCGCTGGTGCTGGCTCGCCAGCTGCAGCTTCGTCACGCTGGCCACGTGACCCGGAAGTGTCTTCGGACGGCGCCGGCTCACGGCCTCTAGAGCGAGATGAGCACGCAACCCTAGAGTCGGACACGACTGGCCCGTATGGGCAGGGGTACCTTTATTCTACTGATGTTGTACAGAAGAAATGGGGAACTTCAGGTCTTCCAGACATAATCCCTGACCACTGCCCATACTGGCTGGGGCTGGTGGGACTTGCAATCCAACAAAGACCTTTATGGTCCTGCTCTTCTGTAAGAATGGCACTAAGCATAGGACACGTGTGTGTATACTGCTTTAAGGTAGTGTCAGCTGGGTGTTGCCAACCAGGCCAGCTGGCAGTGGATGTGATCAACAAAAGGCAACATGTGGGCTAATACGTGCAAGAAGTCATGAACTAACAGAAGTCAAATAAATATTCCATCAACATGCTTAGAATGGTATGTAACCACAAAGAAACAGTGAAGTTGAGGCAGAAAGCCTTTCCACAGTTC
Organism: Podarcis muralis; assembly: GCF_964188315.1. Taxonomy (NCBI): domain Eukaryota; kingdom Metazoa; phylum Chordata; class Lepidosauria; order Squamata; family Lacertidae; genus Podarcis; species Podarcis muralis. Next base: position 39,750,778 of record NC_135671.1, on the reverse strand, counting down.
ATATCTATATCAAAGTTTGGTTGAGAATGAACGAGCCAGGTGGTGCTGTAAGCACAACAACAGCAAACAGAACAGTTCTTCCTGTGACTTCTTGCACGTATTATATGGCTTTTGTTTATGAATTAAGAAACAATTTATAGTGTTTAATAAATATTGCCAATACATTATTAGCCCACGTGTTGCCTTTTGTTGATCAGATTCTTTTGTGTTGTAACACAGGGGATTCTCTTTGTCTCATACAGCTGGCAGGGGAGGCTTGAGACTTACCTGCCCCTCAAAGGCAGCCACACTGGCAGTGTTGATGATTACCCCTCTGTGCCCATCTGAGTCGGGCTCATTCCGCCCCATTTCACCTGCTGTCAGACGGATTACGTTGAATGTTCCAGCAATATTCACCTGAGGAACACAGGCAGGTGGAAGTTATGCACCCCAAAGCTTGGCCCTTCCTTACCCCTTTCAAACCAATAGTGAAAGGCATCACCTTTACTTCATCACATTAGAACTCTGGGTCTAGCAAACACCTCTTGTCACTCAAAATCATTAAGTCAAATATTAATATTAAACTCAATCGTTCCTTCTGATGGGGGTACAAACAATACTGCCCAACACAGCCTTTGACATACAGCAAGCGACTATTATAATCTGGGCAGGAATTTGAAGGGCCTTGGAGCACAGGTGGTTTTTCCATCACTCCCTGTTGAATGTCATGGCCCAGGAAAAGAGGGAAATACTGGAAGGAAAACAGTGGCTTGTATGCATGGTGTTGTCAGGAAAGGTCTCTGCTTCCTTGAGAAAGGACTTCAGGCAAGAAATGGGTGGCACCTCATAGCGGTTGGCAAGAAGGTCTTTGCTCAGAGTCTCATGAACCTGATCAGTAAAGCTTTAATCCAAATCCTGAGGGGCAGGAAGACAGTTGAAAGGAGAACCCCCGGTACTGGCGATAATAGCTTCATTCACGCACAGGAAACTGAGGTCCTGCAACAGAAACCTGCTAAAGGGCAGGAAACTACAAGAAGGAAGTAGCTGGAAGGAATGACTTGTTCTGCTTGTCTCTATACCAAAGTACAGTGTATGGGAAACAAGCAAAATGAATTTGAGTTCTTAATACAATATAGTGGACATTACTGAAACCTGGTGGGGTCGGACTCATGACTAGAACGTGGAAACTGAGGGGTACAACTTGTTTAAAAGGAATAGACCAAACAGGAAGGGATGAATAGTGTTATATGTAAAAGATTATATGAGTAAAAACTGTAGGAGATGGAAACAACAGTAACCTTATTGTGGGTGTGCTATAGACCTCCAAGCGAGACTGAAGATTTGCACGATTCCTTCCTAGAGCAGATTACCAAACATTCAAAAAAGAAAGAGATAATAGTCATAGAAGACTTCAATTACCTCAATATCTGTTGGATATCAAGCTCTGCCAAGAATGTAACAAATTCCTCCACTGCCTCACTAACAATTTCATTTCCCAGAAGGTAGAAGAAGCAACAAGAGGATCATCTATCTTGGACCTTGTCCTCACCAACAGGGAGTAACTGACTGATGAAATGGAAGTACTAGGAAACTTGGGAGGAAGCAATCATTTACTTGGTTTCATTATACAAAGGCAAGGGAAAGCTGAGTGCAGTCAGACATGTGCACTTTGGACTTTAAGAAGGCTGATTTCAAAAACACCATGAGATCACATGGTCAGAAATACTCAAATAGCAGGGAGTCTGAATGGTTGGAAGTTTCTTAAAGGTAAACCATAGGCACAAATGCTAACAATTCCAACAAGAACGAAAATTGGGAGGCACCAAAAGAAACCAGTGTGGCTGCAAAAGGAGCTTACAGAGATGTAAGAAGGGAATGCAGCAGCAAAAAAGCTAATGCTATTATAGGCTGCATCAACAGTAGTGTCCAGATCAAGGGCAGTACTAGTACCACTCTGTTCTGCTTTGGTCAGACCACACCTAGAGTCCTGTGTCCAGTTCTGGGCACCACAATTTAAGAATACTGGGTGCAAAGAAGGGTGACCAAGATTATTAAGGGTCTGCAAACCAAACCTTATGAGAAATAGTTGAGGGAGTAGTGGGTGGGGGGAGAGTTGAAATGGAAATGGAAAAAGGAGGATGAAAAGGAGTACAGTGGTACCTCGGGTTAAGTACTTAATTTGTTCCGGAGGTCCGTACTTAACCTGAAACTGTTCTTAACCTGAAGCACCACTTTAGCTAATGGGGACTCCTCCGTGCCGCTGCCGCCGCACCACGATTTCTGTTCTCATCCTGAAGCAAAGTTCTTAACCTGAAGCACTATTTCTGGGTTAGCGGAGTCTGTAACCTGAAGCATATGTAACCCGAGGTACCACTGTAACTTGAAAAGGAGCAGAGTATGGCTGGCTGACAGGCACCTTGAAGAGGAACACTCCACGCGACAACATTTTGTTACAGATCCCACTTGCTCAGTAAGGTATCTCAATTTTTTTGCTGTTTTTGTGAGGCAAGAATGGTTAGGGAAATGGTTGGAGCAAGAACACTTGATGACAAACCAATAACAAGAATGGACTAGGGTTTTCTTAATGCTCACATTAATAACTCTCTGGAAGTCTTCCAAGTTGTGAGGAAGGTCCTTCTTAATATTATAGGTCTTGACAGCCACTGCAATCCCAGCACAGTTCACGGCCACATCCACACGGCCAAACTTTTCCCGTGCCAGTGCTAGGGCAGCCTTCACATCTGACTCTGATGTTACCTGGGAAAGGAGAGGAAACCACTTAGCTCAGCTGCTCCTCCATGGGTACAACCTCTTTATCAAATCCCCCTTTGAAAAATCCCTACATCAGCCGGAGCAAAGATGCATCTCTCTCCCAGCGATTTGGCCACGCTCTCCCCATCGGACTTGGGCAGATCCACAAGCACAGCGCTGCCTCCCTGCTGCACCAGCCGCTCTGCCGTGGCCCGGCCTAGGCCCGAAGCCCCGCCGGTCACCAGGCCAACCATTCCCTGGAAGTCAAGAGAATCAAGAGAAAATTACCCTTCAGGTAAAGCAGGAGTGCCAAGAGGTTCTGAAGTGTTCAGTGCCTTCCAGGCTCAGTCACGCTCTGGGTTTGAAAAAGGCGCCAGGACTGCCCAGCATTCCTTCCCCCCGACAGAGGGGGGGGGGGCGCCTGTCATGAAGCTGTTGGAAGCCAAGGGAGGAGCTCCCTCGTGGCCTCCCCAGGCACGCGCCTTCCTCGCGGCAGCTGCTTCCCCAGCATATCGGGAAAGGCGTCGCCCTCGGCTTCTCTCACGGCCCAGGTCAGGAGCGCCGGCCTCTCCTCTCCGGCCTCGCTCTCGGGGTTGGGCGCCAGCCCCTCCCCGCCCTCCAGCTGCCCCCCCGCCGCCGCCGCCTCCTCACCTTCAGGCTCCTCAGCGCCGCCGCCATGTTTCTCCCCGGAGGCCCCGCCCCCTTCGCCGGGGAGGGGCCTCCGGGAGGGCGGGGCCGCGCGCGGCTTCCGCCCTTCGAGGAGTCGCCTGTTTCCGCCCGGGACGGAGCCGCGCCGGTCGCGGGGGGGGGGCGGGGGGTCCGGAGCTGGCGGCCTGCAAAGAGGCGGCGCCTCGGCGTGGCGCGGCCGAGTCACCTGGGCGACCGAGGGAAGCTGCGGCTGAGAAAGGCCGGGTGTCCGCCGGGGAGAAGGCTGCTCAATTCCTCTAAGGGTAAGGAGGGGGCCGAGAGAGGATTGCTTTTGTTTCTGAATCCAAAAGTTTAAATTTCTAAACTACCAGTCATCTCGTGTTTTTTCCAGAAAATATCCCGTCGCTCAAGTTGATGCCTTGTAGCCAAGCCATTGTTCTCCAACAAGAATGAACTCAAACATTCTAAAAAAGAAACAAAGGCAGGACCCCCTCCTTCCTGCACTGAGTCACTTCAGAGTGCAAAAGGAGGCGGCGGCATATTTGAACGCTCCCCACGTCGACTATGTCTTGCGTCTTAAGAAGTAGCATGGCTAGTCTAAAGTAACTCAACCTGATGGGCTGACTTTATATGGTTTCAAACTCCCCCTGAACAAGCGGGTTTAGGATCTGGGCAGGAGGTTGGGGGAGGGCGCTGTTCCTGGATCCATCTCTGGTGCTAGAGGCCCAGGGGACCTCTGTGACTCAACCTTTTACCAACCTTGGCAAGACAGCTACTGGCCCTGGCCACTGTCTGTCGTCCATGCACTACTTTCCAGACTGGACTACTGCAATGTGCTCTATGTGGAGCTGCCCTTGAGTTTGACCTGGAAGGTGCCACTAGTGCAAAATGTGATGGCTCAACTGCAGAGTTGGGCAGAATATCACCATAATATTATGCCATTACTGAAAGCATTGCACTGGCTGCATTAGCTACTGAGCTAAGTTCAAGGAATTGGTGCTGGCATACCAAATGTCCATACAGTTTGGGACCAGGTTACCCAAAACATTGTTTATCCCTTATACATCCAGCTGATCACTACATTCTGCAGAAGAAAATCTGCAGATATCATCCTATCAGGAGTTCCATTCTGCATGATGTCGGAACCAGGCCTTTGGAACTACTTCCCTTTGCTTATCAGATAGGATAGGCACTGCCTGTTGCATTTTTGGCACCTGCTGAAGACTTTCCTCATTCAACTGAACCTTCTAAATGTCGGTATCTGAATTTGATTTTTTAAAGTCTTTTATGTATGCAATAGTTTTGTACGTGGTTTGTACTGCATTGAGAAATCACGTTGAGATGCTTTATTGGATGCAATTTAAAAAGAAGCAGCAAGCAAAAAAGCCTCCCCTCCCCCATCAATGCACTCTTAATAAACCAAAGCACGATTCCACTACAGACAGGCTTTAACAACTGCCAGTGTTGCTGGTATTTGACAGTTCAATGTTTGTACATCTTAGTTTAGTTGTTGAGAAATAGCCATCATGCTTGTAACTCGGAAACAGAAAAGAGATTCATCGGGCATGTCTTGTTTTCAGAAACCATGCTGGCTCTTAGTGATCACAGCATCCTTTTCCAAGTGCTCCCCTGTTCAAGGACCTTTCCTGGTATCAAAGTCAAGCTTGAATGGTCAGTAGTTACCAGGGTCTTTCTTCCACTTTTTGCCTGCCTCCAGTCTTCAGGGACCTCACCTGCTCTGCAAGAATTCTCAATTACAAAAGCTCTGTAGGAGCTCTGTAAGCTCCTTTCGTACCCTTGGGTGCAGCTCATCAGGCTCCCTTACCACTTCTTTTCCTTTTTAAGGCTGCAGCTCCCTCCTTTATTTATTCTGTTATTACCAGGTTGGGCACTGCCTTCCTTTTGGGTGAAGACAGAGGCAAAGTAGGTGTTGAGCAGTTCTGCCTTCTGTTATCCAATAGGATTTCTCAGTCTTCTCCATACAGAGGATCTATGACTTGCTTGTTCTTCCTCTTGCTTCAAACACATCCAAAGAAACATTTTTATCTTATATTTAACCTTTCTTGTAAGCCATAGTACTTCATTGCACACTGGCAACATTTCCCTATTAAAGTTCTTAAATCAAAGTCCCATGTGTGGAGGGGGCTCTTTAGGGACTTATTCTGAAAATATTGTGGCTGGACATGCTGAACCTGCACTCATCACCCCTTTGAGGTGCAGCTTTTACAACCAATACCTTATCAGCCCATTTTTCAAATTTCAGCAATCACCTTCCCACACTTATTCACTCTCCTACTGCTCAACACTACTCCTCTTTTCAATAAAGTACTGCAAAGAACTCTAATGTATAGTGCAGACTGAAGTATGTAGATGGAACATGCCTATTTGCATAACTGTGTTCTACACATTTTCTGCGAATAGCTATGGCTGTGGACCTCCAACAAGCATTGGTGGAAGAAAGGAGCCGCACACCAAGTTGGAAAGCTCTCTGTATATTAAGTGCTTTTTTTGTAGTAAAAAAAAACCAAACGTACAAAGTCCTGATACGAAATATACAAAAAACTCAGCCAAGGAAAACAGTTGCCTTTCTACAAATATCAGTAGCATTGCATAGAGCAGCCTCCATGGGGATAAGGATAAGGAAGGGGTCCAACCAGGTATGATGCTTTAGAAACATTGCTAGGAAACTATGCATAAATACATAGTTAAAGGGTGGGGTGACATCACATACATGTCTATAGTGCCATGCTGCTGCAAGAAATATTCCCACACCACCACAGTACCCCAGGACATTTGGGAAATCCCTGGGCACAAAAGCAGAGCACTTCAGTCCTCCTCCCAGCCAGCCATTCTTTTCCCTCATACACAACAACCCCAAGCAGAACATTGTGCAACTAGGGAGCTGTTATTGCTTCGGCAAAGCCTCCAGGTGCAAGGCCTGCATCTGAATCAGCAGGGAGCATTTTATACCCATTGAAAATTGGCAGAGTACTATTGTCAGAGGACTTCCAAAAGTGTTGGGCCTTACTCTTTGGGGAGGAAGCAGGGTAAGGGCTATGTTTCAACTGCAGGAGGCACTAACTGGCCTATAGAGGGCATTCTAAAGCTGAAGTGTTTACAGGATGAGTAGAATCCTCACAGGGAGAAGTGCAGGGAAGGTGTGAAAGTCAGCAGCTTAATAATGCTGAATGGAAGAAAGGAACCCTGAGCTGTTTTGAAAAGGCCACTGGGCAGGCTATACCCTGAGTAGCCAACAGGGGACAGGGCAAGTATGCATATAGCCCCCATGCAGGCAGGTAGGAAGAGATGCTAAGCATCAGACAATGGGGATGGGGGAGTGCTGGTGTGTGGCAACATACACACCCCCAGGGCAGGGAGGGAAATGCAGTCGCTGCAATAAATAAAGGTACAAAATAACCCATGTGACTGCTCCTGAAACTTCCCACCACCATATCCTGCCATGTCCAAGTGCAATTGGTCAAAGTGCCACTGAGGTCACTATGAGGAAGTCCAACCAGACAGTCTTTCCATAATGATCTAGCCATCATCTTCTGCCTCAGAATCTTTCCCATCTGGCTCCTCACGGAGAGAGGAGCTGGGACCGGTAACACCCTCTTCTTGGCCACTCAGGACCTCTTCCACAGCTTCACCTGTATCAGCAAAGTGGGATACATCAAGATACTTCTGATCCTAGCCTACCAACCAGAACTGCCCTTTCCTTCCCGTTACAGATTTTCCATTGTTCCTCAATCCCATTCCCTGGCTTCTGAGGTAAGCTAGCCATCTATTCCCTTCTGGATCAACATCTCCCTCCTCCCTGCCCCGAGCCCTGACTTGCCAGGACGATTTTGCATTTAGCATACTCTCTTTGATGTCTAGAAGCTGCCACATTTTTTTGGGGGGGGGGGGGAGCCCTATTCCACCACTACTTACCTCGCCCACCCTCCTCCTCATCCATGATCTCATGCACATCCGTCGCATCCTCTTCTTCACCATCATCATCTACAATCACCACAAAGTCATCACCATTCTCTGTCTCACTAAACATCAAGGGAAGGAGGGAATGTGTCAGCATTTATCCATCATTTTCAGCTGGCCTCCCAGCTACAAATTACAAATCCCTCTCTTCATAAGTCAGCCTCCCTGCGACTTCATGCAGTTTCTGCTGCCACAAAACTTGACAGAGTTCACATACACACACAACAGCAACTTTCTATTCTTGCCCACAGTATCTCTCCTACCACAACCCAATAGACCCAGTGGCCCAGACTGCACGTCATGGTAAAACATAATTAAATGGTTTATCAGTCATGAGCCATGCAACCAACCTCTTCCACCTTACTCCTCTGTACTAGCATAGAAGTGAAATAAACTACAATCCCTGGCTTAGCACTATGTCCAAACATGAGATCATGGTTTGTTTCACTCAAACAAAGTATGAGCAGTTTGGAGTAAAATAAACCCATGATACCTGGTTCTGATGTAAAAGCCAGGGATCGCGACTTGTTTCTGTCATATGCTAGCAAGGAAGAGTAAAGGAGGTAGGACTGGTGCATTCACAGGAAACCATTATCAGTACTTTACTTTTCTGTTTCATATGTTCATTAGTAATTATAAATGGATGCAAAAAAAAATTAGGCCACCTTGGCAGTTTCCAAGTTTTCATTTCTGTCTACTAAACAAAATAAACATAATAAAAACACTACAGTGTTGTCAACGTCCCCCATACGAATTCTTTGGGTTACGTGCTCTGCTAACCTGGAAGTAGATGCCCCTTGTTGCAAACTTTGACCCAGGATCCGAGCGGAAATCACACTCCGGCAGCGCAGCAGCAGCGGGAGGCGCCATTAGCGGAAGCGTGCCTCATGTTACGAGTGGTTTCCGGTTACGAACGGACTTCAAGAATGGATTAAGTTCATAACCGGAGGTACCACTGTAAATTAGATTCTGTGTGGAGTCCCCAATCTATGTGTGCATCTGCATTTTATTCTGATAGTTCAGGAAGTGGCTGTTTTTTATATAGTTATACAGATATTTCTTTCCATGATGGTGTTTGTATGGTTTGTCATGGCCTTTGGCTAGTACAATAAACCTTGCTTACTTACTAAATTAGATCACTCAGGCATCAGACAATTTTAGATGCTAATTACCCTTATTTGCATAGGAATCTTTTTCCATTTCCCCCCTGGAAAACACAGTGGGAATAAGGCCAGCAAAACAACCAACCAAATCATCCTCACCTGTCTTCTTCACCATTTTCACCACCTTCCCCCATCAAGTAGTACTGCAGCGGATTAGGCCAGAGGTCCTCTTTAATTATCTATAAGAAAGCAGAAAAGAGTTTAAAGAGTGTGGATATAAGGATGCAAGGAGCAATTTAGGAGAGGGTATACTATCCACCTCGGCAATACGGTCCCCTGCTGGGAAGCTGTGGTCACAGAACCAAGTGAAGAAACTGCGGCCAAAATTCTTCCGGCCATGTGCTATTGGATCCTGGCTACGCCACCAGCGGATAGGTGTAGAGTGGGACACTAGTCTTCCTGGAAAGGATGGAGACACAAATGGAGAAGATGTGAGCAACAGCACATCATATCTGGGGTTCTGTTCCCATAAATATTGTCCCTACTGCATACCAGATGAACCACACTGGAACTCCTTCACAATGACCTCATTCTGGAAGTAGGGGTTGCTGTTGAAGTAGAACTTGATCTTGCAGCCTGATTTTGCATGGGTGAAATCCTCAACCTGGCATATCAAAGAATGTCAGAATCATAAGGCTAGCATGAAACCTTTGACCCACGGCACTGTCCTTCAAACAGAAAGAACCCAGGTTTCCAGGCTGCAATTGGATTCCTTCCCTCCATAACTTGACTATCTATCCATGCCCCCATGCACCAGCTTTGCTGAAGTCACCTGCAGATTGGTCATGTAGCTCAGGGTGTCTTCATCCCGGTCATTGATCATGGCTGAAAGTTGGGGATGGTTGAGAAACTGTAAAATTAAAGTTAAGGAAGGAAACCGACATACTGCAGTCCAAGATTCTGGTAGGAAGGGGTATATACAAATATAGTTAATAAATAGCAGGAAAATCTGAGACTGCACTTCTCACATCCATCATATGGAAGAGATAACTATATATTTTTGAGGAACTCTCTTCCTCAAGGATCTTGCCACATCAAGAAAACGAACTCCACTCAACTACTTTCCTGAAAATTTGCATATAAAAATTGCAATTCCTAGTAGTCTGCTAAAGCTTGTCATTTCCTGCCAAGGCAGAAGGACAAGAGGAAATCCAGAAAGGCAGGAATACCTTATTGAAGCCTCTGGAAGCAATTTGCTTCTTGCTGGCCAAGACAAGATCCAGCGCTCATAATAGCCCAACAAGAGAGAACTGCTTTCCCAAGGCTCTGGGACAGCGATACAGAGGGCCTTAACTTTCAAAACCCAGGGCACTCTTCGTCTGCCTAAGACCTCGGAGAAGCCTCGGCAAAGCTCCTCTTTGGGCTGGACAGAGCAGTCGCCCTACTAAGCGTAGGGCAGCTTCAAACGCGTCCATGTCCCCTTCGGCCCAGCCCCGATTTCTCCCGCTCCTGCCCACCCTACCCAGTACAAACAGCACAATCCTCATTTTGCTTTTTATTTGATTCAAACCCCGCTTTCTTCCCGGCGGCAGGATACGGCCGTGACCCAGAAGCCGGGGATATTTCGGACGATGAGGTTTCTCCGCTCCAGGTGCGGGCGGCGCATGTGGCCGAACTTGGCCTTGAGCTGGGCGAAGGCGCGACCGGCCTGCTGGTTCACCGCCTCCAGCTCCAACTGCACGGCCTCCAGCGCTTCCAGGTACTGCTCCGTTTTGCGCGGCGGCCTCCCTCCGGGCTCGCCTTCCTCCTCCTCCTCCTCCTCCTCGTCGTCGTCGTCGTCGTCCTCCCCCACCGAGATGATGGAGCACTCCTCCTCCGCCTCGACGGGCCTCCGCCTCTCGCGGGCCTCCTTCCTCTTCCTCCTGCTCTCGCGGCCGTCGCCCGCCCCGGGGCTGCCCTTGGCCTCGTCGCCGGCGGCTCCCGGGGTCCCTTCCGCGCCCGAGTCCCCGGCGGGGGAGCTCGGAAGGAGGGCGGCGGCGGCGGCAGCTTCGCGCGCCTCCTGCTGGCCGGCCGCCTCCTCCGGCGCGGCGGCCTCGCGCGCCTCCTGCCGGCCGGCGCCGCCCAGGCTCCCGCCGCTCCAGGCCGTCATGTCGGCCAGCGCCTGGGCGGCCTCGGTTTCCTTCTGCGACTGGCGCGCCGGGTCCAGACGCCGCTGCTTGGCGGCCGCCGGGTCCCAGGCCCCGCCCTCGCCGCTCATGGCCGGCTCCGCTCGCTCCCTGGGCGTCGCCGGAGCCCAACCGCCGGGACCCGCGGGAAGGGGGGGGAGGGGCGCCCCAGAAACGGGCTTCGCCAACGGCCCGAGCGCGAGAAGCTGCGCAGCTGCCCCTGGTTGGTCCCGGGCGAGCGGGGGCGGGCCAGTGACGACAGGGCGCCCGGCCCCGGAGCTGACTGGCTGGCTGGGGCCCCACCTCCCGCCTGCCCCACGTGAGAGGCAGGCGGACACTGATAGGTCAACGAGTCTTTCGCTCGCCCAATCCCCGGCGAGGTCTTTTCTACGGGCCCTGTCCTCTGTCGGGGGGAGACTCTGGGAGAGGCGCATGCGCACCAGGGCTAATCGGGCGCGGTTGTGCTCCTTTGGCGCAGGCGCCGAGGGACGCGAGGCGGAGTTCCCGCGAGAGAAGCGGCGGGAAAGAAAGGGCGCGCCAAAGGCCACCTTCGGCCGCTGCGGGCGGAGGGCGGGAATTGGAGATCCGGCCCGAGAGGCCGTTTCCGCCTCACAGAAGCCCCGCGCGAGGGAGGCCGCCTGGGAGACGCCTCTTCTCCGCCGGGCTCGCAAAGGACTCGGAGGGAAGCGGCGCCGGGGGGTCTCGGAATGTTTTGTTGTGGAGCTCACAGCCTGAGCTCTACGGGGCAGTATGCAGATCTAATTAATAAAAATATAAGAAGAAGGTGCGGGGTTGCGAAGAGTTCGGAAAGGACCTCTCCAGGATGCGTGAAAGGACATTAAAAGGGCAAATATAACTCCGTGTAAAGTGATGGAAGGGCGAGTATGGCGTCAGAGGGGAAAGTGACGAACTGCCTTTCCAGTTGGGAGGACAGAAGGTAGGCAGTTTCTGGACATTTCGATGCCTGATGCAGAAAACAAATGGCAGAAACCCTGGCAGAATGTTGCAGTTCCTTCCAGACTTGGAAATAAAAGGGAGAAGACATAAGAAGCAAACAAAAGACAGTAAAGGAGGTTTGTATCCAGGACAGAAAGTGACATGAGGAGGCTGCACTGGAACTCAGTAGAGTGTAAACACATTTCTTTCAGGAACAGCCTTGGCTCTTTGGTGGAGCACATCCATGGAAAGCGCTTCTGCACAGAATCTGGAAGAACCACTGTTAGAATAAACTACAGTGATACTTGTCTGATTCGGTCTAAAGCATGGGTCACAGACAAATACCCATGCAGTTTAGTGATCATAGATCATAGAGTGATCATAGAATTGTAAAGTTGGAAGGGGACCGGAGGATTCTAGTCCAACCCTCTCCAATGCAAGAATATGCAGCTGTCCCATATGGGGAATTAACCTGCAACTTTGCCATTATCAGCACCACAGTCTAAGCAACTGAGCTACCCAGGCGTCTCACAGTAGTTCTCCCAGATCATATGTAGAGATGTTCACCATCTATGCCAGGGGTCAGCAACCTTTTTCAGCCGTGGGCCAGTCCACCATCCCTCAGACCACGTGGTGGGCTGGACTATATTTTGGGGGGGAAAGATAAACGAATTCCTATGCCCCACAAATAACCTAGAGATGCCTTTTAAATAAAAGGACACATTCTACTCATGTAAAAACACGCTGATTCCCGGACCAAAGCGGACCAGATTGAGAAGGCGATTGGGCCGCATCCGGCCCATGGGCCTTAAGTTGCCTACCCCTGATCTATGCCCTTGCTGGAGGTGGCAAGGATTGAATCTAAAACCAAATGCATGTGCTCCACCAATGTGCTGAGGCTCTTTCCAAAAGATTTTTTTTACACTCAGTTGGATTTAGGGCAGGAATTTGTAGAACACTTGGACTGTGTGGGAGTGGCCGTAAAATGAGGCTGAAATTTCTTCCAGTTCCTCACTGCTGTTTATTCTCTGGGTCAGTAGACAGAACACAAAAGCAGTGCATGGCATGCTCTCGGCTGCATCTATATGTGCTATAATACACTAGAATGGCAGCATTATCTCATAATTCTGAACATTCCTGGTGCAAGTATATATGCCGGTGTCATTCTTTGAAGAAACAAATTACAAAATAATACAAAGGAGGGATCCCTTTTTACTCATAACTAAGGCGCTGTGGTCTAAATCACAGAGCCTAGGGCTTGCCGATCAGAAGGTTGGTGGGTCAAATCCCCACAACGGGGTGAGCTCCCGTTGTTCGGTCCCAGCTCCTGCCCACATAGCAGTTTGAAAGCATGTCAAAGTGTGAGTAGATAAATAGGTACCGCTCCGGTGGGAAGGTAAATGGTGTTTCTGTGCGCTGCTCTGGTTCGCCAGAAGCGGCTTAGTCATGCTGTCCACATGACCCGGAAGCTGTATGCGGATAAACGCTGGCTCCCTCGGCCTATAGAGCGAGATGAGCACGCAACTCCAGAGTTGTCCGTGACTGGACCTAACGGTCAGGGGTACCTTTACCTTTTAAGTACTAATCAATTCAATGGTGCTTACTCCCAGGTAAGTAGGGTTAGGGTCATAGCATTAAATCTCCATCGACTCCAGATAAAAGGATCTTAGGCAGCAGTGAGATAGTTTTTCCTGAGGACCGGGAGAGCTACTGCTGATAGAAGGAGACAGTACCTGGCACCAGAGATCAGTATCTGTCTCAATGCAAGAAAAATCTGTCCTGATGAGGCAACTTGATGAAGAGGATCAAGAGGCATTTTTGGAATAGCCCTTCATTTTTTACCTGGGCTTAGAAATAACAAATAAATGTAGTATAATAAGGCACCTGTTGAGGAAGCTGAGAATATCCTATGTGGCAAAGAGTTTCCCCCTAAGAGTGCATGTATGGTGTAGTCTTACAGTGACGTTTGTGTAGAAAAGGAATGAAGTGAGTTTGTTGCAGCTGGAGTGGCATAATAGGAAAAGGAAGGCTTCTGTGGGAGCAGGTTCCACAAGGTGGCAATGTGAGCACAGGCTATGGAAGCAGGTTTTCATTTTATAGTGTGCCTGTTGGGGGTGCTGGACCTGTAGAGAAGAAGATGGAAGCAATTTTCTCTTGGAGATTGCTTCTAGTGGTAAAGGAAGTATTATGTTGCAAAGAACAAGGACAAGAAGAGCAGGAGTGAGTTCACCACATTTAAAATATCCCTTCTGACTCCCCCAGAGCCCTCAAATTTTATCGTGGTGTCTCCAAGGAGTTACTGAGGTAATATGCAAAACACTTGGGACACTCAAAAATGTCATTCTGTACATGCAAATAATATTATGTTAAACAGAGAACTTGATTATGGCCTTTTCAGCTACAACTGAGAATAAGTTACTTTTTAATGTAGATTACATTTTCAACGATTAGGGTTATCTTTGAAATCCAAATACTGATAGTAATTTCACGTGAACCTTTTTACACCTTAACTCATTTTAGGATTTGCCCACAATTTCTATGTAGAGATTTGTTTTTCATCTAGCTTAGAAGTAAGTACTGGCTACTCCATTATGCTGGATGAAGAACATTGTCTGACAATACTTAAATATGTTAAAAATAATAGACTCCTGTACCTCATTTGCATCTCAGCCCCTCACAGAAACTGGCACAGTACAACTTTGGCCTTTTAAGCTAAATGTTGGGGGAAGACAGAATTGTAGGGCAGTATAAAGAGAGCTTCCACTAAAAAAAAAAAGGGACTAGTGATAGTATCTAGGGGTGTCAGTGTTCCTTCTGAATCATAGGTGACCGTTTGGTGGGTAGGTGAGTGCCTTGGCAGCTTGAGTTTGTGCCATACCTGGATAGGAGCAGGACGTCAACAGGCTTGGCTTGTGGTCTAGAGACAGGTCTCCATTCCTGCTTCACTCTCGCACAACATTCCTGACCTGCTTCCAGGTAATGCCATCCAAAAACTTGTGAGGCTGTGGCATATTTGCTGTATGGCACCCTTGAATGGCACTTTTACAATTTAGACCTGTGATCTACTTGCCAGGGCCATGAGGCAGAAGTCCCTAAGGTGGTGCCCTGTGGGGCCCCTGGCACCTCTGGCACTGGCAGAGAAGCAGCACTGGCACCAGCCCTGATTTCTGGCAAGATCCTGGTGAACTCACAAGATTTATGTGGCATCTCATGAGATTTCTGCAACGTCTTGCAGGAAATTAGCTCAAATGTTAGGTTCTTCAGGAAGAACCAGATGCACAAATAAAGGATGGAGGACACCTCGCTTACTAGCAGTGCATGTGAAAAGGATCTAGGGGTCTTAGTGCACCACAAGCTTAACCTGAGTCAACAGGGTGATGCAGTAGCCAAAAAAGCTAATGCTCTTCTGGGCTGCATCAACAGAAATCTAGTGTCCAGGGGATGGGACTTCAACCAATGGATTCAAGTTACAAGAAAGGATATTCCAACTAAACATTCAGAAAAACTTTCTGACAGTAAGAGCTGTTCAGCAGTGGAACAGCCTCCCACGAGATGTTGCGGACTTTTAAGCAGAGGTTGGGTGGCTATCGGCCATGGGTGCATTGCAGTATGATCCCTGGGTCCCTTTCAACTCTACAATTCTATGATCCAGCTTTTGGAAGCAAGGATTCTTCTCCCAGGGTTGATTTGTGTGAAGCCAAAGAAGCAGTTGGATGATAGGGAGGTTGTGCAACCAAAGCTTTGTCCTTGTCAACTGGGATTCCTCAAGACTGAAGCCCAGGCAGCTCTGAAATAGAAGTGTTCTGTACAGGCTCTAAATTAATTGTCAGCTATCCTGGTGGTTGGTAGTTTTCATTTATATATGCTAATTGCCCTAAAGATAAGTCATTGTGATATTGATCACTGCCTGAAACAAATGTTCACATTAAAATATTGGGGGGGGGGGGGTTTGCCTAGGGAACACAGGAAACGGGTTAAGGCAGTTTAAAGCCAAGTGGGTGACTGCCAAGCCAATAGGATACCAGATGGTATAGGCCTCAGATTAGCCTTCCCCCATAGGGACTAGAATTTCTTCTCTTGTCACTTCTGTTTGCCTCAAATCCTCAGGCTCCCTTCTTGTGAAAGTGAGCTCCAAGATCCTGCAAGCTTCCACTCCAAACCAGATGCAAGGAATTCATTCAGCTCTGCAGTCTCCTTTTCTTCCTTTAGCACACCATTGTCCAAATAGCCTCTCCTGCTGATAATGTTTTTTATAAAGATCTTTTTGTCTTTGCTAAAACGTGGCTTACATTGGCATGCTTTCTCCTATGATGAACACCCCCCACAAGCTGCACCCTGACATCAAGCAAGTGTCTTTGCTGTACTGTTTGGGGCACCTGCCCAAAAAAGTCTGTTTCAGCAGGCTGACCCAGATATGTAAAGTTGACCTGCATTTAAATACGTAATTTTAAAAAATAATGAATATTTTAAGCTACTGGTTTTATTTATACCTTGAGGGGTTTTTCAAGGTTAGAAGAAATAAAAACCAAGTTTCCTGTGCTAAATTACATTTATGTCCTACCTTCCTTCTCAAGAATGGAAAGTGGCGTATCCCTCTCACCAATACAGCAGTTCTGAAATGCCACACAGTTAAGAGCATTGTAGCTTTTCCCTGGTCACCTCAAAATGCAGTAGAGGATGGCAAGGTCCCTACGGTTGTGGGGAAACCTGTTACATTTATAGTGCAGCACCAACACATTTTGGTAAACTGCTTGGAGGTTTCTTTACTATCAAATTGTATATACATTTTGATTGATTGATAAATAAATAAAGATTAAGAATGACTGCAGTCTCTCTAAATTCCGTGTCAACTTTTCTTTGTTTTGTGTCAGGTTTGCCAGCTTCTTATTTCAAGATAGGTGCTGTGGATGGAGCCAGGTTGGCAGACAGAGAAAATCTGGTGGAATGTGAGCAGAGCATGTTAGGATGGAGTCCAGCAGCTCTGGAGACCAGACAAAAGCAATACACCTTTTCTGGGACTGGCTTAACTGGCTATCTGCCAGAGCATGTGTTTCCTGATTGGGTTGGTAAAACAAAGTACAGTACAGCAAAGCAACTCTAGCTTTCAGAGTTGGGGCTTAAGTGCCAGAAGAAACATGGCTACCTCTGTTTGAGTAAAGATATTAAGGAGATCCACGGGATGTGAGACACCCTTGTTCCCTCAGCTATAGGTTGTCGCTCTTCTGTGTACCTTCTGTTTGTGAGGTGAACATTCATCCCCATTTGTTTGTGGGGCAGCCAAATTTGACATTACATCAAGCGTTATCCCGCTCATCCTAGTGCATTTCCCCATCAACTTAACACAAAATGTCCAATATTTGGGGGGAGTGGAGTTGTTGCATAAGATTCCCTACTCGACTGTAATTGCACATTTAGAATTTGCTGGCATGTGATCAAAAATAGCAGTATGGAAGTGCCCATATAGAATAGCTTTTCTAGAGAAGACCATATTTATACCCTAGGGATAGGCAATCACAAGTCATGGGCCAAAAGCCTTTATAACAATACCACCCTGGTCCTATGGCTTTTCTCCCTGTCACACACCTAGCCACCTCTTGTGAATTTGGACCAGCAAGAGAGGCTTGGCCCCGCCTCTTTATTACACCCTTCCGCCACTTGTTGCCAAGTAGGAGACACAGACAAATAGGAGTGAGTGGCTGAGGAGCCTGAGGGAAGGGCTCAGCCAAAGCCTCTTCCGGGGGTAGGAGAGAGACTAACCACCCCTATTACTAGGGTTGGGCTGTGCTAGTGGTGGAGCCCCTGGTGCTGGGCCCGTTAAGAAATCATTGCCAGCCAGGTTTAGATGGCTTCTGCCAGGTGATCAAGACCTTTTCATTTACAAAAGCTTTTCAAATGTTCAGTTTTTGCTGCCTTTGTCATTATGGGTTTATTATCTTTTATTATTTAAGAGTTGGGGCTCAGGCCTTCCTAGTGGTAATTTTGTGTTGCATCCAGAATCATAAAGGCTAGATTGGAGGTACAGTGGTACCTCGCAAGACGAATCCCTCGCAAGACAAAAAACTCGCTAGACGAAAGGGGTTTTTGTTTTTTGAGCTGCTTCGCAAGACGATTTTCCCTATGGGCTTGCTTCGCAAGACGGAAACATCTTGCAAGTTTGTTTCCTTTTTCTTAACACCGTTAATACAGTTGCGACTTGACTTCGAGGAGGAGCAACTCATAGCATGCGGTGTGCTAGCCTTTTTTTAGGTTTTTGAAGACTTTGGTATTTTTGAAGCTTTTCCGAACCTTTTCCGACACCGTGCTTCGCAAGACGAAAAAAATTGCAAGACGAAAAAAATCGCGGAACGAATTAATTTTGTCTTGCGAGGCACCACTGTATGGGAAAAGTAAGAGAGAGAGACATCTTCTGTCTCACTGGCCAGTGCATCTACATGCAAATGCGTTAATATCATTTGCCCCTAGATTGGGGCCCTAAGACTGAAAGCAGATGCAAGTGGGCTTCCATGTGCAAAGTTGTTTATTGCATTAAATCCCATCTGGGATTACAGCTGAGAATTCCCATTAGGGTTGTCAATTTGTCAACATTTCATCCTGGCCATTTGCCAGAAGAGGAGTCTGCAAAGTGACAACAAATTGTGGGGTTGGTGATTCCATTATTTCCCCACGGCTGAAGGGGACACGCTGCTTATACTCCAAGGCATTCTGTCTACGTTTTTAAAGTGCTTCCCATCATAGAGGAAAGGCAGTCTGCACAAAAGAAGACTTTCACTTTGCAGTCTTGAACTTTCACGGTTGGAAAAGGCATTCTGCTCTTTCAAAAGCACCATCTGAACACAGTAAAGGTGCCAACTGTAATCCTCGTGCTCTTTAACTTTCCATTGGTCAAAATTGAAGTTTCCAAGAACTCTGATAATATTTTCCAGGTTCAACTCACATGACATAATTGGGGCCAAAGCACAGGGAGAGAGGAATTAAGCATTTTTCCTGTGCAGGTCCCTCCCCTGGGAGAAATTACACCCACCCACCCCCCACCAGTTGTTAGAAGCAGGGGAAGGGAGGGCAAGTACCCACAACATACCTGTCTTTTCTCCCTCCATACCTAATAGTACCTTGGGGGGGGGGGGCAATTTCTATCAAAGAAGTAGTGCAGTGCAGGGGAAAGTATAACACATGCAGGGCTGCTTTAAGCCTAAAAACACTGCTGGGAATTCTGCTGGGATCTTCCATGTCATGTTAGCCCTCAGCGGAAAAAAGAATCACCCAGGAATTTTGCATTTCATTCCATGTTTTTTATATATTTATATAAAAAAACAAAGGAAAGGAAAAGAAAATGAGAAAATCCCCAGAAAAAGGAGGGAATGGAAACAAATTTGACACAAAAAGGGGGTGGTGGGGCAGGATAGAACAGAGTCCCCACCCCAAAAATCAATTTCCACCCCTCAATCCAGTCATTCCCTACCCACCCCCTCAAGCTGCCCCCGTCTGAAAGAAATTCAGAAGCGTTATGTTGCAGGGGGGACACATCCATCCATCTGTCCTGTGCCCCCCACCCAACCCTCCCTCTCCCACTAAAGTTGCAATTTCTTTATTCAATTTCCTTTTTAAAAACAAAAACATCTCAACTTCTTTCAAGTCTCTTTCCAGAAAAAGCATCCTGGAAATAATCTGTGTTCATCTCCCATATTTTTTCAAATACAGTTTTCTGCAGGGTGGCCATAAGGCTGGCCAGTGATTTAAGGCCATTCAGTCGGTGCAGGACTGGAGGATAAGACGAACAGTCTTGTCTTCAGAGGCAAAAGTCAGCATCTGGGTCCTTTGAAGGGGAACAAGTGGGAGACAGCCCCAATCCTTGCATCCTCGCCTGGTTCGCAATGTCCCCACCCTCCCATCCCTACTCCCACCTCCCAAACTGTGCTCTGCTCCTAATACTTTCCCTGGCTTATCCCTCCACTCATCCTCCTCCATTTTTCTCTGACGTTACTCCCAGCAGTGCTTCTTCTAGGCCTCATTTCTCAACCACCTCTTTCCTCCTGAATCCTCTCTCCCCTCCCCACCCCATGAGGAGCACCTCAGCATTAACAATAGTCCCATTGAATTTGGATGTCCCACGTCTCCCCACCTTCACTCCTCAAGCAATATGTCTGGTAATTCATTTTCTTGGATTTTGGGAGTACCTGCCTGAGGGGTAAAGCCAAAATGGGACCGATGGGTATCACAACTAAGGGTGAACCCAGCAAGCTCAGGACTCCCAGATTCTCTCAACTTCAGGCCCCATTCATCTCTTCAGATGAAAAAAGAACCCCCCCATTTCCCTTTCTCTTTAATAAATAGATAAATAAACAAGCCAACCACTGCAACCCAGAACTGGAGTCCTCTCTCCCACACTGTACCCAGTGTGCCCCTCTTCTCTCAGAGACAGCAACACTTCCTCCCACACCCCCTTTTTCGAGGCTTGACTCCCTTCTTAGAGACACTAGAACAACCAGGCCTTTTTCTGAGCCATAGGGCTATTTGCCCTCTTTCTGTCAATGACCCAAAGCACAGACAACTTGTCCACTGGAATAAACCCAGAGGTACGAGACAGCAACTCTGGGAAGGGTCAGCTTTCCATACATGATCTGGTGCAAACAGTTCTATGATGTGACATGGCAAGGGGGAAGCAATGTGCAGTGTGAGAATAAACGGGTGGCGGGAGCATAGTGGCACATATGCCTTGCAACAGTAGTGTTTTTGCTTTCCATTTTAGCAGGGGATGTGCCATATTGACATCATTGCACATGAGTCTCCTGTGGTTACCCTACACTTTCTGCAGCCTTGGATGCTCTCCACTGTCTGCCTTGCATGTTGATGTCTCTGCCTTCTCCCACTCTTCAGGGAATGCGTTAGGATTTCTTGGTGGCTTCCTCCTCCCCCACACCCCACCCGCATCTTCCTGCTTGCATTGTTCCAGGGTGACATGGTCTGCAGGGCCTCGGATTGGTTGCTGCCATGGCAACTGAGGTGGGGTTTCCAAGGCTCCCTGGTTACAGCTTCTGACTGACAAGGAGCCAAGTCAAGGCTAGCTCCATGGCATTCCCTTAAACAGCTGTGTCTACTGCCTCCTTTCCTTCCCCCGCCCCTCTATCCTTCCTTTCCCTGTGGGGCCCCCCTCAACTTAGCCTCAGACTCTGAGACCGTGTGGAATTGATTTAATTGATGGACTGAATAACTGAATGGGAGAGCTAATCTTCTACAGAAGCAGATTCCATCATCAGAGCCCTGCTTCCATCAACACCCTCCAGCTGTAAAGCCAAATCAGCCCTGCTGAGCATGAAGTGGTTTTGCTCCAGTGAGTGGGATGGCTTTGGCTTCACTCTGGGAGACCCAAATACAAAAATCTGGCCTCTTTTCAGTGATGCCAGACACACCTTTAGAGCTGCTAGATCAAACACTTTGAAATAATGGACACAGAAGTTTCTGGTGTTGGTTCTATGGAGTTTTGCAGTGTCTGATTGAAGCAACTGGATAGAGTTTGTGGGCTATAAAAAGAGGAAAACTCCATGATGCACAGGATATTTTGTACCCCTTCTAAGCACTGGCTGGAACACTACTGGGGACCAGTTACTGTCATCGTATAGCTTTGGATTTACCCCAGGGGAGCTGAGACCAGAATCCAGCTCTGATCTCATTGTAGTTAATGAGTGGTTTTGGATATTTGCCCTGGGATAACTGAAGCGCTCATAGTCCATTGTGACACCAAGTACTCTGGGGAACCATGGCCAAAATTGCAGGGGAAGCAGAACGACCCATCTTTTGGCATCTTGTGTGATATATAAATAAGAAAGAAATGAAACTCAAATTCAGTTTGGCACAGGCAGATGCCTTCTAGCCACCCCTTGGCACTCCTCACATCACACAATAAGGCTCTCTGGGCAGTTCAGGCTCTGTCCTCCAGCAGGGAATGTGGGTGATCAAGCCCTTCTTGAGGTCCTTGTTGAGTACAAAGCAAACTATGGGGTTGACAGCAGCTTGGGCAAAGCTCATCCAAACAGCTGTGGAGAGGTAGCGGTGGGGGATGCTACAGGCTTTGACAAATACCCTCCAGTAGCAGGCCACAATGTAGGGTGACCAGAGAACCAAAAAGAGCAAAGTGATGACGTAGAACATCCTCCCTAGCCTCTTCTCAGCCTTGAATTCTTCCATGCCCAGCAAGCGCCGGTTGGCAGCGTGAGCATTCTGCCGGATGCCCAACAAGGTAGGAGGCATGGGGCCACGGCCAAAGCCAGCAATCCAGTTGGCTGCAGCTTGCCCAGTGGCTCCCGGCCCATGGAACGTCCAGTTTTGGCTGATAGCTGGGACCATCTGGACAGGCTTCATCTTGCGATGGCGGTACTCAAAGAGAAGGAGCTTGATGTAAACCACGTGGGTTGCAAAGATCAGCACAGCTAGCATGAGCATGAAGCCCAGGGTGTCATTGGCTTTGAAGTAGCGGTGCTCAAAGATGCACTGGTCCTCCTCACGGATGAACTTGTAGGTCCCAACATCGAAGACGGGTGGGAAGGCCATGGCCACGGACAAAGTCCACACCATGCAGATGACAGCCACGCATGTCCAGAAGGTCATGCGTTTAGCATAGAAGCGGTGATGGGCCACAGCCATGTAGCGTGTGACACTGATGCAGAAGAGGAGGAAGGCAGCATGGAAACAGAAGAGGACAGCCATGAAAGCCACAATCTTGCAGCTCAACACACTGTAAGTCCAAGCAGAGCCGTGGCGGATTGAGACGAGGACAAAGGGGAAGCAGACAGCTGAG
This sequence comes from Podarcis muralis, assembly GCF_964188315.1. NCBI lineage: Eukaryota > Metazoa > Chordata > Lepidosauria > Squamata > Lacertidae > Podarcis > Podarcis muralis. The sequence goes on along the minus strand of NC_135671.1, from coordinate 39,728,426 downwards.
CGGATCACATCAGCCAGGCACAGGTCCAGCAGGAAGTAGTAGGGTGCTTTGTGGAGGCCACGCTCTTTCAAGACCAGCAGCGAGAGGGACAGGTTCCCTGCCAGACTCACACAGATGATGAGGCCCAAGAGCAGCAGCTTGGCATAGGTGGAGGCTGCGTGGGGCGCTGAGCCATGGGCTTCTTCAGTCTCGTTGGCACTGGCCATCTTTAGGTGGGGAAAGGAAAGGGGGGAACTGGCTCAGCGGCGACGTGCCCGGTGATGGCCCATGACCCCAGTGCTAAAGGGGGGCATTGTCTGTGGGGAAAAGGGTGGAGGAAAGGGAGTAAGGAAGCATTAGTTCATGGTAGTAACACAAACTTTTTTCCCTTTCCCTTTTTTTCTTTTTAAATACTATGTTCTATATGAGGTCCCAAACCTGTCCCAAATTCTCTGAAATAACTACAGGTGTTTTGAAATTCAAAGGAGAGATCCCCTTCCGCCTCCGGGAAGGAAAGGACAAACATCTATGACTGACACGAGGATTTTTGTCGGGCTAAGTGGAGGGATGTCTACACAAACTAGAGAGCCAGGTGAACTCTAGAACACCCTGTGATGGATTTGAGGGCTCATGTTGAATTGTTACAGTAAGCAGCTTACTGGTCTGCCTGCTTGGTTATATATATTATATTCTTGTCCTCCCCTCCTTTTGAAGAGCTTATCATACATGAGCTTCCTCTTTATTGTTACAACACTCCTATGAGGTAGATGAAACTGGGAGAAAGTGACTGGTTGAGCTGGATTTTCACAATATTCATTTCCTAACTAGCTAGTTCCTGACAATGTGGCCAAATCAAAATGCCCTCGCTCAATCTGGAGAAACACAATCTTAGACAAGAAATAATTAATCCTTTTCCTTTCCCTACTTCACTGAGCCAGCTTTGGACATGTCAGGGATAGCATCCAATTTGATGGTCTTGGGACAAGTCCCTGTCTTCTCAGCCTCCATCTATAAGTTGAGAAGAATTGTGTCTTAACTCACAAGGCTCTTTTGTGAATAATTAAGATAAGAACTAGGGCAACTGTTTGCATAGTAATACTCTTATATCAGCTGAAGTTGGTTCGACTGTAGTTAGTGCCCTCTAGGGAAGTGATGGGGAACCTGTGCCCCTCCATCTGTAGCTAGTCCCAACTCCCATCCTCCTTGGCCACTGGAGCTGATGGGAGTTGGAGAGTCTCAAGGCCCATCCACCAGTCTAGAGTGAAATGGCCAACTATTCCAAAGAGCCAAATAGTCCTCAAATCACATAGCTGAGGCTCCCTCAAAAGATGGTAACCTCTCCCTCCTTGTAGGTTTTTAAGAGGCTGGATGGTCATCTGTCATGGATACTTTAGTTGAGATTCCTGCATTGCAGGGGGTTGGACTAGATGACCCCTGGGACCCTTCCAACTCCACAATTCTACAATTCATAAAACACACCCAGTGTCAATCAGTCAGTCAAATATTTTTTAATATTGACCCAAAGTCATGCTCACTTCAATATTCTCTATGGGCTGGTGGTGATGCAAAATGAAAAGCCTGGGACGGGGGGGGGGGGGGAGAGAGAAATTGCCACCAGTTCTAGCAGGTCCACACACATAGGCCATATCAAGAGGAGACCTGTGTAACTGGGATCCCTAACAGAATTCCCAGGGTTCTTTGGAAGAAGCCATGACAGTTAAACTGATATGAAAAAATACACAGATTTGGAAAACATTGCTTAATTTTGACACAGGCCAAGGGAGAGATTGTTTCTACAAAGCTGCTTGGTACGTTTTGAGTCACATACACAACAGTCAGAGAGTCACAGAAGGAAAGTGCTCTAAGAATGACCTCATGTTTATTGCACTTGCCTGGGAGAGAGTAATCTCTCTAAATTTAGCACTGCAAGTTAAATTTATATATATATAAATAGTTGATGAGTTTACAATTTGTGGATGAAGACAATTTCAGCTCAAAATGACAAAGCAATTTTGTTAGTCAATAGTAACTACACTCTCAGTGCACCTAAGAATTTTGCTACCTTGTTATCCTACCCAATAAGGTCTTTCACCAGAAGAAGCTCATTTTACAAAGCTAGCAATCCTATGTATACTTAGTGAAATCAGTAAGCAGATTGTGTAGATGTTGAATTTTACACACACACACACACACACATCACAGAACTGTAGAGTTGGAAGAGACCATCTAGAAGAGGATCATCTAGTCCAAACCCCTGAAGTGCAGAAATCTTTCACCCAGCCATGGGCTCGAACCCTTGTTCTTGAGATTAAGAGTCTCATGCTCTAGCCACACACACACTTTCTCCTTAGCTACCCTTCCCCTCCACAGCAGGCATCAAGTAAAAACAGGTGGCTGTGTATTAAGTAGTAACTTACCAGAGTGTGCCTTTAACAGCTTGGTAAACCAGTCATGCACTATTTTCCTGCCAAGGGGCCAATATAAATTTAGCATTCCGCTCCTTCCCCAGATGTCTGATCAGATGTGCTTAAAGCACTTGAACCCAGTCCTCTGGGGTTGCCCAGATGAGTAGAGATGTGTAAAGATGCTCTGAGGACTTCCCCTCCACCAACCCAGCTTTTCAGTGGGAAAATTTGGGGGGGGGACACGGGGGGGGGGGACTCTTTTAGTTACAGGATGTTTCTGCAACTAGCACAGTTATTTAAACTTAGTGATACAATGAGACTTAGAGATTGTAGAAGAAGAATCTCAGATTTGTGAAAGGGTTAAACCCCTTTACAGTACTGACTATTAGAAAATGGAAGTACAAAGTAAAGATGTAGCTTTCTTATTTCTTAATTTACTTATCCTTAACTTTATTTGTATAAATAAAGAAATTATACATGATTTTTTAATGTGAAATATCCGTATGTTCAGCATTCTCTTGATATTGTGCTAAATATATTGTGATATTTATATTATTATTTTTGAAAAATATGATAAACACTATTACCTGCCACTTGCTACAGCTCAGCTGCTACCTCAGCAACTGAACAGGTGGAAATCCAACTCTCTCACACACTCATGCAAAAATACCAGGATACAGTCAACAATCATACTAAGGTACAAATAAGCTATCTCTACACAGCAGACATAGACTGGTTTGACTGTTGTTTCCTCTCCTTAGTGAACCATGGAAAGTGTGGTTCTGTGGGAGAATGTTCAAGCACTTTTACTAAACTGCAACAAAGCTCTGATACTTAAAACTATTCCGAGGTGCAAAGCCCAGGAGAGCACCTGTGTCTTGAAGGATCCCAGGGAAAGGAGAATGTGATTTCCCTTATCCCTGTCATGCCGTGACAGGCGATACAAATAAGGGTACAGAAGCCCTGTCAGTGAAATGACCTAGCAAAACTTTAGATACATGTGTATAACTCACCTGTCACCTTGCCCCAAATCTCCTCCCTATACGACATCCCTCCACATGTGCTTGGGCGGATGAGGGGTCTGGGCCTGCTCCAATTGCCATGGCCATCTCAGCGGCCTTTGATATAATCGACCATAACATCCTTCTGGACCGTCTAGAGGGGTTGGGAGCTGGGGGCACTGTTATACAGTGGTTCCGCTCCTTCCTCCTGGGCCGTGTTCAGAAAGTGGTGGTGGGGGATGAGTGTTCAGACCCTTGGGCCCTCACTTGTGGGGCACCTCAGGGTTCCGTCCTCTCCCCCATGCTTTTTAACATCTATATGAAGCCGCTGGGAGAGATCATCAGGGGGTTTGGACTGGGTGTCCATCAATATGCAGATGATACCCAGCTCTACCTCTCTTTCAAATCAGAGCCAGTGAAGGCGGTGAAGGTCCTGTGTGAGTGCCTGGAGGCGGTTGGAGGATGGATGGCGGCTAATGGGTTGAAGTTGAATCCTGACAAGACAGAAGTACTGTTTTTGGGGGACAGGGGGCGGGCTGGTGTGGAGGACTCCCTGGTCCTGAATGGGGTAACTGTGCCCCTGAAGGACCAGGTGCGTAGCCTGGGAGTCATTTTGGACTCACAGCTGTCCATGGAGGCGCAGGTCAATTCTGTATCCAGGGCAGCTGTCTACCAACTCCACCTGGTACGCAGGCTGAGACCCTACCTGCCCGCGGACTGTCTCGCCAGAGTGGTGCATGCTCTAGTTATCTCCCGCTTGGACTACTGCAATGCGCTCTACGTGGGGCTACTTTTGAAGGTGACTCGGAAACTACAGCTAATCCAGAATGCGGCAGCTAGACTGGTGACTGGGGGCGGCCGCCGAGACCACATAACACCGGTCTTGAAAGACCTACATTGGCTCCCAGTACGTTTCCGAGCACAATTCAAAGTGTTGGTGTTGACCTTTAAAGCCCTAAATGGCCTCGGCCCAGTATACCTGAAGGAGCGTCTCCACCCCCATCGCTCTGCCCGGACGCTGAGGTCCAGCGCCGAGGGCCTTCTGGCGGTTCCCTCATTGCGAGAAGCAAAGCTACAGGGAACCAGGCAGAGGGCCTTCTCGGTAGTGGCGCCTGCCCTGTGGAATGCCCTCCCATCAGATGTCAAAACGATAAACAACTACCTGACATTCAGAAGACATCTTAAGGCAGCCCTGTTCAGGGAAGTTTTTAATGTATGATATTTTAGTGGGGTTTTTGGTTTCTATGGAAGCCGCCCAGAGTGGCTGGGGAAACCCAGCCAGATGGGCGGGGTACAAATAATAAATTATTATTATTATTATTATAAATTGGATTTAGTGGTGATGCGCCCCTGCACAGAGAGGTTTGTCAGACCCCATCTCTGCTTATTTTTAGACACCTACTTTAGACAACTACATTCTTAAATGGGCTTGAATAGCATGCTTGCACTTTTCTGAAATTATGACACTTTCATGTTTCATTCATATTCCTATGCTTTCATAGAAATTGAAGGCGACCTTTAGTTTTGTTTTCCTTTATTTTGATCCTACAAATTGTCTAGAGAAAATTCCATTTTTAGAATTTCTCCTGCTTTAAGGGTGTGTACACACAGCAGTATCTCCAAATCTGGGCGAGTTTTGTACAGCTATTAACCAAATTAAAAACAACAAAGCCAGCGGACCAGACGGGATACCTGCCGAAGTCTTCAAAGCGGGCGGAATTTAACTTACACAACAACTTCCCAAGCTCATCGAAAAAATCTGGGAGAGAGAGGAGATCCCAGCAGATTTTAGGGATGCCAGAATTATCAATCTCTTAAAAAAAAGGTGACAGAACAGATTGTGGAAACTTTCAAGGTATCTCTTTATTAGCTGCGGCCAGCAAAATTCTTGCAAGGATCTTAGCAAACCATCTCCTAACAATATCCAAGACTACCCTTCCTGAATCGCAAAATGCTTTTTGACCTTCTAGAGTGATAGTGGACATGATTTTCACTGCTCAACTTCAATAAAAATGCAGAGAGCAAAACCAACCCCCTGTATATGGTGTTTATTGACCTGACTAAGGCCTTTGACACAGTAAATTGTTATGCCCTGTGGACTTTGCTTCTGAAAATTGGCTGCCCAGATAAATTTGTGAATATCATTCGGCTCCTCCATGATAATATTACAGCAACAATCACAGATAACAATGGCTCTCAAAGTGAAACATTCACAGTGGGATCAGGTGTTAAACAAGGTTGTGTTATCACCCCAACTCTATTATTTTCACTCCATGATCCTACATTTTGTTGAAGGGAAACTCCCCACCAGAGTAGAAATCATATACAGTTGTACCTTGGATTTCAAACAGAATGCGTTCCGAAAGTCCGTTCAACTTCCAAAACATTTGGAAATCAAGGCACAGCTTCCAATTGGCTGCAGGAGTGTCCTGCAGCCAACTGGAAGCCGCGCCGGACATTCAGCTTCCAAGGCAAAGTTTGCAAACCAGAACACCTACTTCTGGGTTTGCGGCTTTCGAGTTCCAAGTTGTTTGTGAACTAAACTGTTCGAAAACCAAGGTACAATTGTATCAAACAGAGGGAAAGCTCTTTAATCCGAGTAGGCTTAAAGCAAAGAGTAAGGTTACCATGTAGCTTCGAAGCTACAAACATGAGTCTGACCAAACTGCGGGAGGCAGTGGAAGACAGGAGTGCCTGGCATGCTCTGGTCCAGGGGGTCACAAAGAGTCGGACAAGACTAAATGACTAAACAACAACAACAAAGGTTACCATAACTTCCATCATAGTGCTTCAGTATGCTGATGACAATGTAGTGTGTGCATTCTGAAGATGACCTCCAAATATCTTTGCAGAAGCTTACGAAAAGCTCAACATCAAAAAAACCACAGTGCTGCACCAACAGGCAGAAAACAACCCCTCTGCAGTGCCACAAATCCAACTCAATGGTGTAACACTGGAAAGTGTTGATCACGTCTCCTACCTGGGCAGTTATCTTTCCACAAGGGCCTCGCCTGAGCTCTGTGAGTACAGCTTTCTCCTGATTGAATTGCAGGTGTTTAAGGACCGGGACATTCACAGGGAAACAAAAATGCTTGTTTACAAAGCTATTGTACTACCAACCTTACTGTATGCTTGTGAAACATGGACCACTGATAAACTTCTCAAAAGATTCCACCAATGGTACCTCAATTTTATTTTACAAATCACTTGGGAAGACAAGCGAACTAATGACAGTATACTGGAAGAAGCAAAGATCACCAGTGTCTAAGCAATTATTGTTCAACATCAACTTCATTGGACTGGTCATGTTGTGCGGATGCCTGATTATCATCTTCCAAAGCAACTACTCTATTCTGAATTTAAAAATGGAAAGCATAATGTTGGTGGTCAGCAAAAGGGGTTTAATGACTCTCTCAAGGCAAATCTAAAAAAATATAGCGTAAAGACCGACAACTGGGAAACACTGGCCTGTAAGTGCTCCATTTGGAGAACAGCCTTTACTTTGAAGACATTCAAACTCAGGATGAAAAGAGAAACATGCTAAGAGGAAGGCACGTTTGGCAAATCCTCACCATGATCAACTCCCACCCGGAAACCTATGTCCCCACTGTGGAAGGATGTGTGGATCCAGAATTGGTCTCCACAGCCACTTACGGACTCACTGTTAAGACCATGTTCATGGAAGACCATCTTACTCAGCTACGAGTGATTGCCAAAGAAGAAGACGACACACAGCAGTTTAAAGTGGATTTGATGCATCCCTGATCTGCATAGCAGTCAACACTCAACCCCAACCCCATTTAATTCTGATTTCCCCTATCTGCAGATAATGTGCTAAGGAGAGGAATTCCAACATAAAATTGCATGTTGCCTAAGACTGGATACACTGAAGCACATGATGGGCTGGGTTTATAGGTTTGGTGATGTTTTGCTGGTTCTATCTATCATCACAGCCCTCATCACCTGAGCACAAAATAGTCATTTTGTTTTCATCAGCCTAAATGAAAGGATGTGGTGTGCCTAGCTCAACCCATTGTTGACAAAGGCAAACTCACCATAATTTGTTTTTATTTAAAAAACAACTGTTTTGTTGCAGAACTGCCTTTGCACAAAACAGCTGTATTAAAAATAAAATGGCCTTTGCAGGTACAAGAGGAAGAAAAGGAAAGAGGAAAGAAATAGAAAAACACTGTATTTAAACCCTTCTCCCCCAAATCAGTCTTCCCATCCTGACTTGACCATGTGTGGAATGTACTTTTATCATCATCATCACCATCACTTTTAATTTGTATACCATCTTTCGATTTTTCTATACCCAAGGCGGTTTACAAGCTGAAGAAACAAAGAATGTACACCTTATAACAATCTAATCCAATACAAAAATGTGATAATAAAACATAACTTTAAAATAAGCAACTTATATAAAATAAAGTAATATTCAACAATCCATTGAAATAGTATAGAATAATATTAAATATCAGCATATAAAAATTAAACAGAAATCCCCTCTTAACAATTATAATAAATAATTTCTAAACTATAATCAGTAAAACAATGGAAAGTCACAGTACATAAAATAATACAATACAAATTGAGAAGCAGAGACTGGAGGGTGGGGCAAGGCAGGCTTTTCTCTGAGCTGCCCCACAACTTTTTGTGTTTGGAGATCAGAGGCACCTGTGCCTCCCACCTGCCTGGCCTACAGAGGCATTCCTCAGGAGGCGGTTGACTCTGGTAAAAAAATTGGGGGGGGGGGGGGGGAAGGATTTCAAAAGCAGTTGTTTAAAATAGGCTATTTTGCCCACTGTGGAAAATGCTTAAAACTTTGGTGGACATTTGTTATTGTGCTAATCCATGGACAAAACTTTTTTTTTTTTTTAAATGACTGGCAGAATCCGTGACCAGGGAGAAGAGTTGGTGGAAGAAGATTGGAAGAAATTTAAAGACTATTTACAGAAACACTGCAAAATTAATGAATGTTAGAATGATGTTGGATTGAAGTTAAGTGGTTTTTAGTAGTAATGTTATAAAGGAATATATAAAATGGTTTGTTAACAGGTGATAATATAAAGCTATAATATATAAAGATAAAAGATTAAGATAAAATCAAAGAGGGAAAGGATTTGCTGAACTAATTAATTGAACTGGAATACAAAAAAGGGAGGTGCGAGGAGGTCAGGGAAACAAGCAAATGAAAGAAGATTTGGAAAAAATGATTTGTTTTTAACTGTTTTTACTTTGTATTTTCTTTTTTTTGTTTTGTTTTTTTTCTTATTTTTGTAAAATGTTGAAACCTTAATAAATATCTTTAAAAAAAACAAACTATTTTTTTTTTAAAAAAGGAAATACTTGGGCATGTGCCTATGATGGACCTCAGGTTGCTGGAACTTCTGGAGGTCAGGGAAGTAGTAATTGGGGAGAGGGGTCAACAATGCATAGAATGAATGCATCCCCCCTAGGGCAGGCGGGAAATATCAAGACCGATTTAAACTGGAAGTGGTCATGTGTGGATGAAAGTGCCCAAAAGCACACATGGAAAAATCATTTCTGTGCAACCCATGTACACTACTAACACCCAAGTGTGTACACAACCTACAAAACCCCAGTGCCATACAATGGCATGCACCCCGTTATATCCTTGAATTACTAACACAACAGTCCCATCCATACGTGGATGTAAACCCAGTTTTACTCAGTAAAGCTATAAAGGATCAAGCTGCAGCACAGATTAGAATAGAGCCAGGAGACCTCTTCCTCACCTGGGGCAAAGATGGAGGACTTCCTGTTTAGAAAAGAGAAGACTGTCAGGCAGACTGGCAGACTGGCATACCCATCTGCTCATAGCTAGTACTTTGACTGACAAAACTGACTTAGGATCCTAACTCGGCATCCATAAATGGAAGAGTTCTGCCTAGGGACTGGCGAGATTCAGTGGAGGAACCTGACAGCAGAAGGAGAGTGTGCTTCACCTCATACTGCTTCACAAGATCCCTCAATCCCACCCAGAGTAGATTTTTGAAGGGCACAAGAGGGGAATCACTATCCCTGGTGGGAACAGAACTGCATCTTGTAAAAACCTAGTTAGGCCCCAAGCCCCTGTGTTTTCCAAATGCCATAAATGTGGCTTTGGGGCAATAATACAAACAAACTACCAGCCCAGTAAAGAGAAAAAGAGAAAAAAGTTTCTACTCACAGAAGTGGGAAATCTATGATAGGGCTGTGCCACTTCAGACTATAAGTGGGGACTGGCATGACGGAATGTTCTTCCATACAACATGGATGCTTTAGTTGAGATTCCTGGATTGCAGGGTTGGACTAGAAGACTCTCAGGGTCCCTTCCAACTAGGGCTGAGAAATGCCTGGTTTTTATCACCAGTTAAGCATTGCGATACCTAGCGGGAAGGTAAACAGTGTTTCCGTGTGCGGCTCTGGCTCGCCAGAGCAGCGATGTCACGCTGGCCACATGACCCGGAAGTGTCTCCGGACAGCGCTGGCCCCCGGCCTCTTGAGTGAGATGGGCGCACAACCCTAGAGTCTGCCAAGACTGGCCCGTACGGGCAGGGGTACCTTTACCTTTACCTTAAGCATTGCGATAAACTGATACAGTCAAACCTCGGTTCCTGAATGGCTCCGTTTTCAAACGTTTTGGCTCCCAAATGTCGAAAACCTGGAAGTAAATGCTCCAGGTTTTCAACGTTTTTCGGAAGCTGAACATCTGATGCAGCTTCTGTTTGAGTGCAGGAAGCTCTTGAAACCAGGCGGAAGCTGTGCCTTGGTTGTCAAACGTTTCAGAAGCTGAACAGGCTTCCGGAATGGATTACATCCAGCAACCGAGGTTTGACTGTATATCATAACTATATACAGTGGTACCTCGGGTTACATACGCTTCAGGTTACACATGCTTCAGGTTACAGACTCCACTAACCCAGAAATAGTACCTCGGGTTAAGAACTTTGCTTCAGGATGAGAACAGAAATCGCGTGGCAGCAGCAGGAGGCCCCATTAAGCTAAAGTGGTGCTTCAGGTTAAGAACAGGCCTCCGGAACGAATTAAGTACTTAAACCGAGGTACCACTGTAGAGGCAAATGGGGGTAATGTCTTGGCAACTGCTACTACTTAGCAGTCTAAAACCGATACATTTTTACTTACCTTTAATATATTGTTGCAACTGTTATTTTCCAGTACAGAGGAACAGGGGCGGCAGGAATTACGAGAGAAGCGACAACAGGCTTCACGGTTTTAACCACATCACATTTTTTTACATAGCACACATACACATCATGATTTGGAATATATCACCATGTCGAATATTATGAAACCATTACCATGATGTAGACTTTGAACTGATTTTGTACAATGTCTTGATACGTCGCCCAGCCCTACTTCCAACTCTACAATTCTAGGATTCTATTAAAAGAGGGAAAATGTTGACATAGGAAATGGCTCTTGCCTCTTCCCTGACATGCTGGGGAATTGTTTTTCTGTGGAAGAACATGACATCACATGTTCCCCACCTATAGTCAGAAGTTGCATAATCCAGATACAGGCTTACCATCACCATGAGAACTAGATCAGAACCTGTCCCTTAGCTAGAGACAGGTGTGGTGGAGTGAAATTGCCCTCCTACCACCAGCCTTGCTCCACCTGGGCTCGGTGGGTGCACAGCATTGGCTCCCTTGGTGCCCCTGTTGCACCCCAAGCTCAGCGATGGGGGCGCAGGAAGGGCAGCTCCAATCCCCTATCAGGTACAGGACCCATTTAAGTGAAATCATGTATATTGGAAACATCACTGAAAAAGCCTGCAAATACTCCATTCCGCCCCTGCCCCACCTTGCCCCTTTTTTGTAATGTTTTGGGGTCACGTCCGGGTTCGGTGTAATGCACGTGAGCATGGTTACACACATATGAGATGCGCCTAAAACAGTCGCTGCCTGTACTGCCTTTAACCCAGGGGTCTGCAACCTTTAAGACAAAAAGAGCCACTTGGACCCATTTCCGAAGGGGGAAAAAACTGGGAGCCGCAAAACTCGTCATTATAAAAATAACTTTTTTGTCACTTTTTTATTATTTCTTTGTTTGACCCCTCAGAATTACTCCTCCTCATAGAAATAAACGTTAAATTAACAAGTTACCTTTTTGTGTGTGTGTGTTCTTCACTCCCTTTCAAAACAGTGACCAGCGTACATGCCCCTTACAATGTAGCGGGCGGGCGGGAAGGTGACGTTGGGACGGTGCGTGACTAACGCACGCACCGCCCCCATGCGACGTCACAGCCAGTACAGCGCCCGACACAGTGGGGAGTGTCGGGGCGCACGATGCGCCTCCTTCCCTCGCTAGTAGCCGCCCCGGAGCCGCGGCAAAGGTGTAAAATAGCCACATGCGGCTCCGGAGCCGCGGGTTGCAGACCCCTGCTTTAACCGGTCCCCTTCATATATGCCCTAGGGGCCAAACCACATGTGACACCTTTTAAAAAAAGCAAATAGTATCAACTGGAAGGAATGGTTAATGGGATCAGACCAGGTGTAGATGGGAAAATATAATGCTCCCCACAAACATGTGTTCCTGAGAAAAGTCCCTCTTCCAAAGCTGGTCTTTGCTTTGTTGGGAATCCCTTGCCACCACCCTAAGTACATCTTAACTTTAAAAGATGAATTCTGTTTGAAACCAGCAAAGGAAGGAAGGGTTTAAATTTCCCCCTTCTCTGGCCCATTAATTATCAGCCACTCCCAGTTGGTTCTATCTGCATATTTTTAAATTTAAAAATCCAGGGACATTAGATGCAAAGGACATATTTCATGTCAAATGTAGTTTGTATACCAGGATTGGTTCCTGCACAAAATGCCAGAGCATAGACTTCCCTTCCAAAACTGCCTGCCCAGATAGTAAATGTTGATATGCATTTTGAGTCACAGCTATTATATAAGTAAAATATGAGATATTAAACATTAGCAAACTGTTAATAGACGATTTACTAATATGTAACCCTCCAGCTCAGGAAAAAACATAGAGCAGCTTTCAGGGATATGTAAAAGTGGCAAGGGGGAGAGGTTCAGGCAGTGATTTTTCCTTGGTGAGAATAGGGGTGTTACAAGCACGTCCTTATTTCCACTTGAAGTCTGCTCTGCCCAAGGAGGTGAGTACCGTATTTTTCGCCCTATAGGACGCACCGTCCCATAGGGCGCACCTAGTTTTTTGGGGGGGAAATAAAGGGGGGGAAATTTATTTCCCCCCCAGGCGCGGGGCTGGGGCAGGGAAGCCCGAGCTTCCCCCAACCCCTGACCCCAGAACAGGCAACTCTCCGCAAGTCGTGGGAGCCCAGCGCCGGGCTCCCGCGCCTTCTGGAGAGCTGCGCAAAGTCTGGGTGTGCTGAGCTCAGCGCGCCCAGGCTTCAGCATGCAGGCAACTCTCCGCAAGCCGCGGGAGCCCAGCGCCAGGCTCCCACAGCTTGCAGAGAGCTGCGCGAAGCCTGGAGAGCAAGAGGGGTCGGTGCGCACCGACGCCTCTCGCTCTCCAGTCTTCAGCGAAAGCCTGCATTCGCCCCATAGGACGCACACACATTTCCCCTTCATTTTTGGAGGGGAAAAAGTGCGTCCTATAGGGCAAAAAACATGGTAAATACCAGCAGCTTGATCTGGAAGGCTGAGTTCTGCCATGAAAAGAAGTAGTAATACTAAAAGAAACAGGGATGCTCTGGGGACACCTGGTGCTGCAGCATTGCTGAAGATGGGCAGCCATGGTCCTTTATCAGAAATCTGGTGGGAGACTAGAGGAAGTACAATATACATGGAGGATAGGCATGGAGTAAGTCTTGTTTTAAAAACACAAGCAAAAATTAGAAACAAGCATTTTCTAAGGTTAACAATAAAATATGGTGAGGCACCCACACAGGACTTGGGGCAAATCTAGTGCGCTTCTGCCTTATCTTCAGTGAAGAGAGAAAAGCAGGTCACACACACACACACACACACACACACACACACAGCTGATATATCCAAGCCAGTGAAAGGAGGAGGAGGAGCAGCAGCACTTTGGCTATTTCCTCCATTGTCCGTCTAATGCCTGTTTTTTTATCAGGGTCATTTCAATTGGCCTTGAAATGGTAAGACGGAGCAGAGAGAGCCTGTGAGAGAAGGGGGGCTTCCTGCTTCCTCTTACTACCCTTCCTCTTCTGAGCTCACCTGCCAGTGCCTCTCTCCACCTGGCCCAGGGCGGGGCCTGGTGGCCTCATCAGGACTGCGGCTGCTGCCCAGCAAGGACTGGGGTATTTTGGGAGAAGTTTTGTTGGAAGTTTCTGCCGTTGTTACTTATATTAACTGATACTACTGATATTAACTTTTTGTATCTTTGTTTTTATGTGGAAATTCTTCAGTTTGGTTATGTAGTTTTTAATGTGTTTTATTTATTTTTATGACTAGGTAAAGGTAAAGGGACCCCTGACCATTAGGTCCAGTCGTGGCCGACTCTGGGGTTGCGGCGCTCATCTCGCTTTATTGGCCAAGGGAGCCAGCGTACGGCTTCCAGGTCATGTGGCCAGCATGACTTTTATGACTACTTTGCTTTTTTATGACTGCTTTATTTGTAATTATGTTAATCTTTTCATATTGTAAGCCACCTTGAGCATTGCTTTAACTGTGGAAAGGTGGCATAGAAATAAAATGATGATGATGATGAGAAGCTGAGGGTCTGGTGCAGAATCATAGAATTGTGGGGCTGGAAGGGACCACCAGGATCATCCAGTCCAACCCCTTGCGATGCAGGAATCATTTGCCCATCATGGGGCTTGAACCCACAGCCCTAAATCTCATGCTCTACCAACTGAGCTGTCCCAGAGAATCCACCAGCATCATGCCCAACAGCCACTTGTCCTGGCAGTCAGTCTGCCTCCGGTGGTGGTGGGGGGCTGGGAAGAGTAGTGAGAAAGTGCTAGAGGGCGGAGAAGCTGTCAGGAAAGGGGGTTGGAGTAGTCTGGGCTGCATTTGCCTGCTTCTGTCAAGTTGTTGTGAGTGTCCTTATCACTTAGGAACATTGGCTTCCCCCTGACACACAGAAATGCCACATCTGCATACCCTGGAGCATTCAGCCCCATGGTCAGATACGCCTTTGGGGGAATAGCCATAGCTCAGTTGTAGAGCACATGCATTGTGCTTGGCATCTCCTGCCTGGCCTGAGAGGGGCTCTTGCCTGAAACCCCAGAGAGCTGCTGCCAGTCAGTGTAGACAATAATGGACTAGATGAGTCACGGATTTAACTTGGTATCAGGCGGCTGCCCTGTTCCTACTCTGATGAAGTCTTCTTAAATTGTAAGACGCTTGTAAAGTGTCTGCCTTTCCAGTGAGAAGAACACACACACCATAACATTTAATTGGTCCCCTGAGTGTTTGTGGGGCACATTTTGAACTCCCACCAGAAAAAGTGAATTGGATCCATTCTTGTTGTTGGCATCAGTCTGTATTGAGACACAATGGAGTGTGCCTCTAGGGGTGAAGTCAAGGCACTGTGTTGGCAGCACCAAAGTGACCTGTCCAGGGTGCAAGCCTGGGCAGTGTGTAGGGAGGTCCTGGGCGGCCAAGGCAAAACCTCCTTCTCAGCCTTGCTGATGTGGTCAAAAGGAAAGGAAAGGAAAGCGTTTGGCACCAGCCTGGCTGCAGAAGTTGTTGGAAGGAGGCAGAGGTGCCGAGTTGTGCCTAGCATTGGGGAGGGGGCTCATCTCGCGTGTCACACACACAATGACAACCTCACACATGTGACTTGGGGGGAGGCGTGGCACACTGCTTGGCTCTTGGCTCCTTGGAGTCACTGCAGCTGGCCCTGCAAAGGAAGTGAGCTCAGCGAACAAGGCGGAGGCAGGATGGGACTCATAGTCCCCACTCACCCTGCTCCTGAGGCTGGATCAGGAGGTGCAGCAGAGGTGGGGACCCACTGGGAGACCCGTTGCTGGAAAGGGGAGTCGTCCTTTTGCCGCCACTCCAGGAAGCTTTGTGGGCCTCCCAATGCCCTGGTGAAAAGCCCCTGGGATGCTCCAGACCACCCTGGCCACTCCATCATGAGAATGGCACTGGGCAAGCAGCAGAGGCACTGATGTGGGTCTTCCCTACAGGGGAAAGCAGCAGCATTGGTTGGGGACGGGCATCGCTTAGGGAAGAAGGTGGTGCAGCCGGACCAGAGGCTGCCTGTTGTATCAGGAGGAGGCCAAGCATGGAGCACACCTCTGCACTCAGCCTCCTCTGACCCCTTAAGACTGGGTGGGCTCAGCCCCATCCCAACAGACATGGGGGGGGCTGAAGACACCTCAACCCTATAGAGTTGGCACCTATGGAAGGAGATGTACAAGGCACCATCCAAGCATCTTATCAACTCCAGATTTGTGTAGGGTTCACTCCTTAGCCTTTTCATCTCCCAAAGCTATCTCACAAGGCAGCATGGGTTTAGGACCAGAGTTTTTCTACTCCTAGATGGGCTCCTTTCCCGGGTGGACAAGCCCCATCTGTCTCCCCTTCCCTCTACAGAATGTACAGAATCACTCATTTGCATGATCCACCAGAGCTTGTCTTCTCATGCAGGGGGACGTTCCTGACTCACTGAGGGTTTGAGACCATTGGCTACCCTCACCTGGTTTAACCGGAACCAAAGCATTTCTGGGGTGTGGCTGCTGCCGCCACATGCTGACAGCTTCACGGAGCCATAGGTGAGAGCTGAGTGCAGGGAGGAGACCAATGGTGTATAAACTACCCCAGAAGGAGCATGATGTGGCCCCCACCAGAGGTACTACCCCTCCCCTAACACCCCAGGCTCCATTCACTTCTAAAGAAAAAAATAGATTGTGTTGGGAACGATAGTGAGGTGACTCAGCTGTTGCTATCCTGGGCAGTGGGGAAGCCTTTTCCCACCCGTTTAGAGTGATGCTACTCTGCCTCAACTACAGGCAATATTCAGGAAGTGGTACTGCTTTTGAAGGGGAGAGGGAGGTGGGGAAGCTCCAGCTCAGTCTGGGAGAAGTCTTTTCTTACTTCCCCAGGAGATTTGGCTGGTGCCTTCATTACATATCTTTAGGTACCAGGCAAAAATGTTCCTCTTTAACCAGGCCTTTGGCTGATTGTCATCCAACACCTTTTTAAAATGTGTGTGGGGGGTGTTATTGGGGTTATTTTTCTTTTTCTTTTGTATTTTGTGTTTTTATATTGTGTTTTTATGTTGTAACCACCCTGAGACCTGCAGGTATAGGGCGGTATACAAATGTAATAATAATAACAATAACAATAATAAGAAAATTCCCTCCCTCAGCAACAGCCCTCAGGTCAAGTTACCCCTGCTACTAAGCAAAATAGCTTGGCAAAGGCTTTCTAGATCTTAACAGTAGGTCTGGGGAACCCATCGCTCCAACCATCTGCAGAGCACCCAATCCAGCCAGTCTGCGTTAAGCCTGTCCATTTTTGTTCATGTTGAAAGGTTTTTCTTCCATGTAATGAAAGATACACGCGCACATACCAGCTCTCAATATAATACATTGCAATGAGTAATAATACTGTGTGTGCCCCCACCACAGGAATAAGCACAATGGGTGAAGCGAACCTGCGGCTCTCCAATACAACTGTGGTCCTCTACAAATCCCACCGCCCCATGCCATTTGCCATGCTTGCTGGTGCTGATGGGAGATGTAGTTAAGCAACATCTGAAGGGGTAAAAGTTCCCCACACCTGACGTACAATGTATTTATGCAATTTTACATACATAAATTTATGAAAATTGTCACTCTGTCAATTCAAAAATTTACGCACATGTTGCACCACAATGAAGTACAGTATGTTGACAAACTGGAATGTGTGCAGAGGACAGCAAGTAAGATAGCCAAAAGCCTGGAAACCAAGTTGCATGAGAAACGGTTGAGATTGCTGGGTACGTTTAGCCTGGACAAGAGGAGACTTAGATATGATAGCCATCTTCCAATAGCTCAAGGGCTGCCACATGCTGGTTTTCTCCTGCTCTGGAGGGTAGGATTTGAACCAATGGCTTCAAGTTACACGAAAGGAGATTCCAACTAAACATCAGGAAGGGAAAGAGCGGTTCTGCAGTGGAACTGACTCCCTTGGAAGGTGAGGTACCATCCTTCATTGGAGGTTTTCAAGCAGAGGTTAGAGGGCCGTCTGTTATGGATCATAGGATTGCAGATTTGGAAATGACCCCAAGGGTCATCTAGTTCAGCCCCCTGCAATGCAGGAATCTCAGCTAAAGCATCTGTGACAGACAGCCATCCCACCTCTGCTTAAAACCCTCCAAGGAAGGAGAGTCCACCACCTCCCGAGGGAGTCCAGTAGAGATTCCTGTCCTGCAGGGGGTTGGACTAGATGACCCTTGGGGTCCCTTCCAACTCTACAATTCCAGATTCTATGATTCAGCAGAACATATACAAATTCACACACATGCACTTTCTAAACAAATATACACACAGAAACACACAATGTGTATGTAATGTATACTTGGAAACAAAGCATGTGGCTTATCTTGTGTGCATCCACTGTGGGCTTACACACTCCTGCTTGTAATCGCTGTGAGCACACACAATTTCCACATATGCACGCACAAATACATACACGTGTCAATGATGCTTCTCTCTCCCTTCCCTCACCTGGCCTACAAACTCTAGCAGTGAATGTTCATATGAATAAATTGATTTTACATGCTTTGTATCCAACTTGTGGCCCAGAGGGGTCAAAAAGATATTCTCCACATGTGACAAAGGACTCTTTCTCTGCCTCCACTTGGGTCATTCCAACTAAATTCAAGCTGTTGGGTGGTGGGGACCAACTCCATTTCATATGAACACTTTGTTAAAAAGCAGACCACTGGCCCCTCTTGCCAAGTGCCGCCTGCTCTGACTGGCACTCTTTTTCAGAAGACCTGCTGCCTTAGATCCTTTTAACGGAAATGTCAAGGATCTCACAATCTCTGATATGAATTACATGGGGTTTATGTCAGAGGGGAGATAGATTGTTCTGGCTTGTGGTCAAGGCTTCATTAAACTGCTGCTCAGCAACTCACTTTACATGAGGGCTATGGAGGGCTATTAAGTGGGCCAGGGACCCTCTTCCTGTA
Organism: Podarcis muralis; assembly: GCF_964188315.1. NCBI lineage: Eukaryota > Metazoa > Chordata > Lepidosauria > Squamata > Lacertidae > Podarcis > Podarcis muralis. The sequence goes on along the minus strand of NC_135671.1, from coordinate 39,709,951 downwards.
GCCACAGCAACCACTGTCTTCACACCTCTCCTGCCCCTAGGCTGGCTCTGGGGAGCCGAGCAGTTGAAGGGCCTGGATTTTAGGCCAGTTGCTGATCCTTAGGCTATATGCCTCCCCTTTAGCGTGCTTAATTTATATGCCAGAGCTCCAGCAGTATATCTGAGGACTCCCTCTACACAGATGACGCCATCAGCCTGAGGCCTGTCAAAGAAGGTGGGGCCAGTGTCAAGCCAAGCAACGGCGGCTGCTCCAGGACTGACACCTGCTGCTTATAATGGGAATTGTGAAGGGAGTTCCTCTCCGCCACTGGTAAGCAGCACATCCTGACACACTCATAATACAATCAGTACAATAGTACAATACATGCACAGCAGATATGCTTGGGGACATACACATACACACTGTCATGAACACACACACATTTTGACAACACGCATGATAGCTCACTGAGTCATACACACAACCACAGGGAACCTGACAAGCCCCCAACTGCACGCCTGTAAAAACTTACAGATAAGAATAAGGGAAGGGTCTCACGGCCATCTGTTTCTTAGCACAATGCACTTATATCTTGCCAGACACACAAATTATTTCAGTGATGTTCATTATCTGATTGACCTGTGCATACCACTGTCCAATTTAATTGGCAGATATATCACTTTATTGAGAAAACACAAAGTCACATTTACAGTCATGGGATGGTGGCGGGGGGAGGGGGGGCAAGCAGGAAACAAAGAGTCTTGTGTCATCTAAAGACTAGCGTAGTTAGTCCATAGGGTTTATGAGTAAACAAAGAGAAAATAATGGGAAATTAATTAGGGATAAGTATACTTATAGACCTAAGCACACACTATCCACGGAATCACATCCATTCACAAAAATATCAAGATCCTGCTATGGTCATGCACATCTGTGTGATTTGAAACACACTTTGACACAGACTGTACTTAGTCAGGCCCAGACAATGCACAAACACACCCTCAAACTCAAATGCTGGCAGGCAAGCATGCACAAAGACTGAACTCCTAAACCTATTTAGTAGAGGGCAAGTCCCATTGCAGTCAGTGGTATTTCTGAATAAACAGTCTTAATAAAGACTGCACAATACCACAGATAATTATCGCCAAGCCTGCCTCTGTTATATTAGAACTCTCACACACACATTCATTCACACACACAGTGACAAACTAGCACTTCCAATGAAACACACTTGCTACACACAATCCAATGAATACTCATTCAGGTAATATATCACATTAAAACACATATGGATGTTCTGTCACCAATTTTCCACACACATATGTACTGACTCATTATTATTAAAATTAAGTCAACAGTGGGATTAGACACCTTTTAGTTTCAGAAATTTAAACTGATTCACTCTAGTAAATCACACCAATTGACTCCAGTGAGTTACTATAGCCTTACAATTGATTTACTAAGATTTTACACAAAAGTGTAAAACAAAAATCCTATCATTATTTCAGTTGCTAAACTTTTGATACATACCTGGCTCACTGCTTACTTTCAAAAGGAAGAGTGGCAGGGATAGTAAGCAACCTTGACATCAGTGAAATAACATTTCATTTATATCACCTTCAGCCAGGGTAACTTTATTGTCTCAAGTAATGTCCTCCTAATTTACTAGTAACAATATCTACCTTGCAAACACACCCATTAAAGTTACTAGATCATTTTATTTTATTTTTAGTCTAAGGCCTAAATAAGTAACTTGTATAAAGGTTTGCTGTCTGATTTTGCTGTCAAGGTGTCTGTTTATGCATTCACACAAGCACAATTACAGGGATTAGTAAATTGGCTCCAAAAGAAATTCAAACCATTCACAACATATTTTCACCTGACCAGCACTAGCACAAAGTTGAATGCAAACAAACCAGACCCATAACCTCAAATGCCATCACCTCTGGTTTTATATCTGGCTTCTACTTGGGTGAGAGGAAATATGCTTCTTTTTGTCTAATAGTCAATTCTACTTTACATTAAGTGACAGGGATTTAGAAACAAATGGTTCCAACTGAAATACTTCTGATTTACAATTAGTTTACTACTAATTTACACCAAGGTATCTGCTGTAGGGGGAGGAGAAAAGGAAGTGAGCCCCACATCAAAGTTTTTCTCCAGATTTGGGAATAATGTACTTTTTATTTACAGAACAGTCCACCGAAATGAACTAAGAGTTGTCCCTTAACTGCTTGTCAATCTGAGAGAAGGCCTGGTGAGTTGGAACAAAGAGACCCATAATCTCTGCCCATAATCTGCTCCATATTTTTGTATCTCATTGGATACAAACTCGATGCAAATTTCAGTGGTGAAAATGAGTATTAAAAAGCTGGTGCTGTGTTGGAGGCTGGGTTGTTACAAAAGTGGTCTCCCTTGACAGAAAGGGTCAACCCTCTCAGATATGAATGCTCCCTGAATAACAAATGGGGGGGGGGTGCTTGAGCATTACGTCTGCTAAAGATTTTTCTCCACCTCTTCGCCTATCTTCAAAGAGCTCCATATAAGGGGGGGGGGGAGCTACCATGGAATGGGGGGGGGGTTCAGGAGCAACAGGGCGGAGCAGACAAAAGGAACAAACAGGCAAGGAGAAGGTGGGGAGCCTGTAGCTCTTGCAAAATGGAAATAAGACTCCCACACCCAGCTTGGTCATGAGCACATGGGGTGTTAAAAGCACCCTCCCTCCACCTCCACACACACACACACAGAGGCAGAAATGAAACAGGTGGTGGCTCCATCTGAAAAGCAAGAGTCAAATGAAGAAGGGGCAGAGGTGGGGGGAGAGGGAGGGGGGGCTTGCCATGGTGACTAACAGGCAGCCAGATGAATGAGATGAGCAGGGTGTATGTGTTTGTATCTGGATAGATGGAGAGTTAAGCAGACAAAGCAATGCCAGGAAAGAGGGGCTGGACTGGGGGGGGGGGCACAGATCCCAGCCCTGCATCACCAGTGGGCAGCATGCGGGTGCTGGTGGCGGGGCCTGCTCACCTCGCTCCTCTGGTCTGAGAAATCAGCGGCAGAGACGACCCCTCAAGCAGCTGGCTGGGGGACGCGTCCCGACCCGCCTCCGGGCTCACGCCCTATCCGGAGAGGCAGGCTGGGATGCCGGAGCCGTTGCCTTGGAGACAGGGCCAGTCCTGCTTCCTCCTGCCAGGCAGGGATGGGGATGGGGAGGCTCTCATCGCGAAGGGATGGCCCCCTCCCGCTCGCTCGCTCTCTTCCGGCAGGCCCGGATCCTGGCCCCGCTATTGTCCTCTGGAGTCAGCCTGGGGAGGGATGCATCTGGAAGAGAGATCGGAGCCTCGGCCGCTTCTGGCCACGGGGACCGGAGGCTTAGCAGAAGGGCGGCAGCAGCAGCAGCCCTCGCTGGGGAGGCGGGCTGGGGGAGCCGGGGAGCAGCGCCCGCCGCCCGGCGGAAGGCGGCAGCCGGCTGGATGGATCCCGATTTGCCATGTCTGGACCAAGGTTACTTCATCTCCCCCCGCCGCCCCCCGGAGATCCCAGCCGCTCTCGCTTGCTCTCCAGTCAATCAGGCAGCAGCACAAGCCAGGCGGCGAGCCTTCCCTCCCCCAGACCCCCCCCCCCCCTTGGATCAGTCCATTCCCACCCGGAAAGGCAGCAGCAGGCAGCTGGAACGCCGCGCAGAAGAAGAAGAAGAAGAAGAAGAAGAAGAAGAAGAAGGAGAATTATCCGGACGGATCCATTCCGACCGCAGAAATCAGACCCTCTTGCCAGGCCTCCTCCTGGAGCGCGGCCTCAGGGCAAGCCAGTCCCGGCTCAGTCCCGGCGCTCCGCTCTGCCTCCGTCCAGGGCGCGGGGGTTTCTCCAGCCAGCGGCCCGGCTCCTCCAAGCGCCACTCAAGCCATGGCTGGGCCTGGGTCTCCCGGCTGGCTCCCCGGGGAGGCCGGGCGGCGGCGGCGGCGGCGGCGGAAGCGACGCGGGACGAGCCGGCCGGGAGGACAATGGGCAGCGGCGGGAAGCGCGCGCGCGCCCGGGCGCCGAGAGGCGGGCGGAGGAGGGGAGCGGGCTCGGGGATTTCCGGACGGCTTCGGCCCCGGCAGCGGAGGGAGGGGGGCTCTTCCCCCCTTACTACATCAGGACCAGCTGATGGGAGAGACCAAGCGCGCCAAGGGCGGGGGGGGGGGGAATGGGCTCGGGGTAAGGCAGCGAGCAGCCCCCGCCGCGACCGCCGACTTCTCTTCCCAGCCCCTCTTTCCAGGCTGGAGATCATCGGGGGGGGGGGGCGTGGGAGCGGAGCTGCGCGCGCACACACACACACACACGAGCCCCCTTCTCCACGGCCACCCGGGACCCGGGACACTTGGACTGCGCGCCTTCCTGAAAACTTCTGCAATTAAGATCTTAAAATGACACCGCGCCGAGCTCACACGAGCGTGGACACGGGGGCTGTTCCGCGGGGGGGGGGGGGGCAGGAAGGCCGGCGGGTAGCTAGAGAAGCCCTTGGGCAAAGATGGGACTGAGGCGAGCCCGGCCCCTCGCAAGCCTCATTCCCTTGGGGCAGAGTGAGGCGACTGGGTGTCGGGGAAGTGCATTTAACTGGTTAATAAAGAAGAGGGGATGCGGTGAAAGAGGACGGGTGCTTCACATGTGGTGGGATTGCCCTACAGCTGAAAAATGTTCAAACGTGGTTGTTGTTTTTTAATTTGGCGAAATTACCAACCAAACCCTCTGTTTAGATCTTATTCTCGCACTCTTCTCCATTGAAAGTGGTAATAATAATGGAATTCAATGCACACAGGTACCACGATCCAAACGCTCCTAGTCACTTATCCAAACACAAGAATTAGTACACTAGATAGAAATATCCAAACAGCCAGACTTGTGTGTAGTACAGTAAACAAACAAGCAGCCTTAACTAAGCCTTTATTTTTGTGTTTTGCTGGTCTGCAGCAGCTGTTTCACCAGAAACCATGGTGGGAGAGAGGGGGATCTACCTGACAAATAAGAAAGCATTCCTTCCTTCCTTTTTGCCTTTTGCAAGGTTTCAGCAGGATTTCCTAGATGGTTGGTTGGTTAGTTGGAGTGGGGTTTTGCCATTTTGGGGTCAAAATTCTGTGTTTGGGAATGCATTTGAAATTTCCCCATAGGAACCACTAGAAATCATTGCCCCGTTATGCAAATGCTCACCTAACAATTTCCTGAGAATTCAGAGTTTGGATAGCAGGACCTGAGCATATAGAGAATTATTAGTGATGTTACTGGCTACAGCTAGACATTGGAAGGAGGGGTTTTGTGTCCACAAAGGAGGGATAGTACAAAACATTTGGGACATAGTGTAATTTGAACCCTTGACCCAACATACACAAGTTATTGAGGGTAAAGCAAAATGGGATAATTTTGATGTTACATGGTTTCCATTAGTTAATTATATTACTAAATCTCTTAGTCCCCCTAGGCCACCAGCATCCCAAGCAGCAATGTGGTTACTTCCAGTAATGAGAATTAACAACAGTAGATCTCTTTCCATTTACTGACAATTTGTTTTATACAGCCAACATGTTCTTTTCATATTTGTTATGGTTTTATATGTACATTTGTACATGTACCTCTCTAAAATAAATAAATGATTATATAGTATTTTGACTGCGTCAGGTGCCGAAATAATTCGGCTGGCCCTGGGTGTGTAATGGTGGGGAGCCCTTTGCTGACCGGCCTCAGGCAGTGAGATGTCTTTGGCTGATCCTGCTAGGAATGTTTTTATTTAATAAATGTATACACCACTGTTCAATATAAAATATTTTCTAGGTTACTAACAAGAATAAGACAGTTAAGGTAAAATGCATTACTACTATAACATTATGAATAAAATGGGAAGCATTGAATAAAATCTCTCTCAGATTTTAGTAAGATTAACAGAAATGATCTTTACCTGGTGTGCAAAGGACAACAAAGCCTCCCTAACATCAGGAATAGCAGAGTTAATAAGAAGATCCAGAAACTACCATGTTGAATTGTCAGAAAGAATAATTTGTGTCCAATTTCTGGGGGACAACAGTGAAAGACAGCTATTGCGTTTATAGTGTGGGTTTTCCAGAAGCCTTTAGCTGACTACTGTGGGAAAGCGGAAGCTGGAGAGGCCTATGTTCTGACCCAGAGGGGCTTGCTCCGTCTAGATAAGCCAGAGATACTGCACTTCAGTTGACTGGACCAGATTTAGTTCATTACTAGTTCAGCACTTAAACTGTGCCATTGGGAATTGTGGGGGGAAGCAGGTGGCATCAGTCAGGGAGCAGGATTTGGTCTAAAGAGCTGCTGTTTGCTAATGGCCTATTGCAAAGTAAGAAAATATGCTGGGCTGCAAAGAACCAGGAGACCAGAACAGGTGTCTTCTGTACAATAAAACTGAAGGACCTCCACTCTGATTATACAGCTGTATATTCTCTCACCCTAAAATTCTCCTATACTTGCAGCTTTTTCTTGAAAACAGATCAAGCAAAAAATCTCACTAAAATGCTAGTTTTAAGATTTCTTCTTTAGTCTCAGTTGGAGTGGATGAAGCCTCTTTCAGAGTGAAATGACAGGTGCCAAAACATAATGCTATTTGAAAGCCATAGGGACTGACTTGGAAGTTCAAGTTCTACATCATATAAAACTGATAAAAGCACCCTACACATGCTCAAAGGCACTCTTGTCCACACTGTTTCACTTATTCTGTAACTGACTCCTGGTGCTCAAAATAACTTCCAAAGTGCTGAACTTTTATACCACAAGATGTAGCAGTGATGGCTGCCAACATGGGTGGCTTTAAAGCAGGATTATACCATGGAGGATAAAGCTATTGGTGGCTATGCACTACCACCAGTATGAGGCAGAACACTTGTGAATGTCACTTGCTGGTGAACACAAGTTGCCCTGATGTCCTGCTTGTGGGTTTCTCACTGATTGCCCACTGTGGGAAACAGGTTTGTAAGCTACTGTATATAGGCAGCTTTTGGTCTGACCCAGCAGGGATCTTCTTATGTTCTTACGGATGTGCATGGAAATCTCTCAGGCAATAGATTGCCATGGCTTTTTGATATCAGTGAGGTTCCCTCCCCCTGTTGATAGAATGGGTTTGTCCTCCCAATTTTGGTGACAATAAGAGGTACAATTTAAAACAGCATCGTGGTACTTTCAGGCACAGATGACTGGGCTGATAGAACATCATTGACTTCAGGAGACATGTTCCTTTATGTCTATGCTAGACTCTCAAACCTTGACTGGGCAGTCTTCCCCAGTGAACTCTAGCCCTGTGAGGGAGGCTGGGAATCTTTAGCAACAAAAAAAAGTCTCAAGAGAGACTCATGTTGGTTAAACTGGCATAAATTCAATGCAAATCTATTATCATTCTTGAAGATAATACTTTCTCCAACTTGCTAATTGGGTCACTGATGCAAGGAAACAGGGAGGCAGCAGCTACAAATCTGGAGCATTTCTCCTCTACCTGAAGAAGAATGTATGCCTTTAAGTTGACACTGAAGCTTGCATAAGGTCACAGTACGGATGGCAGTTCAGCAAACACCCATACCAACCCAAAAAATTGCCAGGGACACATGCTGTGGTCAGGATGTTTTTATTAGTGCTTTCAATTCAGGCACAGCTCAGTTGATGTACAAACAGTACACACACACACTCTCTCTCACACACACCCCTGAAAAAACATGGTCCATGCTTTCCTTTGCTCCATAGCTAGTGACAAAGGGCAACAGGTACTCAACAGAAAAAACGACACCCAACCACCCTCCACGTTCTTGGTCTCTACAGAGATCTGCTCCCACAGCAGAAGGCTGTGGCTGAGGAAATACTTGAAAGAAATAAGGCTCTGGGATGGAAAGTTGAGGGAAGAATGCTGGGGTTTTATCAATCCATGTGTGCCACTATGCAACACTGTTTCGAGGCAATGCCATTGCCACTTCTCTTGAGTCTTCTGCTAGCTCAGGCTCAAGGACCCATGCACAAGAGGTCATTTCTAAGTCTTAATTCAAACAGTGCAACCATTTTCTCACTGCATGGATTGAATCTGACCACAGCAAATCAGTCCTGTAAGTACCTATTGCTAGCTGGCACACATTGAGTGCAACTCTTCACAATACATTTTACATATGCAACGGGCAATTTACAATAATGGCAGACTGATGTGCAGGACTCATTGCTCCACCATGGGAAGAAGTCAGCACAGACTGACAAACCAGCCACAAGGTGACCAGGAAAGTAGAATCATAGAATCATAGAGTTGGAAGAGACCACAAGGGCCATCGAGTCCAACCCCCTGCCAAGCAGGAAACACCATCAGAGCACTCCTGACATATGGTTGTCAAGCCTCTGCTTAAAGACCTCCAAAGAAGGAGACTCCACCACACTCCTTGGCAGCAAATTCCACTGTCGAACAGCTCTTACTGTCAGGAAGTTCTTCCTAATGTTTAGGCGGAATCTTCTTTCTTGTAGTTTGGATCCATTGCTCCGTGTCCGCTTCTCTGGAGCAGCAGAAAACAACCTTTCTCCCTCCTCTATATGACATCCTTTTATATATTTGAACATGGCTATCATATCACCCCTTAACCTCCTCTTCTCCAGGCTAAACATGCCCAGCTCCCTTAGCCGTTCCTCATAAGGCATCGTTTCCAGGCCTTTGACCATTTTAGTTGCCCTCCTCTGGACACGTTCCAGTTTGTCAGTGCCCTCTTACCCTATTAGATCAGACTGTTGGCAGAAAGGTATAACCTAACAACAATTTTAAAACAACCCAGAAGCCAAATGAACACTATCTAACGTGGTAATATTAGTGCCAGTCTTGCTTTGCAATAAAATTTGAGAACCAAGAAAATAATTACAATTTTATTTATACCTCATCTTAATGTAGTATTTATATAATCATTCAGATGGGTGTTTAAAGTAATCCCTTACATAATCTCAGCAATTCTTACAACAACCTTGCAGGGTCAAATTATTATCCCCATATACCAGATAGAGGGCTAAGGTTGAGAGATTATGACTTGCCTAAGGCCATCTAGCAAATTTACAGCTAAAATGAGATTTGGACTAGTCTTCCCAGCATACGCAATTGCTCTAGCTCTTAATACTTAGACCATGATTAAATTCACTAGTTACTTGCAAGCCCCATGGAAATAAATGGGTCAAGTTAGTTGTGGTTGAATTTTAATAAGGGCAACTAGTTTTAAATAGATTGGGACCATAGTTTTAAAATACTGCTTTTTCTGATGCTCAAAGAACTTCATGTATATAATCTCAGTAATGTGTTTGTGTGTCTGTGTTTTGTTTTATTATGTATTTTGTGTCTTTATCTTATATTTTTATATTGTGAACCACCCTGAGATCGATGGATGAAGGGTGGTATATGAATTTAATAACTAATTATAGTAGCTGAGGTGAGATTTGGACCTCCCAATTTACACTATCATCCACCACACTAGCAGCTCTCACAATGCTTAGTGTGAGCCCCATCTCAAAATAAGCACAACATCCAGGCCCTGACACACTTCCCTGCAATCCTACTGACAGGGGACAACAAATATTATCAGTTCTTCCTAGCTCATCCGATACGGATTGATTATCTTCTTACATTTATACTCCACCTTTCTTCCACCATGGAAGCCAAAAGGGCATAGATGTAATTCCCAGGTGGTCACTCATCCAGCCACTGACCAGACCTAAGATCCGCTTAGCTTCAAGAAGGTGGTAGCTTCATGTGCCTTCAGAAACATGTTGTATGGTTGTATGTGTGTACCTTTGTCCATCTCTATGTCACCACATTATGCTCCCTAGTTGGATGAGAAAACATTCTTCTAGCAAAGGGAGCCAAAGCAACAGTAATGCTGTTGTCATCCTGGAAAAAAGTGACAAGTGGGGTGCCATAGGGTTCTGTCCTGAGCTGGTTGTTGTTCAACGTCCTTATAAATGACTTGGATAAGGAACTGAAATCTGCAAATTCAAATTTGCAGATAACACCAAACTGGGAGGGGAAGGGAGAATCAGAATTCAAAATGACCTTAACAGACTGGAGAACTGGGCGCAAGCTAAGAAAATGAATTTCATTAGGGACAAATGTAAGGTTCTGCACTTAGGCAGGAAGAACCAGATGCACAAATATAGGATGGACTTACTAGCAGTGCATGCAAAAAGGATCTAGAGGTCTTACTGCACCACAAGCTTAACATGAGGCAACAGTGTGATGCAGCAGCAAAAAAAGCTAATGCTATTCTAGGCTGCATCAACAGAAGTATAGTGTCCAAATCAAGGGAAGTAATAGTACCACTCTATTCTGCCTTGGTCAGACCACACCTGGAATACTGTGTCCAATTCTGGGCACCATAATTTAAGAACGATGTTGACAAACTGGAAAGTGCGGTCTGGAAACAAAGCCTTATGAGGAATGGTTGAGGGAGTTGGGTATGTTTAGGCTGGGCAAGAGGAAACTGAGAGGAGATATGATAGCCATTTCCCAATATCTTAAGGGCTGTCACATGGAAGAGAGAGCATGCTTGTTTTCTCGTGCTTTTGTGGGTAGGACTCGAGGCAATGGCTTCAAGTTACAAGAAAGGAGATTGTGACTAACATTTGGAAAAAACTTTATGACAGTAAGAGCTGTTTGGCAGTGGAACAGACTCCCACAAGAGGTGGTGGACTCTCCTTCCTTGGAGGGTAAGCAGAGGTTGGATGGCCATCTGTCATGGATGCTTCAGCTGAGATTCCTGCACTGCAGGGGGCTGAACTAGATGACCCTTGGGGTCGTTTCCAAATCTTAAGAATCTATGATTGTTGGATTTCCACTTGAGAAGCCCAAATTAACCCCTACTCACTGGATGGCCTTGGGCAAGTACTGGCCTCTACCTTCAGAGGGTTGTTCTGAGGATGAAATGATCCCTTGAACACACACAGAAGGAACTGCCTCCCTCAATAATTTGAGGCTTGCTTTTCTGTGCTTGTTGTTTCTAACCTGTACATTTCAGGATCCAGAAGAGGTCAATGCCAGTTACAGCTAGTTCACACATTACAGACAAGGCACAAGGGTGCCTATTAATAACAAGTTAACCTGTTTTAATATGCACACTTTCCAGGACATTCTTGATATGCATGGTAAAGGTTATCTGAAACTTTATACAGTTCCTGCTGGGTTGATTATTATTAATGCCGTTCAGAGAGCAGAAACCACTGACTCTTGGAAAGTGACTACTTAGTTGGTGAGGGGTTATAGACAGCACATGGGAACTGGCAGAAGCGAAGTGAGGCAGCAGTTCCATGTATGAATGCTGATTCCACACTTTTTTGCTGTTGTTAACACACTCAGACCCAGGTTCTTACTGAGGTAGTAAACCAGCACCTAAGCTGCACCTACATCAGGCTGCAAGTGAGAACATTTATAACCAAGCATTTCTTCAAACAAAATTTTAAAAAATCTCTGCACAAGGAAACTGGCATGTAAGGAAAAATGTTATTATGTGTTAGTTTTCTATGTGCAGTTTTAGACAGAGGGGCATTCAATCATGTAAGTCCTACATGTAACTGAAGTCTAAAATGGAACAACCCAGATGCAGTTCTGAGTAAGAACCTGGCCTAAAAATGGTTTTTAAAAAACGAGGCAGCCTAGCATGCTTTGCACTGTAACATGAGAACTAGCCTTAGTTTTCACCTAGACAGTTGCAAGACATTTCTAATACAGAAAAATTCAAAGGTACTTCCTCCCTCACTATAAATTAACATGGGACACATTCCACAGGGAAGTTCTCCTGAAGTGATACCCTTGTGTGGAGTTCTACCTGTTGGATTATACACTATAAGCTCAAATCTGTCTGCCTCCCACTGTACAACCCTCAACGCTGCCCAAAAATCTGCCACCTGAAGCAGCCACCTCACCTTGCCTCATTGCAAGAATGCCTCTGGTTTTACCTAATGCTTCTGCAGATGTGTGGAATGGAAGTGACACATGCATTACAGCCAGGTGGGTGGCTAAAAAGACTTCAAATACTGTTGTGAGGTGGAACTGGTGTCTTCAGACATATTGTAGGTCTCCATTAGGGGAAGCAGACAGATTGGCTAAGGCAGAAGAGAAACCAGTGTTGGAAGGACTAGCGGTGGAGCATATGCCCGCGCTGCCCAGGGTGGGTGTGCTCCTGAGGGGGGCGTGGCGCGGAGGGTGCCCTCCCAGGCGCAGGATAGCCGCTTGGGTGCCTAGAGCGGCGCGTGTGCCCTGCAGCCGGGGACGGAGCAAACCGCTTGTGGGGGCAGAGCGAGCTGCCCATGGTGGACATTTGGCCCGCCGCCCGCCCGCAACTCCCAAGCCTCCCCCAAGCTGTCAAAATGAAGGGGGAAGGGGGGGAATGCTGCTGGCAAAGCGGCGCAGCTCCCCGCCTCACCCCAACAGCTTGGGGTAGGCTTGGGACTCGTGGGCAGGCGGGTGGCGCGCCAAGTGTCACCCCCCTCAGTGAGGGCACCTGGGGCGGACCGTCCCCCACCGCCTCCCCTTCCTAGGCCCCTGGGAAGGACAAAGACCATAACCATGGGACAACTCAACAAAGATATATATGCACGCACACACACACACACACACAGCGCTGTAGCTGTTAGTTACATTCTGAACTTAGCTTCTGTTTGGTGAATACAGATTTTTCCACTGATGACTGTAAAATCAAGACTGGACTCCAATCTCCATTCACGAAGCACAAGCAACATTCCACCTTCCACCTTCCAAAAATACCTACATTCCCTACATGAGAATATTTGCCATTGGATGAGAAAGCACGGCCAAGTTTGGATCAGCAGAGGGAAGTGGCCTCAGAACCCACACAAAGTCCTCCTCCCTCTTCCTCCACAAGGCCTCACAAACTATATCACAGCAGCTGTTGAGAGTACAACATTCAAGAGGAAGTAATGAAGCATGTTTAGCAGCATGAAAGTGGCTTGTCTTTTCATGGCAGGTTCAATGCCAGTTTAGCCTATTGCACATGAAGACAGTGTTTTCAATCTACTGTTTTGCTGCAGACACATACACTGATATAGAATAATAAATTATTTTCATCTTCAACCCCCAGCACTCTGGACTTGCACTGCTAGTGGTTAATAAATAAACTCTCTATCTTAGGGTTAGTTCTATGGTAGAAAAGGTCAGGATTTCCCACCAGGTACAAAAATAAATAGGGGGCCATTTGTTTAGGGCAGCTTTCCTGTAGTCCTCTATACTGGACCCTGCTGGTGGCAGAGAAGCACGGGTAGATCCATGAGCAGAAAGGAGTCCTTAAAGCAGAGATTAAATCAGCAGTCTGGAGGATCTCGTTAAGGAACGGGTGTGGCTGGGGCTTGTGGCATGAAGGAAATGTGTCTGCACCACCTTTTAGACTAGCCGTCTGGAATGGCAGCGGCTGAATTCTGCCGGGGTTTGGTGGACAGAACACCGAAAAGGTTACCATCTTGTTTGGAATGGAAAGCATCTTGATGTTTGCCTTTTTGAAAAAAGGAATGCCAGTTTATGGGAACTGAGGGCTCAATCCAGGTTCACCTGCAGAAACTTCAGTGAAATGAAAAAGAAGAATACAAAAGCTTTTTAAAATTTCACTGGCATTTGCACAGGAGAATGTCCTGCTGGACTATGCTAAGGTATTTTGAAAAATAATATTTACAATTTTCCTCCCTCCCAAGAATGCAAATATTCTAGGGTTTTTTTGAGGGCAAGTTTGGACATTTTCTTGTTATTTTTAAACTGAAGTAATAAAATTGCTATACTGGGTGCCATAATCTCAAAAGTCCAAGCATATATACTTTCTGGAAGAGCCATAAAACTTCCTCTATGGTTCAGGATTAAGCAGGAGTGGAGTAACTTCAACTAAAATATTTTCTTCATATATTGTATGTTTGTTTTATTTTTAGCCCTTGAAACAAGCATTCTAGAAACTGAGGCAGCTAGCTTATTTCTGCTCCATTCACCATTTTCTTTTCTCACATATGGGTGGCCAAGGGCAAGGCTTAAAGCGACAATATTATTATTATTATTATTATTATTATTATTATTATTAATCTTTTCTGCTAAAAGGACTCTGAATGGTACTTAACCAATGATTCCTCCAAGATTTAGCCTGCCCAGAAATCTAGTTGCCATACTCTGCAGTATTACGCTCAGAGGAAGCATACACTGAATTCATTTTAAAAATGATTTAAATAAGAAAAGGCCCTTTAAAAAAATCTGACATGGGTAAATTTAAATTAGACTTTAAAAATGTGAATGCTTGTTCCTTTTTCCAAAGAGTCTAGTTTTATCTCTTTTCAATAAGCCCCCCCCCCCAACAAAACAAGGAACAAGTTGAAACCTGTTCATAGTGCATCTCTTAAGTATAAAAGTGCAATTGTATACTTTCTCCTGTTAAATAACGGGACTTATTCCTGCCAGGTATGTTTGCTTAGTATTTCAGTCTTTGAAAGCCAAACACCATAAAGGAGAAGGCTTAAAAATTCAGATTAAAGTCTGCCAACCCCAACAAGGAAATTTATTTCCAGGGAAGAAAAATGCAATGCTTTCCTCCTGCAAATAGATGCCTCCTGCAAATTCATATCTGACAAAAATTAGAAACATTACCAGACAGTAATGGATCTAGCATTTGACAGGCCTTTGGGCAAGGCAGCCTTAGTTGGTCCCTTTATCTTTCAAGTGGCAGGGGTGGGCAACCCAATAATTTTCTCACATTACTTTTGCCCTTCTTGGGAGTTTCATGCCAAGGGAAAACAATATGTTGTGGAGATGGGAGGCTCTTTGCTACTCATGGGGTGTCCAACCATGCCATCTTTTAGAGCTAGCCCTCGGAATTTTCTCATGGGTGGTTGTAAATAACGCATTTAAAAATCATCCTCAAATGATTTCACAAAACAAAAAGAAAGAAAAGTGCACTAAACTTTGGGAAATTATAAGCAGCCGCAACTAAGACATGCCATGATTTCTCAGGAGGACTTGACTTGCCCTCTCTTTCTCTCAATCAAACCATTGTTGTTCAGAAGAAAACAGGAATGGAGCCAAGCTGCAGACAGTCCTCTTATGGGCCTTCCAACACCTCAGAGAGAGAGATGCCAAACTATGAGAACCAGTCCAGGAGGAGGTAAAGCATAATGGCTACGAGGGGCATGCAGCTGCTGAAGACCACAGGCAGGAAGACAAAGAGGCTGAGAAACCGCAGGGACCATGTCAAGATCTTTTCAAGTTCACTATGAGAACCAGGATTGGCTTCAGGAGGCTTGTGGACATTAAGCCCTTCACCCAACCAAAGGCTGCCTTGCCCTATCAAGAAGCCCTGGCTCTTTTTCTGTCCATGGGCACCAAGAGGGCTGGACAGCAGATCTGTGGGCCGCTGTGGAAGGGGCACTAGTGTCCGGGCTGGGACTACCAGAGGCATCACCATGGCCTCCTGAGTGGCAGGTCGTGAGGTGTTGGGTGACACCACTCTCAAGCTGACAGGAGAGTCAGAGTCCTTAGATAAGCCACGTTGGACATTTCCCTCTTCCAGGTGGTTTAGAAAGCAGCCTTCTAGTAGGACAGGTGGACTATCACGACCTGGTCCTACCAACTCAGATGGTGCCATTGTTGCATACCCTGGCATGCATCCTTCCTCCTCACTGTCCCTGGAGTCATCACCACGCTGCTTGGCATAGTGCAGCATGATCTCCTCTGCCAGGGAGCTGTTCAGTGCTCTCTCGGGGCCTGTCCAGTTGACTATCAGGTCACGGTCAGTCAAGACACTCTGCCGCAAGGCAATAAGAGAGGGTGCAGGGCTGCTAGGATTGCCTGAACCTTCCTCAGCCCACTCCTCTCTTCCTCCAAGCTCCTCTGCTCGGAGCCGGCTCAAGTGGGACAGATAAAGCTGCTCCAGCTCCCGGTCTATGGCATCTTCCTCCAAGCGGTAGGGCAACTCTTGGTACCTTCTCAATTGCTCCTCCATGCATTCCTCCATGAAAGAGCCCTCTGTAGTGAGGTCACACTTGCTGAACTCAGGCACATCCCACTGTCCTAAGGGAAGGGTTTCGGTTCCCAGTACCAAGCCCCAGGGCACTTTCAGCTCCTCATGAGATGAGGGATGGACCTTGAAAGCAAGTGCCTGTGGGGAATCGGTGAAATCCACAAGACTGTCTTTAGAAGGTTCCTTCTTTTCTGGGGAGTTGGTGGTGATTGTGAGTTCTGGAATCTAGGCAAAGTGAGGAAGAAGAAAAGATACATAGAGAAAATGGCAGAATGTGATTTTATATTCAAAGCAATAAACACAACCATTTGTGGAGCTATTGGGAAACCTTGCTAACATCAAGGGTCATCATTATGATTGCAAGGGACGTCTCTTTTTTTGCTCATACTAAATGTTAAGAAATGCCACCAGTGTATTACACTTTGCAGTGTAGAACACTTTATGCAAGCAGTTGCAGACCAGAAAATGAAAAATAGCCACCTTGTCTACCCTCCATTTTCAACTCCAGACCAATTGTTCCAACAGATACTGTATTAATCAAATCTCAAACAGTTCCAGGGCTAGGGACTCCACGAGTACCTTTGCTTGGCAAAATGTTTCATGAACATAGGCATAAGATTGGGAAAAATCTTCATGGCATTTTAGTCTAATGATACAGTTTACACCTAAAAGAAAGCAAGGGCAAAATGTCTGCCAGGAGCCCTGTGGGTCAGGCGCTACTTCTGCTCACTCTGTGGGACACTTGCACCAGACCAGAATCCTCCTGGTCCCGGGCTCAGGTGAGCTGCAGAGTCACCTCATGCCACTCCCCACATTCTCTCACATGCGCAGCTCATCACTGAGGCAAGCTACCAGGCCACCCCCGTACACCTTCCGCGGCCTACTTGCTGCTCCCTCTGTTCTGGGCTCCTGCTGCTTCTCCAACTGGGGAGCCTGGACTTTGCTAGCACTTGGGACTTGGCCACATTTTCCTTCCAGTTTGTATCTAATGCAAATGGGCAAGTTGTTTTTTAAGGAGGCTATTTTTCTAATTAATTAATTTGTTACTAAATTATCATTTGCGGTATGTATTATCAATTTCATAAATTTTTTACACTGCTTGATTGTAAAAAAGCCCCCTTTGAGTTATTACTGCATTTATTTATTAATTAAATTTACATCCTAACCTTCTTCCAGAAGGAACCTAGAGTGGCAGTAATTATGTTGTTGTTGTGGCTGTTGTTGTTTTTAAAATCTGTATACTGCCATTCATCCAAAGATCACAGCGTGGTTCACAACATAAAAATACAAAATTGGAAAGCAAAATACAACAAAAGCATAAACAAACCAATAAACCCCGTCTCACAATCAAAATTAAAAGACCATAGAATGTTTAATCAGCCAAAAGCCTGGTTATAGAAAAATGTTTTTGCCTGGCCCCTAAAGATATGTAGTGAAAGCACTAGATGAGCCTTCCTGGAGAAAGCATTCTGCAAACAAGGAGCCACCACAGAAAAGGCCCATTCTTGTGTTGCCACCCTCCAGACCTCACATGGAGGGGGCACACAAAAAAGGGCCTCAGTTGATGGGGAGAGGCAGTCCTTGAGGTACAGTGGTACCTCGGGTTGCATACGCTTCAGGTTACAGACGCTTCAGGTTACAGACTCCGCTAGCCCAGAAACAGTACCTTGGGTTAAGAACTTTGCTTCAGGATGAGAACAGAAATTGGGCAGCGGTGGCGCGGCAGCAGCAGGAGGCCCCATTAGCTAAAGTGGTGCTTCAGGTTAAGTACAGTTTCAGGTTAAGAACGGACCTCCAGAACGAATTACGTTCTTAACCCGAGGTACCACTGTACTGTGATCCAGAGCTGCTGGAAAACCAGCACTTTGAATTGGGCCCAGAAACTATAACATGTAGGAATCTAAACTACCGGAGCATAGACAACAGTAGTTAGGCTGTCCCTGTCCAGAAAGGGGCACAGCAGGGCCACCATTTGAAGCGGATGGAAAGCACTCAGTTCCACTGAGGCCACCTGGGCCTCAAGCAACAGCAATGGATCCAGAAGTATTTTATTTATTTATTTGATTTATATACAGCCCTTCAGAAAACGATCTCAGGGCAGTTCACAAGATAAAAATACAAGTTTAAAACACAAATAAACAGTTAAAACGAAAAGAAACCAATAGCTTCCCCCCCCAAAAAAAAAACACCAACACATTTAAAAGGCTGCAGAATATTAATCAGTCAAAGACTTGGTTGAAGAGGAACATTTTCGCCTGGTACCTAAAGATATACAATCTTCAGAGGCAGCCCTACATATAATCAGGACTTCCGGGTTAGCGCCATCGGCAATGGCGGAGTTCCTCTAACCTGGAGGAACCCGCTCCACAAAAATCAGGTCTTGCCGCCGCGGCGAAGGCGGAGACCCTTCAAAAATCCCAGGCGGACGAAGTCTGGGAACGTGGGATTCGGCTGACACCTACTCACAGGGAAACCCTTTTATAGGGGTCCGAAGTGACATGGGGTGAGTGGCGCGGTGTTTTGAATCGACTGCTACTTTTGCGGAGTGAAGCCGCACAGCCGTTGCCGGAGAGCGCTGACTTTTTCCTGTGGACAATTGGACTCTAAACAAGTACCCGTGAGTAGAAACGGAAAATTGGATTAAGAAACATCTTAATTTGGCACCAAAGTGGGAAGGTTCAAAACAGGAAGTCCGCCTTCCGCTTTTGTAAATAGACTGAAGCAAAAGCCTTGCAAGCTAAAGTCTGGAAAGTCGTTTATAAAGGTCTAAATTTCCTTCATTTGTAACCACCAAAACCCCCTTGGAAGCAGGAGAAAAGGGGGGGAACTTTGACTGTTCAAGCCTGCAGGAGAGAGAGTAAAGAAACCTGGGAACGGGGTGTCAGAGACAGAGGTTTTTGGGGATGTTCATTGACTGTGAATGGAACGTTTTTGACAGATAGCTAAAAAAGAGAAAAAAACTGATTCCAATGTTGCCTTTTGCATTCAAAAGAAACAAAATATTTGAAAAATGAAAGTAACTTTCCTTTGTTGGACTTGCTTTAAAAAGATGGATACAAATAGAAATTGTCTCCTCTAGAGGGAGCTTGTTAAATTGTTGCTGCAGTCTACTTGGGGACTTTACAGCTGTGAGATTAAGATCGTGGGACCAGTCTCTTGACCTTGAATAAAAATGTGTTTGGAGGAAGTTTGGGTGCTTGCTTTTTGCAAGACAAGTGCTTTGTTGGATGCATGAGAAGATGGATTTGATGACTGAGAAGATGGATTTGATGACTGTTGTAGTCAGTAACTTCGGACAAACAGTGAATACTTATACAGAAACCATTCAGGGACCAACTCAGGAACCTGTTTTGACAGGGCAAGTGCAAGTGCAGAAGATAATGGAGGAGGTTGCTGTTGCACCTCAAGTAATACAAATGGAGAGTCCCGAGGCCCTGCAGGAGCATAAGCCGCTGTTTTTGAAGACTGAATTTGGAGTGGACTGAATTTTTGTTGTTGTATTGTTGTATTGGTTTTTATGTACCTTTTCTTTCTTTTTTTATGTATTGTAGTGTGTGTTTTGTTGAAGTTTTTTTGCTGTTTTTTCTTTTTTCTGTAATCTTTAAACTTTTAATAAATATTATTTTTTTTTAAAAAAGATATACAATCTTCAGAGGCAGCCCTACATATAATGCATTGCAGTAATCTAACCTAGAGGTTAACAAAGCAGGCAACAGAGTTTAAGTCATCCCTGTCCAGATAGGGGCGTAGCTAGGCCACCAGCTGAAGCTGATGGAAGGCACTCCGCACCACTGAGACTACCTGAGCCTCAAGTGACAGCAAAGGATCCAGCAGAACCTGCTCTTTCAGAAGGAGTATAACCCCGTCCAGAGCACAGTGCCTTTGTCTTATCTGGATTGAGTTTCAATTTATTGGCTCTCAGTTAAATATACTTGAAGTGTGTAGTGGATGGAGCATATCCATTGAACTAGACAAGTTGTGGGCCTCCAGATGTTGCTGAACTAGAACTCCAATGATCCCCAGCCAGCATGGGCCAGGGATGGTTTCCCACACGTGGAGCCAGCCACTCAAGTGAAGGACTATTCAGAGGTATAGAGTGAGACAAGTCCAGGTGCATACCACCCTGAGCACTTTGAGTGCTAGTACAAGTGTTATTAAACAATATTTGCCACACAAAAAAGAAAAGTGGAGGAGAATGTGGGGAAGGCAAGAGCAGAAATCCTAGGAGGATGAGAAGTCATTGGCCCTACCAACCGGACTGTTCCAGAGAAAGTGTGGGACAGGCTGGGTTTCCCATTCAAAGCAGGAAGAGTGTTGCCTTGCAGAGCAGATTTGTGATTTGCTGCAGTTAAGTCCCTTGCTTCCCCCAGTCCAGCGGTTCTCAACCTGTGGATCCCCAGATGTTGTTGGACTACAACTCCCATCATCCCTGAGCTCTGGCCTTGCTAGCTAGGGGTGATGGGAGTTGTAGTTCAACAACATCTGGGAACCCACAGGTTGAGAAAGGCTGCCCTAGTCCATTGTATTTGATTTACCAAATCACTATTTCTAAAATTTAGGAAGAATATTATTTTTCTTTTTGAGGAATTTTGATTCTAAAATTGTCAGAAAAAGTTCTAAAGAGTGAGGTATAAATTGTTTGAATGAATTGTACATGGTGGTATGTTTAAAACCATAGTACTTTAATAATAAATATGACATTTAAGTTTATCTCCTTTTATCAATATCTCCAAATGCAGCATTTATTGAATTCTCAAAAAAGAAGATACAACATTTATAGAAACTTCATTCCCTGAAAAAATTTCAAGGCTGAGGCAAAAATGTGTTCAAAAATCATTTTGCATGGCATTGAGAGGGCGATGGGAGAAGAGTTCATGTATAGAAATGAGAAACATATGCAATGTAAAATTGAAAGAGGATGTTTGGAATTTTTTATTAATACAGGGATCCCAATTGGTGGATGGTTTGAATTAAGAGAGTGCTACAAAAATAGATATTCAGAGCTATTTAACATACTGGACAGTTATAAATCTCTGTAAAACAGGTGTAAGAAAATCTTCTGGTCGCTACAAGAACAACATTTGCAAGCTGCTGGAAAGAAAACTGAACCAACCATGTTGAGAAAATGGCTATGAACGGGTTTCTGAGCAAACTTGTGATAATGTATAAAAAAATAATCAAAACTATGTTGGAAATGCCAAAAGATACAGGGGACCTTCATACATATGTGGTGGTCATGTAAACAAGCTAAAGAATATTGGGAAATGATTTATGTAGAATTTAAAAAGATGTTAAGGCTGACATTTCCCCCCAGAATAGAGATTTTCCTACTGGGAATAACAGATTGTAAAATTCCTAAGAGGGAACTTTGTTTTTTTCTCTACGCAGCTACAGCAGCTAGAATAATCTATGCACAAAAGTGGAAGGAGAAAGGAATCCCTACAAAAGAGGACTGGCAAAATAAGTTAATCGAATGTGTGGAGTGAGCAATTATGACAGGGAAGATAAGAAATCAAGATGAGTCACATATAAGTGAGGAGTGGAAACACTTTGGAGAATATTTAAAGAAATATAATAGTCAAATAAACTTCCATGTAGGGCTAGACCTATAAGCAGCAGTTAAAAACAATTAGAATATTGTATAGAATTAAATAGGGTGGTATTAAAGAATATGCAGCTCAACAAGAAACAAATAGGAAGCCATGGAGGGAAGGGTGGGGAAATCAGGGGATATGGGATAATTAAAGATAACTGTAAGTTGTATGTATTGAAATTTTGAAAATGCATAAATAAAATTTTGAAAAAGAGAGAAAATGGCTATGAAATTTAAGCAAAAGCTTCCAAACACCCCCTTGTGGCTGCAGTGGTGGAATAGAGGGAGGAAGGCATGTGGGAGCACAAGGTGCACCAAGGTTTATTCCCAGAATGTTAAACCATGGCTTAGCATGTTGCCCACAGGCGGCCTGTGTGTGACCATGCACAGCTTTGGTGATGACATCATGGCTTCTTTAAATCAGTTTCCTACTGCATCTAATCATTGTGAACCAAACAAAGGAGTCTAGTTATTAAGTATACTGCAGTTAAGAAAAGACAGTTTATGGGATGGATATGCTGTAGCTGTCAAACTTTAAATCGGGGTGGCTAACCTTTTCTCCTCCTCCTCATGGACTGCACGCCAGCCATGGGTGTGACCACCCCACACCCCAGGCATATCAGGCAATATACAGAGGCCCCTCTCTGCTCAAAGCACTGATCTGATTACTCAAGAGAAGACAATTTGTATTCCCATCAGTTTAATAATCCTGGGCCTCCCCAATGCTGTGATTTATTTCTTTTTGCCACCACTACCAAAAATGGTAGAATATTGAACACAAGACGTGTCCTTGTGAGTGGCTCATCAGGCCCCCATACTGGGGTTATCCACCCCTGCTGTCAGCTATTGTTTTGAGTATCCCTGTGATCTTCTTAATTTATGTTTCAGGGGTGTGTGTGTTTATACAGGTATGTGCCTTCTGTATTTAATAAAAATGATTAAACCTATTAAAAATAGTGATCTCGATAATGAGAGAACCCTTTCTCTTTAAAAAAATAATTCTATTAAATAAAGGGGAACACAGAGGTCACATTAAAGTAGGATTGCCACCTGTCCCTTATAATTACAGGAGAGTCCCATTTTGGGGACACAGAGTCCCCTGTCCTCTTTGGCCCCCAATTTGTCCCGTTTTTGTAGTCATAAAAATAAAAATTCTCCCTGTCCCCATAAAGTTGGGTGACTGTTAAGGCGGAGGGGGGGTTGCCTGAAGGGAGAAGTAGAGAAGAAGGGGGGGGAGGGATGTTGGGGGTAGAAGGAGAGAGAAACACAGAAAACACTCCGCACTTTCAGGGTTATTTTTAAAACCCTCCTTATAGAGCACACACACCATCAAGCTACTTAGCTATTTTCTTGCATTTCTCAAGCCTTCCCTGTAAAGCTAAGGAACTGTTGGGTTACTGAAGCTGGAAGGACTTTTGGTTTTTGGTTTTGGATGGGGGAAGAGATTTTAAGAAGATAAAAAATCTGTATGCTTTATTTTATGCTGGTTTATGCTGACCAAAATAAAGTTTGATACTTTGATACTAAGAAGATAGAGTCATGCAAAAGTGTTTCCCACTTTTTTGCTACTGTTTTATTTTGGGAAGATAATGGGCTGGAAGTTAAAGCTGCCAGCTCCCCTGAATGTTCCTCAGAAAGAAAGAGAGGGAGACAATGCAGGAAGAAGGTATGGGTTGCAAGTTAATGAAAGGATGCCCTCCTGGAGATCCCCTGAATGTTCCTCAAGTCACCCCAGGGTGCCATGGCTCACTGGCTGAAAACCAATAATTTAAAAGCATTTTTCTCTCACCCTTCTCTGCAAAATACCAAGGCACCTAATAAAATCAAAACACCTAGATTTTTTTTTAAAAGTTCTATACAATACTAAAACACAAGAGAGCAGTGTAACCACCTAAAACAGAAGCAGCAAGCACATAACAAATACCAGTGGCAACAGACAACAGGCAGTTTAGCCTGCCATATTATTAAAGGGCTTCTGAAATACAAGAGCCCTTACCATCTGCAAGGTCAAGAGGGAGGAATGCAGATGGATCTCTCAGGCAAGAGAATCTAAGCCTGTTGGCAGCCCTGAAAAGGTCCTCTCCCCTCAGAGACCCCGATGACAATCTGACAGGTCATGAGGCAGGTCCTTCAAGTGTCCAGAGCTAAGCACACACTACCAATTTTTAAAAAATAAAACTTACAATGCAGTCTTATGCATGTTTACTCAGACATAAGTCCTGATGAATTCAGTGGTATTTATTCTTAGGTACGTGTGTGCAGAACTGTAACCTTAGACTTGTTTTATTGAACAGAATAGAGCTAAACCTGAAGGAAATGTCCAGCAACAAGTTTAATATTTCAAATACTAAATATATTTTAGATATATGGCAAAATACTGAAAAATTTATTATTCTAGATATAAATATATCATATGTCCTTTTATGTAATTAATACAAATGTATTTTTTTTTAAGTCCTAAGTGCTCACATCCCATTTCTTGTAGCATAGAAATATCCAACAGTATTCCCACAACTGGTTTAGGGACTTTATTTTGGTTTGCTGTTGTCCCTACACTTTTTGCCTTGGCAGCAGCCACTGGTACCTTTTGGGGAGCTGTAATTTATTTATATTGTTTTCAGAAACATTAACAACTTACTGTACAAACTCCAACTTATTCAGCATGGGCTAGTTAGCACTGGAATGGGCTAGTTAGGGGCAACTAACCCTTTTCAGCCCAAGGGCTGAAGATTGCCCCCCCCCCAGGCTGCATGCCAAGGTGATTGGTGGGCAGACACACAGGCCAGTTTTTCCCCGCTGCTGCGTTGCCTGTGTGATTCCAAGGAAAAAGGGCTCTCCTTCACCTTGATTTTCCACTTCTCCTCCTACCCCAGCACTGCTGTGCGGATGACAAGCAACATGAGGTAGAAAAACAAGCAGAGGAAAGCTCCAATCTTAGATCTCCTTGCTTTTTCCTGTTGTAATGGCACTGCACCAGAGGGAGAAGAGGACTTCCCCCACAATGGTTTTGGCAGAGGGCCAGCAGGTCACTAAAAATAGCTTTATGGGCCACATCTGGCTCATGAGCTCACCACCCCTGGTTTAGCAAGACTTGCATGAGTTGGAATAGGCCAGAGAGCCTTCTCCCATGTCTTCCCTCTTCCGTCCTTCTGTCATACATGTGATTAATCTGTGCCAATTTGTAGGAAAAGTTGGCCTGGAACTCCAGAAACAAGGCTAAGGCCACTATGGGCTCCATCAGCAGCCACAGATAAAAAAGGCTGCTAGGTAATTTTTGTATAATTTTAATGTGTTATAAGCTGTTTTGTAGGTCATTTGATTGAAAGGTAGGATATGAAACTTTCAAACAAACAAAATATAAGATAAAATGTGAGGTAAAAATAGGTATATAAATAAAATATTACATTATGGAAAAGGTAGGTGTGGATTCCAAAGAGGACATCAAAAATTCTTAACTAGATATGTTAGCACTGTCAAAATACAAAGATAACATCAACATGGCATGAGTGGAACAGCAACTGTTACAAGGCAGGTGATAGGGCTCTTTAAGAACTAAGCACTGTATCTGGAGAAGAAGGTTCTTAGGAACATTTTAAGAGCTAGCCAAACTGCACTTCTGCTACAAACCTGCTACAAACCAGCCCGTTTCCACCAGGACAGGACCACACTGAGGACTCTTCCAAATTGGACTTTCATTTGCCTTCAGCCTCAACTGCAGATCCCCACATTGGTTATAAAGAAGCATATACAGTGGTACCTCGGGTTAAGTACTTAATTCGTTCTGGAGGTCTGTTCTTAACCTGAAACTGTTCTTAACCTAAAGCACCACTTTAGCTAATGGGGCCTCCCGCTGCTGCCGTGCCGCCGGAACACAATTTCTGTTCTCATCCTGAAGCAAAGTTCTTAACCCGAGGTAGCTCCTCAAAGGCTCAGCACAATGCTAGAACAGGGAGGGGGAACCTGCAGCCATCAACATGTAGTCTGACCACAAATTCCACAAGCCCTGTCCTTTAGCCATGCTGGCTGGGACCAATGGGAACTGAAGTCCAGCAACAACATCTGGAGGGCCACAGGTTCCCCACCCCTGAACTTGAGCATTGGCTCTCCAGAGTGATTTGTGACTCCTTACCTGTGTCATTGAGAGCGGGGGCTGCAGAACAGGAAGGTTTAGGGATTCACTGGCCAAGCCTCTATCAGTTTTCTTTTCTGCAGAGGAGAGGAGAGGAGAGGAGAGGAGAGGAGAGGAGAGGAGAGGAAAGGAAAGGAAAGGAAAGGAAAGGAAAGGAAAGGAAAGGAAAGGAAAGGAAAGGCAACATTTTTCAGTAATATGTGCAACTCCCAGCCTCAGAACTGCTGGGCACAATCTGGGTACTTCTACACTTCTGGGAGCATAGAATTTGCTCCTAGGCACAGAGTTCAGTTTCTTGACAATTTCATCTTTTATATTTATATATTTTTAAAACCCATAGGTTTCTGGCCCTTTTGGTTGCAAAGACATACTTAAAAGTATCACAATTTACAGAGGCGTGGCTATGTTAGGGCTCATCCACACAGGAGTTTAATATGGATTTGAAGCTACTTGTGTGTATATTATGCATGTAATATCTTCCTCATCCAACTGGCAGCCCCCTGTTTTGCCTCATTAAATTTAGAATATCAGGCTAATCAGATAAGGGAAGTAAATCCAATATAAAACTGCATGTTACTCAGCTAAAGCGCATTGTGCAACCAGGTGGTGGCTTTTTATGTGTATGTAGTGATGTTTCACAAGGTACCATATACTGCTACACCTCTTACTCTGATTTTGTTTCCATCAGTCAAAATGAAAGAAGGAAGGGTGGATTTTTAATTTTTTAACTGCTCTTTTTCTTAGAACTGCTCTAGGGCAGAACAGCTCTATTAAAATGAAAACTGAAAACAAGCAAGAGCAAGAGCAGCTTGGAGGGAGGGGATGAGCCATCGCCCTGGCAATGATTATACAGCTTACAACGTTATGATCTATTTTCAATTATTCAGTCTACAAGCTCCTGAGAGAATGCAGGGCCTGCCCTTTGCAGGTCCCAATATTTGGTGTTTCTTCTTCTCACAGAATTTGCCTTTCCCAAGAGCAGAGCCTTTGGTATAATCCGCCAAGTGCTGCTGCTGTACAACCTCACATCATTCTGTGTCATCCTGCTCATACCCCATAGGTCATCAAGGGAGGCCCTCTTATGGGTGCAACCCACCCCAAAATTTGTTTAGATCTGAGGCAGATCTTTTGGACTAAGCTCCCCCTGGAAACGAGGGCAGTGCCAGCCACTTGTTCTTTTAAGTACCTCCTTGAGTTATTTTTATTCACCCTGGCTTTTTTAGGGCAGCATTGTTGGAAATTACTCATGCTGGTTTGAATGTATCCTTATTGTCTGAACTTTGTATTTACAGTGGTGCCCCGCAAGACGAATGCCTCGCAAGACGGAAAACCCGCTAGACGAAAGGGTTTTCCGTTTGCGATGCGCTTCGCAAGACGAATTTCCCTATGGGCTTGCTTCGCAAGACGAAAACGTCTTGCGAGTCTCGCCATTCCCCCCCCCCCGCTTTTCCTAAGCCGCTAAGCCGCTAATAGCCTTTTAGCAGCCAAGCCGCTAAGCCTTTAATAGCCGCTAAGCCGCTAAACCGCTAATAGCGCTAATCCGCTTAGCCGCTAATGGGGTTGCTTCGCAAGACGAAAAAACCGCTAGACGAAAAGAATCGCGGAACGGATTCTTTTCGTCTTGCGAGGCACCACTGTAATGATTTATTGTACATTGCCATGATATTTTTAAATAATGAGTGGCTTATAAATTCTTCAAATAGATTAATTGGTTCAATGGGCCTTGCACAGATGCAATTAATGGGCTGGGCAATAACTTGATTAACAGACTGCACTAGAATCTCATTTCTATTTATTTCAAGGTGTAGATTTTTAAAATCTGTACCGTACCAGAAGGTCTTTGAACACAAATGCATATAAAAAAATGAAATAAAACATTTAAGTAAAATATTTAAATCAGGGACTGCTGTTCTTTTTGGACCAATGGGCACATTCTGAATGTTGAGAAAATGCAATGGGCACTGCTCACAAAATGGCTGCCACAGGGGTGTGGCTGCCATGAAGGGCATGGCATAACATAAGATCCCTCTACATGTGAGCCTAGAAATAGGAAACCTTAACGTGTTTCCCAGAGGTTCTCCAGTCAGATACTATATCATAGCTACTAGCCTCCAGGCACTCACTTTGGAGGAGTCCCATCAGCGTCCACAGGGCTAGTCTAGTAATAAGATGTTTGAGGGCCACAGCCAACAGTGAATGAAGGATTAAAAATTGCTCTTTAATGAGACAGAATACACAAACCAGAAATTTAAAGGATCACTTGGAGTTCAGAGAAAAAGCTGCTAATGTCATATATGTCTGCTTGGCTATACAATAAATATCTCTCATGTATATTAAGCATTTGATTCCTTGGGAATTAGCATAGAGTAGTGGCTACCACAAAGATCCCAATTTCAGCTCTGAGCTTTTTAAGTAGGCTCAAACTGCTAACTATCTTAGTCTCAGAACAGGAGACTCTAGACATCTCCAGCAGTACCTCTGCATGAATTTCTCTACATGAAGTAAGAGCTGTTCAGCAGTGGAACAGATTCACTCAGGAGGTTGTGGACTCTCCTTCCTTGGAGGTTTTTAAGCAGAGATTGGATGGCCATCTGTTATAGATGTTTTAGCTGAGATTCCTGCATAGCAGAGGATTGGACATGATGACCCTCAAGGTCCCTTCAAACTCCACAATTCTATGATATTATGAATTCTTGTGATAACATCATGTGTTTTCCCACCCCTACTGGGGCAGCCAATGAATTGAAATGATGATGTCAAGACACTACAAAATGATCCTATGCTTCATGGAGAACATTGACGCAGGGTTGCCATGTCAAGTATAAAATACAGTTCAGCTCTATGGAACCATAATACTGGCACACCTTGTGGGATTTTTGTTCCAAGACAGCATATGTGAAGTGTTCTATTTTATTTTATTTTATTTTATTTTATTTTATTTAGATATCCAATATCAGCAACTCTGACAGTGCAAAGTGCTTTAAATATCCAGAAAGAGGATTGATAAATGCATAACCCCCACCACAGAGAAGTCAGGTTGGAGTGAGTAAAGGAGGGCGGGGAGCCACACACTAAACCTGAAGTAACTGAGGAGAAGAACTGAACGCGTTTGCTAGGAAAGGAAATATTTTCATATGACAGGTAATTAAGTAATTAACCTGCAGGACTGACCGCTTCAGAATATTTATACAAACGGAAGAGAAACCAGAGCAATTCTGGGTGGTATTAAACTCAGAGTAGAACCACTGAAATTAATGAGCATGAGTAAGTTAGGTCCATTAATTTCAATCAGTCTACTCAGAGTTAAACTTAGTTGAATTACACTGATTATCCGCAGCATTAAAAATAAGTACAAGCAGGACAGGCTCACTGGTGGCTTCAGGTAATGATGGCCAAAAGAGTAACCTCCATCAAGCCCTGCTTGGGAATGCCCCTGTGGTACCTGGCTGGCCAATGTCTACAGACAGGATAATGAATGAGAGGGATGCCTGGGTCTGACCTAGGCTTCTTCTGTTCATGGCCTGCATGCCACCTCTGGCTTCAAGAGAATACAATATTAACTGGAGAAGCAGCAAGATAATGGTGCTTCACCTGATCACATCCATCTCCTTCTCTTATGGGCAGAGGCCTTGGCTCAGAGTAAGAACACATACCTTCACTGCAGAAGATCCCAGGTCTGGCATCTCTAGTTAAAAAAATATTAGATAGAAGAAAGGGAAAGGACCTGCTTCCAATCAGAGTAGACAGCACTGGGTTAGATGAACCAGTAGTGTGACTCAGTACAAGGCAATTTTATATATCCTGTGGTCTAAACCACTGAGCCTCTTGGGCTTGCTGATCAGCAGTTTGAATCCGCATGACGGGGTGAGCTCCTGTTGCTCTGTCCCATCTCCTGCCAACCTAGCAGTTTGAAGTAGATAAAGAGATACAGCTGCAGCGGGAAGGTAAATAGCGTTTCTGTGCACTCTGGTTTCTATCACAGTGTCCCGTTGCACCAGAAGCAGTTTAGTCATACTGGCCACATGACCTGAAAAGTTGCCTGTCAACAAACGCCAGCTCCCTCGGCCTGAAGCGAGATGAGCGCCGCACCCCATAGTCACCTTTGACTGGACTTAACCGTCCAGAGGTCCTTTACTTTTTACCTTTACCTTTTATCCTATGGAGTTGCACACCCCATTCCCAGCACCATTTTCTGACCAGCTTTAGATTGCCAGACCAGAAACATCCAGGGAAGACCTACCTTCAGTGCAGACTGTCTGAGCTATGTCCTCTATTCGCAGCTCGTTTTCACTTGACCTGTAACGAGAAAGAAGACAGACAAGTGAGTGCAGTTCTAAGTTACATCCATTGCTTAGTTGGCCCCAAGAACCAGTGGGAACCAACATGACACAAATAACTGCTTTTACTAGAGCAACGTTGGTGCTGCAACCTGAGTTCAGTGTAGCTTTAAAAGTTTTCTTGTGAACATACTTTATTAATATACTGGTGGGTAACTTCTGGAACTACCTGGGAATTTTTAGAAACCCAAAATATATTGTGATTTTTAAATGGATTTTGTAATTTATGAGTCACGCCAAAATTCAGGTAAAGTCATGTGTTAGTCTGCCATCTTAATCAAAATGGTAACCATCCAAATAACAATAAAACTCACTGCCCTCACATCAGGAACCTTTATGCTGAGTTTGACATGATACTGTGGGAGACAGATGAACTTATATCCCCCAAATGGGTGAAGTCATTCCAAAATGACATTTCTGTCTGCCATCTTGGTACCCAGTGTCCCAACCCCACCCTCTGGAACTCTCATGCCAAGTCTAGCAATGATCTCTCAAGAGGCGTCTGAATGCATAGAGAACAAACAGACAAATGGATAAACCATTTCCTTTTTTCCTGTTTAAGGTATTTTATTAAGATGTTCCCATAATACAGTAAAATTACTACAGAAGATACAAATCAAATAAGTATAAAGAGAAGAAAGGAAGGAAAGGAGAATAAAAATAAAGAAAAGGAGAGAGAAAGAAGAATAAAATTTTAAAGAAGAGGGGAGAAAGACACAAAAGAAGAACTTCTGATTTTCCATCTGCCGGTTATTAAAAAAATAAAACTGATTACTTAAAAACCTTCGGTCCATCTTCTCCATTTTCTATTTAACAATTATCTTTTAGGCTAAGGATTCTCAGAAAGATTGATTTATTTTTCCTATGAAAAGTCCAAGATAGGTTTCCTTTTTATAAATTTTAACCATATTTTTTCTTTTAACTTTACCTCCATTAATTCCTACCACCATTACTTCATATTAAGTAAAATTTTAACCCTATTTTTTCTTTTAACTTTACCTCCATTAATTCCTAGCACCATTACTTCATATTAAGTAATACTACATTCTTTTGTCCATGTCTATTTTAAAGTCTCTCCTCTGTGATCACACAGTGGGCCAGTATTTGTCTACCCCCATTATATATTCACTAGTTCATGTCCAGTTCTGTATATTCAGTTCCATCTCCTGCTGTATTCCATTTCCTGTAATGTCTAGGATAGTATCCCAATCTCCTCCTCTAGGATCTTCCATTTTATTTCCCCCACAATCTTCTTCCAGAGGGAGCATCATAACCATCATATCATCATAGCATCAGTGATGAGAGGGATTGGGGGAGTCCATGGTGTGGATGGTTTGTTGAGGTTTGTTCGCATTTGTGAAGTGGGGGGGGGGAGGGTTTGTTGGGTCAAATTAGCGAAATTGATTTGTATGCTTTTGGTGGATTCTTGTCATCGTCTTGTTGGGCTGTGTATGAGATAAAGGGAAGCCATACTGGGGTGAAAGAGTCCTCTTCTATTTGTCCCCGTGTCAGTTTCAGTCTGTTGGTTAGCTTTTCTAGTAAGGTTGTTTCCCATTTGGTACCAGTGGTCCATGTTTACTCGAGACAGGACTCTCCAGTGTCCGGCTACTGAGGCTTCAGGCTGCTGAGAGTAGGTGGGTTATAAGCTCTGTATAATGTGAGTGGTCATTATGATCTTGGAAAATGTTCGGTAGGGCCAGTTCTGGGGTGAATTCTGTTTACTTATTTTGCATATCTCTTGTAGGTCTGATGCCTAGAAGGGTTAGATTTGGGGGCATTCCCACCACATGTGGAGATATGGGCCTGTGGAGGTGCAGCCTCTTCAACCATTTGGTGGGCATATTAGCGCCAGTTTCTGTGGTGTTAGGTACCATCTGTAGGTGAGTTTCAGAGTTCCCTTCTTTTGGCTGAGATGGATTTAAAGGGAGGTTTAGACCACATTCCAGTTCATTGGGTGGGGTTGATTTCATAGCCTATGTCATGCTCCCATTGTTCTTTGATTGTGTCAAGGAGGTTTGAGGGATTTTGGAGCAGTATTTTGGATGTTGTAGACGCCATTCCTTTGCAGTGTCCCTCTGCTGTCAGGAGGTTTTTGAAGGTGGTCAAGGGCCTAGTGGCTGCTGCTTTTACTGCTGGATTGTTTAAGAAGGCGTGTAGCTGGTGGTGTGTTAGCCAGGGTATTTGGGTGTCCCCTACTTTGTCTTGTATTTCTTGTGTTGGTATGGGTTTGTTGTTTTTGTATAAGTCTTTTAGACAGTGTAGGCCTTTGGTTTGCCAGGTTTTTATCTGGAGGTTTTGTGCTGTGTGTTGGAATAGCGGGTGATGAGCCAGGGGGGGTTAGTGGGGCTGGGGAGAGTTTGCTGTGTGAACCTGTTTAATGTTTTTTGGGTTTTCTTTAGTTTGTTTTGGAGAAATGGGTATGCTATTGTGGGGGTGTTTTTGATGATGTCGCTCTCCAAGTCGACCCATTGTTTTGTTTCGTCTCGTCTTCTAGAATATATTGGATTATGTGGCATACTTGGTTGGCAATGTAATATGCTGGGGATTCCCCATCCTCCTTCTGAGGAGGGAAGGTATTTGGGGTTTATTCTTGGCTTTTTGTGTGAGAAAATAAACTAGTGTAGTTTCTTCTGCACTTCCAGAGTTGGGTTGGGGGAACCCAGATTGGGAGGGTTTGGATTAAGTAGGTTAATTTTGGGAGGGAGATCATTTTGATCATGGCTATTTTTTTCTAAGAGTGAAGTTGGTATTGTTTCATTTCCCCAAGTTTTTGTTGATTTGTCACCACAGGATCTTGTAATTGTGGAGATTTAGTTTGTTGAGGTTTCTGGTTATTTGTACCCCCAGGTACCTGAATTTGGTGTGGCAGAGTTTTATCTTTGTGATGTTGGTGAATTCCTTTTGGATATGCAGGGGGAGGCGGTGCTGAGGTACAGTATTCCCCATTTCCATTTTCTACTTCATATTCCTCTGGTTCATTTTCTTCACCTTGATCAAACATTGATCTGATCATTTTTAATTGTTCAGCCATCAACTGTTTAACAATACCAATGGTCACTGGTTGATCCAAAAGTACCTTTGTCATACAGGATGCTTTTTAATGTTCTATTAGCCACTCAATCCACTTTAATGTTTTCCCCTTAAAATCACAGCTGCAGATGCATTATCTCAAAACAAACAGATTCCTTTTTCACGGCTAATGATGGCCGCCTAACTTTCAATTTCACCAACTGGAAGTAGAGAAGAGTAAATAATTCCTATTGTTCCTTTAAATCTTCCTTATCCACCATAAATCAAGCCTTCCACTTTGCTTTAGACACATTAACAATTTGATTCCTTTCTATTTTCTCAACAACAGAAGGTAGTACTCACAGATTTTCAAATTGTAGATTTTCCTCAGTAGGTGGGTGTCTCTTATTACAGTTTCTTTGTCCCAAGGATGTTTTAAAGAGAGAGCCTGTAATGGGATTATGTGACGTTTGGGCATGATGGCATTACTCCATCAGGAAGTTTTTAATACTTGATAGTTTTATTACGTTTTTATGTGTTGGAAGTCGCCCAGAGTGGCTGGGGCAATCCAGCCAGATGTGTGTGGTATTAACAACCACAACCACAACCACTACTACTACTACTCAGCTTGCCATTTTGTCCTAACTCCTGTCCAAGACACTAACCCCTCATCTCCAGAGTGGTTTAATAGCCAGACTATGTGTCTGACTATTATCAATCACCATGTAATTATCAAAACAAAAAAAATTCCTTCCAGTAGCACCTTAAAGACCAACTAAGTTAGTTCTTGGTATGAGCTTTCGTGTGCATGCACACTTCTTCAGATACCAATATCTGAAGAAGTGTGCATGCACACGAAAGCTCATACCAAGAACTAACTTAGTTGGTCTTTAAGGTGCTACTGGAAGGAATTTTTTTTGTTTTGACTATGGCAGACCAACACGGCTACCCATCTGTAACATGTAATTATCTTCTGTCTACTGCAGCTAACAGAGAGACAACCGAATCACCATTCGTCTCTCCCAGAAGTCCCATGGGTAAACTATTTCCCACAATATGTAGATTTCCATAAGGCAGCAGCATCTGAACCATGTAGGAACACGTGATGACCTAATTAATCATGCAGCAGCTCTAAATGTAAAACCAGTACATGGAGACACATACACACTCATCATCTACATCGAACTGGGCCCTTCCTTTCTATGCTTGGGACACTCCAAACTCTAGAAAAACATAATAGCATCAGACCAAAAGCATGCAAATCACCTGTCTGGATGAGGCCTTGTTCAAAGGCCAATAGAAAAGGGAACCTATCCTCAGCCTTGTGGATATGATCTACGCAGCACTCAAAACAGCATGGCATAAAATGTCCACTGGCAATATATTTAAAGTGGGGAGACAAGTTCTCCCCTCACTCTCTGCTCTTTCTTTCGCTGCATTTTTATAAACTGTTTTAACTGTCATATCAACTGCAAATGAAACTCTGAAAACCCAGCTGCAGAAACCAAACCAAGTTCTTAGAAAAGTGAAAGCAGAGCCTTAATTCCAACTGGCAGATTTTAATGTCTTCTCCCATATGGTACTCTCCAGTTTCACGCAGGGGCTTGTGGTACAACATGGGGGGAGTGATCTGAGCAAACAATCGGATGAAAAGTTGTGTCTTTAGAAACCAGTTAAGACCTTCAGTTTTTGTCTACCTGCAAGGTGTGGGAGGGGAAGGATTTAAGGGCTCAGTTAAACAGCTTTGGCAGTTTCTGCTCATTAGATCGTAAGAGTGGAAATGTGTAAGCAGTCTATGGTTTCATCTGTCTGGGGAAGCAGCAGAACAGGACCCCAGTTCCTAGAATGTCTCCACAGACAAAAGCAGAAAATGGGAGCATCTCAGGGAACAACTGCAGTGGCAACATCCTTTCCTAGGGGCACAAAGGTATAAGACCCAACTCAGTACAGCAGCAGCCTTAGGCGGAGGAGGAGGAGGGATATGATTTATATCCCCCCTATCCTCCAAGGAGCTCAAGGTGGCAGTACATAGTTCTCCTCTTCCCCATTTTATCCTTACAACAACCCTGTGAGGTAGGCCAGACTGAGAGGCAGTGACTGGCCAAAGGTCATTTAGTGAACTTCATGGCAAAGTGGGGATTTGAACCCTGGACTTCCAAACCTTAGTCCAACACTCTAATGGCCACACCACACTGGCTTTCTGTCACCAAATCCCTAGAATATTTAATATCCCTGTAAAGTTTTCCAAACCCATTTTTGTAAAAACTGTTCTTCATCCTCACCTTGCAGACACCTCCACTCCACCTTACAGTGGGCTCTGCCTCCTGAAGCAGTAACTATTCAGGTTTCCAGTCTTCTGGTACCATCTTGTCTGTTGAACCAACAGTGATTGTGGTGTAGTTGTTTTTAATCAGATTATTAAAATAATCTCTTGGGCATGATCTCACTAATTGCAAGAGAAGTTCAGTGAGCAGTAACCTGCAGCAATGTCTTTAAAACCCACCCCCACCCCTATCTGTGGAATGTACCAAGAAGGTACAGTTGTTGTTGATATCCGTCTGTCTTGAGAGACAATGGAGTGTGCCTCCGGGGGTGAAGTCAAACCACTGCGTCAGCAGCAACAAAGTGACGTCCCTGAGGCACAAGCCTGGGCAGTGTGTATAGAGGCCTAGGGCTGCCCAGACAACAAGACCGTGCTGGTGTGGTTCAAAAGAAAGCAGAACAATACATTTGGCACCAGCTTAGCTGCAGGAGTTGCCGGGAGGAGGCGTACAAGGCATCATCCAAGCATCTTAGGGACTCCACTCCAGATTTGTGGAGGCTTTGTTCCTTAGCCGTTTCTTCTTCCAAAGATGTCCTGCAAGGCAGCAGAGGTTTAGGATCAGAGTTTTCCTTCTCGTAGATGGACTACCTTCCCAGGTGAGCCCCATTTGCCCCTCACTTCCCTCTATAGCACGTGCAGAAACCGCCTTCTTGACCACTGGACCCACTATTGCTCTTGTCCGCTCAATCTGCCAGAGCTTGTCCTCACATGCAGGAGAAGTCCTTAACTCATGAGAATTTGAGACTCATTGGTTACTCTCACCTGGTATAGCCGGCCAGTCGAAGCCATTCTTGGGGTGTAGCTGCTGACGTGTGCTGGCAGCTTCAACAAGCCACAGGTGAGTGCAGGGTGAGGACAAAAGTGGGCAAACTTCCCCAGGAGCACCACATGTCCCCCGCCAGAAGTACTACCCCTCCCCTAACACCCCATACACAGTACATCCATGGAAATCCTACTTCATCGGGGGGGGGGGGCGCCAGTGGAATTGAATTCATACTTGCTGGACCGACTGGCCTGCTTTCAGGAAAATAGGTCTGGTTGAGTTTTGGTGTGCCAGAACCAGTAGATACCTATAATACCTGCTGCATCCACAAATTATTACAAAACAACTATTTTTCTGGGGTTTGCTGGGGGGGTGGTGGCATTATAGGATTCCATGCACATTCCAATATGCCTTCCTTTGAGATCCTTTGAAGAACAACAGTCTCTCTCGCTCTCTCCTGTGCTTATTTTACAGTTGTACCTTGGTTTTCAAACAGCTTAGTTCTCAAACATTTTGGCTCCCAAACACTGCAAACCCGGAAGTAACTGTTCTGGTTTGTGAACTATTTTTGGAAGCTGAACGTCCGACAGGGCTTCCACAGCTTCCGATTGGCTGCAGGAGCTTCCTGCAGCCAATCAGAAGCTGCGCTTTGGTTTCCGAACATTTTAGAAGTCAAATGGACCTCTGGAATGGATTCCATTCAACTTTCAAGGTACGACTGTACTTACTTGCCCTGCTTTTATACAGCTTTCGCTGCAAGTTCAAAGTGGTATAAAAATGCTTTGTTTTCCTGCAGTAAGGTCAGGAGCTGCCTACTAGTTTCAGAAGGGATCCAAATAGAACAGCTTGAGGCAAAGAAAAGAAACATGCCATACTTTGAAGGCAATTGTGTGGTACAAGTTCTACCCACTTGCCAGTCCATTTTTAACTGTTAATAATGGAGTTTGATAAATGCCTTAAGAACTCATGGACTTTGGCCATTGCAGAAAAAAATCACACATAAACTGAATGTTTCCAGGGAGATGGAGGATGCATAATGCTTTTATGTCATCTGGTGGGATTTTATTTTATGCTTCGGACTTAGATGCTCAGCATTCATCATCC
Source organism: Podarcis muralis (assembly GCF_964188315.1). Lineage (NCBI taxonomy): Eukaryota > Metazoa > Chordata > Lepidosauria > Squamata > Lacertidae > Podarcis > Podarcis muralis. The sequence continues at coordinate 39,672,725 of NC_135671.1, read as the reverse complement.
ACAGCAGCTTGGGAAATATGGATGCCTTGTTTAGACTGGGTTGTCACCATTTCTTTCTCTTATTATTTATTGTTGGTTTGCTTTGTATATAGTATGGTGTAATACCCTGCTACTGCACTTTTGGGTTGTTAGTAATGTTAATAAATGTACACAAGCAGAAATGCATTGGGAGTCAGAATCATCACATGGTGAGATGGGTGGGAGAGTACTGTGAAATGAGATAAGCTGGGGCACATTTTGTTTGTTTGTTTGTCTAGCGTTGAGTTAGGCCTAGTCTAGGGAAGCCCTGCCCTTGTGAGATGTCACCAGGACAATAAACAATTCATCTTGTGAGTTTTAATCAATGAAATCTGCACATAGATAAAACAGTTCTAATAAAATGGGAAAACGTGCAAATATCATAGCAAGCACCATCCCATGTGTGAGAGAGAAGTGATGCTGCAGATGTCTCTTCTAAGATGGTTTCTGCCACCCAAGGTTTTTTTAAATTATTTGCATTAAAAACAATTAACATTATTTCAGAAGTCAGCTTCAGTTAATCAGGGGCATGTTTTAACACATAGTGGGCAGTACCACGACCTGTAGGGCGGTTGGATTACCTAGAGGGGGCACCAAGAGGCAAGGCGTCAGCAAGGAGGGAAAGAGGTGTAAATGACTATCAGACTTTGAAAAGTTGGTATCAACGGAGTTCATCAAGTTCATCAATTTTGTTGAATTAACTAAATTAAGTTGTTTTAATTGGATTTTGAATAAGTGTGCAATTAATTGTCATTATCTTCCTATTCTGAATAATGTTTTTTTATAGGGTAGGGGTCACTGGGGATGAGTTTATGGAACCAAAGGAGCAGTGGCCTGCGAAAGTTTTAACCGATGGAAAAGTCTTTGGTCAATTAATCACATCAGAGGATTAAAACAGCTGAAGTTCTTGTTATTATATTATAATTTACTACATTTCTACCTCATTCTTCAACCCTTCAATGCCTCAAAAATAATATAAAATCAAAAATGAAAAATAGTAATTGTGACGGACAGCAGAGCCAGACCAGAGTCTGGTGATGCAGTCCCCTTGAAATTCCACCAGAGGGCTGGAGCCTCTCTCTGATTGGCTACAAAGGCAGCTCGCCCCAGAGCGGGGAGGAAAGCATTTTGGGAGGGAGAATCAAAGGGGCAGCTTCTGAGGGAGACGGATAGGGCTGGATTTGAGATGAGAGTTAGGCAGCAGGACAGGGGGGAGTGGGATAGATTTGGACTGAGGGAGACCTGGCTCAGATTTGGGTTAACATTCACCCTGAGGACAGAGCCTCGCAGCTTAGATAGGGAGACCATCTTGAGGGTCTGGGAAAGACATACAGACAGGAGTGTCCTGGGAGGGCTGAGTGAGCCGGGAGAGGAAGAACCTGTGCAAATCCAGGCTAGCCAGGGGGAGAGTTCTCCGAGGCACAGAAGACTCCCAAGCCAGTAACAAGGGGGGAGGTAATCCCCCGGCTCTCTTATACCATTTTGGAATACCTCAGGAGTGGGATTGTTAAGTGAGTGAGGAAAAGTGCCTCTTGCTCATGAAGCGGCGTATTAATCTGTGAAGGAAGCTGTGTCATAATAAAAATATTTCATGGAGCCACCTGTCATAGCTAAGCAACAGAAACTGATTTAAGCATCTTACCACATATTTTAGAACATCTACCTGATTTTTAGCAACTGAAGTTTAAGAAGAGCTGTGCCTATAGTATTATGTTTAAGCCTGTGACATCTTTTTACCTCATTTTAGTAATAAGTTAACTTCTACTTGAAAGAACGCATTTCCTGACCCATTTTGTTTCACAAACTTCTCTTTGTTTAATAAACATTTCCTGTTTGTTTGATCAACTCCTGCCTGAGACTCTAAATCATTAAGTTTCCCCTCACACAAGTCCCTCATATGATAGTCTGTGGTAAATTGAAAAACTTTGTATAACTGGCGTACAGTGAGGTGGGTGCACTCTCTTTAAATTGGGGGTGGCTAGCAGGATCCGCTACAGTAATATTTAAAACGATTGATAGAAAAAAAATTGAAACTCAGTAATACAAGATCGCTTTAGCAACAGGCATAAAGCAGTTTTTCCTGGCAGCCCAAATTTCTTCTGAAGAGGAATGTCTTGACTATCCCCCTAAGTGCAGAAAAGACTGAGTCAAGCAACCTTCTCTAGGAAGTGAAGACTATGTGGATGGACAGCTAAGGCTCTTCCTCTTGCAGATAACAGTCCCTCCTTGGATAGAGGAATCTAGAGAAAAGACTTTGTAAGGGGTCTTAGGGTAGGAGGAGTTTCATACAAACGAACAAAAAGCTTCACTCACACCAGTGTAGACAAATTACTGTGGCAAATCACCACTTGGGGAATCAAAACCTTTCTGAAGACGACAGAGGAGAAAGGTTGAGGTCAGGAACACAGACAAGGTAAAGACCAAATGTGTCACCTGCCTGTCTGTGAGGATTTCTAGACAGTGAGAGCAGACATGTGTGAGTGGCAGTGATAAGTTAGTAACTTGCGTCTTATCACCCAATGGAAAAAGTAAGTTTGACACAGATTAAATGTTTACATCCCCTTCTCTTCTCAGTCTTCTTCAAATTGGGGGACAAGAGTCACAGATTTTGCAAAATACATTTCAACAAACAGATCAAATACAACCCACCAACCAAGTATGGCGGATTTCCAGGGGTTCATTGAAATTCCTGGTTTTGCAGATCACTTGGAACAGCCGGGAGGCGGGGCGGACCCAGCACTGGGCAAGTTACCACCAATGGCTGATAAACTTGGTAGGTCACAACTTGTGTAGAGCTGTATCACAGCTCTCTTGTTTTGGAACAGAACTCAGGAATTCAGATGCCCAAACACTGCTTGCTTTAAGCTAGAGACCATACTTTCCTCTAGGGGCTGTTATAAAGCCTGAGATAATTCTGGGTGTTGGCCTGTACAGATATTATTTCAGGCTGCTTTTTTCCATTCAAGAAAGAAGTATCTTCAACATAAACAATGTAATAGGTATACTTGCAACTTTTAGATATTTGCTGCAGCAACTTAGGCCATCTTGAAGGTATATCAGCTTTGGAGTTCATGGAAATTGCCAAAGCAGATCCATGGATTTATGACTTACACATTACATTCCTTGTACACGAAGGTGACACAAGTAGCTCTTCTTAACATTTAAGTTTATTCCATGGAGTTTATACTATGTTGGTTACACAGAAAGTGACATGCTAGGTTCCAAGGCAGGTTGCAAAATTAAAACACAATGTTAAAAACAGTATAAAACAACTTATAATCACAGAAGGGTGGGCCCTAAAAATATGCTACTCAAATGCCAAAAGGTCAGGGTAAAGAAGAGCATATTAGGCATTCATCCCTTGTGTAATTAAGATGCCAAACACATTTCTGTGGGGAGGGAGGACCAGAATCTAGGGGCTGCCACAGAGAATGTTGTCCCCCAAACTTCTGAGGGCACAGGAACTACCAAGAGGAGCCCCTCTGCTGATCTTTACACCTGAGAGGGTCTGTAGGGAAGGAGGCAGTCTTTCAGCTATTTGGTGTCTGAGTTGTTTAGGACTTTAACACAGTCACATGCCCACCTTGAATTGGGCCCAGAAACGAACTGGCAACCAGTGTAACTGTTATATGAGATCTAAATGGAACCCCAGCCAGTAACCTGGCTTATGCATGTTAGACCAAGTGAGGTTTCCATAACACTAATACAACCAGTTAGTTGAATCCAGCCTTCTATATTAAAAAACATTGCAAGTTTTTGAATTTGCAGGTTTCTAATTAATTTATGGGAGGCGGGTGGCGCTGTGGTCTAAACCACTGAGCCTAGGGCTTGCCGATCGGAAGGTCGGTGGTTCGAATCCCCGCGACGGGGTGAACTCCTGTTGCTCGGTCCCAGCTCCTGCCAACCTAGCAGTTCGAAAGCACATCAAAGCACAAGTAGATAAATAGGTGTAGTGGTTTGGAGTTACTCGTGCGTAAGCCGACCCTGTTTGGGTGCTTGGTTGCCTGGTTAAACCCTTCGGACTGCACAGCCCATCTCCGCTTGACTGCCTCAGTCACTGGCAGAATCTGTCTGGGCGTTTCTTAAACCTCTGCCAGCATAAAAGCTGTTTGACACCTAATCGTCTCCGCCTCTCATTGCGCGGGAGTCTCCTGCGCAGGGTGGGCGTGGGTAGCGGAGTGCCTGGGCTCTCTTCACTGACTTCCAGGGAAGAATCCCGGAGCCCTTCCACCTCCTCTTCCCATTGCTCTCCTGGACTCTTGGTGTCACGCGTATTTCCTTCCCCTTCCACCAAGCTGAGTCTCCCCCTTGTGCTAGGACCTTCACCTGCAGAATCTGAGACCCTCTCCTTCTCCCGTGTCTCTGATGTCAGTTCCCTGACAATAGGTAAACGGCTGGAAGGTAAATGGCGTTTCCGTGCGCTGCTCTGGTTTCACCAGAAGTGGCTTAGACATGCTGGCCACAGGACCCAGAAAAACTGTCTGTGGACAAACGTCGGCTCCCTCGGCCAGTAAAGTGAGATGAGTGCCGCAACCCCAGAGTCGTTCGCGACTGGACTTAACTGTCAGGGGTCCTTTATCTTTACCTTTACCTTCAATTAATTTACAGAGTAGAAATAAATTAGATTTTATATGCCCAGACTAAGAACTCCACCAAAGTGTATCCATAATGGCCCATAATGGGAAAATGCAAAGGAGAACGAAAGTTCTACAGGTTGTCTGCCCCTTCCAATACTACCCCTCCACCCTTACTTGGATGTAGCTGTAGAAAAAAACAGGGCAAGTGGAAAGCCTTTTGCCTAAAGACAGAGGCACTGTAGGTGGAAGAGGAAGGTGACAACCTCATTCTCTTAGCATGGTAGCCTAGTTTGACCCAACCTTGGGCAGGTAAACAAATTCTTCTTGTTACTCAAGGAAGAGAAGCAAGCAATGTTTTCACTGCATTCTGTAGAACCAACAAGATAGCTGGGCTTCTCTTTCTCACTTGGTATGTGGTAGCAGCAGCCTGCTCTGTGCACAGAACAGATTGTGCCACTACAGCCTCATTTACCACATTGTACACAACTAAAGCCTCCCTATTTTGGACAGCCTCTGCAATCCATGAACTCTCCTACCTGTCAAATGCCAATTTCATTAGCTCTTCTGAGGAAAAGGGGGGATGATGATGATTCTTTCTGTTTTCACCATTAACAATTAATTGAGCGGTTCATCATGGGGTGGTGAGGTTGCACCCCATAATGAGAATGACTAAAATGATTTAAAAATGTTAGGGGTACTCATGGAAACACCTTGCATCTCAACTGAACCACAGACAGATAACGCATTGCGAATATATTTTGAAATGATATTTAAAGAAGATTTTGTCAATTTCCCTTATCCACTCCAGACACAGTCTTCTGAGTCAAGGCTCCTTTGCCATCCCAGACATCCTGCAATAAAACCTGAGGATCCTAATCCATGCCCAGAAAACATTAAAGAGGGTTCTTAATTTGAGCTAGATCCCACTACAATTCTATCCCAGAATGTGCTTTCAACACCAGAACTCAGGTTCAGAGCAGGTAAAGAAGTAATAAAGGTAGCTGGAGTGCATCTGAACATGTGCACAGTGTCTGAAATTCCCCAGGCACCAGGCGCGTCTTGCTACTGGCACTGGTCAAATTGCGACTATGTGGAGATCCCTGAATGAAAGGTTGGTGTCTAACATCTCCATCGGAGTGGCCTCTCCAGCTTTCTTAAGGAGGTAAGCAGAAGAGCTTAGTTGTTGCATTTATATACTGCATCACCTTTTTTCTCCAAGGAGTACATGGTTCACCGCACTCTTAAATTAATCCCTATGACAACAACAACAAAAACAACAATAAACAGCATTACAAAAAAAATGGCACCTAGACATTCCATTGTGGCAACTGTAACCTAGGTTTAAGGCAGAGGTTTTCAACCTTTTTGAGTCCACTGCTCCCTTAAGCAACTACATTCTTCCTGTGACACCCCTGAGGGGCTCAGGAGCCCAGTTATGTCACCCCTTGCCTGCAGAGCTAGCAGCTCTCACCCTTTTCTGAACAGCTTCCCCTTTGGAGTGTTCCCTCAGCCTCCTCTCCTTGAGAGTTCTCTGTGCAGCTGCTGCTGCCATCCTGGACTCTGAGCTAACCCTCCCCGGTCTCTGAGCTAACCCTCCCCACACCCCAAACAGAGGTGCCTTCCAGAGGCAACAAAGCCAGGGCTGCTGCAATAAACAGCTGTGCAAGCCTCTGGGAGGCAGAGACACAAGAGGATATCAGAGGAGGGAGGGAAAGAGGGACAGAGGTCAATGTTGCCCGCAGCACCCCTGACCATCATTAAGGCACCCCAGGGTGCCATGGCACCCTGGTTGAAAACCACTGGTTTAAGGTTTTAAATGAAGTGACACCTCATTTGGTGATTAGCTTATATAGCTGAGTTTCTAACACAGCATGTGCAGCATATATTTCAGTCACAACTCTAAATGTCTAGGAAGGGGGATGGGTAGACAGGGTTTACTGATCAGAAAAAATATGGCTTCCAGGCATGCTTGAGCCTCAGTAACAATCTCTTAGAAACTAGCTGCCACACTCAGGTTAATGTGGGTCTTTGAAACCTTGAATGCTTTACTGGAGAAACTACCAGTCTCTTGCCATTTACCTAAATCTTTCTGAAGCATTAAGACCAACTTACGTAGTTAGCAGTAGTTTCACGCATCCCCAAGGGAAAGCAAGATTTAAGGGGTTACTGAACTACTTCTGCCTTCCTCAGCAGGTGCAGCTATCTAGAGTGCATCATCAAACACAACTTCCATATGTCCTATAGCCATGTTTGAACTATGTGTATAGCACAAAAAGGCAGGAAAAGCTCAGAATTCAGCATCTTCCAAACCTCTGCTTTATTTTTTAAAATCAAGTTTCTAACTCTTACGGCTGCAAATAGAAACCTGAAGCTGTGCTGCCAATGTCTGATGAAAGCTCAAAAGGCATAGGGAGAAATAATATTTACTTGTCAGGAAAAAGGACAGTATCCTGCCAAATTCTTCTTCCTTCTTCCTTCGATGTAGCAGAAGCAGAATACTTTTTGCCAAATAAGCAAATATATGGGAATTCTGTAGAATTTATACGTGTCTCAGTATTCAGCTTTGTTTGCTGTAGAACTGGGGTTACCCTGCTGCAGAGTTTTGCTCTTTACGTGTTAGTGCAAAGCCCATACAATCATAACGACAAATTCCCAAGCTCTGGGTTTGGGTGCTATGTAACTTACGGTAATTGAACATACAGTAATTCCAAGAAAAGGCCCAGAACACCCAACAAAGCAAGTGGGGACTGATAAACTGATCCTTATCTCATCAACAAAATGGGAGGATGTGGAAGAGATTCAGATGCTTACAGAGTTTGGCAGAATTCATGGATGTGCGTGCATTTCTCTCTCTGCCTGCCTCTCTGCGCTGCTATTGTTTTGTCCCTGCCCTTTGCTTTCAATTTTAAGACATAATCCAACAAAAGCTTTTTCTATCCAAGCCCCATTGAATTGAATGGGAGCTGATCAAAAGCAGTCCCTGCTCATTTCAATGAGGCATGCACAGGAGCATTTATCATTGGTTTGTCCCCTTCAAAGATAACTGGTACAGCGGTACCTCGGTTCTCGAACATAATCTGTTCTGAAAGACCATTCGAGTTCAAAAACATTAAAAAGCCAAGGTGCAAAAGGCTGTCTGCAAATTCAGTTGAGAAAATTGAAAAACACACAGTGGAAGCCGTTCGACTTCCGAGGCGCATTCAAAAACAGAAGCCTCAAAACACAAGTATATTTTTCCATCCTGAGACAAACTCTTAAAAATGGTTCTGCAAGTTTTCATTATACTTTAGTTTGCAACGGGGGAAAATTATTAACAAGCGTCCATGACCTCACCAATAAACCTCTCCTCCATCTACAGAGCAAATCTGAAACGTTGTTAGATTATTTGGGAGGCGGGGAGAGGAATAGAATCATAGAATTGTGGAGTTAGAAGGGACCCCAAGGGTCATCTAGTCCAATCCTCTGCAATGCAGGAATCTTAGCTAAAGCATCCATGGCTGATGCCCCTCCAAACACTGCTTAAAAACCTCCAAGAAAGGAGAGTTCATGTGAAAGATGAACATGAAAACATGAAAAGTAGATAGCTGTCTGAAGCATGAGGGGAAGGGAGAATAATCCAGCATTCAACTTAATGGTATATGTGCACTTAAGGTAAGTTACACCCCACTAGTGAAGAGGTTGCTGTGATCATTGTTAAAATGTTATCTGTCTTCACCCAGATTCAGTCTACAACATGAGACACAGAACAGAGCATGTTTCTGTAATCGTTTCCACCCTAGTTAAGAAATATCACCTGAGAAAGCATTTACAAATATAATACAATCCTGCAGGTGAAGGGTGGTGGGGATTTCCACTGATACCATCTGCTCACTTTATATACTATCATCAGTAGAGTCAAGAGACCACAAAGATTACATGCTTCCATCTGAGGCTGCAAATAAAACAAGTTTCAAGCATTTTGTCTTTACTTCTTCCCTCTGCACATGCATCTTTTAATATTCATTTTAAATATTTTGATAAAAATATTTATAATTTTGTTTTTTACTTTATTAGAAGAAAAATACTTTTGCAATAATAAAAAGAAAACATTATGAACCCTTGCCCTTCATCCGTCCTACTCCCAATAATCTCAACACTCTTTCCCTCCAAGCCAACTACATAAATACCAATGGGATATGCAAAACATCAATCAAGTTGCCAATGCTTTAAAATGTTTAATAATAGAAGTTAGTCTTTCACATAGTGCTTTTAAAGTAGTCAAAGTGCTTGCTACAAATTCTTGCAACAACAAAACTCTCCCTTCCTGTCCCATATGCTTGGACCTGCATCCCAGAACACCTGTATGATGCCTTTTATGTCTCCTAAATTCATTCTCAAAATCTATCTTTTCCATGAAGCATTTGGCACAATTCCTTAGTTCCCATGCCCTCTGTAACTCAGTCTGTAACTAAGTCAAAGCATGTACAACTGAAACAATGGCATGTTATTTGTTTACCCCATGCTTCCACTTCCCTCCCCTTGTTGTTTCCCCTATGCTGAATTTCAGATTGAAAACTCCTCAGTGCAGGGACCCTTATGCTTTGTGAAATGTCACATATCATGCTAGCACTGAATAAAATGCAAAAATCAATCCATTTCTTCTTCTTCTTCTTTAAGCTCCCATGCTTTATGTGGTCACCAAGATCCTGTATTTCTAGATACCACAAATAATCACTTCTTCTATCCTAAGGCTCAAGATGGATACCACATGTTCATCCTTCTCCATACTTTTAGAAATAAGTATTATTTAATTACAGTGGTACCTCGGGTTAAGAACTTAATTCGTTCCGGAGGTCCGAATTAACCTGAAGCACCACTTTAGCTAATGGGGCCTCCCGCTGCCACCGCTGCGTGATTTCTGTTCTCATCCTGAAGCAAAGTTCTTAACCGGAGGTACTATTTCTGGGTTAGCGGAGTCTGTAACCTGAAGCATATGTAACCTGAAGCGTATGTAACCCGAGGTACTACTGTATTACCATCACTTTTTAGAAGACATAGCTCAAGGGAACACAAACATTGTGAACCTATCCCAAGGCAAGAAAAACAACTGCTTGTGCTTTCCCAGATATAAGTAGGACAAAAAAAATAGGCAAGTCACTTGTCATTATCCAGGGAACATACAACAGATCAAAATGGTTAGACCTCACACATCACAATAACCCTGAAGATTTCCAAGAAGCCTCTGCATTTCTGTACTGTTCCCAAAGTGCTAAAAGGACAATGCGAGGGAGCAAGGAGATGGTTGAAGCCTCTTTGGCCCGAGCCAGCAGGAAAGGGGTTCCACCTCTCTCTAGTTGCAGAATTTCTTCCTCGGTCTCCCCTTCTTCTCCATGGGCATAGCCAGGGGGGAAGCTGCCCCCCAAATCAATAAAAATCAATAAAAATACTTAACTAACTGAGGTTCTGTCCCGCCCTAACAAAAGCCTGCTTTGTTTACGCTGCTCAGCCTCCTCACCTAACAGCTGACGTGAGGGGTAGCGCAACAGCAACAGCCACTTTCTCACGCATCCTCCAGCCCCTAAATATTTTGGTCTGGATTGGAGAGAATGGGAGAGAGAGCTGGAGAGGAGGAAATCGGCATTTAGAGGCTGCTTCCCACTTTACATGATTTCACTTATGGGGGTGGGACCCAGAATGTAACCCCCATGTAAGTGGGACGGCACCTGTGCATACACACACCATCATTTCCTACAGTAAAATCCAAGCAATGCCCTTCTAGTATAGTGGTAAAAATATAACTGAAAAGTCACTATCCCTTAATGATACCACAAAATCTGTTATGTGAAGCAATTGGCTTCAGCCTACCAAATGGCTGATCACCTTAGGTAGCAGATTTTGGGTTATCAGCAAACAATGACATGTGTACAGGGAAGAACAGTTGGGTGGTGATGGTTCATATGAGCCTCCATCTTCAGTCTGAAGTGGTATAAGTCACACATAGATTTAACACCAAAGCAAGAACAAGGCCTAAAAAACATGGACCAACCAAGATTGACAAATTAATGTGTATTAGATTAAACATCTGTACAGATGACTTTAAACATCTGTATGTTATCTACAAGTGACAAACACCAGTGTGTGCAGTGATCATGCCTGCCACATCTAAGTACTGAACTGCCTTGAAAAGACTTTGCTTTTCTGTAATCAGTATGCAAAACCAACAGTAACTAGTATACATGTTTGCCTTAAAATGGTTCTCTTCCACATTCTACACATTAACATTACAATATGAACTCAATGGTGTTTTTAGGGCCATGTGTGAAAATATCCTAAGGCATTATCTGGGAGGGGCCAAAACCAAGCTGACACCTTCTCTGACAACTATTTGCACCTCCCCTAGGGATGCCCATATTACACTAAAGAATCATTGGTACAAGTGAGAGACAAAGAGGAAAAAGGGACCCATTAAAAGCAGTTCAGAGATGGAGGAGAGCCTTTGAGACAAGCCTACTTAGTGCTTAAATTAATACACGATATATTTTATGTTTCCTTTTAGCAAAAAAATAAAACTGTAGCTAGTCCCTCTCTTCAAAAGGAAGTTTGTGACCTAAAAGAGCATCTCCAATTCGCAAATATTAGAGGTTACTGCACAAGGGTCCAAGCAAACTGGGAAACAATACTGCTGGGCAAGACGTTCTATCCTGAAAGGGGCTGAGCGATTTCTCACAGGGCTAAGGAAGCAAGAAACTTTGGTTCCAACCCCCTCTTTTGAGCAGAGTAGTATCTAGTGGATTCATGAGGGATGTGAGAGCAGAAAGCCCCAGGCCATGGATTGGGTACAGGTGCCAACAGCTTTTGGAAATGGGCACACAGAACACTGAGGGGCATTACCTGATTCTGATTGGCCTCATGCAGCTCTTGAGTCTTCGTGATTCGCCCTCTTTGCCAGACCTCTTGGGCACACCCTGGGAAGGTGCAGCCCCCTTCAGTACCACACTGTAGTTCCTGCCGTCATTGTTGGCCCAGTAGACGCCCTCCTCGGTCTGGTAGCGCACCACAAAGTCAAGCCGGGGCCCTCCTTCCTCTTCCTCTTCCTCATCCTCATCGCCAAATTCCAGGCGGAAAGCAAAGCGGTCCGTCAGGCCCCCGTCTGGCGAACCCCCTGGAATATAGAGGGCAGCGTAGTCCCGGTGACTCTGCCACCGGTCTCGGCTGGCCCGCACGTGCACAGCCTTGTGGTAAGAAACGTTGAGCACCCGCACGGTGCCACGCAAGACCCGGGGCTCCCCTGGCTCTGGGGGCAGCAGCTCTTCCAGCTCCACCTTGGCCTGGCGCAGGCGCCCAAGCTTCTCCTCCTCACCTTGCCCCGCCGGTTGCAACACAAAAGAGGGCAGAAAGTAGGGGGTAGGATGGGAGGGTGGCTGGGAAGAGGCCAAGGGGGGCACCACCTCAGGGGGGGACTCAGGAGATGGTGGTGGCCAGGGCTGATAGCGCCGCCAGCGGGCCAAGGGCAGGCCCAGGGCATCGGCGAAGAGCACGTGCCGGCCTGCAGCGTTCTGGGCGGGCTCCTCCATGGCAGCGGTGGCGGGGACATGCTGCGGGGGCTGCTGCCCTTGGCCATGCGGGGAGAGCGGGCCAGCCGGGGGCGGCGGGCAGAGGGGCCCTGGCAAGCGGGGGGGCGGGCGCTGCTCGGGCTGCTGCTGCTGCTGCTCCTCGTCCTCGTCGCCCGAGGAGGAGCTGCTTCCCCCGCCGGCGGCGGCGGCGGGGTGCTGGGGCCTGGGCACCGGGGAGGAGCGGGGCACCAGGGTCCGGGACGGGGGGTCTTCCTCCTCCTCCTCGTCCTCCTCCGCCACCGCCGCCGCCTCCTCCCGAGCCAGGGGCAAGGCGGGCAGCGGGGGCGGCGGCGCGGGGGAGGAGGCGGCCCCCGCGCGGGCCATGGCGAGCGGCGGAGGGAGGCCGGCGGCGCACGCAGACAGACGCGGCTGCTCTCGCCCAGGCGGCGGCGGCGGGACGGAGGCGGGGCGGGCGGGGCGGGCAGAGCGGCGCCGGCGCCAATGGAACGGCGCGGCAGGCCTTGCTCCCCTTCCCTCCCTCAGAAGCGACGAGGCGGAGGCCGCGGAGGTTCCTCTCGCCCAGCGATCTCGGGGCGCCTGAAGAGAGGAGGGCAGGCGGCGGGCCTCTTCTTCGCGCCGCGGCTCCGCTCCAGAGCGCGGAGAAAGGGCGCCTTCCTCCTGGGCGGCCGCTGCCCAGCCTGGCGCCCGCCGGCCCCGAGGAAGGGAAGCCCCAGCGCGGCAGGTGCGCGGCGTCCGCCCGCGGGTCACCCTCGCCCGCCGGCCGGCCGGGCGTGAGCGGGTCCTGGGCGCCGCTGTCCCTTCGCTCCGCCAGGCGAGCAAATGGCCGCGGAAAGAAGCGGGGATGGAGAGCCGGGGGCCGGCGGAGCAGGGCGCGGGTTTCCCGGGCCTCCTTCAGCCCCGGCGCGTAAGCCGCGGAGATGGAGATGGTGCCTGGCAGCTGGCCCGACCCGAAAATGCCCTCAAACATTAAGCTCCGAAACCGAGGCCCAGCTGCATCCAGGGGGGCTCCCGGCAGGCACTCTCGTCAGCGCAAGAACTTAGGCCCCCTCTCCTCTCCGGGGGCGCCCGACCCTCCGAAGCAGAACTGGAGGGGGAGGAAAGGGGGTTAGTTGAATACAACCCAGTGCCCACGAATTGGCACATTTTTAAACTCAATATGCCCTCCATACAAGCATATACAGAATTTCTATTGTCGCACTATGCAACGCAGCCAAAATACTGAATTTTCAGAATTTCGAAAATCTGTACATGGTAGCAAAGGTGTCAGATCCAGTTCTCCAGTAAGGCTGACCTGATGTATTCCATCCCAACTGTTCATGTGGCAGGTACATTCTAGGATTCGGCACACATTTCTAAAATGACAGCAGCCTTGCTGATAGGAATTAAGTACTATGCAACAAAAGTATTTTCAAGATGAACAGTTGAAAATGCATTTGTAGTTATTTATAATAATAATAACAACAACAACAGCAATTTATTTATACCCCTTCCATCTGGTTGGGTTTCCCCAGCCACTCCTGGCAGCTCCCAACAGAATATTAAAAACATGATAAAACACCAAACATTTAAAAACTTCCCTAAACAGGGCTGCCTTCACATGTCTTCTAAAAGTTGCTTATTTCCTTGACATCTGATGGGAGGGTGCCACCACCGAGAAGGCCCTCTGCCTGGTTCCCTGTAAACTCACTTCTCGCAGGGAGGAAACTGCCAGAAGGCCCTCGGAGCTGGACCTCAGTGTGCGGGCTAAACAATGGGGGTGGAGACGCTCCTTCGGGTATACTGGGCCGAGGCTATTTAGGGCCGTTTATTTGGATTAAGATGGAGAAAAGTAGCTTAATTTCAATTCAGTTTTATAATCTTTGTTATTGAAGAGGAAGTAAAAACCCAGTAGCCAAAATATTTCATTTATAGGGATTAGCGTATGAAATCTTTGGAAATCTTTCTCCTAGCAATAACTAATTAGAGACCAATTCAAAAGTTTTTGTGTAGAAGTATCTTGCAGCCCATATTTTCAACACTATTCTGGGATGGATCTATCTTCTGGGACTAGTACGTCCTAAAAGTATGTAATACTTACAAAAATAACTGGGGGTGGGGAGAGCGAAATCCTTGGAATAACAGAGGTGGAACATTTTAGGGTTGTGGCTTCCAGCTTCATCTTCAATGGTGAAGCAAGACCCCAAAATACTAGGACATACACATACCTAGAGATATTTGGGAGCTATTGGATGTTGATAGCTTTACTTAGGAGTGTATTTAAAATAGTTACAAGCACAGACAGAAAATAAATTAAAGCATTGAGGAAGTAGAGGGCATGGAAAGAGGACTAGTAACAATTGATCCACCCATCCAAATCACCAAAACAATAACCTGTGATCCTGAATGGAGCAGTTTGGAGCCTGCGGGTGGTTAATGTCTTGTGGACTATACAAATTAAATGGGAGTACAAATGGCTGCAAACACATGGTAAACCAGTGTGGATGGGGCAACAACAGAAAGAAAGAAGGATTGTGGGGAATAAATAAATTTAACCAGGGATGAATGTGAACAAATGACATCACATTCTCCCACGTAGGCTTAGTTTTATTGGAGGAGAGTTGATTTTAAATACAAGTATCACGAAAACAAGAATTGAAATATGAGAGGTGTATGCACTCAAGAAGGGAGTTCTAGGTATAAAATATGTAGCAGCAAGGGAGAATGGAGAAGGATCTTTTAAGAGAGCAGGAAACCTTGCTAAGCTGCAGAAGCAAAGGTCAGAGTATCCTGGGAAATGGGCGGAAATATAAGGCAGAGCTTATAATCCACTTGTACAATACTTCTGGTATCAACAAGAGGAGCAGAATGTGGAGGGCATCTGGGGAGTGGGAAAATTTAGTGGCAGATGCTGATACAAGTTCTAGATGCAGAAACAAGGAAAGGTGCAATACTGAGATTCTAAATGTAGTAGACATATCAGCTATGCCACTGTCTTTAAACCTGATAGTAATCTCAGCAGTAGATCTCACTGATTATTCTCTAAGCAAATTGAGAATCAATCTGGTATTTTCTTATTTGTGAGAGATTTCTTCATTTATTAAGTTTATTCATTGCTTTTTACACGAAAATGACTCAAACGACTTACAAAGTAGGGTGCAGGAAAATTATAAACAACTCGGAGGGGTTTTCTTTTTTACAATCAAATGGGATATAAATAAATAAATAAAATAAAAACCAAATATAGGAACAGCAATAAAAGAAGAACTTAAACTGTTTGCTTATAAAAAGGAGAAATCCAACCCACCTAACTAAAAGGCTAAACACAAAATAGGTGTCTGCTAGGAGGCTGAAAAATCAAACAGTCCAGATGTGATTGCATCTGCACAACAGAGATTATAACTCTCAACTTTAAATATGCTAATAGAAATAACAAGGAAGGCAGTAAGTGATCTTGTGGTTACACTGCCATACAGGAAATAATAAAGGTAGTGTACTTCATGCAAAGAAAGCAAGATGCTGATTGAGGCCAATATTTTATGGAATGATGGGGGCCATTCTGTTGATAGAAAATGTCTTTGTGTTCAAAGGAGAGAATATGGAGATTCGGAAGGAAATGTGTCTAGAGAGCTAAAAGGATTAATGAAGGACACCTTGTCTTTTCCAGGGAGTCTTCTCTTCTCATGTGGTGGCCAAAGTATTGGAGCCTCAGCTTCAGGATCTGTCCTTCCAGTGAGCACTCAGGGCTGATTTCCTTCAGAATGGAGTGGTGCTAGGGAGGGAGATGTCGTCACACCACTCCTTGGTGTGTGGAGTGCCACAGGGCGCAATCCTCTCCCCAATGCTTTTTAACATCTTTATGCGCCCCCTTGCCCAGATTATCCGGAGCTTTGGGTTGGGTTGTCACCAATATGCTGATGTCACTCAGCTCTATCTGCTGATGGATGGTCACACCGACTCAGCCCCGAACACACTGACCAGATGCTTGGAAGCTGTGGCTGGATGGTTTCGTGGGAGCTGATTGAAACGAAATCCTTCAAAGACAGAGGTCCTCTGGCTGGGTCGGAATGGCATGGGGATGAGGAACCAACTCCTTTCTCTTGCGGGGGCCCAGTTAGTGCCATTGCCTTCCGTTAAGAGTTTGGGTGTAATCCTTGACGCCTCCCTTTCCATGGAGGCGCAGGTTACAGCAACAGCCAAGGCAACATTTTTCCATCTTCACCACATCAAGCAGTTGGTCCCTTACCTTTCCCGCCCCGACCTGGCCACAGTGATCCATGTGACGGTCACCTCCAGGCTTGACTACTGTAATTCGCTCTACGCGGGGCTGCCCTTGAAACTGTCACATAAACTCCAGCGGGTGCAGAATGCTGCAGCGAGGCTCCTCACGGGGTCCCTGCTATGGGAGCATATTCATCCAGTGCTTTACCAGTTGCACTGGCTCCCAGTGGAGTATAGGGTCAGGTTCAAGGTGCTGGTCTTGACCTTTAAAGCCCTTTGTGGCTTAGGGCCCCTCATATTCATGGGACCGCCTCTCCTGGTATGCCCCGCAGAGGTCCATGAATAACCATAGTTTAGAGGTCTCAGGCCCTAAGGAAGTCGGATTATCCTCCACCAGGGCCAGGGCCTTTTCAGTGATGGCTCCGACCTGGTGGAATGCTCTGTCCCATGAGACTAGGGCCCTACAGGATTTAACCCCCTTTCACTGGGCCTGTAAGACAAAGCTATTCTGCCTGGCCTTTAATCTGAATTCAGCCTGATCTTTTATTTCCCTTCTCTTCCCTCCCCCTCCCTTTTATGAAGATAACTTGCTCTGGGACCCCACAGCTAATTCTCCTCTGGCCTCCTTGCTGGTCTAAGTAGGACTAATTCAGCCAGCTAGCCCTGGTGACTATCTAATATTTATTGGATGGATTTCCCCCAAATTGATTTTTGAACTTTGAATTTTATTGTTATTCATGCTTTTATATTGTGCTGCTTCTATGTTTTATATATGCTGCTTCTATGTTGTATTACAATTAAGTGTTTTAAACTTGTTGTTAGCCGCCCTGAGCCCATTTTTTTTAACCAGGAAGGGCGGGGTATAAATTTATTATCATATTTATTATAGAACAATATGTGGATGAGACATTATTAAATCTGCCACTAATGCACTATTATAGCACCAATGACAGGAACTTCAAGACAACCTGTTTCTTGACCATTCATCCTGTTTTATTTGCAGGGAGATTAGACAACACTGATTATTCAAAGAGCATTCATGCATTCTATAAATTATTTAAATAATTAAAAAGGGCATATAAAACTCCCACCTGGAAACCTATGTCCCCACTGTGGAAGGACGTGTGGATCCATAATTGGCCTCCACAGTCACTTACGGACTCACTATTAAAACCATGTTTGTGGAAGACAATCTTACTTGGCTACGAGTGATCATCAAAGAAGAAGAAGAAGAGAAGATAAAACCAAACAGAACATTTTTGGCAAAACCTAGGCACTCTCTTCTTTATGAGATACAGCCGTGTTCTTGTGTGTTCTTCCTCCCCCCTTCAAACACCAGACCGTGCTGGTGTGTTATTACAGTGGAAAACAGTTTAAAAGAACAAGCCCAGAATAGCCAAGCAGAATTGTTTTATCAAAATATATTTAACAGAAAAGCAGGTTGCTGCAGACATCTAGTATGTTTAGTGATCATAAGCAAAAAATACACAAGCTAGCTAGCTGTTGGTTGCTACACCCAGCACAGGAAGCTTGATTAGGTGTGCTATAAATAGCATCATATATACAAAATCAGAAAGTGAAGTTTATTAATCAAAAGCCCAAGATGAGAACATTCCCTAAACACTGTACAGGGGAACCTCGGTTTTCAAATGTCTTGGCTGCTGAACGTTTCGGAAGCCGAACACCGAAAACCCAGAAATGAATGCTTTCATTTTCAAACGCACTTTGGAAGTCAAACAGCTTCCGCGGCACATTTTTCCATTCTCACCATTCACTTTGCCGACAACACTTTGATTTTCAGTTTTTGTACATTTTGGAAATCGAACAGACTTCCTGATCAGATTACGTTTGAAAACTGAGGTTCCACTCTACAGTGGTACCTCGGGTTACATACGCTTCAGGTTACAGACTCCACTAACCCAGAAATAGTACCTTGGGTTAAGAACTTTGCTTCAGGATGAGAACAGAAATCGCGCGGTGGCGGTATGGCAGCAGCAGGGGGCCCCATTAGCTAAAGTGGTGCTTCAGGTTAATAACAGTTTCAGGTTAAGAACGGACCTCCAGAACGAATTACGGTAAGTACTTAACCCGAGGTACCACTGTATATCCTTCCTCCCAGATTGATGGAACCAGTACTCAGCATGAAGCTGTTGCAGTAAGTGCCACACTTACTGGGGGAGGGAAAGGTGCTGGTACTACACTCCCTTGAGTACCATCAGAAAAAAAGCCCTGGATGGAACACATTCAAAAGCACTCTGTGTGGATCACACCCTGATGCAATGCGTGTTTACTTGGGAATAGGTTCCACTGACTTCAGTGAAATTTGCTCCCAGAAAACTGTGCATAGGATTGCTGCTGGGGTTGCCAAAGTCTTAACACCTTTTAGACATTCTGTTGTACTCACAATCAGGGTGATTATAGAGTCCTTCAATTCTTCCCCATCCCTAACCTTTCAATGCATGCTTATGGATGAAGCAGGGATTCTGTTCTATGTCAATTATGTGGAATCCATAGGTTGAAATTATTTTAGATAATGGATAACACAGTTTACATTACAGTTAACAGTTATGTCATCATGGAATCATGGTAGGGACCTCAAGGATCATCTTGTCCAACCCCCTGCAATGCAGGAATCTCAAGTGAAGTGTCGATGACAGGTGACCACCCACCAGCTCTTGTTGGAGTCTCTTCCAATGTCAAACAGCTCTTACTGTCATAAAGTTCTTCCTGATGTTTAGTCGGAATCTCCTTTCTTGTAACTTGAATCCATTAGTTCAAATCCTACCCTTCAGAGCAGGAGAAAACAAGCTTGCTCCATCCTCCATGTGAGAGTCTTTTCAATATTGAAAGATGGCAATCATATCCCCTCAGTTTCCTCTTTTCCAAGCAAAACATACCCAGCTCCCTCAATCTCAAGCCAGATCTTACATTTGTGCAGTTGGTTCTTCCTGCCTAAGTGCAGATCCTTACATTTGTCCTTATTGAAATTAGTTTTGGCCTAGTTCTCCAATCTGTTAAGATCATCTTGAATCCCAAGTCTTCAGTGGCATTAGCTACCTCTCTGTCAGGAGCTGAAGTTAAGGGCAGCAATAAAACACCTGGTGTCAGTGAAGTTAAAACACTTTATTAAAATAACCCAAAACAGTGCAGGCCTAGTGATCACAGCAACTCTTCCCAGTAGGTCTTGCCCCAGTGAGGCAGTTGTGAGGACGAAAGGTCCCTGCCTTCCCACCATTCACCAAGGCTCCTGTCGCAGTTCCTTCCCCAGCAGCCTAAGGCTCTGATGTCTTGTCTCTATTTGCTCCACCCCCTTCATACCTCTATGGGTTCTGGGAGACCAGGGGGGAGGGGAGCTGGTTGCAGCAGGAGGGGGAGACCCCCTGTCTTCTTCAGCAGCCTGCCTCATCTCTGTCTCCTGGTCCCCCTCCTCTCCGGCCTCTGAGTCTGGACTGCTCTCTGCAATAGCCTCTTCCTCCCAGTCTTCTCCCTCTTCTCTCTCTGACCACTCATTGTTGTCCCACCACTAATCCCCTGGCTCTGAGCCTTCTTCCCTTGGGGATTCCTCTGCTGGTGCCTCCCACTACTCCTCTGGATCCAGCCAGTCCATGACACTCAGTTTGGTGTAACCTGCAAATTTGATGTGTATTCTCTCAATTCTTTAATCCAAGTAATTTATAAAGATGTTGGACAGCAACGGGCTCAGGACAGAACCTCAGCAGGAGGCCCCTTTAGCTAAAGTGGTGCTTCAGGTTAAGAACAGTTTCAGGTTAAGAACGGACCTCTGGAACGAATTAAGTACTTAACCCGAGGTACCACTGTAGTTTCCTTACTAAATGCTGAGATTAACAGGGCCTGCCAACCCAGCTGCCACACCAGTTTCTCATATACTCTCTTGCAGTGCAAATAGCAGGACGATGTCACTTTCTCAGGCGGGACTGTTAGTAGGAGAAAAAAAGAAAACAAGCCCTGGTGAAAGTATGTCACAGCAAGGGCTGCTTACCTCAGGTGTTTATATTTGTGTGTCTTCAGTGTCAAGAGAGTATATGAGAAATTGACCCATAAAAAAACAAAAGCTGAAGAATCAAAGCTTTTCACTCCCCCCACAAAAAAGGATCCCCACCTTTTTCTTAGAGGGGCTGCACCATACAGCTAGGGAGGGACTTGAAGAGTGACGTAAGAGGCCACACCAATAAAATGAGGTGGGCTCAGGTGTGGTAGCTCAGAATGCTTCTTCTGTCTGCAAATACCTCCCAAGTAAGCACACCACCTCCAGGACGTGTCAAGAGGATGAGACCACCAAAATACCCTAAGGTGAGGTGTTGAAAAGACTGGAGTGCTTCACACTCAACCATTAATTCAGTGTTGAGGAATGGTGGTAGTGGGGAAGCTATTATTTGCTTATTTCTTGGCTGTCCCAGGTCACTGCAAGGGTTGCTCATCCTAGGACTGGACCTAAAAAGCAACACACACACATTTTGTTGAGACATGATCATATACGCTAAGATTTTTTTAAAAGAAATTTATATCCAGTCATCTAGGCAACAATTAATCAGTGCTCTTGAGCATGTTCTCTGTATTTACATACTGGACCTGTAGCCATGTAGAATAAGTGCGAAGCCCCCAGGTGTTTCAGATCAGCGGTTGATGGTGCTCTCTCTCACATATGCACACACAGTTTGTTAATGCATTGCACACATCCAGATGTGCTTTGTTGTGTAAATTTAATAACTCCTGGAGAAAGCCACATAGGTAATTGCAGGCAGTGTTTGTGTTTGCCCCAATAAATTTCTATGATTTATATACCAGGCACATATTTAATCCTAGTAGACAAATATCTGCATTTATAATTTGCTCCTGTTTGCACTGTCCTCACAGACCAAGATCAGTAAAAAAAAAAATGTTACTTGCAAATAGAAAAAGGGGAGAAATAGTGAATACTGTATTTTTTTTAATTGTCTCCCTTGTACCTTACCACATAACTTCAGTCACAGATTAGAAAAAATATTGCCCTGTACAGTATTTCAAATGTAGGTCAGGGAGTCAAGGGTGGTGCCATAGATGTAGAATTGTTAGCAGTGTTGTCTGTGTGAAAACAACACAAAGATTTGTGGTACCTTAAATACTAGGTTGTTGGCTCCAGATGGGTGTTTACGGTGGGACTGATGCTCCTCATGCATGCAACATTTTTGGAATGTGCTTAAGACATTATCAAAATGCCAGCCTGTATTTCTTCACATTTTAATCTAGATTTATGCTTTCTGAGGGAAATCTGATAAGTTCCTTTTAAAGAAAACCCGCTGCCAATAACTATTTTGTGATATCTCAGTGACCCTTTTACAGTATTAAGCCCCTGACTGGAAACACCCTTACAAAATATTAATTATGGCATAACCTCTAGCGGACCAGTCTACTACATCAGATGCATGAAGGACAATCCAGAATTGACAAGCACATGTCCATGGGGTGGGGGCGGCAGGAGGAATCTAGTTTCCAGTGCTGTTAAGCAGTGGCGTAGCGTGGGTTGTCAGCACCCGGGGCAAGGCAAGTAATTTGCGCCCCCTAACCCGTGGATTTGCGTCCCCTAACCTGTGGATTTGCCCTAACCCCAGATGTTGCGCCCGGTGCGGCCGGCCCCCCCTGCACCCCCCACGCTACACCACTGCTGTTAAGTCAACAGCTTGCTCACAAATGTTAGTGGAAAGAAAACTTATGAACTGAGTGACCACTTTAGAAAATGGATAATTGAGTCCATTATTAAGGCAGAAGTGAAATGGGTTATTAAACTGGCACCCATGCAAACTAGTATGGGATTGCATGTCTTCCAGAATCTGCAATAGATATGGGGTAACCTTTACTCCAACAGTTACCTAGTTTGTTTGTTTTAATGAAAATCAGCATTAGGAAGCTTCTGTTTTGACCAGAGGAATACAATAAATGGAGAGGGTAATTAACCATGTCCTACTGTGGATTTTTTATTGCTCAAAGCATTTACATCCCCTCTGCTTCCCTTGCTGCAGCGCTCCAGATGTATAACTACGTACCATACTCTTTTACAAACTCATTTGGAACTCCATTGTGAGGGGGAGAACAGCTGTGTTGATCAGGGGAAAAACAGCCAGACAAGAAAGAGTTAAGCACCTTTCTCTGTCTGCTACATTTGTTGAAAAATGCAGCCTTCAAGGGCTGATGTTAATTTTTTTAAAAATTGGTTGGGGTTGCTTGTAATGCAAAGCTTTCAAAGAGTGAATTGGAATTATACGACTCCAGAAAATGGTCTGGTTCTCAGTGTGTGAATGTGGTTGGTGATGAGGGATAGGAAACTATTGCAAAAATGTATAGTCAAAACGCATGTAAAACTGTTTATTAGGAGAAATCCACACTAAAATGCTAATGAAATTTAATGAGGATCTTTAAAAAAAATGGAAAATGAATGTGGGGAACTGAATTTAACATGGGGGAGGGATATAAATGGAGAGAACCAAAACTGACAGATTATTCGATCCCTAATGAGGAGAATGTTAAAACACAAGTCCGAGTTCAGGCAACACACCAAGCCAAATCTTGGCTTAATTTAGTGCAACACTGTTGTGCAAAAAGGACTAGGGAGGTGCAAAGTGGCAGTGAGCTCCTCTCCAGGTGCCTGCATGATCACTTTGGCTTAGCAAAATGTGCCACTTTGCTGTTTAAATGCAAGCTTGCATATGGATGCTAGATTCCTGCGTGTACATGGAGTAAAAACACACACAAACTTTTATGGTTATATAGATTTATGCAGTGCTTTTTTCTTTAAAAATGTTCAGGGGTACTCTCGTTTTCCTATTCACGTTGAAATACTGCCCCTCAATGAGGCTAAACATAGATTCACAAAATGCATAGCTGTAAACTTTTCCCTTTTCTTGCAAGGAATCCTATTCAGAATAAGGGAATTTCCCTTAAAAAACGGGAAACGTTGACAGCTATTGAAATGTTTAGGGGTATGCTTACCCCTGCGTCCCCCCAGAAAAAGCACTGGATTTATGTATATGATGGTATGGAACTGAACGGTTCTGCTAGTGCAAGCAATTTTAGTCGCACCGTGGAAATCCCCCTCCCTCTACTTGCTTTGCACACCCCATGCAGGGGGAAGAAGGTGGGGAAGTTCCATTGCGCAGCTAAAACTCCTTTTGCTAGCAGAACTGTTTAGTTGGATAATGCCCAGTATGTTTTTCTGTCTGCAATACTGGCATACAGTTTTTGTCATACAGTTATTATATGGCTTTGTTTCCTTTCTGCTGTCATAGGACTGTAGTTTGCACTGAGTTCAGCTTTCTCCCTTCTAGTTACATATATTTTGTGTGGTCAACATCAGACCCTCCAGGTGTCTCGATTTTCCAGGGACACTAAAAAGCAGCCAGAGAAAGCTACCAGGAAACAGGGGTCATTCCCAAGAAACAAGGATAAATGGAGCATATGCACTAATGCTAAAGCATGGCCATTTCACATTACATGTACTAGTGGATCTAGTTTCTGCACCGTAGAAACTATCTGTCCAGATAGAAAAAGAAAGGGCTGCGCACATTGGAATAATGACGCAAAATATTGGGTAGCAGCTGCATCATACATTTGTAGCACTCTCAGTGGTGTAGCATCAGTTGCCAGTGCCCAGGGCAAGGTGCAAAAGGGGTGGGGTGCTGCAGCTCACCTGTAGCGCGCCCCCAGGAAAGGAGGGAGCCGAGGGGGCTGCTCGGTGCAGCAGTGACTGGGCGTGCATGGCAGTGGCAGCCATGGTGCGAGAAGCATGTGGCACACCACCCCAAGGCACTGATGGGGTGGGCAGTGAGAGGGGGCTCTGCCCCAGTAGGGTGTCCTGGCTGGCTGCCCACTCACAGCTCATCTGGCCACCCAGGAGATATGTGCACTGAACACACCATGCATTACCAGGCCAGAAAAGGGAGCCACCTCCCTCCCAGTCTTGTAGCACCTTCGGACCCACTGTGGCCCAGTTGCACCCTTCTGAATGTGTGCTCGGGGGCAGGGCGATGGCCGCTGCTCCCCACCCCCACCCCCACCCCCACCCGCTACACATCTGAGCACTCTTATTCCGCTTTAAGAGTAAATGACTTCCGGCAAAGAATGTTGAAAGGTGTAGTTTGTTAAGTGTCTCCTAACAACTCTTAGTTCCCCTATACTACATTTCCTGGGATTATTTGAGGGAAGCTGTGGCTGTTAAAATGGTATAAGAGTGCTTTAGTTATACGGTGTGGATGTGGCCTCACCCACATGAAAGCAGCCCATCTAAACTTAGTGCACAAACCCCACATCCTTTCTGAAAGCTATTGTGTAACACAGATCATCCTCTCCAGTAAGAACTAAGAGATGGCTGACAAATACACATTGCTTCTCTTGAGTTACCTCATGGCCTACTTTGTGTATAGGGTTGTCACCTAGGGGAGGGGGCAGGAAAGAACAGTGTGGCCTGTTCTTGAGGTCCTAACAGCAGCACCTTAATTATAGGTGAACTGCTTCACAGCATATAGATGTTCTGCTAAAATCTGAATACCAAACTGGTTTAAAAAGCCTAAAATCAGAGGCCACTTCAAAATCTGGCAATTCCGTTAGTGCACCTTAGCTAGCAACTGCTAATTGGGGGAGGTTATAGCTCTTTCTTCTTTAAAATGAAGGGTCAAATTGCATTGGGCACTAAATGTACACTTACAAACCACATATGTTTTGTTTTAAATAACAGGCATGGGACCCAGACTTTCATCA
Source organism: Podarcis muralis (assembly GCF_964188315.1). NCBI lineage: Eukaryota > Metazoa > Chordata > Lepidosauria > Squamata > Lacertidae > Podarcis > Podarcis muralis. The sequence continues at coordinate 39,647,632 of NC_135671.1, read as the reverse complement.
GCTCAGTACACCCTTTCCTTTCCTGTTGTGGTCTCCAGAATAATCCTCCTAGGCTATTAGCTTGTGGGGACAACCCCAATTGTAAATGTTGTTCCCTAGTAGGACATTGGGGGTGCATTTTCATTAGCAACATTGAAGGGAGTAAAGGTTTAAACCTAATCTCCTCGTATACCCTCCCCTTGTGTGTGCTATGCATTTTAAAAACACACACATACAGACATAAACTGCACACATATATGTACATTTAAAACACATTCTAAGTACATTACAGTATTTCCCTCAAAGAATCCAGGGTACTGTAGTTCACCCCTCAGTTACAATTCCCAGCAACCCTTAGCAAACTACAGTGCCCAGAATTCTTTGAGGGAGGAAATGTGCTTCAAATGTGCTCTGGAGGTATACTGTATATACAAGAGTTTGTAATGAAGCATTGCACATCACATCTAGTTTGGCCCTTGAAATAGGAAGCAACTACGGAAGGGAACTTTTGAGCAGCAACCATTATTTCTCAGGAGATTTTGAGTACCAGGTGTGTTTCAGATGAGTTTTCTGTCTTCCAGCAACAGCCAAAAACCAGCTTCTTTTGAAGAATCAAATACTGTTTGTGTTTGGACATGTCTCTAACTACAGTAACTTGTCCATTCAGCCATCTTAACTCCACTAGGAGGCAAATGGCTCTGCTGCCACATAGTCAACTCACCCAAAGTAACAGTTGGGCAAATTCATTACCACACCTGGTGAGGAATGCAAAGTAGCACTACTAAATTTCAGAACAAAAATATTTATCTATGGAGCGTGAGCTACACTCTAGACCATGGGTAGGCAAACTAAGGCCCAGAGGCCGGATCTGGCCCAATCGCCTTCTCAATCCGGCCCACGGATGGTCCAGGAATCAGCGTGTTTTTACATGAGTAGAATGTGTGCTTTTATTTAAAATGCATCTCTGGGTTATTTGTGGAATTCGTTCATTCCCCCCCCCCCACAAAAATATATAGTCCGGCCCCGCACAAGGTCCGAGGGACAGTGGACTGGCCCCTGGCTGAAAAAGTTTGCTGACCCCTGCTCTAGACCTGGATGAGTCCAGAGTCCAGTTTTTGACTGTTCCAGCTGTAGAGCCCAGTAGTTTGGGGGCCCATCTTCAGGACACAGCAGAAAGAAACACGGCAGTTAAACTACACAATTAATATCCGTAATTGAATCTATATACCGGTAATTACGTACACATCTACCATATTGAATAGATTTCATGTAATACAGTACACAAACAGGCGCCTCTTTCAGGCCAGCCTGGAGCGGCGAGGAGGCAGCTGCCCACGGACGGGGCCTCGAAGCCGGTGCCGGGCCGCCCTGCCCTCGCCCGGGGCTGCCCAGGAGGGAAGGGGGGGGCGCGCTGTCGCTCCTTTCTGCCTCCCCCCCCCCCCGCCATGCCAATCGCCTTCCCGCTTGCTGGATTCTCGAGGGGGGGGGGATGAAGAGGCTCCCGCAATGCCTGCTGGGGGGTGTAGTTTCAGTGGGAAGGAGAACCAGTGTTTTTTTCCCTTTTACGAGAGGGGGCAGTTTAATTCCCCCTCGTTCCTTGAAGAACCCGACTCTTCGGGTTTGCTGTGGTTTTGGCATCCATGGTCACGCCAGGGCCGCTCTACATGCCTCGGAGGACTCTACTCTATGACCACCAAAGCGCGGGAAACTGGAGGTGGCTCTTCGCCGCTCGGCCTCAGGCGGACTTTGAGGCGGGCTCGGCAGGACGGCAGGTGGCAGGGCGGAATCCGAGGTGCAGCGGGGGAGCTCTTCCTCTGTGGCATTTCTGCCCGCCCTGAGGCTGTTGGCGGTGTTTTGGGGGCAGGCGGGGCGACTCCACGGCCCCCCCGCGGAGGGAGAGCCTGAGCTTCAGGGCCCCCGAGACGGGGAGGGAAGCTTCGCCTTCCTTTGGGATTCTCCCTCGCTCGGCCCTCCCTGCGCCCCCCAAGCCGAGGGCCGCGGAGCTTTCCCTCTGGGAGTGAAGATGCGCCGCAGGGCTGCAAGCCCTTTCTTTTAAAACAAACGGGGCTGCAGTCTCTTCCCTGTTTACCTTACCTTTACCTTAAGCCCGAAAACGAACCGAGGTGTTGTTGTTTTTTTTTGGGGGGGGGGAGTCATGATTGTAGCTAAACCTGTTTGAAGGGTAGTGGCTGAGGGCTATTTATTTTTGTGCTATATTTTGTTGTGCAAGTTTTTAGAGAGTTCTCCCCCCAAAACAAACAAACAAACAAACATAGACACACCACACAAATTATCCCAGATCTTTCATCAGGAGCTGAAAGCTACTATCTCCTCATTGGTAAATTGGGATTCTTACAGGAAATTAAAGGAAACAAACAGTAACACATGCTTTGTATAACTTTCCAGAACTGGAGCTTTCAAGTGGAGCTCTTTGGGATTGTCCTGACTTTGGAACATGTGACTGGTTTCAAATCCCAATACAGTGGTACCTCGGGTTAAGTACTTAATTTGTTCCGGAGGTCCGTTCTTAACCTGAAACTGTTCTTAACCTGAAGCACCACTTTAGCTAATGGGGCCACCCGCTGTGCCAGCAGAGCACAATTTCTGTTCTCATCCCAAAGCAAAGTTCTTAACCCAAGGTACTATTTCTGGGTTAGCGGAGTCTGTAACCTGAAGTGTATGTAACCGAGGTACCACTGTATAGCATTTTAGAAACCATAACCTTCCTTCCAGCAGTGTGTGTATGTTCCTGTGTGAATTGGGACTTCCTAGTAACTTTAATATTATTATTATTATTGATTACATTTTTATGCCGCGTTTTCTCCAAATAGGTTCAAGGTGGTGCACATGGTTCTCCCCATTTTATCCTCACAACAAGCCTGTGAAGTAGGTTAGGCTGAGAGATGGTGAGTGGTCCAAGGTCACCCAGTGAGCTTCATGGCCGGGGGGGCGGGGGAGTATCCAAAACTCTAGCCCAGGGGCCAGCAAACTTCTTCAGCAGGAAGCTGGTCTATTGTCCCTCAGATCTTGGGGGGGGGGGCAGGCTAAATTTTGAAAAGAAAAATGAACGAATTCCTATGCTCCACAAATAACCCAGAGATGCATTCTAAATAAAAGCACACTTTCTACTCATGTAAGAACACACTGATTCCCTGACCATCCATGGGCAGGATTTAGAAGGCAATTGGGCTGGATCCGGCCCCGGGCCTTAGTTTGCCTACCCATGCTCTAGTCTAGCCACTATACCACTCTGGCTCTCAGTATAGTGAAATAAAATTGCCAACACATTTGTAAAGCTAAGCAGGGTCTGGTATGGTTTCAAATTGGATGGGGGACTGCATGTTGAGAATTCCAGCATAGCAGGGGGTGGACTAGATGACCCTATGGGTCTCTTCCAATTCCACAATTCTATGGTTCTAAGTATATTGGGCTAGTGTTGTTAATAAGTGTGTTAAGCTTTTTAATTAACCCTTTTTGAGGCGGCAAATAATTTTTTGTGTTAGGAACTGTTCTGTTCAACCTCCACATGGGCTGCCCAGTCCACTGGGGGGGGGGCAGTGTACAACACTTGCCCTCCCCCGGGCACCAGCAACCCCAGCTATGCCACTGTCAACATAGACATTGAGTCCCTGTCAGGATAAAAAGACAGAGAATACTACTACTACTACTACTACTACTACTACTACTAATTTAGAAGGCTTCTAGTTTTGGCCCAACAAGGTTGTGGGGAATTAAACAAGGATGTACACTAGCTTGAGCTCCTTGGAGGAAAGGTGGGGTATGATTGCAATTAATAAATAACAAATTAAACAAATAATGAAAAAATAGAGTACACATACAAGTCTGCAATGGCAGCACTGCGTTCTTCCTCCAAGGACCAATCCTAAAATATTCCAGAGGCACCTTAACACCTTAACTTAGCTACAAGGCACACTGGGAATTGTAGTTCTTTCTCCTTGATGAGTTTCCTGCAGGGCTGATGATAGTCACCAAGGCAAATGTCCTTTACTCCCTGCCCCCCCCTTCATACTGTGGCTGTCAACAGGTGGCAGTTTTGTGCTGTGCGCCAAACATATGCAGGACTCAGCTCTATCACTGCCAGCATTGCCATGGCGCCTGACACCGGTGGGGGGGGGGACAAAGAAAAGTGCCAAAGCTTCCCTCACAAGTGTGAATTTGAGTCTTTGTGCTCTTGCTGGGAGTTCGCCCCTGGGGCTCAGACTGGCCAATACTTTCCTTAGACAATCAGTTTTCCTTTGCCCATATGGTGGCCGTTGGTTGCCACCCTAGCACAAACCAATTGAGAAATAGGGTTTCCTCCATGGCACCACTGCCACATAGCCAGTGTTATCCCTTTCACTTAGATTTGGAGTAGGAACATAGAGATAAAATGGAAGAGAATGGCAGTTTCCACTAGCGACACTTCGTTGGTACTTAGTAAGGGCCACCTAAAAAGGCCTTGAGGGCTGCATGTGGGAGGTGTTGGACCATCCTGTTTTACTCTGTAGTTGCCAAATCTGTCAACTAGGGCAGGCTCAAGACATTTTGCTGGTGCCTCTCTCCCCAAAGTCAAGGTGCATATTAGTACCCACAACTGGTCAAATTATTTGGCACCCAAAACAGAACATCCCACAACAACCTCTCCTTGGGAGTAAATATAAAAGAATAATACATTACAAAACAACCATCTGCTGACCTTTCTTGACACACCCAGAATTATATGCCAGAGGCAACCACCTCACTTTGCCTAATAGTAGAGCTGGCTCTGCAATCAACAATGCCTGAGATATTTTGGGATTGCATATACCGGCACTTTTGATGGATTTAATGTTCAAGACAATCCAGCATAAGGGGAGAAAGGAGTAGGGTGGCTATGTGTCTTCCTTAAAAGACAGCAGTCCTGTTTGAAGAGGTCCTCTATCAAAAGAGCTGTCTGGTCAAGGAGCAATTTTAAGATAAATAACTATGGAAAGGGAAGTCGAGGCCGATCAGCAATTAGCACCTGGACAGCTACAGTGGGGTATATTATATTTCTGATTAAGAATTAAATTGCCGTATATCAATTATTTCTAAATTGGAATCTTTCTCCTTTTGATAGGGATACCTTCCTTCTTCTTTGGTTAAGTACCATGTATATGGTCACCTTGCAGACAAACTATTTAAATAAGTACATTAGTAATTGGATTTTATTTACCCCTGCCTTGGTGGTTTGATGCTGTTGTCAGTGGTGCTGTCAGAACAGGAGTTGCCCTGCCCCCGCCCCTCAGGAGCATGAGGTTCAGGATGGCTTTCAAACCTAAGGTGCTGGCTAAGCACAAGTTGAAATACCAGTTAGAGTCCTCACTCATAAAACCATTAAGTCCTGAATCTAAAATTGCTTAACTGTACCACTCATGGAACTTTGTCCTATTTATCAGAGACAGATGCTTCCAGAAAATATAGTAAATCACTATTCCTATTTTGCTTATCAGTGAATACTTTTTAACAAATTATGTGTGCTGCCAAAATAATTAAAATATCAGGTTTCAGCCACTTTCCCCAAGTCTCTAGAAATTAAATATCTGGGATAGTATTCAAGTATGTTTTACTTAGAGTCATTAAAATTAATGAACATGCCTAAGTTAGGTCCATTAATTTCAGTGGCTCTTCTCTGAGTAAAACTTATTGGTAGTTGAATGCCATTCCTGGGAGTGAGGAGGTGGGGGGGGGGGTTTGCATCACTTCACTAGTGCACAAACCTGCTCATGTACACATGTGCACACTAAAGTATCATGCAGTTCACAGTTTGGCAGGTCAAGAGGCAGGCAGCTGAGGTGAATTTTGAAGCGTTGATACCACATTATAAGTAATACATGATTAAAAATATTCTACCATATACTGAACTGAAAGCAAATGCTCCCTTGGATTTCAAATCAGGGTAAATAAGCACAGAGGAGAAGCTTCACCAGTGCATGATGGTGGTTGAAGGATGTTCTGGCAGTGACAAATGTGGAACTCATTCGTAAAAGTTCTGTGGGTCAGTGTTGTTAGAAATGTTACACAATCAATTGTCCTTTTTATAGTTATATTTCCTCTAAATGGTCTAGTGTGATTTCTCCTGTGTATTTGTATAATTTTGTGTGACACACAAACTCGCATAACCCATATACCTACATTTCTGTGTCTGTGTGGTTAAGCTAAAGTCAGAGACAGTTCTGTTGCATTTGATTTCTCAAATGAGGAAAGAAAAAAATGTTCTTGAGCAAAAGGGTAGGTTGACACAGACAAAAAGATCGAATTTTTCATAATTTCCATATAGTCAGAGGAGAAAAAGTACCTCAACCCTTGGTGATAAGCAGAGTACATAGAGAAATTGGGCTGTGACAAGGCCTGCCTGTGGCTTCCTCGTGATATAAATACGGGTTTGTTTTTGAGGATTCTTCACTATTTATCCATCTGCTGACCTCATCTGATCGGAAAAGCCCCAGGCGGTAAGTTGATTTGCTTTTCAGAATATTTGAGCTTGAAGGATTTGATAAAACCATTCTTTGCATTAGGAAGGGGGAGATACCCATAAAATGGGATGAATATAATCGTTGATTATAGTTCAATTTGGGTCAGTCTAGAATTATTAGACTATAAGCCGGTGAGATAGAGTCCGACCTCTGACTTGCAGCAGTCACTCTCTGGCTTGAAAATGAGCAAGGCCAGATTCTGTTATTTGTCCTTCTAGCAACGGAGTGGCTGAACGGACTATATTCTGTTAGACCTGAAGTTCACCTGTCACAGAACTTGAAGTGATGACATTGTTTTCTATTGAGGTGCATCGCTTGGCTCAAGTTACTTTTAATATAAACCACTGGACTTGAGAATAGTAACTTCGCTTCTCCAGGGTATAGAATTTACACACCTTTTTTTTCCAGTGGCACCCCATCCAAATGAACCTGTTTATGTTCTCATTTATCTTGTGTACCTGCTAACACTGGTGCATAGGCTTGCAATGTCTATTGGGGTGGGAGAAATGTAACTCACTCAGCTTTGTTAGTTTTGAAATACTAACGAATATGGTATTTTGGAGCTAGGAGTTCGTGGTGAATAGCAGGAGAAACAATAGACGAAAGGAAGTACTTCTTCACATCACACATAGTTAGGTTAGAGAATTTCCTACTACAATGTGTGGTGATGGTCCCCAACTTGGATTACTTTAAAGGGGGATTAGACAAATTCATGGATGATAAGGTTATCAGTGGCTACAAGCCATGTTGATGATGACCGTATCATCCAGCACGTATCAGATGCTGGGGACAAACAAAAGAAAAAGCTTTGTAGAGGCATTCAATTGCTCAGCGCTGAAAACAATAATGATAAATGAAATCAACTAGCAAGACTGTTATTGTGTACTTTTAAACAAGCTTCTCCACAGATAGCAGTGATGGGCATTTCCATATGTACAAAAGGAGGTGTGCATAGAACATCCCTTCCTACTGAAGCCACTTGGAAATATTTTGCATGGTGAAAACTCAAACATAGAGCTTACTAAAGCCAATTCACATTTGCTTGATTGGGGCAGTTTACTTTGGCTTAATCATTTATTGAGTTATACAACCTTTTTAGCAGTCTAAAGCAGGGGTAGGCAACCTAAGCCCCGTGGGCTGGATGCGGCCCAATCGCCTTCTCAGTTTGGCCCACGGACGATCCGGGAATCAGCGTGTTTTTACATGAGCAGAATGTCTCCTTTTATTTAAAATGCATCTCTAGGTTACTTGTGGGGCCTGCCTGGTTTTTTATATGAGTAGAATGTGTGCTTTTATTTAAAATGCATCTCTGGGTTATTTGTGGGGCATAGGAATTCGTTCATTTCCCCCCTAAAAAAAATATAGTCCGGCCCCCACATGATCTGAGGGATGGTGGACTGGTCCACGGCTGAAAAAGGTTGCTAACCCCTGGTCTAAAGGGTATCTCTCTACCTTTAGGTATTTCTAGATGTATTTATTCCTCCACTAAATTTGAGTTAAAATGCTTGACAAAATGTTGTGACATACAACATCCCATATGGAATATTAATTATGGTTTCCTAAAATGGTATTATTAATTTGATTTTAGTCTCTCCGTCATCTTTTTCAATTTGTTGAGACTTTTAATTGTCTTGCCTCATCACAACTTGAAAGGCAGATCAAAGGTAGCATGATATATACATTTTTAATTTACTATTGGATTTAGACATGAAGGAAGAGAAGGCAAGAAAAAAAGGAGGGAATTCACTTTCTGATATTGCAGCTCTGGGTGATTTATTATAAATTAGCTACAATTTGAGATGTGATGTAACAGTTCCTGTTGAAAATCTTGGAATATCTCAGTAATTTCTCTTGGTTCTTTGCAGTAACATATTGCACTCAGTAGTTTAATTGATCCACGTATTATATGCATCATATTTATTATACATCACAAATTGCCCTAGAGCAATGCTCCCTTACTTGACACCCTTCAGATATTTTGGATTATAGCTTCTATTAGTCTTAACCAGGAAGGCTACTGGACCAGTTCAAGGTCTATTTAGACATGTACTTGTACATGTACTTGTATTGTCCCCACCTCCAGCTGGAAAGTCAATATGGGATAGCTAGAGCATTCAAGCAGAGGGGCAAGGATCCTGAATACCTCAGTTCTACTCTCATACCAAGAGGCATGAGGGTAGAACTACACTATACGGTACATGCAACAATGTCCAATAAAAATGAATGGCCACTTCTATTAGAGCAAACTCTGTTGGAGTGGAGTTGGAGAGGGTTTAATTCTTGCCCAACCCTCTACTTTTTTCCACAATTCATTTCCACCAAACACTTACCTTAAAAGAGTTCCAGGTGCTTCCTTGCTTGTGGATGTGGATGGGTGGGTGGTGAGTTCCAACAGAAAAGTGACAGGTGTGGGGGCAGAGGGTGAAGCACTCCCTTCCCATTGCTGTTTTTCCTCCACAAATCTCCTACTGAAATGACTTTGCCGAAAATATAAGCTTTCAGTGAAGTTTTGTTATACGGTGTATAATATACACAGTTTTATATATAACATTGGTTAAGTTCTGATCTCAAGAAGGAAAATAATACGTATAAAGGCAGCAATGGGCAATTAATAGATCATGGCCCATCTCTTCCAGACAAGAATTCCCAGCAAAAGTCAATAGAACAATTGGATGGTTTTAATTGTAGACTAGAGGGGTTATTGCGTGCCGGGGGGGTGGGGGTGGATACTGTGTTCATCGCATATAGAGAGAGATACTACATCTCTCCCATTATATCTTCTGTCTCTGAATTGAGGGTGACTGCATAGCATCTCACAGCAAACTCTTTAGGAGTCTTCTAGATCAAGGAGTCTTCTAGATCAAGGAGTCTTCTAGATCATATGATATAATAATAGTAAATTCAGATGGTGACTGCCAACATGACTGTAGCCGAAATGGGACCAATGAGGAAATATAGGAAGGTATCTGCACTCAGCAAGTTTGGTGGGAAACCAAGGTTTATAGAACTATAGCAACCTTTTTTTAAAAAAAGAGCTGGTTTGGAGTGTTGATTAGAGATAGACTATGACCTGTGAGACCAGGGTTCAAATTCCCACTGTGCCAGGAAGCCCATTGGATGACTTTGGGCCAGTCACTGACTCTCAGCCTAACCTACCCAACATGGTTGTCTGGGTAAAATGGAGAGAAGTATGTGTGCCACCTTGAGCAGTGGGATATAACTGCAAAAATAAAGAACAAACAAGGGGGACAACCACCCCCCAAAGACAACACAATAAGAACTGAGCATACTCAGCGCACACTGATTGTTGACTAATTTGGAAAACCCAAATGGAAATCTGGCGTGGGGTGGAATAGCCCACTGGGGAAGGGCATGACAGGTGCCTGGCTGACATGGGGGGGGGGTGTGAACTAGCATTTTTTTGAAGGTCCCTGTTATACTTCAGCATCTGTTTTTGGCCTTCATTAAATGTAATTTCTTGCCACTAATATAGAAGTTCAGAATGGCTGATAATTTAGATAAATTTGGTTTGCAGTTTCGATAACTGAATTAACCATCACACATTAGAAGCCAGTTGGTTTACTATGCTTATCTCCTTGCTGATATCCCACATAAACAAAAATGCATCCGTAAGGAGACACAAGGAGGCATGTTTGAGACTCAGAAACAACTTACATTGGAATAAAATCTCAATGGACATGGAATAAGTGGCACTCGTTGATTATAGTCATAGCCATTAATGTGTGCCTATTTCCCTCACGGACCTATGATTCCCTGACAAGAGGGCTTGATTGCTATTCTGGGAATTGTAGTTCTGCGAGGGCACTAGGGGTCTCCTAACAATGCTTAGCATCCATAACAAGCTCATTCCCAGGATTTTTTGGGGGAAGCCATGACTGTTTAAAGTGGCATAATATGGCAGATGGGACCTATGTTTTTGGAAAGTGAGGAAGACCTACCCTTTTACTATTCTGTAACTTCTTAAAACAGATGGTTAAAGAAGGTTCAAATGCTTTAACTCTGTGTTAGTTGGGCCTGAGTGCACATTGTATGCTCGAGCTGGATATTTTTTTTAGTGGGCCATTGTATTTCCAACCCTCAGTCCACTAAAGCTACCATGTGAAGGGAATTTTTAACCTCACGGAAGCGGTTAGATGCTCAGTTTGACGTATAGGAAAGAACTCAGCATTCAGCACCAATACCATATGACGCACATACGCTGGGAACAGGTATCAACAATTTGAAACCCATTGCGGGGTGGCATTTTCTCCCCCTTTCTAGGAAATGAACATAGGCAAAGCTTACTGATAACAAGTAAGATGACATCAAAACAGGTTGAGGGAAGGGTGTGGCGTCTAGCGGTTAGTGGAAGGCTGAAGCGGGGGGGGGGATCTTGATGGGGGGGGGCACTTTTTACACCGGCATACCAGCTAGAGGACTCTGATGATGAGCTCTATAAATGTTGTAGTAAATAATAATAATAATAATAATAATAATAATAATAATAATAATAATAATATATTCCACTGATAACTCATGGATATACTAGTGTTGTGTGCGCCGCAATCTCTGAGCAGCAGTGAGAGACTTTAGGGGTTCCAGTGCCCACCTGAGGTTCGGTTTTCTTTGAATGAAGCTCAACAGAAACTACACATACTGTATCCACAATCTGAGCACAGGGTGGAAGGCTTGACGCATTGACACTCCAACAGATCTTGTTTTCCTATTAGGTTTCCATTTCCAGAGGTCCTACAGCTTCAGCCAAACTCTCTCATACATTGGCTCTGGCTATTGTTCTCCTTCGTACAATATGATGTTGTGGCTGGTCAGGTGACAGAGTGAGGAAAATGCCTACTCCCCTCCTGGAGAACATCATGAACCTAGTTGTCTCTATGGTAGCATGGCAACCTTTTTAGTTGTGCAGTTAGGAGTGCTTACCTGAGTCAGCTAGACCATTAACCTAACAAAGAAACTGGGTAGACCAGTTCAGTTATTTCTTGAACAGGCCTTCATTTTGTAGCTACAAAACCATGGGCATCATCCAAACCAATCCCTAAGTCCTATAATACTATTTTTATTGTGTAGTCCTTAGGAAGCATGATATGTAAATGCCGCCTGTCAATAGCACTTCCGGATTGGAGCTGGACAAACCAATGCCTCATCCAAATTCCTCATCCAGTTCATCTCTACAGTGCCTAAATGTAGTAGGCTGGTTTTGTACCCTTCTGTCCGCCATGCGTGCGACCCAAGCGACTCCAGTAACCCCATGAAGGGATACAGAGATCTCACACTACGACTTCACAGCACTTCCACAGACCTGTAGCTCCTAGGATTCTTGGAGAGGCAAGCCATGTCTGCTAAACCAGTCTCAAACTTAAAATGCCCTTAGTCTAATAGGGTTAAATTTATGGTACAGTCAAATCTTGCTCCAAAATTAAGGTACAGTAGAGGACAATCAAAAAAAGATTTGTTTTCAGCTATATGGCAGACAGGGACGCGGGTGGCGCTGTGGGTAAAAGCCTCAGCGCCTAGGGCTTGCCGATCGAAAGGTCGGCGGTTCGAATCCCCGCGGCGGGGTGCGCTCCCGTTGTTCGGTCCCAGCGCCTGCCAACCTAGCAGTTCGAAAGCACCTTCGGGTGCAAGTAGATAAATAGGGACCGCTTACTAGCGGGAAGGTAAACGGCGTTTCCGTGTGCGGCTCTGGCTCGCCAGAGCAGCGATGTCATGCTGGCCACGTGACCCGGAAGTGTCTCCGGACAGTGCTGGCCCCCGGCCTATAGAGTGAGATGGGCGCACAACCCCAGAGTCTGGCAAGACTGGCCCGTACGGGCAGGGGTACCTTTACCTTTACCTTGATATGGCAGACAATTCTGTCATTTAAACAGTGGCAACAATGTTCAAACGCCTCCAGTGAAATGGATTTCTTAGTAACTCTTCAGCTTCAAGTGAGAATATCATTAAGACCCCAAGGACAACACCCTGATACTTACAAGTAAAACAAATATTTTAAAAGAGCATGATACTACCTTCCAATATCAGTGTTATTTTTCCAAGGGATTGTGATGCAATTACCCAGATTTGTATATTTGTATGCACGTTTAATTTTAACTAAATTGCATTCCTCCTTTATTTCCTTATTGCTTGTATGTTATTGAATTATATGCTTTTGATTAAATAAATAAAAATATATACTAAAGTATATATTATATAAAGTTTGTTTACTTGACAGGTGCTCCTTTCCCCCCAAATCATTTCATTTTACATAAAATATCAATTCATAGCAACCCGCGCCAGCGCTTGGGGTGGACCAAAGCTGTTGAGCTTTTCTTAGGGCAGCCAATTTCAAGCAGCGCCCAATATACCCGGCTACCGTCATGCTGCCCTCAAGCTCCCCTGCTGCCTGGAATCCCACCCCCAGATGCACAGCAGCCACCGTGCCACCCTACAGACCCCCGTGCCACTCTAAGCCCACCCACCTTCCCCTGGCCAACTACGCTCCCAGGCTTCTGTTGCATTTTGGCAGAACAAAAGTGCTAGTCCTTTTGCAAGCAAACTATGGCCCAGTGGGAAGATGTTATGTCAGCTAGTGATACAGAACAGTTTCTTATGCCCACTACTCTCTTTAGTCAGCACTGCTTGTTGCCAATGCACCAAATGTGGAAGATATAGAAGCAAAATATGCATGCATAAAGACATTTAAGCAACTGTGTGTGCGTGTGGGAATCTGGGAAACCTAGTGTGCTGCCGCCTAGTGGCCACCCGGCCGTAGTAACCACCAAGCAGCAGGTTCTTTGGATCTCAGCAAATGGAGGGCAACATACGTACACTTAAGCAACCTTTATTAACAATTATAATAATAACCATAGAAACAGAAACAGGTGCTAATATACAAAACAAAGATAATTAAAGGACATTAACAGAGAGGCAGATTAACAATATAGAATAAAGTAATAACTAACAAAAACTATAAAGCCAATAATAACTAATATAAAATATAATGCCATTAGTATAGGCAATAAGCAAAGATTTTTGGCGAGAGAAATAATAACAGATATAGTCACAGAATAGTTTCAGCTTCACATCTTCCCCCGCCCTTGGAGATCTCTGGTGCTTCAGGCAGGCAGGCAGTTCTAACTTAGGCTCAAGAGCCTTATCTTCACCCTCTGGAATGGTTCATATCAAGAGCTCATTGAATTGATGGAGTTGGGGCCTTATATAGCGTCCTGGAGCAGCTTCCCACTGTTTCTGCGGCAGGTGTTCATGTTGGAATCCCTTTCCCATCCTTTGAAGTCGAAGCATGAGCTGGCTCAGAGCAAAGCCACTCCTTTCTTTCCCATGCCTGCAGCTGCGTTCCTTATCTCAGTGACTATATATGGAAATAGAAGCTAAACTGAAAAACAGGAGCACCATCTTCTGGCTGTTTCCCTGGCAATACACCTAGCTGAAGAAGTCTTCTCAGGTGCATGTGCAGGGGTGTTTAAAAGCATCTGCATATGCCTATTTTACTTACTATGTGTTTCCTGAGTAAGGCAAGTTTTTGCAGCACTGACAATCTGCAGCACTGATCTTTTCATTTCCCTGCCATCCTCACTGTCCGTTACTTATTTGGGGGGTTAGATGGCATGGGCATAAAATAGATTGAGATCTACAGGTAAATTTCTGGGTGACTTTGTGTAGTTCGACACACATCTCTGACTCTCAGTGGAGTAATCAGGAATGGATTTCCATGCGGAAGCTAAGAACCCTGAGGGATCAGGCCAATGGCTCATCTAGTGTTGCATCCAGGTCTTACAGTGACCAACCAGAGGCCTATGGGAAACCTGCAAGCTGAACCCGAGTTCAACAGCACTTTCCCTTCTTGCAGTTTACAGCAACCAGTATTGAGAATAATGATGATGATGATGCCTCCAAGAGTAGAGGTGAAGCAAAACCATGACTAGTAGCCACTGATAGCCTTACCCTCCCCGAATTTGTCTAATCCTCTTTTAAAGTCATCTAGTTGGTGGCCATCACTGTGGGAATGAGTTCCAAACTATGGAAGATGGACTTCTTTCATCTGTCCTGAATTCTCCAACATTCAACTTTGGATGAATTCTAGTGTTATGAGAGAGGGAGAAAAACTTCTCCATCCTCTCCATGCCATCCATAATTTTATACACTGAAAATAATCTCCTTGGCTCAGAATTTTTAAGTGTGTACTTTTTGCACTGGCTGTTTGGTACTCTCATAAAAAAGCCTGCCTGAAGTCTGTCATCCCTTGCTCTAAGAGACGACTGGTGTCTCCTTTCTCTATTGTGGCACAGCAGACTCTGGACATTGGCTGCTGGCTGATGTATGAACCAGGGACTAAGTCATATAGCATATGGGCAAAAGTTGTCCTCTTGCGCCACAGACACTATATACGATCATTTAAACCTCCTGATGCAGCAGGAGACAAGACAGCTGCTGTTCCTCGTGACCATTCCCTTTGCAGTACTGTTGTCCCCCTTCCCTCACCTGCAAACATCCAGGTGTGCCACACTGCAGATATAATGGAGAGAGATGGCAAAACTAGGTTCCTGCATTGGCTCTTGGTTTAACAGATTAAAGGCTCATGTCTTCCATCAGTCTTAGCTAAAAGGCAACCATAAGACATAATATCACTTATTGTGCCAGGCTGGGTAGCAATCTATACCCATGCACCTGTGCAAAAGCCTATGTGGGCAATCTTATCTGTCCTGAGAACAAAAGCTACTATTTGAAATTATGTCTGAGAAGTAAGTCCTATTGAACTCAGAAGAGACTCAACTCTTAGCAATTATGTTTACCTGCCAAACTGCTTTTACAAATGACATTTAAATATGCTGGAACATTTCCTTTGGTTTTGCTGCAATTTGAATTTAAAATTTGCCTTGCCCAGAATACTAAACATAGCTGCAATCCTGGGAGTAAACCCCACTGAACTCAGGGAGACTTACATCTGAGATGACGTGTATAGGAGTCTCTAGAGCTGTAATTCTGTCCCCCATTTTCTATCCTGCTTTAGCAACATTCACACAAGCATTGCCTTCCATATTAGAATGGACGCTTCTTAAGTCAATTATGTAATAAACACAACCATATTTATGTCCTTGGTGAAGATATAAAATCTCTCCCATTCTTTGGATCCCTCCTCAAAAAAACCCTTTCCTCGTTCCTGGTTGAAAAACTTAGCCTATTGCTTTCCCTTGGATTTATCCTGTGTGTGTCCCAAGTCTCAACCACTCCTCCCCAGTTGTTACCCTGTATATTTCTCTTGAATGCGGAGGCACCACCGAGATTTCAGTTATGATCTAGGCCAGGAGTCAGCAAACCTTTTCAGTGGGGGGGGGGGGGTCCACTGTCCCTCAGGCCTTGTGGGGGGCCAGACTATATTTTTTTGGGGGGGAGAAAGAATTCCTATGCCCCACAAATAACCCAGAGATGCATTTTAAATAAAAGCACATATTCTACTCATGTAAAAACACCAGGTCAGCCCCACAAATAACCCAGAGATCTAGGCAGATCTTTCTGTTTATGCATTGTTAGTTACAACAATAATCTCTTTTTTCCAGCAGCTCCTTTGCATTTAGCAGAATTTGGAATATTATAATTTTAGCAAATTAGGGAAGAAGGGGTGGAATATATTGAAACACAAAGGGAGACGGGGAGCTGGTTGTCATACAGAGCACTTTGTGTTCTGTGTGAATAAACTTTACCCACTGAGTACTACACTATTCTGTTCATAAGCTCTCTGTAATCACAGTCTAGTTTGGAGGTTTTGTAATTTATTTATTTCATTCATATTTATATGCTACTGTATCATAAAAATATATCACAGTGGTTTATAACAATATAAAACCATAAAACCATACAGTAATGTTAGAAGAATTTTAAGGTCTTGTTATAAGAAAATACTGCTCCTTTTCCCTTATGGGGTATCCAAGAGCCAGTATAGAGTCCTTAAGTAGGACCCCTATTGGAAGGAGAAAATAACAGGCCAACCAGAGAATATTGAGAAAAAGGGCAGCTAGTAAGCCTGATCTTTATTACCTGTTGCAACAGGGTGCTCACTATCACACGCAGGAGGCAGGAGGGACCCAGAACAATGGTGTGCAAGCCCTATATAGACTTTTGACACTGCCCACCCTGCCTACGATGCAGGGGTTCAAAACATTACACTCCAAGAGGATCCTGTTTCTCCCATTGCTGCTGGATGCAGAAAGAAATCAAGAATGCTCAGCTTGCTGCGTTTAAGACTGCACTCAGATTTCCTCCTTACCCACATCATCCCCAGCTGTAATCCTTAAAACAACTGCTCTCCTTCCAACTCTAAAACTCCACTTGAAAGGCTTTTGTCCTTCTAACGAATTATGAGTGGAGAGAGAGGCCCCTCCCATTTGCCCTCTGGCACAGCGCCACCCACTTTGCCCCACTATTCACTCATATTTAGTGGGCTATTACCAGGCTGGCTCCTGGCTTGTATTTTAACATGCTAAATCCAGTGTGTGACACCCAGGAATCTGAAGGGAGCCCAGGAACTCCACAAACTCATAACAATACCTTTAATGAGAAAATAAATTTCATGAAATGTTATTGCAGGCGTTCCTCATTCCTGATGCCTGGCTCCAAGCCATCCTCCACTCCACCTCCCCGTCCTCTACCACAGCCCAGTCCAAGAAGAGGTGCCCAGATCCGGCCAACAGTGTTGACTTGTGCTGCACCACGCAAGCAAGAAGTAAGTTGGTGGGGAGTCAACCCCACTCCTAGCAAGCGCCAGAGGTTTTCCTGATCAGACAGTTGCCCAGGTGTGCCTGTTGGGATTTTGGTAAATATACTGCTCTAGGCCACTTCAGCCTCTGCCAAGCAGCAGCAAGAGATTCCAAGGGTTTGTACTTCCTTGGAAAGAGGAGGCACAGCAGAAACAAGTGCCTTTAAGAAATCTGGTATATTCACACACATTGGTTTTTTTTCTAACAAAGTGTTTAGGGGTACTGTCATTTTTCTACTCATATTGAAATACTGCCCCTCAATGAGACCAAACTTAGCCTCACAAAATGTTTAGGGGTATGCATACCCCTGTGTCTCCCCAGAAAAAAACCACTGTTCACACATATTTACTGTATTTTTCGCTCTACAAGACACACTTTTTCCCCTCCAAAAATTAAGGGGAAATGTGTGTGTGTGTCTTATAGAGCAAATGCAGGCTCCGTGGCTTCAGCGATAGCAACACGAAGCCTCCGAAGTGCAGTGGGAGAGCTCCTGCCGCGCTCTGGAGGCTTCGCGTTGCTTTTGCTGAAGCCTGGAGAGCGAGAGGGTCGGTGCGCACCGACCCCTCCCGCTCTCTAGGCTTCGGGTTGCTTTCGCTGAAGCCAGGAAGACTCTCCTGGTTTCAGCAAAAGGAACCCGAAGCCTCCGGAGCGCAGCAGGAACTCCTGTTGTGCTCCGGAGGCTTCGTGTTGCTTTTGCTTTTGCTGTTTGTTTTGATTCTAATAATAATAATAATAAATTTTATTTATACCCCGGCCAAGACTGGGCTCAGGGCGGCTAACACCAAATATATAATACATTAAAAACACAAAATCAAGCGATTAGATTTAAAATACAATTCAAAATCACATTTAAAATCAAAATAAAATTAAGTGGGAACCCACAAATCATAACTGTAGGTGTAAGGAATTAAATGTTTACCAGGCCCGGCCACCCATGCTGGTCCCATATGGGCCAATAGAAAGAACCAAGGAGGCCACTTACACACGGGGTCCCATAGAAAGAAATAAGGGGGTCAGACAGGGCCCAGACCAAAGGCCCAGTAGAACAGCTCTGCCTTGCAGGCCCTGCAGAAAGATTCTGTGGTAAAGAGCATGTTTTCTAGAGGAAAGCTGCTGGACAAATGCAAAACTGCTTGGATCTGTGCCTCGAAAGCACAGGACAAGTGGAAAAACCACTCCAGCCCAGGACAAGCAGAAATGTGGATGAGCACTAAGATTCATGGAAGTCTTGGGTTATCCCTATCTTAAAGACTCCAGGGGGATTCACATCTGAGATTCCTGGATTTCATTTGACTCTCTTATTTTCCTCAGGTCACTCACACAGATGGCAGTGAACTGCCCCTTGTCGTCCTGCCCCCTTCTGGGTCGTTACTACCCCAGGGAGCCCATTCAGCAAGTTCAGGCCCTGCCCCACCCCACAGTAAGTAGAGGCAGGGGAAAGGGTGGCATTTGTGAGTGGGAATATAGCAGCTTCCCTACCTATTCTTGTCTGCCTTTGTTTCAGGGAACATCACTGAGAAATGGGACTGGGTTCAGTTCCCAGCCCCCCCTGCACTCCATCCCAGAGAGAGGTCCCCTGCGAAAGGAACACCTATGGACAACACCCCTTGCTTTCACAGCCATGAGGAAAGGTGAGCTGTCCGGCTGCCCTGAATACCTCTTTCGAAACCACAAGTTTCTGGTACCAAAAGCACCCCTACTAGATGCCCTAATTTTTTAAGAAGGTAAACAGGTCTATACCTCCCATTGCAGTTTGCTTTATTAAATATATTTATTCAAATGTATACAAAAAATCATACCCATTACAACATATATTTTTATAATACACTGAAATAAAACAGGATAGCTCAGTTGGTAGAGCATGAGACTCCTAATCTCAGGGCCGTGGGCAAAAGTGGATGCTCCTGCCACACCTCCTGTGGAGTTACTAGAGCCACTAAGTGATGGAAGTAAGAGAACCCCCTCTGCCCATAGCAGCTGCCAAATCAGAGTCCCATCAGCAAAACACAGAGACCACACTGCAAACAGGGACCTCTAGGTTGGTTAAAATATTTTGTTTGCTAAGCGGAGAGGGGTCTTGGGTAGGCCAAGGGGCGTTATGCTTCGATGTAGTACTTTTTGGACCTGTTGAACTCCTGTAGTTTGCATTCTGCAAAGCTCCAGTTAGTTTCATTTTCCATTCTTGTTACATAGCAATAAAAGAGAGTTATGTTTGAGAGGCCTGCTTCCTTCTGATATGCTTTCCTGTTACCCCAACACAACAAAACACAAAACCAGGATTTTTGTAGGATGGGCCTGAGATTGCGAGCAGGTCCTTGGCATTGTCCTGGGAGAAAGCAAAACAGTTGAACCTAGTGGCTGAATGTCTCGGACTTGTTTTCTCTTGCAGAGTCATGTGCAGAATGCGCAGAGAGTGGCTGGTGCAAGAAGAACTGGTGAACAAATTAGCTCTGCAGGTATGGACAAAGTTGGCAGGTGGTGGGATGAGGGAGAGGGGTGGACGCTGACACAGTCACTGTGAAGGAAGCCTGCAGAACAGAGAGCTTGCTAGGCGTATGGTCCTCCAAGTATAGCATCTTATGTAGCCAAAATGGCAACACTCACACACAAGAGGGAGCAAGATTTGGGAAGTACATACAGCAAATCTTAACATCTTGTGGAGGAACCTCTCAAATGACCCAGTTTGGGCTGAGCACATGCTCAGTAGGTATGGTGGGGTGAAGAGGGAGGGGAGTGGAATAGAATGGAATGGCTGGGAACCTGAACAGGAGCATTCCACTATTTTGTTGTGGGTCCCACTAGTTAGTACTATTTTCCCAAAGCCATGAGTTTTTCCAGAGCTGGTGTGTGGAGATTGCATTTAGGTGAAAAAAGAGCAAGAGGAAAGCAAGATTCTTTTTTAAAAAAAGAAATGGCAAGTGAATAGTTGACAACCGCAGGTTGGGGAGAGAACAATGAAGTCTTCTGAGGAGGCAAAAGCTCAGTTTGCTGAATCAGAGAGCTTTCAGCAGGCATGGCCACTGCTGCTTTCTGAAACAACAACAAAGGCAAAACTTACTCTTTAAAAAACAATGAAAAGATTTTCAAGACCCTTTGCACTCTGTCCCTCATTCAGAGGAACTTACATCTGATTGATAACCTAGGTTAAGGGATATGACTAAGCTGGAAGAGGCATGCGTGGTGCATCTAGAAACTGATTGTGCTTTTTTCTCCACCTTCCCCCATGATCTAGCTGGCACAAGAGAAGCAGAAACTGTTAGTCATGCGGGCAGAGTTGGCACCTGCCTTCCTTTCACAGCATCCAGATGCACCAGTGCCAATCATTTCATGCCAGTCTGAAGGGACAAGGAATGAGTTTGAGGGTTTGGAATGCCACTCTAACAGCCATGGAGCCCACCTCTGTTCAGGTGAGAAGTGTTGGTGGAGAATGGAGGCCAGGTTCCATCCCCTTCACTAAGCTCTAGAAATGGATGGCACATTCCAGCCATTAGATTTCAGGAGTGGGCATGAAATATAAAATTCTGTTGTCTGTTTAGGGTGTGGGGAGGGTTGTCGGAGCCACAACAGGGTTGCAGTGATTGAAAACAATGCCAGTTTCTGAGAAAGGAAATGGGAACAGTTCAGGAGTAATTCTAGCCACACACCGTGGAAACATCAGAGTCCATGCACTGAATTTCATACCATGTTTTACTCTTAGCCATTCAGGTGAGTCAGCATACCATCTCACCTCTGCTTGGGGTTCTTGGAGCGCTCTGTGGACTAGTAATGTGTATTCCTATTAAAGGGCATGCCCATATTATCAGTCCCTGGTAACATCATATAGAGACCTTGACAATGCTAAGATCGATTCATGGATGTCCTGGACAGTCAGTCCTGGACGGTCCTCCTTGAACAAGAGGACAAGAGCAACATAGGGGTAACATGGCACCAGTTCCATTTTGAAGCTGATTTGAGGCTGGCTTGTTGTCATGCTGCCTCAGTTTGACAGTTAGAAGTGAGTAAGCATCCTAAAATCTGAGCCTCCTGCCATTTATATGCTGCATCTGAAGGCTTGATACAAAGAAATGTCCCTGAGCATGAGCAGAGTGCCCTTTCCCACAAGTCGCCACAGTCAGTCTTGACTGCTGTAGAGTTAAGGGATCTCACACAGGTTTGAAGTCTGCCATTTAGGGAAGAGTGTCTTGGCTGACTGGGCTCTCAAGCAGAAGATGATTTGGAACCAGAAATCTCCAGCAAAGAATTGCTCCTACTAACACCTCCAGCCTCATTTCTGTCTACAGAGAGAAGCCCCAGCATAGAATATTACCGTCACACTCTCAACCGCCCACCTTTCACGTACGCTGCCCTTATTCGTTGGGTAAGTTATTTAGCAAAAGGTAAATACGAAATCCCATACATATAGGATACAACTATATTTTTTAAATGTTATGCAGATCTTTACCAGATCAAAACCCCAAAATTTGAATGTTGTTTTCCAGATACAGTATGATTGAATGTCCTTGCAATAGGCACCATTCTTGTTGCCCCTATATGCTATTGCCTCCCTTCTCTACTTCCTGGCTTCAGCAGCACTATCCTTTGCCCACAAACCTCTTCCTTCTCAGCCATCTTTCTTGGGCTAGTGGGCATCTTTAGAATTTTGAGCATGCATCACATGGCTGCAATGCACACCTGGCATAACACAAAGTGGCTGCCACATCTAAAAGAGCAGAAAAGGGTGTGGGCATCTGCATTAGTCACTTGCTCAGAGAGTGAGGGATGCTCTTTTCACCTCTCCTTTGTTCAGAAGACAGTGCAACCAGGAACTGAGCAGGAAGAACAAACAGTCCTTTCTGCATTGTGGATTTTTGAGGTGTTATTTACTGAGGCCTTTTGCAGCCACCATAGGACATAGTTGTGGGTACATAGGTGAGCCCTGTGCAAGGCACACTGAACCTCCCTCCCTCCCATCACCTTCTACATGCATCCAATTTAGCACAACAATACTGGGAGCACAGAAGGCCCTTTTGTTGCTTTTCAAGAAGACGCTGAGATACCTTTGCCTCAAAACCAGGCTGTTAACCATACCTGCCTATTACTTGCAGGCCATCTTACAATCTCCTAAGAAGCAGCTCAGCCTGAGTGAGATTTATCGCTGGTTTAACAACTTTGGCTACTTCAGGCACAATGTAACCACCTGGAAGGTGAGGGGATCCCATTCTTAAACTGAGAATCAAGGGGCAGCCTCCTCTGAAAGAGCAGAAGAGGCAGAAAACAGGCGGGAGGATATGGACAGAGCAGGCATGAAATGTTCCTCTTCTTAGATTGAAATCTCAACTACTGAGCGAGTGAGATCAGAACCCCCAAGTTTAAAAATTAATTTTTAAAAATCAAAAGGACTTTGATGTGTACACTTTGCAGAATTGGAAATACAATTTCTCCAGACTAGGGAACCAGGACAGAAATGAATGGTGAAAAATGTGGGACAGCACTTTATAAGTATAATAATAATAATGAACAGAATGAAAGAGGTGAGTTTTAGAACCTTGCCTCAGAAACACACCCCACCCTGTAACACTCAAGAGATAATAAAGGTATTTCATTCTGTACTGCCCAAGAAACCATGGGGAAGGCTGATGATGGCTTAGTCCTAAGTACCCTCAGTAGAAAATCTTCAAGTAGACTGATCTTGGTTAGCTAGAACTATGACTCAGTAGCCTGGTTTGCACATAATGCTAAGCCAAGCTATGGCTTTTGTGTTACTGTGCACCGGCAAGCTTGCTCATTAATAAAATGGCAGCCTCTTCACTCCTCTCTTGCTCCTGCAACACTACCTGGAGCCAAGCCTTAGTTTAACTTAGCATTATACGCAAACCCAGGCTCATTGTTTGTCTCTCTTCAAACAAATCATGTGCTTTAAGCAAGGTTTGTTCTTGGCTTACTGCTCATGGTTGGTTTGGCACAAGACAAGCCACAAGACTGAAGTCACACAGAATGTTATGTCAAACTAAGGCTTGGCAGTGCAGGAGGACAAAAGTGGCTACAGTCTTCTTACTGTGCATCAGCACACTTGCATGTTGACACTAAGCCAGGGGTTCCCAAAGTGTGGCCCATGGACTGAGTTTCATTCAAGTAGCCCACAACATGTCTGCAGATTTGCTGTTAAAGACAGGAAATGGCTCACCTATCCATCAAATAGTCATACTGATTTTAATTGTATTTCATTGGTTCTCTTATTTCTTATACTGTTTGAATTCCATAGAATGTAAATTGCAATACATAGAATCATACAATCATAGAATTTTAGAGTTGGAAGGGACCCCAAGGGCCACATACGCCAACCTGCTGCAATCTTAAAACGTGGTCCCCCATTCAATTATAAACAATACTGGACCTTGCTTAGCTTTGCAAATGTGCGAGCAGTTTTATTGCTGCACCACTACAATAAATACCATATAAAAATGTTCTTAATAAAAGAAGCAATAAAAACACAATGCCTTACCATTGTTAAAACAGAAAATAAATTATTAAGACCCTAAGCAACGCTCAAGCCCTCTATGGAAGGAAAAAGTTTGGGAAGCACCCACTAAGCCACAGCATACATAGCTTAGCATTTGGGGCAAACTGAGGCAGTATAAGATGGCTTGTTTATTTTACTGTATATTCCTGGGATCACAGTGTTTATTGCAGATGAATACATTTCTATTCATTTCTATAGCAAGTACTTTATAAAATATTAGTTCTAGAACGCCATAGAGCAGGGTTAAGGGGCTGAAGATCCTGCTAAGAGGGTTGAAGGGCACCTGAGGGAGGGAGACTTTGGCAGAGGGACGAGAGTTAAGTCGGGGTAAAGGAGAAGGCGGGTCTAATGGCCAGGGCACCCTACCCATCTTTTCTCAACCAACAGAATGCCATTCGGCACAACCTGAGCTTGCACAAGTGCTTTGTGCGTGTGGAGAATGTGAAAGGAGCCGTGTGGACGCTGGACGAGTTTGAGTACCAGAAGAAAAGGAACCAGCGTTACTCCACTTATTCACACCCATATCTGGACAGCCAAGAAGCAGCAGCAGGGTCTTCTGCAACCCAAGAGAGATTGGGCCAACCAAGAACAGAAAGGCGCATCCACCACAGGCTGGAGTCCTCTCCGCACTTTTTGTTTCCTTAGGGACCATGAGCTGAAGGATCGCAGTGCAGACTTCCCCCTGCAGGCGGCCTGGTAGCGAGTGTGTGTGTGTGTGTGTGTGTGCACATGCCCCCCCCCCCAAACAAGCTGGCTTATTATAGCCACCAGCTTTCCTCAGCATGCACACACAACCCACAACTGAGCCTGCTTCCAGACAAGAAAGCAATATTGCAAAAAGATCAAATCCAGAAGAGGGGGGAAATGGGAACCTATGCAAGCCTCCCCTGTAACCCCCGCCCCCCATGTTACTGCACACGCAGCCAGCACAAGTACGCTGCAAAAAGAAGAGAGAGATTTTATTGGTTTTTGAGAAGAGATGATAGGTTTGCTTGGAAATAATAAATGGAGGAAACAATTACTCCCCACATCTACTTCTCCAATATACAATCTATGTCAGAAAAATGGCACTAGGGACCAATCCCACCCTCCGCCTCAAAATGTGCTGCACGTTGGCTTGATTTTAGGCAACTTACAATGCAGACAGAGCCTGGAAGGAGGAGCCCTGCTCATACTCCCCGTGCCCCGTTCCTTGATAGAGGCACAGCAGTCTTGATTTAAAAAGAGGTCAGGTACCCCACCATCAGCCCCCTGTAGCTGTGCACTGGGAAGGGGGCTTCACGTCTCTCGGGTACGGCTAAGCAGTGCTGCGTTTTCCTGCTTCATGGCCCGGTAGTCACTGAGGATCCTCTCCAAATTGCTCAGGGTTTTCTTGCTGGTTTCACTCTCAATCTGGGAAAAGAGACATTTTATTTTATGAATGCGTAGCAGTGTTCAGCAGGGAGAACTATTGCTTTATGATGGTATCCCAGTTGTGCTATGTAAGCAGCCATGTAAGAGTTGCATTCAGAATGGAAGCCTATAAATATTTTGAAATAAATAAAGCAAGTGTTAAGGGGATTTTTAAAAAAACCCAACACCACTTATTTCTGCTTGAGTGCTGAACCAAGTTTGCCTGCTAAATCTGGTAATGCTTAAAACAACCCCCCACCCGCCACACCTCGTGCATATCATGTGAATAAGACTGCAGCATTAATCTAGGAAGGACCATCGTGCAAGTGGCAGGTGTGACTGGCAAGATGCAGGAGGGCTCAGGTTCAACTCCTGGGATCGTAATTCTATTCCTACTCATCATGGGAAAGGGGGAGAAAGACACAGATTTGGAGGCCACTGAGGTCCCACATCCTGTCCACAGGAAGTATGTTCAGGCACCCACACTTCCTGCTTGCAACCTCAACAACAAGAGTCATGCTTTTTTTTGTTAATCTGGAAGTAAAAAAAAATCTGAGGTGCATGGTGAGTCTACAGAATCACAACGGACAGAGTCCATAATGAGGGCTGAGAATCAAGGGGCAGCCTCATTCGAAAGAGCAGAAGCGGCAGAAAACAGGCGGGAGGATATGGACAGAGCAGGCATGGAATGTCCCTCTTTCTAGACTGAAATCTCAACTTCTGAGCGAGTGAGATCAGAACCCCCAAGTTTAAAAATTAATTTTAAAAAATCACAAGGACTTTGATGTGTACAGATGGCAGAATCTGCAAGCTTCCGGCACTGGGGTGGTGGTAAGGAAGCAGGGGAGAAAGCGTGACTGGAAGCTAGAACAGAGGGACAGGGGTCCATGTTTGGCAGCTCATTTTTATTTCTAAAGAGGGAGTTGTTAAAAGATATTTCCTGGTATCCTAATTTCTGAAACAATTTCCTCCACACTGCAAGACAGTAATGTTTAATGTTTCCACCCACTTTCTGGCAGGCCTCACCTGCTCCTCTAAGTCCCGGATCTCCCTCAGGATGGTGCCAGTGTCCTCAATAGTCTGAATCAGTTGACTGCAGTTCTAAGGAAGAGGAAGAGTCAGAGTCAGCTGGAAAGGGATGTAGCTCTAACTGCAGCTCTATATCTATATATGAATTAATATATTACTGCTGAGGCTTACCTCGTGCAGTGCTGCCAAATATTTATATGCCTTCCTCACAGCCTCGTCACGTTTGGCATCCTGCAGAAAGAAAGAATGCAGAAGGGAGGGATGGAAAAGTTAGCAACTGGAAGGTTGGCCAAAGCGCTGCTCTCCATCTCCCCACCCCCGAAATCTGATCCCTTGCCTTCACCTTAAAAACCAGCTCATCAGTGACAGCAAAGGTCCGGTCTACCTTCCCAGTGAGGCCATTGATCTCCTTCTGGAGCTCCTTGGTATCTGACAAGATCTTGAGAAGCACAAATAGCAGGCATTAGAAAATGGAGACTGTTAATAGGTTGAAAACCCAAACTCGGGAACAAAGACAGATAACAACAGTGGTAACAACAACAACAACAGGCTGTAAACTAACAGCTGGTTCTGTCCTCGGGGTGAGGGATAGTACTTGTGGTCAGCATAGCTGGGCTCCTGCTGGTTGCCTGCATGAGAGGATCATCCCTGGCACAGGGAAATGCTGCTGAGGGGCACCATCTTCGCATGATCAGACACACGCATATCGGCTATGAGAGTTCGCAGGCCCCGTGGGATTGCAAGGGTCCCTTGTCCTAGTATGAATTAAAGGCAGTAGTGGCATCCTTTTTAAATCTTTAAGGCAGCTTCCATTTATTCAGCAATCTCAGGGGGACTCTGCTTAGTTTCTCGTTAAGTTTCTGGCAACCCACCCACTTTTATTTTAATTACTTTTAATTCATTTCATTTCGTGTACTGCCCTTCATCAAAGGAGCACAAGGCAGTTTACAATTGGGTTTAAAACAGCCTGAAAATGAAGAATAGTAGTGTGAAAGAGGGGGGGATGTGTCCAGCCTGGTTCTTAGCAAGTGTGCATTTCTTATATCTATTATCTGCATGGGAGAGAATGTTTGGGTGTAGATTTTTGTATGTCTGTAAGTTCCATTCGTACGTACAAAAGAGAATGAAGTGTGTATATCCATCCATCCAACTTACATACCACCCCTTATACAAAACCCCCAGAGTGCTTTACAAATCTCTTTAATAAGAAAACACACTCAACAGATTAAACTTACAGTATATCCAATATAGGACTCTCATTCAAAAGTTCTGGACAGAAATGAAAAATGTTAACAGATGGATGGAGGCAGAACACATCTGAAGTGCCAGGGGCCTGGTTTTCTTGGGTCTGTCTGTTGTAGGTGGAAGTTTATTGCAGGGTTATGTGCATGTTAAAGTTGCAGATCCATGCATCTGAAACTTGGAACTGCTGCAAGTATGTATCAAACCAGGAGAGGGATCCCAGTTTTAGCAGCCAAAGGCACAGCAATGTGAGGACTGCAAACACCCAGCCCATTCTGCTCAGCGCTTCCTTCCCTATAGCTCTGCTCAAGTGTTTTCCCTCCCAGCCATTTTTGAAATTGGAGCCTAGCTGCGAAAAAAAGTGCCAGGATAGGAAGAAGCTGAGAGGAGACTACCCAAGGGGGTGGGAGGATTCACCCCCCCTCACCGGCACGGCCTTTTTGCTGTTCAAACCCCACCCCCTGCATGCCTGGTAAATGGTGGCAGTCCTTCATTTCAACAGATGAATCTGCCGTCATGTAGCTTAACCCTAGGGGTGACCAACAATACACCCTATGTATTTTTTAAAGTCAATTCAAAGAAAAAACAGGCTGAAGATTTATAAAACCTACTAAATCTATCACCATTGGTTTAATGCACTTTCCAACTTTCCTGAAGGAGAAAGTGGCTGGGGAAGAGATTATAAAGCAGCTTCCTAATATGCTGATCAGTTAGGCACATTAGCATAGTCAAATGGGCAGGAAGTGGGTGCCAAGATTGTAAATCCTGCTGTGCAGACTGACTCTCATTGTGCTTTAGCCTCCCCATCAAGGGCAGAGAGAGCTGAGGAAGCAGAGGACGCCACAGTTGTTGCCATACAGGATGCTCAGTCAGGTACAACACACTTCCAAAAATTGCTCCCTGAAAAGGCACAACCCCCTGCTTGGAAAGCTACACACTGGCTGCTCCCCTCTCAGTGTATGTTCTGCATCTTGGCTGAAAACTGTCTCCTGAACACCCTCCACACAGGGTGCCAACCCTTTTAAATAGTGCCAAGGGGAGTTTGTGAGAACCAAAGTGATAGAAAAAGTCTAGAGTGATACATAGTCCAGATCTGAAGTAGGGGGAGATGTCCACTGTATCCACCTATGGATTCAGAGCAGCAAATGCTCTGTCCTTTGATACTTCTATGGTGAAAGTGCTCCAGGCTTTGCATTGGAAGTTATAAACACAAAATCATAAGTGCTAATAAGGGCTACAACAGTGTGTAACTCTAGAGCATGGGTAGGCAAACTAAGGCCCGTGGGCCAGATCAGGCCCAATTGCCTTCTGGATTCGGCCCACGGACGGTCCAGGAATCGCCGTGTGGATCACCAGCGTGCGCGTTCTTTCCCTCTCCCTCACACGGCGGTGGCGCCTCCTCCCTCCCTCCCTCCTCCTGGCTTCTCCTCGCCCTGCCTAGAGGAGGAAGGGGGCTGGGCTTTGTTGGTGCCAGCAGCAGCAGCAGCAGCAGTGGCATTCGAGCAGCCGCCATTTTAAGCAACCCCTCTCCGGAGCCCTTTCGCGTGCCGCTCATCATCCCTCTGCCACCACCGCCAGTCCCTGCTGCTCGCAAGACACAGGTAAGCAGCCAATGGGGCTCACGGTGCTCTTGCATCACCCCCCCCCAAATATAGTCCGGCCCTCCACGAGTTCTGAGGGACATTGGACTGGCCCCCTGCTGAGAAAGTTTGCTGACCCCTTCTGTAGAGAGCCTCATCCCACCTCTGAGGTAGGAACTGGGCAGGAGGAAATGTTTTGTCATTTCCTGTGGCTCACAGTTACAACTAGAATATAACATTTTCCCTCCTAGTGGCAAAGACAGAAGCTTTATTTTGGAGGCTATTTTTTTTAAAAAATGGCTATATTGTATATGCATCACATAGAACCAGCAAATTTTATAGCTGATGGTCATCTAGTCCAACCCTCTGCCATGCAGGACTCTTTTGCCCAATGTGGGGATTGAACCCACGACCCTGAGATTAAGAGTCTGAAGTTCTCCTGCAGAGCTTTCCAAACTGTGTGTTGTGACATTAGTGTGTCAGCTGCAGTGTGAGGTGTGTTGTGCAAACAATCTTATGAGGGGTTAGTTTAACCTCCAGTTTGCTAGTAAAACTGATACTGTGTTGCGAAATGATGCATGTCTAAAAGTGTGTCACCAACATGAAAAAGTTTGGAAGGCTCTGCTCTACCAACTGAGCTATCTCAGCTTGATGACTCTGAGCTTAAAAGGATCCATCATGGAAAAGTACTGCATATGAGGCAAAACGTGAAAGCTCACTACTCATCACTATTTGCACATTCAAACCAGGTTAGGACAACTTTTTCCTTCACATTAAATGTTATGTATGTGCAAATAATGTCCTCGCTGCTTTTAATACGTAAGGACCCCTGAAATGTTCAGTCTTCCCCACCAGCTTCCTGCCATGGGCTCATCACACAGGGCTATCACCTGTGTACGCAAGACAAGGCTTGAGAAAGAACTTCACAGGTGCCCATTGTTTTACCTTTGTGATCTCCTCCTTCTGCTTACAAATATTGCCGACAATTTCTAGGATGCGCTGGGTATAGGCAGAGCGAGAGACATCCTTGGGAAGGGATTCTAGCTCCATAAGCTGGAGACAGAGTGGAAAGCAGAAATGGGACTGGGTTACAACAAGCAGACGAATGTGCAAATGGTACAGGGGCTCTTGGAAGAGACTAAGGAGCTTCTACCCCTGAGCCCCATCCCAATGTGCAGAGACCCAGTACTCACTCGAGGTGGCAACGTGTCTGGACTACACCATGACCAAATGCTCCTCCATTCACACAACAAATCCCTGCACAAAGAAAGCTAACCTGCAAGGGGGAATGTCAGGCGAGTTCCCTCAGGCATGCTTTTCTAATGAGGGAGCGTTCCATAATGTGATGTGCCTGGACACAGGTTCACCTGTTCAATGAGGCCAGGTGGAATTGTAACTAGTATAACTTAACAAATTGACTTATGAAACAGGCGAGTCCTCTCAGCAGTACTGGTGGTTGTAAGAATTTTTCTGAGATACTGTCACCCATTTAAAGCTAGCAAATATATCCCAATTACAGAGAAACAGTAAAATGTGGAGTGGGGAAAGGATTCTCATTATTCATTCTCTGTGGAATAATCACCGCACAAGAAGCAATGGACCATAAATCACCTTGTGCATACCGAGCTTTGCCGGGAGCCCTGCACCCCAACCCACCACCCTAAGACACGTCACTAACCAGCTGTTTGTAGAGATCATCCTTGCGCTTCGCTTCCTCCGCGGATGATCGGATCCGCTCATGCAGCTCCCTGATCTCTGACAGGCGCTGTGATGATTCCAGCTGCAAAGAGGAGCAGACAAGAGAGTGTCACAGCTGCCCAGGCTCCCTCCCAACCCTTGAAGGACTCCTCACACCCTTTCGCTTGCGTCACCTCCTTGGAGTCATGGAGGGCCTTGAGCTCCCGGAGCTCCTGGATCAGAGGCACCCGGTGCTTCTCCCACTGGGCGGCCAGCTGGATGACCCGCTGTGCACTGCTCTCCACCACCACCTGCAGGAGACCAAAAGTGAAGCTGAGATTCTAAGCCTCCTGGGCTCTCTCATCTGCTATGTGATGTTCTATGCCATTTTTGGGGACAGCAGGTAAGACCCTCTACACCCACATGCACCAAACCCCTTCCTCCTTCCCCTACTGCTCCAGTCCCGCTTGGCTCACACTGAGGACATCGGATAAGACGGGTGCACAAGTGGGTGGTGGACAACGGTGCTTAATGAAAGCTCCCTCCAAAGGCGGGTTCAGGGTGTTCCTCTTCCCTGCTTCCACTTACAACTACAGCCTCCTCCACCCATGTCCACACCCATCTGTTGCCTCCCCTTTACCAAGCATCCTGCTACTCAACCACCTGTAGGTTTCTAAAACCTATCTCAATGGTCCCCACGGAAACTCCAGCAAGCACCCCCACCCTCTGCAGCCTCCTCATGCCTGGCCCATTACCTGCAGCTTAGCCATGTTGTTCTCTGCATCGGGAAGTAGCTGTACAGCACACCCCTTCACTCGCAGCACCTGGTCCCGCTCTGTCACTCCCAGCTGCCGCTGCCGCACCTCCCCTTCCACCTGAAGAAGAAATGGATCCCCCTCAGGACTGACCCAAGGTGAAGCCCAAATGGGGGAGGGGGCAGGCACCCAAGAACACCGTGGTGTCCTTGCACAGCCCCCACCTGCTTCAGAGGGGCTTCCTCAGGAGATCTGCCCCATGCCCCATGGGCTAGGGCTATATTTCTCCCACTCTGCCACCCACAAACCTTTAGGCAGCTCATTCTGGAGACCATGCCCCATCAGGGCCTCGGGAGTCCTTCAGCTTTTCCTCTGCCAGAGGTGCTGCAAGTGCCGCTGAGAGCCAGAAGGAGGTCCTAGAGGCCCTTTAGCTGGTGGGGCTCAGCCAGACAGTGGGGCTGCCATCCCCCGACTGATTCTTCTCACCTGTGTGAGAGTCAACCCCAGTGTGGCGATCTGGCCTTCAAGCGCCTCAATCTGCTCCATGAGGTGGCCCAGTTCACCTTCCAAAGCTTCCAGTTCTGTTGCCTGGCGTTCCCGTAAGTCCTGGGGGGAAGGGGGGGGAGTGGTGCTTGAGGAATCAGAGCTGGAATCCTGTCTTAATAAACCCTGCGTTTATGCAAAAATACAGCTCAACCCATCTCTTATTACAAATATAATTTCTTTTTGTTATTACTTGAAATTCCTTAACCACCCTTCATCAAAAATATATAACAGGCTTTTTGGCATATCCAGTTCCCTGTTCCAAAATTTGCCTCTATTCTGGGTGATACATTTTTGAAAGCTTCCATGGTGTTAGATACCATCTATGTTGCATTTTTTGAAAGTTCTCTCTAATCGTGTAACAATTTGTGAATTTCCAATTGATCTTCCATAAATTTTCCCATTGGGCCATGGTTATTGAGTGGCCAAAATCCTGGGACCACCTCACCATTGCTACTGTTACCTCCTCCTCCTTGACTGTCCAGTCAAGGAGGAGTCGGTAAGTTTTGGAAAGAGTTTTACTTTTAGAATTTACAAGATCAAGGAAAGCACTATACAATGTTTGGATAAGATACAAAGATCTACTGGAAAGTAAAACTCCCAGGTGGCTATCACCAATGGAAGCTAAAGAGACAAAAAAACTTAATATGGAGTCCAAATGGCCAAAATATTGTGAAATCTTAGAGCAAGATGGTGAAAGGGTTAAATTACAGAGTTATGACAAATTAAAGTCTAAAGTACGAGATTGGTTGCATTACCTTCAGATAAACGAGGTATTTAAACAGGACAGGAAAATAGGTTTTCAGATGGAGAGGTCGAAATTAGAAACAGAATTGTTAGAACCCAATACTAAGAACTTGTCAAGAATGTATAATTTGCTGCTGAAATGGAATACACAAGATGAAACAGTAAAATCAGCTATGATCAAATGGGCACAAGACATAGGTCATGACATTATGTTTGATGACTGGGAAAGGTTATGGAACACCGGTGTTAAGTTTACGGCTTGTAATGCCTTGAGAGAAAACATAATGAAAATGATCTATAGGTGGTACATGACCCCAGTCAAACTTGCAAAATTTACCATTTGCCCAATAATAAATGTTGGAAATGTAATGAGACTGAAGGTACTTTCTATCACCTTTGGTGGACCTGCCCGAAGATTAAAGCCTACTGGGAAATGATCTATAACGAAATTAAAAAGGTCCTTAAATGGACATTTTCTAAAAAACCAGAGGCTTTTCTCCTGGGCATGGTGGGCCAATTGGTGCCAAGGAAGGACAGAATTTTTTTCATGTATGCTACCACAGCAGCAAGAATTCTTCTAGCAAAGTATTGGAAGACGCAGCAGCTACCCACTCTGGAAGAATGGCAAGCGAAGGTGATTGACTACATGGGAATGGCAGAGATGACCGGCAGAATCCGTGACCAGGGGAGTGAGACAGTGGAAGAAGATTGGAAGAAATTTAAAATATATCTTAAAAATTGTTGTAACATTGAGGAGTGCTGAGATGTTATGGTGTTAAGAAACAGAGAATTGCAGCTGTAAATCATAAATTTAAGGAAATTATAATGAAGATGAGTCAATTAATTAAATGGAGGGTTGCTGTGAAAAGGTAAAAATAAGGATGCAGAAAAAGGGAGGTATGGGGAAGTCCGGGAAGTAAGGTGAAGGAAAATAAGTTTATGAAATTATACATGTTTATTTGTTTGTATGTTTTGTTCTGTTTTATTGTTTGTTTTTATTATATGTTTGGAAAATTAATAAAAATTATTTATAAAAAAAATTAGAATTTACAAGATCAGATTCGAATCGGGAAATTTCTGTTGAGAACCCCTTTTGTTTGTCAGATTTAATTTTTTCAAATAACTGATGGTATTGGAAACAGTCTGAAATGTGGTCTCTTATTTCCTCAAAGTTTTTTAATTTTATTTGGTTATCTTCATATTTTAGAAGTATTTTATATGTTGGCCAGCTTTCCTGAGTATTTTTCCGTTTTACTGCTATGGCTTCTACTGGAGAAGTCCACCACCGGACTTTAGGCTCCATCAGGTCTTTATATTTTTCCCATACAGCAAAGAGTGACTTTCTTATTATATGGTTGGTAAAGTTTTTATGAATTTTCGCTTTTCCATATATTAGGTAGGCGTGCCATCCCCAACGGTTGTCAAAACCTTCCAGGTCCAGGAGGTCCGAATCCTGCAACGTGCACCAATCTTTTAGCCGGGTGAAACAGGCTGCCTCGTAGTAAAGTTTTAGGTCGGGTAGGGAAAAGCCTCCTCTCTCTTTTATGTCTATTAAGATCAGGTGTTTAATCCTAGGTTTCTTCCCTTCCCACAGGAATTTGGAAATTTCTCTTTGCCATATCTTGAGACAACCTGCTTCGCCCAGTATTGGAATCATTTGAAATAAAAAGATTAATTTTGGAAGCACATTCATCTTTATAATGGAAATCCTACCCAGAAATGTTAATTTTAGTTTACTCCAGGTTACAAAGTTTTTTCTCTAACCAAGTTTTGGTGTAATTATCCTGAAATAAGTTTATGTTCTTGGGGGTGATCCAAATACCCAGGTATTTCGCTTTTGAGGAGATTTTCAGGCCCAATATTTTTTCTAAATCGTCCTTTTCCTCTGTGGTTACATTTTTAACAAGCATTTTTGTTTTTGTTATATTCAGCTTAAAGCCTGCTATTTCTCCAAATTCTTTAATCAATTCCAGCACTCTTTTCAGACTTTCTTTAGGGTTTTCAGTCATAACAAGTAAATCGTCCGCAAAAGCTTTAATTTTATATGTTTTGCTTCCCAGAGTGATGCCTTTAACAAGTTGATCCTTTCTTATCTGATTGTTCAAGACTTCCATCACCAAGATAAATATCAGTGGTGACAGTGGGCAGCCCTGTCTGGTTCCCTTGTTTATTTTGCACTCCTCAGTAATTCTTCCATTGATGATCAGTTTTGCATATTGTTCCGAATAGATGGCATTTATTCCTTTACAAATATTTTCTCCCAGTCCGATTTCTTCCATTAATTTTTTCATAAACTTCCAGGACACATTATCAAAAGCTTTTTCAGCGTCCACCAACATAATAGCTGCTGGTTTGCCAATTTTTTGGACAATTTGGATTAAAGTAAAAAAGCACCCCTGCTGACAAGATGTAAACAAATGCTGAGGATTGATCAGCTGTGGTGTGAAGATCTTAAAGATTTTATTCTTGCAAAGATGAATGTCTGGAAGAAGGGGGCAGGCAAATGTTTCAAGTCATTTTATTTGCAAAGAATTTGTAAAGCTGCCGTTCTTCCCAGAGTATCGGAATTATAAGAATTCAAGAAGAGAAGAGAAGATTCTAAGAGGAAATCAGGGTCCTATTATTTTTAACAGAAGATTCTTGGATGTGTTCACCAAGTTATTTCAACAGCTCCTGCCACCAATTGCAAGCTGCTGACAATATGTGACATGAGGATCCCCAACATCTGCACTGACTTCCTGTTCTCTCTGCAGCACAATTCCAGACGATGGTAATAAAACCCCAAAGCAGCTTAAGACTCAATATACCTAAGAGACCATCACCTCCCATGTGCCCCCTTGCCTGTGCGCACACACATGCAGTTTTTATTCATTCAAAAAGCAGAATGAGGAGGCATAAAGCACGCCCCAATATTTTTTAGCCAAAACCCCCTTCCGCTTCTGGGCTCTTGCCTTTAGGCAAACAGAACTGGCTCTCACCAGAGCCCCCCCCCCCCCCCCGGTTTACCTGTTCTGATGTCCGGGACATTGGCAGCGTTTCCACTTGCTCTGGCGATTCTGCCTCCTGTTGGGAGACCAAACAGAGAGTAATCATAGACCATCACCTCTTCCCCTGCATGCTCCACCCCTCCTTGCTTGCTCCCCAACCTACCTCAACAAATGAGATTCTTCAGCTGGTGCTGCTGAATAACTCAAATCACTTTGATCCAAAAAACCGTTGTTGTTGTTGTGCCTTAAGCCCACCCGCCCCCCATTCTAGGCCCTCCCCAGTCCCCTTCATACCTGCTTATAGGCCAAGTGCTGAGTGTGGGTGAAGCGAGAGCCCTTGGCCAGAGCCCCAGCATGATCACGACCAGCACCAAAAGCACCCAGGAGCTGTATCAGGTCCTGGGCTGTTCCCTGGTGGGCAGGCCCAGCACGAGGAGATGCCTGCCGGAACTGGTCCAGGAGGCGCCGCTGCAGCCGCTGACGCTTCCATTGGTGGTACTCCTGAGGGGAGGGCAAAGGGAAATAAGGGGCGGGCTTTGGCAGTGCAGACTGGAGATTGGGTGGGGAGTGGGAACACAAGCCACCTCAACTGGGATCAGGGCGAGCGGATTCTATTCCCCTCTACCAAGGCCAAACCGTAACACCTCTAGTTAGATCCCGACTTTGGAATGCGGATGGTCCTCTCAGAAAACTCAGGCATCCAAGAAGGCATTCCACACATTGTGAAGGACCTCGTAGAAGGACAATTGTCTGAGTGTGCGGTGGAGGCAGGAAGAGATCAGGTTGCTACTTCCCTTCTTGTCTGAAGTCAGGGGTGGGATCTCTAAAGTTCTCTCAACCTAAGGGAAGATCCATTTCTCCTAGTTGGGAGAGCACTCAGAAACCTCTCTTCTAGAATGACCAGAAATTCCTGGACTAAAAGGAGGAAGAGGGAAAAAATATCTAACATAACACAAGATCTAACACAAGATCTACCACTGCACTTTCTGCAAGTGCTCACCGTTATATATTTTTTCTAAAATGTTTTGCATTCATTTTGAAAAAAATGGGTTGCAGAATATCCCCATTTGCAATGGAGCTGATGTGAGAGGAGGACTGCCAGACTTGCAGCAGTTTCCCTGAGCCTCTTGCTCTGGTGTCTTACTAAAAAGTGGCTCTGGTTTTGTATGTCGTATCCTAGACAGACCTCCCCCGAGAACTCCAGACCTGCTGTAGGCCAACCAAGAAGTAGCATATCCTTCTTGCCATGTAGAAAACCAGGGCTCCTCCCATCCCTGTGGCCTTCAGATCATTCCACAAACCACTTTCTTCAGCGCCTCACTGTGGGCATGTTCTGCTGAGTGCTGGGTCAGGCGATTGCAGCTCCTTTGAGGTGTGCTCAAGAGGCAAGCAGGATAAGCAGGAAGGTGAAAAAATATTCCATCAATAGCTAAATGGTAAAGAGGGAGCATAGCTCCTCCCAAGTCCCAAAAGTGCAGAGCAGCAGGACTGGACTGAATTGGAGTGTGTGTACGTATGTGCCGTAGTTCTCCTATTTGCTTGCCCCTGCCTACCAGAGCAAGTAAGAAGAGTAACTCACACAACTTGTGCTCTACACCACAGATGGGTGTTGTTGGGACTCCCATCAACCCTAGCCAACATGGCCAATGATCAGGGATGATGGGAGCTGCTGTCCAGACACACCTGGAAGGCCATCCCTGATCTAAAGGGAAGGTACCTTGACTTCTCTAGACACAGTTTCTCCTCTCCTCTCAAGAGATGTGGGTGTCAGGGAGGGAGCAAAAGACAACCCATACATAATGGAAGAAAGGAAACTCAGACAGAGGAGCCCACTTCTGGTGTGACTTTAGAGTGCTACAACGACCACCATGTAATAGCAAAGAGAATGAGCTGCACACCTGCAGTTCCTGGTTCAGATGTATTTCTTCCATGAATCGCTAAGGTGGTCTTAGGCAAGTCACAATTTTTCTGGCCTTACCCACACCGTGTACAACACAGGGCACTACCCTTCCTCAGAGGGCAGCCAATGCAAACTATCACCGCCATGCTGCTGACAACAGCCACCGAGTCAGGATAAAGAGGCCGCGTGCCACCCATTGTGCCCACCTCCGGAGTCATGCGTGATCCAAGGCCTTGGCTCTTCCACTCGTTCTCCCAGTCTTGGGCTGTGCTCAGCTCAGCCATATTAAGCTCCAACAGGGATGGCATCAAGGATGCAGGTCGGGACAGCTGGGCTGACACGGGGGGCAGGAACTTGACAAAGAACTCTTTCCTTTCTAGGGAGAAGAGGATGAGGCCAGTTACACTGACACACACTGGTTAGCCCCAGCCCCTGCTTTGGGGTCAATCAAGTTGAGCCAAATGTTGGGAGAGCAACTTTCCTCCCCTTTCTTAACCCAGGAGGAGGCCTGCAAGTCCTGCACTCAGCAGCCTGCTCCACGTTCCCCATTCAGAAATGGTGAATTGGACCAAAAATTACGTGTTTAAAGAGAAAGGAATTTACAGGTGTTTCCCCACCTACATGCATTCGACTCACGCATGACCACATATACATGTGGTGCTGGGAAATAATTTAAAAAAGCAATTCAAACTGCGAAAAGGGCAAAAACAGCCTGAAAAGAGCAAAATACCACCAGCAGCAAGTGAATCTGCCCCACAGCCAAGCACTTTGGGGGACTGGTCTAGCTGCCTTGTTGTTTCCACATGATCCTTCAGTGTTGTCAAAGACTGAGCGCCACCACTGCCACCATTCATGCCAGTCTGGTAAGTGCCGCTGGTTTTTAAAGGGTTTTTAAAGGGTCCCCAGAGGTTTATAGGGCATTCACAGTCCTTTACACTGTAATCCTATGTGCACTAACTTGGGACTAAGGACCACTGGACTCAGCAGGAAATTCTCTCAGGATTCTAGGGATAAAATGTTTTTTGGTTTAGACAGACCCCTAATTGCATCTGTCATTCTAGCCAACTCAATGTAATCAAATAAATTTTCCTGCCATTCGTTTTTTGTTGGTGCTGTCTCATTTTTCCAATTTTTTTGCAATTAGGGTTCTCGCTACCACTGTTGTGTAACAGAATATTTTCTTGTTTTCCCTAGTGATAGCTGAATCTAGTATACCCAATAAGAAGCCCTTAATTTTGTCACATGACCACATATGTAGAGCGTCCCCTCTACCTGATTGCACCTCCAATACTTTTTTGGTTTTGTTTTATACATTTTGTATATTTTGCTTGGTGTTAAATACCATCTGTAAAACATCTTTAACAAGTTTTCCTTTATCACCTCGCAAGCTGTGAATCTCCAACTCTCCTTCCATAATTTTTCCCATGATGATAATTGAATAGGTTTACCTATATCTGCAGCCCGTTTGATCATTACCTCTTTTACCTATTCATCCTTAACCTCCCATTCCATTAAGATTCCATACATTTTAGAAATTGCCTTTGTCTTATTTTGTAATAATTCTTTATCTAATATTGAAATTTCACTTGCAAAACCTTTTTTTAAATCTGCTTTGAACACCTTACAGTGGCACCCTGGGTTAAGTACTTAATTCATTCCGGAGGTCCGTTCTTAACCTGAAACTGTTCTTAACCTGAAGCACCACTTTAGCTAATGGGGCCTCCTGCTGCTGCCGCGTTACTGGAGCCCGATTTCTGTTCTCATCCTGAAGCAAAGTTCTTAACCTGAAGCACTATTTCTGGGTTAGCGGAGTCTGTAACCTGAAGCGTATGTACCACTGTATTTAGTTGGTGGTACTGAATCCACCCTGTCAGGCGATGCTTTATTTCCTCATAAATTTTCAATTTCAATTTGTTATCTTTTTCTTCAAATAAATCCTTATATGT
Organism: Podarcis muralis; assembly: GCF_964188315.1. Lineage (NCBI taxonomy): Eukaryota > Metazoa > Chordata > Lepidosauria > Squamata > Lacertidae > Podarcis > Podarcis muralis. The sequence continues at coordinate 39,608,093 of NC_135671.1, read as the reverse complement.
GGCCCAGTTCAATTCCATATTTTTCCTTTTCACTGTTATCACCTCTAAGGGTGAGAGCCACCAGGGCATTTTGGGTTCTAATAACTCTTTATACTTTCCCCATACCCTATATATCGACATTCTTATAAAATGATTAAGAAATCCTCTGTGGACTTTCACCTTTTCATGTCCTAGGTAGGCATGCCACCCATAACGGCTGTCAAACCCTTCTAAGTCCAATAAGTCTACATTTTGTAATATCATCCATTCTTTTAACCAGTTTAGACAGGCCAAAACATAATACAAATTTAGATCAAGTAGTGCCAATCCGCCTCTATTTTTATTATCTTTTAATAATTTGTGTTTAATTCTTGTTTTTTTATACTGCCAAATAAATCTTGATAAATCTCTTGCCATCCTACCTCTCCAATAAAAACATCCTACCTCTCCAATAATTGGTATCATTTGAAATAAAAACATCATTTTAGGAAGCACATTCATTTTCACTACTGATTTCCTACACAGAATGATAATTTTAGCTTGTTCCAAATCTTTAGATCCCTTTTAATTTCTTTCCAGATATTTATATAATTATCCTTAAATAAGTTGCTATTTTTATTTTTATTTAATTTAAATCCTGCCACTTTTCCAAATTTGAGGGTCCTTTCTATTTTTTTTTGTCCCCTTCTTCCCATGATTTTGGTATTCTTCCTTCTTTTAATTCATGACTGTTTTCATTGGTTCCGACTGTGTATTTTCTAATTTCTTATATGAAATTGATTGTTGCACCTCCATCATCGTTATTGGTAAGTTTAATGGCTTAATTTTTCCACAAGCTATCATTGGAAGTCTGTTCTGTGCTAGGTATTTTTCCATCTCTTCTTGATATAGTTTCCTATAATAGTTTGCAATTTTTGTGCAAATTTCTTTGGGTTCTTCTATTGTTTTTCCTTCCTCTATTAATTTCTCTAATATTCTCTATTATTACAGATTAAGGCTAGAATGACAAATGCAATTAGGGGTCAGTCTAAACAAAAATTCCAAAAAGAAGGGAAAATACAGAGATTACCGTATTTTTCGCCCCATAGGGCGCACCTAGTTTTTATGGGGGGGAAATAAAGAAGAAAATTTTATTCCCCCCCCCAGGCGCGGGGCTGGCGCGGGGGAAGCCCGAGCTTCCCCCGACCCCAGCCCCCAGAACAGCCTGCTATCCGCAAGCCTAGGGAGACGCGCCCCAGGCTTCCGAATGCAGGCAGCTCTGCGCGACCCTTCGGAGCCCTGCGCGGCTTTGTGCCGGGCTCCGTAGGGTCGCGCAGAGCTGAGCGACCCTCGGGAGCGCAGGCAGATCTGTGCGACCCTTCGGAGACCGGCGCGGCTTTGCGCCGGGCTCCGTAGGGTCGCGCAGAGCTTCCTGAAGCCTGGAGAGCGAGAGGGGTCGGTGCGCACCAACCCCTCTTGCTCTCCAGGCTTCAGCGAAAGCCTGCATTCGCCCCATAGGACGCACTCACATTTCCCCTTCATTTTTGGAGGGGAAAAAGTGCGTCCTATAGGGCGAAAAATACGGTACCTTAAAAAGCAGTGCCCTCAAATTAATACCTGGACTTGTTTTGATTAACTTTTACAAAACTAATTATGGTGTGAAAGCTTAAAATAGAAAGAAAAGGGGGGGGGAATGAAGTGAGAAGGAAACAGTTTACTAAATATGAAAGTAGAACTGTGCTGAGGATGAAGGAAGTCAACTAGAAGAAAAGAAGAACTGAAATATGGTTATATGTTCATTATTTGGTTCGTACTGGTTTTTGTATTTCCTTGTTAAGTTTCCTTTTCTTTAGTGTTATGTGTGTTTGTGTTGCAAAATAAAATAAATACGATGAAGAAGTAGAAGAAGAAAAAGTCAATGTTTTTTGGGCTCTGATTTTCAGTTGGCCAGACAGCCACGGGTGGGGAAGCCGACTGCATGAACAAATGCTGGAAATTGGCATGGCATTTCTTTCAAAAGTGGCTGGAGAAACCCAGCCAGATGGGTGGGGTATAAATAATAAAATCATCATTATTATTCACAATCCCACGTGCGCACATGCTCCCAGAATGCAATGGCCAAAGATCCACCAAGGACATACTGCTGGTGGCACCATCTACCCAGCCATGAACGGCAGGATGCAAGAGGAGCCCTTTGGGCAGCTACTCTAGGATCTCCCCCTGAGAGGCTAAAAAAAGGGCCTCCCCTAACTTGGGGGGACTCTCAGCACTCTGGAAAACCCTCTTCTTTTCTAATCAAAGGGGATCTGAGGGGAAGGGCAGAGACTTGTTGCAAGAAAACAATGCTGTACAAGTCTAGACATATCAAGAGGAACTAAGTGGGCCCCAAATTTATGCTGGCTTTGCATACATGATTGCAACCTTACATGAGTGGGAGGGAAATAAACAAATGGAGAACGGGGAAAACCTGCCATTCCACGCCCTCCATTTTACTTATCCCCCCCCCCCCAGCTACAGGGCAAAACTCACCTGGGGGCACCTTCCCCAAAAAGGGGTCCGACTCTCGAGGCAGGACCAAGGGTTGAGCTTGGAATCGCTTCAGTAGGCAAGAACCCTAGCAAGGATAAGGGGGGAGGAGAGAGAGTCTGAAACAGCATCACCCCACTGAAAGCTAAGAAACACTGTAAGAGGAAATAGGTTCTGGGCTTACAGGTTCTGGAAAGAGAAATATAAAACAGGTGGCAAGGAGTGGGGTTATAAAATGAATTACTTGCTCAAGGAGTTTACATACTCAACAAGAAAAATACAGCAATATCTTGTTTAAGATATACCAATGGATGCATAGAAATTTGATTGATTTACATATTTCTGCATGGTTTGTTTAAAGGCAAAGGTAAAGGTACCCCTGACTGTTAGGTCCAGTTGTGGATGACTCTGGGGTTGCGGTGCTCATCTCGCTCTATAGGCCAAGGGAGCCGGCGTTTGTCTGCAGACAGCTTCTACGTCATGTGGCCAGCATGACTAAGCCGCTTCTGGCGAACCAGAGCAGCGCACGAAAACACCGTTTACCTTCCTGCCAGAGCGGTACTTATTTATCTACTAGCACTTGGTGTGCTTTTGAACTGCTAGGTGGGCAGCAGCAGGGACCAAACAATGGGAGCTCTCCCCGTTGCGTGGATTTGAACCACCAACCTTCTGATCAGCAAACCCTAGGCTCAGTGGTTTAGACCACAGCGCCATTCACATCCCTTAGAAGTCAGTATTTGGGTTTCTGCAGATTATGAAAAAATCTATCGGCACGGAAAAAAAGCCCCAACAGTGCAGACCAGACCCTAGATAGTCATATGAACCCAAAATCCACAATGACCTTTTGCAAAGGTTTCCTGCATTTCTCCACAACATGAGGACTGGAAAGGCTTTCATTTTTAAGGAAGTCAACAGTCTTAGAAATAAAATTTCAGCAACAGATCTTCCTTATGAAGCCATGAACCCAAGGAGTGGGGCCATTAACCTAATAAGAGGGGTGAGGAAGCACACCTGTAAGAGCTGCAAGCGGGGGGTACGGCAGGCAGGGGGCACCCAGGGGAGCGCCAGTTGCTCTTTGATGGCAGCAGCAATGGCTCTGTGAAGTGTCGTTGATTTGCCTGCAAGGACACAGCAGGTTAGAGAAGTTGCCACCACTTGGCCTCCCTGTGCCCGGGACCTGTGTTTGCCCAGCTTCCTCCATACCCACAGGCTGGTTGGCGTCCTCCGAGGCATCGCGTGGGAGCTTCTCTACCAGGAAGAGCAGGAGGCGTCGGATTTCGGGCTCATTGCTGTACAAGAAGGTCTGATAGCCAACTTCCCCTTGATATCCCAGGTCCTAAATGATGGAAAGTAACATGTCAGTCCCACAGTGGGGCTGAGTGGGAGTGGCCTGCTGGGTAACGGCGAGGAGAGGCTCTTTGGTGTCCGGCTCGAAGAGAGATGGAGCATCTAAAATAAAGGTGGCTTAAAGGACCAGGAGCCCTGCTTCCTCAGTGCAACAGTCCAGACTTGCAAGGTGCTTGTGCTCACATGAGAACTCTCAAGAGGCCGCCTGGCTAACACAGTCCAGGATAGGACCATGGAAGGCCAGTCCTGCAAAATCAGTTGTGAACTGTAATGCCGTGCAACTACTTCTCAACAATGGGTGATGAAAGACAACTTGGCAATTGCTCGCTGAGTCCCATGGATATTAAAAATATTTCTAGCAGTTAACATAACCAATTTTCAATGAGAACTATTAAGAAAAGAAAAAGTAGACACACACACGACCCAAAACTCAAACACCTGTTGGCCATGTGGCCATCCTGTCTGTTGTCTCTCACGACTTGCTAGCTGACTGACAAAGCTACAAAGCTCTGCATGGCTGGGCGGGGGGGGGGGGGGGGGGGGGCTCAGGTTCCACAAAAGCCTGCCAGAACTCTGCAGTCAGCCTGAGACCTTGCTAAGTCTCTCCCCACTATCTGAACTTCGGTGGGTAGCAATGGGCAAAGGAGAAAGTGTCATGGTGCCCTATTTATGAAATAAGTGCTCAGATCAGTCAGGGCGACCACTTGCGCTCTGGACCCTTGCCCCCCCCCCCCGGCTGATAAAAACCATCAGGGAGGGAACAGCTGGCTGGGCCTGGGAGGTGATCAGTGCCTCTTTACAAGAGGGGGAGGTCCCTGCCTGTTTGAAGGAGGCAGTGGTAAAACCACTCCTTAAGAAACCTTCCCTGGATTCGGAAAACCTAACTAACTACCAGTCAGTTACTAATCTCCCTGTTCTGGGCAAGGTTCTGGAGCGAGTGGTCGCAGACCAGATCCAGGCGCTTTTGGAAGAAACTGATTTTCTGGATCCATTTCAGGTGGGGTTTAGGCCCGGTTTTGGCACAGAAACTGCCAACTCTTCCTCTGCTTCCTTCTCTGCTCCCCTCCCCCTCCATAGCTATCACCCTTCCCTTTTTTTTGTGGGAAATTCCCTTATTCCAGCGCGGTTTCCTGCTGCTTCCCGCTGCTATCCCGGATTGTTAGATATCCCATAGACTGTCCCCGGGACAGGTGAGGCTGCTGATCCCTTATTTTCAAATCTGAAAGTTGACAGCTATGCTCCCCTCAGCTTCTCCCTCTCCTCCTCCCTCAGTGCCAACTGACTTTCCCTTCCTCTACTCTTTCCCAACACCCAATGTCCTCTCGTCTCCTCCCCTTGCAACATATCCTATGACCTCAGAGCAACAGCCATAACGGTAACATGGTTTGCAAGGGATGGGTGAGCACTGTCTGTCTGGAAGTTTATTTTACACATACAAATGATGAAACAACAGCTCTGGGAGAAAGCCAAGTTGACCCTCCTCCCTGGCATGCTAGTTATCTATGTACAAGGAGGTTTGGCATAAGCACCACCATTTGATACTGTGAAGCAAACTAATTGGCCTGAAGTATGCTCAAGTGGCTTCCTAACTTAGCATTTATGTGGTGCTTTGAAGTATTCAAACACAATTTTTGTTTTAACCCCTACAGCAACCCTGCAAGACAAGCCCACATTTTCCATGTCTGGGATGGGGATGGAGGTGCCCAATAATATCCCACCTTGCTCCACCCTCAAAAGGAAAACCCCACTCAGAGAAGTCATAGTGAGGATATTACAGACTTTCTCTACAGAAAGCAGGATGGAGATGGGGGAATACTCTGCATGTCCTTAAGCAACAATGCAGACCAGCCATTATTCACTTACTTGTTCACATAACAGAAATGCATTTTTATTTAATAGTAAAAGGAGAGCTGAAAACCCTTCCCATGCCTTACTTCCCTATAGTCATTTGCTCCAGCTACTTCTCCCTGTTTCCAGAACAGATGCCAGAAGTGAGCTGGCAACAGAGAGAAATGGCAGGATCATGAGAAATACCGTATTTTTCGCCCTATAGGACGCACTTTTCCCTCTCCAAAAATGAAGGGGAAATCTGGGTGCGTCCTATGGGGCGAATGCAGGCTTTCGCTGAAGCTTGGAGAGCAAGAGGGGTCGGTGCGCACCGACCCCTCTCGCTCTCCAGGCTTCAGGAAGACATCCGCAGCCTAGGCAGCCCTGCGGGAGTTCCCACAGGGCTGTCTAGGCTGCAGATAGCAGCTTGCTTCCCGGAGCGCCGGGCGCGCTGAAAGCAGAGCGCTCGGCGCTTCGGGAACACATCCGCAGCGTGGGGAGCCCTGCAGGAGTTCCCCACAGGGCTCCCCACGCTGCGGATTGCAGCCCGGCGCGAGAGGCGCCCTGAAGCAGAGCGCCCCTCGCGCCGGGCAGACATCCACAGCGTGGGGAGGCCTGCAGGAGTTCCTCGCAGGGCTCCCCATGCTGCGGATAGCAGCCTGCCGCCCGGCGAGAGGGGCACGCTGAAGCAGAGCGCAGACATCGGCCGGCCCCACAAGCTTGGGGGACAGCAGGGAGGCGCAGTGCCGCCATCCCGCTGTTCCTCGACCTGGTTCGGTTTCCCCGACCTGGTTTTGGGGGGGAAATAAAGGGGGAAATTTTTTCCTTTATTTCACCCCCAAAAAACTAGATGCGTCCTATGGGACGGAGCGTCCTATCGGACGAAAAATACGGTATGAAAAGAACGGTGTCTGCTACTTGTCATGTTTAGTTCTGCCCTTGGATTCTCTGCATTTTGCTGTTGTTGTTGCAAGTTTCTAGCCCTTATGGCTATTAAAAATGTGAATGTTCAAGGCCACCAGAAATTTCTAAAGCCAGAGGGGATTGAGCTTCTGAGCCTTGTTTAGCTCCTGGCCACAAAGATGAGCAAAGGCAGAATATGTTAAACACAATAGTTAGAAAAAGCAACTTGAAAATGTAAGAATTATGGAAATTTAGTAAAACATCTCTTCTTGTCACAGAATTTGGGTTATTATTCAAGAACAGAGTCTTGCTAGTATTTCTGCAATAACCTCTCTGAGGTGGACAGAGGCACTATAGTGGCATGGGCCATATTTATGTGAGGAGAAGATAATTTAATGTTGCTAAAAAACAAAACAAAAACCTTTTGTCAACTGCACAACTGTCTGCTGTGAACACAATCCAGGTTTCTTGCTTGAGTGCCAGAAGTATTTTTGGATAGGGCAGGAAAACACAACTTGAGGTCACAGACCAGCCACTTCTGGATCCTTTAACAAAAGTGGCCCATGGCTTTCCACCATGAGACCTAGAAACTTGCTTTTCCAAAAATCAAATCTGAGATTTCCAGCAAACAAAATTCTATACTACACCAGATTTCTCACAACACCTTCAAGCTCAGAACTCATGGCACTTAATGAGAGACTATCTACCACTGCACAAACTTTCAGAGATGAAGAGCCTGCTTTGTTCAATGCATCCACACCCTGGTTTAGTTGTAGTTACCTGGCAAGCTTGCGCTAGGCTCATGCCAATTCGGAAGCGAGCAGACATCCCTGGAGGCAGGACGTGGCAGAGACTTGACCCCACAGAAGGATTGATGACACGAAGACATCGCACCACGGATTCAACTATCAACTCGGTGGTAAACTCCCGGATGCTCTGCACTTCCTCTGGGATATCCCTGGAAGGGGAGAAGGATGCAGGGATTATAGTTCCCTGCACTGACCATTTTCCTTTACTGCAACAGAAGAGCCTACATCTTCCACTCCATGCAGTAGGACGGAAGAACAAGGGAATGGCTTGCCAACTGCCATACTTTTTTGCAATTTGTCCTTTACTGCTAAGACTCTGCTGCCATTGTACCACCTGTCCAAAAAGCATCTTGTGGGGACATGGGATACAGTCTTCTTGGTTTGAATGTATCTAAACTGGGGTGTTTGTTTGTTTGTTTCATTGGTTGTAAGTCACTTTGGGTTGCCTTGGGCAAGATAAAACAACAAAATGTAATAATAATAATAATAATAATAATAATAATAATAATAATAATTTCCCAGGGCCCTGCACTGCAAGAAGGCAACTAACTACCTATACTGCCAAGAGCCTCTTCAGAGAAGAGTTGGTGCAGCAGTGGTGACCAAGGCTACAGTCCTATGTGAGCACATGGGGAATAAGCCTCCGGGATGACCCCACTCAGCTGTTTCATGTAGATGTTGGGCTCAGAAACTACCTGGCAGCCAGTGCAGTTGGGCAACAATCGGTGCAATAAGCTCAAACTGCCTTGCCCCAGTGAGCAATCCCTTAAGGACTGCCTCTCTACATATGAACCTACCTGGTCCCTTAGATCATCTTCTGAGGCCCTTCTTTGTGTGCCTCCTCCATCAGACGTCTGGAGGGTGGCAACATGAGAACGGGCCTCCTCTGCAGTGGCTCCCCAGTTGTGGAATGCTCTCCCTAGGGAGGCTTGGCTGCGCCTTCATTATATACCTTTAGGCTCCAGCAGAAAATGTTCCTCATAAACCAGGTCTTTTAAATGCCCTTTTAAATGTGTTGTGGGGGGGGGGGTTATTGGTTTGTCCTTGTTCTAATTCCAATATGTAGTTTGTGGTTTTTCTATTGTAATGTTATGCTGTGAACTACCCTGGGATCTGCGGATGAAGAGTGGTGAACAAATTAAATAAATAATAATACACATGGACATTATTACTGCTGTTCAAAGGGAGTCACAGAGCCACCTATGAGCTTCTGCAATACCACTGATTAATCCAACCTTGGTCACTAGGCAACTGCCAATTGCTTGCTCCCACGAAGCTCCTAGAAGCCATGAAACACCTAGCTGGAGCCAAAGCATCAGCAAGAAAGCATGATTCCCCAAGCAAAAACAAAGAGCCAATGGAACACTGCAAAAGCCGTAAGTGTTTAACCCCAATTAATTTCTTGCCTGGGCTAGGAGAAAGCCCTGGCATGAGCTTCTGGGTCTCTTAGCTCTCCTGTGGAACCCCATTCCCTGTACCACAGCCTTTGCTTTATTAGAGTTCTTAGCAGGAAAGGTATTCTGAATTTCTAGAAACTGACTTCAGCTTTTTAGGCTCCAGGCCTGCGAAATCCCATAGGAGACAGCAGCCAGCCACCCTACACCCCTACGTCAAATCCTGCATGAAGGCATGCTTCCAAACCCTTTTCTGTCTTTGTCCACCAAACCCATGATTGCCTATGGACACCACGCACCATAGTACCTGACTTGTCACCACACCCACCCACTACTACGAAGAAGTACATGTAGCATAAAGATGGCCTTACGTCCCACAGAAGCGAAGGGAATGTATAAGGATCTTGTCCACCTCTTCCATGATGCCAATACATCTATGGATACAGGGAACCCTGTGCAAAAGAAGAAGGATTACAACAATCAATAATCTGGATACTTATAGCAGCAGGGCTTAAGCCGGAGTACCTACAAGCAGCAAGTTCCATGACGCCATTGGGACAAATTCTTCTTCTCCTTTTTCCTCTACAACAGGTTGGAGTATTAACCCCCTCTTTCTGCAACTTTACTCCTGTTTGCCGGTTAGGCCAATCTTGTGAATAATCTCTCAAACTGTAAGTTGCCTACAAATATATCTCATACATACCTGCCTGCCCACGTTTTACTTACTTATTTAAACAATTTGCATGCTGCTTAACTACAATAGCCTCTAAGTGGTTTTTACAATAGTGTGAAAGGGGGTAGGCACAATTGAAATATTTTCTGCTTTAAAAGATTTCATTGTTCTATTGCCTGGAGGCAGCTCTTGCCACAGGCAACCAAGTCTATAACAGAGGTGAAGACCAGAACAAAGCGCAGCTCTCCATATGAAGAGTACAAAGGACATTCCTAACCAAGGGGCCACAGAGTGCAATTTTTCCCCAAGGGTGACAGACAAATTTTTCTGGGAAACTCACCAGCCAGCCAGCCAGCCAGGCAACACATACCCCTTGAGATGTGGTTCAATGATTTGGGATACAGCTAGTTCAGGACAACTAACTGGGCTTAGAAGAGTTGCAAATGGGCTTATAAAGGAAAATACCTTTGCTGAAACCTGGTATCCTTTTTTTTATATGTAAAGGAAAAAGAAAGTAAAGCTCTCCCACCAGCCTCACAAAACTGTTGTGGAGAACCTATATGGCCTGCCAATGTTTTAAGACCATGTAAAATAACATGGTAGGGATGCGGGTGGCGCTGCGGGTTAAACCACAGAGCCTAGGACTTGCTGATCAGAAGGTCGGCAGTTTGAATCCCCGTGACGGGGTGAACTCCCATTGCTCGGTCCCTGCTCCTGCCAACCTAGCAGTTCGAAAGCATGTTAAAGTGCAAGTAGATAAATAGGTACCACTCTGGTGGGAAGGTAAACGGCGTTTCCGTGCGCTGCTCTGGTTCGCCAGAAGCGGCTTAGTCATGCTGGCCACATGACCCAGAAGCTGTACGCAGGCTCCCTTGGCCAGTAAAGCAAGATGAGCGCCGCAACCCCAGAGTCGGTCACGACTGGACCTAATGGTCAGGGGTCCCTTTACCTTTACCTAAAATAACATTTGCCTGGCACCAGCTTCGTATAATATAGGCAGGTAGTTAAAAACCTATTTTATTTCCTCAGGTTTTAATCAACACATTGTGGCTGGTTTTTTGAGCTGCTTTGAAACTGCTATTGTTACATTATGTATTGCTTTGTACTGTATTCTCTGTTTTATTGCATTTGTATGTAGTCATTTTATGCATTTTTAATAAATTTTTGAAAGGAAAAGAGCAAAGCAACAGGCACTCCTCATTGTTCCTCACTAGTACCTGCTATTCAAAGGTGTCCTGCCTCTGAAGCAGAAAGTTCCTTTTCGCTATCATGTCTCATACGCCTCTCTCAAGTTCTAGTGTTCTGAGAGAAGACGAACCTGGGAGAAGAAACACCTTTCTTGCTACACCATTCATGATTTCATAAGCCTCTCTCTTGCCTCCTTCTAGTCATATTTTTATTTCCAGACCAACGTAGATGCCATCACCCTCTTGGTATCAAGTCTGACCAATACTCCAAGTGTGAACTGTAAAGGAAATTAAGGCCAGGCTGGGATGGGCTCCAGTTCCATGAAGGGAGCTGAAGAGAGGAGGATGAAGACAGGTTATCACCAGCTGGGTGTGGGGTGGATGGAGGGAGTCAAATTCTAAGGCGATGTGAATAACACAAATACCACATCAGAATACCAGCAACCAAGGCTGTGGTTTGTGGCAGGATCCCCCTATTCCAGTGGCTCTGGTTTTCTAAGGCAGGGGTAACATCACTTATTGTTGGGCTACAATTCCCATTGTCCCTGACCACTGGCCATACTGGGAGTCCCACATGTGGAGGTCACTACAATGGGTGCCTGAAGGCATCAGGAGGATGTACAGGCCAGAGTGGGCAATGCCTGTGAACAACTTGTAATGCTGGATTACAGTACAGATGCCCTCATTCTGCTTTTCCCCTTTGGGAGGAGGAGAAGCCTATCAATGGCCACCAGCCACAATTGCTGTTATTCTGCCACCACTGCTGGAGACAATATGCCTCTAAATGCCAGTTGCATATGGGGAGAATACTGCTGCACTCTGGTTGTGCAGGCTTCCCATAAGCAACCAGTTGGCCACTTTGAGAGGAGGGTGCAGGATCGGATGGGCCATTGGCCTGAACCTCCCAGGCTCTTCTGGGATTCTGCAATATACAGGACTTGGTTTGAGGCACAGCAACTGAAGGGATGACCTGTTTTTGGAACACATGGGATAAGACAGAGTAAACTTTAACTTCACAACTGCAGCCATGCTGTAAGACACACAGAAGGTGCTGCCATTAGGCAGCAACATAGTAAACCTAGCAGTGCTGATGCTGCAGGAGAGCTTGTCACCCCGGCAGCTTCCACGGTCCCTCCAGGGCCCTGCCACCCACCCTGCTTCTCCCCTGTCAGCTGAGGGGCAAACTGCTGAAGCTCGGCTTCCTTCTAGAGCACAAGAAAGACCAAGATCAGCCACAGGCCTCGGGCAGAAGCAGGAGGGTCAACAGCTCTTGCACCCCGGCAAGATGTCCATATCCTCAACACACGCCCCCCCCCCCGCGGTAAAAGCCGTTTAAAAGCAAGTGGTTTGAGAGGATGAATTTTGGCACGTGCACCTTCCCTACCCTTGAACCCGAGAAGAGCCTCGCTGGGTCAGGCCAAAGGGGGGGGGCGCCCATTAGGGGAAACCCGAGCCCCTCCCGCCCCCTCGGGCGCCGGCAGCCGGCCTTCGGGAGCGCCGCTGCCTCCCGCTCGGATCAGGCCTCGGCCGGGCGCCCCCGGCAGCCCTCCTTCGGCGAGGGGCGCCCGGGAAGAGCCCGCCTGACGGGGGGGGCGGGAGGAAGGGGCCGCGGGGCTGCCCAGGCGGGGGGCGGCGGCAGGAGCGGCAGCGGGACCCCGGGGCCGAAGGGAAGCCAGCCGGCCAGGAAGGCAGCAGTCGGGCGGCGGCGGCAGCAGCACTCACCGCTCCCTCTGCTCTCAGCTGGGCCAGGCGCCTGGGTCACGGGGCCCGCCCGAGGGGAAGGCGGGAAATGTAGTGCCGGGTCTCCCCCGCGCGCAGCATGCTGGGATTTGTGGTCCAGGAGGCTCTTCTCCGCCCCGCTAGAGCGAGTGGCAGAGCGGCGCAGTCCTGGCAGGAGGGCGCTTTGGGTGGGCGAGGTCTCCCTCGAAGCGGAAGTGGGAGGGGCCATAGGCCCATGCAGAAATGCAAAACAATAAGGCTCTTTTTAATGGGGATGAATTTAATTTTTTTTTAATTATTTTTTCCTTGGTTAGGCAGCAGTGAGTGTCCCCATCACACAACTGATAGCAACTAAAGAGAGGAGCGTTCCTACTCTTTCTAACACAAGTCTTTATAATTTTGAATTTGAAGTTACACAACTTGCTCAATAAATGCCAGTGTTAATTCATTGTCCCTGTATTCATAGGTTCGTCTGTGCTTTGGGGTGTCTTACGAAATGGCCCAACAGTGTAATCCACTGTGAGCCCTGCAGCCTGGAGGCAGTGCTGGACTGGTTTGGCTTTCCAGAGCAAAATCTTCCCTAATAATAATAATAATAATGATAATAATAATAATAATAATTTATTATTTATACCCCGCCTATTATTCTAGGTATGGTCTTAAGACCACCATTTTGCTGAGGGTAAGTAGGTTTGGAACAAATTAGTGCTTGGGTGGGAAGAATGCATTGGAAGAAAGGTGTGCTAAAAATGAATAAAATAATTTTCCCTCTAAGAGTCCCAACGCAAACTCAACCATTCACTGCTTTTCAGCCTAACCTCCCTCACAGGGTTGTTGTGAGGATAAAATTGCGGAGGGGTATAATAACCATTGGCATGGCATAACTGTGTACACACCACCCTGAGGTCCTTGGAGGAAAGGTGGGAGATAAATGTAATAGTAGATAATAAATAATTGAAATAAATGACATTGAATGATTCCGGCTTTAGAAAGAGGACAAACTCCTCACCTTGCAGTTTGCACAAATATACTAAAATGGCCTCCTCTGCAGTGGCTCCCCATCTGTGGAATGCTCTCCCCGGCAAAGTTTGCCTGGCACCTTCATTATACACCTTTAGGCCCCAGGCAAAAACATTCCTTTTTAACCAGGCCTTTGGTTGATCTGATTGACATCCTATGTCATTTTAAAATGTGGCTCGGGGGGGGGGGGAGTTGTTGGGTTGTTGTTTTTGTTTTGATTCTCTACAGTGGTACCTCGGGTTACATACACTTCAGGTTACAGACGCTTCAGGTTACAGACTCCGCTAACCCAGAAATAGTACCTCGGGTTAAGAACTTTGCTTCAGGATGAGAACAGAAATCGTGCCCTGGAGGTGTGGTGGCAGCAGGAGGCCCCATTAGCTAAAGTGGTGCTTCAGGTTAAGAACAGTTTCAGGTTAAGAACGGACCTCCGGAATGCATTAAGTACGTAACCAGAGGTACCACTGTATATTGCAGTTTTTATGTTGATCTTGTTCTGTGAACCGCCCCAAGACCTCCGAGTATAGGGCGGTATATAAATTCAGTAATAAATAATAATCAATAATGTTTCATTGTGATGGGGTATGAAGGGGAAGGGGGACGCAGGTGGCGCTGTGGGTTAAAGCCTCAGCACCTAGGACTTGCCGATCGAAAGGTCGGCGGTTCGAATCCCTGCGGCGGGGTGCGCTCCTGTCGTTCGGTCCCAGCGCCTGCCAACCTAGCAGTTCGAAAGCACCTTCGGGTGCAAGTAGATAAATAGGGACCGCTTACTAGCGGGAAGGTAAACGGTGTTCCGTGTGCTGCGCTGGCCTGCCAGAGCAGCGATGTCACGCTGGCCACGTGACCCGGAAGTGTCTGCGGACAGCACTGGCTCCCGGCCTATAGAGTGAGATGAGCGCACAACCCTAGAGTCTGGCAAGACTGGCCCATACGGGCAGGGGTACCTTTACCTTTACCTATGAAGGGGAAGAGATAAAAAATGCTTCCAAAGTGAACCCAAAACATAAGACCTATGGGTGTGCCTATATAATAACTATGGTTCAGCTACACCATGTGGTCTCCAATCCAGGAAGAACAGAGAGCATGCTGGGCATTGTAGTCTTTGTACCCTCCTTAGACACTCCTGCTGCTGGGCGGGGAGAGGAGGGAGTTGAAGGTGGATAATTGGAGGCGACTGTTTCCTAGCAACTGAAACACATCTTTCCGCAGTAGGCCTTAAGCTGAGCCATCTTCAGCACCTGCCTGTAGCACCAGAATTTTTCAAGGATGGAAACAAAAAAACAAAAACAAATCAAACATCAACTAACGCTAAAAAGATGAATGTACCTTATTACAACGAATTGTTTATAAAAATGTAATAAAATAGGCTAATTTTGCCAAGCAATCAACCCAGACCAAAGCAAGCAGCCTGAAGAGCAGAAAGGAAAAAATAAAAAGACAGAGCACTCTAAAAACCGCAAAGTCTGTCACAATATTTGACCACCTGAAGAGAACCATCCAAATGGGGCTGGTGCCACCACCCACAACTAATTAACCCTAAGGGCCCAATCCACCCAGACCCTTCCCTTACTCAAGCTCCTTCTAAATGAATGCAGCCACATCACAGACCTTCCATTCAGTAGGGCTTAAGCAGGAGAAATGCCCCGTGTGCCAGGGCAAGGTTGGGGCCCTCCTCTGTCAGGATCCCCAGCTTGCAGTCCAGCTTACTTCATGCGGAGGCACCTTTGTAAAGAGGTAAAACCAGTTAAACCAAAGCTCACAGCTCTGTAACTTGAGGAGGAGGGAGTGTACAGGATAACCTTTTAGCCCTCTTCCAAAAGGTTATCAGAAAATGAGTCCTCCAAGGCTACAATCCTCACCCCACTTGCCTGGGAGTAGCCATGATTAGGATTGCAACCTTAATCAGTCATCTTAAACCTTTTCAGACCTAACGTCCCTCCTTTATCACCCATCTGTAATATGGATCCCATTATTAATTTTGCTGCAGTATATGCTTGTACAGTGGTACATCTGGTTACGTACTTAATTCGTTCCGGGGGTCCGTTCTTAACCTGAAACTGTTCTTAACATGAAACATCACTTTAGCTAATGGGGCCTCCTGCTGCCGCCGCACAATTTCTGTTCTCATCCTGAAGCAAAGTTCTTAACCTGAGGTACTATTTCTGGGTTAGCGGAGTCTGTAACCTGAAGTGTATGTAACCTGAAGCATATGTAACCCGAGGTACCACTGTAGTTACAAGTTTGGTGGATCAGGGGAATGCTGTGGATATAGTGTTTCTTGGTTTCAGTAAGGCTTTTGACAAAGACCCCATGATATTCTGGAGTAGCTGGTAAAATGTGGTTCTGGAAAACAAGCCTTATGAGGAATGGTTGAAGGAGCTGGGTATGTTTAGTCTGGAAAAGAAGAGACTGAGAGGAGATATGATAGCTATCTTCCAATATCTTAAGGGCTCTCACATGGATGAGGGAACAAGCTTGTTTTCTCCTGCTCTGAAGGGTAGGACTTGAACCACTGGCTTCAAGTTACAAGAAAGGAGATTCTGACTAAACATCAGGAAGAAGTTTCTGACAGTAAGAGCTGTTCAGCAGTGGAACGGACTACTTCAGGAGACTGGATGGCCTTCTGTCATTGATGCTTCAGTTGAGATTCCTGAATTGCAGAGGGTTGGACTAGATGACCATTGGGGTCCTTTCCAACTCTGCATTTCTATTTTTTTTACCTGTTTTATTAAATTTGCTTAGCAACATAACATTATTATATATATTCTATAAAACAAAGAATACAAAACAAAATTCATTCATACTACAATGCATTTCTATTATTCTAGTTCTGTTTTTCCGATTATTACTCTAGGATGGCAAGATACAAAGGCTCCTGTACTTTTATATAATAATAATAATAATAATAATAATAATAATAATAATAATAATAATAGTTAAGTTGTGGGTGAACATATCAGACGACACAGCGATTCTTCAAACAGCTCTTGTTTATTCACTGGCCAGAACAGAACTGAACTGAAGGGTTCAGCCAGCCTGCTTATATAGAGCTCCAGTACAACGTAACTGTAACAGTTTGATAAAACTATCCAATCACTGAACGTCACTTTCAATCCCTTATTTGCATAACTATCTACAGTATCCCCCTGCTGGCCCAGGGTGAAAACTTCAGTACATAACACCCCTCCCCACCGAGATAAGGCATTAGTTACAATCGTAATGGTTTCCTTATATACAGCATCACACGTAATGGTTCAATGGCAATCGGTTACATTTCACATACTTCCATCAGACGAACAGTGTTACATGTCCAACAACATAGTCCTTTAAATAAGTTGGGTGCTTGGAAACTCTGCTGGACCGCCGGGGACTGGTAGCCAAGTCCGGGAGGCCGCCCAATTCTTGCTGAGGCTGTGGCGTGACCCTAGGTGGCGTTGAAACCAAGTCCCCTGGATCCGCTGTTGTAGGTGGAACCTCCGCAAGCTCAAACAGCTGCTGGTGTGAGTCTGCGGACACCAAGACATCATCAAAATATGGTACCACACCTGGAAGCCCTTGCAGGAGACGCTCCATAAGGCTTTGGAAGATGCCAGGAGCCACACTCACCCCGAACTGCAAACGGCGGCAACGGAATGCCCCTCGGTGGGTGACAATCGTCTGGGCTTCAGCGGTGGCATCATCAACGGGCAGTTGTTGATAGGCTTGGGCAAGGTCCAGCTTAGCGAAGACCTTACCCTCACCCAGGGAATGCAGCAGGTGTTGGACAACAGGAACCGGATAAGCGTGCTGCTGAAGTGCCTTGTTGATCGTGCACTTGTAGTCAGCGCAGATTCTCACCGACCCGTTTGGCTTGACAGGCGTGACGATGGGGGTTTCCCACTTGGCGTGGTCAACCGGCTCCAAAGCTCCTTGGGCGATCAGCTTGTTCAGTTGTTCGTCCACCTTAGCCTTGAGAGCAAAGGGGACCCAGCGTGGCTTTAGCTTGATGGGGGTGACTTGTGGATCAAGGCTAAAGGAGATGGGCGTACCTGTATATTGACCCAAAGTGCCGTCAAAAACCTTGGCAAAGTCTTTGACCAGACTAAATCATGCTTTGCGCATGCACAGAAGTGCTGAATCGTGACCTCCGCATGCGCTGCGGTTGTGAACGCTGTGGGTTGCAAATGTGCCTCCCGCACGGATCACGTTCGCAACCCAAGTTGTCCACTGTATATGCATATATATATATATGGACGCGGGTGGCGCTGTGGGTAAAAGCCTCAGCGCCTAGGGCTTGCCGATCGAAAGGTCGGTGGTTCGAATCCCCGCGGTGGGGTGCACTCCCGTTGCTCGGTCCGAGCGCCTGCCAACCTAGCAGTTCGAAAGCACCCCCAGGTGCAAGTAGATAAATAGGGACCGCTTACTGGCGGGAAGGTAAACGGCGTTTCCGTGTGCTGTGCTGGCTCGCCAGATGCAGCTTTGTCACCCTGGCCACGTGACCCGGAAGTGTCTCTGGACAGCGCTGGCCCCCGGCCTCTTGAGTGAGATGGGCGCACAACCCCAGAGTCTGGCAAGACTGGCCCGTACGGGCAGGGGTACCTTTACCTTTATATATGAAATATAGTGGTACAGTCCACCTCAGTTTAGAGTTGGCACATGTGAGCCATTCATGAATTTTGACATACCAACCAGAAAGCAATGCTTTACATTTCCTGTCCTGTGCCAGAAGGCAGGAAAACAAAGGTTGTATACACATTATGGGCTTAATGTCATTCTTTTTCTGAAGCTGGTTTTGGGGAAAACACATCAAAATGCAGTATTTCACATGAAACAATGTGAAACATAAGACAAAACATTGCTTCCCAAACCAGTGTTGAGAGTGCACTTGATCTAGAGTAATTGTATCTCATACATGTATAGTCTGTGCCAATGTTTTACATTTGTTTGACTACCTTTTCTTTTTCCACATTTGCTGGCATCAGGCTAATATTGTTTAAAAAAAGCAACCCTATATTATGAAATAACAATAGTAAATTTTAATATTTTTATTGACTCACCAATTAATTATGCCAGTTGCTGTCCTTTTCATAAGACATTGTACCTCCATATGTTTAAAGCACATTAGAAGCAGATTTTCTCCTCAAAAAATTCTGGGCACTTTAGTTTGTTAAGGGCTACTGGGAATTGTAACTCTTTGAGGGGTAAACTGCAGTGCCCAGGAATCTTTTAAGGGAAATGATGTGTTTTGAATGTGTTTTAAAGGTAAAAGTGTTTGTGCGGTAGTGTGCACAGGAGTGCAAAAGCTGGGTCCGTTCATCCCAGAATGCCCTGAGGTAAGTGAGCAAGGCCCTGCATTGGGAACAACCATCTCAGTATCCCATCCCATCCTGCACCCCAAAAAGACATGCAAATGGGCTCCTTGTGCGTAATCTGTGCCAGGGTGACTGAGGGTGGAGGTATCAAGCCGGACTGTCTGAAGAAGGAAAGGAAACTTGACATCATAAAAGACTTGGTGTCGGTCTGGTTTTGGTCACGGAGAGATCCATCATTTACAAGAGCTCCCTTATGCTGCTTTTACACAACACTCAGGTTGGGTGTGTTGGATTGTGACAAGGCCGTTCCCATTTCAGTCACATCTTTCTCATACTACCCCTTTCCAGGCCTAGGCTGGCTTGTGTGGCTGGGATGTCCCCAGCTCTCAACAGTCAGTGACCTAACCAGCTGTGTGAGCTCCCTCCTCCCTGCCTCCTGCGCTGCCCTTTAAAGTAGGCAATCTGCCTTAATCCTCAACCGAGAGCGAGGGAACGAAGCAGGGAGAGCGACAGAAAGAGAGAGAGTGTGAGAGAGAAGCAGACACGAGCAGGGGCTCAAATCCTTTTCAGCGGGAGCACTGCTGTGGAAAGCAAGGAGCGCATCTACAGGGCTTGGAAGGCTCCTGCTTCTGCCCTCCCATGAGAGCACGTAGGGTTAAGTTGGTCCTTCCTCCCCGCCCAGGGAGAAAGGCCAAAAGAATGGGAAGCCCCCCCTTGCAAGGGGAAGAGGTAGTTGGTCTAAAGTGCTAGCATCTTCTGGAGATTTCCTCATCTGCCCTCTCACCCCCTACAACCAGTCAGCAAGATGTCCGAGTGCAACGGAGGACGTGAGTAGATGTAGATGTGTTTAGTTAACAAGGTAGGGACAAGCTGTTGGGAGGTGGGTAGGAGTCTTACAGTGCAATCCTAGGCATGTTTACACAGAAGTAAGTGTTACTGAAAGGAGTTTACATTTGGGATTGCAGCTTTTAGGGGTGTGTTCAGAAGACACTGAGAGGAATAAGACAGTGGTAAGTAAGGGCTGGTAGAAGACGAATGACCTGGAGTCCAGCTATGGGGGGCATCAGGCAAACTTTTGCATTATAGTGGTTCTCAATCGTTAAACATTTGGTCCTAGGTTAGCAAAGGGGTTGAAGTAAAGGGTAGGGGGCTTGGACACTGTTTAAGATTGGAACAGCAGCTGAAAAAAACAGAGAAGTGTATGGCTTTGGTGTTGCAATCCGAATGAGGTGTTTTGATGTATAACTGGGACTGATAATGGAAATGAATGAGTGTGAAGTCCTGAGGCCAAACCACAGGTGCCAGGCAAACATCTGAAGTTTTATTTCAGCCTGAGCTCACAGAGGCCTTAGTCTTGGAAAAGTCTCCCACAGTGGAACGTGCTCTGTCATATTTCTATATTAACCAACCTTTTTGTGTTTTTCAGAACCTTATTTCTTTTTTGTGCCTTTTCTAAGAAACAGAGCAGTTAGCCTTTAGATCCATCCTTAACTCCCCCTTGCCCTGTTTCCACCTTGCAGCAGCTGGCACCCCCGAGATCCCACGCTCGGCGGCTGAGGCTTTTGTGGAGGCAACAGGCCAGGCCCTGGCATGGACACTTGCTGGCGGCGGCTCAGATACACTGGGCTCTACAGGCAGCAATGCCCAGAAGAAGCGTCTCCAGCACAACAAGCATAAAACCCAGGGGACTAACGTGGTGCACCGTTCACCACGAGCCCTCTTCTGTCTCAGGCTGAACAACCCCATCCGCCGTGCTGCCATCAGCATCGTTGAATGGAAGCATCCTATTCTTACAAATTGGGAGAAATCTGACTCGGGGTGGGGGTGGGGAGGCCCTCTTTTTTCCTTGGGGGAAGGAGGGAGAAGAAATTCCTGTTTGTTGCCTTAACTGAATGTTCCCAGACCCTTTGATATCCTCATTCTTATGACCATCTTCGCCAACTGTGTGGCCTTAGGAGTCTATATCCCCTTCCCTGAGGATGACTCGAATGTCTCCAACCACAACTTGGTGAGTGCCTTTCCCAAAGCCTTGGAGGGAAGGGTGGGGGTGGGGGAGAGCATAGTGCAATGGCAGAGCACATATTCTGCATGCTGAAGGATGCAGTGAAAAGGATTTTGGACAGCTGGAGACCTCAGAATACTGCTGTCAGATAGTACAGGTACTGAACTAGATGGGTAGGCCCAGGGTCTGACACAGAAAGACAACATCATGTGAAGCCAGGAATATTGTCTCCAAGGTCTGCTTCCTTGCTGTAACCCACCACATGCCACCTTCCGGCTAGAGATACCCCAAATCCTGGATCACGCAGCTGCTCCTTATTTTTCTTCACCTTGTATTCCAGTAAACTCCTTTGCCGTGGCCTCTTTCTTCCTTAATGATTCCACTTTTACATCTTGATTTCTGTCTGAGGCAACACGTTAATGCTAATTAAAACTATTATCTCTTAATAACCATTAATCCACCACCTGACTGGGGGCAGCTGAGGCAACAGGCTGCCCCCTGCCCCCTCATCCCCACAGCTTCCTGGTTCACTCTGGGGACCGAGGGTCTTGCAGTGAGGCCACAGAAGCTCCCCTGTGAATTTGAAGTCATCTGCTGATTGCAGCTGGGGTCAGGGCTGGAGTTTGATCTCAGCTTCCCTGGAGTAAATCCAGAATAATCCATGACTGAAACTGGATGGGGGCCAGTTTCTGATCTCTGTTTCTCCCCTCTAGGGTAAATCCAGAAATGCTTGACACCAGTGAAGTCAAAGACAGAACTTGATCTCATTTCTCTGCCAGCCATTTTTTTAAGAATTAATTTTTTTACAGTTCACACAGTACATATACTGTACCACTGTGGGAGGGCTTTGTTGTTTACAGTGGCAGGACAGAGTCCAGAGATTCTGTTCTCATTGAAGGAGAGGATAACATTTATTGGTATAAAAGGAAAGAAGCAGAAAGTAGTGCTAACTGCATTGTGTTTCTGGTTCTCTTACTAGTGGGTCTCAGTAAAGATGTGATAGGGATGGCCTATTGATCAGGATTTCTGGGTTATGTGCTATAGCTCCACATATCTTTTCTTCTCTGTGTTTTTGTGTTTGTTTATATTGAATTGTGCATGCCGTGAGTGACAAATGCACGCTCCTCTTTTCTGGGGAGTGTGTGTGCAAGTGGCCACACTTATTCCTGTAGCCATGTATATATGTGTGATACTCCCAACTCTTTGCTCTCCCTCCTATTTCTTGCCCACTCTGTAAGCTGCTTGTGCTGGTGTTGTACTGAGATAATGCTAATCCAGAGAATTTTTTGCCCATTTCCCTTGATGGGAATTTCCAGTCTCTGTCTCTAGTGTAACTTTCCAGAACTGGAGCTTTCAAGTGGAACTCTTTGGGATTGTCCTGACTTTGGAACATGTGACTGGTTTCAAATCCCAATACAGTGGTACCTCGGGTTAAGTATTTAATTCGTTCTGGAGGTCCGTTCTTAACCTGAAGCACCACTTTAGCTAATGGGGCCTCCTGCTGCCGCGCTGCCAAAGCATGATTTCTGTTCTCATCCTGAAGCAAAGTTCTTAACCCGAGGTACTATTTCTGGGTTAGCGGAGTCTGTAACCTGAAGCGTATGTAACCTGAGGTACCACTGTAAAGTGATAGATTGCTTCTCAGGACACAAGCAGGAGAAGCTTGGAAGTATAATTTGGGCCTGCTGGCCTTCTTCCTCCACAGGAGCAAGTGGAGTATGTTTTCCTCATCATATTCACGGTGGAGACTTTCCTCAAGATCCTTGCCTATGGACTGGTCATGCATCCCAGCGCCTACATCCGCAATGGCTGGAACCTTCTCGATTTTGTCATTGTTGTGGTGGGGTGAGTTTTCTCCGTGGCATAATGAGTGAGTGCAAATCACTTCTGCAGGTTGCCAACAGTCCCAAGTATATCTCTCCAAATGGACTGCCTGGCAGCAGAGAGAGGGGAGATTTGGGGAAACTGCAGTAGCGCATCTCTTCTGCAGCATCTTAATGCAAATAAGTCTGTATAGCAAGCGATTATTAACGAAGTTGAGGAATTAGATCCAGGTCCTGAGAAAAGCCCTCGTTTCTGTAAAATGTGTGCCAAAGGATGTGTCCTCTCTGGACAAAACTGTAATGTCATAATTCTTTCAACCAAACAGTTAAAAGTACAGGAAGCCCTATTGGGGGTCTGTACCTGGCAATGTTAGTAGGAAGGGAGAGGCCCAAGTCTTGTGTTTGAGGGGACTTGAAATAGTCAACTAGCCAGAGCCAGTGCCCATAGCTAAATGCTTATGCCGTGAACATATGAATAGGACTCTTATTGTAAATAGGCCATGCAGACACAACATCAAATAAAGTAGAAGGGAACGAGCAGAGCAGCTCTAAAATGCTGATGAATTTTCATGAGGCCTTTTAAAAAATAAAGCAAACTGATGTTGAAATGTGAAGAGCTGTGCTTAAGCCTAGAAAATGAGAAACTGAAATAGACATTCACCCATCCCTACCTGTGACCTAAGGGGTGGTACCTGGTAGTTCAAAGTGTGGAGCCTGCTAAGAGAGGAATGAGGCCTACTATGGTCCCAGGTCAGGACAAGGGTTGACACCTGGCACCCTGGTGCCTGAAAGGGGAGTCTGATGGACATGAGGCAGGGGAAGGACATGGAATTAATTGTAAAAGTTCTCAAGCAAAAGAATCCCTGCGCCACACCAAGCTGCCCATTTATGGAAGCCACCTGAATGCCTCTGCTGCCAGAGGTGAAGCAGCTGGTGAACATGGACATGCTTGGTTGTGGTCCTCAGTTTGGGGAACATCCTCTCCAGAGAGTTCTGACTGGCACCTTCTTTGCTACCTTTTAGGTGCCAGTTGAAAACATTTTTCAATTATTCATCATGTCTTTTTTATATAAATTAATTTTATTTCATTTTAAATAAAATAAACAAAATGGGCAATTATCTTGCATATATGACCCAACAGAGATCATGTAGATAACACTTTATCCAAATTCACCGTGACTCTTAGATACAGTACATTTAAATTGTCTTATGCTGTTTTATTGTAGTTTTAATGGTGTTTTTGTGTGATTGCTAATTACCCTGGAATCAAAAAGTATTGGGTTGGTATATATACTTATAAAAATCAATAACACAAATAAAAGAGGACAATAGCCAGAACTCTTAATTCAGTGGGAGGGACCACACTTTGCACATAGAAAGATCCAGGTTCAGAACCAGCATCTCTGGTTGAAAGGATCAGGTGATTGGGGAAAAAACCTTTGCTCAATAACCTAAAGAGCCCGTCTTGCACTGGGCAGACCTACTTCAAGGCAGTTTCCTACACCCCCTGCCAGCCTGAGATCCTACTGTACCTGGAGGTTTCTCTCCATCGGATAAAGATCCTGAAACTTGAGGTCAGCTCCAGAGACATGGCAAGTCTGTTAAAAGGCTTTGCCATCCCACTTGTTCATTTGCTTACAAATTAACCTATGACTGGTGTGGGGTATCTGTGGCCCTTCCGATATTGCTGAACTACATATTGGCCATACTTGCTAGGGCTGACTGGAGTTTTAGTTCAGCAACATTTGGAGGACCGAAGGTCCCCTACACATGGCCCATGCAATTCAGACTGCAATATGTGCTACATACCAAGCCATCCACTGGTGGGGGGCGGGGGGATATTTCTCCTGGAGCTATAACCCTCAGGCAAGCCTTCTTTGCAGAAGTCCCAAGTAAAAACCTCTCCACCATCATCAGGGCCATCAAGGACATTTTACCACCCAAAATGGCTGCACATCATTATATTAAATGTGTGCCCCAGGACCTATTGCCATGGTGTGTCAGATGCTGGCATGGATCATGAGCCAACTGTTGAGCAGCAGTGTACAGCAGTAGACAGTGTTGGGCATGGACCAGGGAGAGCTGAATTCAGATTTCTTCTCTGCTTAGTGGTAAAGCTCACTGGGTAAGCCCAGGCCACTTTCTCACTATTTTGAGGATAAAATGGAATACCCTCGTATACAATGCCCTGAGGATTCAAGTGTAATTTATCAGATATGTGGAGGCCAGCTATTGTTGCTCAAAGGAGAGCAAAAGGAATTATGCTTAATTGCCTTTATTATACCCCACATTTTAGAGCCCAGCTCTGGTATTTTGTGGGTGGGGGGAAGGGGGAAGGCTCAAGCATCTCCCCAGACAATCCCCAAATCCTTAGTTCCCTTTGGGATTAGGTTAAGGGGAATGATCTTGAAAAGGGGATAGTCCTTATAGCCTGAGGATCAATACTCTGAGTCCTCATCCGATGAAGAACGCCGATCTCTAGAATTAGAGAGGAGAGGAGAGACTGACCACCCCCTCCTTAAGGTAGTTTTAAAAAGGATTAAAATATAGGATTGGTCTATCAATGGCTGGCACCTCAACATTGTGTTTTAATTGTTGTAACCTGCTCTGGGACCATAGAGTGGATATAATAATGATGATGATAACAATAGTACCCACCAGGGCCTGCTTCACACTGTTAACCCTAGAGAGTGAAGGCAATAATAATAATAATAATAATAATAATAATAATAATAATAAAAAAATTTATTTATATCCCGCCCTCCTTAGCCGAAGCTGGGCTCAACAACAATAAAACAGTACAAAAGTACAGCATAAACAACACTCTAAAATCATTCATTATAAAATTAATTAATTCAAGCCACTGGCAACCATTGGGCCAGAGCTCCGCGAAGATTGCCGAGGGAGGGAGTCAGGCTGTGCCCTGGCCAAAGGCCTGGTGGAACAGCTCTGTCTTGCAGGCCCTGCGGAAAGATGTCAAGTCCCGCAGGGCCCTGGTCTCTTGTGACAGAGTGTTCCACCAGATCGGAGCCACAGCCGAAAAAGCCCTGGCTCTGGTTGAGGCCAGCCTAACCTCTCTGTGGCCTGGGATCTTTAGGATGTTTTTGTTTGAAGACCGTAAGGTCCTCTGTGGGATATACCAGGAGAGGCGGTCCCGTAGGTACGAGGGTCCTAGGCTGTATAGGGCTTTAAAGGTTAAAACCAGCACCTTAAACCTGATCCTGTACTCCACCGGGAGCCAGTGCAGCTGGTATAGCACCGGGTGAATGTGATCTCGCAGCGAAGACCTCGTAAGGAGTCTCGCTGCAGCATTCTGCACCCACTGGAGTTTCTGGGTCAGTTTCAAGGGCAGCCCCACGTAGAGCGAGTTACAATAATCCAGTCTGGAGGTGACCGTCGCGTGGCTCACAGTGGCTAGGTCAGGGCGAGAGAGGTAAGGAGCCAACTGCTTAGCTTGGCGGAGATGGAAAAATGCCGCCTTTGTTATAGCTGCAATCTGCGCTTGGGTCTATGGGGCTAGAAGCTAGTTTGTCATTCTTTTATCTGTGTTTGGGTGGGCTCTTCATGGGAAGAAAGGTCCCCTGCCTGTCTCATCATGGTCCTGTCTCCCCCTCACAGTCTCTTCAGCGTCATCCTGGAACAAGTTTCCCACAAGCCTGGAGAGGCTCATCACATGAGTGGGAAGCCGGGTGGGTTTGATGTCAAAGCTCTGAGAGCCTTCCGTGTCCTGAGACCTCTGCGCCTCGTCTCTGGTGTCCCTAGTAAGCATCTTTCTCTTTTACAAACAGGGCGCCTCCGGACTGGTGTTTAATTGTTGGCGAACTTTCTGCAATATGTTCTTGACACAATAATCATACATGTAGTGGTTAATTGATTCTGCTTTAGTTTGTTGTGTGATGTCTCCCCAATGCTATCCCATTATTGCTAGCCAGAGGAGCTGTCAGCACAACAAATGGAGGACAAAAATAAACCAGAACATTTGGGGTATAAAAATTAAGGGGTTTCAGCTGGAAGTTACCGGGCATGCGCTGACTGGAAATGAAGCCGTGTGACGACTACAAAACTTCTGCAGGTGCAAACAGTATTGAAAGTGGGATCACATGTAACTGCCCAAAAAACATCAAGAGCGCAAATAATCATGATGTGCAATAAAAAGGATGTCTAGAGGGGCCCCCATATGTTTCCTTGGTAGTAGCTGATAACAATCAGTGCACCATCCTTTGTGCTTACACATTGCACTGCTTTGGGTCAAATTGAGATGCCGTTGAGTTGATGCTCTGAGCTGCATTTATACACTGTACATATACACTGTACTGTATATGGTATTTTTGCTGTACCACATATCATCTGCCTAACTGTACATACAGTGGTACCTCTAGTTATGAACTTAATTCGTTCCAGAGGTCTGTTCTTAACCTGAAACTGTTCTTAACTAGAGGCTTGCTTTCGCTGATGGGGCCTCTTGCTGCTGTTGTGCCGCCGGCACATGATTTCCATTCTCATCCTGGGGCAAAATTCTCAACTTGAGGTTACTTTTCCAGGTTAGTGGAGTTTGTAACCTGAAGCGTTTGTAACCTGAGGCGTTTGTAACCTGAGGCGTTTGTAACTCGAGGTACCACTGTATTGGTTTGGCTGCTGCTAGCTACATAGTGGCTGCACTTTGCTTTGCCAGAGTAGCTTATTGAGCAGAGAGGTGCTGTACCATGTGTTGTCGCAGTGTTCTTGTGATGCCATATCCATACTGCATTGTGCACAGTTGCACTGCTATACCACAGAGCAATAAAGACCATTCACAGCAATTTGGGGGCATATGCCACATAATGGTTGCCTTATTGCACCTCACTGCATGTTGTGGCATTAGCCAGAGTCACTTTATTTTGCCAAAACATATGCTATCGTTCTGCACTAGATCACACTGCAGTATTATACTGCAGCTCATGTTTAATCTGCTACAATGCATCACAGGCATTGCACTGTATACAATCAGACCTGCACATCGAGCTTCATGTTGGTTTCCATGCAGACACACAGTATTACCCAGAGCATACCACGTGCACATATTTGCATGCTGTCTTGCTAGGCAGCACATCGACACATTCCATGTCATTGCATTATTGTGACTTACAGCCACTCTGCAAATCTCCTTAAATACAGTTCCCACAAACTGCATGCCTGCTGTGCAGGGCCACATTAAAGCACCACTTGCATTTTAGTTCATGCTTCCACACTGTATTACATGCTATGCACAGCAGCACACAGCCGTATTCACCATGCTCTGCACTGCTGCAAGCACATTGCACAATGGATAGCAGGAGCAGCTCCTTCAATGCGGTGTATGAAATTTGACCCAGAGACAATTCATCTGCAAATGATTTAGCTTCAGGTTCTCTACGAATGTTCATTGTGCTGTGAAGGAGAATCCTCCACCCCTTCTGGTTGTATTCTGCTCCTGAGACTGAGCTCTCCACCTGCAGCCATGCGCCCCTGTATACATGGCCAGTTGTGATTGCGCTGCATGTTGCAGCACTGCTCATCATGCTTCTGCAAAGTTAACACCATGTTCTGAATCCTCTCCACCAACTAGGCCTGCACATTGTCTTGAACTCTATCATGAAAGCCATGGTGCCCCTCCTGCACATTGCGCTGCTTGTCCTTTTCGTCATCATCATCTATGCTATCATTGGCTTGGAGCTCTTTATCGGCCGCATGCACAAGACCTGCTTCATCGTTGGTTCAGGTATAGTTCTGCAAGTGGAGGGGGGGGAGGAGGTATGTAGATCATTCTTGCCTCCAAAAATGTTAAATTTTAGGGAGAGAGACCAATCCAAGTGTGTGCAAATGAACTGTAGGGAATAATCCTACTCCTTCCTTCCAGAATGGGGAATAGCACTGCTGGGATGAATTTCTGTTGAATTCAGTTTTCAGTGTGAGAGCTGCAGTTTTGAAGAATGTGAAAGGCTTCTCTTTCAAACATTTTTTCATACCTATTTGCAGCTATCTTTCATCATCATCTGCTGCTTTGTTGCTGTTGTTGCTGTTGTTGCTGCTGTTGTTATAAACTTGAAAGAGCCTTTCACAATGTGATCAGGAGCTACATAGTGAGTTTCATGTGTTACAGGGAAATTGAATGGGAGAGGTTGAGAGACCCCCCCCTCCAAGCCTTGCCTCATCACGAGGCAAGAACAGGGAGAGTCTTCACTGCACATTATCAAAACCTCATTCATTTGGGTTCAAAGCTCCATTCGCAAGGTGCCTGTTGGTCAGAGGCTTCAGAGCCCTGACGGCAGTCCCTAATGTTGAGAAAAGGAATAACAGCGGAGTTTGCAGAAGGTGCCCACGACTCCCCACGGAGCCTCAGGCCTCCAACAAAGGAAAACAGGGAAAGTGTCAATACCAAATGTAGTAATTCCCTGGTAAATGTATTTACGTACTGGCTCAATGAGAAAACTTTAGAAATCCATAAGAAATTACTCATTGTATCAGTCTCAGTTCCAATGACATTTAGGACCCAGGGAAGTGAGGTATAAAGGGAGGGGTTAGTGAGCCCACCATAATCCCTGAGATGTACAGTCATGTCTGTCTGCAGGACCTTTGCAAGGAGTTTGTACTGTGAAAGACTATATTTGATTGACAGGTACATTCCTGGATCTCAGGTTCTACCTGTGACCACACCTTTTCTGTGATGTATCTATGATGTCTTGATGATGCTTCTGGAAATGTATTATGGGAAACTTTTACAACTGAGTGCAAGTAGATAAATAGGGACCGCTTACTAGCGGGAAGGTAAACGGCGTTTCTGTGTGCGGCTCTGGCTTGCCAGATGCAGCGATGTCACGCTGGCCACGTGACCCGGAAGTGTCTCCAGACAGCGCTGGCCCCCGGCCTCTTGAGTGAGATGAGCGCACAACCCTAGAGTCTGTCAAGACTGGCCCGTACGGGCAGGGGTACCTTTACCTTTAACCATTGTTTGGGGCTTCTGGCTGCTTCGTCTTTGTGGTGGTGGGAAGTCTTGCAACAATAAAGATCAGGCCTACAGGCCGCTGTTTTGCTTCTATCTCCTGGCTGAAGTCTCTTGCTTGTGACCCCCGACCTGAACCTCTGGGAGTCAAGGTTAGGCAATTGTGGGTGCTCCAAGGGCTCCCTATTACATATGCAACCTCTCTTAGCTCAGTTAGATAGTGTGTGTTGCTGATAACGCCAAGGCCATGGGTTTGATCCCCATACGGGCCACCTGCATATTCCTGCATTGCAGGGGGTTGGACTAGATGACCCTCAGAATTCCTTCCAACTCTATTCTATGATTCTAACCCAAATAGCCAGTTTCATTTTCAGCAACATAAATGCATTACTGGATTTTAAAAGCTGTCTACTGATACGCTTAAATGCCTAAATGTTAAAAGAATATTGAACTATCAAGTGAATTTTTGGTGTTTGTGTGTTTTAGTAGTTGGGGTGGGGGGTGTTGGAAATACAGGTCACATTTTGAGAGATATGCAGATGTTTGTGAAACATAGTTTGGTTCAGCACTAGAATGAACCTGTCACTCTTCTCCCTGTCCGTCCACCCCCCCCCCCAAAAAAATCTCTGCATCTCTTGCAGACCTGGAGGCTGAGGAAGACCCATCACCTTGTGCCTTCTCTGGGCATGGCCGGGAATGCTTGACGAACAATAGTGAGTGCCGTGGGAAGTGGGAAGGACCCAATGGTGGCATCACCAACTTCGACAACTTCTTTTTTGCCATGCTGACTGTCTTCCAGTGCATCACCATGGAAGGTTGGACCGATGTGCTCTACTGGGTGAGGCAGCTTCGTCCACTGGGGGGGGGGGGGGAGCAGCACTGCCAATGGCTCATACAGAGCAATCCATATAATCTTCTGCTTATTGTCCCTCTCTCTACTCCAGATGCAGGATGCCATGGGTCATGAGCTGCCCTGGCTCTACTTTGTCAGCCTTGTCATCTTTGGCTCCTTCTTCGTGCTCAATCTGGTTTTGGGTGTGCTGAGTGGGTAAGTCGGATTTGGAGTGAGTATAGCATGTGAATCAGTTTGCCAGTGTATTTCTGGGATGTCTTTGAGGACTGCTTCTTGTGCCTACATACATGTGGTAACTGGATAGCTGGATACATAGATAGCATGTAACCATTCACACAAAATGGTTCCATCAGCATTCAAATGGGGAGGTGACTTCTGTGAGAGATCCAGAATCTGCCAAAGGTAGCATGGGTTGCATCTGTACTTTGTAATATCTGTTGAATTGATTTTGCTCATTTGCAGTATCAAATGGTTATATTTTAGTGGGAAAGATTCTGCACTGCCACCCACTTCCCACCTCGCAAGTCTAGTAGTAGTGATTCTATACTGTATTTGGTTTTTCATGGTAGCATGTAGTTTCACTTGCTTGCATGAATCGTGGAATTGTTATGATTCATTCATTGGGTGCTTAAAGTAATGTTAGCCCCACGCGGGGTGTGAGGGGACAAACCCGTTCCCATGGGTTCACAGTCAAATAGGAAGAATGAGGCGTAAGCAAAAAGAGGGTAGGAAGGACATAAAATAAAACCAGGAAATGTAATTATGGTATTGTGTGATGTCTAAATTGACAAACTATTGTTGAGCAAACCAAAACCAGAAAACTTGGTTTGAAGTACTATATTTGTTAACTATGGTTTAGTGTGATGTCTGAATTAAGAAAGCATAGTTTACAATGGTTGCTTACCTTCTCAAAGACACACCTAGTAGAAATGGGAGTGAAGTTATAAACCTGATAAAATCAGTTATAAACTGATAAAACAGGAAATGGTAGCAGACCATCTCTCTAAACCATGACATCTATTGTGTAGTTAACTGGTTAGCGTGAACCATGAGTTGGTATGATATCTTTAGCCTAGCATATGCAAGTTAGTGTGTGCAATGATTGCTGACAGTTGATGTGGTCCAGGGTCTATGCTGTACTGCTCCCCCCCCCCCCCCAGCGAAGGGAGCAGAAGAAGCTAGTGGGTTATGGATTTAGGGCCAGAATGACTGATGCCAGATGCCAGGAAAAGGGAAGAGCCATTCTGCTGAGTTACCGACTTGTCAGGGCACTTTGATATACAGTGGTACCTCAGGTTACATACGCTTCAGGTTACATACGCTTCAGGTTACAGACTCCGCTAACCCAGAAATATTACCTCGGGTTAAGTACTTTGCTTCAGGATAAGAACAGAAATTGTGCTCCGGCGCCGCCGCAGCAGCAGGAGTGGGGCTTCAGGTTAAGAACAGTTTCAGGTTAAGTACGGACCTCCGGAACGAATTAAGTACTTAACCTGTGGTACCACTGTAGTGTATAATAGTAGTGGTGACTGATTTTTTTTAGCAGGTGTGCACAGGGCCAGCCCAGCCATGAGGCAAGGTGAGGCGACAACCTCAGGCGGCAGGATCCACAGGGGCAGCAGACCCGCCCTCCAAGGAAAGCATCGCCCACTGTTGCCACTGTTGCAGTGGCAGCAACAGCTGCGGCACACTTCTTGGAGAACAAGATCTTCTTGGCAAGCCCCCCCCCCCCCCCCCGCTGCCTCTACTGCAGCCTCTTTGCAAACAGGAGGTGCTGCTGGTCTTTTCCAACTCTTGTTCCTGATATAGATCTTTATTTCCCCATTGTTCCAGGTGTAGATCTCAACTCACCCCTTCTTTCCTGGCCAGAGTGGAGGCACCATTTTGTGGTTCACTGCAGATTCCAAAATGTCTTGGGGCAGCCTTGAGTGTGACACAAGCCATGCCCAAAGCATTAGACGTTATAATAGAGACCCCGAGTGGTATGGTGGTTAGAGTGTTGGACTAAGACCTGGAAGAGCAACGGTCTAGTCCCCACTCGGCCATGAAGCTCACTTGGTGACCTTGGGCCATTCACTGTCTCTCAGCCTAATCTACCTCACAGGTTTGGGATCCATGAGTGGGAAAGTGCTGATGTGCTCATGTCCTGCTGTGGAATCTCCATAAGCATCTGGCTGGCCTCTGTGAGAACAAAATGCTGCCCTAGATCTGATCTAGCAGGGCTGCTCTTTTGTCACCCTGTGCCTTGTTATGGTTTTGCCTCTAATCTATGGATCTGTAGAGCAGAGCAGTGCAGAACTAGCGTGTCAGGCAAGAATTCAGGCCTGACTCTCGTATGCCATAGCCAGGAGTGCTACAGATTTCAGGAGTGGTTCAGAAGTGCCACGAACTGTCATAACCCCATGTCACAGGTTGACCATTTGTGGTGTATTTTCTGTTCGCTGTCTGCCTGTGACACCTGTGGCCTAGCTGAGGTGGCCAGATCTGTGGGTAGCTGGCGCGTGGATGATCCTGACATTGGAGTGTATGTATTATATGTTTGTGGAGGTAGGTGGGAGCTTGTACTTAATTTCTCATTCCCTGCTCTGACTTTCTGATGTTTTGATTCAGCCCTGTGTGTCCCTTAAGCACCCAGAGAGCTTTCCGGCTGTGCCAAACACATGACAACCAGCTGGATCAAAGGCTGTGCTACTGGCAGGCGGGCTTTGCACCAGCAGGTGTCTTTCAGCAGATGGCTAAGCTGGCCTGTGCAGCTAATTTGACCCATTTCTCCCCACAGAGAATTTTCCAAGGAGCGAGAGAAGGCAAAGGCCCGGGGTGACTTCCAAAAGTTACGGGAGAAGCAGCAGATGGAGGAAGACCTGAAGGGCTATTTGGATTGGATCACGCAGGCCGAAGACATAGAGCCTGACGAGGAAGGGGACGAGGCAGACGAGAAGCACACTCGTAAGGGCTCCGCCTGCCACCCGCTGCCAGCTTCCTAGCCCTGCTTTGCCAGAGAACAGTGCCCTGCTGAAGGAGGGGACAGTTTAGTCAGTGGCCTGGATGCTACCATCTGGGCCTTGTGGCAGCTCTGGGTGAGGGGATTAGAGAGGAATCAATCCAAGCAGCAGCGATGCAAGATTAGTGAGAACCTGAGCAAACTGGCAGCTGGGGAAGGGATCCTTCTTGTGGAGAGGAGGGAGGGGAGTCGGATGCCGTGTACCTACTGGGGAAGCAGGTGGATCTGGCAGTCGGGGACATGGCTGGATGGCAGGAACAGAACAGAAGGGCAGGCCAGGCCGATCCCTCTGTCTCTTTATTTTTCTCCCTCTGCCTTTTGCTGAGGGAAGGGATACAGGGGTTGTGCTCTTTCCTTCAGCAATGCCCAGAATTGGCCAATTAGTAGCATGCTTTTACTTGTGCGTACCCTTCCCCATGGCTATAATTTGCAGCAAGGGAAAATGGAAGAGAGTTCCAAGGGTAAAACCCCTGGCACTGAGTTAATTAGTTCATTGGGACCTCATTAGTTACTTTGGGGTCGCTGAGCAAGTGGTAAGAGCAACTAAGGTCAGCATTGTGAGTAGACAGATATTTATGAGTCTCCTATTCATCTCATCTGTATTCCCTCCCCAGTCAGCTGAGGACAAATTTGGAGAATCTTGGTCCTTTCACCCTTCTGCATCTTTGACTACCATCTCAGAAATGGAGGCAACTTGAGGAGTCCCAGTGTGCTCCAACTAGGGGCTTATCCACACTTACCTTTAGCCCTGCTCTTTCCAGGCACAGGTTTCCTTGTGAAAACCTGCTCTTTAAAGCTGAAGCATGACAAAAAGCAATGCAGGTTTCAGCAGATTGCCGTTTACTCCAATTCAGCAGTAAAGAGTGGGTTTTCACAGGGAAAGCTCTGGAGCAAGAGAGAGAGAGAGCTCAGGCACAGAGCTTTAAAGCATGGACCTGTTGTAATTAAGGCAAAGAATCTATCAGGGCTTTTTTAAAGCCAGAACTCACAGGAACTTAGTTCCAGCACCTCTCAGGTGGGTGCCATAGCCATTATAAGAAAACAAGGAAGGCGAGTACTAGCACCATTTTTTCTAGAAAAATAGCACAGGTACGTGTAATGAAAATAATCACAAGTGTTTCCCCTGCTTCCCACTGCCTCCACCCCCCCTCCTTTGTTGTTTCCTTATGTCTATTTTAGACACAGCTATATAAATAGATAAATGAGGGGAAAGTGCTCTAGCGAAAATTTCCTTTTTTAGAATTAAAAACGACATGTTGCCTTTTCAATTAGCACCATTTTAGTGCCCGTTTTTCTCTGCTGATCTGTTAGTTAGCACTAAAACACTTTTTAGTAAACTTCTAAGAATTTGTTCAACACTACTTTAAAATAATGTTTTTGATCAGTTTTAACATTTCCACTGAAATATGATGAAAAATATGGTATCGGATTGTACCTTCATAAAGGTTCATGGCTGTGTCACACCCACTTGGAGTTTAGTGGGGTGTACACAGTGGTGTCGCAATGGGGGCGCGGGGGGGGGGGCGGTGCGACGCAGGGGCCCTGTCTGGGGGGGGTGTGTGTGACAAGAAGGCACCCTGAGGGGGCTTGTGCTGCCGCCGCTGTGCAAGCAGCCACCACGCAGCCACAGCTGCATGTGGAGGATCCTCCGTTGGCGGCTGCAGCCGCGAGCAGAGAATCCTGGCGCCATCCGTACAGTGCTGGAGCGGCACCACTGGCAAACTGCTATGTACAGCGCATGTGCGGCGTCGCTACATACAGTGCATGCGTCGTACGTAGCAACGCCACACATGCACCTGCTTAGCCCCACCCCGGTTGTCCCTGTGCCTTCGTTCGCCCCTGGATGTACATCCCCAGAAAGCACAGTATCAGCTGGAGTGTGGAAAGCGCAAGTCTGGCCCTGTAGCTTTCAGTACTAGGAAGTGCAAATCGGGGGTGGAGGAGCCCTTGCTTCTTTCTTTAATCTTGGCAACTTTGACATAAGAAAAAGCAATCTGAAGAGAGCGAGAGAAACTTGTCCACTTTTCTCCATTGTCTTTGTTATGTAACTCACATTAGTTTGTTATTCTTCATTCATTTACCCCTTTCCCTAAATTATTTCCTTTCCTATTCATCCCTCCATCATGTCATTCATCCCTGCCTTGCTTATGGAAGGCGTGACTGTGGCAGACCTGACGGAGAAGAAGAAGAAGAAATGGTTCAGATACAGCAGTCACTCCACCGACACCCACAGTAATTTCCTCATTTTCTTCCATAAGTAGCCATGTTTCATTCTCTTTAAGAGCTAAGCAGAAAAATATATATTCAAAACCTATCATGTATTTCTGTCCAATCCCCCACCTATGCTTCATCCACAGCCTACTTTGATTTCATTCATATTTTCTTTTTATGTTACATCCATCTTCATGCTTAAGCTGGAGACAGGTTTTTGTCTTCCAAAGTTGAATGCAGTTTGAAAATGCTTAATATGGTTACACATTTCCTGATTTTTGCCTCTTGATAAGCAGTTTTTTGAATTGTTTCGAACACCTGCAAAACTTGTTTAATAAGAGGTGGCAGTATGTGTACACCATTGGAAGAGAAGGGTTTTTCAAACTACTTCTTACTTTTTAAAAAAAACGTTTTTGTATTCAGCCTTAGAAGTACATTTGGGAACAACAACAACAAAAACGAATTTCTTGTGTTGGGCTGAGCTCATGTTGTGGGATGTTTTTGAATTTTCTGTCTCAGAGATGGACTCCCTCCTCCCTCTGGTCTGCATTATGCTGCTCCCAGTGGACAGCTGTTGGCAGATGCCATTCCCGCCCCCCTATAATTCCCCTGGAATAATGTCACATGATGATATGCATCACTCACAAGGGCATTATGGGGAAAGCAAAATGATGGCCCCAGCCAATGGCAACTGGGAATTTCAGCACCACTGTCACTGCAACAGAGGTGGTAGCAATGGAAACAAAAGGCAGTTTGCTTTATTTCATTAATTCAGCCAAAATTTTAACTTTTCAAACTTTCAACCTACTCTTATGATGAATGGGACCAGTGTCACATTCATGATACTGAAGGGAAGTCAGTGTTGTGGTTTTAATGCCACAACACTGACTTTAATGTGGTTTGTGCTGTTTTTGAAAATCCCACTTGCTTTTCTCTCTCCCCAGCCAGTCTCCCTGCCAGTGAAACCACCTCAGTGAATACGGAGAATGTTGGGGAGGAAGAGCATCACCAGAACAATTGCTGCGATGTGTGTTTGTGAGTTTGTGAGTTTCCTTAGTCAAAGGGAGGGAGGGCAGAATGGATTAGTACAGTAATGTTACATTTTCAGTTTCTTTGGGTTGGGGTTGACTCACAGGGGAGTTTACCGGGGGGGGGGGACAAAACCCACCCACAAAATTACATAATGTATTAACAAACAAAAACAGCACCCCACCCCCAATTTAAAATGCCAAGGCCTAGGAGAAGAGGAACGTTTTTGCCTGGCGCCTAAATAATGATGACACCAGGCGAGCCTCCCTGGGGAGAGCATTCCACAAATGGGGAGCCACTGCAGAAAAGGTCTGCTCTCATGTTGCTACCCTCTGGATTTTCTGTGGAGGCACACAAAGAAAGGCCTCTGGAGATGGTTGCAGGGTCTGGGTCACTTCATATGGGGAGAGATGGTCCTTGAGGTGTTGTGGTCCTGAGCTCTTTAAAGGCTTTGTGGGTAAAAAGCAGCACTTTGAATTGACCCCAGAAACTCTCAGCCCGTGCAGTCAGGCCTGGATTGGCATTATATGCTCAAATCGTCTTGCCCCAATGAGCAACCTGGCTGTTGAATTCTGCACCAGCAGAAGTTTCTGAACCATCCTCAGAGGCAGTCCCACATATAATGTATTGCAGTAATCTAACCCAGAGGTTACCAGAGTGTAGACAACAGAAGTTAGAGGCACAGCTGGGCCACCACCAGCTGAAGCTTATGGAAGGCACTCCTGTTGCTGCTGCCCTCTTCTTCCAGGTCTAGTCTGGGCTCAGTCACCTGGGCAGGTGGTCTTGCATGATGTAAAGTGGGTGGGCTGACAAGCAAGAAGGCAGGTGGGCACTGCTGCTGAGACAGTTCTCCTCTCTGCCAATGTGTGCTGCTGCACCACTCTGGCTCTTCCTCTGTTTCCATGCTGAATGAAGGAGGCTGAGTACCACAGTGACATCACATACTCCGTGTAAAATAGAAGAGATGGAGGAGTGGTAGAGGTAGGCAGCTGAGCACCTGCAGCAGCAGTGGCAGCTAGGCAGCTGAGCGGATTAGCTCAGTGTCCTGAAAACAAGACTATGGGCAAATGCAGAGAGGCTGCAACTTTACCATCCAGATAGCTTTGATTCTAGGTTTAAAATAAGCCTAGAAAGTGCTTCATAGTTTGAACCTAACCTACATCGCTAACCACTTCCTCCTGTTTACCACAGTGTGTTCTCTCCTTTCAGGCAAGAGTGCTTTGCAATGGTGCCCAAATCAGCACTGAAGGGCGAGTGTGTCTTGCCAAGAATGTAGCAGTGGCTGGAACCAGTCTAAGGCATTTTTAGGCCCTTAAGTTAAACATGACGCAGTTCCTTTACCCCTGTGACTTAATATGGCACAATTTATCAGTGCTCTTCAGCAGCTTATATTAATTTTAGTAGGATTTGCACACGAGAAAGTCCAAGTGGATTGGGTCCCATATGTTGCTACTTGCTGGGAGGAATTCAGAATAATGCTAAGCAGATTACTCTGTCAGTGCAAGCATTCCTGCTTGCCTGGTGGAATAATCTGCCCTCTCGTCCCCCTGTACACTGTTCTGGGGGTTATCCTGATCTCTGCTGGAGCCAATTTGGCAGGGAGGAGGGAGGAATGGGGGGAGGCGAGGGGAAGAAAAGCAGAAGCCCTTGCAGTGGCTTCCGTTGGCAGGTCTAGTTACCACCCGCTGTCCCACTCTTTCTCCCTTAATAGCACTCAAAATATGCTTTCTCGGGCAACTGCCTCATCTTGCCTCAGAGTAGGGGCACCCCTGGCAGCTGAACATGAGAAAATAATTGCTAGGGTAGGGCAGAATAGAGATGGGCAGAGGGGGAGACACATTGTTGGGCTGTCCCAACTCTTGATTGTTGCTTTAACCTCTGTGCACCGTGGCTTAACCCAGTGGTTACAAGAAGGTCAGATTCCAGCCCAGATCATAAAACTGAGCAACTGCGGTAAAGCTGAGATAACTTTAGAAGGTGATTCTACGGTCCTATATTTCTACGGTCCTATATTTCTAACTTTAGAAGGTGATTCTACGGTCCTATATTTACTTTCTGATAGTAGAAACAGAAAGAGATAGGCTATTTTTTAGTGTTCTTGCCTGCAATCTTTTCTTGGCATGAAGATGCAGTGATGGGAGACATTTTGCATCTCCTTCATTTCTTCCTGTCAGGTTGCAGTTAGAGGTGTAGCATAAAGGCTAGCAAAATAAATCAATAAATAAAATGTTGGGGGGGGGGCCCCACCTGGCAACCCTAATTTGGGTTTGGGATATCTGTGAAATGTGAAATGCTGGCAGTGTCTGTGAGCCTCCTCTAAGAACTGCTGCCCCTGTATCCTTGATCAATTTGTAATTTCTCAGCTTTCAACTGCAGCTGAGAGAGAGTTGTGTTTAATTCTCTTGTTGAATTTCTCCTGTCTTCCACAGAGGCAAGCTCTCCAAGACCAAATTTGGGTGAGTAGGATGAAAGCTGCCTTCCCCTCTGCCCAGGGCTCTCCTGCTCTCTGGCTCTCATCAGTGATATCTGTCCCCCCCATCCCCCCTCTGCTGCAGCCGCCGAGTGCGACGCATCAACCGTCTCTTCCGGAAGAAATGCCGCCTGGCTGTCAAATCTGTCTCTTTCTACTGGATGGTCCTGCTCCTTGTCTTTCTCAACACTCTCACAATTGCCTCTGAGCATTACAATCAGCCCGACTGGCTCACGCAAATCCAAGGTAGGGTTGCAAGACACAGGGAATGTATACTAGCGCCAGCAAGGGAGTATTGTCCAGGAGTTAGTGCAGAGCAGGGAGAGCCTCTAAGGGGGATTGACTGTTAAACCACTCTGGAAATTGTAGCTCTGTGAGGGAACAGGGGTCACCTAACAACTCCCCACACTCTTAACAAACTACAGTTCCCAGGATTCTTTGGAGCACCATCACTGTTTAAAGCGGATAATGTATGGTATGGATGTGGCCTACAAGGGTAGCTTAGTGATTGTGGTCAGGACTGAGAAGCAGGAACATGGTTTTGAATTAATTTTTAATATACAATTGGCTGAGGTGGGGGGTGGGGGTTGTTGCCTCCCTTCCCCAACTATTGATTTTTTTGGGGAAACAACATTCGGTTGTTCCACTTCTCTTAAACAAAACCACACACTGGTTTAGAAATTCTTGACTGCCATCTACTGTTCCTGTTCTGTAGCAGGAGTGGCTGAACCATGATCCTCAAGGTGTTGCTGGACTTTTAACTTCCACCATCCGTGACCTGACACTGGGCAGCATGTGCTGGCTGGGGGGGGGGGGGTAAAGGGAACCCACTGATGCCTCAAGGGGCACCATTTCTCCATCCCTATTGTAAGGCAATTTTATCTGGCTTTTTCCTGCCCTAACAAACCTTTACCAAGACATAGCGAAAACTTTGCCCACAGTTCTATTTGCAAGTAAAAGAAAAACATGTCCAAGCCATAAGAAACACAGATATTCAGATATTTTACATTCCTCTCTTTAGATTTATGTGTGCCGAGTATGTAATATGTAACTGCATATGTTTGTATGCAATGCATTGCCTGCCCTGAGCACATGTGCTTCATAACTGGAAATCCTAACTGACACCAGCTTTGATATGGAGCATGACCACTTACACATCTGTGTGGATTTTCTACCTCTGGATGGACTGATGTCTGGAGAACAAATGAGATGGTCCCTGAGAATATTGAAATTGCCCATACTTGAGCTGATATGCATGAATTGTTTGGAAATGCATGATATAAATCCTACAGCTGCTTGGTCAGTCTAGTTTGCGGGTTACCAGTTGACCATCCCTGTTTCGAACTTGTAGGCTTGCTGAAAAATACTTGGGCAGCTGATCTCATCCCCACCCATTCCAAAGTGCCTTGTATATGTGAGTTACTCTGTAGAGAAGGATCAACAGGGAAGTGCAGAAGATGGTCAAATGGAGAGCTGAGGAGTCTCCATTTACTCCTCTCTGCTCTGCCATTTTCATCCAGCTCAAAATATTTTGAGTCTTCATCATATTATTCCCATTTTGCAGATGGAAACTGTGAAGAAGCATCTGTCCTCCAGTCTGTCTGACACCCAGTGTACTGTGTGGTACTTAATTAACATTGAGGACTAGGAGCATAATGCTGTCCCATATACCTGTTGTTGACCCTCTACTCTTTCTTGCCACAGCTTATGCTAACAAAGTACTGTTATCGCTGTTCACCATGGAGATGCTGTTGAAGATGTACAGCCTGGGACTACAGGCCTATTTTGTCAGCTTCTTCAACCGCTTTGATTGTTTTGTGGTATGTGGTGGAATCCTGGAGACTGTCTTGGTAGAGTTTGAGATCATGCAACCTCTTGGAATCTCTGTGCTTCGCTGTGTCCGCCTCTTACGGATCTTCAAAGTCACCAGGTCAGGTGGTGGTCGTGGTCATGGGTGATTGGGTGGCATTGCTTAGGGCTGGGGCATGCAATCGGGGTTAGCTTAATTCAAGGTGGTTGCCTGCTAGAAAATTCAGGTTGATTTGCTTATGGCTTGAAGATATATTACTATAGGACCCTAGGCAGGTGGTCAGTATGTACTTATTGCACTTATATTAGCCTCTTCCCTCAGAAGCTAAGATCAATTTACATCTGCTTCCTCTACATCAGGGGAGGGGAGCCTGTTGCCCTGCAGATGTTCTTGGAGTACAGCTCTCATTGTCCCTTGACTATTGGCCATACTAGCAGGGCCTGGTGAGAGTTGGAGGCCAGTGAGCCAGTTTCCCCATCTCTATTCTAGTAGTGCTGGTTCTTACCTGTGAGCTGAAGTGCCCCAAGTCCCTCGACCCATTTATCCATCCCTGGTTTGCTTTCCAGGCACTGGGCCTCGCTGAGCAACCTCGTGGCCTCCTTGCTGAACTCCATGAAGTCCATCGCGTCCTTGCTGCTCTTGCTTTTCCTCTTCATTATCATCTTCTCATTGCTGGGCATGCAGCTTTTTGGGGGCAAGTTCAACTTTGATGAGACCCAGACCAAGCGCAGTACTTTTGACACTTTCCCCCAGGCCTTGCTCACAGTCTTCCAGGTAAAAGCAGGCATGGGGTACAAGTGGGGTGGCTGGGACCAGCCTTCGACAGGTTTTGGTGCTTGCTGGGGACTGGGCTATGTAAGGGACAAATGGTTGAAGCCCCTTATTTCCCACTTGGATCCCAATCCTGTCAACTTCCCCACCCCACTATTATTATTATTATTATTATTATTATTATTATTATTATTATTTAAAAAACGTTCAAGAGGGAGGGAATGGCAACAGCTGTCAATGCAGCTTCCCATGGCTCATGGGTGATCTTAGGAGCCACTCAGTTGTGTCCTTGAAACAGACTTCAAGAACAGTACAAGGAAGCAGTGTGATCCCTTCAATAATTGAAGGGTTGTTGACCCTGGTGCACAGAAGAAAAAAGAGCTTAAAGTTCCATAGAATCACATGTTACAGTTTTAATGGGTATCCATTACAGAACGAGAGGCAAAACTAGTGTGCTCACATCGGCTCTGTGGCCAATTCCATATAAGGAAGGAACAGGTGGGCAGGGTCCCTGCGCCAACCTGAGCTTTCAACCCTGTTAACCTCTGCACCTCAGTTCTCTTTTTTCTTGGTTGGGACTCCAAAATGGGAAATATATCCCACCAGAAGTAAAACAGTTGGGGTGTAGTGGTTTCACAGCAAAAATAAAGAGATCCTTTCAATCTCCATTGAGCTTTCAATTCTTGCCCTCAGATCTGTACACCATAATCACTTCTAATTTAGCTGACCCTAAAATTCTAAAAATACAGGCCTTGGTTTACCCCACCTCATCACCACAATTATAATAATATTAATTATACATTCTGTGGGAGAAGCAACACAAAACTGTGACTGGTCCTAGCTTTCTGGGGGTTTTAAGTTTTGATAGGGAAAGAAAGACATGTATGGTGTCATGAATTTAGACTTTGTGTTCTCAGTTTATAATCACAGTCTTTTGGAAGCCCTAGGCTGCCAATTTACCACCTGTAGCTG
Organism: Podarcis muralis; assembly: GCF_964188315.1. Classification (NCBI taxonomy): domain Eukaryota; kingdom Metazoa; phylum Chordata; class Lepidosauria; order Squamata; family Lacertidae; genus Podarcis; species Podarcis muralis. The sequence continues at coordinate 39,565,539 of NC_135671.1, read as the reverse complement.
ATAAAAGCACTTTAACAAAGTGCATACCTAAAACTGTGTCATGTTCAGTTTTGGTTTCGTATACAGTAACCAGGTACAAGAGAATATTTGATTTCATCTTCTATTTTATTACCAAACAAATACTTCTAATAACACATGGATATCAAAATATAAAGCATACCCACTAGGATAAGCAACAATAGTTCTGAAACATTTCTTACCGTATTACAGAGGCTAGGTATTGAGGTTTCAGTAGTTGAAAATAGGGTACCATATTCTAAGATCCAAGTTCTTATCAGCTCCTTTAGAGTAAGGTGCTGCTAGCCGTTTAGGGGCTATAAGCAAGAGAGATTCGGATGGTAGGAAGCTGATATATACAAAGATCGGCTAATGTTTATACTGTTTCTGAATATTTTATTATGTTATATTTTAAGCTCACAATCTGAACTATCTCATAGTCCCTAAATATTTCCAAGAATTTAACATAAGCGATTACTGGTTTGTTCACAGTCATCCTAATTTGCTTGCACAAAATTTACTTGGTGGTTAGACAAAGGGTTCTTCCACACTTCTGTTTATCCCATGCCTAGAAAGCGTGAGTCCAGCCGAGTAGTTTTCTCCTTGCCCTGCTTCCTTTCCTAGGGAAAACTCACTCTTTAACTCGGAGCAAATGTCAATCTGGGGAAAACTTAAATTGCTGTTTGCTCCAACTGAGCACTAAGAGTGGGTTTCCCCCAGGGGAAAGTATGAGCAAGTCTTGGGTCTGGTCTTTATTAAGCACATATTCTGATTTGTTAACGGGATGATTATATGACAATGAGTTTTTATCTTGCATTCATCTGGAGTGTCACAAGTTCCCCATCCCCAGAATACCACAAGGAACACTGCTGTAGAGTTGAGTGTTGTGCTAATTACATTATTTATTACCTCTAATTGATTTTATTATTGATTTGTTTTAATTGCATTGTAATAAATGTATTGGCGGGCAGCATATAAGTACTTTAAATAAGTAGTTAAAAAACAACAACATTTAATTGTGGAACAATCTTAATTATATTTGTTGTTCCCTTTGCTCATGCCACAGATCCTGACAGGGGAGGACTGGAATGCAGTGATGTATGATGGGATCATGGCCTATGGCGGCCCCTATTTCCCAGGTATGCTGGTCTGTGTCTATTTCATCATCCTCTTCATTTGCGGCAACTGTATCCTTTGATTGTTCAGGTGGCGGTGAAGATTAATGGACCTTAAGTCCAAGAGGATTGATGCTAGGCTGCTAGATTGCTAATGAGAAATTGCTGAGTCGGGCCCCCAAATTTAATTCAGGTCCTCACCTTTCCAGACCCTGAAGTTAGAAATCAAGCTGACCTTCCCATGGTTACATTAGGATGGAATAGTGGTTGCTACTGCAGTGGTTAAATAGGGATCGGGTACAGGGCAGGTAGCAGCAGTCAGGGCATTTGCATCTGTGAATGCTGGGATACATGCTTTGATTGGGCAGCATATATTCTTTTTACATGCTTATGAAACTGCAGATGAGGAGCATCATCTAGAAGGAGACATTCTCGCTTCCCTCACGCACAGGATGAAATGCCTCTCCTAAGAGGATGCTGACTAGGATACACTAGTGCATAATCTAACAGCAAATAATAGTATACAACTTCTTTCAGAACTATTGCTTTTACAGTTTATATAGATTTGATTGCTAGAATGAACAAATAAAACTCGTATGATTAATCTGTTCACATGTCTTTAACGGGGGCACAGCCTTCATCCTGAGGGTGTGTTGTCTCAGAGTGGTTATTACCCCATTGCATCAGGTTACATTTTTCTGAACTTTCAACCCCAGATATTCTGCTCAATGTCTTCTTGGCCATTGCTGTGGACAATCTGGCAGATGGCGACAACATCAATACCTCCAAGGAGGGGGAACACAAGGAAAAGTGAGAACTGTAATCTCGGGGGGGGGGCAGGTTGGAGAAGAGAGTGAAGTGACCAAATGTTGCTCAGTTTCTAGCTTTGTTTTTATTTGTATTGTTTTTAAATTGCTCATTGTAAGGCTTCCTTCTGATGATTTTGTTCTGAAAGAAAGGGCACATTTAAAGAAGCCCGCCTCCCCCTTGGGTCCTCCTCCCCCTGACTTAGATTGCACATCCAAGGCAGAGCCTAGATGTTCCTTTCTATAACTCTCCTCTTTCCCCCTCTTCCCTGCCACAATTCAGAGAGGCACCAGCAGAGGGGGAGCAGAGCAATGAGAAAGAAGAAGAGAAAAATGTGAAGGTGAGAACTGAAACCCTGACCTTCATTTCTGACCTTGTTGCTTCTAGAGATGCAAGTAGTCCTCCCACAGATCAGTAGGCAGCAATTCCACATGAGTAATAGATGTATAACTTTCTGTCTAAGGCAGCTTTTGCCAACCCGATGTCCTCCTGAGGTTTTGGTCTACAACTTCCATCAGCCTTAGCCAGCTGATTTCTATGTGTCTTTATGGCCTAGTTCACTAACAGAATGATCCCAATTCTGCCCAGGGAGCAGCAGATCAACCACTGCACTTGAAACCCGGCTGGCGGCTGCTGGCCAGTGGCATGGCCAAAGCTAAAAGAGAAAGCACCCAGCACCTCCTCCCCTGTCCAGGACAAGCCAGAATGGATTCTGCATGGGGCTGGCCAGGGCAGAAGGGGTTTCGGTTCAGATTTTGCTGTGCCACTGGTAGCCTGCTAAGACCCATTTGGAGCATTTCCACAATCTGCCACTGGTGGAAGCTTCCTACCCTACTGAGTACCAAAAGTCGCCACCTGCAGAAGGTCATTGGTACTTCAACCTAACCCTGTCTAGCAGCATGGACCAGATGTAAGGATTGCACTGTAAAGAAACACAGCCTGTTTCTGGGCTGTGCCACTTCAGACTTCAGGCAAAGACTTGCAAGACTGAGCACCCCTTCATGCAACCCCCCCACCACACACACAGCTATTATGACCCCCTATCCTCCACCCAGAGGGACGCGGGTTCAAATCCGCGTGACGGGGTGAGCTCCTGTTGCTCAGTCCCTGCTCCTGCCAACCTAGCAGTTCAAAAGCACATCAAAGTGCAAGTAGATAAATAGGTACTGCTCCGGTGGGAAGGTAAATGGTGTTTCCGTGCGCTGCTCTGGTTCACCAGAAGCAGCTTAGTTATGTTGGCCACATGACCTGGAAGCTGTACGCTGGCTCCCTCGGCCAATAAAGCGGGATGAGCGCCGCAACCCCAGAGTCGGGGGTTGGGGTCCCTTTACCTTTACCTTTATTCTCCACCCAAATACAGGCTTCATCCAGGTACATAGTGCAGTAGTGGTGGATTTATACTGAACCACATCCTTCCGCTTTATGTTAGGGAAAATTACAGGATTTCAGCAGGAAGCTACTGAAGCTGGCTAGAAATGAAGCAGTGCGTCTGCCCCAAAGCTTCTCCAGGCACAGAGAGGATTAAAAGTAGGACTGAGTACAACTGCTCAGAAACCATCATGAACACAGATTGTCATGGATCCCCAATAAAAAGGAGATCTGGAAGTGCCCCTGGCAGGAAAAAATGCATCCTGAATTGAGCTGCATGTTGCATGCACGAACATGTACAAGGCAGAAGTGCTTGTCATGCCCTTCTCTGCACAGGCCCTCGTGCAAGCACAACAGTCACTTGTGCAATGGTTGACAGCCTGGAAACTTTTGAGAAGGATCTCTCTCTTGCATTCAGATCTCACCCCCCACCCCATTACACACCCACCCACCCACACATCTAAGGCAGCCTCGCGCTTGAACCCTCCTGAGGAAGTGCCCACCCCCCACCTCTAGGGTGGGGACAGTCTGCCCAAGTCCAGGGAGGTGAAGTTCCCTGCCTTAGTCCTGAAGGTCACAAAGGCTGAATTGGACACTCCTCTCTCCTCACTCTATCTGTAGCCATAGCCAGCAAATACTACAGAAACTGTTGTATTAAGTCCAGTCTCTCCTGCTCTGCCCTCCATCCCACTCAAACGTGCATTGGTGATGCCCAGTCTGCTTTCTCCTCAGGTGGAATGTGGGGAGGAAGAGGAGGAGGAAGTAGAGGAAGGCAGTGAAGAAGCAGGTGAGGAAAGAAACGTTGTGTATGGTACTATGACAATCACGAGGATTGTTACCTTACTGAGACAAAAAGGCTATTTATGTTTTCACACATGAGACCAAAGCAGCTCTTTACTGCAGCCTCGTTTGTAATTGAATGTAAAACTTACAATTGACCAGGCTGCTTATTCTGCCTCTCCTCCTCCCAGCTTTTCTCTTCCACGTAAACAACTATCAGGCATCAACATAAATTGCCTTTGAGCTCCTCTGGGATATTTAAGCCTTAAGTATGAAAGGCAGCTACTCTATTGCAGTGAACCAGGAAGAGGATCAATGGCAAGATGAGTTCAGACTCTAAGCTGGAGAACTGGCTCTAAACTAACACAATGGATTTCAATAGGGACAAAGGTAAGGTCCTTCACTCAGGCAGGAAGAACCAGCTGCAAAAATATAAGATAAGGAACACCGGGCTTGCCAGCAGGTCATGTGAAAAAGATCTAGGGGTCTTAGAGGACCACAAGCTGAACATGAGTCAAGAGTGTGATGCAACAGCAAAAAAGCTAATGCTATTCTAGGTTGCATCATCAGAAGTATAATGTTCAAGGGACTTAATAGTACCGCTCTATTCTGCCCTGGTCAGAGCACACCTAGAGCCCTGTGCCTAGTTCTGGGCGTCACAATTTAAGAAGAATATTGACAAGCTGGAATGTGTGCAGAGGAGGGCAACCAAGATGATCAAGGGTCTGGAAACCAAGCCTGATGAGGAATGGTTAAGGGAGTTGGAGATATTTAGCCTGGACAAGAGGAGACTGAGATGAGATATGATAGCCATCTTCAAATATCAAAAAGGCTGTTGAATGGAGGATGGAGCAAGCTTGTTTTCACCTGCTCCAGAGGGAACCAAAGGCTTGATGTTACAAGAAAGGAGATTTTGACTCAACATCAGGAATAACTTTCTGGTGTAAGAGCCTTTTGACAGTGGAACGGGATCCCTTGGAAGGTAGTGGATTCTCCTTCCCTGGTGATTTAAAAGCAGAAGCTGGATGGCCATCTGTCTGGGATGCTTCGGTTGAGATTCCCTTCATTGCAGGGGGTCGGACTAGATAACCTTCAGAGTCCTTTCCAACTCTGAAATTCTGTGGTTCTATGCAGCCTCCTTCTCTCCTGCTGCAGCTCACTTTTTCCATTAGCCTTTGCATAGCCTATTGGTCCTCCTCCCACTACAGAAATGAAGACCTAAGTAGGTGTTTCTCTGCCAAACACATATTCATTCCTGTCTATCCTCCCCTCAACTTTCCTCCCTTCCTGTATCAACTGTTAAATTGTAAGTTTCTTGGGGCAAGTGCACCTCTTCTCTGTTGTTACTCTGTAATGCACCATGCACATTTATGGTATAGTCAAACTTCGGTTGTTAAACATAATCTGTTTCGGAAGTCTGCTTGACTTCCGAAAACTGAAAGTGGAAGCCTCAATACAATAGGGAAATTCAAAACGGAAGCCACGTAGCACGTTCAGCTTCCAAAAATCATTCAAAAGCTGGAGCTGTTACTTCCGGGTTTTCGGCATTCAGGAGCCAAAATGTTCCAAAATGGAGGCATTCAGGAACCAAGGTTTGACTGTACTATATAATTATCAGATTGGTTCATAATAAATAGACATTATTCCCTCTCTCTCTCCCTCTCCCTCTCTCTCCCTCTCTCTCTCTCTCATTCATACACACACACACACACACACACACAAAAACACACACACACACACACACACACACACACACACACTGCTGTAATGAATATGGCTCCCGAGGAATCCTTAAAACCAAATGTGGAGAACCTTTGACCTTCTAGATGTTGCTGAACTACAATTCCCATCGCCCCAGGCCATTGACCATGCTTGTCGAGGCTCATGGGAGTTGTAGTTCAGCTTCAGATGAGGGCCAAAGGTTCCCCAGTCCTTGCTTAATCCTACACCATGCCTTGTTTTCAGGTGAGGAGGAAGAGGAAGAAGAGGCAGAAGGAGATCAGCAGAGCTTGGCAGAGTCTCACCTAGACAAACTGGAGGAAACCCCCACAGAGAAGGTGTTACCAATTCCTGATGGAAGTTCCTTCTTCTGCCTTAGCAAGACAAATCCGTGAGTACAGAAAGGCATGAACCAAGGAGGAAGAAGGTGGGGCTGGCTTTCTCTTTCAGTGGAATGTGACCTCAGTTTGGTCATAATTCTGCAAGAGTTGTAGGGTAAGGTCCAGGAATTTCCTCTTCTGGTGCCAGGGCTGTGCAGGTGTCAGACCTGCAAGCAGTCACTTTGAAAGACAAAGGTGCAGCCTACTTTAGGTCAAGACCCAGAACATCAAACAAAGGTCACATACAGGTCCATAGTTACGGCAGGCCAACATGAAGGTACAGAACAGTGAACAGCCATCAGAAGGACTTGATGCAATGTAGTCTGCATGACTGTTCTAGCAGTAGCTTTTTCACACTGAAAAACCATGTTTGAAGCACCAGTGTGCTGGTCCCGGGGGTAAGGTACCTTGGGTGTAGCAGAGTCCACACGAAGAGGGGCGAGGTCCGAGGCAGAGAGCCGGGCGGGGAACATGAACGCTGGAACAGGAGGCCGAGCAGGGAACAGGAGTACCGGATAGTCAGGAACAGGAAGCCGAGCAGGGAACAGGAGTACCGGATAGTCAGGAACAGGAGGCCGAGCAGGGATCAGGAACACAGGAAGGTCCGAAGCCAACAACGACGTTGCTCCCGCAACCTGGGGCCGGGCTGACTGGGCTTTTATCCTCTTCTAAGGCCAGGGGCGGTCCCGGCCCCCAGGAGCCCCGCCTCCTCTGGCCTTAAGGCGAGCACTCCTCCTGGGGGCAACCAGTTCCCTTCGCCTCTCTGCTCTAAGCCTCTGCAGATCAGGAGAGGCCGAAGGGTTACTGGGCCCTGGAGGAGGCTCACCTGTGGCCACTGAGTCGTCAAGCCTCTCTGGGGCCAGAAGGGCTTCACCTGGGGCCAGCTCCTGATGCACTGCCACAGGTGCAGGCTCTTCAGCATCTAGGCCTTGCCCCAGTTCAGCCGGCCCTGGAGGCGGGGACTCCTGTGCAGGCTGGGATTCCTCTGTTTCATCCTCCGAATCGGAATCCCAGGCCATCACACCATCCCCCCTCCCAGGCCCCCCCCTCAACCGAGGGTCTGGACCCGGCTTGCCGGGGTACGTCGCATGGAACTCTCGGAGGCAGGCAGGTGCGTGGACGTTGGCCGCTGGTTCCCAGGAACGGTCCTCCGGTCCGTACCCCTTCCAGTCAATGAGATACTGCAGCCTTCCCCTGCGGTATCGGGAGTCCAGGATGCGTTCCACCTCGTACTCAGGCTCTCCCCGAACCAACACTGGCTGCGGTCGGGGACGGTTCGGGTGGAAATCGTCGGGTGGGGCCACCGGACTCAAAAGGGACCTGTGGAAGACCGGGTGAACCTTCAGGGTTGCGGGTAACCGGAGACGAAATGCCACAGGAGAGACTTGGTCTACGATAGGGAACGGGCCGGTGAAGCGGGCGTCCAACTTCCGCGAAGGTCGAGAGGGGTGGAGGTGGCGAGTGGAGAGCCAAACCAGGTCACCGACGCGAAGTTCCGGCCCCACCTGGCGGTGGCGGTCGGCCTGGGCTTTGTACGCTTCCTTGGCCTGGTGCAGTTGCTCCACCAAAAGCTGTTGCTGGGACTGGAGCTCTTGAAGCCACTCCGTCACCGCCGGGACCGCGGATGTCGGCAGCACCTCTGGAAACAGCCGTGGATGATAACCATAACTGGCCTGGAACGGGGTTTGCTGGGTGGACGCATTCACCGCGTTATTGTAGGCGAACTCCGCCAATGCCAGGTGGTCGACCCAGTCATCCTGCTGGTAGCTGCAGTAACACCGGAGGTACTGCTCCAGCACCGCGTTCGCCCGTTCCGTCTGGCCATCGGTCTGTGGGTGGTAGGCTGACGAGAGGCAGACCTCCGTCCCGAGGGTCTGGTGTAGTGCTCGCCAGAACCGGGATGTGAACTGAACGCCCCGGTCGGACACCACGCGCTCAGGTAGGCCATGCAGGCGGAAGACATGCTGAAGGTACAGCTGAGCAGTTTCCTTGGCTGTGGGTACAGATGGACAGGGAGCGCAGTGCACCATCTTGGTGAAATGGTCGGAGAAAACCAGAAGGCAGGTACAGCCACGAGACGAGGGTAAGTCCACTACAAAGTCCAACGAAACCGTGTGCCAAGGGCGCGGTGGAACTGGCAATGGCTGAAGTAGGCCGGGGGGTCGCCCGGTAGGTCCCTTGGCGCGCCGGCAGACATCACAACCAGCAACGTAGCGAGCCACGTCAGCCTTCAGGCGGGGCCACCAAAACTCTCGACTGACCAGATGGGTGGTCCGATACCGTCCAAAGTGCCCCGCTGCTGGGGCATCATGGGCCATCCGGAGAACCTCCAGCCGTAGTGGCCCTGGCGGGATGTACAGACGACCGTGGTGCAGCAGAAGGCCCTGATGCAGGACCAGCCCCGGATACTGTGGGCTGGACCCTTCAGCCAGCACCCGGAGTCGTTCCTGGGCGCAAGCATCGACCCGCTGCTGTTCCCGCACCCGAACCTGCAGTGGCTGCGCCTCCTGGGTGGCCAGGAATGCAGCCGGAGGTAGGATCGTGGTGGGTTCTGCTTGCTGTACCGTGTCTGCGTTGTCTTCAGGTTTCCGGGACAGGGCATCCGCCTTCTGATTCTGAGAGCTAGGGATGTAGCGGATCCGGAACTGGAACCGGGAAAAGAACAACGCCCACCGGATCTGTCTTTGGTTCAGCTTGCGGGTGGTCTGGAGGTACTCCAGGTTCCGGTGGTCGGTTCTCACCTCCACCGGATGTCGTGCCCCCTCAAGATGGTGGCGCCAGACCTCAAAGGCTACCTTGATGGCCAGTAGTTCCCGCTCCCACACAGTATAGTTACGCTCCGCTGGTAGGAGCTGGCGGGAATAGAAGGCACAGGGTAAGAGCGGCGCTTCAGGACCAATCTGTTGAGACAAGACGGCACCGAGAGCCGTACTGGAAGCGTCGGTCTCCACCACAAAGGGTCGAGAGGGGTCAGGATGTTGTAAGATTGGTGCCCTCTGGAAACAGGCCTTCAACCCCTGAAACGCCTCCTCTGCCTCCTTGTCCCAGGAAAACGGCGTCTTTGGGCGCAGTAGCCGGGTCAACGGGGTGGTGCGATGAGCATAATCAGCGATGAAGGTCCGGTAGTAATTGGCGAACCCCAGGAAACGCTGTAGGTCCTTGCGGTTCCGGGGTGCCGCCCATTCTTGAACCGCTGTCACCTTCCCCGGGTCCATTTGCACCCCATCTGGAGAGAGCCGGTGACCAAGGAAGTCCACAGCCCGCTGATGGAACTCGCACTTGCTGAGCTTTGCGTACAAACGGTGCTCACGCAAGCGCTGCAGCACGGTCCGGACATGTCCCTCATGGCGAGCCGGGTCACGGGAGTAAATCAGTATGTCATCCAAATACACCACCACGTACTTGTCTAACAAGTCCTGAAACACGTGGTTGATGTAGCGTTGAAACACAGCAGGCGCGTTGCACAAACCGAAAGGCATAACCAAATATTCGAACTGCCCGTACCGGGTCCCAAACGCTGTCTTCCACTCATCCCCGGCTCGGATCCGAATCAAGTTGTAGGCCCCCCGGAGGTCCAGCTTGGTGAACACCTGTGCCCCTTGCACCCGCTCCAGCAGCTCCGAGATAAGGGGCAAGGGGTACCGGTCTGGGACGGTAATTTTGTTCAGGGCTCGGTAATCATGGCAAGGGCGGAGTTCCCCACATTTCTTCTTAACGAAAAGCACTGGTGCCGCGGTAGGCGAGGTGGAAGGCCTAATGAACCCACGCTCCAGGTTCTTGCGCAAGAAGTCCTGCAAAGCCTCGCGCTCTGGCTCTGTTAGGGAATATAAGCGACTCACTGGTAAAGGCGCTCCGGGTTGGAGGTCTATGCCGCAGTCAAAAGGCCGATGCGGCGGCAGCTGGTCTGCCCCCCGTTCCTCGAACACGTCCTGGTAGTCCTGGTACACGGCTGGGAGCGTGGGTGCTGCCTCCTCTGAGGGCGCGGCCGCCAGCGTTCCGGATTGAGCATGGGAACATGGGTCTGGGAAGTGCACGGTCCGTTTGACCCAGTCAATCTGAACGTTGTGGGCTTCCAGCCAGTCCATCCCGAGCACCAGGGGGAAGCGGGGCATAGAGGCAATGTCCAAAGTTCGCAACTCCCGGTGCTGCTGGAGACACAGGACCAGGGGCTGGGTCTCCTGAGTAACGGCACCTGAACGCAGAAGTCGTCCGTCAATCGCTTCCACCTGGACCGGTACTGGCTTGTTCCGAAGTGGCACCTGATGATGGGCGGCAAAAGCAGCGTCCATATAGGAGCGGGTTGCCCCTGAATCTACCAAAGCATGGGTGAGGATCCAGGGCCCACCTGGAGGGTATAAACGTACCGAAACCATAAGATGTTGCAAGTCCATTGGTGCGGGCCCATTCTGTACGGTTTGGGACCCCCGGTAACTAGGGCCATCAGCTACTGGGGTTGGCGGTTGGCGGTTTCCCTGCGGCTGGCGTTTCTCAGGGCAGGACCGAGCGAAGTGTCCACTTCCGCCACAGTAAAGACAGAGATTTCCCTCCCGACGCCGCGCCTTCTCTGCGGGGGAAAGGCGTGGCCGCACTGCCCCGAGCTGCATAGGCTCCTCCGTTAAATCAGTTGTGACCGTGGGGCTGCCGGAAAAAGCTGGTGCCGTGAACTGGAAGTGTCGGCGACCCCGGGCCTGACGACGATCTTCCAACCGGTCGTCTATTTGTAGACTCCGTTGAATGAGAGTGTCCAGCGTGGTGGGGCGTTCCATTGTGGCCAACTGGTCCAGTACCTCGTCCGAAAGCCCTTCGAGATACTGGTCCCGCAGTGCCGAGTCATTCCAGGTCAAGTCCTGAGCCAACAGCCGAAACTCCGTGGTATATGCGGCCACCGTGGACTTGCCCTGTTTCAAACGCCGAATCGCCCGGTTGGCTTGACTCCCTTTCTGGGGGTTGCCAAACGCGGCCTCCAAACGATTGCAAAACCCCGTATAGTCTGCCAGCAAGGGGGAGTCTTGCCTGAGTAGAGGCAACGCCCACTTGGCCGCCTGGTCCTTTAACAAACTAATCAAAAAGTGCACCTTGGTGCGGTCATCAGGAAAGTTCCGGGCTCGCCCCTGAATATACAGCTTGGCCTGGGCCAGGAACATGGGAAAGCTGGCCGGGGCTCCATCAAATTTCTCAGGCAAAGCCACTGGGTACTTGCCCGGAGCCGGGGCGTCGGCCCCAGGAGCCGGTAGGGCTTCCAAGCGTTGCTGAAGTGCCACAACCGCGTCACTGAGCTGCTGCACGGTGTGAGTCAAGGCCTGGTTCTCCTGGGCCAAAGCCACCAGTGCAGCCGCCTGTTCAGCCATGGCCTTTGGCTCTTCCCGAACGCACCCCTACGAAGGGGGAGTGCGGGTGTGGCGGGAGCAAACTGTGCTGGTCCCGGGGGTAAGGTACCTTGGGTGTAGCAGAGTCCACACGAAGAGGGGCGAGGTCCGAGGCAGAGAGCCGGGCGGGGAACATGAACGCTGGAACAGGAGGCCGAGCAGGGAACAGGAGTACCAGATAGTCAGGAACAGGAAGCCGAGCAGGGAACAGGAGTACCGGATAGTCAGGAACAGGAGGCCGAGCAGGGATCAGGAACACAGGAAGGTCCGAAGCCAACAACGACGTTGCTCCCGCAACCTGGGGCCGGGCTGACTGGGCTTTTATCCTCTTCTAAGGCCAGGGGCGGTCCCGGCCCCCAGGAGCCCCGCCTCCTCTGGCCTTAAGGCGAGCACTCCTCCTGGGGGCAACCAGTTCCCTTCGCCTCTCTGCTCTAAGCCTCTGCAGATCAGGAGAGGCCGAAGGGTTACTGGGCCCTGGAGGAGGCTCACCTGTGGTCACTGAGTCGTCAAGCCTCTCTGGGGCCAGAAGGGCTTCACCTGGAGCCAGCTCCTGATGCACTGCCACAGGTGCAGGCTCTTCAGCATCTAGGCCTTGCCCCAGTTCAGCCGGCCCTGGAGGCGGGGACTCCTGTGCAGGCTGGGATTCCTCTGTTTCATCCTCCGAATCGGAATCCCAGGCCATCACAACCAGTTCTGTAAGGCCAGCCTGGCTCCTGTTGCCCCCACAGATTGCCTGGCCTGACTGGCCTGGTGAGCTGCAGTACTCCTCTTTGGACATTATCGGGGTGGCACTGCAGCATGCCAAATCCTCAATCTGCAAACAACCCTGGTGGTGCAAGGTGGCAGGGCCCCTGTGGCCAGAGTCCCTGGTGTGAGTGCCCTAATAACCTACAGTGTGGTGTAGTGGGTAAGAGCAGTGGACTCGTAATCTGGGGAACCGGGTTCGCTTCCCCGCTCCTCCACCTGCAGCTGCTGGGTGACCTTGGGCCAGTCACACTTCTCTGAAGTCTCTCAGCCCCACTCACCTCACAGAGTGTTTGATGTGGGGGAGGAAGGGAAAGGAGAATGTGAGCCGCTTGGAGACTCCTGAAGGGGAGTGAAAGGCGGGATATCAAATCCAAACTCTTCTTCTTCTTCTTCTACTACATGTAGAAGCATATCTATGCTACCAATTTATATATCCATTTAACTGTTGTGTCTTCCACCCCAAAGAACCCTCGAAACTAGGTTTGGCAAGGGATTTCTAGTGCTGCCTGGGTTCCTGGGGCAGAGGGCATGACTAACCAGTGTAAGAATATGGTAAAAAATTGCCAGAGATCCTGGTTTCATTGTGCTCCCACTTTGGGGACCCATTGGTTGAGAGCAGTAAGGGGCAACTGGAGGCACTGTCTGGCTATGCTTGGGCAGACCCAGAACTGCCAGGGTTTACGCTGGTGGTGGAGTTTTAGCCTTCTTCCCAGGTATCTCAACCCAAGGTCAAGGGAGTAGGCAAATCCCAAGGTCAGTCTTTGCTTGGCTTCAGAGATTTTGCTGTTGGCTTTTCTCCCCATGTCAGTCCAGCCCACTTCCAAGGCACCACCCAGGCTCTTCCCTCTAATCTTGCCCACATCTGCCAGGATCGCCTTTTAGCTCCCCATCTCCACCTCCTGATTCGCAGGGGAGTCTGCATGTGCCTCCGGAAACTTGGCTGCTCCTATTGTGTGTTGCTGGCTCACTATGGTGGCCGCCTTTCTTTCTCTCGGCAGGCTTCGTGTTGGGTGCCACAAATTGATCCATCACCACATTTTCACCAATCTCATCCTTGTCTTCATCATCCTCAGCAGCATCTCCCTGGCAGCAGAGGACCCTATCCGAGCACACTCCTTCCGCAACAATGTAAGCCATGCCATATGGAAAGGTGGTTGGGTAGAATGGAAGAGAGAGGGCAGAGGCAGAAGAGTGTCTCACCCTCCGCTCCGTCCTTTCTCTCACTCCGCTCTTATTTCCTCATTTTTCCATTCTCTTTCTCCCCCACCTCTCTCCTGTTCCCCCCTCTCATTACACAGATTCTGGGATACTTTGATTATGCCTTCACTTCTATCTTCACTGTTGAGATCCTACTCAAGGTACCAGAAGATGAGGAAGGGGAGAGTAGCCAGCCCTCAGCGGATGCCCCATTGGCCAAGTCTCTAGGGTTGCCCACACCTGCACGTGGGCCACGTCTGCAGGGTGGCACCGAACAACCAGACCTTAGCTGCTTCTGCTAGTGCCCTCATAGCCCCATGGCTGGCAATCAGGGTTGGGGTTGGGGTTGGGGTGGAGAAGGGGGTCAGCAACTGCAGAATGATCTCCAAGTCATTGGGGAGTAGGGGGTGGGAGAGAAGATGTGGCCCCCAGCAACAAGGAGGGAAGGGTCAGGGCTGCACTTCTCAGCTCCTGTCTAGAGGCCTTTGACTCTTACTACCCACCATGAATTTAGCTCCAACACAGCTATGGACTGTGCAGAACAGTGGTGGGCATAAGGAGACCAAGATCTTTGGTAGACTGCCTGCTGGTTGCTGTGATTCTTGCAAAGAAGGCTGGTCTTGATCGACATTGTTAAGCATGAGTCACGTAACTCAGGTTCACGTGACTCAGCTGAGTTATGCCTTAGCTGTTAAAGAGATCCTGAAGATGCAGCTCCATGGAAGAGCATCTTCCCTTCACACAGAGCATCCCAGGTTCAGTGCTCAGCATCTCCAGGTAAGCCTGGGAATGCCTCCTTCCTGAAACCCTGAAACTGCTGCCAGTCAGTGCAGACACAGTGCTGAGCTCGAGGGACCCAAGGGGCCATCTTCCGGGGCCAGCTTCTTCTCTGGCTGCCAGGGAAAGAGGCCCTGGGTCCTCCCAACGTGTGTGTGGCGCTTGGGGTGCTCAGCGCTCATTGTAGGCTGCACAGTGTCGGCAGAGCCAGGGCCTCTTTTTCTGGCAGGCGCAGCAGCAGCAGAAGTAGAAGCAGAAGGAGAAGCTGGCACTCAGGATGCTTGGTGCTTGGTGCATGTGTGTGACATCACACCCAGGTGTGACATCAGCCCCCTCCCCAATCTGCCTCTTAAGTTAGCACATCTGATCTTGAATATAAAAGGACTGAGTCTGGGTGCGGGGAAGGCAGGGTCACTTGGTTGGTGCAGGGCGCCTGGGGACCTAATCTCCAAGCTTCTGGGTTCCAGCCACAGTTCTGAGAAAGAGGAGTTGGGTGGAGCCGGGGTGCTTAGCATGTCTCTGTCCTTAGATGACCGCTTACGGCGCCTTCCTGCACAAAGGCTCCTTCTGCCGGAACTGGTTCAATCTCCTTGATCTGCTGGTTGTCAGTGTCTCACTCATCTCCTTTGGCATCCAGTAAGTCTGAGCGGGGAATGGTCAAGATACTTTGGGAGTAGGCCCCCAAAAGAAGAAGAAGAAAAGGATTGTGCTGGCCTGGTCCGGGATGAAAGGGCAATGTTGCGTAGTGATGCGCCACCAACTGGGATGGCCGTCTTCCGCTTCCAGCCTCTGAAATGCCACTTGCTGGGATTCACAAGCAGGGAGAGGGCTCTTGTGCTCAGGTCCTGCTTCCAGGCTTCTTGGAGGCATCTGGTTAGGCACTGTGAGAACAGGATGGTGGACTACGTTGGGCTCTTGGCCTGATCCAGCAGGGCTCTTCTTATTAAGTTCTTAGGAGCTATTTTATAGGAAATGAAAAGAAGGTGTAAGCAGTTTGGTTTTTCAACCCCAAACTCTCCCACACCTCCCTTCCTCTTTCCACCTCAGCTCCAGTGCCATCTCTGTGGTGAAGATCTTGCGAGTGCTGAGGGTGCTGCGCCCTCTCCGAGCCATCAACCGGGCCAAGGGGCTGAAGGTGAGGGACGTCTTCAAGGGCAGGTGGTGGCTCTACAGTGTGGATCTGGAAGGAGGTCCCACAGCATGGGGGCTATGAAGATGTGGTGCCTGTGTTCCCCATCCCACTCAGGGTTGGCCCATCCATGAGGCAGGGCGAGGCAACTGCCTCAAGGTGGCAGGATCCACAGGGGCAGTGGATCCCAAGGTAGACCTTTATTCCCCCTTCTTCCCAATGTCAATCTTCACTCCCCGCTTCTTCCCTGGTGGGGAGCAGGACACCATTTTGTGGTTCACCGCAGGTGCCAAAATGTCTTGCACCAGCCCTGACACCCACAGGGTCGCCCTGTTGAGAACTGGCAAGTTCCCTCCTGGCCACCTCACATCCCTTGTACCTCCCTGTCTGACAGCACGTGGTTCAGTGTGTGTTTGTGGCCATCCGCACCATTGGGAACATCATGATAGTCACCACCCTGCTGCAGTTCATGTTTGCTTGCATCGGTGTTCAGCTCTTCAAGGTAAGGAGTGCTAATTTATTTGGGGTGGTTTGGATTAAATGAGTGTGTGCAAGATGTGTATATGTGCTTGGATCAAGGACATGTTGAGTGTGGGCGTGTTGCTTTGGGGCTTGCACCCAAAACACTTCCAAATACCATCACCTTAGCAACCAATCCTGTACCTCATTATAGACACTAGTCGGGCGGCTTATTTGTTTCAGCTGTAGGTCATCACAAGGGGGGGAAATCAGCTCAAAGAGAAAGAAAGAAAATACATGTGCAAAGGCACAGACATAGAAGTTACATGGGTAAACATAGTAATAATAATAATCATATAATGATATATGGTAAATCATCTGCATTGCAAAGTATTGCTCTTGTTTTTCAGCTAGTTGATTGGTAGCTTACCTGAGCACACACTGCCATATTTGATGAAGGTGGACAGTGAGCAAGAGAGGGAAAGAGAGACCGAGAGAAAGACAGAGAAGTATGGAGATCTTGTAAAGGAAAAGCAATGTGAAAAGAGCTTAGGCAGGCCCTTCCCCACCTCCCACCTCCACTGGGCCAGAACGATCCCAATGACTTGGGGTGGGGAAGTACATGATATGATGAGGTTGAGGCAATTTTACAGGGAGATGGATGATAACCTGACACTGACGTGGCTGAGCATAACATCTTGCTCTACCCTAAGATGAAAAGTCGATAGAAGTGGGTGTCTTATTACAGGGCAGGGTAAAGGTAAGCCCTGACTGCCCCACCCTGTGTGAGGCTAGTTTACTGTTTCCTCCATGCCCAGGGCCATGGGGGGGGGCAGCACACAGGGTAGAAAGATAAGAATTTCCCCAGGATGGATACCTTCCTTCCCCATCAGTGCCCGATCTCCAATCTCCTGCCACTTCTGTCTCCAGGGCAAGTTCTACAGCTGCACAGATGAGGCCAAGCACACTCCGTATGAATGCAAGTAAGTCTCAGCTCTGTCCTGCAAGAAGAGCAGAGTGTCCAGTTACCTTCCCCAACCAAGTTCTCCAGGTGGCATTGGCATTTTAGCCTAATACCAAGAACACCAACCAAGATGTCTAGCCACCCCACAGATCAAACCGGGTCTGTTGTTAACATTGCTGCCTGCAGTTCTCTGGCCCTCCTTTCTTCTTGTCTTTTTCTTTTTTCCTCACTCCTGGACAGATCTCCACTGCCATACATTAGTATGACAAAATGTTGCAGCAATGTAATGGATTCCCATGTATGGCTGATCTGAGATGAAAGCTAGATGGTCTAGTATCGTGTAATGGCCTGTGAATTAAGGGTTGTTTGTGGGTGTCTGTGAGGCCCAAACAACACATCACATGGGAGATACAGTAATAACCTCCTACCTTTCTTCCTTCCCTTCTCCTGTTTCTTTTGCTGAAAACTAACCTCTGAGTCTGTGATTGTGACCCAAAGAGTAACAGGGAGAAGGTGCTCCTGTTGTCTTCCTGCTTCCCCTCCCCAAGCTGCTTCTTCTCTCTCCCCGCCGGGGGGGGGGGGGGGGAGAGATAATTTTGAAAAAATAAATGGGATAAAGGGAAAAGGTTAAGAGATTCCTGCTATTCTTCCACTCAGACCTGCTGCCTCCATGATTCTGCTTTTCAGTTTAAAAATAAAGAGAGGAATAAAAGAGAAAGGTGGGAGACTATTAGCATCTAGTTTGGCCCCAAGATAGCAGAGAGGGTTCTGAGAGGCAGAAAGGAGGGTGGCTGGGTAGCTTTGCAGTAAAAGGAACTGTGGTTTTTGCAGCTGGAAATTGTGTCAGGGTTACGCTCTGGGATCTGGTCTGCCTGTCTTAAGTTCAATGACTCCCAGCTGCAGCCCATACTGATGGCTCCTTCTGCTCCTTCTTCCTTTCCTCCTCTTCCTCCTCCTCCTCTGCACACAGGGGCACATTCATTGTCTACAAGGATGGAGATGTGGCTCACCCAATGGTGCGGGAGCGTGCCTGGCTCAACAGTGACTTCAACTTTGACAATGTTTTGTCGGGCATGATGGCCCTTTTCACTGTCTCTACTTTTGAAGGCTGGCCAGCGTGAGTTACTCTACTGGGGATTGTGCATGGGGCGTGCGCACACGTGTGTATATTATTGTGTTTGTGATGATTCTCACCATTCCCATAATTCTCTTGCATGTCACTATGTAAAACAAAAATGTGAACATGATAAAGCGTAACACAGCTCTTTTGCCACACGCAAGTTATCGTGTTGTTAGCTTTCTACCCGTTGTCTTCTACCATAATAAAGAAGCTTGTGTGACTTATTGAAGACTGGAAAGGAAATCCACCCATCTTTCCACGCCTCTTCCTACTTCTGCCTTCTGAATCATCTCCCACACTTTTGCAGTCTATAAAAATTCCTGACTGGATTAGACCAATAATTGGCATCAATTTCTGGGACTCCTGGGGCAACTTGGTCAAGTATTAGGAGGGAAGGCTCTACCAGACAGGCGGATCCACCAGAGGCAAGTGGCAAAGTCCAAAGCAGAGAAAGGCTGGCATTCTGAGAGGGGCAGCTGGGGAGCAGGGAGGGCAGGGAAGAGGAACTTGGTTGGTTCCTAGCATGAGGCTTTGTAGAGTTCGGTGGAGCCTCTGTCTCATGAACAGGTGCTGAGTCAACTGGGGAAGCTTGAATTGGTGCCTTGGTGGGAGTTCTGAGGAATACAGCTCTGCTTGCAGTTACTTGGGCAGGAAGACTATGCCTCAGTGGCATGGGAAGTAAGATGTAGGAGCCTGACTGCTGCAAGGGCTGCTTTGAGACACACCCATAGCACTTTACATGAACAGAGAAAATGTATCCTGCACTGCTACAAGGAACTCTGAGGTGTGCTTTAACAGATCATAGGGCTTAGGTGTGCTGTCGCTGCCTATCCACACCCCATGTCAAGTCACAGCCAAGATGGCGATGTTGGTCTTGGTCAGTGGGGCTCCTTTATGGGTGTTGGCCCTGGTAATTTGGGTGCCAGGTCAGCACCAACACTTTGAATTGTGCTTGGAAACGTACTGGGAACAAATGTAGATCCATTAAGACCAGTCTTTTATTGTCCTGGAGGCCGCTCCCAGTGGAACCACTGCATAACAGTGCCCCTAGCTCCCAACTCCTCTAGACGGTCCAGAAGGATGTCATGGTCAATCGTGTCAAAGGCCACTGAGAGATCCAGCAGAAGCAGGAAACAGCTTTCACCTCTGTCCCTAGCTTGCTGGAGATCATCAGCCAGCGCAACCAAGGCAGTTTCAGTTCCATGATGAGGCCTGAATCTTGATTGGAAGGGATCCAAATGGTAGTATATTCTGTCCACAGAATGGTAGTTCATGCTTTTTATGGGTCTGTCTCTCCTCTTCACTGTTATGCTCTCTGTTCATAGTTTCCCTCTCTTCACCACTTTGCCCTTGCCAGGCTACTTTACAAGGCTATCGATGCCAATGCAGAAAACGAGGGGCCCATCTACAACTACCGGGTGGAGATCTCCATCTTCTTCATTGTCTACATCATCATCATTGCCTTCTTCATGATGAATATCTTCGTGGGTTTTGTCATCATCACTTTCCGAGCGCAGGGAGAACAGGAATACAAGAACTGTGAGCTGGACAAGAACCAGGTATCTCTTTCTCCTCGGTTCATGCTCTGCTGGTGCAAATCTCCATTCCCACTTGTTCCCAACTGCGCTGCCACCATGACCAACCCATCCTCATTGTTCTGCTGCCTCATTAACTTCAGCAGTCGACTACTTCAAATTTGTGCAGTTCTGATGGAGCTGGTGGAGATTGTGGCTTTTCCTTTCTGTCTCTCTCCCTCCAGTGACTGTCCCACAATTCCTTGTACTGAATAAAGCAAGGGCAGGGAACATTTTCTGTTGAGGGCTGAATTTCCTCGGCGGGGGGGGGGGGGGTATAATCTCTCAGGGGACGGGAGCAGAACCAAAAGTGGGTGGGACTATCCCTTCTCGCTCTTTTTCTCTCATCCTTATCCTTCACCCTCCCCTCTCTGTCCCTCCCCTTCCTCCCCACATAGCAGTCCACAAGGGGAATAGCAGGTTGCTCTTGCCAGAGGTCTAAACTGATTGCCTGCAGAGGCCTAGGGTACTAGTATCTACTGCTCATGCAGCAAGGCTGCTAGTCTCCTTGTGGCCTTAAATCTATATCAAGTGCCAACTTGGGGCTCCAGAACCAATACCTTTGAATAAGACCTCCCTAACATGCCTGGGATCTGGAGAGCTTTCAAAGATACCTTGAAGTGGTGATGCTGTTTATGGGGCAGTTAGTGCAGGGTTGTTCATTGTTTTCTAGCTAAAACTCTTCTACTTTCCACAGCGGCAGTGCGTGGAATATGCCCTGAAGGCCCAGCCGTTACGGCGCTACATCCCCAAGAACAAATATCAGTATAAATTCTGGTACATGGTCAACTCCACCGGTTTTGAATACATCATGTTTGTGCTCATCATGCTTAACACCATTGCACTGGCTGTGCAGGTGAGAGTGAGCAGGTAACAATGAGAAGGCCAGTGTGGGTATGTGAGGGGGAGATTGGTGATGGAAGGCAGATGAGGCTAAAGAGACAGGACATTTGTCCTTCACTTGCTTGTCCTGTTCATGTCTAAAGCCAAAAAATCTACACAACAAAAAGAGCATGTGGACGAATGAAACTGAACCCTCTTCCCTTCCTTAGTTTCCTATGCCCCATTGCCTCAGCCTGGCTCCCAATATAGGAAACTGAGTGGGCTTGAAGCACAGTGAGATAAGATCAGGAGAGAAGAGGCACACTGGTTCCATTACCTTCAAGCTCCTTTTGTTGTTTTTTAAAGGAAGAATTAGACCCACCCACCTCACAACCCCCATTTTCAAACATCAGTGGAGCAGACACATGAGTCAACAAACAAGGCAGCCCCTGCCATGACTAGTTTGATTCTTAGTGAGAAAGGTGTGAGATGACAGGCACACAGTTCAGAATGTAAAGCGAAGTTGGAGAGACCAAGAAGCTCACTTGGCAGAATAGGGCCCACTTTGGTGTGGGAGAAGTCTGTGTTGTGGGGAAGGGAATTTATGCTTAAACAACCCATACACAGGGTAATATTTTGCCTATTGTATAGAGAGGCACATGCATATTTTGATACTTGTATCATTTTTAAAAAACAACAACAACACACCAATGTCTTTATTTTAAATAGAGAGAGAAAAGGACTGAGGTGTTGGAGTACCAAGGCTTGTAGTGATGGCAGGAATCAGGACTTTGTCATGAGAACAAAGGGAATGTGATGCACAGTGGCCGTGTTCAATGGCTGTGAGGTGCCAGGGCTTCAAGGGCAGGGAAACGCTGACTCTGGGGGAGATGTTCATGTGGACGGCTATTTTTGGTATTAAAGGAGATCATCCAAAAGAGCAGTGCTATTTTTTTAGAAAAAGAGATGCCGGAACTCGCCATGAACACCTCCCTCATTTTCTTAGAATGGCAATGGTGCCCACCTGAGAGCTGCTGGAACTGAGTTCTTTCAAGTTCCAGCTGAAAAAAAGCCCTGCAGAAGAGTGAATATGAGCCAGTGGGACTTGAGGGTAGATCAGGATTCCCCTCACACATCCTGCTTTCTCAAAATACCTAGGACCAGTGAAGTGCATGGCATACTTATACTTTGGGATTTTTACCCCCAAAGGCAAGCGTACTAAAGGAGACAGGCATTCTGAAGCTGAGGCAATATTCACTCCAAAGGGAACAACCCTTGAGTGGAAGGTGGGATGCTGGAGATGATGGGGAGGAGGCAGGAGAAGCCCAGGTCACACCTAGCAACAAGGTAGAAAGATAGGTGATGGAGACAAGACAGAGTCCATGGTACAAACTTGCTGAAAGGTGTGTGCACAGAGAGTGTGCCATGGCTGATCAGTAAATCAGCACCAGAGGAAGGGCCTCTGGCTGCCAACCAACAAATGTGTGGTGTGGTAGATAGGAGCCCAAAAGAACCTGGGGATGGTGGGTGGATTTTGAGAACAAGGTTGAAAGGCACCAAATCACAACAGCTCCCAGCTTGAGGGCCACAAGATCCCCAAGGTGCTCCTACATGCTTTGTGCATTTTCTCCTTTTCCAGCACTACGAACAGTCCCAGCCCTTCAACTATGTCATGGACCTGCTCAACATGGTCTTCACAGGCCTCTTCACTGTCGAGATGGTGCTGAAGATCATTGCCTTCAAGCCCAAGGTTTGGGAGCTGGGGGTTCTACTCAAGAGATACTTTGCTTAGAGCAGAGGTGGGCAGTCTGCGGCCCCCCAGATTTTGCAGAGCTACAGCAGCCATCCAGCCTTTATAATTGGCCATGCTGGCTGGAGCCCAACAATACCTGGAGAGTCACAGGTCCTCCACCCCTGGCTTAGAGTCTCACCACAAACAACCATATGTTTTCAAGTTAATTCTGGAGCTTGGCAGGAATCTTGGCATGGTGCCAGTATTCACACGTTTCCAGCTGAGTGATAATAATCCCACAGGGTCTGAGGCTTTTAGTTTCAATCCCCTGCATTGATAACGATCATTTGCTCCAGCAACTTGTGTGACATACAATTCTGACTCCAGGATTTTGTGGAGTATCAGGCAAGGCACTCTCAAGGTTGCCCCTTATCCTGGAAGAGACAGGACATGCAATCCAATAATTCCCTCCCATTGCCTCCTATGCTCTTTGGTGCCTGTGGAAAGTCAGAAGGGAAGCCAGTGGCCATTTATCAGTTTTCAGGCCTCAGCAAATGCCTGACCTTACCAATCTTTGGATCCAGGCACTGGCAAGAGAGGTTCCAGAGTAATTGAAGCCTTCTCTGTGAAAATGGCCTTTCTTGGTAGAAATCTACAGCAGGGATTTATTGTATCTGCAGAGCCTCTTTGCATGAGATCCTGAAGCATATAAAAATATTGCAAAAGGAGCCTTCTACATTTCAAGGTAACACTTCCAAGGAGTCTGAAAAAAATGTATTTAGATACATAGCCCAACTCACACCAAAGGCCCAGAGTGCATAAGAAAGCAAACCAGGATAAAGTTTCATGTTCATTTCACTTCCTCCTCACCCTCCACCTGTTTCCAACTTACTCCTGAGCTCCAAAGGCCAGCCCAAGCAGGTAGGTCTTGCAGCATTTCCCAGAGGTGTTCACACTTGGAATTCAGCGAGTCTACAGTGGGAGGAAGCCAACCAGAAATCAGGTTTTTCAAATGGCCTGATTGCAGAGTGACTTTGACATTTGAACGGCCATTTTCCCCTTTGTTATACTTAGAAACAGAAAGCAGTTTTTACAGGACTTCAGATTATATTTTTTCACCAGCAGACAGATAAATATCTCTAAGACAGTTTATCTTGTCCCAAAAGTATTTAAGAAGGAACCCACAAGGGGTCCTTACGTAGATGTCAGCTCCCCCAATTGCCTGCTCATTCTAACCTGCAGCCAAGCCCCCAGGTGCAGACAGCAGAGATCAAAGGATTTGAGGTTCCTCCCATTCAACCCCTCTTATCTTCCAGAGTGATTAATAGTCAGACCATCTGATTGACAGTCACCATGGAATTACCTTCTATCAGCGGAACTGAGAGAAGGACAGAAGTTTCTCCTCAGGGTCCCTTGCAACTCTTCAATTCAAAGATTTTATGATTCTGTATAATTCTAGAAACTATAGGGAAAAGAAGTGCATGTGGGTCTAGCTCTGGCTGCTTTTCCACAAGAATCTATGCAGGATTTGTTCCAGAATGGCCTTTTCTCTCTCTTTCCCCCAGCACTACTTCTGTGATGCATGGAACACCTTTGATGCTCTGATCGTGGTCGGGAGTGTAGTTGACATCGCAGTCACTGAAGTCAACGTGAGTCATCCCCAGCATGAAATGTGTCCTGTGAAACAACCTCAGCTTTTTTCTTCTGCTGGGAAATGTTAGCATGTTAGCAAAGCTGCGGAAAGAGTTTGGATGTGTTGCAGCACCGCACATGTATGGAATGAATACCCTGAATACTTGTATCTTTTTGACAGCATAACTCAAACATAGTACCCCGAGGTCTGGAAATCTGCTTTTAAACAAAGATATAAAAATTTGTGCTAGATCCCAGCTTAAGTTTCTAATTTTGCGTATGCATAATGCAATAAACCAAACTGATTAGATGGTTTAAAAGCAAAGCATCTTTTGGAGTTCCTTTATTCATCCACCTTTATAATTGCCCATTTCTTTGCCTTTTGTCTATCCATCTATGTATCCATTCTGCTATTTCTCTCTCACTTTCTCACCTGTTCTCTGCCATGCCGCTGCCTCCCATTGGATGTTATGAACCCTCGTTTCGTCTTTGCCATCATCATTCCCTTCATTATCCTGCGTTAGAATGGAGGTCATGTTGGAGAGGTATTGCACATGTATTTAATCTCAAGAAAGTTTGGGAAGGGGTGGTAGAAGGGCTAGCTGCGTCAGTGCTAAGTGTATGCAACAAACAGGTTCATAAGAGAGCCGGTATGGTGTAGTGATTGTCAGACTAGGACTGGTGAGGGCCAGGTTCAAATTCCTACTCAGCCATGAAGCTGGGTGGCAAACTCTCAGCCTAATCTACCTCACAGGTTTGTTGTGAGGATAAAATGGAGAGAGACACCACATACGGCTCCTTGGAGGAAATGCAGTATATCATGTAATAAATCAAGTGTTTGCAGATGGTGTAAGCTTGGGGGTAACAAGCAGTCTTGTGGTGGCTGGGTCAGATATTGAGAGTAACTGGATGTCATGGGGGTCACAAGTGATAATTTAAGGGTCTCCAAATTCAGGCAACTGTGTGCAGATGCTGTGTGTGCTTGTGTGTGTGTGTCTATGGCTGTGAGTGTGCTATGGCTGAGTAATTGCACATATGATTCACCAGGTGTTGACAGCTGATGCGCTGCCAGACCTGATGCCCGTCAAGGTGGAGGAAGGCAAAACTGCATAATTACAAAGCAAAATTGCGTATTAATCAGCACAAGGAGCAGCAAAGCCAGCCAGTCTGCCCCAACTCTGCTTTCATAGGGAGTCAGGGACTAGTATCAATTGGTTCATTCTGCCTTTTGGCACCAGGGGGCTTTATTTGCAGGCGCGCTTGGTCTTTTGTAATCTTACGCTTTGGCTAGTGCTGGTTGGTGGTGCTCAGGCTGAACCCTCCCTCACCTGACACCATTCATCTACTGTGGCCCTGGGTCCTCCTGACACACCGTGCCTACCCTTGGGTGGGTGAACATGCATCTGGCATGAGGTTTTTGTGTGTGCAAAGGCAGCATTGGCCTGATGTGTGCAAGCATTGACAGGGTTCATGTGATGGAACTTTATCAAGGTAGTCCTGAGTGGTGGGCTGCCTGGATTTGGGGCTTTTGCTTCGCCTTATTTCTTGCTGAATCCAATCCCACTGCTGCCACCTTCACAAGCAGGCACTTCCTTATGTCACCCACAGCAGCAGAAAGATGCCCAACAAAGGAGAGCAGCACAGTTGCCTGGCAACAAGACAACCCTCTTCCCCTTGATCCTGGGCCAGGGGCAAAGCAGGCAGCTCTGAACCTGGGAGAAGTTGTAGCAGGCCCTCCCATCAGATTGCTCTGCCTTCAGGGTAGATGCTAAAAGGGCTTTTTGTTTCCTTTGTCTTGTGTATAGGATGGCCCTGTGGTTGTGGGAATATGGGTGGCCAAGATACATATGTCTTGCCTATGACAGCTATGTGCAGAGGCAGTGTTCCTCCTGGCACCAGGCGCTTTGGACAGACAGCAGGGAGACTATCCAGGCTCTGCTTATGAACTCCCACAGGCTGCTGCTGACCTGTGGATTGCTGGGGAAATGACCTGACCTGAGCCAGAAGGATCTTCCATACGTGGGTGGGTTCAGTTCAGGAGTGAAGAACTTCAGGCTCAAGTGCTAAGCATGCCCCTCCAGACCCATCCTGGCCATGCCCTCTGCCCCCACTGGCCTTGCTTTGCACCACAAGCCTTTTTGCCTGTCTGGAATGTGTCATTGAGCTCTGATCATGCCTCTTGCTGCTCTGGATGGAGGGTAGAAAGGCATGCCTGAGTGGGTGCAGAAACTAATCTACTGTACAAAAGCAAAATTTGCATTTGTTGCCTTCCCAATTTTGCTCTTGATACAGGCGCCAGCATGCAGCCCCTGGAAGGTTGCCTAGAACAGAATGTGGCCCTGGGCCTGAGAAAGGCCTTTTGCATCTGCTGTGCACCAAGTTGCGTGTAGCATGTCTATACATCATACAGGAGTGGCGGGGAACCTGTTGCAGCCCTCCAGCTTCTATCATCCCTGAGCTGTAGCCATGAGGACCAGGGTTGCTGGGAGTGGAGTCTATCAATATCTGGAGGGCCACGATCCCTCATGCCTGACTTGCATGGAGTTCTTTGTTGTCGTCATGCGGGTGCTGCCAACCTGACTTCTCTCTCTGCCTCCACAGAGCTCGGAGGACAGCTCTCGCATCTCCATCACCTTCTTCCGCCTCTTCCGTGTCATGCGCCTGGTCAAGTTGCTCAGCAAAGGCGAGGGCATCCGCACCCTGCTCTGGACCTTCATCAAATCCTTCCAGGTCAGTGGGATTTCCTGGGATGTGGCCTTTCCCTCCCACAGTAGATCAAAGCATGCAGTGCTCCATCCAACACATAGGGAGGAGAAGAGCATGCTAGAGAAATGCTGAGCACAAACAGAAGCATCCTTTATAGGCTGTGCTGTGTACTGGGCTAAACCAGGCATGTCTGAGCCTGGTAGCTGGGTGGGGGGGGGTCCAGTACTCCCAGTTCACTCTGTGTTTGTTCAACCTCCAGGCTTTGCCATATGTTGCCCTTCTTATTGCCATGATCTTCTTCATCTACGCAGTCATCGGTATGCAGGTGAGCAGACAGAACCTCCCCTACTGCTCTCCAAGCTTGCCGAGAAGCAAATTAATTCATGCCACAATTTGTGTGCTATGAGTGGGCTTTGCCTTTATTGTGCAAGTGGCTCTGGGTGCATCATGTGTGTGGGTACATGCTTTAAGAAAAGGGACACCCAGCACACTTACTTATACATGCACAAACACATGTGCATGCCTGCTATTCCAGCTGGAGTACTGCATAGGATTCTGTAGCGTTCAGGATGAATGAGTGATGTCTGTGAGAAACATGAAGTGGGCTTTCGCTTATCACCACATACAGGAAGGCCTTGGACCTGGTCCAGTGCTGTAAGCACCATCCTGCTTCCTGTCATAGTTCTAGCTGTGTGGTGCTGGTGCAGTTTCATTCTCCACTCTTTTATAGGAGAGGAGGGCTTAATGGTTTGTATTCCAGTTTGCTTCACAGAGATTCTGCAGCTGGAATCTGTTCATGACATCTTGGCATGGCTCTGAGAGTGCTTTCCTTGCCTTTCAGACCTTTGGCAAAGTGGCCATGCAGGACGGTACGCCAATCAACCGCAACAACAACTTCCAGACCTTCCCGCAGGCGGTGCTGCTGCTCTTCAGGTGCCTCTTTGCAAAAGTATTTCTGCATTTAACAACTTAAGCCCATTTTAAGACCTTCTGGTGGTCCCTCAGTGTGTGGAACCAGTGAGCTGACTGAAAAAAACAGGAGCCCCTGAGGAATAATAACATCTTCCTAAGTGCCCCCGCAGCAAAGCTTCTGCCCCTTTCCCACAGGTGCCTCAGTCCTTAGCCCAAGTGGGTGGCTTTCACCATGTTCTTTCCACCTCTCTCCCTCCAGGTGTGCAACAGGGGAAGCCTGGCAGGAGATCATGCTGGCCAGTTTGCCTGGCAAGCGCTGTGACCCCGAGTCCGACTATGAGCCTGGCGAGGAGTTCACTTGTGGCAGCAACTTTGCCATTGTCTACTTCATCAGCTTCTTCATGCTCTGCGCCTTCTTGGTGAGACTCTGCAGCAGACTTCCCTCTGCTCTCTTCCGCCTCAGCCAGTTCCAGAAAAACAGATGCCAATCCTGCTTTGCAAAGCCAGACTCCCAGTTGTAGCCAACATGTGAATGGCCTTGTTTGCACCAGGCAGTGGGCCATTTCCCAACCTTGGTCCCTGAAAGCCAAAGTGGGCATTGCATCGGGAATGGGCAGAATGTTTTTGGTTTCCTTTAAGGGAGAGCTCCTGCTCTCCATTAAAGCTTAACCCTTTACCTCCCTGCCATTTGTCCTCTCAAAATTCTCCTCCTCATCTCTTGGTTGCTTTCTTATCTGTCCTTGCCCAGAGATCTCAAAATGTTTCTGCTACGGCTCTGCTTAGCCAATGTGCAAGAGAACGACAGTGCAGGGGGAACAGCAAAGTGCCTCAGTGTGTGCCTTACACCTTTCGGTGGTATCCCTGTACCAGCACTAAATCTTAGGCAGATGGTCTATGCCACATTTAACCCATTTTTTTCACCACTGCCTCTAGCTGGCACTGGGCATTCCCATGCCATGCTTAATTGCTAACACTATGACTCATCATAACCATCTTCTGACATGAAGGTTTTCCTCACCAATCCTAAACATGTGGATTGACGGAAATGGGCTTTGCCCATGCTCTCATGCGCTCTCCTCATAAGAACAGAAGAACCTGCTGGATCAAGCCAATGGCCCCTCTAGCTCAGCATCAGCAGGTGCCTGGGGGAAACCAGGGAGCAGAACGTGAGCATAAGAGCAGCCCTCTCGCCTCCCGTGGTTGCAGAAGCACTGCCATCTCCAGCTATGGAGGCAGAGCATGGCCACATTGGCTAGTAGCCATTGATAGCCCTCTCAACTGTGAATCCTCTTTTAAAGCCATTCCATCCAGGGGAAGTGAGTTCCATAGTCCAACTGTCTGAAGAAGGACTTTCATTTATCTGTCCTCAACATGGTGCTACTTGTGCACATTCCAACACTGAGTCAACATTGAGCTCAGTTTATGAGCTCTGATTCATGGAAAGCCTTCCAATGGTGGCTACAACTCAAAAGACACTTACTTGGGAGTAAGTCCTAGTGATCTTGATATCAGAGGAACAGGCTGTTTGCCTCTGAGGTCTTGCTCTCCTTGCCTCTCATGGGCTCTTTGGGTGCATTCACTGACCTTCACTCCATTTCACCTCTTCTAGATCATCAACCTCTTTGTTGCTGTCATCATGGATAATTTTGACTATCTGACCCGGGACTGGTCCATTCTGGGTCCCCACCATCTTGATGAATTCAAGAGGATCTGGTCAGAGTACGATCCAGCTGCCAAGTAGGAGACACATGTCTTTCTTCTGCAATTACAGTAACTACTTACATGGAAATGCAATGGAATGTTGCGATCATCCAGAAATTCTGGAACTTTCCACTAGGGGCAGCAGAGAGAAGTTTTGTCCTTCTCCTGGTTTATAGTTCCATTTGCAGAGGTCCCGTGATACAATATCTTGAAATCTCAGGCAATAAGAGGGGTGTTATTTTAACATTTTTGCCGGTGTAATTGTGTGCCACAAGGGGCACTAAACAGCAGGACCATCTTAAGCATATCTGGCGCCGTGGTGCAATGCTCCCTCCGGTGCTCCGGCGCTGCTGGCGGAGCTGGAGGAGGCAAGCAGCGGCTAGAGGGCGGCTTCTCCGTCGGGGAAGAGGTGGAGGCTGGACACGGCACCTCCCGACTCAGCTGACCACTTCGTGCTGCGGTGGCCACGGCAGACGGAGGCTCCGGGCGTGGCGCTGCTTCGGCGTGGCATGGCAGAGGCAGGCGAGGGCGGCGAGCTGATGCCAGGGGGTGCCGTGTCCAGCCTCTGCCTCTTTCCTGGCGCACTCCAGAACTTGGTGCCCTGGCGCCCCGTGCCACTAGCCTTTATGGGTAAGATGCCCCTGCTAAACAGTGTACTTGGACCTGTCACTTCCTGACCCAGAGAAGCAGAGCTGGAGGAGAGCAATGGCTCTGCTTCACATAGTTCACATAAGGAACAGGGGTCTTTTCTAGGCCCTGGCTAGTCTGCCACCACTCATAGTCCCATTGAGGGAGGCAGCACCCCACCTATCCCACAGCTCCTTACAACCCACTTGAGATGCCAATGTGGTGCAGTGGTTAGAGTGTTGGACTAGGACTTGGGAGACTAGGGTTCAAAACCCCATTTGGCCCTGAAGCTCCCCTTGGAGTCAGTCACAATTGCTGTGGGGATTAAATGAGGAAGGGAAGAACCACGTACACCACCTTGAGCTCCATGGAGAAAAGAGTAGAATATAAATGCAGTAAATAATAGAATCACAGAATTCTAGAGTTGGAAGGGACCCTGAGGACCATGTAGTTCAACCCCTGCAATGCAGGAATATGCAACTGTCCCTTACAGGGATCAAACCTGCAACTAATAAATAAGTTCTCTTCCTCCAGGGGCCGCATCAAGCACCTTGATGTAGTGACTCTACTACGCCGGATACAGCCTCCGCTGGGTTTTGGGAAACTCTGCCCCCACCGAGTAGCTTGCAAGGTAATCTCAAGGGGCCCACCTGAGTGTGACTCCTGGGTTCTCACTTCCTAGGAGAACATCGTGGCCGGGTTCTAGCTCCAGAGCCTATCAGTCCTCATGGGTTCCCTTGGAGGACTTTATGAAGGGAATGAGGTGGGTGGGGCTACAGTAGAGAGGTAGCTGGGGAGGACAGGTGACAAGGATTCTTGCTTTTAATTCATTTGTCTCTGCAGAGGCTGGTGGCTATGAACATGCCCCTGAACTCAGATGGAACTGTCACCTTCAATGCCACTCTCTTTGCCTTGGTGAGGACATCCCTCAAGATCAAAACAGAAGGTGAGGTACAAGACCGTTCTCATGGCGCTTGTCCTCAGTATATGCAGAATTGTTACTAGCTGATGAGAAAGAACATTTTATACTCTCCGGGAATGATGTTTTTTCTCCAAGCACGTAACTGGATTTATGCAAATCCACTTGCCCAGTTGCTAGTAGCAACTGCAACTCCCATCTTATGCCACACACCTAGCCGAAATACTCCTTCCCTGGAAATCCACAGAAGAGAAAGTGGAAAGTTAGAAACTTCTCTCCTTTCCTGCTAGGCTTTTGCAGGATTGTGGAAAGAAATACCTTGAAAGGGTCAATGGTGGCCACAAATAAAGCGGGCTATTCAGCCAAACTCTGCAGACCCTACATTCCAAATTCCAGGGCTAAGACCCAGCATTAAAAATACGATCTGGTCCCAAAGCTTCACTTCACCTTCCCCACCTCCTGCAACTGTCCTTTGGGTCAGGCCAGAAGGCCTTGCTTCAGCCACCTCCGGTTTCCACTGCCCCACCTTCACCCCACTCCGCTTTGGCTTGGACCCCCACCCACCCACCCTATGCGCACCTCGTTGTTCACAAGGCACCCCCAGTGGTGACCCTGGGCATTTGTTTGTTTGCTTGCTTGTTATTCATTATCTTTGTATTGGGATTGCTCATCCAATCAAATTTCTTACATACCGTAATTTATAAAGGTAAAGGTACCCCAGACTGTTAGGTCCCGTCGCGGATGACTTTGGGGTTGTGCGCTCATCTCACTCTATAGGCTGAGGGAGCCAGCGTACAGCTTCTGGGTCATGTGGCCAGCATGACTAAGCCACTTCTGGCAAACCAGAGCAGCGCACGGAAATGCTGTTTACCTTCCCGCCAGAGTGATACCTATGTATCTACTTGCACTTTGATGTGCTTTTGAGCTGCTAGGTGGGCAGGAGCAGGGACCAAGCAATGGGAGCTCACCCCGTTGCGAGGGTTCGAACCGCCGACCTTCCGATTGGCAAGCCCTAGGCTCAGTGGTTTAGACCACAGCACCACCTGCATCCCTTTACATAATTCAAATAGACAACAAAATACAAAACACAATAAAAAAAACATTTTAAAAGGCACAAAAATGCAGCAAGAAACATAACTGACTAGAACATATTCCACAGAACAGCTGCCTAACCACGGAAGCAGGCAATAGGGGTGATCTGTGGGGGGCATTTGTCACCTCCCCCCCCCCCAGTCATATGTATAGATGGAGGATGGAGAGAATCATGTAAGCAGGACTAGTTCAGTGGAACAGCCATTGCAAGGACTTGGGCTTGAGCTGCAGGGCCCTGAGGAGTCACAGGCAAACCCCAGAGTGCGCTGCAAGGGCACGGATTGGTGCCAAGGCATTACTGTAACCCCCTAATGCAGGAATCTAGAAGAGGGGTTTTGTTCGGATCCACCCCACAAACTTAAAGCACATTTAAAGGATTTGGGGAATTGTAGCTCTGTTGGGCGTAAACTATACTTCCCAGGTTTTTGTGGGCGAGCCATGTGCTTTCAATGTGTGGTGTGGTCCTCATTCTCCCCCCCACTCTTGTAGGAGACCTGGATGTGGCAAATAAGGAGCTTCGTGCTGTAATCAAAAAGATCTGGAAGCGGACCAAGCCCAAAATCCTGGATGAAGTTATTCCTCCACCAGAAGGTCAGTGCCCCTTTGTCCTAGCAACTGGACTCTGTCCCATCCCCACTGCCCAGAGATAAAAACTGAACCAAGCACTCTTGGCTTTCCATCCAGAACCTACTCTGAGTCCCATTTAACTGAGTGCTGGTTTGCTCTCAGGGCTGGTCCAAGCACTGAAGTAATCTCTAGGTTGCTTAGGGCATTGTTGTGTAGCAACCGGAGGTGGCATCTGCTTTACCTTCTGAGGGCCACCTTGGCAAGTTCAACAAAGGATAAAGAAAGGAAGCTTGGAAGATATGGTTCTGTAGTGATACTTGGGATTCCTGCAGCAATGACGCAAGGAGTTCAGTGGACCTAGGGGACTGGGAGAGCACTGCAGCTTGGCAAGCATCCTGGAGAGTATTGAGTGTTTGCAGAGCACCAAGTAAGTGATCTACAGCAGGCACCGGGCAAAACCACACCGTGCTTTAATGTGTCCTACCCACATGCCTCCAGAGTATCAAGAGAAATGGGGAAGTCAGAGGCTGTGTTGGCTTGATGGGCACTTTCAGCAATCATGGACCTTGGAGCAGGTGCCAGTCTTGCCCATTGCCAGCCCTGTTTATGAAGGATCTTGCATATATGAAGAATTTTGCAATAATAATAATAATAATAATAATAAATTATTTATACCCAGCCCATCTGGCTGGGTTTCCCCAGCCACTCTGGGGGGAAATAAAGTCATATTGTATTTGGCGCAAGATGGAGATCATCTTTGGGGAAAATAGACCTTCAGATTGGCAGAACCGCCATGTTAATCTGTTTCAGAGGAAATAAAGCAGGGGCTCCTGTGGCACCTTCAAGACTGCCACCATAAATTAAGGTTGTACTCTTTAAGATGCCATAGGACACTGTGACCTTTAAAAACTAGCCCACCTATTCCATGGAGCTTTTTGGAAATACAGATGTTCCAAAAAACAAGCCACAGATTCCTAACAAGAGTGCACTTAACGTCTTCCCTTGGCAGAGGAGGAGGTCACTGTTGGAAAGTTCTATGCCACATTCCTGATCCAGGATTACTTCCGTAAATTCCGTAAGCGGAAGGAGAAAGGAATGCTTGGTCCAGATGGCTCCCCAAGCAACTCCACTGCCTTGCAGGTGAGTATCCCTGTTTTGCTGTGGGCCTCCTAGCTGCTCTAATGAACAGAGAATGCAACATGGATACCAGGCTGGCTGATCCTGCTGCTTTGGTGCTTCTCTCCCATTCAGGCTGGGTTGAAAAGTTTGCAAGATCTGGGGCCTGAGATCCGCCGGGCCATGTCCTGTGACCTGGAAGAAGAGGAGGAAGCTGAGGAAACTGTGTGTGAGGAGGAAACCGTGACGTATAAGGTGAGCCTTTGGTCTAGTTTTCTCTGAGTGAGTTAACCTCCATCTGGAGTGCACCACTTTGGACTGAACATATGGAAGAATCATATGACTGAATGCTACTCCATATCAAAACATTCCCTGCACCTGGAAAACACATGTTAGGAAGAATGCTAAAGTAGAATTCTTCTTTCTGGACATACTAGTTTTCTACCTGTTGGGATTTCTCTTTTTAACAGAGCAGAATTCAGTCATGGCAGCTCCCATGGTACAGCCCAAATATAGGTTCATCACCTCAGTGATGCCTCCTCTTTGCCCACTAATTGAGCAGGGCAGAAAAGCAGACAGAGTATTGGTTATCATGGACCACTACCATAGGGATAACTGATAGCTGGGAAACACTGGCCTGCAAGCACTCCAGCTGGAGAACAGCCTTGACCAAAGGTGTCATGGACTTTGAAGAAGCTTGAACTTAGGACGAAAAGGAGAAATGAGCTAAGAGGAAGGCACGCTTGGCAATCCCTCACCATGATCAACTCCTGCCCAGAAACCTCTTTCCCCTCTGTGGATGGACATGTGGATCCAGAATTGACCTCCACTTACAGACTCACTGTTAAGACCGTTTTCATGGAAGACAATCGTACTTGGCTACGAGTGATCGCCAGAGAGGAAGATTACCATAGGGCCAAAAACATTGTCCACTGGAGTTCAGAAGGGACATTTCACTCCACGTTCACAGTAGTTATTATCAAATCTCAGGTTGGGAAATAATTTTCTAGAGGTGGAGCACATGGAGCAGCTCAGTGAGGAAGGCAGTGGATTAATAGCCACCAGGGGCCTCCTTGCCAGTTGCCAGGAAATCTATAGAAGAGATAGATGAAGTTAGACAAAGCCTAGACAATGTGAGAAATCCACGGCCTTCCAGACATTGATGAAATGCGCCTCCATCACTCTTGTTTATTAGGCCCTAATGGCTGGGGATGGCTGCTTTAACTCAAGGCACTGCATAGTCTCTTGTTTCCTCTTGGTTTTAATTTTGTTTGCTACCACCCTCCATTCAAACTAAAGGATGACAAATTAATATTTACTGTATATAAACTTCCAGAACTGTATTCTATTCAATTATTATGATAGAGTGTCATAGTATATCTAATTAGCAGATTTGAAAATAATTTACAGAATTGTTTTACGTAAAAAGTGATGGAGAGCAAATTCTTTTGAAAGGTAAATCCTGGTTTCTGCTCTTTCAACCACCTTCCCAGAGAGCTTAGTGTGGAATGCCAAATTGGAAATGTTTCCACTAACCAGTTCTCCACTGCTTTTCCACGCCCCTTGTTCTGTTCCCAAATTGGAAAAGGCTGCAACTGAATCGCTGAGAGAACAGATGTGTGTACAATATGTTGTTCCAAATTCCAGAAGAGAAGAAATTACAAAGGTTGTGAGAGATTTGGAGGAAGGAAATAAGAATTATTTCTGCAAAGTTGTAAAGTGCTCATGGCTTGTCAATACCGACTCCAGAAGCTCAGGCACTTTTGTGCTGACAGAAACCTGTGACCACCCCAGCACTTCCGCAGGCGCAATGGTATTGAAAGCATGGTTGCATATAATTGCAGCAATAGCATCATGAGAACAAATCATGATGAATGCTCAATAAAAAAAAGATGTCTGGAAAGGCACAGAGGGTTGCTCATAGCCCAAATTCCCATTATAAAAGGGAAGCTGCCTCTGGCTGGGGTAGCCAGAGAACATTAGCCTTGTTCTCAGCATGGCATCTCTCTGGCATCCCTATATCAGGGCTGGAGATTTGCACTGGAAGTCATAAAGAAAAGCCAGTTCAACTTCATATTAGAGCTGCAAGTCAGGATGGTCCAGGCAGTGAAGGAGAGAACATCGGAGGGCAGAGGAGCCTCAGAAGGGAAGAGCTGGCAGAATGCAAATTTGAGGAAGAAAGAATATGCATAAGTGGTCCGGAGCTGGAGAGATGAAGGAGATCAAAGTTCACACATTCATATTTTAAACAAGCAGCCAGATTTTGTGCTGCAGACCTTCAGTGCTCCTGTAATGTGTGAAGTGATCTGAGGGCAGCAATGGACTGTTGGTTTTTATGACATGCCCAGGCTTCTCTCTTCCCACAGAGCTCTGAGGCGTTGTATGGCAGTGCGCCTGACCACCACGTCACAGCTGCTTCACCAGACGGGGAGAACAAGACTCTGATGAATGGCCTTGTGGGCTCCCGGCACCCCTCAAGCGTCAGCCTCTACCACATGACTAATGGACCAACCCACTATGAGGAGAACGTTGGGGGCAATGATGAACCTGCTGAACTGCCCAACATCCCCACCCGGCGCAGGATGAGCAGGTGCTGGCCAGGATGAGGTCCTGGGCTTGTGGGGGAAGGAAGAGTGTGGTGTGGCTGAGTGGGGAGGCAGGAGCCAGGATTCCAGAGTTCCTTACAGCCCTCTGTACCTCTTCAGGCGGAGCTCTGATAGCAGCGGCATCCCGCCTACAGTGCATGAAGAAGCCACACACACCGAAGACTACAGGGAGGACACCTCAGTGGAGCAGGGATACTATAGCCGGGAAGAGGACTCTGAGAGCCTGGCCTCCCGTGACAGGTAAGAGTCAGGTCCTGAGACAGAACAGAGCAACTTTGGACACGGCCCTGGCCTTATTTGCAAGTTGCCATAACAAAATGACTGCTTCCCTGTAGTCCAGTTCCACATTGTTCCAGTTAACATCTCAGTGGAGGAATAATGTGGCATCTTCTGCTGCAATCCTGCTCCTTCATGCAGAAGTCAAATAGTAAAGAATCACATAATTTCCTCCTTCCGCGGTACATAACTATGTGAAAGGGGCATCTGGACCCAATGTCGCCACTGAGGGACAGCATAGACATTGGTGTCTTTATGATATATGGCCCTCATTGTTGAAGGGCCACAGTCTGTGGACAGTAAATGATTGTGGCAAATCTCAACACCAGGAAGAAATTCCTCACAGTGCAAACTGAGAGTGGAACAGACTGCCTCGGTTGGTAGTGGTGGACTCTTCATTTGAGGTTTTGTTGACCACCTGCCATAGTGGATTTCCTGAACTGGCAGAGGGTTGGATTTGATGGCCTTTTCAAATCCCTTCCAGGCGTTTGCTTCCTTGGGGCCGGCATGCTCACTCAACGCTGAGGCTGCAAAGAACGAGGGTTCCAGGGCCATTAGGAACGAAGGCTGTTTTGTCATTCACTGACTTGTGTGCTTTCTTCCCTATGCAGGCAGCCCTGTCTTCACACTCCTCAGCCCCATCGTCGTCGTTGGGACAACAGCTATGGCGGCTCTTTGCCTCTCCCCTCCCGGCGCCTCAACAATGGGATGGTTAATGGCATGCTGGATGGGAGGCAACCCAAGCGCAGGCGCCTCCTGCCTCCCACACCCACAGGTCAGGATGACAAGGAACTTGGGTTACCTGGGCAAGTGACTCTGGGAGTGCGTAAATGGAGGAGGGCTGGATTGCATGCCTCCCCTGGGTCACAAATACACCCCCTTTTTAAATACAGTGGTACCTTGGGTTACATACGCTTCAGGTTACATATGCTTCAGGTTACAGACTCCACTAACCCAGAAATAGTACCTCAGGGTAAGAACTTTGCTTCAGGATGAGAACAGAAATCGTGCTCCAGTGGCGCGGCGGCAGCTGGAGGCCCCATTAGCTAAAGTGGTGCTTCAGGTTAAGTACTTAACCCGAGGTACCACCGTATATGCTGCGGAGTCAAGAAGAAAAGCTTTTCATAGACAGTACTTCTTCAGACTTTAGTTCAAACTTTGGTTCAAAGTTCTCCTGGGAGTGGGTGGGTAGCTTCTTGCAGAGAGAAAGCTAGCAGGGAGAAGTCTTCTGTCAGAATGCAGCTATTTTATGCACAGGGAGTTTTCTTCATGAGAGGAGCATTTAAACACTGATAGAGTTACATGCTTGATGGATCGGGGGAATGCTGTGGACATAGAGAATATGGATCAGTAAGGCTTTTGAAAAAGTTCCCCATTATATTATTGCAAGGAAGCTGGTAAAATGGGGGCTGCGCAAGGCAACTGTTAGCTGAATTTGTAGCTGGTTGACTGACCAGTGCTCACTAATGGTTCCTCAGGGTTCGTCCATTTTGGCTCCCGAACGCTGCCAACTGCACTTTGCGAACGTTCTTTGGAAGCCAGATGTCTGATGGGGCTTCCGCAGCTTCCGATTGGCTGCAGGAGCTTCCTGCCTTGGAAGGCGTGCCTTGGTTCCAAATGCTTTGGAGGTCAAACGGACTTCTGGAATGGGTTCCGTTTGACTTCCAAGGTATCACTGTATATATGTAGAGAGAGACGGTATTGCATGACACTCCAATCACCAAGCAATGTGAGATTCCAGGGGTTCTCAACACTTACCCAGGGTTCAATTTATTTGGAATGAGGGGCAGCAGACACACACACACACACACACACACACACACACACACACACACGTGTATCTATCTATCTATCTATCTATCTATCTATCTATCTATCTATCTATCATCTATCTATCATCTATCTATCTATCTATCTATCTATCTATCTATCTATCTATCTATCTGTCCCTCTCTGTCCCTCTCTGGCCTTCTGGCTTCTTCTAGCCAGATCTCACAACTCTTTTCCCTTCTCACTGCCACTCCCAGACAGGTGAGGGAGCAGCGACAGAGCAGCTTCCTCACTTACACTAATGACCCATACTTAGGTGGCCATTACAAAGAACCTGGCCTTGCTATTCCTTGCTGGATCCAGGAATTGGAAGAGACTCAGCCCCGCCCCCCCGCCCCCCCACAACTCACACTACCTCCCTCCAACAACAAGACATTTCCCCCCAGATAGACAAACAAACAACAGGCCTTTTAAACCACTATAGAGTTATTGTCTCTGCTGTGTGTTTTTGTCTTTTTGTCTTTTGTTTGCTTTGCTGTCCTTTCTTCTGTATGTTATTGTGGCGTGAGAGTTTATGTTTCTTGGTGTTTGTTTGTTTTTTAAAAACCTTTTTATAAACATTGTGAGCCCCTCTGAAAACACTGGTGTGTAATGTATCAAATGAACAAACTGTTTGGTGGTTGGTGGGTTCAGCCAAATGCGCTGGTGGGGCAGAGGGCAGCCTCCCCACACTTGTGGCCTCTTATACCTTCTCTGGCCTTCCTTTCCCCACCTCCCTGCTTTTGGTAGGCCGCAAACCAGCCTTCAGCATCCAGTGCCTGCAGCGTCAAGGCAGCTGTGATGACATCCCCATCCCAGGCACCTACCACCAGAATGCGCCACCCTGCCGAGCACGTGCACAGGTAATTCTTGCACGGGGTGTGTGTGTGTGTGTGTGTGTGTGTGTGAGAGAGAGAGAGAGAGAGAGAGAGAGAGAGAGAGAGAGACTTAGTATGTACTTCTGTTCTACTGCTGAGGCCATCCCATCCACTGGCCATCTCACCAACTCTCTCCTTTGTACCAGGGCTATGGCAGCTATGACTCGTGGCACAGTGGCAGCCACTCCTCAACAGCATCCTCACAGTCGTGGGCCACACCACCTAAACGGGGCCGGTTGCTCTATGCCCCACTAATCCTGGTGGAGGAGGATGGGTTGCCAGGGCACAGCTGGGAGAAGAACAGCAACAGCCTTCCGCCCATGTCGCGAGCGCGCTGGTACATGAATGAGCCTGAGCTGCCCTACCGCTCTTATGGCCAGCTGCGTGTGCCCGGCCCACTCAAGCACAGCTACAGCGACAAGCCTGGCAGTGCCGACAGCCTGGTGGAGGCGGTGAGTGCAAGGCAGACTTCTCTTTCTCTGGGATGCAGCTCTTTGGGACCCACCTTCCACTGCCCCCTCATCCCTCCTGCAAGAATAGTTTTTGTCACCCTGAGTGGGGTGGGTGTGGGTGAATCAGTGTTTCTCAAACTTGGACCCCCAGCAGTTGTTGGACTACAACTCCCATCATTCCTGACCACTGATCCTACTAGCTCAGGGTGATGGGAGTTGGGGACCCAAGTTTGTGAAACACTGGTATGTATTTAAATCTTTTTGTTTTCCCTTGGTTACTCAGCCTCATGCAAGTGTGCCTACAACCACACATAAATCCAATGTGGGGGGTGGGGGTGGCAAGTTGTGCCTTCCCTCCAGCTTGTGAACCTTTCTTACTTAAGGATATCAGCAGCCCCAGTATGGAAAGCTCCTCTGGTTTAGTCCTCTGGTATGCTGCTTAGGGCAGAAGAGATTTTATCGCTAGGAGGGTTGTATGTGTGCTGCACTGATAATTATTTCAAATTACATGCCAAATAAAGCCAGATTTTGCAGCCTAAAACCAAAACTGCACATCAGCTGGTGTCATCCTTATTATACAGAGTTCATTCTGGTTCTATAAGCAATGGCAGAATGAGAAAGAGCCAGAGCCTCACTCCTGGCTGCCTTCTAAGGCTGTACTGGGCACAGCTTTACAAGTTGTTTTAGCACATCCCCAACACTGTGCAGGCTAAAATCAGGCATTTGCTTTTAGCAGAAATATGTGATTCTCAAATTACTGGATTTGATATCCATTCTAGTGTTTGGCTTGTGGTATTAAATGTTGGAGGACGGGAAATGAGCAACAGTTTCACCTATGAAATCCACTGGCTCTATTAAGACAGCATGCCAAGCCATGAATTGTGTTATCCATAGTTTACAATCCAAACCATGGTTTGAACTTCCAAATATACAACAGGCTGGCTATGTTTGCTTATTTGGTTTCATAAGTGTGCTCCCACCTCCGTTGTGCAGCAGCTTCTTGAGGCAGAGTGATAACCATAACTATGGTTTGTCAGT
Source organism: Podarcis muralis (assembly GCF_964188315.1). Classification (NCBI taxonomy): domain Eukaryota; kingdom Metazoa; phylum Chordata; class Lepidosauria; order Squamata; family Lacertidae; genus Podarcis; species Podarcis muralis. The sequence continues at coordinate 39,525,155 of NC_135671.1, read as the reverse complement.
TCAGGAATCATCCTAAGCCACAGTGAGCACAAACCATGGTTTTCAAGGTCACTTCAAACCATGATTTCTATTTCCAGTTTGCCAGCTGACAGAAAGCTAGTTTACCAATTTAGACAACATAGGTAAGCTTACTTAACCATGATTTGGTTTGATGTCCAAACTGAGCTACTGACTTGGTTGGTTGTGTGCTGCATAACTTTGACTAGCAGAACCCTTTCATCTTTCTTCTTCCAGGTGCTCATCTCTGAGGGTCTAGGCCTTTATGCACGGGACCCAAAGTTTGTGGCCTTCACCAAGCGGGAGATTGCTGATGCCTGCCACATGACCATTGATGAGATGGAGAGTGCTGCCACAGACCTGCTGAGTCGCAAGGTCCCTGGTAGCGAAAGCAGCGGCCGAGGTAGTGGTGGTCACGCCTTGTACAGCAGCGACGGGGAGCACAGTGGGGCTGGGAGCCTAGGTCCTGTTTACAGCGATGAGGAGCCCTTCCGCTCCCGTGAGGAAGAGGACTTGGGTGACGAGATGGCCTGCGTCACTTCTTATTGACCAGGAAGTGCCCCCTGGCGGGGCACAGAACTGCTGCAGCGAGATACCTAGCACTCTGCAACCTTTGTAGTCTAAAGGCATAGGCTTGCCCAAAGCTGTGCTATGGTGGGAGTGACTGCGGAAAAGAGAGGCCAAAGGATGGGAGACAAAATGCTGCCCTCCCACTGGCTGATACAAAAGCAGCTGCTAGAAACGTTGTCCTACTACTCTCCTGGTTTAGGCAGTCTGCTCCTTGCTGCCCCTTCTCCAGGCTTTTGACTCCTTCCCAGTGGCCCAGAAAGAGAAAGGGACCTCTGGATTTCTTCCTCTGAGCAAGGATTGTGGATTTTGAAGAGGTGGGGGGGGCGGGGTTCCAAGGTGATTAGACAATGTCTTTTTCTATCAGAAGCAATAAAAAGATGCTTTGAAAGATGTTGCTGCCTCTTTATATATATATTATTTTATTCTTATAAGACTATGTGATGCACATCAACCCAAAAAGAAGAAGAGAAGAGAGGCATCACAACATGTTTAGGATTGCTCCCCTATTCATACCCATATTATTCAGCCATAGTATCACATCCAATATGGGGGCTGGCCTTGTGACCAGGGGCTGCTGTCATTTCATCCCATTGTGTCTTTCCACAGAAGTCCAGGCACTGATGGGGGCTGCCAGTCATGTTCCTACCAGCTATGTACATAATAAACCATAGTTGCAGCCTCTAATACTGGACAGAAGGGGGGGGCAATTGAAAAAATAAGGTGTTCTTCTCCCTGAGTTTCCCACTTTTCCTTTTCTTTAACCTCTATCAACTCTTTGTAGAATAAGGTGTTTCATAAATGCGATCAAAATTTAATCCAGTATACTTTACGGGGCCCTTGTTTTGTACTCACGTACATGGAGAGCAGGGAGGATCCACCACCCACCTGAATGGATAATCGAACAGGACACATTAGTGGTTTTCAGTTATATAAGAAGAAGAAGAGTTTGGATTTGATACCCCGCCTTTCACTCCCCTTCAGGAGTCTCAAAGCGGCTAACATTCTCCTTTCCCTTCCTCCCCCACAACAAACACTCTGTGAGGTGAGTGGGGCTGAGAGACTTCAGAGAAGTGTGACTGGCCCAAGGTCACCCAGCAGCTGCATGTGGAGGAGCGGAGACGCGAACCCGGTTCCCCAGATTACGTGACTACCGCTCTTAACCACTACACCACACTGGCTCTCAATATATGGCTAAAGGTTGGACAGAATGCCTTCCATGAGTCACCTACCAATACAGACAGATGTTTAGTGGACTGACCACCACCACCAATCCCCACAAGGAAATTACACAATTCCCCTTAGCAGTGGGGTTTTGTTTTGTTTTGGGTTTTTTTGCTAAACTGCTTTGCTAGGGAACAATCCTCCCATCAGCTCCATATGCAGTCCAGCCAGTGTGGGTTTCATGCCAATTTCTTAATTAGACTAGCTATAATAACAAAGGTGGGTTTGTAAGTTACACTGTGACTTTTGTAAGTCCACATTTACTCAATAAGATCCCACCCAGAAGGCAGAAGATGCAAAGCAGGACCACTTTTCTCAATGTAAGACTGCCTGGAAATCTGAGATTGCTGACATCAAAACTCCCAGAGTCAAAGAATTACTTTGAACGCATATATTCGTATACAGCCAGCCTTGGCTGCTGCCTCTATAGGACCCCGCTGGGTTTTATTAAACTTGCGTAACTCTTCCTACAAATGTCTGAGGCATCAAAGACACCTTTGTCTCTGCACTAATTGCTCCACAATGGACTAAATTGGGCATCTGTGTAATAGTACAGGCGCCTCTAAAAGGAAAGGCTACCTGCTAAGTCCTGTTTCCCTTTGAAGTTCTTTCTGATACGCAGAAAGAGGATGCTTTGGCCTTCCCTTTAGGCATGGTTGAACAAAACCCCAAAAACTGACGTCACCAGAAATATGGAAGGTATTGTACAGTGACTGGCAGAAGTGGTTTGCTGTGCCACTTTATTCATCAGTTTTCCTATTTATTCTTTTTATCCTACCCTTCCTCCAAAGGAGCTCTGTGTAATATGCATGATTTCTCCCTGCTCTCTGGCACATCTCCATGCTAACGGATTGGAGCAACCACATCGCCCTGCTCAAGTTGTGCAGCTGATAGTTGTAGTCCAAAACATCTAGAGGGGGCCAGGTTGGCAAAGGCGGAAGGTAAAGGACCCCTGACAGTTCACTCCAGTCGCGAACGACTCTGGAGTTGCAGTGCTCATCTCGCTTTACTGGCCGAGGGAGCCGGCGTTTGTCCGCAGACAGTTTTTCCGGGTCATGTGGCCAGCATGACTAAGCCGCTTCTGGCAAAATCAAGCACCGTTTACCTTCCCGCCGGAGCAGTACCTATTTATCTACTTGCACTTTGATGTGCTTTCGAACTACTAGGTTGGCAGGAGCAGGGACTGAGCAACGGGAGCTTACCCTCTCACGAGGATTCAAACCACCGACCTTCTGATCAGCAAGCCCTAGGCTCAGTGGTTTAGACCACAGTGCCACCCGTGTCCCTCTGGCAAAGGCTAGTGTAGAATAAATAGACTTCCCCCCAATGAAGTTAACTAATGGAAGCAAACAAATATGAAATAATAATAAATAATAATTTATTATTTATACCCCGCCCATCTGGTTGGGTTTCCCGCGCCACTCTGGGCGGCTTCCAACAAAATATTAAAAATATATTAAAACATCAGTCATTAAAAACTTCCCTAAACAGAGGTGCCTTCAGATGCCTTCTAAAAGTCAGATAGTCATTTATTTCCTTGACATCTGATGGGAGGGCGTTCCACAGGGCAGGCGCCACTACCGAGAAGGCCCTCTGCCTGGTTCCCTGTAACCTCACTTCTCGCAGTGAGGGAACCGCCAAAAGGCCCTCAGCACTGGACCTCAAAGTGAACAAATAATGAAGACATAAAATCCTGTTTCTCCTCTTTATAAGTTTGTCTCTTTTTCTGCTGTTGTTATCACTCCTCATAAAGTTACAGCCAAGTATATTCATAAATGCAGACTGAAGAGTAGCACTCTGGCTTATGGGCTGCCACATAGATGGTGGAGCAAATTGTTCTTTTTTGCTCCAGCATGCAAGACCCACACCAACAACTTCACATGGCAAGAAAGGGAACTTTGCCTGACAGTGCAAGCTGTTCAACAATGCCACAGACTCCTGGTTTGGAGGGCTGCAGATCCAGTATGCCCTAGCGGTGGATTTACTGCGTTAGCAAGGTGTCTGGATTCCATGACTTCTGAGTACTCTTCCAACCCCCCAGTTCTCCTCTGCGTTACCTTCACAAAAAGAGATAATGCAGCCATGTTGAGATAAGGTTCTCCAGCTGTTCCTGATGCAACATTTCCTTGGCAATAAGAGTTTCTTCATGGATCAAAAGATCCCAGAATTTAGAGAGCCAATTCTCCACTACATTGGTTGCTTCAGCTCTCAGAATCTGATGTTCCATCCCAGGCAGGGGTCAGGTTTGTATCCTAAGGGGTGGGTGGGTGTGCTGGGCACATACTCCAGAGAAACAAGGTCACATGGCTGGTGCCTGTTCAGGATCTCATAACAAAGGCTGGTCAAGTAGAGGTCAGGTTCTAGCAGGGCAAGGTCAAAAGAGCTGAGGTCAGATTCCAAAGAGCAGGATCAGGTGAAACAAGAGGCCAGAACCAGTTCCAATGTCAGTCAAGCAAAGCAGAGAGCAAGTGCAGGTTAGCAAAGTCAGGCAAAGTAGAGGGCAAGGTCCACCTAAGCTAGCAAGCAAAGCGAGTAGCACCCTGGATAGCTCCAAATGGAATCTGCCGGTGGCTGAACCGTAAGAAGAACTGCAGCTCCCTCTAGGCAGCTAGAGCAGCCTCCTCAACCTGGTGTCTTCCAGGTGCTTTGGTCTACAACTCCCATCAGCCCCAGACAGCATGTTCTCAGGGGTTTATGGGAGTTGTAGTCCAACAACCTCTGGAGGGTGTTGGGGAAAGCTGAGGTCCCCCTCTCCCAACAGAAATCGTGGCTATGCAGACACAAGCAATCATGTCAGCCATTGTGGGGGGGGGGGGGGAGACGCGGGTGGCAGAAAGGGTCTCAAATGTGATGATCCTGTTCCGCCCACTGCTGGCTTCCTCCTCCTCGCCTGGAGGCAGCATGTGGCTCCTGCCAGATTCCCTGCAAGGGAATACGTATGTCCCTTGACCAACAAAAAGGTCAGCCACACTGCAAGTCTGACCATGTCTCTTCACTTCTCTCCTCTTTTGTACAATGGGGGTTACTCCCAGGTAAGTGGAGTTAGGATTGCAGCCTCAGAGTGAGTATCAGCTCTCCCCTTCTTGGGACAGGACTGGAAGTTACAAGTGAAGTAGCTTCTAGGCTTGCCATATTTTAGTCTAGCAAATCGTGGCAGCTCACATCAGTGACGCAAAATGGCATCCAGGGGCCTGTGTAACCCCAGTGCCATCCTGGGCAGGTCACCACATGGCTGGAAAACAGGCAACCGATGCCTAACAGTCGCTGTCGCCCTGTAATTTCCTACACAGCACTGTTGGTGCAACAGACAGAATGAATGCACAGCATTTCCACACACCCTGCAAAATTCCTCCAAGCTAGCAAAAAGACCTAGAAAACAAATACAATGTGTGATACAGCATAGTTGTCTTTTTATAATTTTTATTATAAAACTGGCTTATGCCGCCAGTCCATTTTGCAGAGAAACTGAAGCGAACAGAGCCCCTTTCCCCGTTGACCTTCCCTCGCACCTCCCTCCAGTGCCGCCCTTGGACTGGAAGGGTCTCGGGGCACAGACCTGCCTTCTACATATTGAGGGGTATGCATCAAGCACCACGAGGGTCCTGCTCCTTAGGGACACGGGCCAAGACAGGCAGGCAGGCAGCCCCCCCCCCCCCGCCAGCCTCCATTTCCCACGGCCCTCTTCTCCCTCTGCCCACGAAGGACATGGCTCCCGCTCCGCTTCGCCCGCCCGCCCTGTGACGTCAGCCTCCGGCTCTCCAGCCCCCCCGCCCCTCGCCCCGCCCTCCCAGCTGCCCCCCCCCCGCCCCTGCCAACCTCCCCGGCTCTGCCGCGTCGCTCTCGCCTTCCCCGCAAAGATGGAAGTCGTCAACCAGGTGAGCCTCCAAGTCAGACCCCGCCAGCAGCTCCCCGCCGCCCCCCCGGACCCCCCCGGCCCGGCTGCGGGCAGGAGCCCCTTGACGGGGGGGGCGGGGGGGTTAAGCCAGTCTCCCCCCGCCGCGATTTGCAGCAGATGCGCGGAGCTCAGGGCGGGGGGGGGGGGGCTGCGCAGCAATTGCTGCAGTGAGGGCGGGGGGGGGGCGGAGGCGCCGGGCTGCCGGGATGAAAATGCCCTCGAAATAGCCGGAGCCCCCCCCCCGCTTCTTCCTCCGCAATGGCTTCGGAGAGGGGGCTGCAGCAACGTCGGCGCGGCCAGGCGACAAGATGCTGCCGTCGGTCATTGCAGCAGATCGGAAAGCGGGCGGGGGGGGGCGGAAAATGGCTGGGCGATGCAGTAGAGCTACCCCCGGGGGGACGGCGCTTGGGGAGCCGAAGGACGCGGGGGGGGGGAGGCGAGCCCGGGATGCTCTCCGTTGCAGTAAACAGGGGCGGGGGGGGAGGGCGATCGCTGCCCCCGCACGCAAGACCCGCCGCCGGCAGAAAGCGGGGGGGGGAGGGGGGCTATGCGGGCCGCAGCAAGTGTACCCTGCGGGGGGGGGAAGGGAGACAGGTTGGGGTGGGCAAGGGCTGGGGGGCACGTGGAGTTGTTTTGCAACAGAAGGGGGGAGTGCGGGTTAGGGGTGGGGGGCGGGCGGCCTTTCTCGGCGGGGAGGCGTCGGGCAGAAGGGCCCCCTCTCCGGCTGCTGCAGCAGCAGATGGTGTTCGAGAAGCATCAATATGGCTGCAGAAGAACCTCAAGGCGCAGCGGGCGGGGGAGCTAGGGATCCTGGCGGGGGGGGGGCTCTCTTCTCTTATTTTTCCAGGATCTGTGGGAGGCGGCTGTCGGGCAATAGAGAAGGTTGGAGGGTGCAATCCGGCCGCCCCATGCTGCGAGCCCGAGGGGGCTGGCAAGGAGGAGATGCCGCGGAGGGGCGTCTTCTCACGACTCTTCCCCAGAGCAACTGCAGTCAGATGCATGGGGGGGGGGGGATTTTGCATAGGATGGGGGTGTCGCTTTTGAAGCTGCGGGGGTTGCTGCTCACTCGCTTGGGCAGCTGGCCTGGGGGAGGAGGTGCAGTGATGTGTAAGTTGAGCACAGGAAGGTGGCATTAATGTTTGGGGAGGGAATTTCTGGACGGGGCACCCAGAAATTAGGTTGGACTTTTGGTTTTACAGTGGGGCTACTAGTCAAGGAGTCAGAGGGGTGGGGGATGTCTGGTGGTGGCCATTTGCAGAACTGCTTGCCTTAATTGGGTTTGGTAAAGAGAGAGTCCAGAAATGGGGACTTGAGATGTCAGTTTGTGTTGTGTTGGGAGAGGCTGCGATCCTGAAGAGGGTGTGGGCAGTTTCTTTGCATTAAGACTCTCACAGCTCAGTCTTGTGCACATTTACCCAGAAGTAAGTTCCACTGCATTTTGGAGGGTTTACTCCCATATATGGGTGCTTAGGATCACAGCCCCACTCTCTCTTTTTTCACACAGCAGAGGGAAAAGAGAACACATCTCCATAAACCTCCAAAGGTGTTTGGTCAGTGAATCATAGCTGTTTTGGGGTTTGGGCAGCATCTGGTAGATAGAATGTAGCTAAATTTGGTACTGTTGGGCTTGTTTTGCCTTTTAAACATGTGTTAATGTTTGTGTGCTTTAAGGTGTTGTGATTTCGGATCTGGAACTGCTTGATGTGCGTTTGCTTGCCAAGCCGGCCCAGCTAGAGAGGCAAAAGTGTGCAGCCCTTTAATGGGTGTCCAGCAGCATCTGACTCCACTGTGTTAACGTCTTGGGATGGGGAACTGTTAGCTGTGCTTCTGACTAGATCCACTTTCTCAGTGGAGCGTGATAGATGTAAAGCAGGGGTGCTGATTGAGGTTACTGGTGATGGTGCCCAGGATGGGTTGTTCTGAATGTCTTTTTAGGGTTAGGGATGATTTTGTGCAGGTGCAGCGTTGTGCTGGGTCATGAGCTGGGGGTTAATTGCTCATGGGCAAGAGAGTTTTTTGCTCTGTTTTGCAAGGAGAAAATATAGACTGGTGGTTGGAGGACAGTTTGGGTCTTGGGCGATGTGCGTAGGCAGTGTTGTCGCATTGCCTCTGAGTGTGCAAATCAGGGATATGTGTGTCATAACTAGAATGGAGCTTGCCAACTGTGAACCAGTATGTAAGCCTGAGAGATGATGCATGGTGGGGCTATGGGATGCACAGACTTTGAAGTTAGTGGTGATGTTTTTGTGGGTAGAGGCTGAGAAGTGGTTTATGGTTTATGTGGGTGGTGCTACTGCTGTAGTTCATTTTACTTTCACCTCCCTCCACTTGAGTGTGCAGATCATAGAACGTTATGGAGAATGGCTGCTGCTGTTTTGGATGGATATTGTTTCAGCCTATCCCAGAACAGATAAACTCTCAAGGTGGCTTAAGTAAATCACTGTCCCTTCAGCTCTGATCTGTGATATGGGGACAAGAACACTGGCCTACCTTACATAGTTGTTGTAAGCATTACTTTTATAAAATGCGTGAACACCTGGAAATGCTAAGTATTCTTTCAGTAGATGGTGAATTTATTCCTTCAGAAGGGCAGAGTGTTTTGTGTTGTGCAAGGGAGGAGAGACTGATCTGATCTCTCTTACAAGTTGGTTTTTTATGGGTGTACTGCAGGACTAATTGCACCAAGAGAAACGTCAGGGCAGAGGATGCGTCTCACCTTGCTTTTTGTGGTCTTTGAGAGGAAATAGTTCTCTGTGGCAGCCTTCCCCAACCTGGTGCCCTCCAGCTGTTTTGGCTATGATGGCATAGTGCTTGGTATGTGGTTGCCTCAATTACGGTGGTATTAGAATCAAATTATTTGTTCCTTGAGGGCGTGTGTGGACAAAGTTCAGGAGATAGCCAGAGGAAAATCTGGCCAAGTCAGGGGCTAACCCTGAAGCATACGAGTGCAAGTAGATGCGGTGGGAAAGAGAACGGCGTTTCCTTGTGCTCTGGCATTTGTCACCGTGTTCCGTTGCACCAGTAGCTGTTTAGTCATGCTGGCCACATGACCTGGAAAGCTGTCTGTGGACAAGCACAGGCTCCCTCAGCCTGAAAGTGAGATGAGCACCGCACCCATAGTCAAATTTGACTGGACTTAACCATCCAGGGATCCTTTACCTTTTTACCTAAACCAGGAGGAAGCTGGTGGATCATTGGGTGGAATCTGACAGATAGAATCAAAGCCAATCAATCCAGAGATTGAGCTCGGATATTACTGGCTTTTTAAACACCAGCACTGGGGGTTATCTGACAAAACTCAGCTTCACTGGTCAGGCAAATAAAAGGCTAACAGGCTAGCAACCAAAGTTATTTTGGTAAGAAAATATTGTTGTCTTTGAGTCCAAAAGAGGTTATGTGTGATATGGTTAAGATGTGATACATTAGGGAAGTGCTGTGTTATATATTGGTGGTAAGAATGACTGAATATTCAAGACTTCTGTATTCCACAGGCTTTTTAATTGGATTCTTGATTTTATAGTCATAGCACATTTTTTGTTCCATTGTATTCCATATCCTGTACACTGCTTAGAGGCAACTCTAATTAAGTGATATAGAAATTGTCAAAATAAATAAACATAAGGTGCAAAGGTTTGGTTTTAGAGCACATAAGAGGAGCTCACCTTCTTATCTCTCCTCATGAGTCACTGGTTAGAAGGGGTCAGGCCAGAGCAGAGACTCACACAGAGACATGAAAGGGAGTTACATCTGAGAGCCGGTAAATGTGCTGCATCTCTGTGATTTGGGAAAGGTTAAATGCTTCAGTTCAAACTGTGCCGAGGTGGGATAAAACCATTTGCCCCCAGCGCCGCAACCCCAGAGTCGGTCACGACTGGACCTAATGGTCAGGGGTCCCTTTACCTTTACCTTACTGGTGGAGGTTAGTTGGAAAGCCAGTGCAGTTAAGAGGCGGCCTCTTTGGTGGCTTGGTATTTGGGGCTCAAAGCAGACTCAGGCCTATTTGGTTTTTATCACCTCCCCTTCTTTGATGCTGCTGATTATGCAGTGAAGGCCAGGACTTCTGGGATATGGGTAGTGCCACGATTCAGGCATGATTCCAACTTAGCTGAATTCATGCCGTTCTGTGCCCGATTCCCGGTGGGGTTCCAGGAACAAATTCCTTTTTGTATGCCACTTCTGTGAAAAATGTTCTCCAGTTAATTATTGTTTGGAGAACGTTTGTGATAGATCAGTCTTCACCAGCCTGGTGTGCTCCAGACTCTTTGAATTGCCTCCACAGTTGCACTCAGATCCTTTTGGGGATTCTCCCAGCACAGCCAGATAGCCTGTGACCCTGGAGGGCTCATTGAAGTAGACGGGACTTGCCCTGATCACTATAAGGCAGCAGCATCATATACAGCTCAGTGGGAGAGCATTTGCATCCAGGCCCCAGCATTTCCAGATGAGGCTGGGAATCCTCTGCCAGAAATTCTGGTGGTCAGAGTAGACAGTGATGACATAGGTGGAATACCATAGAAGGCAGCTTCCTAGGTCCCTAGGCAGTTCCTACAAGACAGCAGCTTCTAAACCAAACTTGTCCTTTCTCTCTTCACAGCTGGTGGCCGTCGGGCAGTTCCGGATCTTCAAGGAGCCTCTAGGCTTTGTGAAGTTGCTAGAATGGGTGAGTCCAAGTCCTCTACTTAGTCACCTTCTGTGTAGGCCAAAGACGGGCTGGGAAAGAGGCTGTCCATTCTGTTCCTCCCATTCTTTGCTGGATTCATCATCATCATTATCATAATTTTATTTGTATGCCACCTTTCCGTAGTTAAAACCATGCTCAAGGTTGCTTACATCATGAAAATATTTTCATAATTACAAACACAACAAAAGGAGCTATAAACAATAAATGAAACACAACCAAAAGTGCACAATTTCCACATCAGTCATAATATCTAAAAATAAAGGTATGAAAATTTAATATCCATAACAGCAAATTCTCCCACTTTTTACTATCTGTCAGTCTTTAGGTTGGTTGTCCCAGCAGGATTGAGCTGCTTAATGCAGAGTGCTTTCAAGTGTGGAACAAGGACCCCATCTTGCTTTACCCCACCCCACCCTGCTCTGTCCCAGCAGTAAGAGCAACAGAAGGAACTTGTGGCACCTTAACATCATGTAGGGACAGAAGGATAGATAGCAGTAGGCTTCCTCTCCACAGTTCAGAGGTAAACTACTTTGCTGGCAGGCTGCTACAGGTCCAGCTATCCTTAACAGCACAGGAGCAGCCAGGCTCTTATTTACCTGCTCAGCTGACATTCCCACATGCCACAGTCACTGTGGCAGTCTGGCAGGAGGCATGGAAAAAGCAAAGGGAAATGATGGTGGTTTTGATGTAAGGACAGGGTGCATCTGTTAAAGTGGTGTCACAAGAGGCACACACCTCGGGCTCAGATAGGAAAGTGTCAAAGAACAACACTGTGCTGGGGGAGGAATGGAAACCCGAGCAGCTCATTTCACATGGTGGAGAACAGATTGTAAGACTTGAGGGGAAAAACATTTACCTTGTTCCTTGGCCTTTTGATCTCAAGTAGAATTAATGTTGGAACCAGCCACAAGATAAAATGATGTTCTGCCACTTCCTCTGCAGCAGCCAGCTTCTATAAGAAAGCTTCTGCATTGCCATTAAGCAGGACATTCCATACCAGGGGTGGGGACCTCAGGCCTAGTGGCCAGGCCTGTCCCAAGGCCGCTGCCCCTGAGGACACCCCCTCCACTGGCCCTCCACTCTGCTCCTCCAGTTCTCGTGCCTCCCTGGAATGTGTCTGTGGACTGTAATGATGCCTTTTGCTTGCCTGGATAGAGAGATGTAAGAAAACTGGGATGGGCTGTACGAAAGAGTCACATTCATTGCCCCTCTCACCACAGGCGTGCATCTCCTTGCCCCACCCCAGCTTGCCTATGGGGGAATGTGCCACCAAGCTGAAAAATAGCTTTCAATTTCTCTTCTGTATGATACAATGAATGTCCAAAATTTGACTGCTGATATTCACATGTGTCAAGAGTCCCAGACAGATTTTGCAGGTGTCCAAAAGCTCAAGATTAAAATGTGATTGTTGGAACCCATTGATATATGTGCTATAAAAAGAAAAGAAAAAAACACACACAAAAAAAGACTCTGCAAGCAGAGATCTGAGATGAGCCTGTGGCCTCCCCCATGGGCTAGGGACTGGCTGTCTGCAGTGGAGAGCCTGCTTCACCTTCACCTTCAAGTATTCCTAAAGCTTTTCATAACCAGTGGCACATCTAAACTGCCTTCTTGGCTATGTGGATTTGAACAAATCCAGATTCTGGAGAAATACTTGATCCTTTCCCCAATAAAAGATGGAGAGGGCTTTTTAAAAAATTCATTCTTACACACATGTCCTGGAGCATTTGCAGACAACAAGCACAATAACTATTTTAAACTATATCAGTATTTGAAGAAATAGTCTCTTATCCACTGTGTATGTGTAGAGAAAGAGAGAGAGAGAGAAAGAAAGAAAGAAAGAAAGAAAGAAAGAAAGAGAGAGAGAGAGAGAGAGAAAGAGATGATGCTAACATTCCTTCTTAGGATTACTGAAAACAGATTTATTCATTTACTTATTTTTGCTGTTGGCACATACCTATCATGTTGTTTTCCAAACAATGGTAATTACAACTGAACAATGAAGCACCTTTTGTGCAGTTCCTGTTCATTTGTACAAAACGAATTTCTGGTAGGTTTTGCCCTCTGTTCAGCATTTATTTATTACATTTATATGCCTCGTTTTGTCTGAGGAGCTCAAGGCGCTGCTTGTGGTTCTCCACACTCACACCCGCCCCCGCCCCCAGTTTAATCCCTGCAAGAACTCTGTGAGGGAGTTAGCGGAGAGTGACTGGCCAAGGCTACCCAGTGACATTCATGGCTGAGGGGGGATTTGAAGCCGCATTTTCTCAACTGTGGCCTGATAAGCAGAATGATCATCAGTAACCAATAGCAAAGTATCATTAATGTAGAAGCAAATGCCTGAAAGAACAGCCTTTCGAAAAGCTGGGAGGAGCTGGAGTGTTTTGGTCTATGAGATGGAAAATCCAGGTGCTCCTCCCTAATTGACCGAGGACACAATCCTCCGGGAAGTAACCTTGTCTGCCTGAAAGGAAGGGGAGCTGTGCAAGAGCATAGCAATAGGTCTTGTGCAGGATAGTTTCCTGATGGATGGCACCTGTGAAGGGTCCATTCTGTCTGTGTCTCTCTGCCATTCCAATTCCACTTGCTGGGGCCTCACACCACTGCTGCCCTGGTCCAGTTTCCTGGGTCTTTTGTTGTGCTGGTGTTAATCTGCACATAGCAGCTCTTTTGCCTCGTCAGATCAGCTTGTTTGCCATGCAGAGGAGACCAGAGAACCAAGCTTCAAGCATGCTGTGGATTAACTAATCTGCCTTAAAATAGACCCAAGCAGTATCTATTAGCAGTGATTCTGATCCAGGAGCCCTAACCATGAGAACAGAACTGGTGGTAGACTAATTACATTAAGGTGAAAATACATATGTAATTTTATCTGGAATGTCTTCTTAGCTACAACAAAAGGGGTTCAAACCCCTCCTGTAGTACAGTATTTGCAACCAGCCATTTTAGATCCCAAGGAGCAGAATCAGGATTAATATCATATATTTCCCCCACTATGCTTAGAGTAATCTTAGAGCTCAACACAACTGCAATCCATAGCCACATCTGATACAGATCTGATAAAGCTAAGCATTACCTTGGTTTACAGAGTCATGGTCACAGTTTGTTAAATAGGTAAGCCACTGAAAATGGAGACAACAGAAATTGCTTTGAAAGGCTTAGAACAATCCACAAAATAATGAAATAATGCTACAAGCCACAAAGAATGGCCGTGGTCGAGGCATGTGGATCCTGTAGCCTCTCTGGGTCTCCTTGCAATGCTGCTCTCACCAGCCTTAGCCAGATGGCCAGTCAGGTGGGGGGGAGTTGTGGTCCCCCAACAGCTGGAGGACCACAGGTTCCCCAGGCCTCTCCCTCACAGATAAAGGCAAGATATAATGTTTAGGTTGTTATATTATTAATTCATAGAATCATAGAGTTGGAAGAGACCACAAGGGCCATCGAGTCCAACCCCCTGCCAAGCAGGAAACACCATCAGAGCACTCCTGATTAATTACAGTTGTATACCACCCTGATTAATTACATTTGTATACCACTCCTGATTAATTACATTTGTATACCACCCTATACCTGTAGATCTCAGGGTGGTTCACAACACAAAATTACAATATGAAAAAGACAAAAGACATGATAAAAATAAGAACAGAAACAAATAATCCCACCTTCTGACAACACATTTAAAGGGACATTGGCTGTCACTGAGCCAAAAGCCTGATTGAAGAGGAACCTTTTCTCCTGGGGCCTAAATATGTATAATGAAAGTGCCAGCCAAACCTCCCTGGGGAGAACATTCCACAAACAGGGAGCCACTGCAGAAAAGGCCTCTCCCTGACCTCGTGTGGAGGAGGCACACGAAAAAGGGCTTCAGAGGATGATCTCAGGGTTTATATGGAGAGAGGCGGTCCTTGAGGTATAACTTGAGGTTGTTCAAATTAAACAAACATGCACAAAGAATCAAGAGTACAAAAGTCCAGAAAAAAAGATCCCTCGGTTTCCCTAATTTTCAGGGAACAAAGGAGGAAGCAAGGAACATCAGAAGAGCCTCCTGGATTAGGCCAATGGCCCACCTAGTCCAGCCTCTGGCCAACCAGATGCCTGTGCCAAGCCCCAGAACAGGACCTGAGCACAAGGGCCTTCTGCCTTCCTGCCCTTCCCAGCAGCCTTAAGCCTCTGACAGTGGAAGTGGAAGATGGCCACTGTGCCTAGTAGCCCTTGATCACCTTGTCTTCCATGAATTTGTCTATAAGAAGAACATAAGATGAGCTGTGGAAGGTGCTTGCACCCACCAAACACGCACCAAGCACAACAGAAGGAGACAAAGGACCTCCATAGCGCTATTGTGTGATGAGAAGAGTGTAGGGCCACAGGTTTCCGCTTCCTCTTCCAAAGAGCCACAGTGTTGTTGGCATCATTAAACCTTCAATAACTACTTCAACTCACACAATGTACCCTAAACACACATGCCCATTTTGAACATTTTGCCCCAGCCCCTCCAAATGCACACACAAAGGAGAGAGAGAGAGAAAGGAAACAGTTGGGGAACTGTTGTAAAGCAGGAAACCGTGGACCAAACTGAGCTCTAATCCTACCACAAATTCAGAACATCAGCTTTCTGGGTGAAGCTTAAGCCTTCCTTGAATTGTAGAGTTGGAAGGGAGCCTGAGGATCATCTAGTCCAACCCCCTGCAATGCAGGAATCACGATGAAAGCATCCCTGGCAGATGACCATCCAACCTCTGCTTGAAAACCTCCAAGGAAGGTCCACTGTCTCCTGAGGAATCCTGCTCTGCTGTCAAACAGCTCTTACTGTTAGAAAGTTCTTCCTGATATTAAAGTTACTGGTTCGAGTCCTATCCTTCAGAGGAGGAGAAAACAAGCTTGCTGCATGTGACAGCCCTTGACATATTTGAAGATGGCAATCATACCTCCTTTCAGTCTCCCCTTTTCCGGGCTAAGCACACCCAACTCCTTCAATTGTTCCTCATAAGGCTTGGCTTCTAGACCCTTAATCATCATTTCAGCTTGTCAACAACCCTGACCATACGTTCCAGCTTGTCAACAACCTTTCTAGATTGTGGTGCCCAGAACTGGACACAGTATTCCAGGTATGGTCTGAATACAATGATACTATTCCCTTGATTGGGACACTAAAGTTCTGTGGATGCAGCCTAGAATATCATTAGCTTTTTTGGCTGCTGCGTCACACTGTTGGTTCATGTTCAGTTTGTGGTCCACCAAGACCCCTAGATCCTTTTCACATGTACTGCTACTAAGCCAGGTGTTCCCTATCTTATATTATTGCAGCTGGTTCTTCCTGCCTAAGTGCAGAACCTGACATTTGTCCCTACTGAAATTCATGTTGTTAGCTTGTGCCCAGTTGTCCAATCTTTTAAGGTCAATTTGAATTCTGATTCTGTCTTCTGCGGCATTAGCTACGTTTGGTGTCATCTGCAAATCTGAGGAGCATCCCCTCAATCCCTTCATCAAAGTTGTTTATAAAAACATTGAACAACAATGGGCCCGGGACAGAACCACTGGTCACTTTCCCCCAAGATGACAAGGAACCATTAAGGAATACTCTTTGGGTTTGGTCAATCAACCAGCTACAAATCCACCTAACAGTTACCTCATTCAACCCACATTTTACCAGCTTCTTTGCAATGATATATACTTGTATAAGTAAACCCTCAAACTCTGGTGTGGCATCCTTTGGGATCCTGCCACAGTCAGCATTTCTCCTGATGCTTGTTTTCAAATAAGTACAACTATGCTGGACTTGCGTAGAAAGCAGGAGGATAAGGTGGTGGTGGTTGGGAAACTCAGCTAACACCACTTCTTGTCATTCCTGCAGTAGAAAGAGAAAGAGAAGTGTATAGCAATCTGAGCATTAACCACAGCAGTGTTTGGAGACCTTCTGGGCTTTTGCTACTCCACTATTTCTGGCCTTTTGGCCCCATCTGCACTATGCATTTAAGGCAATATCGTGTCACTTTAAGCAGTAATGGCTTCCCCCAAAGAGTCAAGGGAATTGTAGTTTAGGCTGCTGAGAGTTGTTAAGAGCTGCCTATTCCTCCCACAGAATTACAATTCCAAGAGCTCACTGGGAAGAAAAATTGATAGTTAAGTCGCTCTAAAATTGTAGCTCTGTGAGGGGAAAGGGTGTGTTCTAACAGTGCTCAGCATCCTTCATAAATTACAACCCCCAGGATTCTATTGGGGAAGCCAAAGCTATTTAAAGTGGCACGATACTGCCTCTATCTCATTAGGGTCTGGGGCAATTCTAGACCTCCCTCGCTGGCAAAATCTGCAGCTGCCCATGTTTTCCCTGCCAAGTAGTGCTTTGGCACTTCACCCAGAAGGACTTGAGCAATGGCAATGGGGAGCCCTCCTTAGTGCTGCCACCTGGAGCACACCTAGGCACGCTCCCTGGTTTGTTCTTTCGCAGATGCATGCAATTCTTGCCACAGAGGCTTTAGATAAATCCTAAATCCCTTTATCTTTCAGGCCCACCGGCAATTCTTAATCCATCTTTTCTTGTGTGCCGTGCAGTAAGTTGTCTAGAGAGGCACACCTGCATGAAGAGTTTGATAGGGTTTGTCAGTACCTTGAATGCCCTTGCAATTCCTCTGGGGCACATGAAGAGAAAGCGCAAGCACCTTCCCAGTGGTTTTTACCAGAGAAGCAGATCTAGGCTGCATAAGGGTGTCCTCCAGTGTAATGCTTGTCATACTATTAAGGATTGATGTACGTCACACTTACTGCACAAAGGTTTCCAACAGTCCTGCAAACTTATGAGAAGCTCAACATGCACATAATCATGTAAATGGGCCCAGGATGTTTGGCCACTCCAGTCAGCTGTAGTGCACAGTCCTCACCACGTTGTAAAGAGTACAGGAGTGCAATGCTTAGATTGCACACTGCTTCACTGGCACCTTTATAAATGTTGTCACCCCAAGAAACAAGCTCAGGCTGCTTGTGCAGTTCAGCCAATCCTTCCACTGCACTCCATCTAACCAGGTGCACCAGAAGCCCCCTAACACTGAGCGTGAATGAGTGCACATGAAACACAGGTGTGCTGATGTTACTCCTTCCATTTTGGTCAGCCATGGCTGAAGCATTACAACTCTGCTCATCCTCCTCTGGAGCCGTCCTGCCCAGTCTCCCCCTCCTTTACTGATTTATCCTATACAGTATATGCTAAAAGTAAAGTCTTCAAAGATGGATCCTTATGTAGTCAATATAGCACCATCCACACAAGAGGTAGGTATTTGTAGGTTTCAGGGAACCGCAGGATTTGCCGAAACAAAATGTTAGGTGGAAAAAGCCCTAAGAAACCCAAAACCGCTCAATGGGACCCGAACATGTTGCACAGGCACAGAATGCCAGCTGACTCTGGAAGGTGAGGTAGGGAGGGGATAGAAATTGGAGTATCCTGAAAGGAGACCTTCCTGGCTGGTTGGCATCCTGAACAGCAACAGTCAATATGTTGCCAGCCCCATTTGTTCACTGTAATTGCTTCTTTATAAACCACTTAATTAGAATGATGTTTAAGCTCCTCGCTATAAAATTCACAATGACATTCTTTAAAAAGAAAGAAAGAAACCGGTTTCATCAACCATCAAAGCAAAGCATGCACTTAAAACCCTGGGTATCTCCTTCCTCCCTGAAGCGTTCTTCTTCTGCACTCTGTGCTGAGCGCAGGAATGGCGACACAAACTCGATGGGTGGCAGACGGCAAAGTGGGTCAGGTGCTGGGTTAATATCTGGTCCCTGCTCAGCCACTGGAAGGAGGAGATTAAAGGGAGGGGGAAGAAGACTCCTCTCCCCTCCTCTTTATATCTCTCATTTTATACTGAGCTCACGCTCAACTCTAAAAATACCTATGATTGCACAGTGAGTTTCTCAGCTGATCCGGGATGACCGTGAACCAAAAGCCTCCCCGCCCCCAGGCTGGGATTACTGCTCAGAGCCCCAGAAGGTTGCAGCAGCAGCAGCAGCAGCCACAGCTGGAAAAGAACCATCTGTCTGTTTGCTCCCCAGGGCACCTCCTGCTGGCCTAAGAAAAGCCAGTAGCCCAAGAAAGTCTTGCGTTCCTCTCCACAGGGGCTGGTCCTGCCTCCACAGGAGAGGAGGCAACTGGTGCTCAACTCTGTGACATTATGATTCCAGCAAGAGGGCCTTTCATGAGAAAGGAGTGTCTGGCTGTGAGAAGGGAACGTCCTCTAAAATCGTGTGTGCAGATGTGTGCATACATTGTGCGTCAAGAGCCAAGGCACATAAAATGGCACAAGGTGGTCTGCCTTGCCACTCAACTCAAATAAACGTCAGAGAAGAATGATTAAGGTATCCTTCATTAAAAAAACCTGGAGGCTTTCCTCCTGGGGATACCAGGCCCAGACATACCTAGAAAAGCGAGGGAAATATGCCACGGTAGCTGCAAGAATATTAATCGCTATGAATTGGAAAGGAGAGAAAATTCCAACTAAACTGGAGTGGCAAAGTAAACTGCTAGAATGCGCCGAGTTGGCAAAAATGACAGAGAAACTGAGAGGTCATACTGATCAAACATTTATTAAAAAATGGGACATGTACAAAAAATACCTTAAGGACTATTGTAATAATATGACATCAGTGGCAGACCTCAAATGACTTCTGTGGTATGATGGATAATTATAAGACAATATATTACTGATGAAAATTAACAAAAGAAAATGAAAACAAACAGTGCGCTAGATAGATTAAGTGGTAGATGCACAATGGGGTGATGGGAGGTCATTAGAAACACAAGAAGACCTTATTGTGATATGATGTAACAAATATTACCATTTTCTTTTCTTTTTTCTGGATAAACCTTTTGTTCGTTGTTTCCTTTTAATTTCAATAAAGCATTAATACAAACAAAAACAAATAAACGTCAGAGAAACTTGGATGTGCTCCAGATATTAAGTGCTGCCTCATTCCTTTTTAAGGCCTAGTTCACACAGAGATGGTTAATCTGAAACTGGGCTGTACATCAAAGGCAGGAAACTTGGCCCTACAGATCATTCCTGAGTGTTTTATTTACATATTTATTTATTGCATTTTTATCCCACCTTCCTCCAAGGAGCTCAAGGTGGCATACAGAGTTCTGCTCCTCCCTCTCTTATCCTCACCAAAACACTGTGAGGCAGGTCAAGTGAAGGGTGAGTGACTGGCTCAAGGCCGCCCAGTGAGCTTTGTGGCTGAGTGGAGATTTGAACCCTAGTCTCCAAGATCCTAGTCCAACAAGATCTTTCCCATCCCTGCTGTGCAATGTCAGCACACACGACACCATGGCATACACAAAAATCCCTTCCACATAGAAAACCAGCCTGTCAGCAGAAGAGGGTTCTCATGGGGTGTGTAAAGTTAGGGAAATAAAGCTTAGACAAGATTGGGTCTCTCTGAATACCGTCAAACCTCAGTTGTTGAACGTAATCCATTCTGAAAGCCTGTTCAGCTTCCAAAATGTTCGACTACTGAGGCGCAGCTTTCGATTGGTTGCAGGAGCTTCCTGCACTCAAGCAGAAGCTGCGTCGGACGTTCAGCTTCCAAAAAATGTTTGAAAACTGGAGCACTTACTTCCAGGTTTTTGGCTTTTGGGAGCTGAAATGTTCCAAATGGAGGTGTTTGGGAGCCCAAGGTTTGACTGTACTGCCACTCTGTCACCTGGACCATCTCTGTTTCCGAGTGCTTAGAATATGCCTACATCAAAGGCATATAAGTGGTTCAGTACTGTATTTATTCCCTTTAAAGAGGGTGAAGCAACTGTGTTCCTGTGATGGCAGAGTGAGGCAGCGTTGGGATTCTCTAACAGACTTTTCAGCACCCTCAATGAGCTATAATTCCCAGGAGGCTTTGGGAGAAGCTGTGAAAGATAAGTTGTGGTTATAAATCATATATGTAGCAGCAGCTGACACATATTTTCTCCCACTACCACCACCCTTAACAGCTTTAATAGCTAGAAATGAAAACTCATATTCATCTGTTCCCATCAGAACCAAAGTTTAATCTTTTTCCTAGATAACAGGGGAATGCAGCTGGGGGTGTCAGTTTTGAGTGGGAAAAATGGCTGAACAGAGAGAAGATTCCTGCTTCTTCCAAGGGGTTTCTACCCGCTCTTAAACCACCTCGTTGATGTTATAATATGCACATTTGTGCACTAACACCCGCTGCCATATTTCCCATCGCCACTGCTTTGTTGTTGGAAGCTTCCAGTAACTAGCAATGATCTTAAGTGCTGCAAGCTACAATTTTACAATCTTGTTTCCTTTGTAGAACAGCCTACACTTTCTCCAATAAAATAACAAGTGTTTCCAAAGGGAATTCTCGTTGCATTTTTAAACTCTTTTATAACTCCTTCCAAGAAGTGCAGATTACTTATACATGACCACCAAGTGGGTTTGAAATCTATGCTATTTCTTACCGCACGTCAACCTTTTGCTTGTGCAGTACCGTACTTTTTTTTAACCATTGCTGATGTGTAGTACAATGGGTACAATCATTTATGAAACCAGTGGGTTTCTGTGTGAACATTTCTAGGCCTCTTTCCTGCAGCTCCTCTTCCTGTCTCACGCACCACTAGTTGTCTTCCTACATGGAATAATACCATGCGTATGTAAGTTGTCACATGTGATGATGCAAAATGGTGGTAAACCACGGCATTAAGACACAGGGATTTATGCTCGGGTAGAATTGTTACATCAAACTATACTGGGAAGTCAAGCAGGATCCTTTGTTGATCAGGATCCACGCAGAAGATCAACGGGTTGTGGTGAAATGGCCCAGGATCCTCTGAGCACTGACATTTGCTGCCTCTCTCTCTCCCCCCCCCCTCTCCAGTTCTTTTCCATCTTTGCATTTGCAACATGTGGCAGCTACAGTGGAGAATTCCGCCTGAGTGTTGAATGTGCGAACAAGACTGAGAGCGATCTTGATATAAAGGTGGAGTTTGCCTACCCCTTCCGGTGAGTTGAATCCTCAGCAGCAATTATTCAGAGGCAGATCCATACAGTTTTATTTATTCATGTATTTGAAAATTTATAACCCGCTTTTTCATATTTCATAAAATATAACAAGGAAGCTTACAGCTTGTAAAATACAATTTCTTGTATTTTTTTATTTCCATTTGTAACCACTTACTGTCCAAAAGATCTCAGAGTGGTTTACAGTAGATAAATCCATAAGCTTATATATACTGTAGCCAATAAGCACCATGAAACCATGTCAGATGAGTCACATTACAAAATATATAAGCAACGTCCATATACATAAAGGTAATATAAAAACAGAACAAATCAGAGCGTGCCACAATATCAAATTTCCATCTATACAACGTACAAACACTCACCATCCATTTCACACAACCATTCCCTGTCTCAAGCATCACCTCCATCAACCACTCATGCATAATCCACTCACACCCAACAACATCACAACCCACACACAACAGGTCATTGCCAAGCATACATACATAAGATGCTCCTAATCTCTGAAGCACTAATGGACTCCTGCCCAACCCCCACTGAACGATGTACTACTCCTCTCCCATCTCTCACCTGAGGGTCTGTACCAGAGCAGGTCTCACTCTGGAAGGTATAGCGCTGCTTCCATCCACTCACTCCCAACTACATAAGCATAAGACGCATGGTGCACCTCAAAATCTGGTAAACACACACTGGTAGCAGACACAGACATCAAGCTCACACTCAGTAAGCACACACAGATCCTTGCATACCATGGGGGGGGGGAGGGCAGCCCCCGCTATAGTGTGAGAAGGGCAGCTAATCCACCATCAAGGGCAAGGAATTTCTCCAACCACAGTGGAAGTGGTGACTGCAACACCAAGCCCCAGCTTTTGGGAGAGGGGCTGTTCTCTCCACCTCCTGCCTTGAATTTATTTGTTGTTCATTTAACACTTATGTGTGCAAAATGCAAACACAACCAACAACTTTCCCCAAAAGCAATTCTTGGTGCAATGCCTTAGCATTGTTTAAAGAACCTCATATAAGAAGGCTGGGAAAGACCTTGGCTTGAGAGCTGCTGTCAGTCAGACTAATCAGTGATTTGGTATAAGATAGATTCAAGCACTCCTCCCCTAAGTCATTCATCATTGCACAATCCTCTAACTCAAAATTCAGCTTCTCTTGGCACCAGATGTGTGTTGCTTTGGTGCAGAATTCAAACAGCAACAGCCCAGGGTATATACAGCTCTGATGGAAGGTGGTGGACTTGGAGGTTTTTAAGCAGAGGTGGGATGGCCATCTGTCATGGAGGCTTTAGTGGAGATCCCTGCATTGCAGGGGGTTGGACTAGATGGCAGTTGGGGTCCCTTCCAGCTCTCCTGTTCTGTGATGCTATGATGACTCTCACTCTTTTTCTCCATCCCAGGCTCCACCAGGTGTATTTTGAAGCTCCTACTTGTAAAGGGAACAAGGATAAAGTTTTCTTGATTGGAGATTGCTCCTCCTCTGCTGAGTTCTTTGTCACCATTGCTGTCTTCGCCTTCCTCTACTCCCTTGCCGTTATTGTAGTCTACGTATTTATGCAGGACAAGTACAGGGAGAACAACAAGGGACCCATGATTGTGAGTGCCCAAACTCCAGGGGGTGATGCAGCACAGACATGTGGCTGAATGCAGGGACAGGATGACCCAGGGACCCTTTAGGCAACTGCCCCAAACCCTGACACTTCCTAACAACCAGAAGCAGACGTCACAGCAGCTGAAGGGTGCTGTGAGTAGTAGCACATTAGGAAAGCCTGTTGCCAGGGCCACCTCTGCTGTTAGACCAATGGCCATTAGCAGTGTCTAACTCAGTACCGTCAAAGAGTAGTGGCAACATTATGAGATAGTTATATTCTGGGCAAGGTGCTTGTTTTCCTGCCTCATATGCTGCAACATCAGGGCCATAAAACTTGGTCTAGGGATGGAGGGAATAAGGCAGGGTTTCTAAAGTATTTGGACTACAGGAAGAAAGTTGAGTGAAGAACTGAAGTTCTGAATATTGATGTGCAGCTGGACTTTAGGATGATGGTGACCCACCATGCTGGGTGCAGCCAGCAGTGATGCACGAGGGGCTCAGCAGGGGCTTGACAAACCATTTGTGTTTGTTGGGCTAGCTACCTGGGGCTTTAGAAACAGTGGCTTGACTGTGACCAGCTGGTTAGTTTACTGCACACCAGAAATTCTATGTGTGTTTCCACCAATTCTGAATAGACCAGAAGGTCCTGGGAGCAAGTGTGAAGCCGGAGGCCCAAAGCAGCTAAGGAGCTTTGCAGCAGGAACTGGCTCTGGGTTAGGGGATCTGGACAAGTGGGGGGGGGGCTTCATATTTAGCCCAAGCTGAGTGAGACACATCCAAATGGACAAGTATCACCAGCGCAGTGGTTTCACAGTGGGCCCCGGTGACTCCACCTCTTCCTGGATTTTCTTTGGACGCTGGGTAGCGTCTTTGGTCCAGAGTCTGAGCACCATTGGATCCTAACAATCCACTGGTAGCCACTTGCTTCTCCTACAAGGACCTGCCTCACCTTTCAGCAACCATAGTTGTAACCTCTTGCCCTCCCTCACCCCCCACTGCAGGATTTCATCGTCACGGCTGTTTTCACCTTCATGTGGTTGGTGAGCTCCTGTGCTTGGGCCAAGGGCCTTTCAGATGTCAAGGAGGCCACTGACCCTGACAATGTGATTGAAGGCATGGCTGTGTGCCGGAGTGAAGGCAACAAGTGCAATGAGCTGCGGGAGCCCGTCACCTCCGGCCTCAACACCTCTGTGGTTAGTCCTCCAAGCACTTATCTGCTTGCTTGCTTGCTTGCTTGCTTGCTTGCTTGCTTGCTTGCTTAAATGTTTTATATACCCCTTAACTACTATAATCTCTAAGCAGTCTGCAAAGATACAACCCAAAAACAAGTTAAAACTGTAAAATGGAACCTCGGTTAGAATACCAGATGGAATTTTGAAAAGTCTTCAGTAGGTGCCAGAAGTTCAGTGGGGAGGTGATCTGTCTGACTTCAGGGGTTTATGGAAGGGAGTTCCATAAGATTGGTCCCACAACACTGAAGGCATGGCTCCAGGTTGATCTAAGTCATGTTATTAACAGCCATTCCCCTGAGGATCTCTGTGACTGAGCCTAAGGGCAGCCAGGGCAGACTCCTGAGCCCTGGAATCAAGGAGGACGGAATGCTGCTGAGCCATAGGAGGGGCAACCTGTGCATATTTGTACTCTGGCCTCTAAGAAGGTGTCTTATAGCCTGTGCTTTCAGTACCAGTTCCAGATTTTGGAGAGCCCTTGGGCAAAACACCCTCTTTCAGTGAGTCAGATGCCACACTAATGTTATTGCTGTTGCTACTCGCTGCTTGCTTGCTTGCCAGGCAGATTGGTGCCCCTCCTGCTCCTCCCCTTCACCACCCCTCTTGTTTGGGCCAGAGCGAAAGGGGGGTGAGCAGGTGAGGCGGTGGCAGGGGTGGAGAGAAGGAGCAGGTCCAGTGGCCTCATGCCAGTTGTTCAGTATGGGCCCTCTGCCAATGCTCAGCCATGCCAACTCTAGATGCCAGTTCTGGGTGCTTTTGAGCATTCAGCTGCTGTAAAGGTGTCTTATGTGGTGGTGGTGGTGTGTGTCTGTGGTATTCATGTGTATATATGTAGTTCCGTATTTTGTAGGGTGGTAGATCATTCATACTGTTATGTTTCCTCAAAGTAAATCTGCGTAGGACACCACATCTTTAATTTGGTTTTAAAATTAATCCATTTGAAACTTTAATTGAATAATCATTGGGGCCCATTTTAATCACTGGCAACAACTTTTTATCAGTGGGACTGAGAGTTCTTTAATTTGGTTGTGTTTTGCTGGTGTTCATGTTAGTGTAAGAGAATAACAATAATCTATGCCTGCAGTAATATGTGGGTATGTGTGTTTGCCAATTATTGATTGATTGATGTTCTTTATCCACCTGTCAATAAATATTCTCTGGGAGACTTACAACAAAGTGATACTAAAATATGATATACAAAGAATTATAAACAACAATAAAAATAAATTACAGCAAGAAATAAGAGGAAAAGATGTTTGCTTTCTGGACAGAATTGCTTTTGTTCATTTATAAACATATTGCTAATCTGCAGAGATGATGGCACAGCTGCTAGCTTTCAGAAGAGTAGCTGTGTTAGGGGGAACTGACAGGTGTCAGTGCTCTGTAGGTAGTGCTTGAAGATGAAGTCCATAGTTTCCCAGGGTTGCCAGAACAGATCTCTCCCTCTCCAAACTGGCTGAAGTATCAGTGGGGTGGAGGGGAGGTAATATTTGACTGCTGTCTCCAGAGCAGTGGCTAAGGGGGAAAGGGAAGACCCTCATCTTACATCCTTATCAGAATGTTTCAGGAAGCAATGGCTGAGTCTCCATTGCCCCAGTAAGGCCAGGAGTCTTCCTTCCCTTGCCGCTTGGCCGTTTACTTCTGCCTCACCTCATCAGTCATGTTGACCAAAATAAAGCCAAAGTGATTCTTCAGATGAGATATAATCTGGTGTATGTGCTTATATAAATCAACCTTCAGTTTGCAGCGGCAAAAATGAGTGAATGATGGGAGGCCTGAGATTTAATTTTTGTGAATGTGGCTGTTGGTGGGAGCCATTCCAAGGGAGCAGCCCTGCAGCAGCCCTTTAGCTGATCTACTTGTGGCTAAGCACCTATGAATAAATGAGCTGCAATGTTTATGAAATATTAGGGCAAATGGTAATCTTCAAATTGTTGCAGGGAAACCTTTGGGGGTTTCCAAGGAGAAGGTCCTAATAAAGGACAGTCTTCCCTGGTGGGCACTTGCCCACTTGCACCCCTCTTGCCCTGCAAACAGGCAGCATCAGCTGAGTATTGGACGTGATCCAAGGGCAGGGGAGGCACACACAGTTAACGTGGTTGTCTTCCTAAAACAAAACAAAACAAAACAAAACAAAACAAAACAAAACAAAACTATGCTCTAAGAAGCTCTAGAGTTCTTCCAGATTCTCTTCAGTGAGAAGACTGGAAAGACAGCAAACAGGTAAAGCGTCTGGTTTCAGGTTCAATCCCCAGCATCTCCAGGTTAAGTTGGGAAAGACTCCTGAGTGAAACTCTGCTGCCAGTCAGTGTAGGAAATACTAGATGGGCTAAGATCCTAAGGGCTCAACCAGACTAACACGATCTTTGTCACTGAATCGGAGCAAACGTCAGTTGGGTTTTCTGCAGATGGACCTTTGCTCCAATTCAGTGGTAAAGAGCAGATTTCCTTGGGGAAAGTGGCAAGGCAAATAGGAAACTGCTCAGACCTGGCTTTCCAGGCACGGAAGAAGTGGAAATGGGGACAAGCCCTAACTCTTTAGTAAAGCAAACTTGTGTAGGTTGCAGCATGTATGCATGCAAGGTGCCCATGAGTGTTTCTTTGTTTTTCAAAAGGTTACTGGCCCCTGTTTTGCAGCATTAACATGCACGCCCGCCCAGGGAGGCCCAAGACATTTTGCTGCTCGAGGCAAATCAGAAAATGGCTGTCCTCCCAGGAATGGTACTTTGCTAAGAGTGCTTCAACAGGTGGCAGCAGGAGAGCATTGGTGGCAGCAGTTAAACCCCTCACCCGGCTTTGGGTGGGGACGATGCTGGGGACCAGCGCAACTGAGCTAGTGGCTGAGGGTGGCAGGAGTGGCAGTGGCTGGGCCCAGGCACTCCTCGCCCTCTGCCTCCTCTGCCCTGTGGGGTCACCGGGAGAGGCGCTGGGCACAGGCAGGCAGCTAATGGCATTGCATCCACAGCTGAAGGAGTAGCAGCAAAGGCCCACAAGACGTCCCTCTCTTCCCTTTCCAAATCTGCCACTGCTCCCACCTGTCTCCAGCCTGCCACCTGAGGCGACTAATGGGCAGCCCAGCCCTGCGTGCGTGTACTCTCTCTCTCTCTTCCAGACGAGGCTTCTCAAATGGCAGGGAACTGGGATTGGTGAGGAAGGCTCTGCAATTAACTGTCCTTTCTCCACCCTGTCTTCATTTTGTCCCCAGGTTTTTGGCTTCCTGAACTTGGTGCTTTGGCTGGGGAACCTGTGGTTCGTGTTTAAAGAGACGGGCTGGAGCACCCCCTTCGTCAAGTACCCACCTGCCCAGGAGAAGCCGCCAGCACCTGAGGCCTTTGGCGACGCCTACAACCAAGCGCCAGGCTATGGGCAGCAAGACACGTATGGGCAGCAGGGTGGCTACCAGCCTGATTACAGCCAGCAGGGCTATGGGCAGCAGGGAGAGTATGGGCAGCAAGGTGTCCAAGGCGGGCCCACTTCCTTCGCAAACCAGATGTAGGCGGGTGAGTTGTGCTACTGGCTGGCTGGGCAGGGAGGCCGGGGGGGGGGGGAGAGAATTCTCTTCTCTCGCCCTTGAATAAGGCTGTGCAAGCAACATGTTAAAAATATTACTCTGCAGGAAAAGCTGAGTCCTGCAGTCGAGACCCATCTTCTGCAAATTAAGCACATTTGTGTCATTTATTATGGTTTTGCTGGTCATGGAGGAGGAACAAGGAGCTATGCAGGGCACTGAAGCGTCACTCCTTGACCACTTGAACCTGATCATCACACACCAGTTTTATGAAAGGGACAGTTTGCAAGTCAACCTGTAGTTCTCATACGCAGTCCTGACACCCTTTAAGACATGAACAACCCTCAGAATGTGGCACCCCAAAAGCCGTTGTGCAGATGAGTGCACAAGCACAGGTGCCAGCTGAATAGGAATTGTGTGTGTGTGTGTGATTATAGGGTGAGGAAACCCAAAAGGTAATGTGCATTAGGTAAATACATCCATGCCCCTTCTGCGATGTGAACAACTCCATGCAAATCTGGCTAGAAACACAACCAGATGAAATGACCTCAATGCGTTTCAAGCTACTAATGTGAGCATAGCCATATTCAAATGCTTCCCCACATCCAAAGCATGCAAAAAATAATAATAGCTGTTATACTACTAGCTGTTATGCTTTGTGAAGTAACATGGCATTTAGTAACAAATGTGGTCTTATTTGGCAGCTCACTGATATTTGGGACATGCACCTTTTATCCAGTTGTATATTATAGCAGCGTAGACCCTAATACACAGTTGTGCCTGAGGCTGAAAGGTGTGGAATCTAGAGGAGAATAACATCCTACACATCTGGACTGTGAGCATCTAATTCAGGTGAAGGGAACCTTTGGTCTTACAATGTTGCTGAACTACAACTCCCATCAGCCCCAGCAAGCGTAGCCAGGGATGATGGGAGTTGTAACTTAGAAACTAGAGGGCCAAACATTCCCCTCACCTGATCTGGATTGCTGACATAATGATCGTGATCTCTGATATGAGAGCCTTTGAATGGTCTGTTGGTCTGTGTGTGGAATTTGTTAGTCTGTAGGTCTCTAGGCACATTTGCCCCAGATATCAGGTTCAGATTTGAACTCCATCATGGACTACAGAAGCAGCTGGCTGCTGCTAGGACTCCTTCCCCTCCGTTGGTCTTCGTGGCCAGAAGACCCCTCTGCCTTAGCGTGTCTCCTTCCCTGAGGAGTCGTCCTCAGCTCGTGGTGCACAGAAGGCAGCTTCCTAAGCCTGGCCACGGACCTCCGAGAGTCGAGGCTTTCTCAAACAACACACTCTCAGCTGAATCAATAAGCAAAGAGTCCTTTGTCAGGATGTAAATGAAAGCAAGGCTTTGTCCTTTGCATGCAGCCGTAAAGAATGATGTCAAGATCCCTGTGTGCAAATTTATATATGCCTTTGGGTCAAAAAGTTAATAGCAGCTCTCCTACCCACCCCAAATCAAATTGGGACTGTGGTACTTAGGGAGTGAGGGATTAAATTCCTTTCCAAATTAAGCTCCCCACTCGCTACACACCCAAGCTGCAATTTGCACCATGCCTCAGATGTTTTGCTCTGCTGACAAACAACAACTGAGAGAAATGAATTATTTTAATATGTAAAATATCATACATGTGTTTTATGAGTTGGTGGGGGAGTGATTTTAATTGGTAAAATTGTGTATGCCATGGTCCCAGCCAGAAAGAAAAACCCTCATAATCAGAAATAAGAGAAAATTGGCTGCGTGCCAGTTTTCTTTGTTAACAAATACCGATTTGCACCAGATATTTAGCTAAGACACTCGTCAGAAGAGCTGTGGTTGGGGGAAAAGTTTGCTGGCTCAGCACTCATGCAAGTAGTCTGATGAAGTTTGGGCAACTGAGTCTGATACTGCTCTCTAGCAATGGGAGTTTATTTTATTTATTTTAAAACAGCTGGGCTTCTTCTCAATGGAAGCTAGCCCATATCTGAAATCCACTTAGTAGAGTTTCATGTCTTAAAATGCATTTTGTATACAACTTCCCAGCGTGGAAATAAAACTTCGCCCCTTAACCATTCAGACTCAGGAAGCCTATAAATTTCCGGCCAGGGCTGCCACCATTTGAGGGGAACTTGCACCAGGGGCCTTCCAGGCTCTTGCCCTAAGCAAGCTGGCCAGGGAGCGGGAGGGTGGGTGGCACTGCAAGAGGGGCAGCCCAGCGCTGAAAAGAGAAGTACTGAGCAAAGCAGCTGCAGCAGATGCCGCCATCTTACCTGCCCCAGAATTCACCTGTGGCCCCACCCAGGGCTGGCAAGATAAGGCTGCTGCTTCACAGGGGGGAGGCCCAGAAAGAGGGGAAATAAGCTACATCAACATAAAATTAAGTCACTAGCAGTGGTGTGTCCTCCTGGGCCTCTGCGTTTGCCCTATCATGCCAGGCCTGCGAGGAAGACAATCATTGCTTGGCACCCATCGGCCTCTTGGCTCTGTGTGGTGGTCTTCCAAGCCTGGGGGGGGGGGTAGGGGTGACAATGCCGTGGTTGGGGACAACCCCTCCCCTAAGCCGCTGAGCCAGAAAGAGCCCTTCCCTCCGCCCACATTGGAGAAACACTTCAGAGATGTGTTTCAGTTCTGTTTAGTTGCTCCTGGTGGGGGGAGAGGTTGTGTGCGAGTGTCTCTTCTGTCACAGGAAAGCTTCCTTTTTTTCTGTGTTCATCTACTTTCTCTTCTCTCTCTCTTTCTCTCTCTTTCCCCACAGGTCCCTACCCCCAGTAGGAGGCGTTGTGTGGAGGAAGCTGCCATCCTGTCCCTGCCCCCCATGTCCCCTTGAGCAGGGGAAAGGGGGGGCTGGTGGGTGCTTGCACTGGGAGGGGGCTGGTGGGGTGTCATCCCTCCCCCTCCCAAATGAATGTAGATGTTTGTGCTGTTTATATATATATATTATATATATATGAGAAACTACAACTAGAGATAGACCGCCCCCTCTCCCATTGCCTCGTGCGCACACACTCTGCCCGATCTCATTTCCCACCCCTGGGACAGCTCTGTGACTTTACATGGCTCCCTTTTGACCCCTGCCATCTCGGCTCCAGACCCCCAAACTCCCCAGCTACTACTAGCTCTCCCGTCTCTCTCTAACCTACCCCCGCCATTCCCTTGGAACCCCACCCACCCAATGTTGTGGAAAGCATGGCATGACTCTCACCACTCTTGGCACTTTGCCCCCAACGTGTGGCAAATGCTCCTCCATCTCCCCTCCGCATGCCCCCCAGGAACACCAGCTGGTCGTGGGGGAGGGGTCTGAGATTGGAGGAGATTCAGTTGCCATCTTCAGTGTCGGAATGCCCGGCAGATTTGGGGTTTATTAAGGGGTTGGGGGTTCAATATTATATTCAGCGCTTTAATTAAGGTTTTTAACACTCACTTCTCCATGCCCAGCCCCTCCTCCCAAAAGTTTAAGGGTCAGGATAGAGGGCAACCAAAATATTGGGGGACATTGTCTCCTGCTTCTCCTCCCTGTTGGTCTGTATTAGGGATGTGGGGTGTTAAAAGGAGGGTGATCCTAATGGGGACCCACAGCACTGCTGTGTTTGTTACGGTTTGGAGGTTGTGTGTGTGCGTACGTAATCTCTGCAGAAGGGTTTATTCTGGAGGGGAGACAAAAGGCAAAATGTGGGGTGGGCTATCATTCCCACTGAGTTGTATTTCTGGGGGCTACGTTATTTCCCCCAATACCAGCATGTATGCCATGATCACCGGTGCAGCTTGGGGCCCACAGCTCAGGGCGGGGGAGGACCAAGGGGGAGACTCTGTTATACATCCTTTTTCCTTTCCCCCTCTCTTTCCTTCTCCTTCTAAGATTGCATATTCAAGATACTTGAAAGTGGAGCCACCTGGATCCCTTTTCTCAACTCATTGTACTCACAGTCAGGCTGATTCAAGTGTGTCCCCACGACCTTAGTTCTGAGGCCGTTGTGAGAAGCGCGTGGGGTTTCTGTCAGGCAAACAGCCCAACAGGAATTGCACAGGACGTACAGATTGTATGAACTGACACCTCCACACAGAACCTCTATGTAGAGCTGCCATGTTACTTCTGAGCATCTGTTGTGGCTCAGAAATGTCTTGGTCCAACGGGGAACCCAGGCAGCCTGGGCCTCTGCACAGGGTACTGAGCCCGTTGGTGGTTCCACATACAATAATTATTTATTATTATTATTATTATTATTATTATTATTATTATTATTATTTATTAGTATACTGCCCTTCATACACAGAAAGGAGGCCTATGGTTAATATGGGGATTTTGCTGCACCATGACAGTTGTGAGGAAGTGTTGTAGTTATTCTTGATTAATTCACATAGAGTTGTAGGGTGTAATCTTGTGGTTGTGGTTTCAGGTCGTAATCTTTAGCAGTTAGCTGGAAGTTGGTTCCATCTGGGTTTACTTCCAAGTAAATTTGTTTAGGATCAGGATAATATTAATCTCCCCCCACCCCACCTCTTCCCTCCTTCCCCCAGTCTCCAGTTCATTTCACTGTCTGATTTACCCTTCTCCCAATCTTCTTTTTCACCTCTTTCTTTTTCTCATCTTTACGGTTCTCTTCCTATGGACCTATTTCTTTTCCTGGCCTAACCCAAAATTCCTGCTCCTGTACTCTTAATCTGCAGCCTGTGGCCTCCAAACCAACCTATTTTCCATAGCAGCCAAAGCATCCCCCTCCCCATCTCCCTCTCCCAACATTCCCAGAGGCACTCTGACTATATATTACTCAGTGTCTGTGTATCTGATCGTGCCGTAATTGTGCGTTTCAGTTTGTCCGGCTCTTTGCCCCGGTCGATATCGTGATTTTTTCTTCCATCTTTAAATGACAAAAATACCAACGACAACAGCAGCAAAATGACAGGAAAAATATGCATTAATCCCCCAAATCTGCCCCCTCACCCAAAAGGTATAGAGAAAAAAATGGTTAAAAACCAAATAAAAAGGGAAAGAAAATGTATTAAAAAATAAGTATTTGAAGTGTCCTTATTTTGTGTCGTTATTATCATGTTTTATATCTCTTAAACTCAAATGTAAGAATGAACTAAAATGGATGTAACCACCTATGTCCTGCAGACCTCTCCCCTCTTGCCCTTATCCAAGTTTGTACACCTGCTCAGGTAATGGATGCATTAGCAAATAATGCATTTGCATTTGTTATTTGGGAGCCCTATGTCTCCCAAAATCCTCCTAGAGAGATGAAATTGCCAGACCTCTTGGAGAAAGCCAAGGCCCCTTTCATAGCATCCCTCTGGTCTCTGATTCACCCAGTCACTTCAGGTCAGTGTGAGGACTCACCCACACTTCTGCTTATCTCATGCCTGCAAAGCAAAGCACGGAGCTGAGTGGTTTTGCCATTGCCCCACCACTCTGGGAAACCTGCTCTTTAGCGCCAAATCGGAGCAAACATCAATCTGGAGAAAACCCAGTTGACATTTGTTCTCATTCTGCGGTAAAGATCCGGTTTCCTCGGGTGGTGGGGGAGAAAGCTGGGGGGGGCAAGGGCAAGTCTGGATGAGCCCCGCTACTCAGCAGTTTAGAAAAGTATCTGCCCATCATAGCTTTCGGAAGGGTGTTTATGGTTGAACTGGTGCTGCTCACAGCATCCACACAATACTATCAGCAATGAAATTGCAGTCTGAACTTTTTAAAACATTTAATCTCCCCCTCCTTTTTTACATTTTATATCCCTGCCCCCTGCTTAATGCAGAACATTTGATAAGTAAAAATAACTCAATATGCATCTGAAGTTACCTCTGGTGTGGAAGCAGGTTATTGCATTATTTTTATTTTTATTTTTGGTCATGTGGGTGGTAAAATTTTGGTTGGTGGCCTCTATTGCCACACCCTTCCCCTGCGCTAGCCACGTCCCCCAGGATCCAGTCAGAAGCCGGGGGGGGGGGGCTTCTATAATGCTAGGATGTTCTGTTTAAAGCAGAATAATTGAGAGGTATAACACTACAGTCTTTACCTTGACAAAGTTACTGTGAAGATAGAGCACAAGGATTCATCCCCATTTATGTAAATACAAGCTTGCATACTTCTGTGTCAGGTAGGGGCTGCTGAAAAACAGAAGGAACACCCCAGCCAGGCCTTTGCTGGTCATGCTTTACAGACGTGATTTTGAGGAAACTGCGCCCAGGGTTTCTTAATGTTTCCTCACAGCAGTGCTTCTGAGCAACACCCATGTGTTTCAGATAGTCATGTGCAGGAAGATCCCATATTGTCTCGCGCCCAATTGAAAGATGAAAAAATAGCCTTTCCTGACTGACTGATTTCTCCATTAAGCCCTGTTTGCTAAGGGCTTGGAGGAGGCTTTGCTGTGAGGCACAAACAATAATGCCATCAGCTGTCCTTCCAGAAACGTTAGCCCCTTTGAAACAGCATTACATTAAAAATCTGGAACTCTGAGGTCATTTTGTTCTTCTTGCTTAGGTGTTTGTGAAAAGTATTGCAGGGAACCCTGAACCCTTGAACTTATTGGGGGTTTTCAGTGATACAAACAGAAATGCCAACAAGCACCCCTAAATTATAGTTGACTATTCCTTCTTGTCTTCACTTGCAATAAACAAACCAGAATCTGGCTGGAGGCCTCCTTATTGCCATTCAAGGGGTCAGGGGCAAGACTGACATCCATTGGGGCGGGGCCAGCACCCTGCATAGACAAAATATGCATCCAGAGGTGCCTGGAACAGCTGTGCAAAAGACACTGTGATCCTTTGGCTGATGTGCAAGGTTCTTCAGCATTGGGGTACGTGTGCAGGGCTGGCCGAGGCATATTGCTGCCTGATGCAGAGCCACAAATGTCCCTCCAGACACATAGTAGCCAGGGCCAGTCAAGTTTATTTGGGGACTGGAGATGGAGAATCACACACCTCACTTTGCCTAACAGTAGAGTTGGTGCTGTGGAAAGGCTTTCTGAAAGTACAAGGTGAAACGTCACTCTTCCAACCTGAGGTCACAAGATAAGAAACAGTAAAGTACAGATGTAAGAAAGAAGAATCCAGCACTTCTGCCAAGGAGTTAGGGATGGTGCAAATGCTTCTCTTTTTTCCATTTGGTTTTCACAAGCTTCTGACATATGCTGGGCTGGGGCGATGATGAGGGATCACTGAGGGAGCTTCGTGATTGATTGGGGATTTGAACCCAGGACTCACCAGGCCTATTCCAACACTCTAGCCCTGCTGTACACTGACTCTTTTGGCAATTTTGTCTTGGTATCACAAGTGTGAGAGTTTCATGTATTTAAACATGAAGCTTGTTGGGCGAAGGAAATCAGGCTGAAAATGTGACTGCATTATACGCCCCCCCCCCCGGAACTCAAAAACCTCTCCCTCCCCCATTAAAATCCATTGAGTCAGAATGTGAGGTGCCCGACAGACACTCCTGCCATTTTAATCTGGAAATTCAGAGCTGATAAAGCACTAACTGCCAGTGCACCAATTTAGGGTGGAGAACAAATGGGCCTCTAGGTACATTTTTTGGGACTACATCTCCCATCATGCCTCCTTACTGGTTGTGGTGGTTGGGGCTAATGGTTATCAAAGACTGCCCTAATGCACGAGAAGTAGGAAAATGCCATCTGTGACTGATAGATTTTGTAAGTACCTGCATTAAAAACAGTTTTTAAAAAATCTGCTCAGTCAGGCACTATTTTAACCTACCTGATTAACTGACTAAATGTTGTACACCTCTGGCCTTGGCATTGACACTGCAAAACATAAAGCAGAAGACTAACAGCAATTTTAAAAAGAGCTTTTATTGGGCATTGCAACAGAATAAATGAGAGGCACACACAAGAAATCAGGCCACTAATGAAATATACAGGCAACAGGCTTACAGGATAAACAGGAAGTATATCCTAGGAGGAGCCCACAATTATTTATGTAATTCACTGCCCATAAGATGTTGCAATGGTGAGCAGCACAAATGACTTCTTTAAGTGTCTTAGTTAATCCAGCAGCAGATCAGGCCAATCAAAGCATGATTCAATAGAAACAAATATAAGGTTCTGCACTGAGGCAGGAAGGTAAAGGTAAAGGTACCCCTGCCCGTACGGGCCAGTCGTGTCCGATTCTAGGGTTGTGCGCCCATCTCACTTAAGAGGCCAGGGGCCAGCGCTGTCCGGAGACACTTCCGGGTCACGTGGCCAGTGTGACGAAGCTGCTCTGGCAAGCCGGCACCAGCGCAGCACACGGAAACGCCGTTTACCTTCCCGCTAGAAAGCGGTACCTATTTATCTACTTGCACCCAGGGGTGCTTTCGAACTGCTAGGTGGGCAGGAGCTGGGACCGCAGACGGGAGCTCACCCCGCCGCAGGGATTCGAACCACCAACCATGCGATCGGCAAGCCCTAGGCGCTGAGGATTTACCCACAGCGCCACCCGCGTCCCCGAGGCAGGAAGATAGCCACCTGCAAATACTCCTGAACAGCCAATACTGACAACCAGCAACTGAACATGGAAGGCACCTGGTGGTAATGATGAGAGCATAGCAGCTAATAGACTGAGCTGTGAACTAAGAAGTCCCCAGTTCAAAACATACTTCAGCACAATCTATTGGTGTCTATGCAAAACTAAGTTCATTGAGGAGTTCAACAGACTTACTCCCAGGTAAGTGAGTATAGGGTTGCAATCGCCAGCGGTAAGCCGCTTTCAGTCTGCCCCACCCATATTCTGCAATTCATTGTTAATATTTTTTTGATGCATTCATTCAGTTAAATTAGTTGTATAGAGCCAAAGCCTTCACACACAGAGGGCAAAAGCAAGGCATTCCTCTAAAATCACAAACATAAGTCTATAAAAGTCTACAGCATAGACGCTTAGCCTTAGAACACAAAATTTAAAATCACAATGCATTAATATAACAAGCAAAGCTTCTTAGCTGCCAGAGCAAATTTGGCTACAGATAAGTAATTTGTAGAGAGTTTAACTATCACTTCCTGGGGGTATCAATCTGAGAACCAATAAAAATAGGAGATAAAAATTATCTGGGCACCGTATATAAAGGGCAAATCAACAAATGGTGCAAGACATCCTCGACCTGATTACATCCATAAATGCGTTTCCATGCCATCTGAGGAATTCCAAGGTATCTCCCCTCCAAGGATGCTGAGGGCATCTGCTGAAGCCGAAGCTCAACAAAGGCCCTATGCAATTGTGGGGAAGGTAGTGAGGCCTTGAATGGTTGTCCTTAATTTGAGGGTCCCAAACAGAATAACAGGCAGCGGTTGTGGATGCTCTGGCTTGCTTGGAGTCATGGTCAAATATCCAATTTCTAAGTTCACTAAGGGATAAATATTTCCCCTCTTGGAGATTTCAAGCCCTAAGTTTGTCTTGACACTTTTGTACCCAACCTCCTGTCCTCAGTTGCTCCAACCAGCTGAGCTTGGTGAGAATATGGTCCTCAAAGTCTATGCCAGTAGCTAAGATAGGCTAGATCAATTCTGGCCGCTATTGAGGGGAGACCCAACTCAGCTCTCGGATGAGCCAACAGAGTCCCAGGAGGAAGCCCCAATACCTGCCTCATAAATTTCTTGTGTAGGACTTCTCGTTCAGATTTGACACCAGTTCATCAAATTTCAGCCCCATAAAGCACTGGGGTGCATTGATAATAATAGAGAGCAACTTTACAGAGGACAGTGATTAACAATGTATTTGGGAAATTAACACTCTAAAATGCTAAGTATGATTACTGTCATAAGTTCATTATGGCAATTCATATGTAACTTGGTATGTTCTGAATGCTTTAATTAATCGTAATACTTAAATAGCTGCTTTATACAATGATTAATGATGGGACACCTAAATTATACCCTACTTCCATATAACCTCAGGAAGAAAAAAAATCCTTGGCATCTGTTGTCTTTCTGTAGGTAAGAAGGGACAATGCAAAAACCTCACAATTGTTTATAATGTAGAGTTGTAGAAAGATAGCCATACATGCACATTTTAAAAAGTAATTCTCGCTATCACCTTTTCACCAAATTTAGTGAATTTACTTCAGTAAATACAGTGGAACCTTGGGTTACATACCGTCCTCCTTACGCATGCTTCGGGTTATGAACTCCGCTAACCTGGAAGTAGATGCTCTCAGTTGTGAACTTTGCCCCAGGATGCGAATGGAAGTCATGCTCTGGGGGCGCAGCAGCAGCGGGAGGCCCCGTTAGCGAAAGCACACCTTGGGTTATGGTTATGAACGGACCTCCAGAACGAATTAAGTTCATAAGCGGAGATACCACTGTAGACATATGGGAGAAGGTTGTGCCTTATCTCCCCTCCCCCCCCCAAATAAAAATGAATTCCCCTACAAAAAAGTTTGGATAAATTATTCTTGTTAATTCGTTTTATCACATTCATACCCTTTGTTTCCTTGGCAGTACAATCTGAGGCATGTCTGCTCAGAAAACCCCATAGAACTGTGTGTATGGGTCTACAGCCTCAGAGTTCAGAGCATCATACATGGGGCTTACAAGCAGTAGCCCACCCAGGCACTGATCAGACCCCAAGCATGCCTAATGTTAGCAACATGGCTGCATCAAAGTACCTTTAGACCAGGGACAGGAAACCCCAATGTTGCTGGACCACAAATTTCTATCATCCCTGTTGGCCATGCTGGATGGAAATTATGGAGTCCAAAGGTTAGCCACCCCTGCAGTAGAACATGTCTGGAGTGGGGAGAATGTGTCCTGGGGACTCCCTCTATCTGAAACAGGGAAGCATCATTGCTAAACTATACTACCAAATATCTATTTAGTACCTTTCATCCTTATAACACTCCTTTGCCATACGCTCCAACATTTCTCCAATGAAAACAGGGACATCCTAAGAAAAAGCAGGACGTTCCGGGATCAAATCAGAAACCAGGACGGCTTCTCTAAACCCCTAAGCTATTTCAAAGCAGTTACAAAAGTAATTTCAATAACCTACTAAAATGTAGCTAAAGCTTGTTTTTAGGCAGCACTGGTTTCACTTTTAAAAACTGCGCCCATCAGGCATGAGAGGTAGTGCCTTGCTCAAAGTTACCCACTGAGATTTATGGTGGAGATGTGACACTGAGCCCCACAACTCCAAGCCAAACACTCCACCTGCTGCATCTGCCTGGCCATCCGAGGCTGGTCATCGCAGCGTGTTGCCAACGGGACTGGTTCTTTTACTGGCTCCAAATGCAGTGACCAAATCCATGAGTGGAGGATAGGAGGTGTTTATCCTAGCTGGATTACAGACAGAATAAGCAATACTTATGGATCCTTCAGACCCTAGGAACCCCTCAGAACAGCAGTGGATGGACTCCTATAGGGGCTGGGATGCAGGGCCTTCACTGGCTGTGATCTATGCCGTGGTTCTTTCCAAGCTCCAAGTATCTCTTACAAACAAACATTCTCAGAGACTGTATGGGATCCCAGTGCTCCTTTAACAGGCAGCTGACCTTGAAACCCCACCCAGAGCTGAAGTGATAGATAAGAAATTAGCCACTTTATCAACAGGTGTCCAATACAAGATTAGAAATGCTGCAGGCACACCCCCCAAACCAAGGTCTGGGCTGGGGCGATGTCCTTGCAATACACGACTAACTTCTCACAGTACAAAAGTCTTCCACACTTCCACTGCACACAGGAAGTAGCCCTGTACAGGAGGAGAATTCAAGGTTTGATTCTGTGTGGATGTGCACTTGTGGGGAAAGAGGTCGTGTCATCTTTCTTGATATCAGTTCCTGCTTCTGCTTCGGAGGTACATAGGCGGAATCTC
Source organism: Podarcis muralis (assembly GCF_964188315.1). Classification (NCBI taxonomy): domain Eukaryota; kingdom Metazoa; phylum Chordata; class Lepidosauria; order Squamata; family Lacertidae; genus Podarcis; species Podarcis muralis. The sequence goes on along the minus strand of NC_135671.1, from coordinate 39,485,679 downwards.
CCCCCAGCTCCGCACATTACGAGCTGCCCATGTCATTAGCTCAGGGGCTTTGGCAAGAAACACTAGCAGAAGAGTGACCACATCACCTTCAGCTGAGTGGGCCCTAACAGGCTCACGTCCATAGAAATGTCGGAACAGTGCCCCAAGCTGGTAGCTCATGCCAGGAGATCTTTCCAGCTCCTTCAAGGCTGGCAGTGTGTCCAGGCAGCCGGTGCTCGGGGGCAGGTCAGTGTCCACTCGCCACAGCTCTGCACGAAGCAGGGGGAAGTCAAAGCCAAGGCCATTGTGAGCCACCAAGCAGATGGGGCCCATTTGCCGCTGCAGAAACCCTTTTAGTATATCCACCACACCGCGGTTGAAATCTGCTTTGCAATTCTCCTCCAGGTTTCGGTTGCTCAGCCCAGTAATCCTCTCTGCTTCAAGGGTGAAGGGCTTTTGGGGATCAACGCAGAGAGTGAGCTTGTCTATGATGCGGGGTAGCTGGGGGGTGCCCGGCAGCAGAGAGCACTGGAGTGAACGGCGGTGCACAGCAAAGAGGCAGAGCTCAGCCAAGTGAGGCTGGTCATGGGGCAAGCCAGTGGTTTCAAGATCGAGGAAGACAAATGTCTGGAAGTCCTGCAGAGCTGCCATGGCTGGCTGGCACAAAGGAAAAGAACATGAGAATCTTTATATACGCAAGCAGGGATTAAAACCACAGCACTGGGCCATAATGAAAAGCAGTAACATGAGCACAGTTCTCCCCTACATGTGGAGAGACAGCTTCAGCTCACACGAATGCCACAGCTGTCTCAGCTGCAGAAGAGAAAAGCTCACCTCTTCACCAGGGGTAAGAGCCCCACCCAGGCTGGCATGCATAACACTTCCATGCACAATTCATGAGTCCCCCACACCAGCAGTGAATTGACTGATACAGGAGAAATTACAGCCTAAATACAAATGCACAATAGAATAAATCGTCAATAAAAATATAAAACAGCAACAACCCAGATACACCACGAATTGAGCACAAATTGCATTTGCACTCCCACCACAAAGCAACTCTCCACACCAGTGGTTTCTCCCTGGAAACAGCTGCAAATGCAGCAAAGTTCTTACAATTGCTCTCCAGGGCAAGACTAGCCGGCTCCACCTCCTGGCTTCTCAACAGGCAGCAGTACACCTGGTGCAGGAACAGGAGCAGCAGAGGGGCCAGGGAGGCTGAAGTTGGCATTTGCCTCCCAGGCAGCAATTGGTTCAAGGTGCCATTTGAAGGAGCAAATCCTTGGTATGTTGACACTCTCTGTGGGCAGAGGTAGGGCATTCTGTCACTGTGGATAAACTTTTAAATTCACCAAAAAAGATTGACAATGGGATGAAGAAGAATGCCCCTCTGCGTACTACCTCTGGCCACCCCAGTCACAAAATCAGACTGAGGCATGAGCACAGCCAAGGTGAGGCGGCAGGGGGACAGCTGCCCCTCCCTCTCAAGAGTTGTTGAGTTGTTTTGGGGAAATCATGGGTATAAATATCCCCCCAAAAGGGGCAGACTTTGGTGGGGGGGCACAGCCTCAGTTAATTGAGTACTTTCAATGCTTTAAAATGCTTTTTGTGTATCGGGGGGGGGGGGCTGCCCCCCTGGCTATGCCCATTCCCAGAGCCCTGGACTGCAGACTTCTCTCTCTCTCAGCAATCTATAATTTCACATCAGATCCAATAGGGGCCAAATCCACTGCCCATAAAGGGTTTCTGGAGTCACAGTGAAAAGCTTTCTGAAAAGTGTCGCTCTCATCTGGCAATGGAAAAAAGCTCCATTCAATCCTAGTTCAAAAGGCATGCAAGAATGAAACAGCAGGAAGCACAATGTGTGAATGTAGCATGGAAACATGTAGAATGCTCTTCTTGACACATGCACACACAACGTCACAGAACTAGAGAGTTAGCTCAAAAGGACAACTCAGTGATGAAGGGAGTGCAGCGTGTTCCAGAAGACAAGTGGCTGGTGCTTAAAAAAAATAAGCAGAAGAATACACAGGAGAGGATGAGCCTAGAGACACAACAGAAACTGCTAAAACTGCATTGTGGGGCAATATGTATTTTCCTCTCCTATTAGCAAAACTTACTGGGTTGCATCCAAAGTTTGCTTTGAGAAGACCCATTGAAATTAATGGGCCAGCACTAATCATGTCCCCTAATGTCAATGGGTCTACTCAGAGTACAGTATGGCTTTATGTTGGATACACTATCCAATCTATTTATCTTTTGGTTTAAACTGTTTCTAAGTGACCTTTCAAGACAGTAGCATTTCCAAGGCAACATACATTGATAACAAGTATACAATTTCATGAATCTCAAAGTCTTAAACATACAATGAAGTTGGCTGACAGGCGTTTCAGGATCAACAGCTATGCGAGCCAAATGGAGCCCCCTGGTCTGGGGCAGTAGACCTTTGAATACTGCGCTAAGTAGCGGGACCAAGAACAAGGGAAGGCTCTGCTTTGGGAGCGTCGGAAAGGCTCTGCTTTGGGAGCCACCGGAAAGCAGGAAGGCTGCACCGGACGGGCTTCGGTCCAGGAAAGCGATTTACATGCTCTAACCCCCAATGCACACCGACATACTCGGGAGCAAGCGCAGGAAATCATTGGGACGCGCTGCCAGAGGGGGAAAAGCAAAACAAAACCGGGTGGCAAATCCCACTCCTCCCAGGGTTTAAAAACCGAAGCACAGAACCATGCGATTTTCCTCTCAGAAATTCATTTCCTCCACCATCCCTTCAGTACTGGAGGACAGAAGAAGAAGAAGAAAACTCCCGAGGTCCCCCCCCCCCAGTGGGCCAAGTAAAACTCACCGGATGATCTCCAGCTCCCGGACTCCCCCAACAAACGCAGCGAGGACTCTGGGCGGCGCGCGGCAGGCTTTTCAAGGCGGACGGCGGGGAAACCGAAAGCAACATGCTCGGGCAAGCCCGGCCAGCCCGGCCAGCCCGCCTCCGGACGTGACGGCGCGGGGGGGGGGGGCAAAAGCGGCAGCTCCACCCGGCAGGGACCTGGAAAGCGCATCCATCAGTTCAGCAGCCAAGGGACGAGAGCCGTTCAATTGGATGCAAGCCCCTCTTTGCTCTCTAGAGGGCGCTTGCGTAAAAGAGCCGCTCATCTAGAGTCCCTAAAATGGGCAGATGAGTCGCGGAATCCGGGATGGATTATCATTATCATCATTACAGATTGATTTATTTATGCCCCTTCTTTTCCCCGAAGGGTTTTTAAGTGGTTTACATTTAACAACAGCAACAGCAGCAGCCATGCGCTCAGACCTAAATGTTGAGTGTTTTTAATTTTTAATTTTTTTTTTCTTTTTGGATTTTTTTGAAAATTTCAATAAATATCTTTTTTTAAAAAAAGGGAATGTCATTTGATATTAGGCCTAACAAAAAAGCCTCTGGCTTTTTGGCAAACGAAATCTTGAATAGTTTTTTCAGCTCCTCATATACCTCTTTCCAAAATTTCCTTACAATTTTACATCCCCACCATGTGTGATAAAAGGTTCCCTTTTACATCTCCAGCGTAAGTTTGACTGCTTTTTGTAAATCTTAGCCAATTTTTCCGGAGTGAGGTACCAGCGGTAAAACATTTTCATCATGTTCTCTTTTATCATATAACAGGCTGTGAAATTGATATCCACCTTCCACAACCTTTCCTATTTTCCAGTTGGATTGTAGGACAAAATCCTTTGCCCACTTTATCATTACTTCTTTGGTTGTTTCATCCTTCAGTTCCCACTCTAACTGCAAATTGTACATTTTAGAGATGGTCTTCTTTTTAGGTTGTATTAATTCACTTTGTAATTTTGACAAAGGGTTCCACTTCCTCAGCTACACAGAGCTCAACTTTAGATCCTTTTTTCTTCACTTTCTTTTACCTTCTTTTCAGTCCCTCTCCATGACTAAGGCTGCCCTCCAGGAACCTCTGGGAAACAGAAACAAAAAGCATCCCAGAAGAATAGAAACGAAAGTGAAGAACAGAAACAAAAGACGGCGCGGGCGGGGGGCAAAGCGGCAGCTCCACCCGGCAGGGACCTGGAAAGCGCATCCATCAGTTAAGGTGAGAAGGGACGGGAGCTATTCGATTGGATGCAAATCTCTCTTTGCGTAAAAGAGCCGCTTATCTAGAGTCCCTAAGATGGGCAGATGAGTCACGGAATCCGGGATTGATCATTGCTTGCTTGCTTGCTTGCTTACGCCCCTGACTTACTTTCTTTTCCCCTGAGGGGTTTTTAAGCAAAAATTTTCAAAGTGGTTTACATTTAGCAGCAGCAGTAGCAGCACTCAGACCTGAAACAGTAGAACCTTTTACCTTGGCGTTTGACAATTGACTTGAGATATATATATATATATTAGGAGGCACCCTAGTTTTGAGATTTAAAGTTGTTTTAAATTGTTGCTAATGTTGTGTTTAACATTGTTGTAACCTGCCCTGGGACCTCAGGGTGAATGGCAGGGAAGAAGAAGAAGAAGAAGAAGAAGAAGAAGAAGAAGAAGAAGAAGAAACTAAAATAAATGAAATTACCAGATGAATAGGAAAAATCTTGCTGTTGTTGTTTAGTCGTTTAGTCGTGTCCGACTCTTCGTGACCCCATGGACCAGAGCACGCCAGGCACTCCTGTCTTCCACTGCCTCCCGAAGTTTGATCAAACTCATGCTGGTAGCTTCGAGAACACTGTCCCACCATCTCGTCCTCTGTTGTCCATCTCCGCCAAGCTAAGCAGTTGGCTCCTTATCTCTCTCGCCCTGACCTAGCCACTGTGATCCACGCGACGGTCACCTCCAGACTGGATTATTGTAACTCGCTCTACGTGGGGCTGCCCTTGAGACTGACCCAGAAACTCCAGCGGGTGCAGAATGCCGCGGCGAGACTCCTTATGGGGTCTTCGCTGCGAGATCAGATTCATCCGGTACTATACCAGCTGCACTGGCTCCCAGTGGAGTACAGGATCAGGTTTAAGGTGCTGGTTTTAACCTTCATAGCCCTATACGGCCTAGGACCCTCGTACCTACGGGACCGCCTCTCCTGGTATGTCCCACAGAGAAATTTACGGTCTGCAAACAAAAACATCCTGAAGATCCCAGGCCACAGAGAGGTTAGGCTGGCCTCAACTAGAGCCAGGGCTTTCTCGGCTGCGGCTCCAACCTGGTGGAACGCCCTGTCGCAAGAGACAAGGGCCCTGCAGGACTTGACATCTTTTCGCAGGGCCTGTAAGACAGAGCTGTTCCACCAGGCCTTTGATCAGGGCACAGCCTGACCCCCTCCTCTGGCAATCTGCACAGAATGTTGCTTAATGGTTGCCATTAATTTGATTTTAATTAACTTTATAATGAATGTTTTTAGAATGTTGGATTATTTTGATTGTTGTTAGCCACCCTGAGCCTAGCTTCAGCTGGGGAGGGCGGGATATAAATAAATTATTATTATTATTATTATTATTATTATTATTATTATTATTATCCCCTTCTCCTTGTGCCCTCCATCTTTCCCAGCATCAGGGTCTTTTCCAGGGAGTCTTCTCTTCTCATGAGGTGGCCAAAGTACTGGAGCCTCAGCTTCACGATCTGTCCTTCCAGTGAGCACTCAGGGCTGATTTCCTCAAGAATGGAGAGGCTTGATCTTCTTGCAGTCCATGGGACTCTCAAGAGTCTCCTCCAGCACCAGAATTCAAAAGCATCAATTCTTCGGCGATCAGCCTTCTTTATGGTCCAGCTCTCACTTCCATACATCACTACTGGGAAAACCATAGCTTTAACTATACGGACCTTTGTTGGCAAGGTGTTGTCTCTGCTTTTTAAGATGCTGTCTAGGTTTGTCATTGCTTTTCTCCCAAGAAGCAGGCGTCTTTTAATTTCGTGGCTGCTGTCACCATCTGCAGTGATCATGGAGCCCAAGAAAGTAAAATCTCTCACTGCCTCCATTTCTTTCCCTTCTATTTGCCAGGAGGTGATGGGACCAGTGGCCATGATCTTCGGTTTTGTTGTTGTTGTTTTTTTTATGTTGAGCTTCAGACCATATTTTGCGCTCTCCTCTCCTCTATGCCAAGCAGGGCACCCAAGATGGACAGGTCATAGTGGAGAGTTTTGACCAAACGTGATTCACCTGGAGCAGGAACCGGCAAGCCACTCCAGTATCCCTGCCAAGAAAACTCCATGGACAAAGACAACAGGAAAAATCTTACCTGGTACCTAAATCTTGTGCACCAGAAGTGTAGCCCTGAGGATAGCATCCCATTTTTTTGGAGCAACCAACATTCCCCCAGATGTGGCCCATTAACACTAAAAGTGCCAGGGAGTATGGTCAGTGGTGAGGGGTGATGAGGAATTGGAGTCCAACAACTGTCCCCCACAGGTCCCCCCACCTCTGCTCTGGGTCACAGAAGCCATTTCTCTTCATATCCAAGAGATTGTCTTCTTCTCTGTGCCCCTCTAAATGAGCAGCCCTTGACAAGGCCTCCAGCGCCCAAGGTTTGTATGAGAAAAACACAAGTCCTCAGTATTTGATCCACCACAGTTATTAAAACGAAAGCCTCTTGGTCTTAAGCTGAGCATTTCCCAGAAGCATTGTAAAACCTTTTTGCCAGGACCGAGCCTGGTCCAGAATCGGTGGAGGAGGAGGAATCTGTGTCCAAAGACCAGGGGACCCCAATACCCACTAGGGATGCTTCCCCCAAGGTCAGGGGAGATGGCAGACAAGCAACCTCAAACATCAAAGTGCTGGGTCCAGATGTCAGATGATGCCACACTCCTCACTGGGCAGGAACTCAAGTTGCGAGTCCCCTTGGCTTTCCCCAGCATGAACAACAGCCACAAGCAGGCATGGGGATGGCGCTCTGCAGTGGAAGTATCCAAATCACAAGCCAGGCCCTTCCTCGGGCTTTCCAGTGGAACAAGGACTGGGTAAGTTCTGGCTGGCAGAGTTCCCAGGGTCAATTCAGTAAGTGGTATTCTATTTGGATGTGTTGTCCACCATTTTCCTCCTTGAAAAAATACATCAAGCCTCATAGTAAATTTTAATATATGGTATGGCCCAGCCACCAGTACTTATATCAAAAATATTTGGCTGTCCTAGGGCTTTTATTTTGAAAATACCCTATCCTCATATCACATGGGTGATATGATAGCCATGTTCAAATATATAAAAGGATGTCACATAGAGGAGGGAGAAAGGCTGTTTTCTGCTGCTCCAGAGAAGCGGACACGGAGCAATGGATCCAAACTACAAGAAAGAAGATTCCACCTAAACATTAGGAAGAACTTCCTGACAGTAAGAGCTGTTCGACAGTGGAATTTGCTGCCAAGGAGTGTGGTGGAGTCTCCTTCTTTGGAGGTCTTTAAGCAGAGGCTTGACAACCATATGTCAGGAGTGCTCTGATGGTGTTTCCTGCTTGGCAGGGGGTTGGACTCGATGGCCCTTGTGGTCTCTTCCAACTCTATGATTCTATGATTCTATGATTCTATGATTCTATGATTCTCTCTTTTTTCCCATCACTGGGGTATATAAAGTAGAGCCTCCATTGGCAATGTGTAAAACAGAGAAGTAAATTTTGGAACAGCCATCATTTTAATTGTTGAAATTCTGCTAGATAAATATAATTGCATCCCCCCATCTTTTAAGATTGCTCATCATCCCTCCCCCCCGAAAACCCCCCAGCAACAACACACACAATATTCTGTAATTCATTATTAGAGACTTTTTAGGATTTCTGGTGATCTAAGGCTCTTATTAGTCAGAGGAATGTCTAAAGATTTTGATAGTTCTGATTGTTCCTGGGGAGGGGTATGTTAAAGCACCCTAGATCTAGTGTATGAAAGTTTACATGTAACTCTGCTAGTACCTCAAATTCTACTGTCTCCCTTTTAAAATTCAGGCTTCAGGCTCTTTTCCTGCCAGACTACTTCAAGGGTCTAGAAACCAAGCCTTATAAGGAATGGTTGAGGGAGTTGGATATGTTTAGCCTGGGCAAGAGGAAACTGAGAGGCGATGTGATAGCCATCTTCCACTATCTAAAGGGCTGTCACATGGAGTTGGATGGCCATCTGTCATGGATGCTTTAGTTGAGATTTCTGCATTGCAAGGGGGTTGAACTAGATGGTGCTTGGAGGTCTTTTCCAACTCTACAATTCTATGATTATATTAAATGCCACATTTGCTTCTACACTACACACAAGAGCCTTCCCTTTCCTCTTTTTTGAGTCATTAAACTTGGATAAAACTCAGAAACTCTTCGCATCAGCAATAATATAAGAATCAATTCCAATAAAGAACTATGGGTGTCCTAAATGTAATTGTGTGTGTGTGTGTGTGTGCATGCCTGTGCACACGCACATCCAGCTAGTCAATGAGAGGTTTAGACTTAGAGTGATCTCTGAGACCAGTGGCTGCCAGACAGCGTTTTCTGGAGAGGAGCCTTCCAGAGTCATCAGGCAGCTCCGCTGAATGCTGCTGCTAACATTTGAAGATTTGGAAACCCAAGAAATACAAAGGTAATGTGTGAACAAACGAATGGTGGTGCCTTTTCATGATCAGAAACTGCCAAAGGGTTCCACTTCCTCAGCTACATAGAGCTCAACTTTAGATCCTTTTTTCTTCACTTTCCTTTACCCTCTTTTCAGTCCCTCTCCATGACTAAGGCTGCCCTCCAGGAACTTCTGGGAAACAGAAACAAAAAGTATCCCAGAAGAATAGAAACGAAAGTGTTGACAAGGTTCTCAGAAAATGGGTTGCAAAAATCCTTTCCTTGGGAAACAGAAATGTATACAGTATAAGTAACTGTATAGTAGCAGAACAAGACCCACAGCTCCAACATAATTTAACATTTAAAGTACAGAAGTCCTTCGATATAGCGAAATTTCACATAATGGTGCAGACAATGAAGTCTGTATTCAAAGTATAAATAATAAAATCCCACCATATAGAATTCAGCCCTTGGAGAGCTGCAACTTATGTGTCGTTTTTTCTGCAATAGTCCACATATTTTGGTACTGTTGCGATATTTGCAAATTCTGTAACGTTTTCCCTTTCTATGCAGTGGTGATCAGTCTGCAGCCAGCATCCAAGTCAAAAGTTATTTTGACCAAAAGTTTGACATGCGCCTGTCCATAGGTTAAATGAAGAGAGCGGTGGAGATATGCAGACAGAACATTTTAATATATTAGATATTTATCTATATATGGTTGTCCAATCTATAATAAATAAATGGTGTTCCCAAATTGTGACCCTTGGGACACTTCCTTCATAAATGGGAAAAGACCCCTCTGTCCCCAGTGGCGTAGCACGGTCTGGTGGTACCCAGTGCATAAAATTTATTGTCACCCCCAAATTGAAATTATTAAAAGAAGGAAATATAAGATACTTACAGTTGCAAGTGTTATTTTCTGATTTATTTACCGGTACTTAACATAAGCACTTAAAACCTGTTTTTCATGATGAGAATTTATTATGAATTAATTTTTTTACTTAATTTTGCTCATTTGCAGCCCACTATTGATGTGGACTGCAGGAAGCTGAGGTGCTGTGTGACTACAACTGCAAAAAAACAAGCACCAGTGCAGATATGCACCCACTCTTAAAGAGCTTAATTAGAACACAAGAAGAGTCAGTGGTGGAGGAAGGGGGTCCGGGGTGTGTGGGTCACCCCGGGTGTCATCACTGAGGGGGGTGACAAAATGACAGAAATATGAGGGTTTTTGTTAAAAAAAATTGGGCTCACGAAACACCTGTGGCATTCTGCACCCATCTACTCCCCTTCCTACTCCTCTGCCTTCAGATGTCTTCTAAAAATCAGAGAGTTGTTTATTTCCTTGACATCTGATGGGAGGGCGTTCCACAGGGCAGTTGCCACCACCGAGAAGGCCCTCTGCCTGGTTCCCTGTAACCTTGCTTCTCTCAGGGAAGGAACCGCCAAAAGGCCCTTGGAGCTGGATCTCAGTGTCCGGGCTGAACAATGAGGGTGGAGATGCTTCTTCAGGTATACTGGGCCGTTCACAGGGCAGCGCTGAATTAAACCCTGTGGAGGCCCCTTGGCAGTCAAAATCTGGGCAGGGGGCAGGCCTCATGCGCACACTGGAATAACATTGAGCTAAGAAAGCTTGATTGTCATTTTCTTTCAAGATCAAAATATTATTTTGATCCATTGTCGCGGGACCCCTAAAAAGTGTGGGGCCCATAGGCCAGTGCCTACTCTGCCTATTTGGTAATCCAGCCAGGCCCCTTTGGCTGCAGGAGAGAGAAGAAACGAAAGTTGAGGGACGCCTCCTGATGTGCTGCAGCTGTTCCTCACAATGAAATGGGAGGCTCAACATTTGTCAGGCACTTTCGGATGCTCAGCAGCCCTGTGTGGTTACAACAACCCTGTAAAGTAGGCCAGTGCTATGTGCTCCCCAATTTGCAGCTGAATCCCTCGCAGATTGGCATCCAACCTCTGCTTAAAAGCCTCCAAGGAAGGAGAGTCCACCACCATCCCAGAGAGTCTTACCATCAGAACGTTCTTCCTAATGTTTAGTCCGAATCTCCTCTCCTCCCCTCCCCTCTGGAGCAGCAGAAAACAAGCTTGCTCCCTCTTGCAGTCTTCAGATATTGGAAGATGGCTCACCTCTCTCCTCTCAGTCTCGTCCTCTCCAGGCTAAACATACCCAGCTGCCTCAACCATTCCTCATCAGGCTTGGTTTCCAAACCCTTCATCACCCTGGTCGCCCTCCTCTGCTCACCTTCCAGCTGCTCAATATCCTTCTTCAAGTAGCCTGCACTGACTGGCAGCAGCTCTCCAGAGTTTCGGATGGGGGGGGGGACATTCCCAGCCCACCCTGGAGATGCCGCCCAGGACAGAAGACCTGCAGAAGGACGCAGAACAGAAGTTCTGACAGAGGAGCATCACCTCTCAGGAGGGGCCACTGTTGCCACAGTGACAAGGACCTGCCCTCCTTTGTGACATCTCTTGCTTCTCCCTTAAAAGCCACCAATTTGCAGGTGGCCATTGTGGGTTAGTAGTGAGGCGAGTTGAGTAATAGAGTGAGGAGTTGGTGGTGGTTGGAGACAATAAGGAGAGGTGTTCATTTGATTATATTGATTTTGATTTGATTAATTACTTTTATTTGATTCAATTTATTTCGATTTTATTATTTTACTTTTTATTTAAACACTTTTACTTTTTTATTTTACTTTCCATTCTTTATTTTCATATTTTTTTATTTTGCATTTTTATTTTGTGCACATTTGTGCACATTTTGTATATATTTTGTATACAGTGTACCCTCCGGATATGAACTTAATTCATCCTGGGGCTCCATACTTACCCCAAAAAGTCCGTATCTGGAGGTAGTGCTTCTGCGCACGCGCAAAACGCACAGAGTGATTCTGTGCGCAGTGAAACCTGGAAGTATACACTTCCGGGTTTGCCGCATTCTTAACTCAAAATTACGTTACCCATAGGTAACATATCGTGAGGTACCACTGTATATTTATTTTGGGTAGAGAGGAGTAGTTAGGGGTAAGTGTAGGGTTAGGGCAGTAGTTAGGCTTAGGCTTAGGCTAAGTGCTGGGGGGGGGGTCAGAGTTAGGCTTTGGTGGGCATTTTAGATAGTTAGCTAGTTTAGAGAGGGGGTGGAATTTTCCGTGAGCAAAATGTGCAGGCTGTAAGTAGGATTCTTTCCCTTTCTCTTGGTCTCCTGGGGGCGGGGGGGGGGGGTGTGAGTCTTGGGGTCCCCTGCACAGCCTTGGCTCTCTGGAAATCAACCTGGCCAGTCTTCTCCAGAGAGCTCAGCTCCTCCACACTCTTTCCCTGCCTTCCCCTTTTCTCTCCCCTCTCATCATTTACATTTACTAGGACATTCCTAGCCCACTTTCCTCCCAGGAGCTCAAGGTGGCCTTCATGTTTTTCCCAGCCACCAATTGTATCTTCACAGCAGCCCTGCCAAGTAGGCTAGGCTGGCCCAAGGTCCACCAGGGAGCTTCATGGCTGAGTGGGGATTCGAACCCTGCTCTCCCAGGTCCTCCTAATCCAGCCCTCCAACCACCACACTCTGCCTGGCTCCATTTTGCATCTCTCCAGCTGCCCTACGACCTCGGCCTTCTCCCCCTTCCTGGGGGTCTCTCTGGCTCCAAGGAAGACTCCACCACCTTCCTCATGTTCTGCTCCTCTTCTGGGACACCTTGATGCTTGGAGGACCCTCCTAGGGGTCTCCTCCCTCTCTAGGAAGGGCAGGGCTGTCCTAAGAAGATGAGGCAGAGCAGCCCTTAAACAGCTGGCAATGCTTCTCTTTCCTTTGGGCTGGAGCTCTTGAACCCATAGCACTTGGTGCCGCTCTCTCTGCCAGCCCTTCGTGCTCTGGACTGCCTCTTTCCTAATGATGCCCTTTCAGGTGATGCCCTTTCAGGTCACTGAACTGCAGAGAGATGGAAGGAATTGGGCCATATGGCCCTCCTCACCCACAAACATCCCCCAAGAATTGGGGCTGCCGGCTTCTGAGTCACTCTCTTGTCTCGTCTCTTCTAGTTTCAGGTGCTTAAGGCGCAGCAACAGGGTGACCCCCCCTGTAAGGCCCAGAGCAGTCCATGGCATCAGGTGAGCAAGTGGTCTCCTTTTTGGGACAGAGGAGGGCAGGAATGGGCTGGGGGGGGCAGCTAGTCAAAAGATGTACAGAGCCAGATGGCTGGACCGACCCACAGTCTATCTGGGCCAGCATCTGGAAACCCAACCCCCCAGTGACCACCCCGTTTTGTGGTGTCCGATGGAGGAAGCAGGGTGCTGGGCTGCGGGGCAAGGTGGGGGAGGGGGCAGTTGTCAGTGGGAGGGGCACCTTCCCTGGGGAGCCATGTTCTGGGGAGAAGGCCAGGATTGGCCCCTAAAGCCTGGGGTGTCCCTCCCCTGTAGTAGGACTTGGAACACAGGAGAAAACTCTTAGAATAGCCTTGCCAGTGGCTCAGGGATGAACTCACCTGTCCCCATGTTCTTCTCTTTGCGGATGTGCTGGGGTTCCACATCCCTTCCCTAGGGGTGAGTATAGGATAAAACGAGAGCAGGGAGTGGATCCCTCAGACCTGCCCCCCACTGCACTCTCAGATGCGGAGGAGCCCCCCCCCCCCCGGAACTGACAGCCTGACGTTTGCATTTCACCTGCTGGAGGAAGATCAGCTATACCTCCAGAAGTGCCAGGCAGCTTGGCTCAGGGGCTCTGAACCCTGAAGAGCTCCAAGCCTTTTTTGCTGCTGCATCACTCTCAGGTTGACTCATGTTCAGCTTGTGGTCCACTAAGACCCCTGGATCCTTTTCCCATGTACTACTAGCAAACCAGGTATCCCTCATCTTATATTGGTGCAGAACCTTAGATCAATCCCTACTGAATTTCTTTTTGCTTTTGGTCATTTATGATTAAGTTATAACAAAAAAAAAATGGAATTAGGAGTCGTATTCATAAAAGGAATTAAGGCAATTTATACAGATCAAACTGCAAACCTGATTGTAAATCATGCCATTACAGGAAAAATATAAGATACAGAAAGGGACAAGGCAAGGATCCCCCCTATCACTGCTTCTTCTTCTTCTTCTTAAAAAAAATTTTTTTTTTTATTAACCAATTTCCACATAACAATTTACCAATCCTCTTAATCAGTTACATTATTTTCCCCCTTTCCCCTCCCCCCCACCAAGGACTTCCCTCAGCTCCCCTCCCTGATTTCTTTACATACCATATATTGTTTTCTGCATGTTGTAAAATTGTACATATCCTTACTTTATCTATCACATATTCAGCTAATAAATTTGTGAATGTTTATTCAAAACTTGCCAAGGAGTCCAATTCATTTTGTTGTCTTTTTATATAGTTTGTAAAAAGTTACCATTCTTCCTTGAAGTCACAGTTGTCCTTAGCACACAGTTTGGATGTCAATTTGGCCAATTCCGCATAGCTCATCAAATTTTCTTGCCACAGTTCTTTTGATGGTATTTCCTCATTCTTCCATCATTGTGCTAACAAGACTCTTGCTGCTGTTGTAGCATACATAAATAAGTTCTTTACTTTTCTTAGCAAGTCTTGTCCTACAATCCCTAACAAAAATGCTTCTGTTTTTTCCCACAAATGTCAATTTAAACATTTTTTTTCAATTCATTATATATCATTTCCCAAGGTTTTTTTTTAAACTTCCCTACATTCCCACCACATATGATAAAAAGTCCCTTCTTTTTATTTACATTTCCAACATGTGATTGACCCAGTTTTATACATTTTTGCTATCTGTACTGGTGTCATATACCATCTATTTTTCACAGTTTCCCCAGTCCTCAAATTGTACATTATGTCCTATATCTTGTGCCTATTTGATCATGACCGATTTGACCTCCTCATCTTTTGTCTCCAGTTCTAGCAAGATACTATATGCTTTCTTCAGCATTTTCACTTCTTCTTCTATAACTTCCTTTTGAAATGTAGAAGTTGTGTAACTAAACCCTTTCTTGTTGTCTTCCTTGTACATCTCATGTAATTGTCTGTAGTGTAACCAACTTTGAAAATGATATATGTAATGGTTCTAGGGGTTGCTCGTGCGTAAGCCTGTGCGTAAGCCTGTGCCAACACCTGGCTGGGTTGCCTGAGTGAACCTTTCCTGTCCGGACAGCCACTCACCCGTGGTTGTCTCAATCGCTGGCAGAATCCGTCAGTGGGCGTTTCTTAAACTTCTTCCAGCAAAGAAGCTCTTTGACGCCCAGTCACCTCCTACTCTCCCTGTGTGGAAGCCTTCTGCGCAAGGAGGGCGTAGGCAGCGGAGGACCCTTCCTCTCCCCGCTGGTCCCCAGCAAGGAGTCATGGGACCGCCTCGCCGATTCCCCCATCTGCCCCCCTTCTCCACTGGAGCTACGCTGATTCCCTTCCCCAGAAGATGGGCTGCCTCTCCCACTCCCGGGACTCTCTCTGGAATCCCTTTGGAGCTTGCTCTCTCCCTCCGGCACTGATGGCAGTTCCCTGACAATATATTTCCTCATCATCTTTTAATTTCCATTTTCCTTCTTGGTCTTTCAGCAAATCTCTCTCTATATGTAGGCCACTTCCCCTTTGTGCCAAGTGGTTTGAGTAACGAAGCTTCAATTGGTGATAACCACCAGGGTGTTTTTTGTTCAATTAAATCTTTGTATCTCTCCCACAACCTCATTAGTGATCTCCTGATTATATGGCTGTAAAATCCTTTGTGCACTTTCCCTTTCCCATACCATAAGTATGCATGCCATCCAAATCTATTATCATGACCTTCCAAATCTAATGCTTCTTCCTATTCCAGTTTTATCCAGTCCCTAATCCACACCAAACATGCAGCCTCATAATACAGTTTGAGGTCTGGGCGGGCAAAACTGCCTCTTTCTTTTATATCTGTAAGTATCTTATGTTTAATCCTTGGCCTTTTGCCCCCCCCCCCCCCAGACAAACTTAGAAATATCCTTCTGCCATCTTTTGAGGCAATCATCTTTTACCATTACTGGACCCCTTATCACTGCTTCAATCATGTATCAGTCCTAGAGGTGTTGATGCGGAGGGTAAGAAATAATTCTGACATAAAGGGGATATGGATGGGCCAACGGAATTATAAGGTAAAAGCCTTTGCAAGTGATGTGGTGTTTTCTGTAGAAGAACCATTGACAAGTGCACCTAAGTTATTGGAGGAAATAAGGAAATATGGATGTGGGTGGCACAGAAGGACGCAGGTGGTGCTGTGGGTTAAACCACAGAGCCTAGGACTTGCCGATCAGAAGGTTGGCGGTTCGAATCCCCGCGACGGGGTGAGCTCCCGTCGTTCGGTCCCTGCTCCTGCCAACCTGCCTGATGAGGGGCTTGTCTCCCCTTCTCCCCCACACTGCGCTGCAGTGAACCAGGCCGGAGTCCCGCTGGCCAAGGCGAGGAGAGACTCCCCAGCCAGCCTCCCCGCCAAGATCCCCGCGGCGTCCAAGCGGCTTCAGCTCCCCAGGCGGCGGGCGTCTCCTCTCCGGCGGGCGGCCTCTCCATTGTCGGGCCCACGGCTGCCTGCGCGAGCTGGCAAGCAGCCCGAGGGAAGGGCGCGCGACGGAGGCCCGCCCCGGAGCCGGGCGGGGTCCGCGGAGCAGGGCGGCGAGATCCCGCCTGAGTCACTCGCCGATGGTGCCCGGCCCAGCGCGCCCGTAGCAGCAGCAGCAGCAGGTAGGGCGCGGCGCCCCCCCGCTTCGCCTTCCTCGCGTCTTTCCCTCGGGCGGCTTCCCCCTCGCCGCTCCCCGCCCGCCGAGCGCCCTTCGGCCGGCCGTGGCCGGATTCGGCGGCTGCCCGGGCGGGCGGGCGGGCGGGCGAGGCCTTTCTCCCTGCTGCGTGTCGCCAGGCGGGCGAAGCGCGGAGAGCGAGGGACGCCGAGACCGAGCTGGGGCGCCGGGGGCCAGAGCAGCCGAGGCCCGTCGGAGGGAGCGCGAGAGGGGCTAGGGCTGAAGGCTGGGCAGCGCCAAGGCCGAGCGGGGCCTCTCGCTCGCTCGCCGCCCCTTCGGGCAAGCCGCGCCGGGATGGAGCACGTGTGGCGCGGCGGGTGCTGCGCTCCCTCCCCGCTCCCAGTGCCGCCCGCTCGCCCCCTCAGCCCCGCGGCCCCGCGGCCTTGACTTTGGGAAACTTGGCGGAGTCGCTTGGCGCTCCTCCCTCGGCCTTGGCGTTCCGGCTAAGGGATGCTCCGGGCGGGCGCTGCTCGGGACGGGAGCCCCGCCAGGCCTCTTTCCTCGGAGCGATACCCGAGTTGCGCGGCCCTCGCCCTCGCGTTTTGCCCTTCTGGAGAAACACGGCGCACCTGCCCGCCTCCAGCCTCCCTCTCCGCCTGCTCTTCCTGCTGAACTGCCTCCCCCATTCCGGGGCGAACATGTGCAGTTGGGAGGAGTTCAGGGAGCTCATTCTGCTTCAAATTTATGTAGTTCTCTTGTGTTACCTTCCTCACCTTCAGCTGCTCCCATTTTTTAAAAGAGGAGACCATTCATATTGTACCTTATTCGGTACCAAAAGTTTAAAATCACTTAAAATGTTTATGTATTTTAAAAAGAAACTTAGTATTTGTAAAATTTCCACTATTATGTATAAAATGTGTATCAAACACCCAGGCGGCCAGCTGGAACTAGGCTTCTGGGGCCCAGGTCTCCTTTTTGCCTGGAGAGATGGACAAGGGACCAGGTGACACATCCACCTGTCCAGTACCAGGCAAACAGGAGAATTGAATCTGGCATCCACTTCCACATACTTTGAATTTTTGCAGAAACATTTAGGAAAAAATATTTTTATATTTTTCTATAGCATTTAAAATTAGCAGGACTGAAAAATGTGTGTGGGTGTTTGCATATGTACACGTGTGTGTGAAATCTTAATCTGGATATTTTCCCAGTTCAGTTTTTTTAAAGAAAAATAATAATTGAAAATCACATATTTAGTATTAAATCCATCTGGATGTGCCTGAAATGTATTCTATTTGCAGCCAATTCTACAAGAGCAGGAGGAGGTCAGTCCCCTTCCTCACCACTTGGTGAGTAGTTGGGAAATTACATGCCCTTTCTATAGACTTTGGCAACTGTTCATCTGCAAGGTCAATAAACTGCTTTTGCTTCAAATCACATTGCCCTGCCCTGCCCAACCACTTAGCAATCAATCACTTGTAAGTGTTAAGAGCTCTTGCTGAGGCAATGCTGCCTTTGGGGCCTGTCTCACCTCTCTTGGGACAGTGGAGGAAAAAAGCACTTAATTTTCCATAGTTTCTCATGTCGCATTCCCCTCACAATCCCTTTTATTGGATACTGGATGCACAGAGCAATCCTAGGAATGTTTGCTAGTAAGTCCCATTGAGTTCCATGGAAGTTAATTCTCTGTGAACTGTGTTTAGGATTGTGGACTATTTTTGTTTCCCTGCCTTAGTTCATTCTTACGTAGTTGGTTTTGTGAGTGCCTGACTTCGTTTTGCCCACTTCACTGAAATCACCCCCACTTATGAAACGGTTCTTTGTGCAGAACCTGCCACAATCTCATTTGTTACCAGCTTGCATTTTGTTTCAGGGTGAATTGTTTTAATTGCTGGTGTCGTCTTTTAAAAATATATTTATATCTGTTTATTTCCTCTTAAAATCATGGCACGAGGAGTACTGTGTGTAACTCTCCCTTCATGCTCCCCCAACCCCATTCTGTATTTTCTAGGTAGCACCATGGAGGCGTATGAAGGTTTGACAGATAAAGAGCTTATTGCCCGTTTGAAGAAATACAGCATCCCACACGGGCCTCTTGTTGGTATGGACTCCAGCACTACACCTGTCTCTCTCAGGGGAATGAAATAGCTTTGCAATTGGAGCTTAGAAAGGGAAAACTCAGTAAGCCAGGCCTGCAGCTTACATATAAAGTGTAAACAGGGGAATCTGTTAGAGTGGACAGATGTAAAAGAGAATTGGATTGAGCAGACAAGACCAATAGGGGGTCTGATGGTAAAGAAGGTGGATTCGGCATGTGGTGTCGTGGGAAATGAGGGACAGATGCCAGGGCTTGTCCACCTGGGAAAGTAACCCATCTAGCAGAAGGAAATCTCTGATCCTAAACCTGTGGGACATCTTCAGGAGAAGAAAAGGCTAAAGGATAAATCCTAAACCAATCTGGAGTAGAGTCCCAAAGACGGTTGGATGGCACCTTGTACGCCCTCCTTCTGGCAACTCCTGCAGCCAAGCTGGTGCCAAACATATTGGTCCGCTTTCCTTTGGACTGGGCAGGTTGGCACCCCAGGTTTGCCGGTAACACACCAATTGTCTTCTCCCCACACCCCCCCCTTTTAGGCGCACTCCATTGTCTCTCGAGATAGATGCCAACAAGGGGAGGGTTTTCAGCTTTACGTACTGAAATTCCCTCTTGTATGCTGAATTTGTAAAGATGTAGTAGCCCAGTCTTGTCTTGGATCAGGCCACGCAGGGCTTTTTTTCAGCTGGAACTTGCCGGAACTCAGTTGCAGCACCTCTCATGTGGGCGCCATTGCCATTATAAGAGAACAAGGTTCCAACACCTTTTTTTCTAGAAAAAAAAAGCCACCCAAAAGCCTGCCTTCTACATAGCAGAAGGGAACAGTAGGTAAGGGAAGGTGGATCCTTCCTGTCACACACCATCCTGTCCAGCTCTTTATTCTGAGTATGGCTAGGTTGGAGAGAGAGGTGTCTGGAAGAATGGAGCGTACGATGGGGAGAATTCACCATGTCCTCCTTTTAAAAATCAATAATCACCAGCCCGTGCTTTCAAGGGGACTAAGAAAAGCAGCCACAAAGAACAAATGTGGGAGCCTTTATCTTGCCTGGTTTGTCCCTTAACATTAGAAGATAGAATGGAGGGAGAAGAAAGCTGGGTGTGTGGAAAAGGCTGCAAGGTCAGGTGGGCTTTTGAAGTGGGCAGCTGTTTGAAAGAGGCAGGAGTGAGAGTCTTGTGGGAGCAGTAAACTTTTGTCATCAAGGAGTTAACCTCCAGCTTGGATTCTGTCCTTCAGGATCAACCCGGAAACTTTATGAAAAGAAAGTCTATGAATATGAGACTGAGCGTAGAAAGCGTCCTTCACCTGGAAAAGGATCACTGTCCACAGGTGAGAATAATTGGGGGAAAACAGGGAAAGGTACCCCTGTCAGACACTTGTCCTAATGCCCCTCCTTCCCATGTGTTTTTACAAATGTAGAGCCATCCACCAGCGAAAGCTACATCCGAGAGACCTTTGTGAGTCCTCAGAGCAGGCCAAACCTCAACTATGGGCGAGAAGGTGAGACGTTTTAGAAATAACTCCTGAATTCCCAGTAAAACAGAAAGCCGGTTTGTAGGGAGGAATTTAGGGACCATTAGAGCATCAATCTAGGAGATGTGGGGAGCAAAAAGGGTAGCTTTGTCAGGGTGGAATATCATCATCACTAAGGGGATCATCTCTTCAGGGGAGATCAGGGCAGCATAGCCTGGGTGTGTTGTCAGTTTTCTAGTACTTTTGGGGAACAAAGGACAACTGCTGCCACCAAACCAAACTCTCCAATTCATTTTGCCCCTCCCTCCCAGCTCTTGGCTCTACAAGGACTTACATAACAGAAAACTATGACTCTCCAGGATCCAAGGAATACTATTCTGAGTATATAAATGAAGGTAGGGGTCTCCACTGGTCTCCACATTCAAGTCTTGCTTTCTGAAAATACAGTAATTAAAATTGATAAGCCAAACGGTTTATATTGTCTCAGCTTGGCTTCAGTATCTCATGCGTAGACTAAGATTAGTCATTTATTTCATTTCATAAAATTTATACACTACTTGATTATAAAAAAGCCCCTCAAAGCGGTTTACAAAGCGAAATCCTATGAAAATTAACTTTAAGCTAGTCTAGGATCTCTTGTCCCAATGATTTGTTGATGGGACAAAGTGCAACTAAGTATCGGTGAATTTAGGTGAGCAGTTTTGATTTTGCAGTGTTCCGACAGTCTGGGTTAGCTGTGACAAGGAAGGCACGCCCTGTAAAAATCAACATTCTGCACCTCAAACAGATTAATCTACAATCCATATAATGTGAGTGCAGAAATACAGTTTGCTGAAACCTATTCTGCTGCCTGCTGTTGCTGCCTGCCTCCCACTCTCCCCATTAACATTTCCCCACAGCCACAAGGCCTAGAAATCTCATTTTTAACAAAGCCATGAAATCTAATAGGAGAGGAAAACCCTTTTGCTAAATATCTTCCCCCACCCTGTCCTTCCCTAGATTCCAGTCCCACCAGGTCCTACCTGAGTGAAAATTACCGTTTGCCTCGCCATGAAGGACGCTCCACATATGCGACTGAAGGTATAGGGGTGGGTAACCCTCTTTGCCCTGTCAGGCCAGATCCTTATCTGCCCGCACCTCCCACACGCCAACCATGACAGGTGGGTGGGACAACCCAGCTGTCAGTCACTTAACAGCATTTTGCCATTGGATGACTAAACAGATGGGCACCTGGCAGAGGAGTGGGATAGCCCAAGTCCCTTGCACAGCACTTCCCAAACATCCAGTAATTGTTGGGTGCTTGGGAAGTGCTGTGCGGGGGCTTTGCTAGTGCTATGGGGCTCACTTTCTGCAGGAGTTGGCTACCCCAGTAGTTTCCAACTTTTTCAGACCCAGGATCCACTTTTACCCATTGCATTTGGGGACCCATTTCTGATTTTTTTTTTACCATGTATTTATATGGTGGTAATTCTGCTGTTATTGTGACCCAACTACCAGCTGAAGACCAGAAGGCTCCATCATCTAGTGGGCTTGAACTCAGTCTGTCAGCTGATACTATACTTAGCACTACACTCCATCTCAGGAAGGGGGAGCCTTTTTCAGGCTGCAGGCCACATTCCCTAACCGCCTGCTAGTGGTGGTTAAGGCCAATGCAAAAGTGGGTGCACCCAGCACCTGACACACAGGGTCTCTCACTCCCCAGCAATTAGGCTTGGTGTTTTTTTTATTTAGCTTTTTAATCGCTGGCAGGGAGCAGGGTGACCCTTTTGAAGACTGCCGCTTCCCTTTCCAGCTGCAGTTCCCATGAAGATTGCAGAAACCTCTTTGAAGATTCCCCACCTTCATTGCAGCAATTAATCTTGAATCCGGCCTCCACTTGAAGATCTTTTCCCAAGCCTAATTGCTGCATGGAGTTTGACCAAATGGGAGGTTGCAGCACATAGGGAGGGTTAATCCTTCCTAGCTGTGATACACCTGTTAAGGAATTGAGCTTTACTGTCCTGAACTGTCTGTGTATCATATGGGAATGTATACGTTTGCTTCTAAGGCCCTAAACATCAAGAAAAAGGGACCTGTCACTGCTGATGTGGTGAACTGCACGTTGCTCATCTGAGGGTTGGAGATTTGAAAATACCAGAGCTCCTGAAACATGTAAAGGGAAGGGTCTGTGATTGAAATGGGGAGCTTCTAAAAACAGATGGAACCAGGAGGGTCTTCAAATCAGGGAGGTCACACATGATATACAAAAGTTTGCTGAGCCTGGTAGGAAGCAGCAAAAGCCTCTTTGGGATCTCAGAATGATAAGAAGAAATGGGATTGCTGGGGATACAGGCAATGCAAGGGAAAACCCCATAAATAGGGATTCTCCTGAGAACCTGTTGAGTTTTAGGGTCTGAATAGGTTAGGGGTAGAGGGTTGCATTAATCCACTTTGGATTTAGGTTTGCTCCAAAGGGAATATTTTTAGTTTCTCTAATTTGGGGGAGTTGCATTTCTTTCATTGTGATATTTGCACATTCTAAATTCAATATGTCTCCATTTTAGTAAATTTATCTCTGGTTTCATAAACCTGTGTGGTCTCGGCTTAATGTAAACCTTGATGCCTATAGCAATAACTTCCGCTTCCTAAGGATGCAACAGAGAGACCCCGGGGAACTTATGGAGACTGTTTGATAAGGGGCAGCCTGGCAAATAATCTCTTATCTGGTGGCATCAAGAACCTCAAATGGGAGAAGGGTGGGTGCAAGCAGAGGGGGCACATTCTCTGTTGTGGCCAGGTCCCCCTTCCCCAGGTAGCACAGCACTCACGAGAGCTGGGATGTGGCTATCACAGCCCCCCTGGAAAAATGCTGTTGCACTATTGGCTGGGGAGATCCCCTGGGTCAGCCCTTCACCGTCTCTACTCTTGCCTATTCCATCTAATGGCTTTGCTTTTTGTCTTTGTTTCCCCCAGACTTGGATGCCAATTCTTCTGAGACGTCCACATCTTCCTACCAGAGTTACGTGTCATCGTTGACCAGTGGGGCACGTCCAGAGGCACCAAGTGCCCGCCAACCAGTAGGTTGTTCCTCACCTTTGTGGCAAGAACGAGGATGCTACCCACGCTGGGCTTACACCCAACTCACCCAGGGAAGGGTCCCTTCATAGCTGCCCTGTGCTGATGGGCACCTGTCTATCTTTTCAGATTGCAGAGCCGTATCCCTACAATTCTAGCCGGAAGGATGTCCCATCTGTGAGGTAAGCAGGGCTAATGCAGAGGCACCTGCAGGAAACAATATTCCAGGCAGAGCTGGTGGTGGAGCGAGATGCTTGGCCCCTTGCCGAGGCAGACGTGGCCCATGCTGGATGGATGCTCAGTCTCAGTATTCCCCCCCCCCCCTCCTGGGTCTGGCACCACCTTCTAGCCAGGAGATGGCTTTCCTACAGGTTTGGGGCTCAAGCTTATTCTCAGGCTACTAAGGAGCTCTGGAACCTAAATTGGCTCTAGACATAAAACTAGGGGTGGTCACAGGACTGGCTAAATGTGGTGCTACCAGGTGCCTAAAGGTGAGCCTGCCGCCTCAGGCAGAGGATGCCGAGCCCTGTAATTGTCATCATCAGCATGAGAGCTGGGAGGGATCTTGGAGGCCATTCAGCCTAATTCCGGGCTCAGTGCAGAATCTGCAATGCCAGAAGCAACTATAGCCATCGCTGGCAGGTGGCCATCTAGCCCCTGGCCACCCCCAGTGAAGGAAAGGCCACTGGCTCTCGATGTAGCCCCTTCCATGGTTAAACAACACTTTCCATTAGGAAGTTTCTCTTAATGGTTAGACCAAAATCTGCTTGCTTTCCATTTCCACCCATTGGTTCTAATCCTGTCTTCTGGAGCGACTGAGAACTAGTTATATAATGATAATAAAAGTTTAGCATCTGTGTGGTGCTTTCCAGAGTTTCAAAACACTTTGCACATATTTATCTTCTGTATCCCTTACAACTGCTCTGTAAGGTAGCCAGAATGATTGTGGCTGTATCACAGGGGATGGAGGGGGAGAGGGCTTGCTTTGTGGCAGACATGAGATTAGAATGAGGGATGTCTAGATTCATTGCTCAGGTGATAGAGCTACTGTGCTGCACCAGTTCTCAGCAGGAAGGACAATTCACCAGGGTGTTCTCTTGTATGAGCTCCACTGAAACAAACTGGAGCTGGGAAACAGCATTACTGTGCTCTGAAGCGCTTCTTAATTTCACTGAGACTTAATCCATGGATAGTGCCTCATATTAATTAGTGATAAGGAAGTTTTGCTTTTGGCAGTTGCCCAAATCTGTCATTGCACAATGGTTTGCTGAAACACTGTTGTCTGTTTTGTCAATGCCACAGCAGGGCACTACCTAGGAAGAACAGCACTTGCTAATGCTTTCCAGTTCAACCTAGCCCTAGGGTGGTCTCTTGCATTCACTATAGAAGGCTTCCCCACTGGCTGGGTACAAGGAAGGGGAAATGTGTAGTAGGAGCAGAAAGGAGACGTACCCAGACTTGTGGCTAGAATTGCCAGCCACTTACAAATGTGAAAAGAGAGGGGTCATTGGCAAACATGGGGCCATTGCCCTTTGGAAAGTTGACGTATGCGGTGGGTACCATGACAATCTGTATTAGGGAGACTTTAATTTATGCAGTCTTGCATAAATTAGGTCCTGCCAACCTAGCAGTTCGAAAGCACCCCTAGGTGCAAGTAGATAAATAGGGACCGCTTACCAGCGGGAAGGTAAACAGTGTTTCCGTGTGCGGTTCTGGCTCGCCAGATGCAGCTTGTCACGCTGGCCACGTGACCCGGAAGTGTCTTCGGACAGTGCCGGCTCCCGGCCTCTTGAGCGAGATGAGCGCGCAACCCTAGAGTCGGTCACGACTGACCCGTATGGGCAGGGGTACCTTTACCTTTAATTTATGCAGGGTGGGTGGGGCTCATGCTAAGCCCTAGTGGAAGGTGGCAGGAATGATCTCTCTCTACTCTGGAATTGCCTTTTCAGGGACAGCAGTTCCTACCAAAGCATCTTCTACCGGAAATCACCTGGCTTGTCCACTCTGGGGGTGGAGCCACGCCGTGCCATCCATCCCGAGCGCCAGACCCAAGCAGCAGAAGGGGCCACGGGGACAAAACGTTACCTACCCCTGTGGCCCCAGCTCTTCCTCTTTGTGTTGCTGGCTGGCTTCTTGGCCTTCATCTACTTTTTCCTTCAGGGCGGTGCTGACGACAACCCTTTTGTGAAGTTTCTTCAGCAGTGAGGCCTCAGCTATGGGGGCACATTGTACACCTAGGCCGTCTCCTCAAAAAGAGCCTGGGATATCTCTGTCAGGCTGTCACTAAGTGCCTTCTTGTTCGTAACCCCCAAGTGGAGGGCAGAATAGAGGGGCTGAAAGATGGAGGTATCCTATCAACCTCCCCAAATCATGGCAGCTCCCCACCTCCCTTGTCAAACTTCAGCTAGCTTAATCTGGAGTATTTTTAATCTGCTATTTTTGTACTTGTGCTTTATTAATCGGGCATGGGTGGCTATTTCACATGAGCGGGAAAGAGAAATGAGGGGATATATGTAGCTTATCAATAGCATTTTCTTTAAACATGTGTGCAAACATGAAATATCCAATAAACCCCACGAAGGGTTTTGTTTTTGTATTTTTAAAGATTGTGTCTTTCATTTTTCTCTCTATGTGGACAATCACTAATTCACCTTTTCCATTGTCACTGCTGCTGCTTATCCCCCCCTTTCCTCAGATGAAGTAGCAGGTCACTCTCTAAAACTGCAGGTAACAAGAAGCGAGACTTTCTGTTTAAGAGGGCTTTTATTTTCTGACTGACAAGTGGGGTGGAGAAGTGGGATCCAGATCAGAGCAACCCCTTGCCTTGCCCCCTTCCCTTTTAGGTTATTCCAGCTCTTGGGTGCAGTATAGGCCCAACCATTTAGGACAGAGGCTGCTGTGGTGTTGCCTCTCCAGCTCTAGAGCAGAAGGGAGCCATAATGTGTCTGGTCATATTAGTGACAAGTGGGGTGGGAGGCAGGAAGCTCATGTATTGGCAAGGGGAGCTGAGGAGAGACTGGAGCCCTTTAGGGAACCCTGAAGCTGTGGGGCTGGAGGCTTGGAGACCACAGATGAGCGTGTGGCTGAGATCCTGAAGGGCTGCCGATTAGTGAGATGAGGGCGCAGGAAGGGGCTGGATATTGGGGGAGGGGCTGCACGCAGAGGAGGGGGATCTCGTGGATAGTGTGTCCTTCGTAGGTTTTCCCGGACCTGGATGAACTCTGGTTGATTCCCAACCGTATCACCTGTTTCTTCCTGTTGCTGGTTCTGTAGACAAAAAAACAAACAAACAGCTGTTTCTCTGAGGTGCTTCTGAGTGAACCACAGAGAAGACACACACCATGGCAGTGCTGGCAAGTGGCCTTTCAGGAGAGGCAGGGAGCCACATCCAGACAGCCACAGTCCCGCTCTCTGGGTGTTACCTGTTCCCGCCTTTGCTGCCAGCGCAGCAGCTCTTGCTCCAGGGACGGCTGCTCCAGGCCACTTTCCACCCCGTCCCGGCGCCGGTTCCGGTGCTCCAGCACCTGCAGCAGCTCTGGCTTAGAACGAAGGCTCAGGCCTCTGAGAGGAGGGAAGTCAAAACAAGACAGCCGTAATTTGCCCCTTCCCACCCTCAGCAGCTCACTTCCCTGATGTCTGTGGCAACCACCCGCCAACCTACTTTGCCTTCACTGAGCCAAGTAACAAATTCAGGGCTTAAGCCAGTGCTACTGAATTAAGAGGGTGTAAGACAACTTCAACCGTCTAAGGATCCCTGTAAAGCTAACAGGGTTGTGTGTTAATGTTCCTAATCTACTCTCCACAACATTGGCCTGGAGTTGTTGCATTACTCTGGGCAACTCAGTAAGTTACAAAGTACAAGTGTAGCCCACACAGTTCTGGTGGGAAAGCCAAAGCAGGAACAGTTTGGCATAGTAAAACTACAGTATTTTATTTACAAACTGACTGTTCTCCCATTTTTAATGGCATCAACACCTTCAGAAGCAGCCCAGCTCCCTTTGCCGAAAGGCAGAGAGTAAAAAGGATTGTAGATTTTCAGCTGCTTAGGCACTGATATATTTAAAATACATTGGGCTTTTGTCTCAATGAAACTACAATTTCCAGGTTTCTTTGAAGAAAGTCCAAAGGATAGTGTGATTTTTGTGCTTAAACCCTTGCCTGGTAGCCACAGGCAACAAGGCATCTCATTACAAGTGAACAAGTAGATTTGAGTTTGCCCTTCAGTACACACAGAGAGATTTTGGGGGAATGTGGTGCGTTGGAATTCTTAGAAACAAACACTATAATGTGAGCACTCCTGCAACCTAAATATACTAAATATCCAATTTGGACTCTCTTCTCTTTAAGTCTTTCTGACCGTGGGATCTCACCCAGTAGTTCCTTAAACTTACTAAAAGCACCCTTTTTAAAGTCCAGAGTGCATGTCCAACTATGCTCTGGACTTTAAGAAGGCTGATTTCAAAAATGGGAGTTTCTTAAAGGTGAAATAATGAAGACACAATGGCAGATAAGTCTAACAATGAAGAAAAGTGAGAGCACCTAAAGAAACCTGTGTGCCTGCTTAAGGAGCTTAGAGGTGAGCTGAGGTTTAAGAAGGGCATGTACAGAAATGGAAGGAAGGGGAAATCACAAAGGCGGCTGCAGGGAGAAGGACAGGCAGGCCAAACCTCGGAATGAGATCAGGCTTGCAAGAGGTTAAAGATATCAAAAAGGTTTCTTCAGCTATGCTGAAAGCAAGTAGAAGAGCAAGCAAGTCACAGGTCTTCTGCATGGAGAAGTGCTATTGGGAGCAGAGGCATAGCATGGGGGGACCAGGGGGCTGTGGCTCCGGGCACACAATTTTGAGGGGGCACAATCAGGTGCCCCCATGACAGGCATGGAGCCCTGGCAGCTGAGGCTTGGCAGCGGGCAGATTGCTCTAGTGGGCAGAAGAAACATGGTTAGTAAAGATAGATTACCAAGATGGCGTCGTTAGTGGAAGCATTGACTTGAGCTCCGCATCAGTTGTGCGGTTTTTATTAGTTTTTATCAGTTTTTATCAGCCTCATTATTTTATCTACAACATTTGGCAGCTTTTCCTTAACTAATATACTGTATTCACAAAGCTTGAGTTAAAAGCTCAAGTTAAAAGTCTTAGAGAAAGTCCTGGAAAGTCTCAGAGAAAGCCTTAATTAGCTCCAGCTCGACTCAATCTACTAACTACTTATCAGCAGGAGTGGAGATTAATTGCTCTATTTTGGGAGGACACCGAGCTTTCTGATTTACAGCAGAAATTAGTAGCGGCTGCATCTCCAGGAAAATGACTAGGAGAAAGAAGCGACCAGTTTCAACTCCACAAGTGAGCCCACAGCAGAAGTGCAAGCAGATAAACTGAATGATTTCGTAAGAGCACAGAATTCAGAACCTACCACATCCAATAGAGCACATTCCCAGGTAGGTGGGGACACTTTAATGGGTGGAGATCACCCAGGGGAGAATGCTGAGACGAGCGCCCATGAACTATCCCATGAACTACTATCAGAGGGGGCACCGCTCTGTGCAGAAATACTCGCGGACCACTGTCTGCTGACTGCCAGAACAGTGGAGAAAAGCAACAGCAAATTAGAAAAGGCAACGTCTCTTTTGACTGAGTTGGTCTTCTGGCGACCAGCAATAGCTCCCTCAATTCTAAAGACTCCCCACAGACACAGGATGATTTGCTGGCATTGATTCCATCTTTGTAATGGGTAGAGCATTTTAAGGCGGTTTTCTTTGATGACTGTATTCCACCTGATATAGTCAAGATCATACCACTTTTACTTTTGGGGATGAGTGCCCCCCTGTCTCCATCACTGAAGTTATAACTTTAATTGACCAGATGAAAGCAGGAAAGGCTGCCGGCCCTGATGCTATTCCATCTGAATTGATCAAAGCCAAGCCAGAGTGGTGGGCTCTGATACTAGAGGAACTATTCACTATGATAGATAGATCTGGTATCATACCTAACTCATGGTAGCAATCTATAATTATCCCAATCTTTAAAAAGGGTGACAAAAAGCTGCCATCCAATTATCGGCCAATAAGTCTACTGTCAAACATCAGGAAATTGTATGCTAAACATCTGTTAAATAAACTAACTACTTGGCTTGATGAGAATAACATCATAGGTCCAGAGCAGGCAGGGTTCAGGTCAGGGAAATCTACTTTACACAACTGTTTGGTGTTATCTCATTTAGCCACTAAATACACGCGGCTTCAAAAAGAATGTCTTTATGTGCCTTCCTTGATATCAAGGCTGCTTTTGACACTGTCGACAGGGGGCTGTTATGGTCCAAATTGGAGACAGTGGGCCTAGAACCTAGATTACTTTACTTGATTAAAAAGCTTTACAGAAAGAACACCTATCGCATAAGAACACCACCAGGGAATGTAATGACAGATCCTGTCATTATAAATGGAGGAGTAAAGCAGGGCTGTTTACTCGCTCTCTCTCTTTTTAATATTTTTCTTAACGGCCTTGCTTCTTTACTAAAACAGTGGATGCCCACAGCCCAAAACTCAATGCATCAAGCATTCCCATCCTTCTATATACTGATGATATGATTTTGCTTCCACGGAAAAGAATTGGCCTAAAACGTTTGTTAAATTCCTGTATTGACTATCTGTCCAGAATGAAATTGTGCATGAACTTTGATAAAAGCAAAATAATGGTTTTTGGGAATTCATGCAAAAGCTATAGCTGGGTGTTTGGTGGGAAACCCATCCAGCAGGTATTCAAATTCAACTACCTGGGGATTACATCTCATCACAGGCGTCTATGGTCCTCGCACTGTGCAATGGCGGTGAATGCCAGTAAGATGTCTATGCAAGCCATCATGCGTTTCTTTATAACAAGAGGTAATTCGCATATCCCCTCTGCCCTCAAGGTCTCCAATTCCAAAGTTATAGCTCAATTGCTCTATGGAATTCCAGTCTGGCTGCCAGGGTTTACCCAGCTGGTAGAACGAGTGCAGGCAGCTTTCCTTTTTAACATTTTTGCTGTCCCACGTTGTGTACCCTATGCAGCCTTGTGTCTAGAGAGAGGTCAACCATAGCCTGGGCGAGATTTCTTACATGCTGGTTAAACACCTGCCTCACAACAGATAAAGATCCTCTCCTTACTGAAGTTTTGCTAGATTCCTTTCTTTCCCCGGGGCTACAACGGTTTAACATAAAGGTACAGCAACTTGGACTGTCAGTGGAATTTTTGCAATTGATGTCCCCACCATCTGCCAAGGCTATAATAAAAACTAGGTTGTGGGACAATTAATGCCAGGAACTAACAGCAGTAGCAGCAGCAGCAGCAGCAGCAGCAGCAGCAGGGAAAACATGTTCCCCTCTTAACTTTCAGCTTTCTTGGGCATATGAAATTAACCACAATTATCTTGAATTTTTGCTTAATCCTCAAGAAAGAAGGGCATTTTTGCTGGCCAGGTTTAATACAAATCCTTCAAACCTCCTATGGGAAGGTTCTCTGGAATGGTGGAAGGAGAAAGAATTTGCCCATGTGAAGACCATCAGGTGGAAACTCTTACACATATGGTTCTTAAATGTAAGCTATATGTTGATCTCTGCCAGCAGTTCCTAGATCAACTCTGCATCCCCAGGTGGAAACCAGAGTTAGAGGTCATACATTTTCTATTATTGGGGAATAATCAGGAGCTCACCAAGTTAGTGGCTAAATATCTTTATCTGGTTTTTTGTCATCGAAACACTTTGCTGATGTCTGATCTCCCTGGAGACCTAGAGATGTAATGTTAGCCTGCTTTGCCTCTTTCATTTGACTAATGTTTTGTGTCACTGGGAAGGTGGGAATTCTAGATTGATTTGCTATGGATGTTTGTATGTGATGCCAATAAAAGGTTTGATGATGATGATGATAGTTGATAAATCACTTTGATAAAATATGGGGACAGAATAATGAGATTTTGGCTGATTAACATTCTATCATTTTTTAAATGTGTTTGTTGGAGAACTGGTTATTTGTTTTTGTTTTATCATGTATTTTGTATTCTCATTTTGTATTTTTTATATATGAACCACCCTCAGATCTTGCGATGAAGGGTGGTATACAAATTTAATCAGTACTCTTTTTTTAGAAAATAAATTACGAAAACAACACAAAAATGCATTGCATATATTATGAGAAAGTGCATGCAAAAATGTGTACATTAGGCAAAATTGAATATAAAAGTTGTTTATTAAGATAAATTCACACTAAAATGTTGAAGGAATTTTCATGAGGATTTATTTTGTTTTATTTTACTTGAAAATTTCTGAAGACATGTGGATGACTGAACGTAAGGTTAGAAAAATGCGAGACCAGAAATGGACAGATTCCTCCATCTCCCTCACTGCCTGCCCCCAATTGCTTTGAGGAGGAATTTCCCCATTATCAGAGTTGGCTTGAGGGAGTGGTGGGCTTTGCTCCCCTCGCCCACATGCTCTTTCTGTGGGCAGAGCTGAGCCGCCACCCCCCACCCCTGCAAAGCTGCCCTGTCCTGGCCCCAGAAGTAGGCCAGTGAGCGTGGCCAGGAAAAGCAGCTCCCCGGTGACGCTTGGCTTGGCTGGAGGCCAGCAGAGGAAGGAAAGGCGACACCTGCCAGCCTCTTGGGCTGGGGATGCGAATCAGGTTACAAAGAGAATCCTGAGCAGAAGGATGGCGATCACTCAGGTAGGTGGGTGGAAGAGGATAGTGCCACAGTTTTCTCCAGCTTGGCAGTGGGCATGAATTGTGCAGCAGGAGTGGGGCAGCACATTCAGAGCTGGCATTATTATCAGGGACAGGGTGGTGCGGGGGCTAGAATGTCAGTCTAAGACACGGGAGGCCACAATCCGCACCACGGCATGAAGCTCACTGGGTGACCTTGCGCCCGTCCCTGTCTCTCTCCCTAACCTGCCTCACAGGATCGTTATGAGGATAAAATGGGGGGAGGGAAAGCCATGTATGCTACCTTGAGCTTCTTGGAGGAAAGGTGGAATATTAAAGTAATAAACAAAAATTATTATCAATTGGAGCTCTCTCTCTGTGTAGACACAATATTTTATCTGTGTCCCTTCCCACTTATTTCTCTCACATAAACACATTCATGAGCGAATGTGAGAGGAATTATGTAGATGTATGTATATAATTATTTACTCACATTTACACTATTCACACATAGGGTAACAATTAACAAATATTTCCGCAATGCTGTTGATTCCTGCCTCTGCTAAACCTCTTCCCATCCTTCCAGAATTACTTACGCACACAAAGAAAAAGGCAAAAATGTAAAAGCAAATAGAAGAACCAGAACCTAGTAATGGACGTGCACGTGAGCATCAGTAAGACAGCAGGGAAAATAAACATTAGACTCTCCATAACTCTTTGGTTACTGAGTCAGGCTGTAATTCTATACCCACTTATCAGAGAGAAAAGCCCCTTTGAACTCAATGGGGCTTAACTTCTGGATAGATTGGTATAGGATTTTGCTTTTAAACTAGTATCATTATTAAAAAATAATAATCCAGATACCCTAAAATATAATGGGGGGGGGGAATCAGCTCTTTTTAACAATCACAAGCACAGCCCACATTCCATGCAGCCATCCATTAATTGCTAGAAGGAGTAAAAGAGTTTTCCCTGGCATTAGAATCCTAAAAGTGGAGTTGGAAGGGACCTTGAGGCTCATCTAGTCCAGCCCCATGGAATGCAGAAATCTTTTGCCCAATGTGGGGCTCGAACCCACAACCCTGAGATTAAAAGTCTCATCCTCTACCAACATGCTTGAGTGGAACCTGTTCTGCTGTGTTACTGAGTAGCTCAAGAGGACCCTCAAAAAGTGGGCAAATATTTGGAAAAACTGAGGACTGTGGTCCATCATACTAAGGCCCTGTTCCCACCCTCCGCCCCCCAATTCTGTCACATAAAGAAAACAGCCTGCTTCTAGGGTGTTACACCTCCAACATAATTTAAATAAAGTCCACTTAGATATTGTCTATTGCTACAATAAACCACCCACCACTTCTCCTTTAACTTTACATGGTGGGAGAGAAGCTGTCACCTAAATAACAAATATGCAAATATGCTTGGTATTGACTAACACAGCACCAACTTCGTTAGGGCCATTACCCCATGAGCTGCAAGCCCAAAACTGGGTACACTCTCCTCATTCCTAGAAAAATACAGTTTTTTATGTTTCTCTCTCAAAATGGGAAACATGAATATGCACAAACTGTTACAGCAGTTTCACATAAGGCAAGGAGGTGAAGTATCATTGTTTGAGTTAATACCTCAACACATTTCTCTCACGGATAGATAAACTAGGGTGATAGTTGTGAAGCTTCAGAATACTTTTTCTCACAAGTTTACAGATACATAGGAAATATTATTCTAGCTGAAGGCCAGCACTTCAGCCCAGAATAAACTAGGAAAATTTTATTATATGTGTATAACTCTGCTTGCAGAATGCCATCCAAATTGACTATTTATTTTTAAAGTCGTGAAATGGCATAGAGAAAGGGGAGTGGGGGAGGCACTGGTGTTGCCCATCGCTAACAAAGCCACAGGTGTTCCTGACACCTCCACAAAGTGGGTCTAGATGGCAAAAACCATTGCAGTAGGCAGACCAGCAGTGGAGGCAGGGAAGGGAGCAATTTTCTGAGCAAGAAGATACTACTGCATTTGGAGTGCTGGAAAATGGATTTCCTTGATAAAGGATCTTTGGCTTCCTCTCAACAAGCTATACATTTAACGTTGCAAGAAAGAAACACAGTCACCTGGAGAGGCCTTAAGAGGGATTGGAACAAAGCTGAAAGAACCCAGAGGTGTGGGTTGTTCTGCCCAGCAACCAGCACAGACCCACTGGAAAGACACGCAAGAAACCCGAAAGAGCGAGAGCAGGCCGGGAGCTTCTAGCCATACTTGCGATGGGTGAACAATAGCTCTCGATGCAGCTGCTGCTGGTTCCGAGGGCCTTTGGCAGGGCTTGTGGCCCGCGAAGAGGCGGCAGGCTGGCCCTCAGCACCCTTGGCTGGGCTTTCTGAACGTGCAGCAGCTGGAAGGAGCAGAGGAGAAGAAGAAGAAGAAGAGGATTAATGCCTCGCGGGTGGAGGGGGAGGCCGGCTGCAACTCCGGCTGGAACATAGCTGTCAACCTTCCCTTTTTTTGCGGGAAATTCCCTTATTCCAGCGCCGTTTCCCGCTGCTTCCCAGATTGTTAGATATCCCGTAGACTGTCCCCGGGACAGGGGAGGCTGCTGATCCCTTCTTTTCAAATCCGAAAGTTGACAGCTATGTTCTTCCCCCGCCTGCTCAGGTCCCCTGCTGGGGGCATGGGGGGTCCAGGTGAAATCCTAAGGAGGGAGAGGAAATGGGGCTCGGTGCACAGGAGCTGGAGAAGAAACGGCGTGAGGCAGGATTAGGGCAACTTTGCCCCATCCTCAAATTCCTTTCCCAGTCTTCAGCCACGTTGGTTTTAGATTAGGGCTTGTCAATTCAATTCACTATTTTTAGGTGATTAGTCCTCTGTCCTTTCCCCGACCACTCTCTCAACTGTGGTGTCTTTTTGAACAGTTAGAAAGGACGGGCGAGCTGCTTCTGGCATTTCCTATGTTCACCAAGTAGGAGACCTGGAGGCGGGTGATGGCGGCTTGTTCCTCCCAGGAGAGTTGAAGAGAGTGTGAAATGAAAGGAACAGGCCCTTCCTACTTTCACTTCTGCTCCTGAGTTTTTCCATTTCCCCCCGAGGAAGCCCCACCAACTTCAGGGAGCTCAGGATGCGCGGAGCTGCTCTCTCCCAGCCCAGGATCCCGCCGCCCTCACCTGCTGCCTCCAGGCGCCGGATCCAGTTGCCCGCCGTGTCCCGCTGCCAGGTGACGCCGCCGACCCCTCGCCGCTCCCCGGCTCCCCTTGCCCCCTCCCCGGCCCGCAGGCCGCGTGGCCCAGCCGCCGCCATCCTCCCGCGGCCAGTGCGCCGCTCGCTCCCCGGCCGGCCGCTCTGCCCTGCCTCCGCCCGCGCGCGCCCGCGGGGGAAACTGGATCTCGCGCTCCAGGCCGGGGCCGGCGCAGGCTCGCCCCATTCAGGGTCGGGGCAGAGCTGGAGGGGCATCGGGCGCCACCCGGGGCGAGAGAGCCGGGCAGCCGGCCAAGAAACCCCCACCCGCCGCCCCAGCGCGGCCTCTCCGCCCGGCGCTGCTTCAGCCCGGCAGGCAGCAGCTTGGCGCGGAGACCTCGGCCCGGGCGAGCAGAAGGAGCTCGAAGGACTACCAGACTTTGAGACAAAAGAAAGGAGACCAAGAACTAATAAAATGAGTTTCAGTAAGCAAAAGTGTAAGGTTCTAGAATTAGTCAGGAAGAAGCAGCTGAACCAATATAATATGAGGGACACCTGGCTTGCCTGAAGTACATGTGAAAAGGATCCAGGGGTCTTGGTGGACCACAAACTGAACATGACATGAGGCAACAGTGTGATGCAGCAGGGGGAAAAGCTAATGCTATTCTAGGCTGCATCAACAGAAGTCTAGTGTCCAGATCAAGGGAAGTCATAGTCCCACTAGGATTCTGTTCTGTCTTGCTCAGAACATACCTGGAATCCTGTGTCCAATTCTGGGCAACACAATTTAAGGAGGATATTGACAAGCTGGAATGTGTGCAGAAGAGGGCAACCAAGATGATCAAGAATCTGGAAACCAAGCCTTATGAGAAATGGTTGAAGGAGCTGGGTATGTTTAGCATGGAAAAGAGGAGATATGATAGCCAATTTCCAATACAGTGGTACCTCGGGTTAAGAACTTAATTCGGTCTGGAGGTCTGTTCTTAACCTGAAACTGTTCTTAACCTGAGGTACCACTTAGCTAATGGGGCCTCCCGCTGCTGCCATGCTGCCACCGCACAATTTCTGTTCTCATCCTGAAGCAAAGTTCTTAACTCGAGGTACTGTTTCTGGGCTAGCAGAGTCTGTAACTGGAGGTACCACTGTATCTCAAGAGCTGTCACATGGAAGATGGAGCAAGCTTGATTTCTCTTGCTCTGGAGAAAGGACTTGAACCAATGGATTCAAGTTACAAGAAAGGAGATTCCAACTAAGCATCAGGAAGAACTTTGGGGCAGTAAGAGCTGTTCAACAGTGGAATGGACTCCCTTGGGAGCTGCTGGGCTCTTCTTTTAAGCAGAGGTTGGATGGTCACCTGTCATGTATGATTTAGTTGATTTCTGCATTGCAGGGGGTCGGACTAGATGGCCCTTATAACTCTATGATGCCGAATATCTGTGCTGTGAACTTGTAACAATACCTCAAAGACTTCAAAAGTCTGTCACCACAAGTACTTCTCTTCATATCATAACAAAAGCTCCTGAATTAATGTTCCTGTTGTTCTTAAGGTTCCCTCTCACACAAGACACCTAATTTTGAAAATTGAAGTTAGCAATTTTTTGGGTGTGTGCAAGTAGTCTTGCCTGGACCACAAAATAGCCTGGCACTGGCAGAGAGACCATGACCTCTGAGAGCCTATTGCAACCAGGAGAAACCATTGTGGGTTTTCAGGGGCAACTTTTAACATTCGCTCCCCAGCTGCAATCTCCAGGGCAGATCAGCCCCTCTCCAAGAATTTGACTTCAAAAAAGCTTTCTATTGGAGCCAGTCCAGGGTCTATGTCAAACCTTCAGCACTGCAGCTAGCCTTAATTTCAGTTGGGGACCGGGGGGGGGGGGCACTGCAGGTGCCAGGGCAGCCTGTACAACTCAGTTTATTTGTAGGACTTCCTATGCCTCTCAGCATGTAGCCAATACAGAGCAGACTTTATTTTGCAGCAAAATATTGGCAGAAATATGAATTCAACCTTTATTCCTGAAGTCTATGGTGCAAGGAATGATAGGGGTGAGAGGAGAGAGGCAGCAAGTTTGTCCAGGGCTCCCAGCAAGAGACACTTGGGGCTCAATAGCTTACAGTGCATGGCCAAACTTACTCAGGAGCCCATCTGCATTCCATGGGACCTCTTCCTGTGTCTGTGTGCAGGATTGCTGCCTGTTTAGCTTCATTGTTTCTTTATGATGTTTCTTTATCCATATAAAGAATAATGTTTCATTATTCTTACTGTTGTTTTGGGGAAAATGAGCGCTTACTCCCTTGGCTTTTAGAAGGTAAAGAAAATTATAAAGCACTTTGTTAACTATTCTAGTGACCTGCAGCAGGAGATCCCAGAGCCAAATCAAGCCTCTTAAAGAACAGCACCTCACCCCACCCTGCAAAGCAAGTACTGTAAGTTAAATGGAAGCTCTGGGGCTATGGGAAAGGATGTAGCAATAGTTCCATTTTAGGAGAATGCAGAGGGAATTTGGACTGTCACCTTCCATTCTCTCCCACAGAACAAATGGCTGAACAAGGCTGTAGCTCTGTGTGCATAAAACAGCTAAGGTAGCATTGTCTTTCTGTGTGGGCACATGGCACTAAGTAACATTCCAGACATCACTCTCCACACAGCTTATTATGTGGCCATGAGGTGGCAGCAAAGTAACACTGGACTGGGGTCAGCAAACCTTTTCAGCAGGGGGCCGGTCCACTGTCCCTCAGACCTTGTGGGGGGCCAGACTATTTTTTCTTTGGGGGGGGGAGAGAACAAATTCCTATGCCCACAAATAACCCAGAGATGCATTTTAAATAAAAGGACACATTCTACTCGTGTAAAAACATGCTGATTCCCAGACCATCTGCGGGCCGGATTTAGAAGGCAATTGGGCCGGCTCTGACTCCCAGGCCTTAGTTTGCCTATCCATGCACTGGACTGTGCAATACACAGCTTCTGCCATTAGAAAGTGTGTTTCTAGTCCCTCAAGTTAAATTTTAAGAATGTGTGGGAAATGCTTATTAAGACCAAGGATGTGAACAGCATTTCCTGTCAGTCAGGGGCAGTTTCAGAGTTCTGCATTGACCCTCATATTTAGCAGAAGCAGAATACGCTAGACAGAGTAAGAAATCTTAATGTACACTTTACTTAATTTACATAGGAAGAGAAAGGAAGATTACTTTGAAAAGGATTTTTTTTAAAGTGAGGAATATACATCCACCCCAAAACCACTCCTCATCACAGGCAAATGGTTCAGAAAAGATGAAACATGTTAGGACAAAGTAGAAGAGGGAAAGTTTGGGAGCCAAAACACGTGCCCCCCGCACCTCTGATCCTGTACCCCCTTTTCTGGCAAATAAACATACTAGGAAGAGGTTTCACACTGAACTTTATTAAAGGTACAAAATTTGACTTATGAGCTACAAACACCTACCCTCCCATTAGCACCTCCTGTCCCCCCACCAAGAGACAGGATATTTCCCTCCCAGCCCCTCCCCACAGCACCCCAGACCTTCCATGGTTGCAAGCAAAAATCGCCCTCACAAAAACCCAACAGTGGGGAAAAGGTAAACTTCAAGCACTTCAGAACACCCCTGCAAGGGGTGGGGGCGGAGTAGTTTTGTGAGTTGGAGCAAAAATAACATTTCACCCCCACCCCCACGCAGCTGCTGAGTGAGTTTGCCTGTGAAATGCATCCACCCCAGGACAGGGCAGAGAGG
Source organism: Podarcis muralis (assembly GCF_964188315.1). Taxonomy (NCBI): domain Eukaryota; kingdom Metazoa; phylum Chordata; class Lepidosauria; order Squamata; family Lacertidae; genus Podarcis; species Podarcis muralis. The sequence continues at coordinate 39,447,336 of NC_135671.1, read as the reverse complement.
ACTGCAAGACCATTCCAAGGTGCTCCACCAGTGGACAAGCAACTGACAGGCTTCCCAGCTTCCTAGAGCACCTGCAGGAAGAAGGCCAACCAAAACTCTGCTGTTGGGCTCCTGGCCAATTTGAGATAGGCCCAAGAACCTACTTAGCTACTGGGAATCCTGGAAAGAATTCTGGACTAGTTGGACCTTGGTCTGAGCCAGCAAGGCACTTCTGACGCCTGCAAGCAAGACTGGATACTGAAGACCACTTGGCAAAGATGAATTAGGCCTTAACAATTCAGACATTCCTAGGAAGCACTCTTGCTTTGTAAATTTGGACGAATACCCCGCAGGGACTCTTAATTCAAAAAGTCAGCCCTCACTGCTGCACTTGTGGGTCTGGGGCCGAGTCTTGAGCCTCTGCAGCCCTGCCTGCGCAGGTCCCTAGCGGATATGAGCCATCTCTTCCAAAAAGGGAGTCTTCATGCAGCCAGTGCACAGCTGATCCATCCAGAGGGGAGCCTCGTGCTGCAGGGGAGTGCGTCTTGGGTAAAAGGTGTAGTTGAGGTCATAGTTGAGCAAGCAGCTGAGCGAGGCCATGTAGACGTCCGAGAAGCGGCACAGGCGGCGTGAGAAATAGGTGGGGTTGTGGCAGGTGCGAAAGATGCTGCCAAACTGAGGATTGAAGAGGTTTTTGGTGAGTGCCCTGCAGCAAGTTTGAGGGGACACAGAGAAGAGAAAGAGAAAGAGAAAGAGAAAGAGAAAGAGAAAGAGAAAGAGAAAGAGAAAGAGAAAGAGAAAGAGAAAGAGAAAGAGAAAGAGAAAGAGAAAGAGAAAGAGAAAGAGTTATTAGGCAACAGCATACAAAATTAAATCTTTGGCTTCCTAGGTTCTGTACCTAGCTAGGTGACCTAGCAAGCTGCAACAGGACAATGTGTTTTCATGGAAACTGCAGCATGCAGTGCTAGCTGAAGAATGCACCTCTCCAAGAATCTCAGCTTTCTGTTGGGTAGAATTTCGGTCATAAAAATGAGCGTGTTATTGAAAAAGTTATTTTTATTTCAAATTGCCCCAATAATTAATAACCTAAGCTGTTTTAAAGAAGGATATTTCTTGGCAGAAGGATATTTTTAGATTTATCTGGCAGGGGAAGAAACCAAGAATTAAATATAAGATATTGATTGATACTAGGGAAAAATGAGGCTTCCCTCTGCCAGATCTGCATTTATATTACAAAGCAGCATGCTTGTGTTGGTTAAAAGAATGAATAAAGTTGAAGAACACTCAACTGCTCAATTTAGAGGGGTATGGTGTTAAATTTGGTTGGCATGCATGTCTATGGTATGGCAAAGCAAGAATACGTAAGAATTTTATGAATCATGGAATTAGGAGAAATATCTATGGAGTCTGGGGAAAATATAAAAACCTGCTAGAAAGGAAAACACATTTGTGGCTTTGACCCATCAAAACAATTGCAATGAAAAACCTAATATGGAAAAAAGATGGCCAACGTATTGAGAATTACTGGACTTTACAGATACTAGTGTAAGCCTGAAGAAGATGGAAGGAGTCAGCAACAAGTGACAGATTGGTTGCAATACTGTCAAGTGAATTAAACATTTGACGTCAATAAACAATATGGTTTCATGGAACATACCTCAGAAAGAGCTGATAGAAAATAACGATAAGTCAGTTTCTAAAATGTATGTTATTACAAGAATGAGAGACAGGATGAAATGGTGAAATTGGCAACGATTAGTTGGGCAGGAGATGTAGGCCATAATATAGTTAGATTTTTGTGAAAAGCTGTGGGAAACAGGACTGAAATTTACAACCTGCTACGCTCTTAAGAAAAACTATTTGAAAATGATTTATAGATGGTACTTGACACCAAACAGATTAGCAAAAATGTATAAGTCAGAGTTGGGTAAATGTTGGAAGTGTAAAGTTATGGATGGGACTTTCAATCATATGTGGTGGAGCCAAAGAATATTGGGAAATGATATATAATGAACTGGGAAAAAATATTTTGGAAGACCTTTCCAAAGAGAGCTGAGGCCTTCCTTTTAGGTATGGTGAGATCTGAGGTTCCAAGTAAACAAGTTAGTCTGTTTAGGTGGTGAGAATTTTATATGAACAAAGATGGAGAGAGGAGTTAGTACCTACAAAGGAGGAATGGCAGACAAAATTAATGGAATATGCAGAATTAGCAAGTTTAACCAGCAAAATTAGAGAGCAAGAAGAGAAAAGTTTTAGAGAGGAATGGAAACCATTTGTAGAATATTTAAAATTTCACTGTAAAAATGTTAGAACCTTAGCCGGTCTGGAATAAGCTCAGCAGTTAAAATTTGTAAGGAGAGAAATTAGAATGTTTAATGGATTAAGAAAAATAGAATATTTAACAGGAATGGGTAGTTTGAAGGAGCCATGGAAGGATGGATGGGAAACTGGTAGTGGCGGCGGCAGCAGAGGCAGTGGTGGCTAGTCAGAAGTCAGAGAGTCAGCAGCAGCAGGGAGGGCTGGATTTAGGACCCTGGCGGGCCTGATCCGGCCTGCGGGCCTTGAAGTCTGAAGACCCTGGGTTAGGGCAACTAATAGCAGCTCATGGCATCTATAGATGCAGGTAGGGGAGCCATTAGAGAGCTCTCCGTTTGCCCAGCCCAGACCATTGTTTTCTATAGAAATGAAATCCAAGCCCACCAGATGAGACAGAACCCAGTAGCAGCAAAAGCCTCAATTTGTGAATTCTTTCATGGAATTTTCACAGAAAGAGTATTTACCCAGAAGGAAAGGTTGCTCAGGCCGCACAACATGACTATTAGCACTGGGAGGGGGCAGGGGGGAATGAAGGGGCCGTGAAGAGCTCAAAAAGTGAGCAAGTGTAAAGGTATGCATCCTGGGGCAGCACACACATTTCTTGGAGCGATGGCAGACAGCTCAATAAAAATGTCAACCTAGTGTGCAGCAGCAGTGTAAAAAGTGAATTTTGTGCTAGGGATCAAAAGAAGAGACATCACAAATGAGACTGCCACCGGGAGGACTTTCTACAGATGTCTGGAGTGGCTGCACTTGGAATACTGCAAAGAGTTCTGCTTGCTGCACCTCAGAGGAAGGAGAGTGCAGAGCTGTGAAAGGTACAGAAAAGAGGAAAGAAAATCAACTCTCCTACATGAAATGGTTACAACATTTGTGGCTTTTTAGTTTAGAAAAAAAAGCAAGTAAGAGAAAAGATATGCTGCAATTTATTAAATTATGCATTAGAAGGAGAAAACAGAGAGAAAAATGTTCCCCTGTCTATCCAGGGTCACTGAAAGAAATGGAATGTTGGGAGATTCAGGAAAGACAAAAAGAAGCACTAATATTTTAGTCCAAATAGTTCTGGAATTTGATACAAGATGTGGTTGTGGCTGTCAACTTAGGTGTCTTTAAAAGACAAATTCACAGAGGAAGACTATCCAGGGTTACTAGTCACGGGAGGCCCTCTTGGTGACACTGCTGTCTAACTTGTTAGCTATGCTAACTTGCAAAAGGACCTTCTTGACAGCTGTTCCCTGTTTATGAAATGCCCTCTCTGGTGAGATGCAACTGGTTTCCCTCACTCAGGGGGAATTTAGAAAGATTCCTATCCACCCTGGTATTTTATGGCTAGTATACATTGTCCCTGGCAACCTTGAAATTAGCAAGAATACTTGATTGTTTTCAAATGATTTTTTTTTAAGCACTCAGATCCCCAGACCAGATGGGTGGGAGATTGCCTGCTCTTGACGGGATTACACTCCCTCTGAAAGAGCGGGCACGCAGCTCCCTGTGTCCCTCTAGGTCTCCCATGGAATGCTGTTGTGTTTACCCAGCAAATAAGAAGTTACTCTGGCTCTCCTTAGGCAACATACGGTTTTCTGAAAGAAGACCTTGCAAAGGAGGGGACCACTTCACAGAGACCAAACTGTACTGGGGAAACTCTTCCATGCCACATTCTCATAAACAGCTATTACGTCTATTTAATTAAATGCTAAATTCAGCTCAGTTCAACTTCTCTCGCCAACAGTCAGCTGAAAACCACCACTGGAGTGTTCAGAGGTCACTGGAAATCCTCTTGAAACTGCTGTGCATGTAGGATCCATACCCACAATAAATGGATTGTATTATTATTATTATTATTATTATTATTATTATTATTATTATTATTATTATTTACTCGGTCCATCTGACTTGGGTTGCCCCGGCCACTCAGGGTGGCTTCCTACAAATTATAAAACCACAGTAAAACATCAGACATAAAAACTTTCCCATACAGTGGTACCTCAGGTTAAGTACTTAATTCGTTCTGGAGGTCTGTTCTTAACCTGAAGACCACTTTAGCTAATGGGGCTTCCTGCTGCCACTGTGCCGCCGGAGCACAATTTCTGTTCTCATCCTGAAGCAAAGTTCTTAACCCGAGGTAATATTTCTGGGTTAGGGGAGTTTTAGGGCAGCAGCTGAAGAAGGAACAAAAAGGGTTTTCCTGTGTGAGTTTCTTGTGGCTGTTTAGCTGCTCTCTCTGGGCAAAGGTCAGAGGGGGCAGGGCTTCTGTTGAGGTAGGTGATTAGCTGTGGGAGGAGCTTATCAGAGCTTTAGGGCAGCGGCGCGCGCCTAGCGGCGCACACAGTTTGATCCATATTTTAGATTTAGGGGAGCTAGTCTCAAACATTTGTTGGGGGAGACCTAGGTTTTTTGGGAGGGATTTATTTGTCCTGTCTCCACACTTTTTATGATAGAGGACCACTGTAGTCACCCCCAACGACACGTTCCCAAGATGGAGGGTGAGGGAACAGCTGCAGTCGCCTGTGGTTCCTGCGCAATGTTTGCCATCTTGCCAAAGGTTGCAGGCAGCTTTACCTGCAGCAATTGCATGTTGATTGCCCTCTTAAAAGACAAAGTCCAGCAACTGGAGGAACGTGTAGCTACGCTCCAAAGAATTAGAGAGCTGGAACTCTTCTTGGAAGCAACAGAGCACACCGTCTCCACCAAGGAAGAGACAGGGGACTCCCCTGAGAAGGTGGCTAGTTCACCAACACAGGAGCCAGATATATGGAGAAACGTGACTCAAAGAAGTAGGAGGCCCAGGGTTCGCTCTGATTGTTTAGAAATACGCAATCGCTTTGAGGTCCTTTCCCCTAGCATGGAAGACGAAGAGCAGACTCCATTTGAGGATCTCTCCCTCATTACAGTCGATCAGGTATATGAAGACGAGGAGCAAAGGCAGTCCTCTGGGAATGTCCAGGCGACCTTGGAACCGACAGCTCCCAGAAGAACCCCGACCAGACCTAAGAGGAGGCGTGTAGTGGTGATAGGGGATTCCCTACTGAGGGGAACAGAAGCAGTGATCTGTGGGCCTGACAAGATGTCTCGGGAAGTGTGCTGTCTCCCCGGGGCTAAGATCCAAGATGTAACTGAACGACTGCAAGGAATCATAAAACCCACTGACAAATACCCCTTCCTCTTGGTTCATGTGGGAACCAATGACACTGCAAGCAATAGCCTCCAGAAGATCAAAAGAGACTACGAGGCTCTGGGCAGGAAATTGAAGCAATTAAATGCACAAATTGTCATCTCATCTGTCCTCCCAGTTGAACGACGTGGCCCAGGGAGAGAGGGAAAAATAGTGGAAGTGAACAACTGGCTTCGCAAATGGTGCAAACAGGAACGGTTTGGATTCTTAGATCACGGAATGCAGTTTCTTGAAGATGGACTTCTGGCAAGCGATGGGCTGCACCTCACAACGGTTGGGAGGAATGTTTTTGCAAAAAATCTCAGAAACCTCATCAGGAGGGCTTTAAACTGACTAATGTGGGGGAGGGAGACAGTGCTCCTGAAGGTAGGAGTCTATCAATTGATGAAGATGATCATCCAAATGTCATAGACCGAATGGAGCAAAGAGCATGCAGACCTAGTGGTGGGAGGAGAAAATCCTTAAATAAGAGACACGGGGGAATGATTAATGGACTTCAATGTCTGTACACTAATGCGCAAAGCATGGGAAATAAACAAGATGAGCTTGAGCTCCTGGTACAGCAAACTAAATATGACATAATAGGAATCACTGAAACCTGGTGGGATAAATCCCACGATTGGAATGTAATAATGGAGGGATACAATCTATTTCAAAGAAACAGACCAGACAAGAAAGGAGGAGGAGTGGCGTTATATGTCAGGGATGTGTATACCTGTGAAGAGATCCAAGATTTAGAACCTCAAAGCCAAAGTGAGAGCATTTGGGTCAAAATTAAGGGAGAGAAGAATAACAGTGACCTCATTGTGGGAGTTTACTATAGATCCCCAAGCCAAACGGAGGACATAGATGATGCCTTCCTGGAACAGATGGCCAAGCATGCAAAAGGAAGGGAGATAGTAGTAATGGGGGACTTCAATTACCCGGATATTTGTTGGATGTCAAACTCAGCCAAGAGCATAAGGTCAAACAGATTCCTCACTGCCCTTGCAGACAACTTCATTGTCCAGAAAGTGGGAGAAGCAACAAGAGGAACAGCCATTTTAGATCTGGTCCTAACCAATGTTGATGACCTGGTTAGTGGGGTAGAAGTGGAAGGATCATTAGGCGCGAGTGATCATGCTCTTCTGAAGTTTACTATACAGCGGAAAGGAGCAGCCAAGCATACTAGGACTCAATTTCTCGACTTTAAGAAAGCCGACTTCATAAAGCTTAGGGAAGTGCTGGGTGAGATCCCATGGACAGTAATACTAAAAGGAAAGGGAGTTCAAGATGGCTGGGAGTTTGTTAAGAGGGAGATAGTAAAAGCACAACTTCAGGCAATACCAATGAGACGGAAACATGGAAGGTGCCTAAAGAAGCCAGGGTGGCTATCTAAAGAACTTTTAACTGAGTTAAGATTAAAAAAGGATGTGTACAAAAAATGGAAAGGGGGGGAAACCACCAAAGAGGAATTCAAACAAATAGCCAGCACGTGTAGACACAAAGTCAGAAAAGCTAAAGCACAAAATGAACTCAGGCTTGCTAGAGAGGTTAAAAGCAACAAAAAAGGCTTTTATGGGTATGTTCGTAGCAAAAGGAAGAACAAAGAAACCGTGGGGTCACTCAGAGGAGAAGATGGTGAAATACAAACAGGGGACACAGAAAGGGCTGAACTCCTCAATGCCTTCTTTGCCTCAGTCTTCTCCGATAAAGAAAACAATGCCCGACCTGAAGAATTTGGAGCAAATGATTCAGCAGAGGAAACACAGCCCAGAATAACTAAGGAGATAGTACAAGAATACTTGGCTAGTCTAGATGTATTCAAGTCTCCAGGGCCAGATGAACTGCATCCAAGAGTATTAAAAGAACTGGCAGATGTGATTTCAGAACCACTGGCAGTCATCTTTGAGAATTCCTGGAGAACAGGCGAAGTCCCGGCAGACTGGAGGAGGGCAAATGTTGTACCTATTTTCAAAAAGGGGAAAAGAGAGGACCCAAATAATTACCGCCCAGTCAGTCTGACATCAATACCAGGGAAGATTCTGGAGCAGATAATTAAGCAAACAGTCTGTGAGCACCTAGAAAGGAATGCTGTGATCACCAATAGTCAGCATGGATTTCTGAAAAATAAGTCATGTCAGACTAACCTGATCTCGTTTTTTGACAGAATTACAAGCCTGGTAGATGAAGGGAACGCAGTGGATGTAGTCTACCTTGATTTCAGCAAGGCATTTGACAAGGTGCCCCATGATATTCTTGTAAAGAAGCTGGTAAAATGCGGTCTTGACTATGCTACCACTCAGTGGATTTGTAACTGGCTGACTGACCGAACCCAAAGGGTGCTCATCAATGGTTCCTCTTCATCCTGGAGAAGAGTGACTAGTGGGGTGCCACAGGGTTCTGTCTTGGGCCCGGTCTTATTCAACATCTTTATCAACGACTTGGATGATGGACTCAAGGGCATCCTGATCAAATTTGCAGATGACACCAAACTGGGAGGGGTGGCTAACACCCCAGAGGACAGGATCACACTTCAAAACGACCTTGACAGATTAGAGAACTGGGCCAAAACAAACAAGATGAATTTTAACAGGGAGAAATGTAAAGTATTGCACTTGGGCAAAAAAAATGAGAGGCACAAATACAAGATGGGTGACACCTGGCTTGAGAGCAGTACATGTGAAAAGGATCTAGGAGTCTTGGTTGACCACAAACTTGACATGAGCCAACAGTGTGACGCGGCAGCTAAAAAAGCCAATGCAATTCTGGGCCTCATCAATAGGAGTATAGCATCTAGATCAAGGGAAGTAATAGTGCCACTGTATTCTGCTCTGGTCAGACCTCACCTGGAGTACTGTGTCCAGTTCTGGGCACCACAGTTCAAGAAGGACACTGACAAACTGGAACGTGTCCAGAGGAGGGCAACCAAAATGGTCAAAGGCCTGGAAATGATGCCTTATGAGGAACGGCTAAGGGAGCTGGGCATGTTTAGCCTGGAGAAGAGGAGGTTAAGGGGTGATATGATAGCCATGTTCAAATATATAAAAGGATGTCACATAGAGGAGGGAGAAAGGCTGTTTTCTGCTGCTCCAGAGAAGCGGACACGGAGCAATGGATCCAAACTACAAGAAAGAAGATTCCACCTAAACATTAGGAAGAACTTCCTGACAGTAAGAGCTGTTCGACAGTGGAATTTGCTGCCAAGGAGTGTGGTGGAGTCTCCTTCTTTGGAGGTCTTTAAGCAGAGGCTTGACAACCATATGTCAGGAGTGCTCTGATGGTGTTTCCTGCTTGGCAGGGGGTTGGACTCGATGGCCCTTGTGGTCTCTTCCAACTCTATGATTCTATGATTCTATGAGTCTGTAACCTGAAGCGTATGTAACCTGAAGCGTATGTAACCCAAGGTACAACTGTACAGGGCTGCCTTCAGATGACTTCTATCAATCAGATAATTATTTATCTCCTAGACATCCGATGGAAGGGCATTCCACAGGGTTGGCACCACTGCCAGGAAGCCCTTCTGCCTGGTTCCCTGTAACCTCACTTCTTGCAATAAGAGAACCGCCAGAAGGCCCTCGGAGCTGGATCTGGGTGCTCTTGGGGGTAGAGATGCTCCTTCAGATATACAGGGCTGGCCGTTTAGGACTTTAAAGGTCAGCACCAACACTTTGAATTGTGCTCGGGAACATTAGTACACTTTCAACCCGCACTGAGAAACTAGCCATTTTCTGCATGGCAGTGACTGCACAGCTGCCCACTTGCTACAGGCAGACTAGGCAGAGTCAACACCTGGCAGCTGCTGGGGCTCCCTTTAAGAAACTCCACCAATTCAGGCCTGGTGCTCCAAGTGCCACCAAAAAGCTGGGTCCAGCTGCCATTTGAATTGCTCATGATGCTCATAATCTGGGCCATTGTAGTGAATTAAAAACAGGCTAGAGCCAGTCACCTGGCAATGCTTGAGAGTGCTGCTGTTGCCCACTGCCAGTTAAGCCCAAGGGAGGAAGGCAACTGATGATGGAGAAGACAGCCTACCAGAGGGCCCTGGACAGGGTCTTCTCAAACCTGGAGTCAGCTGTAAGTAGGCAGGGAGATTTAAGGGTTTCAAAAAATAAGACAAAGCATAAAGCAGCTGCCACAGGCCAACAGTAACTGCAGAAAGTTAGAATTCAGGAGGCAGCAGGAGCACAGATTCCCATTCTTAATCTGTTGAGCTGGAGGGGCCTCTTTAACTTTTTCCTACCAATCGCTACCTACAGACACAATATTATTTGCCTTTCTTCCAAATGGGCACACCTTCAGAGAGGGAAAATTCTTATTTATGTAGCTCCACCATTAGTTTGTAGAGGTGGCTCTCCACTCCAAAGTGTTTACAAATCTAAAAATAGAGCATGGGGTGGAGAAGAAATGCAAATACAGTGGTTACAATTACCTGGGCTTTGTTTCAACAGGGAAACCTAGTTCCCAATGAAATCAATGATACTGAACTTAAGTCATGAAGCTGATCTGCTGAAGTCAATGGGACCCAAGTTCAGCTACCTCAGTCCAGATTCAACCCCTTGTGTAGAAGTATAATGAGGCTAAAGGGGTGTGGAAGTCATGAATCTAGGACAACAGAGGGGAGATCCAGATGAGTATGGAATTTTCTGTGGGACAGAATAACCTGATGAGGAGCTAGAATTCAGAAGGAAAAGCAACTACAAGTAGATCAGCCTTGTATTCCATATTTTGTTGTTGTACATTGTATTTTTGTTTTGCATCGTAACCTACTTTGAGTATTATTTTAACAGAAAAACAGGGTATAAATTGTAAATCTCATCTCATCTATTCAAGCATGCAAAGAAGATATGACCCTGCAAGTTGACATTAATACTACAGACTGAAAAAGCAAAGCACCACATGTACAGCCTCGCCCCCAGCTCCCCGAAACATCCTTGGCTAGTTGGCCTGGATAAGACTCTGATTTGCCACAGACACTCAGGCATGTGGCTACTTGTAACCCTGGATCTGGCACACTGAAGTGCATGGGAACGCAGAGATAAAATGCTACCTGAGCTCTTGTCGCTCCTTCATCCAGTCCTGCAACACCTTCTGAGCTTCTGGATCCTTGAACATCTTTTGGAGAAACAAACCAAGTGGTTAGAAATGCATTTGATGATCCCATCCTGCCTTAAAACTCACTAAACCAACTTCTGCAGAAGAAATCCACCTTTTTACCTACTGATTAATGTCCACAGCCCATAAGCTAGCTAGAAACTTCATTTCTTCTATGTTAACTGGTCTTTAGGGCACCTTATTGATTCTATAACCAATGGATTGATTCTATAACCAATGGCTTCAAGTTACAAGACAGGAGATTCTGACTAAACATCAGGAAAAACTTTCTGACAGGAAGAGCTGTTTGGCAGTGGAAGGGACTCTCTCAGAAGGTGGTGGACTCGCCTTCCTTGGAGGTTTTCAAGCAGAGGTTGGGTGGCCATCTGCCAAGTATGCTTTAGTTGAGATTCCTGCATTGCAGGGGGTTGGACCATATGACCCTCAGGGTCCCATCCAACTCTACAATTCTAGGATTTTAGGATTATTGCTCTACTATTTTAGCATCCTTTGCCATCTCTCAAGAGCAACCCTCCATGAAGAGCTCTGTGCCCTTTCCCCATTCCATTCTCAGCCACCAAGTGGACTCTCCTCTACCTGCATGCGCTCCAGCAAGCCGGTCAAGGCCTGCAGCCAGGTGAGTGCTTGTGAGTACTGTTCTGTGTTCACCATTTTGGTCTCTGTTTCCAGTTCGGGAACTATGGCCCCTGTTCGCCAGCCATGGCGCAGCATCAGGTCCTGTGGGGAGGCGGGTACAGTGGAAGAAGGAAGGCATAGGCAAGCCCAAAGCAACTTCACCCACTCTCCCCTCCCTTCAACTCAGTCAGGTCACAGCTCCCACAGGCCACACTCCGTTCCTGCCCCAGAGAAAAAGGCCCAAAGATCTCACCGCCAGGTCACTGTAGAGATGATCTCCGAAGTAGAGAACTTTGGATCCACGCCAGCCTGTAAGCTGGAGGAAGTCAACGAGGTTGCCCTATATTTTATTTTTTGACAGTGGAATGAGAAAGGGTGCATTAAAATCACCAGACAGGTGATGTCAGTTAAAGGAGTTCTATAAATACAGGAACAAAATGGCTACACAATTTTTACATTAATATAGAATGAGGTTAAACATAAGAGGCTGAATTTTCACCTAGAATTGACAAAAGATATGGAATTACTTGCTGGTATGGAGAAGGCAGCCTGGTGCCAACCTCCAGAAACAGAGAGCGCTGGGCAAGAAGCCCTCAGTGGGCTTTTCTCCTCTCCCTTGCTTGCCCACTGTGCCATGGCGAGGGTGAGCCCAGACTAGGCCGTGTCCTCACCACCAGAGAGAGAGAGAGAGAGAGAGCACACAACTTAGCAAAGGGTGGCTGTTAAAAGTGGCCCTGTTGGCCAGCTCAACACCATTCCCGACTTCTTCCTCACACCCTACTTGAAACTGTAGGGCAGGGATAGGCAACCTGTGATCCTCCAGATGCTGCTAGACTACAATTCCCATCATCTTTGATCAGTGGACATAGCGGCTGAGGTTGATGGGAGTTGTGGTTCAATAACATCTGACACATCTGACACATCTGACACAGGCTCCTGTCATAGGGTGGAACTGGATTAGACCTGCAAGAGAGGAGATTACTTCCCCCATCCCTTAGGTATCTGATTTGACATCCATCCAAAGCTGCCTCAAGAATAACCAAGTGGAGAAAAGTGTTTGTGTGTGTGTGTGTGTGTGTGTGTGTGTGTGTGTGTGTACACAGAAGATGATATGCTGAAGGACTGAGATGCCCAAGTTACAAGCATGGAAAGATCTGGTATATTAATTCCATTTTTCCAGAAGACAGACAATCCCACCACCATGACATTTTTATCGTCCACAATCCATTTCCTCACCTGCTTATATACCTGCCCCTTCTCCAGCTTAGTTATTTTGTCCCACTGCAGATCCCCATTAGCATCCAGTCGCCGGAAAGGTCTGAGGAGAGAAGCAAGTGGGGGGTGGGTGGGGGGTGCCAACAAGACCCTCTGCTCTCCCAGAGCTGGGAGCAAAAGGACAGCATGAGCTCCTGGGACCCAGCACCTGGCCTCCAAACCCACAAAATCATCCTCACTTGCCCACCCTCACACTGTTTCTGTGGGGAACCTACACATAAGATTGTGTAGATGTTTTCTGCAAATTCTTGTGTGAAGTGGCTCTTGGAGCCAAGGAAAACCAGGAGCCGTGACTTTGCATTGCATTTTGGCAATATTATAAAAAGTGCAATTTAAGATGCACCTCCTTAAAGACTTATTTTCATTCTTTTATTTATTTAACAAAAATATATGTACCTCTTGATTGTAATAAAACCATTCCATGTGGTTTAAATGTCAGTAAGACACAAAAAGGGAAGGGGAAGAAAGTATACAAGATATAGGAAAGAAGGAGAAGAATGACAGGAAGTGAAAACAGAATATTCAGAAGTCATGTATAATTTACAAAGCACCCCTATCTTCATAAAAGCAGACAAGCATTTCTGTCCCAAGCCAGTGTAAGTGTGTAGCCTTCCCCACCCCACACACTTATTTTTTCTGTCTCACAGAAAAGCAAGCAGAGGAATATTTAGGGCAATCAAGTCAGTATTAAGTCACTTTTTTAAAAGTAAAGAAAGGAGGAAAATGATGCAGTTGGGCAGATAGCAGGATTTCAAATTTACACAGAATGCTCCCACCTCCAGCAACAGAAAACAAACAGAATATTTGGCTCTCTGCAAAGTGGCCAGAGGCAACCTACCAGGTTCTTAAGGCTCAAGTCTCTATACTGACTGGTGTAATCTATAAGACAGTGCATGTGTGCAAGGGCCAGCACTGCTTCCCAGACTTCAGGCTGTGCGCTCTGCCCCCCAACCGCCCAAGGTGGATGCACCAGAACTCATCCCTCAATGTGGCATACAGGATCTGGAAGCCACAGCAGGAGCTTTAGAGAGGGCCACACTTACTTGACACAATCATTGAAGAAATGAGGCTTGTCTGCCTGGACTATGACCACGTCAAAGAAGTCCCGCCAGTCTTTACCAACCATGTACCGCATCCCTTTATTGCTGGAAAGGAGGAAGATGGCACATTAGGAATAGGAGAGGGAATGTCACCAGTAGCAGACAGCAGGGGGAGCTTCTATGGGCTCTTGCAACACAGACCAAGGAAGCCTGAGAAGGGCAGAAGATATTCCAGCAGAAGAATTGGCAGAGGGCAGGAGCTCATAATAATAATAATAATAATAATAATAATTTATTTGTATTCCGCCCTCCCTGGCCAAAGCCGGGCTCAGAGCGGCTATAATTCACTCCTTTCTCACAGCCCACAGTAGTGCTCCCTGTTCATCTTCCTCCTTTATTCTCCTATCTACCATGAGACTGTCAAATTAGTGTAAGCTGTCTGCCTGAGCCGCCTAAAAGGGCTAGTAGTGTAACACTTTAAGTCAAACCTAAAAAAATCTTCGACTATCTCAAGGGCAGCACATGGAAGATGGAGCAAGCTTAGTTTCTCCTGCTCCAGAGGGCAGGACCCAAACCAATGGCTTCAAGTTACAAGAAAGGAGATTCTGACCAAACAAGAACTTTCTGATGGCAAGAGCTGTTTGATAGACGCTCCTTCACTGGAAGTGTTTAAGCAGAAGTTGGATGGCCACCTGTCATGGATGCTCTAGTTACGATTCCTACACTGCAGCGGGATGGACTCGATGACCCTCAGGCTCCCTTCCATGAAAATGCAGGAGCAGCTGGTGCAGGAGAGCCCGAGAGATTCCAACAGATTGGCTCAAGATCAGCATTTAAGCAGAGTTTAAATGAAGTCTATTGTAGATCAACAGTTTTGGACCAGGACAATGCTAATGCCCAGCCTACTTCTAGCTTGCAGCCTTGCCATGTTCAGACTCACACAAAGCTGAAAGGGCTGTTGGTGATGAGGAAGAGCTTCTTGCCACACTTGGCCAGGCGGTGCAGCACGGCGTATGTCTCATCCCCACGCAGGATGTACTTCTCTGCAGAGGGAAGATGGGCATTAAAAACTTCTCCATGCAGACAGAACCAAGAGACAAACTGAAACGAGCTTCATTGGGTGGGAAGGAGCAGTGCTGGGGGGGATTGTTGTTTTCGTTTTCTGACTTAGGCTGGGCTTTGTGTATATGCCTACGCTGTGCAAGTGAACAAAAAGTACACAATGTGGCACAACGCACCCCCCCTTTTAAAGCAAGTTTCTAGCCCTTGTTGCTGTGCAGATGCACATGAAAGCACCTGGCCAATCCCTCTCTGACTTCTGGGACGAAGGGCGGGGCTTCAGTCTCCTGGCTTCTCCTGTGACTGCAGAATTTAGCTTTCTTGGTGTGGAATGTGCTTGGTCCAGGCACAGAGAATGCACAGACGAAGAGACTTCAGCCAGGCCTGATCTTTGGTTTTGCCTTCCCTTAAGCAGTCCACTGCTCGGTTCACTTGCTTAAGCCATTCTGCTAAATCACTTCATGCAGGAAAAACAGCCCCTTGTGGAACATTTCACTTCTGACACACTAGGCTAGCTAACCAGCGTGTTTTGTTCTACAGCTTAGCTAGTGGGTGGACGCTCTTCCTTTGGGAAAGGCAGCAGGTCTGGAAAGGCCATTTGCATCCCTTGCAGCCCTCTGCTTGCGTGGTTGCCCTGCCTCCAGCCCCTTGGCAGATGGATACTCACCCAGATCCTGCATAATCCACTTGTACATAAAGCCTTTAATATGGACATCCCGGATGGCATCCTATTGAAAAACTTTTTTTAATAATAGGTTTAAAAAAGCACCTCAGAAATACACAAACAAGTTTTACAATGTGCACACTTGTCTAGCTCCCCCTGACCTGTGTTTCCAATGCTTCACCAACACCCTGAAAGTTGCTTTTGAGAGATGGTACTTTGGAAAGGAAGGCTATACAGCTCCCTTGCTCTGCACCCCTTCCAAGCTGGCTTCTGGGCTAAAGTGGGGGGCTAAGAGCCAGAATCACCCCACTTGCCCCTCTATCCCAAACTAGGTTACCTAGTTGGGTGGGGAGGCACTGCAAACTTTTGCAAACTGGCCCCAGCCTCCCACAAATCACTTGCCTCTGTTGCTCCATTGCTTTACAACATATTCCGATGGCCAAACCAGTTTAGAGATCCATATCTGGATCACTTGCTTTAAAAAGAGAAAAAAAAGTAATAGTAGCCACCAGTTGTTGTTTTTTTTTTGGGGGGGGGGGGTTAACAAGAATCCAACTGGGACTCCAGAACTGTAGGAATAGGGTTAACTCTTTCCTTTTCAGCCCTGCTTTCCCTTACAGGGATGTGGGTGGAGGGAGTTCAGAGACTTGCTTGTTTTCCTCCACAGGGCAAATAGCGGCTTCAGTGTGTCGGGGGGGGGGGCCTGCATTTACAAGGGTAAAACCTCTCCGTTTGAACCACAGCCCAAATCTGATTTGAGAAATCCCACGGGTGTTTTTACCTGTTTAAATAAATGCAGCAGACCTTGCTACAGTTACAACTAGCTTGGTCCTTGCCTGTTTCTGTCTTTCTTCCTCTTTCAAACATAGAGAAATTCCCAGCTACTTTCCAAAAAAGTGGTGCGCACACAGTGGTTTAAAATGGCTTCTAAGCACTCCATGTGTATACACTTTTGGCACTGACAACATCCCATTGGCAGCTTGCACTCTAAAATGCATTCTGCAGGCAGGTGTTTTTTTTACATTTGTGGTGACATTTTGCTGCACGCCCCTACCTGACAGCACTCCTCAATGGTCTTTTTTAAAAAATAAATCTGTTTTTTAATGCAAATCTGGCATAACAGAAAAGTTGTATCCAAAAAAAATTTGGCTGCATAGGAAAATGAATACATGTGTGCATACCCACAATGGGCCTCATGTTTCTGGAACTTAGGGAAGGTGGGGAAGTACTGAGAGGAGGGGACAATAAGAAACAGTGTGAAAACATCCCATCAACTACTAGCCACTAGTGTGGACAGGAAATAATGTGACAGTGCTTTCCATTGCTCATCTGGATAGGCGTGCAGACAAGAAGAAATGATCAATCCATAATTGTAATGGTAGGTTTATTGTAGCTGTGAGAGACAGAATAACAACAGGAAAACCCCCAGAAACCCAGAAGACAAAGGTCAGGGATTACAGGTAAGACCTCTCCCTTACAGCAGGTGCTTCTAATCTCAGCTCGTTACATACAGTGAAGATACCAGGTAGCCTGACATTTGGCTGGTTGATAGAGGATCAAATACTTCTTTCACTCATTATAATGCACACCAATCTCTGACTTTTGTCTTCTGGGTTTCTGGAGGTTTTCCTGTTGTTATTCTGTCTCTCACAGCTACAATAAACCTACCATTACAATTATGGACTGGTCATTTCTTCATCAGAAGGCAAACGGGCAAATTTAGCAGGGGATCATATACTCCCCCCCCTCACTGTAGAATACAAGCATGAGAACCCACTAAGCCTGTCCCTATTTTCAGGTGGAATTCAATCAAATACAGGCAAAGTCACATTCCGGGAGGCTAATAGAATTGTGCAATTATCATTGATTGGGAGGTCTTGTGTAGCAAACCTGCTCCCCCCCCCCAAGACTACTTGTGATAAGGAAAGTGATGGACAGATGCACTGGGAAGTGTGGGGTAACACAACGTCATCTAATCCCCCCACAAACAAATCAGAAGGTTGGCTTGCTAATGAGCATTTGCCATCTAATCTTCCTGCAAACAAATTGGAATGAATGCTCAATAGAGAGGTCTCTTGGAAGAGTCAAAGGGCCTACGTGCATCGAGGCAGCAATGGAGCAATGCTATTTATGACAATGCCTGTTCTGACCTCTTGCCCTGGATCAAGGAGACAGGCAGGCTCCAGAGAAGCTGTGAGTCTGAGAGGCAGAGCCAGATGTCTCAAGTTTCCAAAGAAACACCGGCAGAGGAGGAGAAAGAGGCCCATGCCGTGTGCCTTGGGGCAGCTGGGCTCCTTGATAAGCCTCCCTGGCAGCTAAGCAGGCAGCCCCTCCCAATTCTCTCCTTGGTTCAGGACAGCCTGTTCTGCTGTGGCGAGATACGTCACTCCCTCCCACAACAAAGTAGTAAAAAAGAAAGAACTGAACAGAGCCCTTGAGAGCACTCAAATCCTCCTCCTCAATTCGCCTGCAGGGTAAACCACAGAGAACACGGAGTCCTCCCCCCCCCACCACCACCAAAAAAGGACACCTAGCAAGCAACAATCCTCCTGCCACTTCTCAACACAGAAGCCTACATCTCAACACTCAGCAACAAGAGCAGAATATGCCGGAAAGTGGAGGGAAACACACCGTTACGTCTTTGTAGAGATGGATGGGATCGTAATCAATGTCGTTGGTGATGAAGAAGTCATTGACTACGGCCAGGAGGGTCATTTCAGGGAGAGAGAAGATGTCCATAAACTGCTTTATGGCTGGACCCTGGGAAGACCAAGGGAGGGAAGGAGAAACAAAAGATTGTTCCTGGCTTGAACAGCAACTTTCAATCAGAACTGCCTGCACTCATCACCCATTTCTTGCTAGTGCAAGGACTGTAAGTGTCCGACTTCGCAGAATTCCTGGTTCATCCAGTCCAGCTACACATCAGAGCCCAACATTCACCAACCACCTTCAAAATCCACAATTAAGTGAGAGTGAGCATATTTACTTCCGCTTCCATCATTTGATTTATCAGATACAGTCATACCTCAGGATAAATATGCTTCAGGATGTATTTTCGGGTTGCGCTCCGCAGTGACCCGGAGGTAACAGAGCACATTACTTCCGGGTTTCGCTGCTCGCGCAGACAGTCAAAATGATGTCATGCGCATGCGCAGAAGCGGCAAAATGCGGCATGCCCAGATGCGCCTTACGTTCTATTCAGGATGCGAATGGGGCTCCGGAACGGATCCTGTTCGCATCCCGAGGTACCACTGTACATAGATCCAGACTGGAGAAAAATGGGGAAGGCAAGAGACATGAAGGTTAGATAAAGGCAGCTAGGAGGTACAGAGCACCCTCTGTGAGCCCCAGGGGAAAGGGGCTGCCGTGAGACTATTTCACCGGGAAGTTATTGCCTATCCACACTGCATTCTGAGTGTCAAACAACACACTATGTTAAATGCATAGTTTCATGTTCGTTCATTTGTTTAAAAAACATAAAATAGCACCTATGGAATGTTCCGATCTGGATCAGGACCAGGATGGTGGTACCTTAGGATGTGAAAGTGGTGCATTGAGAGTGGGGGGAGGAGGTCATTGGTTTGGTTTGTTCTTGTTTTTATTATCCATTTTGTGTTTTTATCTTGTATTTTTATGCTGTGGATTATCCTTAGATCTTTGAATGAAGGGTGGCATACAAATTTAATAATTTGTATAATTGTATAATTGTACAAATTGTATAATTATATAAAGTAACGATTTCCTCTCATGTTGAGCCAAAAACACACACACGGAGCTCAGGCTATCTGCACTGTAAGAGCAGAGCTCAGGTGTTTCTTCGGCAACAGTCATCCCCAGACTGAGCCTTAAACAGGAGCTGCAGCTGTATCTCAGTTGCTGGCTCTGCGCCCATGAAGTGAAAAACTGGACACAAAAGTTGAGCTCTTTTTTGCGGGGGTGGGGTGGGGGGCAAAGTTGTTAAGTTGTTCATTGTTTTTAATGAAATTCAGCAAAACCGACACTTCTGACATGGGCTGCCACACACCCGGATTTTCCTGGACATTCATCGATTTCCACCCGGACACTGTTTACGAGGGCTGAATACCAGACGTATGGCAACCCTATTTAAAGGGGCCAAGTCTGCTTTATCTGCCATTGACTCTTGGGGAGTGGGATGGCGCTTGAGTCCTCTGAGTCAGGGCAACATTACACCTTCGGCTAGAGAGGCTCACACCTCTTCGACAAATTCCTTCTGGTTAGTTATGTACATCTAGGACTGGCTCCAAGGGCAAGGCCAGTACTGGCATGTGGGGTGCTCTGCCAACATGACGAAAACTTCGCTATGGATGCCCCTTTTCAAAGAAGACCACTTCATCCTTACTCCAGCATCTGAGTTTGCCATGCACCCTGCAGTATTCCCTGCAAAAACTCCTGAGACAATGCAATGCCCTACCAAATACTTGGTAGAGAAACCAGGTGAATATGGAGGTCCAGCCTAGAAAGGAGATGCAACTGCAGGCCAACGAAGCTCCCTTTATAACTTGGTGGACCCTGGATAGCAGAGATACACAGGAAGGCAAATAAAAGGAGCTACACTCTGCTGGCACCTGGTGCCTCTTGCTACATCTCAGTCAGAAACAGAAACTGAGCAACGAGAGACACTGGCCAATGGCCTTCAGACCAACTCCAGGGCTAGCAAGGGAACCAACCTTTCCATAGAAGCCACTAGCCTGGTGGAGGGGGATATGAAGGGTACCGTCATACAACGCCAGCACCTCGTCATCTGGAACCGGTTTCAAGCCCCTGGAGAATGCCAAAAGGGGGAAAGGTTTAGGAGCTTGGAAGTGTCGCCAGGAGCACATCATTTCGCAGCTGAAGCAAAGTACTGCATGTGAGTAATGTGGCTACGAAGTTATGAATTCCAGTTTGACTCGTGTAGACATGATGCGGTCTCCTTACAAACTAGTTTGCAAATTTTGAGCCAGAGCAAGGGATGGATGCTCCTTCCCCTCTTCCTTGCTTTGTTTGACTTAACCATGGTTTAATATTCTATGTGAACCACAGCTAGCCATGGCTAACACAAATTTAACCATAGTTTTCAAGGGAGATTTAAAAGGACCGCATGCCTTCGGGACTGCTTCCCAACTTGCAAATTCTATTTCCTGGGAGTCAGGGTTATATCTTAGGCATGACCACATAGAAGAATATTAAAAATTAGGTCTAGGAACAGCCTCAGTTCCAAAATCTCAGCTATGAAATTCTGCTCCATCTCAGCCATTGGGGGCCAATGAGAGCAACACTTACCGGTAAACGGTGCCCAGCTGAATGTAATGAAAGGCATCTATCTTCATGAGCAAGCCCTGTATGGACGACAGAAGAGAAATGTGGAGTCAGCACACAGGAAACCTATATTGCAAATTAGTTCATGAAACGACACTTTGTTTATTTATTGAATTTGTATAACACCCTTCACCTGAAGATCACAGGGCGGTTCACCACATAAAAATACAAAATATGAACACAAAATACATTATAAAAACAAGAGCAAAACAAACCAATAACACTCTTCCCACAAACACCTTTAAAAGGACACACAGGGTGGTCCAACGCATGGCCAAAGGGCGCCATGTGGCCCCCAAAGCCTTTTACGGTGGCCCTTTGCAACATTTGATGCCCCATCCCTTGCACTGCCTTCCCAAAGCTGGATTAGCAAGGTGCTGGGCTTTGGGAAGTAGGTGTGAGGGCACTGACAGGATCCCAGATTCCTCTTGCCTCCTTCCCAAAGCCTAGTTAGTGCTTTTCCAACTTTGGGAAGGAGGGCTCTAGGACCCTGCCAGAGCCAAGTGCCTTCATCCCAAAGCAGGCCCGGGTGTGTGAGTCAAATCTTGGTGATCCCACCCCCCATGAGACAAGGCAATGTGCAGCCCACTTGGTATGAGAAGTTGGACCGCCCTGATCAGCCAAAGCCAAAGGACTAGAGAAACATTTTTGCCTGGCACCTAAAGATATGTAATGAAGGTACCAGGTGAGCCTCTCTGTGGAGAGCATCCCACAAGCGGGGAGCCATCATAGAAAAGGACACTCTGGTCCTCACATGGAGGACACACACAAAGAAGGGCCTCAGATGATGATTGCAGGGTCTGAGTAGGTTCATATGGAGGAGGTGGTCCTTGAGGTATTGTGGTCCTTAGCCATTTAAGTCTTTATAGGTCTAAACCAGCACTTTGAATTGGGCCCAGAAACTAATTGGCAGCCTGTGCAGTTGGGCCAGGATTGGTGTAATATGCTCAAACCGTCTTGCCCTGGTGAGCAACCTGGCCACTGAATTCTGCACCAGTTGAAGCTTCCAAACCGTCTTCAGAGGCAGCCCTATGTATAACGCATTGCCTGCCCACATTTGTGCTACATGGATGACCACAATGGAAAAAAAGAACAAACTCTTCCCTTGGCTTACAATTAACCCCCTGCTGAAAGTGATCCTTATTTGCACAGGTGACAAGTAATAATGCTTAGCATTTATTTAAGAAGACTTTTAAAATGTTCCAGGTTGATTACGCTACTGCATTAGGCCATTGCAGTTTGGCTAAGAACACCTGGTGACTTCAGGCTAAAGTGAGATTTGACACATGCACACACAGCTCTGCTCTTCCAGCCTCTGCTGTCCTGCCAAAGCCACAACAACAGGACAAGCCACCTGTCTCTGTCTCACCTTGGCAATGTCGTAGTGTAAGCCCCGGATGGCAAAGTTCGGCCAATATTCATACTTCAGGATGCCCTTTGGATACTGATGGGACAGAACAAAACATACAATTTGCAAGGTGGTCAATCAGTTTAAAAAGTCTAGAGCATTTCAAGTGTCATTTGGAAGCGGATTTCAAATATAATACTTTTTCTCGATGAAGTCAATGCGGGGAATTGCTTGGAACCATGCTATCCATATTTATCAGCTACAATTGGGATCCCAGAGGCAAGCACAGACAGCAGGGATAGGGAACCTCTGTGGCCCTCCAGATGTTGATGGACTACAGCTCCCATCAGCCCCAATCCATTAGCCATGCTGCTTTCTGGGGATGATGGTTGTTGAGAGTCCAACAACATTGGGAGGCCCATACAGGTTCCCAAGCATGAAGGGCAAACGCACATTCTACCCATTAAGAGGCGGAGGAGGCATGAAAGGAGCAGCCATTTTGGTCTGTCTGCCCTGTTCACGTATAAGATAAGAGGCAAAAGTTAACTTTTTAGCACCTGAATGAGGAGTGCTAAACCCTCCCCTCTCCCCACTGCTTCAAGTGTCTTTTCTAGCCTGGGCCACTTTGGATAACTGAGCTGCCAGAAAAGTGTCTGCAGTGACAGAGCATGGTGAGGGAAAGACAGCAGAGGGTTCAGCTTCGTCCACCTGAACGCTCCTTTCGATGCAAAAACCAAACACATACAGTTTACACAGAACAAGACAAGCATACAAACACAACTGCCTCCTTCTCTCATGTCTCGCTTGGCCTAAGGCAGGGCTGGGGAACCTTTCTAGCTCCACTGGTCAGATCCTGGCCTTGGCTGCCAACCACCTGGTGTCACCATGATAGCAAGTGCCTTTGACTTCAAAGTGGAGTACAAGAGTCCTGCACTGTGCTTTGAAAGGCCTGCAGCTCCAGTTTTGCTGCCCACCAGCTGATGGGTGGTAGAGCCACAGCCTGTTTTCTGCAGACATCCGGTGTGTGAGGAAGTTCCGCACAGGGAGCACTTCAGCAGCCAATCCAGCGCTGCTCAGCTGACGGGTGGTATATCCGAAGCCTGATTTCCCTTGCCAATGTACAATTGTGAACATGGTTTAAGTGTACATATGATGTCAGGTGTGGGGGCAGGTGGGCAAGTTTTTGGGGAAACGGCTCATGGATCAAGCAGGTACCCTTGGTGGGCCAACTTTGGCCTGTGGACCACAGGCTCCCCACCCCCACCCAAAGGTTTTCAAACCTTCAGTCGCCACCATTTGTCCAAGCCAAGCACCCTCCAATTTTGCCAATTACTTTTCTCATGTTCTAGTCAACAGGACATGCAAGCTCTAGAGGTACCTTATACTGCTCCACAAGGATGTCCCGGGCTGTGTTGTAGATGCAAGAGTGGAGGGCAGGTGAGTATAACGCCAGTGTGTAGTCATAGTCAAATCCATAAACTCCGATAGTGCTCAGGGAAATCTCATTGTTGGAGTAGATTGTTGACGGGTTCAGAAGATTGCAGACCCCTGGGGGAAGCAAATCTGGCGGAAGATGGAAGCACAAGCAATTACCACACACTTCCAAATGGATGCCTCTTACAGACAAAAGTAGGGGTACCCAACACATCAGAAACATTGGCCTCCTGAGATTGCGCGCTGTGCTGCAATGACATGCACACACCACCATTTCTATACATTTCTCTCCATTCGACAACCTATACTGCACTCCCAGTGCCATAATAAGGCAAGGAAATCCCATTTTTTGAAACATAGAGATTCACCAAAAATAGCCAAATATATGGTTTTATTTAGTTCCAAAAGGTAATAAAATTGTGATCCAGGGATGGAGGGGAGGGGACCTGACTCACTGCATGGATGGGAGGGAGAATACAAGGAGCAGTTTCTGAGGGAGTTTTTAGATAGGGCTTGATTTGAGATGGGAGAAAGGGATTAGGATAAAATTTGTCTGAGGGAGAACTGGTTCTGATTTGAGTTGAACAACCACACTGAGGAGACAATCTACAGCAAGAGGAAGGAGTCTCACAGCTTAGATAGGAAGACTGGGTTGAGTGTCTGGAGAAGGCTAAGTCTGTGCCAGGGGAGGTAGAACCTGTGGGAATACAGACTACCTGGGTTTCATTCTAGCCAGAAGGGGAGAATTCTTCTAGGAAAAGATGACTCCCAAGCCGGAAACAAGGGGTGAGGTGACCCTCTGCCCTCAGGAGGCAGATTGTTAAGAGAGTGGGTAACTGACAAAACGTGTCCCTCACTCATGAACCAAAGTTAGTGGGATAAGTCCTCTACAACTGCATTTGCACATAATGCTAAGCCATGGTTTATTCAACAAATCATCTTGCAGACAAACAAATAAGCCGTGGCTCCTTTCTCCAAAGCTTGGTTTGGTTTCCAGATGCTCTTGCCTATGTGGCATCATGAGTGGCTGCAGGAAACAAGCAAATCATAGTTAAGCAAGCCTGTTGGGTTTGGAAATAATGTCAAACCACAGTTAAAACAGGTCATGGTTCTTAAGCCAACAACAAACTATGGCTTCATTTTGTGGTTTGTAACCAGAAAAGAAGCCATGGTTACCCGGCTGGGCTGAGTTCAGGCATTCAAACAAATACCACTTGAGCTAAGTAAAATAAGATTTAGCATTATGTGCTAACCAGGCTATAGACAGGTTGAAAGGAATGCATGGCCATTTTCTTACTGGTTTCTCTGAAAAGCAGAAGGCTAAGAAATAGGAATGTAGTTGTTAAGGGAAGGGTCAGATCCCTGAAAAAACAGGTCCTGTTCCAGCTAATCAGGACCTTCTTTTTCAACACAGAATAGGGAGAGACCAGAGCCTAGTTCTCAATGATGTGATAAACCTGTACAGTGGTGCCTCGCAAGACGAAATTAATCCGTTCCGCGAGTCTCTTCGTCTTGCGGTTTTTTCGTCTTGCGAAGCATGGCTATTAGCGGCTTAGCGGCTATTAACGGCTTAGCGGCTATTACCGGCTTAGCAGCTTTAAGAAAAAGGAAACAAACTCGCAAGAACTCGCAAGACATTTCGTCTTGCGAAGCAAGCCCATAGGGAAATTCGTCTTGCGGAACGACTCAAAAAACGGAAAACCCTTTCGTCTAGCGAGTTTTTCGTCTTGTGAGGCATTCGTCTTGCGGGGCACCACTGTATCTGGATTGCACAACTTCAGATGACTGCTAGGAGTCATATAACGAAATGCTTCTCCTTAAAAAAGAAAATCCTTGCATACAGAAGTAGCAAGGCAGGGAGAAGGGTTCCAGCTTAGCCTTCTCCCCAATATGCCAGCTTTTTATGGAGTGTTTTTGTATGAAGGATCAACCCATCACGTGAACCACTACCTGTGGCATGAAGTCGTACAGCACAGACAGGTATGCCATTTATGTAAGAACTAGGGCCCAAATTATCACAAAACTGGACCGTCTCCATTTCAGCCTCACTGCCCCCTGCCCCTCCTCCAGTGTACCATACTTAGTTCAGGGTGTTGAACTCACAAAGCTACAGTTCTCAGCATCTTTAAAAAAATAGTTCCCATGATTCTCCATAACCATTAAGGTGGTATAAGAATGCTTTAAATCAAGGGTTCCCCAACTTCTGTCCATGGACCATCAGTGGTACATGAGCTTCATGCAGGTGGTCTGTCTGTATCTGTTGATTTGTGGCTGAAAACAGGAGGGAGATGGTACATCCATCACATTCAATACTGATATTGGAGTTTTTTAAAATTGAATTTGCATTACTTCTTTTTTTTTTTTTTTTTTTTTTTGGATTTCATTTTATTGCAATACTTCAAGTAACTGTCTATCTGACCTCCTTGGAGAGTCTTCCCACCTCTTTTAAGTTTGTTCTTGCACACCAGCAATCTGTTACTACTGAACATTTCAGGAGGCATCTTGGATAGCCAGGAGTCCTTGTTACCCTCAGGGCTTCATGTCTGCCATGTCTCAGCCTCTGAATGTGCTTTCCATATAGGGCTAAGTCCTCAAATCCATGAAGTTATAAGAAACATGCCTCTAACTATGTATAGTGCACATGCCTTTCCTTACTATTGAGTGACCACAGGTAGATTCCACATATACAGGATTAAGGTACAAAGCAGACATGATGGCTCCTAAATAGACCTCAGCCTCACCCCACCCCAAGCCTTTATTTTTTTCTTAATTAAGAACTAGTCATTTGGATTCCCCCTTATTTAAATGAGCAATATGAAGGCCATTCAGTGCCATTCTATAATAATAAGAGGCTGCTGGGTCCATCACCCAATCGCCCATCTAGCTCAACATCCTGTTTTCACAGTAGTCCACCAGATGCCCACGGGAAGCCCACAAGTAGAACCCGAGGCCAACAGCACTCTCCTCCCCCACTTCTGATGGCCAGCAGCTGGTATTCAGAGGCTTCCTGCCTCCAACTCAGGAGGCAAAACATCCCTTCTTCAACCACAAATCTGCAGTCACTCTTTTAACCACTTAAATGAAGCTTATCTCCATGAACCACCATTTAGGACTGCCTGCTAGACAGCAAAGATTAAATCTCCCCACAGTAGCCTTTGCCACCCCTCTGCTCCTCCAAATTAGGTCTTCTCTAAATGCTATTATGGCTTCACATTCATGGCTGGCTTGGAAGCTGGATGGGCACCACTGGAAACAGAATGGATCTTGGCCATTCTCAACTAGAGTGTCTTCTTTGCACGCAGGTCCCAGGCTTGATCCCCAATAGCATGTCCTGGCAGGGCTGGGGAGAGCCCTGTGTGAGATCCTGGATAGCCCCTGCCTGTCCACATGAGCCAGAGGGACCAAGGGTCAGATTCAGTAGAAGGCAGCTCCTTGTGTTCCTCAGTCCTTCAGGGAGGAGCTTGAACAAGTGGCAGAACTGGTTCACAGCCAAAATATAAAGCAGCCAGTTGCCCACACAGCTCCCAGTCTTATAAGAATACAGACGGCTATACCTGGGCAGCGCATACACTTTGCTGCTCAAAACACGTAGCACTTGTGCAACAGCAGACACCCTGCATTAGTTAACCCTGTCAAGTGCAAGCAGGCACACTAATGAAGAATTTGCCTTATGCCAAGTGATGAGTCAGCTCATCTCGGAGCACGGAATACACGTTGCCTTCCGTCACCCCCCCCCATAAACTGGTTGAGCTGGAAATAAAAATTACTGTATTCAGCAAATGCTGAAATGCGTAAGATTCTTTGTGGTCAACAGGCAAAGCACAGAGGGAACTGCTG
The DNA here is from genome assembly GCF_964188315.1 of Podarcis muralis. NCBI lineage: Eukaryota > Metazoa > Chordata > Lepidosauria > Squamata > Lacertidae > Podarcis > Podarcis muralis. The sequence goes on along the minus strand of NC_135671.1, from coordinate 39,420,184 downwards.
GGTCAGACAGCCTGGTGTGGTCAAATAAACTTTGTGGGTAGTGATGCCACAGTTCAAGAAACTGGCAGTGCCCAGGAAGGAAGGAAGCAAGCTTTGTAATGAATATTTTCGTGAGGTGCAGAGGAATGACAGTGGGAGGGGAAGAAGAGAGGAGAGAGAGACATAGCAATTTTTGTAGCACTTAGGAGAAAGTCAGGAATTAAGAGCAGGAGTTTGATCACTTTGTGCATCCAAATAAGTATGTCCATCCTTATTACAAAACTGGATTAAATACCGTTAACATTACACTAAATATACAAAAGCACACTATTTTGCTCTGGTTTACTTTGAAGCTAACATCATCTCTACAGGGTTTGTTAGAATCTTCAATTCCGCAGATGAACATGTATAAAAACGGGTGAGAATAGGAAGTCGTCTCAAGCTAAGTTTAGGCATCTCTGCTCTCTACAACAACTCTCCAAGGCTTCAGGCTCGGGTCTTTCCCTGTCCCTATCTAAAGATGCTGGGGAACAGTAATGGTGGTGATGTAATGCTGGTATTGTCATACCATGAAATTACATTACCTTCTAATTGTTTATCACATGTTTAAACATAAATTGCACAATTAAGTCCACTTGCCAGCCCATGCCTCCTCCCGATCTCTGTAATATTGATAAAAATCCTGACCACAGAAAAAGGGAGAAAGGGGAAGAAAATAGAAGGGGCAACAGCCCCACACAGGAAGGAACGGCTCTTCCAGATTCATAGATGCATAATCTAAAAACAAAGAAAGGCTGGCACTTTCTTCCAAAGATTTGTTTTACCTGTTTTTTGCATGCAAATTTAAATCAATTAAAACTACTGTGATAAAACAACTCCAATTCTTTAAAATTCACTGTGTTTGGTGTTCTTGCTGCAGAAGAGTCCCGTGGCACCTTCAAGACTTAACAGATCCACGCCACAGGAACTGTGAGCCTTTCCCTGTTGTTGTTGTTGCAGCCGCCGTGTGGGTCTCCCCCCCTCCCAAGCCCTGCCTGAAAAGCCAGACACAAAGCAGCCCCTTCTCCCGCTTTCCCTGCCCGGACATGTCTCCCAAAACAAAGGGGAGGGGATCCCACCACCCAGCCTGAATGCACGAGCAGAGTCACAGCAAGGGAGACGCGCGAGTCCTCGCTTCAAAATGAGTGACTAAGAATGTGTCAGGAGCCGGGTTCCCTCGGGTCGGCAAAAAGGGACCCCAGGAAGGGCACTGCTACAAAGTCCATGGAAAGGGGGGTCCTGCGGGAGGAGAGAAGGGAGAGAAGCCAAAGGGGGCGGCGGCGGCGGCGGCAGCATCCCCGAGGGGAAGGGAGCCGGGCCGGGGCCGGGCGCCTCCTCCCCAGTCGAAGCCCCTCGGCTCACCCTGCACCAGCCGCTTCAGCTCTCCGTAGCGCGCCCACAGGAAGGCCGGCCGGTCCGGCCCGGGCGGCGGCGCGCTGCCGGCCAGAGCCTCTTGGTGGGCGCCGGGGGCTGCGGCGGCGCCCCGCCGGGCCTGGGGCTGCCGGCTCCCGTACGGAGGCCTGGGCTGGGCGCTGGGCGCCTCCGTCGCGAAGCGGCTGCAGCGGGAAAGCCAAGCGCCCGCCCGGCGCAGCAGCAGCCAGCCAGCGCCGCCGCCAGCCATGGCGCGAGAAGTGAGTGTGCGGGAGCCGCGGCGCCCCGGAGGGCGGGCAGAGAGAGGCGGCTCCGCCCCGGCAGGGAGGGCCTGGCCGGGCGCCCGCTCCCCGCTCCCCCGCCGGCTGGGGGGCAGACGCCGCGCGCCCCTTGGAAGAAAAAGGGGGCCGAGATCCCCCGCCCCAGGACGAGGCAGAAGCGGCCGCTGTGGGGAGATCTCATGGGATCCCGCCGCCCGCTTCTCCGGCAGGATTCCGCCGCCTGCTCAGGCACCACCTCCTGAAGACCTTCCTTAGGATTGCAGTCCTACAGCCCGCAGCCTGCCTCTGTGGGCACCGGGAAATACTTCAAGAGAAGAGAAAGAACATGTGTATGGCTGCGGGACACTATCCCAAGGGGCAGCAAACTTTTCCAGCAGGGGGCCGCTCCACCGTCCCTCAGACCTTGTGCGGGGCTGGACTAGATTTTGAAAAATAAATGAGTGAACGAATTCCTATGCCCCACAAATAACCCAGAGATGCATTCTAAATAAAAGCACACATTCTCCTCATGTAAAAACACGCTGATACGTGGGCTGGATTGAGAAGGCGATTGGGCCGGATGCAGCCCCCGGGCCTTAGTTTGCCTACCCATACACTATACTTTTAAAGCACATTTCAGGAATTCTTGGCACTGTGGTTTACTCCCTCACGGCTCACAGTTCTTAGCAACCCTTAACAAACTACAGCACCCAGAATTATTTGAGGGAAAGGATGTGCTTTGCATGTGATTTTATGGTATATTGTATGCAATAGCCCCCTTCACACATCTATTGCATGAAGGGAAGTCCCACCTAGAACCGGGCTAAAGGCCACCGGCACTATCTCTGACATCCATAACCTATGCATAGAGCTCAACCAGGAAAAGCCTACAGGTAAGGACTTCCCCCCCACATTCAGGAACTATACACTTAATAATAATGCATCATTTTAAACAAAAAAAATCCATGTGTTCCAGGGCTAGAGAGAAAGCAGCAATCCCAGTATTGGGAGAAACAAAAGTTGGCAGCTGAAAGATCAGACATAGAAAAAGGAATGAAACAGAATCCTAGAACAGATAATTAAGCAGTCTGGGAGCACTTAGAAATGGAGGCTGTGATGGGTTTCTCAAAAGCAAGTCATGCCAGACAAATCTCATTTCTTTTTTTGGGAAGTTACAAGCTTGATGAATCAGGGGAATGCTGTGGATATTGATTTCAGTAAGACTTTTGACAAAGTCCCCCATGATATTCTTGCAGAGAACCTGGTAAAATGGTCTGGATGAGGTAACTGTTAGGCAGATTTGTAGTTGAGCTTCCTGAATTGCAGGGAGTTGGACTAGATGACCCTCTATTTATATAGAATAATAGAATTGTAATATCCATTGCAGGAAGTCATTTTATCTGCCTACAACTTTATACCAACGACAGCAATGAAGTACACATGCTATGAAGTACACATAGTAGAGTTTGGGCACTGTCAGATGGTTCCTATTCTGCTGATGGGATTTAATTGTAATAGCAGCTTTCTCTTTCTTTAGGTTTTTCCCCCCTTGTCTTTTTCCCTTTCTGCCTTTCTTCTTTTTTAGACTAGGTAGCTGTTTTATACCAGTATATTATAAAAGAGACAACTTTGTAATGGGTATGTATATCTCTGAGTATCAATAAATTTTAAAAACCAGCAGATGCAAGTCGCACAATTAAATTCACTCCCCACTTCCAATTTGTGTGTGTGCGTGACATCCTCTTCATCCAAGTGGCAGACCACACTCCCCCCCCCCCATTAAATTTAGATTTTACCAATCAACAGATCATCCAGTAAGGGAGTATCAAGTATAAAAATGTATGTTACCTGACTGTGGGTGTACTGAAGTACATTGTTGGCACTTCTTTCCCACATGTCACTAAGCACCATCTCTCACTGTACCCCCTACTTCTGTTTCCATCAACCCAGAGGAAAGAATGCAGCCTGCCTTTTTCCACTGGTTGCTGTTGAAGGCATGTCCGTAATATTTTAGTTTTTAATTAGTTCTTTCTGCAGAAGCTCTTGCATAAAACAGCCGTATTAAATATACATATAGGAGTCAGGAAAGAAAAAGCTGAGGAAAGGAAGTATCAGCCTTGCACATGAACAATCCTTGGCTGGAGTGGAGCAGCACACGTTTTATTTTTGACTGTTCTTTTGTGCACAAATCTGGAAAATTGTAAACACTTTTCTTTCAAAGTTTGGTGGAGTTTGGCTGTAGAGTGGTACCTCGGGTTAAGTACTTAATTCGTTCCGGAGGTCTGTACTTAACCTGAAACTGTTCTTAACCTGAAGCACCACTTTAGCTAATGGGGCCTCCTGCTGCTGCTGCGCCACCGGAGCACGATTTCTGTTCTTATCCTGAAGCAAAATTCTTAACCTGAAGCACTATTTCTGGGTTAGCAGAGTCTGTAACCTGAAGCCTATGTAACCTGAGGTACCACTGTAGTGGAAAAGTTAAGTGAAAAAGTAGACATTTGGGGGGAGTCAACCTGAAAGGTATAAGCTTGAGGCAACTGTGTAATGCAGCAGCAAGAAAAACAAATGGCTAGAAGTGGCATTAGCTAGCTTTCAGCACCAGGGGAAAGTATTTGTTTTCTACCTGACCTTTTGAATGACAGCACTGGCCACAGAGTTGACTGATTGAGGGCAAGTATATGCTGAACTTTATATTATGATCAGCTGTCTTAGGATTGTTCTATTGGTGTGTATGTATATTTATGTATAAGTATATCTTGGGAGAGATTTATGGCAAATTGGGTACTGATGAGGGAGCACTACTACGGTGAATCTCTCCATGCTGGAAACTTAACAGAAGTATGATCTGTTGCACACACTAGGTGTCTCATTCCAGTGTACAAAGGAAGAATGCTTCTTCTGCACAGTAACATTTCTAATGACTTGGCTTCTCTTCCTCCCTTTTTGTAGAACACTCCCACAGCCTTAGCCCAGAGGATGAAGGGCTGAGACCCATTTGACACAAAACACAGCAACAAACCCAGCTTTGCTCCAAGTACCTGAGCAAGAGGTGGGGTTTAGCCAAGCCTCCAAGCTTTTATCTGTTACTAAGAGCACTATACACCTACTTTCCACTTTTGCCAGAAGGGGGCATCAACCATCTACAGATCTTTTATTATTATTATTATTAAAGATTTTCTTGTTTTACAGATGTGTAATGTCTCTCGTTTTTTCCCCATGTAACATTTTTACAAATCCGTTTCATTTGTTGAGCCATTAGGGGGAGAAAAAAATGGGGGATGGGTGGGGGTCAGGTGGCGATGCTTCTATTATGCTTAATGTATGTAGGGTTTGGTGTGAGTGTTGCTTGTGCTGTTCACTTGTGTTCCTTTGGTGGTGAGAGAGGTTGGGGTTGGCCTAGTGTGTGGTTGTTTGTTTGTGATAGACTGTGGTGATCTTTGTTTTTGTGTGTGAGTGGGATTGGTGGGTGTTTTGGATCAGGTTAGCCATATTGATTTGTATGCTGTTGGTGGGTTATTGTCAGTCTTGTTGCGCTGTGTATGTGATAAAGGGGAGCCATACCGGGGTAAAGGTGTCTTCTTCTGTTTGTCCCTGTGTCAGTTTCAGTTTATTGGTTAATTTTTCTAGTAGGGCTGTTTCCCATACTATTTGGTACCATTGGTCCATGCTTACTCCTGACAGGTCTCTCCAGTATCTGGTTATGGTGTTTCTGGCTGCTGAAAGTAGGTGGGTTACAAGTTCTTTGTGGTGTAAATGGGCATTGTTGTCTTGGAAGATGTTTAGTAGGGCCAATTCTGGGGTGATGTCTAATATTTGCTTAGTTATTTTACATATTTCTCGTGTGGCTGTTGTCCAGAATAGTTGGATTTTGGGTCACTCCCACCACATGTGGAGGTATGTGCCTGTGGAGGTGCACCCTCTCCAGAATTTTGGTGAGGTTCCTGGGCGTATTAGCGCTAGTTTTCTTGGTGTTAGGTACCACCTGTAGGTGGGTTTCAGAGTGAGTTCTTTTCTTTTCGTTGATATCTGACCTCTTGACACTGCTTCCTCGTCTTCAAGCTGTGGTCCATTTGCTTTTTGTTTAAATGCACAGAGGCCCACACACACCACACACCCTGTGCCTGGCACAATCTGCTTGAAACAGAAAGTAGTTTTTGAAAGCTGTGCAAGCAAGCCAGATGGGCTAGTCTTCTTGGCTGAAGTCATGGACAGTTTTCCCTGCACAGAGAAAGCCATCTCCACCCAGCCATGATGCCTTCACAATAAGATTCTTAAAAATATCCTGAGTGAGAAGGACCATAGAAAAAGAAGTTGCATTACTTTGTAGCATGGTGGCAACAAAAGCTTGGATAAAGGAATTAAGGACAGGGTCTGCCCCAATAGCAATGTTTGTCATCCTTTAGATGTGAATTTGGTAAAAAGACAAAAGTGGAAGGAAAGTATTATGTAACCACCAAAACTAGGATGTTATTTACTAAACAGAAAAGTGTACCAAGGATAGCAGAATGGTTAGAGAAGCTGTAAGGATATGCGGATATAGGTAAAGGATCCCTGGATGGTGAAGTCCAGTCAAAGGCGACTATGGGGTTGCAGCACTCATCTCACTTTCAGGTCGAGGGAGCCAGTGTTTGTCCACACAGTTTTCCGGGTCATGTACCCAGCATGACTAAACCGCTACTGGTGCATGGAGGTCCATGACGAATGCCAGAGCACACAGAAACACAATTTACTTTCCCGCCGCAATGATCACCTATTTATCTACTTGCACTGGCATGCTTTTGAACTGCTAGGTTGGCAAGAGCTGGGACAGAGCAATGGGAGCTCACCCCATCGTGGGGATGCAAACAGCCAACCTTCCAATCAGCAAGCCCAAGAGGCTCAGTGGTTTAGACCACAGCGCCACCCGCGTCATATGTGGATATGAAGATCACTAAGTGGGAGTGGGTGGCATTCATGTTTTATTCTATGTTTTATTCAAGCTTGATCCATTAAAATGAAAAAGACTTAACTTAGTCATGTTCATTAATTTAAATGGGTCTCCTCTGAGCAAAACATACCGTATTTTTTGCACCATAACACTCACTTTTTTCCTCCTAGAAAGTAAGGGGAAATGTCTGTGCGTGTTATGGAGGGAATGCCTACGGGTGGCTTGCCTACAGATTTTCCTCCTCTAAAAACTACGTGCGTGTTATGGTCGAGTGCGTGTTATAGAGCGAAAAATATGGGTAGTTGAATATTGCCCAAAGCTTACAGAATTTAGAAGGCAAATGGACAATGTATTTAAAAACATGGCTTCCATTTGGGCCAGAGATTGGAACCTGTAGCCCTCCAGGATTCCCATCCTCCCTGACATGCTGACTGAAGTTGGAGTTGGAGTCCAAGACAAACACTGAAAGAGCCACAAAACCCCAACTTAGATTATCCTTTCTTGCTACTGTACATAAATGAATGGGAACACTGTTACAGTAGAATTTTAAGTGGTATAGTCTAAAATCAAAGAGTGGTTTTCATAGAATCATAGAATCATAGAGTTGGAAGAGACCACAAGGGCCATCGAGTCCAACCCCCTGCCAAGCATGAAACACCATCAGAGCACTCCTGACATATGGTTGTCAAGCCTCTGCTTAAAGACCTCCAAAGAAGGAGACTCCACCACACTCCTTGGCAGCAAATTCCACTGTCGAACAGCTCTTACTGTCAGGAAGTTCTTCCTAATGTTTAGGTGGAATCTTCTTTCTTGTAGTTTGGATCCATTGCTCCGTGTCCGCTTCTCTGGAGCAGCAGAAAACAACCTTTCTCCCTCCTCTATGTGACATCCTTTTATATATTTGAACATGGCTATCATATCACCCCTTAACCTCCTCTTCTCCAGGCTAAACATGCCCAGCTCCCTTAGCCGTTCCTCATAAGGCATCATTTCCAGGCCTTTGACCATTTTGGTTGCCCTCCTCTGGACACGTTCCAGTTTGTCCAGATTATTACTAGAAAACCTGGAACTGGACACGTTCCAGGTTTTCTAGTAATAATCTTATGTTATTTATCATATTTTGTAATAACTATGAATTAGTTAAGGAAAAAAGGCTAGGGATGCAGGGAAATCAATTATTTATTTGAGGCAAACAACCAGGGCTCCTCTTGCTCCAGACTACAAAGAAAACTGTTTCATACTCTTATACTGCTGGTGTCAGGATGGTGAGGTTAACAGGAGACACTCCTGGGTCCATCTCACAACATGTCTCATGGCTGCATGGGGGTAGTTTTCCTTCTCCCCACAATCCATGCAGTCAGCAATGTAGTCATTAACTATGTGCAAAACCCCATGGGGAGACAGAGAAGTGATGGGCCTGGGAGAGTACAGCAGGGCAAAGAAATTCAGGGGAAGGGAAGAACCCATCTTTTCACAGCCAGACCCAAAGCAGGCAGCCCTGGTCATTAAGGCAGACATCAGTGTCTCACAAAAAGGCACAGTGTTAGAGGCGCTTAGGAAAGTCAGCACTGAGGCAAACAGAGAAAAGGTGTGTGTATCTTCACATAACTCTTAAGGCACGAGGGCAGGAAGCAAACACTGGCTGGAGGCCTGCTGCTGGCACAGGGTTCCTCTTGATGGGCTACAGCTTGCAGGTGCCAGGCTTCTCCATGTTATGCAAATAATAATAATAATAATAATGAATGGAGTTCTGTGACCACAATGGAAGACACTGAATGAATGAGAAGTGCCTGGAAATCCTGCACTGGATACTGGCTGTCTCATCTCTGAAAGGAGAACGGGGACCGGGGAGAGAAGAAAGGCAGTTAGAAAGATACATTAAAAAGTACCGCTTGTTTTCCTATAGCTCTCCTGTGCTGGCCCTGGCAGAGATACTCACATTACAGCTAAGCATTCACACAGCACTTGAACTGTTTAAGGTGCCACCATATTGACCAATATTGCTGACTGGGGTGGGAGGGAGGACACTGAGGGCTGGCATAAGGCCACCTAGTGGGTTCACAAAGGCTTCAGTGTCACATTAGCTCTCAGTCATAAGGCTGCATGGAAGGTGGGGTAGGGGATTGCTATTGGACCGTGGACAATAGAGCCTTGGCTCTCACGTTTGTCATCATTTAATTTTCATTTATTGCATTTATATCCCACCTTTTTCTCTATGGAGCTCCTCATATAATCCCCAAAACAGTCTGCTGAGAGACAAGTGACTGGTGATGAGCTTCATGGACAAGTGGGGATTTGAACCCTGGTCTCTCAGGTCCTAGTCTGACATTCTAACCACATTACCACACTGACTCTCCTGGCTTATCGTCTCCAGAAATAATTGCTTGGATAAGTAAGTGTTATTAAAGCTGAACAAATACACTGGTTATACATCTCTCAAGGCTACACCTTCTCAGGGCTATTCCCTGCCACAGTTCTATGTGAAATTTGAACTGATAAATTTGAAGAAGCTGTGTATCACTCCCAAAGGCAGCTGGGCAGCATTACATCCTAAGCAGGTAAATGGCTTCAGGGGTTTTTGTTTCACCACCCACCCATAGCAGAACTCATTGCTCCAACAGTTCTTACCGCACTACCCTTGGCTGGCCTGAGTGCCCTCCTGCTACTTCCCCGTGGCCCCTCAGCCGGGCTCTCCAGGGACTCCAACCTTTGTGTGAGTGCCAGCTTCTGCTGGATGGCCATGCGCAAGAGGGAACTCAGTGTCTTCTTCTCATCCTCAGCAGCTGCCAGCTGCCGCTGCATCTCATCTAGCTGACTCACATACTGGTCACACCTGGAGACAGACGGAGGTGGTGAGTTCAAGGCGAGTGTCAAAAATGATCAACACCACAGAATCCTGGGCAGGCCTTACACCAGCTCTCAGTGCTTTGCATATACTCAGGGTCCCATCAAATGCCAGAAAAGGAATGGAATATCCCACTGGACACTAATCACTGCTTGCTGAAATCTTGGCTCCCTTTAAATTAAGGGTGGTTTCTAGTCCTTATGGTTGTGAAAGTATATTGGAAAATGCATGAGCAATGCCTGGCAATATCTCAGAAGCTATAGGAATAGGGCTTCAATAATATGAATAGTTTGGCCAACTGTCAAAACAAGTTATGAGGAATCTAAGAAATTTTGTTTTATGCTGTGCAATATATAGGCTCTATATTCCAGCCATATTCTGGTGTCACAGAATATGACAAACATTGCACAACTTGGAGTTTTGTTTTAGTTCAGCACCCCCTCAAGAGCATTACCTCGCCCCCTGCAGCTTCCTTCTCTTGTGCAACTTCTGCAGTCTAAGCAGCTTTCCATCTCTTTCTATGCATCGTGTGAAACCAGCCTTCCTAGACCACAACCAGTCAATATCACAATTACTTGATTCTCCCAATCTACATGGCAAGTCCTTGTGTGAGGATAGTGGCACAATTCCAACATGAAACAGGAGCAGCAGTAGATCTGCTGCTCAATGCCAGCCCCCACCCACTTCAAGAGTTGGCTTACCTCCAACCTCTGTCCCACTGCCCCTTCTCTACTATAGACACAGCTCCCTGGGATGCCCGTTCCTAACCTGCTGGCGAACATGGCACGCAGGGAGCAGAAAGTAGCAGCATCCTCCTTCAAGGCTTTCAGCTCATGACGCAGCTTGGCCATGGTCTCCGACACCAGAACCTTCTCACCTTCAAACTGGCCTTTAAGGTTTGAGAGGGCGGCCTCTGCCGTCTAAAAGGGAAGGTTGCCAAGGGTCAGATGATGCACTAACAAAATGAATTTCAATAGGGACAAATGTAAGGTTCTACATTTAGGCAGGAATAACCAGATGCACAAATAAAAGATGGGGGACGGATCTAGTGGCCTTTGTAGACCACAAGCTGACCCTCAGTCAACAGTGTGATGCAACAGCAAAAAAAGCAAATGCTATGCTGTGCTGCATCAACAGAAGTCTAGTGTCCTGGTCAATGGAAGTAATACTACCACTCTGTTCTTCCTTGGTTAGACTACGCCTGGAGTTCTGGGCTTCGCAATTTAAGGAGGATATTGACAAGCTGTAATGCATGCAGAGGAGGGATGACCAAGATGAACAAGGGACTGGAAACCATGCCTTATGAGAAATGGTTGAAGGAGCTGGGTATGTTTAGCCTGGAAAAGAAGAGATATGATAGCCATCTTCCAATATCTCAAGGGATGTTACATGGAGGATGGAGCTTGCTTGTTTTCTCCTGCTCTGGAGGGTAGGACTTGAACCAAGAAAGGAGATTCCAACTAAACACCAGGAAGAACTTTTTGACAGTAAGAGCTGTTTGACAGTAGAAGGGATTCTCTTGGGATGTGGTGGACTCTCTTTCCTTGGAGGTTTTAAAGCAGAGGTTCGATGACCATCTGTCACGGATGCTTAGTTGAGATTCCTGCATTGTAGGGGGTTGAACTAGATGACCATTGAGGTCCCTTCCAATTCCTTGACCTATAGCTTCTCCCCATGGAAACACCCTTCACCGTATGCAGAAAGTATCATTAAAGCACTGGCACACAAACATAGTGCACACACCCTTCTATGCTGCTCTGCATAGGAGACTCAAACAGGCAGCTGGAACCATTCCACCCACAAGAACAATCTTGGAAGAGCCAGGCACATGGGGCTACCAGCCTGCTGATAAGGAAATACCTTCAAGAGGCTACTTCACTTTCAGGTCAGCAACAGGGAACACATCAACAGGGCACCTTTTTTCAGAGATTGAACAAGTTTATGTGTCTCTAGGATTACACTCATGGGTGGCCCCATTCTTGCTTCAGCCCTTTTTTTAAAAGCAAGAGAAGATGCTCCAGCAAGGAGCCTCCAGAACACAGCCTAGGGTGCTTGAAAGATCCCAGGACTGCTCAATCCTGGTATATGTGCAAGGAGTATTCCCAATATCCAGTCTTACACATGCAAGCTCCAGGGACACATGCAAGCTGTGTCAGAAATTCATCATGTGCGTTTTTCAACAGGTGCAGGTTCAACTGCAACCACGTGGAGCTCTCTGGATGCCAGGTTGGCAACTGACATCTCCATCTTTCATCTTCATCATCATGAAGATGATGGACTTTTCGGAGCTAGTCAACCTGACCGGAAGAGTCCGCGACCAGAATGAGGAGGAGTACCAGGAAGTATGGATGAAATTTAATGATTATTTAAATACGTTAAATTAATTGGAAAAAACTTGCAATCACCAGTTAGGCTTAGGACTTAAATAAGTAATGTGATGAATTATTATGTTTAATGCTGAATTGGGAAGAAAGAGTGATGTTAAGTGATTAAGTTAAAATTATAAGAACTTTGATTTGGAAAACCGTTAAAATGATAAGCACTGAAATTCAACTAGGGGGATACGAGGAAGTCACTTAACAATGTTAAAAAGATTAGTTTTAATAAGGTTATGATTTATGTTTGTTTGTTTATTTGTTAGTGTGTTTTTAATTTTGTGAAAATCAATAAAAAAATTTGAAGGGGAAAAAAAGATATCTCCATCTGGCTGGCCCCTCCAGTTTTTTTTAAGCAGGTAAGCGGAAGAGTTTATTTATTGCATTTATCTCCTGCCTTTTTCTCCAAGGAGTACATGATTAACTTCTCTCCTCAGTTAATCTCTACAATGACCCTGTGAGGTAAGTTAAGAGGCTGTGACTGGCCCAAGGTCACCCAGTGAGCTTCATGACTGAGTGGGGATTTGAACCCTGATCTTGTAGTCCAACACTCTAACCACTACACCAAACTGGCTTCCTAGAGTACTTCTGTTATGGAGTAGTTTATATAAGTCAGGTAGGTAAATAAATATGGAGAAAGAAAAATGTCACTTGGAGTAGGATCTGAAGTGTTTTCCTTGAAGCTTGAATTTGTTTTATTCTCGATTGTTTGTTTTACTTGATGTTTTAATGTGTTGTAAACCACCAATATTTTTTTCTTTAAAATGTAAAGTGGTATAGAAACAAAATTAACAACAAGCTTCATTTAAAAAAAAGGGGGGGGGTGCCTAGACATTATGTTGTAGTGCCCATAACATAGGTTTAAGGTGCCATTTGGTGATTAGCTGAAATATCTGAGTTTCTAACACTGAATGCAAGCCCAGACCACCACGCTTTTGGGATGCAGCCCTTTCTGCCTTCTTTCCCAGGCCTGGAAAGTTGGAGGAAACCTATCAACAGCCTAAGCACAGGGCTTGTGCTGCAAACAGTGAGGAAAGCAGCAATAGTTGCTAGGAATGCAGGGCTGTGAAGAGAACAGTACTGGTGGGACCAGGGAGGAGCAGCAGAACAGGACAAGGACAGGAAGGTAAGAGTGCCCCAGGACTGCAGCCAAAGGAAGTGGGGTGGATAAACCTCTCCCAGACAATTGGAAATTCTATTAACAGGGTTGCTATAAGCCGCCACCCCCTCAAAGTGCATTTTCTTGGTTTGCACTGGATGCTGTCAGTCCATCCAGAGCTTTAATATGGCACTGGTATTTGGAAGGCAGGGCCTGCTGTCTGGGTACCTAGACAAAGTGTCCTGCTCTGCATTCCCCACCATCTAAGGTACAGCTAGTGGTTAAATGTGTCAAGGTTTTTTTTCAGCTGTTGTGCCGAAACTCTGGAACCCAGGAGGCCCACTTAGCCCCATACCCATCAGCTTTCCAAAGGCTAGTGAAAAGCACCTTATTATTTAAGCAGACCTGTAGCCTGCCTCCCCAGTCTGCTGCTCTTTGATTGTTGTTGTTATTATTTGTTTCTTAGTGCTCCCCCTGTGCGTAAGCAACGCAGCCATGCGACTAGAATTGAAGATCGCATCCTTAGAAACTTGCCTGTGGAAGCAAGTCTTCAATTACTGGTTATCATTGTGGCATAGATTACCAAATCATTACCTTGTCCAATGCTTATGGCGAGATGAATTCTCCAGCCTTTGGACTAGTAAAATTCATGCCAAACTCCTGAGCTATGGAATCTCTCCCTCAGATTCCCTAAAACTAGATCAAATCACTGCTCAAAGACTGATCCGTCAAAGACTGGATGACATCGACTTGCAGCAAAATTATACGCTGGGGGGAGGTGTTTGTTCGCCCCAGAACATTGGTATCACTTTAACTTATTGCGTTCCATCATACCTCTCCTCCCTTTCGACTGTTGCCCATAGACTGGCCTTCACCAAAGCGAGGTTCAACGTTTTCCCCTCCAATGTCCTGAGACATAGATTCTCAAAGGGCCAAGTCCCCGCCACGTGCGAATGTGATAAGGTGACGCCGGAGTCGCTCCAGCACATTATGTTCACTTGCCCCCTGTTCAATGTGCCACGGGCAAATTTGTTGGGATCAATCATACAGAAACTAGAGGGTACCCCACCAAAATTCCACCTTGCCCAAATCTTGCAGGATAAGGATTCCCACACGACCCTGAAAGTGGCTAGGTTCCTGGTCGCTGTCCTCTCCCAAAAGCGACGCCAAGGAGCGCTACAAGCTAATTAAGGCGTAGCATGCCTTTCCATCTTATAGTATTTATTGTTATAGTGGTATTTTAGCGACTGTTTTTTTTCTTTTCCCCAAGGCACAAGCTGTCACTTATGTGTTGTTTTTACCTGTATGGGCCTATGGCCGTAATAAATATTATCTAATCTATTTGTTTCTTGGTGGCTTTCCAAAAAAGCAGCTTATGAAACATTAAAACAAATGTATGCAAGGGCCTGTGATCTCAGGCCATGCCACATCACATCCAGGCCTATTTATGGGCCAAAATCATGTGGGGGCACTGAATGAGAGGTTGGGAATACAATTCCACTCCAGAGAATCTTAGTTTTAGAACATGTTTCTAGTCTTCATTGTTGTAAGCCACCATCAAAATATTTCTGTTGTGGGAGGAGGAAATGCAGCTAATAACAATCCACAGTTAACCTGACATGATGGAAGGATGGAAGCCACAAAGAGGATGATTTAAAGAGAAAGACATATGCAATGGAAAAGATGTTTTTAAGGCACTGCAGTGATGGAATCCAATGGCTGGGTTGCTCTTAGAATGGTCTCTCTGTAAACAGTTTTTGTGAGTTAATTTATGCTGTAGCTTGACACTGTTATCAGTAGGAAGGAATGTGAGTTTGGGTAAGGCGAGCACAGATGGAGGAGACAGAACTGCAATAAATCAGTGAACCAGGGAAAGAACTTTGATTTGAACATGTGAAAATATTCAAGCTGGAAAATAAATGCTGAAATCTGGAAATAAGAACGTACTGAAATACTACACATGCTGCAATCAAATATACACACTAAGTTTTTTTTAAATATATTTGCTGTTTGCAGGGTTGTAAAGGGGCAGCTGATGGAAAATATAATTAGAATTATGGGGTGATTTCAACTAGAAATTGAGAACAGCAACAGGGGTCTATCATGGACATATCTTGCAAGAAGAGCGGGAAATCAGTTTTGGAAATGGTATTGAATTAATTCAGTAATGATTTGTAATAATTTGGAAAATCAATAAAAATAATTGGAACAATCCCTTGCTCTTCCCACGATAGACAGAAGAAACCTGTGTAAAATAAATGTTGTATAATTCTGCAATTTGCAAGATCGCAAAATACTGCCTAGGCAAAGATTCATTTACTTTTAGACACAACATACTCACAGCCTGATCATACCTGTTTTGTGACTTCTTGACACATTCAGTTTTGCAGTCAGTGTAAGAAAATTCCCATAACTCTCACTGATGAGCCCATTTGGGACCAGTAGCCTAGCAGAACCCCATTCTTCTTCCTCTGCCTGCACTGTTTGGCAGGAGCAGCAGCAGCAAGATGAAAAAGGTGCTACTGGCAGTGGGCAACCCACCAAAAGGGCTCATGGCACTAGCTGAGGGTGCTCCCAGACCCAGCCGCAGGCCCACACCTTTCTCACCTTCCCCATCCTATTCACTCACAGCCAGGCTACTCCTGCACCCACCTGCTTGTTGGCCTTGAGTACTGTGCGCAGGGTGGCGATCTGCTCCCGCTTGGTACTCAGCAGGGACTTCAGCTTCAGCACCTCCTCCACCAGCGCCTCCTTGTCACGTTCCAGTTCGGCACTGTGCCCCATCAGGCCCTGCTGATGCACCAGGGAGAGCACCACCTGCAGGTGCCCTAGTTGTTCTCGCAAGACGGCAGTCAGGTTGGCCACATTGAGGGGCTCCAACCCACAGGGGGAACTGGGGCTGCTGGCGGGGGACTGGTCCCCACTGCTGCTTGTCTCCATTTCCGTGAGTAGGAGCTTTCGGGAGGACCGTCTTCTGCACATGCTCCGGGCTCCACGACCTTCCCGGTAATAGTCCAACACAACACGCTGAGGGGTGATGCTGTGGCAGGCACAGACATGATGATACAGAGCGGCCATCTCCTCAGAAAAACCCAGGAGCTCTTCCTGGGCCTGCGCCAGCCGTGACTGACTCTCCCGTGCCATCCTTCGGGCAACCCGCAGCTCCGTTTCTAACTGAGCAGCCGCCTCCCTCTCCTGCTGGGCTGCCAGCTGGGCCTTTTCTAACTCTTCATGGCAGCGCTCCCTCTCACAGGGTGATGGGTGGTCCCCGCCATTCCTAGGGCCAGCATCCAGGGTATGAAACTGCTCCACCTCATGGTTGTTGCACAGCTGTTGCTGGGCTAGAGCCTCCTGGGTGCTGCTCAGCTGTTTCTTAAGGTCCTGCAGGTCTGAGGTGAGCGAGGCCTTCTCATTTTCTGCCTAATAATGCAAACAAGAAATTAGAAAGGGGATGGGAGAGAGTTTGGTGTTTATGTTTCCCAACACAAGGAATGGAGATAAACTGAGCCATAAGCTAAATCCAGATGCAAGGAGGCCAATAGAACTCTAAGTTGTTGGGACATGCTCAAGAGCACTTTATGTCAATAACAGGCTATGTATTTTGCAAAGCTACATCCTGGCATGGAAAACAGGAACTAAACTGGGAGTAGCTGGCAAGGACACTCTTAATAGGCAAGTGCTCTGAATGAGCAAGGACAGCGCTGGTTTTGCAGCCTTACCCCAGAGATTAAGGCTGCTCAGTTCTATTCCGAAACCGTGACCCTTTTGGAGGGATCAATACAGAAGGGACAGGCTTCTCTCTTTATAGAGCTTGCCACTCCCAGGTCTCAAGTTTCCATCTGGGCTTTAAAGAGCCATACAAAAAGAAGCTGAGCTTCCGGGCTTTTGATTCGCAGCCAGGTATTTCCTTTGGCCAAGGGCTGCCAGAATGAGGCTAGCCGGAAGTGACCCAGAATCAACTATCATAGCATTCCCCTTCAGGAGGCTCTCTAAACTGTGGGTGATCTCTAATACAAGATAAGCTGTTAAAAATAGAAGGAAGATGGAAGAAGAGTGAGCTGCATTTTAGACAAAAAGTGGACAAAGGTCTCCAATACCTTGCAAGAGTAGAACAGCATTCAAACCTCCTTTGCCAAGACAACTGGCTTGGCAGGAGGGAGAGATAATCTGCAGACAAGCAGCCTGAAGGGGGTGGGGAAAGTGCAACAGGGTCAGGCCAGAGCATGACGCCAGCTGGGCAGGATGTGCAGCTGCTCGGAATAACTTTAGTGGCTTCCTGCCACTCACTCTACAGGCGACTGAGAAGCTTCCAGCTCAACCGGAGTGGGGAGACAGACAGACAGACAGAAACAAACAAACAGCAGACTCCACAGACAAGATTATTGGCAGAGTAGAAACCCGAAAGCAATGCCTCTGGCATCCGAGCGACTTGCAGTCTGAGTATGTCTGGCCGGGCAAGAAAGATTTACAGCAGGCAGGAACTTCTGAAGGTCGGGTTACAGTGTGAACAAGCTGTAAGAGCTGATTATTTTCGCCCAGATAACGTTCCTGTGGGAGTAGCCAGGCCACCGGGCTCTCCATGGATTACTATGCCTCCAGGGAGGAGGCGAAGGCGGCGTAGAGACAGGAGGCAAAGGCGGGGTTGTCGGGCTGGCGTCCTGGTAAGATTGCAGAGGAGTCCATCTAAACCACCGCTCCCTAGCATATTTCTTGCTAATGTGAGATCTCTTGCCAACAAGATGGATGAATTGAGGCTGCAGGCAGCAAAGAACAGCCTTGTAAAAGATTGCTGCGTTTTATTTGTCATTGAGACATGGCTTCAACCGTCCATACCAGACACAGCTATTCAGTTGGAAGGCTGTGTGGTACATCGTCATGACCGAGGCATGGACTTCGGAAAAACCAAAGGAGGGGGGCTGTGTGTATATGTGAACAAATGCTGGTCCAATAATTCGAAGACTGTGGGCAGTCACTGTTCACCGGATTTGGAATATGTGGCTGTTAAATGTAGACCAGCCTATCTCCCTAGGGAGTTCACAGCTGTTATGTTAACTGGTGTGTACGTGCCACCAGATGCCAATGCCAACCTGGCTTTGGGATGCCTGCAGAGCCTTATCAGCAGCCAGCAAGACAAGTATCCTGAAGCTGTGCACATCATTGCGGGAGACTTCAACCATGTTGAACTTAAAACAGTGCTCCCAACGCTCTATCAGCATGTGAAATGTCCCACAAGAGGGGACAAGACACTGGATAAAGTTTATTCGAATGTAAATCACGGCTATAGGGCTTTACAGCTGCCACACTTGGGCCAGTCCGACCATATGTCTCTGTTCCTGGTACCAGCATATATCCCACTCAGGAAACGGGCTCCCACAATATTAAAATCTGTTAAAATCTGGCCTGAAGGTGCTATTCACCAGCTGCAGGACTGTTTTGAGAGAACCAATTGGGATATTTTCGATCGTACAGACCTGGAGGAACACACGGCGGCAGTTCTGTGCTATATCAATCACTGCACAGACACTGTCACAGTAAATAAATCCATCCGGTTTTACCCCAATCAGAAACCCTGGATGAATAGAGAGGTCCAGTGCCTGTTGCGGGAAAGGAACAGGGCTTTCAGGTCAGGCGAGGTGCAGCTTTACAGTGTGGCAAGAGCAAACTTGAAGAGGGGTATTCGACGGGCAAAATTGGATTATAGGCTGAGGATTGAGGATAATTTAAGGAGCAACAACACAAGACAGATGTGGCAGGGGATTCAGCATATTACCAACTACAAACCTAACCTTGGTGCTGTCGACGGTGACCCTTTGCTGGCGGAGGAGCTTAACCTCTTCTTTGCTCGCTTCGAGAGGGAGCCACCTGAGACGCCGGTATTACAGCCACCAGCCCATAGGGGCCCCTCATTCACGGTAGAGGAGCATGAGGTGAGACAGGTATTGAGGATGGCGAATCCGAGGAAGGCGGCTGGACCTGATGGCATCACTGGAAAGGTGTTGAAGGGCTGTGCGGATCAGCTGGCGAGGGTCTTTACTAAGATCTTCAATAAGTCCTTACACCAGTCTATTGTCCCACCCTGCCTGAAGTCGTCAACTATTGTCCCTCTGCCTAAAAAATCCACAATCAGTAGTTTGAATGACTACAGACCAGTTGCACTGACTCCAATCATCATGAAGTGTTTTGAGAAACTGGTGCGCCGTCACATTATTTCCTGTCTTCCATCAACTTTTGACAACTACCAGTTTGCATACAAGGCAAATAGATCCACAGAAGACGCTATCACCACCACTCTCCATGCTGCTCTGTCCCATCTGGAGCAGCCGGGGAGTTATGTGAGGCTGCTGTTTGTGGATTTTAGCTCTGCTTTTAACACTATCCTCCCCCATAGACTGGTGTCCAAGCTAGAGGCGATTGGACTCTCCAACTCCACCTGTCTCTGGGTTTTGGATTTTTTGTCAGAACGTTCTCAGAGGGTTAGAGTAAGGTCACATATGTCCACAGCCCTTAGCCTTAACACCGGCTCACCACAGGGTTGTGTGTTGAGTCCCCTGCTCTATGCTCTCTATACGTATGACTGTACAGCCATCTATTCCAGCAACAAAATCATCAAGTTTGCTGATGACACTACGGTGGTAGGGCTCATTTCAGGAGGGGATGAGTCCGCCTATCGGGACGAGGTGGAGCGGCTCTGTGTTTGGTGTGGAGAG
This sequence comes from Podarcis muralis, assembly GCF_964188315.1. NCBI lineage: Eukaryota > Metazoa > Chordata > Lepidosauria > Squamata > Lacertidae > Podarcis > Podarcis muralis. The sequence continues at coordinate 39,400,582 of NC_135671.1, read as the reverse complement.
AACAATCTGGCTCTTAATACGGCTAAGACCAAGGAATTGGTGGTGGATTACAGGAAAAAAAAGACGGACATTCAGCCCTTGTATATCAACGGGGAACGGGTGGAGAGGGTGGCGGAATTCAGGTTTTTGGGAGTAACTATCGATCAGGGCATGACTTGGAGCGCAAATACCACTGCTCTGGTGAAGAAGGCCCAGCAGAGAATTTATTTCCTCAGACTTTTGAAGAAGAACAATCTGAGTGAGAGACTGCTGGTGTCCTTCTACCGAGGCTCCATAGAGAGCATTCTTACATACTGTATTTGTGCTTGGTTCTCCAGTTGTACAGCTAGGGAGAGGAAGGTGCTCCAGAAGGTCATAACCACAGCCCAAAGGATTATTGGTCATCCTCTCCCATCTTTGGAAGAACTGTACGGTTCCCGTTGTGTTAGGAAAGCAAACAACATCCTGCAGGATTCATCTCACCCGGGACACAGTCTGTTTGCACTACTGCCTTCTGGCAGGAGATATAGAAACATCAAGTCAAGGACAAATAGACTGAAAAACAGTTTCTATCCAAGAGCTGTGGCCTTTTTGAATGCTGTAACTCGATAGTGTGACCTGGGAGTTTGATGGGTGTTGGTGTGGGTGTGGCTGGAATGTGGTTTGTTTGGTTGTTGTTGTTGTTTTGCTTTTGTTGTTTTTAAGGGATGGCATCCAATTTCGTTGCACTTGTGCAATGTTGCACTTGTGTAATGACAATAAAGAATCTATTCTATTCTATTCTATTCTATTCTATTCTATTCTATTCAATAGCTCCTTTGAGTTCATTGTGGATCAATACTATCAAGCCATAATTTTGATCTCTAAAACCTTGCTTAGAAAATCACTTCCCAGCCTAGCATTTTCTTAGCTTTTGCCACACCCATGCTCCCCGCCCTACAGAAAGAGGAAATAGTCCCATTACAGTACATTTTAAGCTTTGAAGAACAGGAACCCACTTTTTGACATCACAGCCTGATTGTTCAAATTGCAATGGTGGCTATTATTTGTGCTGTAATACCTTCATCCTCTGTGCCTGAGGCAAAACTGAATGGCAAGCAATTCTAGGGGATGCCATCCAATGCGGCACTGGACCACTTCAGGATTGCAGATGGAAAAATCAAGGGACTACAGATCTAGCTGGAGTTGCCCTTGCCAGATAGTCAACACTAAGATATCCCACTCCTGCATCCTCTGTGAATGGGGAGGGAATAATATTTTTCTCAATTTTTTTATTTTCCCTTAAAGAAGAAATAATGCAAATAAAAATGTGCACCCCACCATGAGACTATCATTTATCATAATGATAAATTTCCAAAAATTTAAGACTTCTTGAGATGGTTTAACAACATGAACTCCAGAAATATTCTCCATATTTTCTCAAAGTCATTTCTCTTCCATATTCCCCTTCTTACTTTAATAGCACACGTTAATTTATCATTAATCGCTATATCCCACACTTCTTTGTACCATTCTTCTATTCAGCATCCACCTTGCTTTTACCATTTCCTAGCTTTGATAACTCTTGCCGCTGTCAACAAGTTTTTAAGTTCTTCATAGCTTGCGTACAGGGAGGGAATAATTCTGCTGGGCACAAGAGACCACTCACTCTCCCCAGGTTCTCTGACAATCGTGTGGCTGGATAAAAGCAAGGGATAAGTAAAGGTAAAGGGATCCCTGACCATTAGGTCCAGTCGCAGACAACTCATCTTGCTTTACTTGCTGAGGGAACCAGCGTACAGCTTCTGGGTCATGTGGCCAGCATGACTTAAGCCGCTTCTGGTGAACCAGAGCAGCGCACAGAAACACTGTTTACCTTCCCGCCGAAGCGGTACCTATTTATCTATTTGCACTTTGTGCTTTCGAACTGCTAGGTTGGCAGGAGCAGGGACCGAGCAACGGGAGCTCACCCCATCGCGGGGATTCAAACTGCTGACCTTCTGATCGGCAAGCCCTAGGCTCTGCGTTCTTTGCAGGTACAAGAGGGCTCTGGGCAGGAGGGGAAGTGGAAGAGAAAAACAAGGGGTCTTGCCTTGCCTCAGCACACTGGGCTTTGCACAGCTAGTGCTGTTTATTCCCCAAGCCCAGCATAAAGTGAGAACTGAAGCACATCCCTCCTAACAAGTTCCCCACATGCACAGAGGACTCTTGTGTGGGAGATCAATGACAACTGCCTATTAGCCAAAGTAAGAGATGGACTGTCCAAGGAAGAAGAATTTTGTTTAAATGACGCCCTCCTGTAAAAAACAAGTCTCTGTACATTCAAATATAAATTACCAGGGGCAAAGAGTAAACTAGAATCTTCTTGCCAATACTAGCTTTGTTTTTCTACAATGGAGCATTCAACAATTTGATTCCCTCCCTTGAAGTATTACACAGTAACTACAGAGACAGGGGCAAGGACTTTTTCAGAATTTGAATACACAGTACATGGCAGTGGACTGAATCTCTAACAGAGCTGCAAATCCCAAGTTAGCCAGCTGGGGTAGGGTGAGGGGTGGGGATAGCTAACCATTCGCATTGGCCTAAAACATAGCACATCTTGCTCCACTGTGCAACAGGAATGCAATTCACATTTTTAGTCATCTCATATTGAAACCAAACCTCTCCCTGATCCACAGGGCTCAATCTGCTTACCTGGAGCAGCTGTTGCTGCAGTTTGTGAATCTCTGCCAAGTTAAGCTCACTGAAGAGGTCTGCCACAAGACCAGGTGCAGGCCGGATGCTGTGGGGTGTGGAAGCCATGCTCCCAATGCTGCTGGCATTGGCAAAGCCACTATCCTGTTCCTCTGCACGGCTGTGGTTAAGCTCTTCTAGGTTGGCTTGCAAGCTGCTTAGGGAGTCATGGCGCCCTCCTGTGCAGATGGCCAGCTCTCGCCGCAATTCCTGCTTCTGCTCACGCTCTGCCTGCAGAGCCTCTAGTGCCTCCTGAAGTTGGTGTTCTGCCAGGTCCCGGAGACGACCCAGCTCCAGCAGCTGAGTCCCAGCAAGCACCAGCTCTTCCTCTCGGCAGCTAAGGGCATGCTTGATGCTCTCAAACTCCACCTGAGGAAGGAAAAAAGGGCACAATACTAGGTGGTTGGCTGCTGCTCATCAGGCCCTGCCTCCCCCAGTATTTCATTTGAATTACTGACATCCACATCTTTCAGCTTCAACATCACTTGGACCAGTTTGGCATGACTGAATATGACACATGCTTACACTTTCTTTCTGCACCAACAGATGGAAAACAATCCCCACCATCCTTTAAGATCCACCAGCAAGCCCTTCTTCCATGTCCTCTTATGCAAGTGTCAGACAGAAATGTGGAATTGTGGTCAGGCACCTGTATTGTGGAACTTCCTATTATCACCGTTCCAGACACCAAAACAAGAAAACCTGAGTGAGTTTTGAGTGGCCTATTCATGACGTAGATAAGCTGGACAGGCATTTAAGAGCTATTAAACAATTATGTTTTATTCATCTTGCACATTATTCTGCAACAAGCTCAAAATAATTTTAAAATGCAAATCCTATATCCTAGTAGCAAAGGTGGTGGTCCTGTACTTTTTAGTGAAACAAGGCCATCAGCAAAGTCAATATGTCTGCATAATTGTGGGACTATAAAAAAATTAGTTTAAATCAACACAGAAAGAGACATAGCAACAGGTATTCGAATCCAGAAATAGGACTGTGCGAGCAATTAAGCATCAGTAAAAAGCAAGGGGAAAGGAACTTAAGAGATGGAAGGGTGGAGAGAACTGGCCTGCTCCAGTCCCCAACTATTAACACCACTGCAGAGAAATCAGTATTGTGGGGTGCAAACTTGAGTATAGCAATTACACCCCCCAGAGCTTTTAAGAGCTCTGATCCCTTTGAAGTTAAGAGCCTTGGAGAAATATGTTCAATCTGATAAAAAATACTTCCTCCAAACCCAATTAATCGCACAGATCCCAGGTACACACACACACACACTGTATATAATTTCAATTTGTATACTGCCCTTCATATGAAGATAACAAGGGGATCACAACATAAAAATAAAAAATGAGAACATAAATTCAACAAATATTAATAGTACGTTAACACCGGAGGCCTTCCAAGAGGCATCCCCTGCCATGCCTAAACTATTGAAGGTTCTTAAGGGTCATTCCATATAAGGTGATCCAATGTACATTTGTTGATTGATCAAAACTTAAACTTAATATTACAAAATATTAAGGAAGAAAATATTAAGAAAACTGGATGACATGAGGTAAAAAAAACTGCATCACTTGATATGGAATGACCCTTAACTCAGTTGGTTAGAGCATAATGCTGATAATGCCAAGGCTGCAGGTTCAATCCCTGTAAGGGACAGCTGAATATTCTTGCATTGCAGGGGATTGGACTAGATGATCCTCAGGGTCCCTTCCAACTATGATTCTATAAGAGGCTTGCTTCGCGTTCCTAATAGTGGTACCTCAGAAATCAAACAGAATCTGTTCCGGAAGTCCGTTCAACTTCCAAAATGTTCGAAAACCAAGGGGCAGGAAGCTCCTGCAGCCAATCAGAAGCCGCGGAAGTTCTGTTGGACGTTCGGGTTGCAAAAAGTAACACTCACTTCCGGGTTCGCGGCATTCGGGAGCCAAAACATTCAACTTGCAAGGCGTTCAGGATCCAAGGTATGACTGTACTACAGTCTTTCTAGCAGCAGGCAAATACTTTCTTTTTTAAATTCTCCAAGACAATTAAAAGGTTTTAAGATTTTAAATGGCTAACACTTTAAAACAGGGCTGGATTCAACTAATGTTGCGCTAGCAGGAGCTGGCACAAGTCCAGGTAGCACAATGTGGCTTCCCTGCCTCCTCCTGCACCCCCATATCAGCTTGGGAGGGTCAGGAGAAGCTTCAGAACAGTGCAAATGGGGAAGAGGAGAGGAGAATTCTACCCTGCAAGCAGAATTCTTGCACTGGTAGAATGTTCATATTAGTACGACATTGAATTCCACCCTTAACGTTTTGAACTACAGCTTTAAATATTTTTAGACTGTTTATGATGGTTGGTTGCATGTTTTAAGTCCTATAAGATTGCTCTTGCAATACTGCTAGACTGCTGAGGTTCAGAATCAACCAATCAAGGCTCAGAGTTCAGCCATCTTAGAAGTGTCTCTATAGCAGCTGTATTAGTATCACCCCACTTCCATCCACAAGCCAGCAAAGGTCCATTGGGACATGGTTGTAGGTGAAAGCAAACATACATTTGCAAAATTCAAGCAGGTGAACACAACTGAAGCAGTACTCCTATAAAGCAGGTGCTATACAATGGCGTGGTTGACATTTGGTCCACACCACTGTATGAAAGGTACACATTCAAGTGGTCAGTGCCAGGCCCACTATAGTATGTGGAAGATACCAATACCTGACTGCCCTTGAGCACGGAGACCTGCTTCTGCAGAGAGATGTTCTCCTCTTCAAGTTCAGCACAGTCCTGCAACTGACGCAGCTCCCGTGTCTTGATCTGTTTCATCTCCTCACATAGCCGGGCCTTCTCGGATTCTAGGATCTGACGTTCCTGGGAAGACAGGGGGAAACAGGAACCAAGTCAGACATGCCACAAACCACCCATCATATGGTATTGCATCAAGGCAGGAATGGATAAGGAAGAACTTGATATAGGATATGTTAATGGCAAGATCCAATACCCAAAGCAACTTCATCCTACCTACAAACACTTTTTAAAGCCTTCTTTTTCCATGTTAATTCATGGAGGCTCCTCATTAAGCTTTAAAACCCTGCTTTTCTGGGGGTCAAAGCTGCATGAGGAGCCTCCACCAGAAGAAAGTACTTGTTCATACAGCTCATGCAACTTGCTTCCAAAGGAGTCAGTGAGGACCAGCACCGTGGATGGCTTTAAAAGAGGACTGGTCAAATTCATGGAGGATAAGGCTACTAGCCATTATGGTGGCACTCTGCCTCCATAGTGGGGAGACAGCTTTGCTTCTGAACACCAGTTGCTAGAAATCAAAGAGGGGAGGGTCCTCTTGTTCTTGGGTCCTGCTTGAGGGTTGCCTACAGTCATCAAGTTAGCCACTGTGAGGACAGAAAGTTGGTCTAGATGGCCTACTCCAGCAGGATTCTTCTCACATTCTTGAGCACAGGGACCCCTTGAGCACAGGGACCCCACCCAACCCCCATTTCAAAGCTTTGTCCTCCAACTTGGAGGATAACCAGCATGGCAACGGGAGGCAGAGCTAGCATGATTGTCCCTGTGGTTCCCTTCATCTTTTTAACATGGCCCAGTAATGCCTGAGGACTTGATTATTAAATCAAAGTGAGGGAGAAGTGTCCACATGGTTTCACACTTAGAAGTATATCTAACACTTACATCAAGCTGAAAGTACAAGCTGCTATTGGTGGTCAACCACAGCAGAACATTTTTATGGCATGACGGTGAATTTCACCCAGAGTACACTGTAGAAATAACAAAATGCAGGGAGCAACGTCTCACATTCTCATGGACGTCTTAATACTCCAGGAACAAATCACTACTACTTTTCCCATTTCACAGCTAACCATTTTTGCATTCTGGTTTGTAGGACCATTGTGTTAGATTCCCCCCTTTTTGCTACTCTGTTTTTCTATGTTATACACTACCAAAGAGGCCCACACATTTCGGTTGGCTGCCTACCAAGGCTAAATTCTATGGTTGCCAAGATCTTGGTCCTCTCAAAAGCAGAAGGGCAAAACCTTATTCCTGATTTTGCACTGTGTGAGGACTTGGAGCAGCTCAGAAACACAGCACAACTGTGGAAATGATCCTCCAAGTTACCTCCCAACTCAAAGTCTGGGGGAATTGCCACACTATCATTCTGAGGCATTAGACACACCTTTCAAGCTGCAAAATCAAACAACCACTACAGACCTCCCCTGAAACTTGGAGATGGAAGTAGAACATGCTTGAGGTACTTAAAAAACCTTGGAAGCAATGAGACACAGACAAGCCCCGGCCCTCCTCCCATTATGAGGGTTACCATAGTTGTGTTGTGCTTTATATAATAATAATAATAATAATAATAATAATAATAATAATAATAGTAGTAATAATTTTTTATTTATACCCCGCCCTCCCCAGCCAAAGCCGGGCTCAGGGCGGCTAACAAGCAATAATAAAAAAACAAAATGAAAATACAACATTAAAATATTGAAACATTAAAATATTAAAATGTAGCCTCATCGCAGGAGGAGAAAGGAAAAGAAAAAAGAGGGGGAGGGAATCAAATTGGCTCCAAGCCAAAGGCCAGGCGGAACAACTCTGTCTTACAGGCCCTGCAGAAAGAAATCAGATCCTGCAGGGCCCTGGTCTCATGAAGCAGAGCGTTCTACCAGGCCGGAGCCAGAGTTGAAAAGGCCCTGGCTCTGGTTGAAGCTAATCTGACTTCCTTAGGGCCCGGGACCACTGGGGTGTTGCTATTTATGGACCTTGAGGCTCTTCGTGGGGCATACCAGGAGAGGCGGTCACGTAGGTACGAGGGTCCTAGGCCGTGAAGGGCTTTAAAGGTCAAAACCAGCACCTTAAATCTGACCCTGTACTCCACCGGAAGACCTCTAAAGCACAGCATGATTTCTGAGATGATTCCCCAAAGCACCTCCCCAGCTTCAAGTTTCGGATGACCTCCAGGGTTCATCAAGCTCACCAGAATGGGTGGGATACTCTAGCTTTACAAACTCTAAACCCATAAGCATTTAGTTCAGTATTCTATGTAGCTGGCTTTCATTAGTTTAAAGAACAAAAAATATAACTTCCAGTCTTGATGGCTGCAGAAATAATCTTGAATACACATGGGCAGTGGTTGGTGAGATTTTCTGAACGGAAACAAACAGGACTTACAGTAGCCAGATACTGGGGCTGCAGTGCTTTATATGACTTGAGGGCCTCATCTGCCCCTTCCTATCTTAGAAACTATTATGGCATATAGGTGGCACATCAATCAATAAAACAGTGTAAACAGAATTGTGCAAAATGCAGCCAACTGCTTACTACAAATATTTCATTCCTTTATCAATTTAGCAACTAACCTAATACACTTTAGAAAATACATATGTACAGACTTGTGTGCTAGACAGTCCTGAACTACAACCCGTATGGACCACCCCCACCCCAGTTTCTTAACACAATCACATTACCTTCCTCAAGTCCCGCAGAGCCACACTAATACGCTCATTTTCTACCCCACTGTTGTCCAACTGGGATCTCAGATGCTTCACATTGTTCTGAAGCTCCTCAATGGTCTGAGTCAGGCAGGCTTCTTTGGAAGCAGTTTCTCTGAGCAGACATTCTTCTCGGCTCTCGCCGTCAGCTGCTGCCCGTTTGTGACTGCTGTGGGACTCTGCTAAAGCCTAGGCAAGATAGAAGGAGGAAGGAGATTATGGTTAAGAGCACATTGCCCAAGCTGGAAACATGCTAAGGGCATCCTTGCCCAAGGCAGAACAGGGGAAACTTTCACTCACCTCCTTCATGTGGACCAGCTCCATGCGTAGCACCTCCAACTGGCCTTCCAGCTCACCACAGCGCTGCTTGAGCTCGCCATTTTCCTCCAGCACAGCCAGTCCATACTGTGCAGCCTGGACTTTTTCTCGGGTTGCCTCCTGCAGCTCAGCCACCAGTCGCTCCACCTCTGCTTGAAGCTTTTCTGGATCTTGGGCCATGGAGGCTGCTGGCATGCTGCCCCTGGCCAATGACAGATAAATATTTGCTAGGAGGCAGGAAAGCATAGGTGGAAGCACAGAAGATAAAACTATCAGGCTTCTCTATCCAATAGACAGAGCTGCCAGTCAATCCCCTTTTGAATCCCATTATGGAGATCCCTTGCACACCCAGATTTCATCTCCCCTGCTCATTCAAAACTCAAATATGCCACTGGTGCTCCAACTAAAATCTGGGGTGTTCTTAGGCCACCTCTCAGCATGGATGAGTAACATCTCCAGGCAAGTCTAATCTATTGATCACTTTGACCTATACTAAAGAAAGAGACATATTTTACTCATTTTTATTTAACAAGATATGCCGCTTGGTTGTAGTAAAACCTCTAAAACAGTTATAGGCAATTAACTGAATAGACATGTATGTGGTAAGGCAACTGCACAAGTAAGGTTTAATTTGTGGCTTCATACAGTAACATTTACAAGTCTGACTTGACCTAACCCCCACCATGGACAAAACAGGCCAAAGATGGCTCAGATGTGCATTAGCTAGGAGTTAGCCAGGAGCTTGAGAAAACACAAACAGCAAATAAAGATACAAAATCAGAGTACTAGCCTCCACTAATCTGATTACTGCACCCCAACACATTTTGAACTTTTATGGAGCTAATGATTCAAAGTCAGGCAAAGAGTTATTGTTCTGGGAGGCATCTGAGAAAGAATAGTTTAGATGTTAGCCCCAGACACCAAGGCATAAAATATTGTAAAGCACAGCATGATTTCTGAGATGATTCCCCAAAGCACCTCCCCAGCTTCAAGTTTCGGATGACCTCTAGGGTTCATCAAGCTCACCAGAATGGGTGGGATACTCCTGACCATTAGGTCCAGTCGTGGCCGACTCTGGGGTTGCGGCGCTCATCTCGCTTTATTGGCCCGTACAGCTTCCGGGTCATGTGGCCAGCATGACTAAGCTGCTTCTGGCGAACCAGAGCAGCGCACAGAAATGCTGTTTACCTTCCCGCCGGAGCGGTGCCTATTTATCTACTTGTACTTTGACGTGCTTTCGAACTGCTAGGTTGGCAGGAGCAGGGACCGAGCAACGGGAGCTTACCCTGTTGCGGGGATTCGAAACCCCAACCTTCTGATCGGCAAGTCCTAGGTTCTGTGGTTTAACCCACAGCGCCACCCGTGTCCCTCCTATAAAATATTTACTGGGAGTTTTAATCTACTATCTCAGCATGCAGGCACAACTACTTAAAAATCAATCAACATGTATGATTCATCCTGCAACAGTCGCAGCTAGACCATTACTGTGCCAAACATTGGTGCCTATTTGGTCAGAAACATCACAGTCCTCAGCCCAGCAATTGTATCCCACTCTTTCTTTCTCCAAGGACTTCAGAATGGCATAATTAATGACCAAGAGGGAATCAGATGGAAAGATAATAGTACCACCGGGAGAGGCAAATTCAACCTGCCCTCAAATTACGTTTAATGAGAGCTCCCCTGCTCACAATATATGTGGCTGAATATAAATGTATTGCTTCTAGAGGAGACCTTGGCTTTGATAGACCCTCTGGAACTCAAAAGAGCATCCAGTGAAAACACCTCCATGCAAAACCTTGCCTATGGAACATGCTCCTTGAAGCATACTAAGAGAGGCTGCTACTGACAGACTGTACTGACTACAACATGACACATGGAAGGAGTTGCTTTTTAGGGATATAGGGGTCAACATTGTTTTATAATTTAGATAGAAGTGGCATCTTCCCTATGAGAAGAACTGACTTACAGGAAAAGACCAAGGGATGTCTGGAAACTGGGGAGATGCCTTTCAGATACTCAGAACCCCAGAGTGAAGGCAACTGTCATTCTTTACGCAGCATCCAGTACCGCCTCTGTGCATGGAAGTATCATTTAGGAATATGCAAGCTTCCATAAGGAATATGGAAAATATAAGCATTTTTGGTGGTGGTAGTGGTGGGGATACAGAGAAAGCATGCAGCCATGCTTAGGAAGGTCAGGAGTGAGGTTTGCTTTCCTTGTAATAGGGAGGGGGCAAGCAGCAGCAGAACAAAGCTTCTCACACTGGCTAACCATTATAACTGCAAGCTTCTCTAAAAAAATAACACAAGCAGTAATCAGAATAAAATATCACTGTCTAACGGGTGGAGTATCAGATTAGAGTTCATGTCACTGTTCACAACAGCTATAACTTGCTTTTTGTTATAACTTGCTTTTTTGTTTGCTGTTAATGCTTTGACAATTACCACAAATTACACAGTCAGGTTTACATTTAGGGAAATTGCAGGGATCAGCACACCCAGAGTGCAACGGATGAGCCTCCACTCAGGAAAATTCCTTCAGGATCAATGTATCTTCTACTACCAGGCATTTGGCGAAAAATGTTTTTTGATTGGCCAGACATCCAAAACCAAGCTATATGCTGACCTAGAAGATATGTGCCTTGATTTCCATTGCTCCCCATTACAAAATATAACAAAATGTTGTCATCCACTCCTTAACATTAACAAGCATTTTAAAGGATGTAACAAAACAACTCCATCAAAGAATGGTCCACCACAGACTTGTAAATACCGTATTTTTCGCTCTATAACACGCACCCGACCATAACACGCACGTAGTTTTTAGAGGAGGAAAATCCGTAGGCATGCCACCCGTAGGCATTTCCTCCATAACACGCACAGACATTTCCCCTTACTTTCTAGGAGGAAAAAAGTGAGTGTTATGGTGCAAAAAATACGGTAGTTACTTGCCTAGAAAGTAAATGTTATTTGCACCAGTCTATCTTGAGACAATGGAGTGTGCCTCTGCCTTCCCTAACACCCCAGAAAATAGATGTTACTAGCTGGAGAAGTACTGGATAGCAAAGGTGGAGAAGGGTGCCAGGCTTCCCTTTACAACCCAGAACACCTTATTTGCAGCCGTCCCGCTCCAGGAGTACCCACGGAACCAAATACTATACTGCAGTTTGCAATCACAGGAAATGAAGCAAGTTGTATCTTCTCCAGATCATTTTGCTAAGAAAACAAAGAGCCTTATGACACCTTAAGTCTAGTAAGATTACCACAGTTCCTACGGTGGGTACTAGAGGAAATGAGGATATAGCTAAAAAAGCTAGAACTAAACTCTGCTTTCGCAACAGTCTTCAGAAAGGCTTGAGAGATTTCTGCTTTGATGACACATAAGCTGATCAACTACCACTTGACTTCCCTCCACACCAGTGCAATGAGAGTTACAGACTACAGTGCTACCTTTATGAGTCTGTCAATGACTGAGTGCAGGGCAATGTTAGTACTGTAATAAGTGCAGAGGCCTACTTGCCGCCAAAGTGAAATGGATTTGCCAGGGCTGTACCAATTTAAGACCACAGGCGAGGGCTCACAATGGACTGTATGAAAGAGCACTACATCACACAGGCTTTCACCTGGAGGTTCAGTTGGTATAGCCCTGAGGCAAACTGGCCATTTTAAAGAGAACTATGCTAGAGCTGAATGTATGAGCAGGTGAGAAGGAGGACACAGTCAAACAGCTGAAACCCAAAGTTAAAAAGGCAGTAAGCAACAGGAGTCAAAACTGCGGCAATCAAGATACCACAAGTATCAAAGGAATGCTCCCATAAACAGTAAGAACAGTTGCAGAAAAGTGCTGTAATATCCTGTCTTGGAGAAACAACACACGCATACCTACCATCCTTGCACTCCAGAAGAATGACCACCTCCTGCCATTAATCCCATTTTACCCATGAACACATGCTAGGGCATTGGCCAAAGTAACTAATCCAGATAAGCAGTCTAGGAATGTGTAACTTGACTTCACATCTTCATAGTGCAGAAGATTGTTGCTTCACATTCTGTATTAAGTAATGGAACACGGTACCCACCTTTAGCTGTGCTTCCAGCCACAGAATCAAATCGGACCCTGTGCTCCAGCCACAAAACCCCACACTTTCTCCCCCACCCGCTGCTTGGTGCGACACCTTGCCAGTTTCCGGGATCTCAAAACCTCACTGTTCTGCGACATTTTGGTTGGTCCCAATAAAAAAAGGTACTGCCCTGCTGTGGATTTCTGAAGGGTTTACGTCCCCCTTCCCGTCTTCTAAGTGACCGCTTATTTCGCTTTTTCACGCATCTCAAAAGAAGGTGGGAAGCACCAGCCTCCTGCGTGACTGGCAACAAGAGTGCCGAGAAAGCTGCTTTGCAAGCTCGAGTAAGGAATATTGTTGGCGCGAATCCGTTTTGAGAATAACGCCGCTTCCCCTCCCCACAAACCCCCCCACACCCAGCCCCGTGTTATAACGCCCTCGGGTTCCAGAGGCGCTAATGAAAAGGCACTCGGCTGTCACTTTCGGATTTGAACGCGGGCCGAGGCGAAAGGACGCCGCTCCCGCGGGGCCGAGGCCGGGCTCGACGCGCGCAGCCCCGCCAGCGCTTCCCCCTCAGAGGAAGGCGCGCAAACTCACCTGCGCCCTCACCTCGCGGGCGAGGGGCGTGGCCTCCGCCTCAGCGTCCTCCAATAGCAGAGCGGCAGCGCGGCTGGGCGCGAAGATCACTCCTCCGACACCCGGCAGAGGCCGACGCGGGGGATTTCCGCCTCAGGCGGGGCGCCTCCCTCTTCTCCGCACGCGGCCTTCCCAGGCGCCGCTCCGCGCGGCCGGCGTCAAGCAGTGACACTCCGCGGGCCAGCCGCGCCAGGCGCCGCCGCCGCCGCCGCCATCAACAGGCTATTCATCCTCCGCCCGCTCCTCCCCCTTATAAGCCCCGCCCCTCCCCCCTTCCCCCTCGAACGTTTGAAATTCCTTGCGCGCCATTATGTCCGACAGAGCGAAGGGCAGCTAACGTTGATTGGTCTCTCCGGGCAACCGACTCGGCGCGCCCTAGTTCTAATTGGCCGGTTCTTTCACAGAACGCTCTTCCTCTGATATGATAGGCTGAGCAGCAGGCGGGGTGGGAGTGGGCTGTGCTATATGGGATACGCTTTGCTATCGGCTTCTCAAAACTGCGCCCCTCCTGCCTTCTGTTTGGCTAGATCCTCCGGGAGCCACGCCCCATATTCTATTACCAGGTCCCGCCGTCTGCCCTACGGAAGCCTTTTGCCCCTCCCCTCTTTTGGCGGCCAACGCTCTTTCCTGGTCCCCTCGTGCTTTCCCCTTTATAACGGTCAACGACGGAGGGCCTGATTGACGTGTGTTTGGGCCAGTGAGAATGCAGCTTCGGCAGATTTAATTTGTAGGAACCTCCCTAATCCTCCCGCCCTCCGAAATCTGCGTGAGGTGAGGGAGGGTCGGGAAGTTTAGGAATTAATGGTCGCTTGCATGATACTTACAGGTGTTGCTTTCTCTCCTCAGAGGAAGACAGAGCCCCATTCAAGTGCCTTCAAACGGATCGTGGATGGGCGATAAGGGGTCATTTTTTTTCAAGGGGGCCAAGCGCTCTCTGAAAAATGTATAATAATAATAATAATAATAATAATAATAATAATAATAGCAATAAAGGAGAAAAACAAAAAGATAAGCATGGTGTTTCTCTGCTCCTTTATATTTTATTATTATTATTATTATTATTATTATTATTATTATTATTATTATTAATATTTATTTGTACCCCACCTTTCTTCCTCACAAGGTTTCAAGGTGGCTTACAGATAAAATATACACCCCAAAAGACACAGACTTCTGAAGGGGAAGGAGGGAGTGATTTTAAAGAAACCCAATACCGGTGAGGATGATTAATAAGAACACTGCTAATTTATATGGCTCCATCGATGTGACATTTTCCAAAAGAACAGCCATATTAGCCTGTTGCAGCAAAAACACAACCTACAGCCTTGCAGAGCTGTCAAGATCCACAAATTTTCCACAGCTTTCAAGTGGGAACACAGGGAGCTGCCTTGCACCAGGTCAGTTGCCTAACACTGATGGATCTAGCTCAAGGCCGTCCACTCTGACTGGCAGCGCCTCTCCAGGGTTTCAGGCAGGGGTTTTCCTGGCCCAGCCTGGAGGTGCCTTTGGGGATTGAAGCTGAGATGTTTTGTATACAAGGCAGATGCTCGGTTACTGAGCTAGGACCTCTTCCCTTTTACACACACACACACACACACACACACACAAAATATTATTCACCACCTTGTTTGTTCTTGCTTAAATCTGTTTCCTGTAAAATGCTGCAAAGTATTGTTTTCAACCCTCTGGGTCTTTTAAACAATATTGTGAAGCTAAGTTTTGCAAGAGATTACGTATGCTACTACAGCACAGCAGTACAGTGCATCTTGCAAAATCCTGCTTCCAATATAAAAAAATATAATTTTTCAAAATTACAAATAAAAGCAAGGCTCTTGTCCAGGGGAAATGTAGTCAATAGAACTTAAGTTTGTCCCAGCAAAATCATGCTTTCATTTCCCTCCCAGCAGCGGACAATAATGAGGACAGGGCAGCAAGATGTCTGGCCATGGCTAATTTTCACTACGCGTTACTGAGGGGGTGGGGAGAAACTCAACGTGGGCTCTAGTTTTCTGTCTTAACATCTAGTTCTGCTCTAAAAATCTCTCTCTTTCCCCCTGCCTTCCATGCATATGCTCAAACCTTCCTCAGTTTTTTTCTGTCCTTTCACTACCTCTTACTGTTATGAAACAAATTATCCAGAAAGGTAACAGTTGAGAACTTCCTGTTTTTTATTGACTTGCTGGATGTGCATTGTGAATAGCAGATATAGTACATATAAAACAGGAAGATGGTTGCAATCTATTTCTGATGGGTGAGAGTAGAATTAAAATCACAACAGGAACGTTAGGCAAAAGCATTTATGTGACATCCCATTGCATTTCTGCAGGCAAAACTAACTAAAGCCAGGAAACATTTACTACACAACAGGGCCCTGGAATGTCAGGCATGAGAGAAGAAAGCCAAGTAGGGTAGGAGCCACGTACAGGAGTAGGTGTCAACAGGTTCAGGTAAGACAAGTACTATTTGGTCCACATATAATTGCCAGGAAGCTTTTGAGCCCAGTTAATACAAGAGTACCGTAGTTTAAAAATCAAGTACCATGGCTTAGGGATGGAGAAAAGGGTAAATTGGACAGGTCACAGCCTGTGAATGTTAGCATTTATGTCAAAACTGGAAACAAGAAGTCAAAAAGTTAATGTTTGAGAGATATCTTTGCTCTTTTAAACCCTCACTTTTCATAATTCCATTATCCCTTCCACCAAAAGGCGGAAAGCAGTATTTGTTGGCAAAGGTACTCTTCACAGCTCACAGGGGACCTACTACAGTACTTAACTTCTAGATTTATCTATGCCACTTTTCCTGGGAGAAGGAGCCTGCAAATACAGAAAACATGGTCATTGATTCTTAACCAAATGCACCTCTATTTGGCTTAAGAAAGGAGAGATAAGTTATGAGGAACTATCCTGGGATAGCTCAGTCAGTAGAGCATGAGACTCTTAACTCAGGGTTGTGGTTTTGAGCCCCACATTGAGCAAAAGATTCATGCATTGCAGAGGGATGGACTAGATGACCCTCATGGTCCCTTCCAAGCCTATGATTCTACAAAGTTGTTTATACATGCAGATATGACTGGCAAGCCAACTGGGCCAGATTTAATCTGTATATCATTTGTTGTGTGTTCCCAAAGTACACTTTCCCCCTTACAGTGGAAGAGGACTTTTACAATGACTTTTTCTTCCTACTTGTTCTAGTGAGCAGGGCTATGCAAGTTAGCTTTGGGATAACCTTCCAGTGTGGGAGTGTGCCTCTGCTCAGTTCTGGTCTTCCTGAGCTCAAAGTGACAATGTGTTGACAGAGCTCTACCAAACTTTCTATAAAAAACCCTCTCTTTTCAATTGGCAGGAGGCTATTTAGGGTGGGAAGAGGGAGGTGGGAAAGAGGAAGGTTAGATGTTCACAAACAGGCTACTGCAAAGCTGTCAATCATATAACATTTCAGATCCATAGATCCATTTCAGTCCGGATTCCATCCTGGTTTCGGGACCGAGACAGCTCTGGTCACTCTAACAGATGATATCCGTAGACAACTGGATCGAGGCGAGTCGGGACTGCTGATTTTCTTAGATTTGTCAGCAGCCTTTGACATCGTCGATCATGATCTTCTGGACCACCGCCTCGCTGACGTGGGGATACAGGGCATAGCCCCAAAATGGCTGTGCTCCTTTATCTCTGGTTGGGGACAGAGGGTGGTGCTAGGGAGGGAGATGTCGTCACACCACTCCTTGGTGTGTGGAGTGCCGCAGGGCGCAATCCTCTCCCCAATGCTTTTTAACATCTTTATGTGCCCCCTTGCCCAGATTGTCTGGAGTTTTGGGTTGGGTTGTCACCAATATGCTGATGTCACTCAGCTCTATCTGCTGATGGATGGTCACACCGACTCAGCCCCGGACACACTGACCAGATGCTTGGAAGCTGTGGCTGGATGGTTTCGTGGGAGCCGATTGAAACTAAATCCTTCGAAGACAGAGGTCCTCTGGCTGGGTCGGGATGGCATAGGGATGAGGGACCAACTCCCTTCTCTTGCGGGGGCCCAATTAGTGCCAATGCCTTCCGTTAAGAGTTTAGGTGTAATCCTTGACGCCTCCCTTTCCATGGAGGCGCAGGTTACAGCAACAGCCAAGGCAACATTTTTCCACTTTCGCCGCATCAAGCAGTTGGTCCCTTACCTTTCCCGCCCCGACCTGGCCACAGTGATCCATGTGACGGTCACCTCCAGGCTTGACTACTGTAATTCGCTCTACGCAGGGCTGCCCTTGAAGTTGTCCCAGAAACTCCAGCGGGTGCAGAATGCTGCAGCGAGGCTCCTCACGGGGTCTCTGCCATGGGAGCATATTCATCCAGTGCTTTTCAAGCTGCACTGGCTCCCGGTGGAGTACAGGGTCAGATTTAAGGTGCTGGTTTTGACCTTTAAAGCACTTCACGGCCTAGGACCCTCGTACCTACGGGACCGCCTCTCCCGGTCTGCCCCACGGAGAGCCTCAAGGTCCATAAATAGCAACACCCTAGTGGTCCCAGGCCCTAAGGAAGTTAGATTGGCTTCAACCAGAGCCAGGGCCTTTTCAACACTGGCTCTGGCCTGGTGGAACACTCTGCCTCATGAGACCAGGGCCCTGCAGGATCTGATTTCTTTCCGCAGGGCCTATAAGACAGAGTTGTTCCGCCTAGCCTTTGGCTTGGAGCCAATTTGATTTCCTCCCCCTCTTTCTTTCTTTTTTCCTTTCTCCTTCTGTGTTGGAACTCCTATTTGGGGCCTTCCCTGGCCTTTTTCTGGCCCATGTAGGACCTGTCTGGATAGTTAGCCTTGGTGAAGACTTGACATTATCATCCCCAAAAAGTTTTTGATTTGAGTTTCCACTGAAATGAGGCTGCATCTTAAATTTTAATGTTGTATTTTAATCTGGTTTTTTAAGCTGTATTTCAACCAATTGTTTTTATATTTGGTGTTAGCCACCCTGAGCCTGGTCTTGGCTGGGGAGCGCGGGGTATAAATAATTTTTTTAATTATTATTATTATTATTATTATTATTATTATTATTACTGTAGCAGCAGCAGTGTTCTCCCCACAAGTAGAAGACAAACCTGTGCTGTCAATAAATTGTTTGGGGAAACTCTTGGAGAGGGACATCAGGTAGATACAAGTCGGCACAGAGAGCAAACTTTGTGGTGGTGGCACTGTCTCCTCAATAACCAGGGACCTAGCCAAACCCAAGGAGGAATACTCAGATGGTAATAAGCCCAAGCTTGTGCAAGTACTTAACCACCCTGCCTGCAAAACATAAAGCTCCTGAGATCAAGTCAGAAGGATGGGGGCAGGCTAGCATCAATCAGTGGGGATTGCTTCCACCTAGCCTGTTGATGGGAAATCCCTACAACCCAAGTTTTGCTGATAGATCTGGCAGATTATTATTAAGGTCCTAGCACATGGGTAGGCACACAGCCATCCACCAAGAGAGTCCATGGTGCACAACTAAAAAAACAGTTTAAAACAACCTTCTAAAACAGTTTAAAATTCCTAAAAGCAATTACCTACACTCAAACTAATCATAACAGAGTTGCTAGGGACAGAATTTTCAGCCATCAATTGGCCAAGTAAACAGGAATCATTTTAAATATATCCTAAAAGTTCACAGTGAAGGAGACTGATTCACCTCCTTTGGGAGGGCATTCCACTTTTAAATTTTTTTTTAATTGCAGGGCACTTGGAAGAGTGGTGATATTCCAGTGCTAACATATAGCCACACTTGTACAACTGGCAATTGCAGACACAACATGTCATCAAAAAAGCAAGATGAACCAGAATTGTCTTGAATAGTTTCTCTTCACAGGCATCCTGTGCCATGGTTCCACAGTCACAACCTTCATTCCCCAGTCATTTTGAAGCAAACATGATGAGTAAGTTGCTTATTCTCTAGTGATCCTCAGCAGTGGTGATTTGGCCTCTGATGGCTATGGCATCGGAGGTTATGGTGGCAGCATCCAAGTGTTTGATTATAAAGGGATATAGATGCTTAAGAGGAAGCAAAAGATCAGAGAATTCCACAAGGGGGGGGGGGCGGAAATATCCCAGCATTCCATTGCCTTGTTTGGCCAGCTCAGCAGCAGCTGCAAGGGCTGCATGGACTGTAGCACATGCTTCAATAACTGTAACCTGGTCAGCATCGCTCTTATGCACAACCTATAAAAGACACAGACAAGAAGCACCCCATATGCAGAAAATGACTGGTCAACTAACATAATAAAACAATAACCTATTGCAACCTTTGGCCCTCCAGATATTGCTTGACTACAACTTCCATCATGTCTAACAATTGGCCATGCTGGCCAGGAAGTTGGAGTCCAAAATACAAATGGCTAATTCAAGCTACTGCTGTTCTCTAGTGGAAAGTAAAAGGGCCCATGTGAACTAAGAAAATGGAGGAGGCCTGTTCAGCATCAGACATCGCCCTCAAAAAGTAGGCTGTAAGTGGAGAGCAATCTGCACTTTATTCTTATACTACAGTAGATACTGTAGATACTGAACCAAAAAAAGAAAAGAAAAGAAAAGAATTACTGTATGCACACTTGTGCACAAAGCTGGGTTACCAAGATGATAAATCATAAGTGGTTATCAGTATAAACCTTTTCACTTGCTTTAATAGCAAAATGTCCTTGTGCTGCAAATCTCTGCTTCCTAGGGAGATTTTGACCAGAAACCCAAGGCAACTTTTGAGAAAGCAAAATGTAATGTAATTGAATTGAATGAACTCAAGTCATGTAGTTCCCCCCCCCCCCAACCCTCAGTTATGATACCTACTTCAATATCTGCCTGAAGACAGTCTCTCTATTATTCTGGTGGAGCTAGACTTTATGTCTGCAGCTGGAAACTGGTGAAACATGACTTCTAGGCAGATTACTTGGGAACAGCTTATGGCTGTGCAATATCTCAGGCCTATTATAGCAATTTCGTGGTATTATGGCCAGCTAATATCAGTCATCTGCCATCTAGTGGTAGATACGTGTATGTCTCAATGATGCAAGTACTTACCAGTATGTACGGTACTTTTTTTTTGGTATGACGTATCAGAAATGTTGGCCTTTGTCCAAAGAGACTGATTTATGTTACAGCCTTGGCTCTAGTATATAGGTCATAATGACAACCAATTAGTCTGGGCCTAGCATTCACTAAGTTTTTTGGCATTTCATAATATCTGTTAACATTCCAAATCTGCCACATTCCAAGTATTTTATGTAATCAGAATGATGTACAAGCATTATTGAGGCAAGGATTCAGTGAGAGCAAATTCACCATGCGTTGGTTCAATTCACAATCTTTTCCAACCTCCATGAGTGTAATTAATTAAAAAGTCTAGTTTTGTTCCAGAAGTGCATCCTCCTTAAATTGAATCTGTGGGGGGGGGGGGGGAATAAGTGAACACACAGCATCCTTCACATAAGTAAAACACCTGGCTGTAGTATAATAAAGAAACACTACCACAAACAGGCCTACCTAGTGTTGTCAACAGGGAGAGATGAAACTTTTAAACACAGAGAAAATAAGTCACATTACCTAGTTCACATCTTCAGTGAGATAGTATGTCACAGGTGGAATAACCAATACAGCCCCCTCTGCCTTTCTTAACACCTGAGGAGGCAGACTTTCAGATATTTGGGGCCTCCGTTAATTAGGACTTTTTCCTTCTATCCCTAGTGGTTACGGAAGTTGGCAAACCACTTTGACTGTTTGGGGTTGAGGTGCTGGCTCATCACCCCTCACACCCACCTCTAAATGTCCTCCAAGACACCTGTTTGCTTAATATACATGCAACCCCTACTCAAAGGAGATCTTACCATGAGGCAAATGAGGTGTTTGCCTCAGGCAGAAAGCTGAAGGACATACAACTCTTAACACATAAAGCACAATGCACCAGGAAATTCTCTTGTAGAAAAGTCTTGTTGGCAGAGCTCTTGGATTGATTAGTGGGAAGGGGAAACTGCATTATATGAAGTCAGGTGTGCGGAATCTGTTGTACACCAGGTGTTGTTGGATTACAACTGCCATCACCCCTGACCATTGGTCATGCTGACTGGGGGAGCTGATGGGAGTTGGAGTCCACAACATCTGAAAGGCCACAGGTGCACCATCCCTGTATTAAGAGGATTGAACTTGTTCACATTTCAATCACAAACAGTGGCATTGTGTCCTTTATTGGCACCCAGGGCGCAGACGGTTCACAGGGCCAGGCTGCGCCACCTGCCCACCCACCCATGCAGGAGGAGCCCAGGCGACCAACACAGCCCTTGGCAGATGAATTCTCCCAGCACTGGCCAGCCGGTCATTCAGTGAGGGGAGGCCAGGACAGGCTGGGCTCCTGGGCCCAAAGACCTCCGGTGACAGGCATGGTGGGGATCCTTGCTTGGAGGCTGCCTGGCTCACACCCCCTCAAAATCATGCATTCAGGGCCCCCAGTCCTCCCCAAAGTGTTCCTGATCACAAACATTTTGGGGGGGAGAACTCTAGAATATATTATGATGCTTTTAATGTGTTTGCTTGTAAGCTTTTGATACTTAACAAATGGGATGGGAAATGTCTAATATTCATTTAATAATTAAGGATAATGATAGTTACAGATGGGTAGCCGTGTTGGTCTGCCATAGTCAAAACAAAAAAAATTCCTTCCAGTAGCACCTTAAAGACCAACTAAGTTAGTTCTTGGTATGAGCTTTCGTGTGCATGCACACTTCTTCAGATACGAAGGATAATGATGACGATGATGATGACAATGTTGATAAAGACTTGGAGTAATGGAGATGAAGGTGGACACATACTGTCCCTTGCGCAGTGTCTCATGGGGCCCTTAGCTTGGGTCCAGGATGAGATAGAATCATAGAATTGTAGAGCTGGAAGGGACCCCAAGGAACATCTAGTCCAACCCCCTGCAATGCAGGAATCTCAGCTAAAGCATCTGTGACAGGTGACCATCCAACCTCTGCTTAAAAACCTCCAAGGAAGGAGAGTCCACAAGGGAGACCGTTCCACTGTGGAACAACTCTTACTGTCAGAAAGTTTTTCTGCATGTTTAGTTGGAATTTTATTTCTTGAATGAATTGCTCTTTGATGCACATGCCTGTCTCCTTACAGCACCCATGGTGGATCTCTGTAATTCAACCAAGGGAGAATCCTTTCAGCAGGCAGAAGACTCTGCCAGTTCAGTGAGTGACCAAAAGATACAGCCTGATTTCCCCCAGGGCATGTGGCTCTCTTGGGGAGACTCTTAAAAGCCCCAGCCCATGTTCCACACATTAACTGCCCACTATCTGAGCTGCACCTGCCATGGCTTTAGGGGAGAAAACATTATGATGTCACTGTGTGCACAGAGACCCATGACAGGAGAAGTCAGGAAACATTTCTCTCTCATGCCTTACCAATGCAGTCAGCAGGGACCAAAGGAAGGCTTTGCCCCTCAAGTCCTGCTCACTCACTAAACCTGGGTCCCTCCCCAATGTCAATGAAGAATAAGTGCCTAATCCCCTTGTGGGGAGAGGCAGGTAGTGAGGATGGAAGATGGTGAACAGGGCTCAAGGCTATAATTTCAATAGTGTGATGTTAGTCCTGCTTAGCTTGAATCAAGGAGTCAGGAAGTGTTGGTGGTGAACAACCTGAGTGACTGTTTAGCCTACAAGGAGTGCTTGCCAAGTCAGCTGTCTCTTGTTCAGCACCCCAGTCCTTCATCCCAAGTGACTGGAGCAGTATCATGTACATTCAAATATTATTGCCCAATTTATTTTTAATTGTATTGTTAAATTTATGATTAAAATTGTAAATGGTATCAGTCCTTAGAGGAAACACAGCAGAGTGCTTTGTGGGATAGATAAAAAGATCAATAATGGCCATGGCAGAATGCATTCTAGATGAAGTATAATTCAGTGTCTTGTGATGTAGCTAGTGGGGACCCAGCATGAATTCATAGCTGATGTCATTGGCTCTTTCTCTGATCATCTCCCCACCTCGTCCCTGTGGTAGGTGGAGCCCCCTCGGCCCCGCAGTGTCTCTGTTGTTTCTACCGCTTCCCAATTAAGCAGTCGCAACCCAAAGGATGTCCTACGCCATCGCATATTCCACTTATCTGAGATGCTGCGGGTGGAGAAAGCCAATCGGGATGACAATACCTCATGCTATGTGGAGTTGGTGGGCAAGGCAGACAGAGAGAAAGCACCTTCCATCCGGCAGGCCTTTGAACGTATCAACCAGCGCTCCTCAGCCAATATTGCCCAACTAGAACAGCGTCTGCAGGATTCCTGGGCTCAGCTGAAGAAGTTGGAACAGAGGATTTTTACAAGCCAGGACAGCAGCAGCAGCAGCAGTGCTGCTCCTGCCCAGCAGCAGCTCACCACTCCCAGGAACAGCATGTCTCACCAGCCATCCTTCAGCATACCCAGAAACCGCACTACAGAAACTTGCATTGTTGAGGAACTCCTTCCTTCCATCTCGGAGAGCAAAGAAAACAGGTCTGCTCAAGAGGCTTCCTCAAAGCAAATCCTTGAGGAAGAGATCAAGCAGAGGGTTCAAGAGTTGAAAGCTCAGCTGCTTGATCTTAGAGAAGACCACAAGGTCCTGGAGGATGAGTGGCACAAGCTGGATGAGTCATGGAAGGCTGACAAACAACAGATGATGGAACTGCTGCAGGAGGAGAAGAAGAGGTGGGCACCCACATTAATGAGGGCAGTTGGCTCCAGTATCCCATCTCCTGACACCCCATTCTCAGGTTTGATGTTTCCTGGTCTCCTGTCTCCTTGACCCCTGCTCAGTCTCACAGGTTCAGAGCCTGTGGCTCAAGATCTGTTAGGGCCAGAATCTAGAGTTGTGTGCCAAGGCCCCATGACCCCACAGTTCTCTAGGGAAATGACACAGGACAACAGCATACAGTGGTACCTCGGGTTAAGAACATAATTGGTTCTGGAGGTCTGTTCTTAACCTGAAATTGTTCTTAACTTGAGGTACCACTTTAGCTAATGGGGCCTCCCGCCATCGCCGCACAATTTCTGTTCTCATCCTGAAGCAAAGTTCTTAACCCGAGGTACTATTTCTGGGTTAGCTGAGTCTGTAACCTGAAGCGTCTGTAACCTGAAGCATCTGTAATCCGAGGTACCACTGTATTGGGTTTTTGCCTTGAACAATTTTGCCTGTAACAATTGGTTACAGTAAATAATGGTTTGGCATAAGCATTGGGTAAAGCTGTTACTATTCCACTCCAGTGCATCTGCTGGAAGTGCATCAAAGGATAAATCACATCTTGGGGAGGGGGGAAATGCCCTTTGACCTATATCAAATAGGGGTACCCCCCACAGGGCCCCCTTTGGAAGAGTGGTGATCCCCCCGCCCCTGCCTAGATGTCAGACAGAACCATTCCTCCTGGATCCTTTTAACAGGATACCCTTTCCCAAAGGGGGCAGGCAGAGGCTACAACCTCCCCTCCAGCCAAGATCTAGGCTTACCCAATTCCTAACCGCCTTACAAAGTTGTGATTTGCTATGAGAAAGGTGAGAACCAGATGGTGAGTGCCAATTTGCCAAATGGAAAAATTCCTGCCCAGCCCTGAATATGGTGGCCGGCTTGGTCCATAGCAAGGTGAAAGCACAAGTAAAAGCAATCAAATTAAGGGGTGGGGATCCAACAAAAAAGGCAGGGAAGTCTTCTGGGCAGGCTGCAATTTAACGCCCCCTGGGAGTGGGCCCAAGCATTCCCATTGACTGGTTGAGCCCACCACCAGGGGAACGCCCATCCAAGGACTGCTGGTATTGGCCAATAGCTGGGAGCTGGGCGATCGAGCCTGCCATTCACTGGATCATTTGCATGGTCTGAGGCCTGGCCGCAAGACTGCCCACCAAGGAATGTGATCAGACTTCTATTACTGGATACATGGGCTTTTTGAACTGTGTGCCACATTTCCTTTTCCATCTGCATTAACACCAGGGCCAGCACATTGTTGGGCACCTGCAGAGGTCCACATTCCTGCAGGTGGCCCCCTGCCCACTCTCTGGAGCACCCTGCTCATGCTCCTCCTAGTTATTTCTGCTTGTGCATCTTGTCCTTTCCAAACATGCCAGCATTGACAAGAGTGAGGTGATGGAGAAGCAACCTCCATTTCCCTTGTGCTCTGCCTCTGGGTAGTTGTGTGGGTTGGAAACAGAGGGGGAGGGCAAAGAACTGGACAGTGATGCTTTGGAGAGGGGTGCATTGAGTGTGAATTGGCCCCCACAAAAAAACCCCTGGAACTAGCGCTGATTCACACAGAGGCACAGAAGCAAACCCCTTTCCCCCCATAGCTTATACTGTACCTATACCACGGTACAGGATCCAGCTCGCCAATTCCTTCTGATCTCCATGCTTTTTCTGCTGCAGTTACATTACATGGGAACCAAGGTCCCAGTTTTCTTGTAATGAGGAAAAGGGAAGAGCTATCATGTCCTTAGAAATGAAGGAATTCTGAATGTCTTCAGTTCAAAGAAGAGAGACCTAGCCTTCACAAAAGGGCACATTTTTAGAGCAATGGACATTCTGAAAGCACATTAATGGCAGCTGATGCAAATGTGCCTATTTTCCTCCAAGCTTAAGCTCTGGCTGGGGAAAATGTTTGGCAAGTCTGAAGCAGAAACACAATATTGTTTGGCTGTGCCAGTGATGTCTCAAAAAAGTTTTTAAAAAATAAGGTAATGAATGAACTGCTTATGCAACACTTTTTAAAAAATAGAAAAGTAGACAATCCATCTGATGCATAGGATGAGGGGCAAGGCTGATGGCTGAGCTAGCATTTGATTTGCTAGTAAACATATTTGTCATTTCAAATAGAATGGCAGTGTTATAGAAGAGTTTGCTTTGATAACCGCCCCCCCCCCGACAATTCCACTTTAGCAGTGAGCAACCTGCCTGGTATTTTTTCTATACTCTATAGAATACTTAGCATAACAGCAAATTCAACACAGCCAGGATCACATTTCCCCCAGTACCAATTCTTGGGGTCAAACTATCCTGGAAAGATGCTCACGTGGGGCCTGATCTTCAAGGACACCCAGAAGTGTTTCTTCTCACTCTTCTTTGGTTCAGCGCCCTAATATTTACCACACACTACTTGGTGCCCTTGAGTCTGCTGGGTAATCATGGCCATCTCTCTTTCACTGCTCACCTGTGTCTTGCCACTGGAAGTGTCAAATGAGGGAACAGAGCCAACTCAATCATAATCCATTTACCAGCAGTGTTTTAAGCTCAGGCTGTAATAAGATCAGCCAGCTGGCTTGGGGGGTGTGTGTGCAAAGAGGGAAGCAAGGGATAAAGGACCAGACGGCAGAACTTCACTCCGCCCTCCCTTGACTGTGCCACCCTTCTCCAGGTACTACCATCTCGAAGTGCAGGTGAATGATGTGATACAGATAAATCTCAATGAGATCACCAACCTCAAACATGACCTGGCATGCACGGAGGAGAAAATGGTCTATCAGTCTTATGAGAGGTCCCGGGACATCTGGGTAAGGAGCTCCCATGTCTAGGAGCCCAAGATGTATGCATGGCACTATTATGAAGGGCAGCGAGTAGGACAGTGGAGTGATCCTCATGTTATTGGCCATGACAGAATGTGTGGATGCAGAGGCAATGAGGTATATTACATTATGGGGTAGGCCATAACAGTCAGCTTTAGATGCAGCAGTGTGTTTCCAGAGGGATGTCATGTCGTATTGCCTATGTCAAAGTAGATTGCTAGAAAGCTCAGAGGATTCAGGTCAATATTAATTATATAGCTTGGAATATTGGAGGGTGGGGTGGCATTGACCTTTTTGTAGAGTGATACCCAAGGTGGGTGGGTGTGTACTGATTCAAGCTGGCCAGTGGATGGTTTTATTACCCATATGCTGATACGTTCCTTATTGGCAAGTATTTCACTTGCATATATTGTAACACCATTATCACATGGACTATGGGACCTATAACAAAATTATACAGTGGAGAATGCTCCCATTCAGGATGTTCCATTTCAGTCCCCTTCCCAATCACAGGAGCCAGCTCCTAGGGGCTGTGGGGGCTTTGGCTCCCACAATAAAATATTTGAGGGGGCTGGGCCCCCACAAAGTTGATGTGCATTCCCATTAAAATGGTCTGCATGCACTGCCTCATGTGATTGATTATGCAGGGTGGGGCTTACCTGGGTCCCCACAATATTTTATTCAAGTTGGCACCCCTGTTCCCAATGATTTTATTTTCCCCCTCTTCCCAATGATTTTCTGTTTCCCATCTCTCAGTAAGCACTCTATTGCTACAGAATGTGCTTGAACTACATTGGGCTGTTTTGCCCCCCTCTCCAATTTATGTTCACCAAATATTTTTGTGTACTACTTCTGCACACCTTGGGCTCTCCCTGAGCATGCTGATGCCTCCCTTTTGTATGAGCATTGTGCCATTTGACTACCTAAGAACTGGCACTTGGCAAACTGAGATTGCTAACAGGATATAAGGTAGGACCATCAAAGAATAGCATTATAATTTAAGATTTGCACATTCCAGGCGAGAAATAAGGGTGTGGGAACCCAAACAGGTTTATCTGAGGGAAAGACCAGCCATTGTGGGGACAGGTGGTCTAGAACCTGATCTGATCTGGACCTCATACCTTCTCCTTGTACCCCTGCCAGGAGGTGCTGGACTCCTACCAGACCCGGCTGTCCAAACTCGAAATGCAGCAGCAAGCCCAGCAACAGGAGGCAATGGAGCTACCCCAGGCCAGTGTGTATAAACTTTATGGACAGCTCATAAACCTGCTGCTGACCATTGCCACCATTCTCTTGGTGTGTGTTTCCACTATTTCAGCCTGTTCCCTTCCTCTCCTGCGCACTCGCTGGCGTGCCCTGGCCACTCTGCTTGTGATTGTCATCATAAGCGCTGCCTGGAAGTACTTCCCTGTCATTCGTGAACAGGAATGGAGAACATGGCTTCCCTCTGCTTGGTAGGCAGAGAACAAAATGGCACACAAATTTCCTTATCCATCCTGATGCTCTCCAACACTCCTTACTCTCAATGCTTATTTAACTACTTGTTTGTTTGTTTGTTTATTTATTAATTAAAAATTAAGAGCCTATTCCCCTGTGCTTTCCCACGTGTCTATTTCTCCCTGTGGCTATGCCAAGCTATATGTGATAGTTAACTGAAAAATCATTCCAGGTGACAAGCCTAACTCTAGGTTGCAACATCCAAGATGGGTCAAAAATCTGTAAGGAGCTTGGGTGGTGGTATCCATGCTAAGCAAGGTGATTCATTAGGAAGTAGGCAGAGAGCTAGGACACACATGTTCTGAAAGCTGACTTGAGTATGAAAAAAAAACCCACACAAATGGAACTTGTCCTGAGGTAGAAAAACCTAATTGCATCTTATTACCCCCTAATTAACAAAAGGCACTCTCCATGGCAGTGCTTTTCATATTCAGCTCTTGCTCATGTCAATAGAATTTGCACACAATAACTTTCCAATGGATTGTGCCTGGTGGGTTAGATCTCTTCTCCCCCATTCTTCAACTCTTAATAGTACTGAAAACCCTCCTGCCAGAGGCAACTGCTTCACCTTGCCTCATGGTTGTCTTGATTGATTGATTGATTGATTGATTGCACCTGCAAGCAACGAAAACTACTCTCCTCTCTCCACAGTTATTACTCTGGCAACTATTGCACCCCCTTCCCATGCATCAAACACTGTTTTGTTACATAGTTTGTAGGATAAAAACTGGGCTTTTATACAGAAGTTAAAAATCTTTATTTTCTATCTCATTCTTCTTGCTGCAGTCAGTCCCCCCCCCCCATTTCCCCCATTGCATTTCTAGCTAGATGTCCCAGGGACACAATAGGCTTTAGTATCAAACACTATGTACAGAAAGGTTCCAGTTGAGCCATGTTGGGGAGAAGCACTAAGTCCTCAGTGGTGTCCAAGGTGGCTCGTGCTGATTCTCCGTGGTTCTGTCCCACATTAGAATTACGTCAGCTCCTAGACAGAGCTAGAACTCAATACACCCAACCTTGCTGAGGCACAGACACCTTGGAGGACAAACTTTATTCACCTGTCCACCCCTGTGATGCACTCTCTGGTACCAGTGATTTTTTTTTATATAGGAAGGACAGAGCAAAGGGGAATCAAAATAGGTGCTGCATGGTCAAATTGTGAATTATATTGGTTCACATCCACCACATCACATCCATCACATCCATCACATCCACTCATTCATCCACAGGAATCAGTGTGTTGAACTTCGGATGTGTGGTCTTCGGGGCAGTTTCAAGAAAGGGCCTTGGACAGAGTTGCTTTACAAAAGCTATATACTTCCCACAAGGAGCCCCCTTAGTTCTGCTCCCTTCTGGGAGACAGAGTTACAAGTGGGAGACTACTTAAGGATCACAGCTGAGGAGAAGGAGTGTCCAAGCAACCCCTGATGTCCCAGGAAAGGTGCACAATGCTGGTATATTTGAGCATGGAATTCTGCATCCTTCACCCCCATCCAAAAACAATTCTCGGAGAAAAATAGAAACATTTCCCTCCCCCAACCACAGGAGAAACAGCAGTACCCCAGCCTGGGGCACAGTCTAAGTTGAAAGGAGAGGATCTGTTGAGATGGCAGGCCAGTATTTCATATGCTCAAAGGGAATCCATACGGCACAGAAGGAAGGGGAGGCTCACAATCACTGGGGCTCTCCTGGGAGGCAGAGTTCTGTCACGGTGTCCATCCAGGCATGGGGCTCTTATGATGGCGATACAGAAGAATTAGAGACAGAGGAGACTTCAGTGCGGGAAGTGGAGGAGACCTCAGAGCCATCATCAACCTTCTTGCCAAAGAGCTGCAATATGCAGTTACGGAACTGCAGGAGAGAAAGGAAGAGGTAAGGTTCCACAAATGTAAGATTCCACACTTATGAAAGAAGAACCAGCTGCACTAAGATGAGGGACACATGGCTTGTCAGTAGTACAAGTGAAAAGTATTGAGGGGGTCTTAGTAGACCACAAGCTTAACATGAGTCAACAGTGTGATGCAGGAGCAAAAAAGGTTAATACTAGTTTAGGCTGCATCAACAGAAGTATGGTGTCCTAATCAAGGAAAGTCATAGTACCACTCTATTCTGCCTTGCTCAGACCACACCTGGAATATTGTGTCCAGTTTTGGGCACCACAATTTAAGAACGATGTTGACAAGCTGGAAAGTGTGCAGAGGAGGGCAACCAAAATGATCAAGGGTCTGGAAATCAAGCCTTATGAAGAATGGTTGAGGGAGCTAGGTAAGTTTAGCCTGGGGAAGAGGAAACTAAGAGGAGATATGATAACCATCTTCAAGTATCTCCAGGGCTGTCACATGAAAGATGGAGCAAGCTTGTTTTCTCCTGCTCTGGAGGGAACCAAAGGTTTCAAGTTACAAGAAAGGAGATTCCAACTCAACATCAGGAATAACTTTCTGATGGCAAGAGCCATTTGACAGTGGAATGGGATCCCTCGGAAGGTGGTGGACTCTCCTTCCCTGGAGATTTTAAAGCAGAGGTTGGGTGGCCATCTGCCATGGATGCTTTAGCTGAGATTCCTGCATTGCAAGGGGGTTCTATTAGATTACCCTTGGGGTCCCTTCCAACTCTACAGTTCCATGATTCTAAGAGAGAGGGCAAGTGGGTGGAGGAAATGGAGACAAAGTTAATCAGAACTGGCGAGCAGTTCTACATGCCTCCAGTGTGTATAGTTATACAACATGCGTCATCTACAAGGCCATTCATCCGACATGGGGTTTTCTGTCCATAAATCCCTTCCCTTACAACTCTGGTTTTCAGTCTTTTAATATCTTGGCTAACCTCTTAATTCTCCATTTTACAATATAGCAGATTACCTGTCTGTTCATGAAGACGTAGATAATGGGGTTGTAGATGGTGGCGCTCTTTGCAAAGAAGGCAGGCAGGGCAGCTGCAAGGGGGTGGAAGGCATAGCCTGGGTTGGCAGCAGCAAAGCAGGCAAAGATCGTATATGGTCCCCAGCAGAAGCAATAGGCGATGATCATAACCACTACCATCCTTGATACTTCCCTCTCAGCTTTCTGTGTAGATTCCGACTCCTTCTGCTGGGCAGCAACCTGTACAAGAGGAAGAGGAGGTGAGATTAAAGATGGTGTTTAGATTATTCCCACACACAGAACATGGGGGAGAGGGATTCAACCTGCAACAAACCTGGTTTAGGTAAAACAAGAGAAGGTCTCATGGGAGACTATATCCAGGTATCAGTTACAGATAGGTAGCCGTGTTGGTCTGCCATAGTCAAAACAAAAAAAATTCCTTCCAGTAGCACCTTAAAGACCAACTAAGTTAGTTCTTGGTATGAGCTTTCGTGTGCATGCACACTTCTTCAGATACGTACACATATAGTGCATGCACACGAAAGCTCATACCAAGAACTAACTTAGTTGGTCTTTAAGGTGCTACTGGAAGGAATTTTTTTTGTTATATCCAGGTATGTTTCAACCAGGCTATCTTCTCACAAGCAATATACAGCAAGCCATGGAAAAGGGAAGGAATCCAGTGGAAAGGAGGGGGGGGTGCCAACTGGATCTGGATAACAGGGGCTCACCAAGAAATTAAGCAGGGGCAGAGAGTGGGGTCTGCTACAGAAATGAAAATCCCACTATATTTGTGGGGTCTTGTCTGGCATGCAGCTATGGAGAGAACATTCTACTGTTGGTTGCAATGTGAACAAGGGGATTCCACAGTGCAAGTAGTAAAATGAAGGCATGGTAGAATGTTAGCAATTGGTAGTTTGATGGCAGACAAAGATCCCAGAGGTATGGTAGCTCAAGTTTGGGAGAGATGCAGTTTCAGAAATAGGAGAATCAGCAAAAGGGACAGGATTAAGGGTGACTGTTCCTGTGTGAAGCTTTGTTCTGAGCCTGAGGGAGAGTCAGGGCATGCAGAGGTGGGGGTCCTAGGATAGGGTGGGTGCTCACCGCACGGATAGCGAGCCACACTTGCAGGTAGCAGAGAATGATGACAGCCAGTGGGAGGAAGCAACAGGTGATCATGAGCACAACCATGTAAGACTGAACTCCAGGGTCCTCACTGCCACTGAATACATCTGGACCGCATGATGTCTTCAGACCATGGGGCCAGTACCTGCAGGACAGGGAGAGGAAAGAGGAAGACCATTTTCACAAACAGGACTTAAATCACCTTTGAGTCTCTTCCACCACTATTTGATGAGAGAACGACTGTCTCTCATCCAGAGCAGTTCAAAAGAGAAAACAGAGCAGTGCAAGGGCGTAGTGGGAGGGGGGAATAAAAAAATACATAGCTAACTGAGGTTCTCCCCCCCCCCCACAAATCCTGGCTACACACATGGAGTGGTGGCCTTTGTGATATGAATAAACATTCTAACCATTCTGTAGTTTTAACATTCCTGTGACAAGCTGATTGACACAAACTGCTTTAAGCCTTATACATAAATGTCCATTGCCTGAGGCAGTACTTGAATAGAATACCCTACTTAAGCTTCACAACCCCAGGAAAATTTCCCCTGCCAAAAGCTACATGTAATATCTCACGGACTGTAAAAGGGGCAGATTTTCTCACAGCAAGGAACTCCATGACCTCTTCTTTCCCTATAATCTTTCTCAGTGGACATTGCCTGGCTTGAACAGTTCTGTGTTACTTTGGCAAAGCTTGTGGCACTTGTCCTGCGAGCACAGTTGAAATGGAATAGGGTCTAACCTTCCCAGTCCCCATCATCAGCCCTTCTTTTTATGTACATGTGCTTACATTACTTGCTTCTCTCCACAGCTGCTGCCGGTCCAAGTCTCTCCTCACACTCACCTACTCCAGCCAAAGATGGGTGGTGCTGTCCAGATACAAGACCACACCCAGGAGAAGACAATGCCAGCCATGGCCAATTTGGCATCAAACTTGACATTTCCAAAGGGCTTGCAGACAACAACCCAACGCTCCCAGGAGATAATGGCTAAAGACCAGAGGGCTGTTATGCCTGTGGGAGAGGAAAGAACAGAGGGCGCAGTTGTCACAAAAAGGGAGTATGGATTCTACCATGAGACTTTGGGACTGTCCCATTTCATCTCCCGTTGCCTGGCTTTCTCAGCAACTACAATCATAGTTGAGGGCATTGTAGATCAAACTTTTGCACTTGCTAAACACCATAGCTAAAGAGTTCTGGAATGCACAGAATTCATAGGCGGAAGACAAGCAGGGATAAGGGTGGGGCTGGCATTCCTTCTACCCCATAAATTCCTGACAAGGAGAAGCAGGGTGGAAAGAGTGTGGTGATCTTGGAAGACAACAGGACTCTGGCTTGTGAGTAAATGGGGGTAAATATATGAGCCAGGAAGGAAGGACCCATGGGGAAGGAATAGGATGGCAGAGCATTAAGCAGAAATTATTGTAAATAAGAAATCCCTTGGCCTCTTACCACAAGCAGACACGGTGTATCCTTCCAACACACACATGGGATGACCAAGAATGAAATAGCCAAAGATCTGGTTGATGACGCTGATGGTGCTGGCAATAACTGTCTCACCCAGATCAGCTATTGCCAAGTTCACCAAAATCCAGTTGAGTGGATGCCGTAGCTTCTTGAATTTGGCAGTGGCCACCAATACCAAACCATTAGTGAAGACTGAGGCAACGACCACAAAGATCATCCAGAGAGAAGTGATGTTATAGACCCATCGTGGTGCAATGTGATAGTTTGGACCTTCAAAAGGGTCTGCGAAGGAGGGAAAAGGTTAGGAGTTGGAGGGATCCTAGCCTGCCTCACAAGATAATCCATCAGGAATCTACTGTACCAAGACTTGGGAAGGCATCTTCCCATATTTTCTTAGTGTCCCTTCCCTTGCAGACCGTACAGGGTCCTTCCCCTTCACAAGTCATACACCAGGAAAGGGGATAAGGTCACACCTCTCTCTAGTTGCACACGGAGACCTCCACCTGGACCAGCTGAGAACCCTTCCTTGTCTAGTCCCCAAAACTTTCCAGAACCTTTCCCAAAAAACCGTGGGCAAATTCCACTTTTCGAACACTTGTCCCCTAGACAGGCTTGTAACCAACTAACCATCCCCCTTGCTGCATCACCTGCTCTATCAAGGTTCAACTAAATCCCAGTGCACCCCCATGTCTAATCCCCAATTTTAGGCTTCCAACACCCCCCCCCCCCCATTTCTGCTGCCCTGTTGCTGGGCTCACCCCGAGTATTGTTGCTGTTGGTGTAAGTAAACAAGCTGTCTCTGGTGGTATCATCATCTTCATTGCGCCGGCGGGCAGCAAATACAGCCACATCCCAGGCTTCTGTCATGGCCTTTGCTGCCTTCTTTCCCACCTTCCACCTGCACTTGTTTGCTGCCCTGTCCCACTCCCTCCCTTTTGCTTTTTCTTTCCTACTAGATTCTCTCTGTCTCTGTTGCTCTCTGTTTTCCTCTCTCTTTCCCTCGCTACCGCTCAGTCTCTCCCATCCGCTTGTCTGTGCCAGGGTCCAGGACAAATACTCATTTATATACCTACCCCCCCAGGTGGATTAAGCACCCAGCTTGGAGCACAAGATCCCCAAAGCCCTTAAATGTTTTATCCCTTAATTGGGCTGCGATTTGGCCCCCTCCCTGTCTCAGCCCCCCCCCCATTTACCATGGCATGAAGGACTCACGCGTACCCTGCGTCACCATGGGTGTCTTTGCCGGACACTTCAGGTGAGGGATGAGCATGGAAGGGTGATTAGAGAGTCAAAAGAGCTCAGCTAATCCCTCTCAGAACGGTCCTTCCTTGCAATTTCCTAATGGCCCATTTTTCTAACTAGGCCAAAGGACGTTTTGGCCCAATTTTCCTACAGCCGGAGATAGCTGTTCATCACTGAAGGCAAGGTTTCACCCCACCATGGACTCACCAACCATGGTGCCGCAAAGCGATATGCCTCAGAATTGCCTGTCCTCTGCCAAGGCCAAAACAAACCCCACAAAATGCTTCCTTAAGCAGAACGACAACCATCTTGTGCATGCCACCCCAAGCTCCGAGCGATGCAAGATTCCAGGGCTCTCTGGGTTTGTGTTTCCTTTAGAATGAACCACAGTGGAAACTGGGGGGTCTTTATGTTATATGTTTCATTAAACATATATGCAACCTGAGCCTGTGATGGAGGGGTTCACAGCATGAACGCCCCAAGGGAGTCTTGCTTTCCCCATAACTGCAGCCTTGGATTCAAACAGAAATCAAACATCTTTTGAGAAAGTCCCCCATGTTATTCTTGTGAGGAAGCTGGCAAAATGTGGGTTGAACAAAGTAACTGTTAGGTGGATTTGTAGCTGGTTGGAGGACCAAAACCAAAGTTGCTGAATAACTCCAGGCACACCTGGAAGAAGCAGACCATTTGGATCCCTTCCAGTCGGGATTCAGGCCTCATCATGGGACTGAAACTGCCTTGGTCGCGCTGGTCAATGATCTCCGGTGGGCTAGGGACAAAGGTGATAGCTGTTTCCGAGTTCTGCTGGATCTCTCAGCGGCTTTTGATACAATCGACCATAACATCCTTCTGGACCGCCTAGGTTATCTGTTTTCTGACATGATTGAGGATCGCAGAGCCAGAGGCAAAGAAGTCTGGAGAGATAAAATTGAGATATGGAAATATGGAAATATCGATGAGAAGCAGGACTGAGATTTGGATATGCTTTGAGGTTCAGACTGTGGGAAGCCGATAAATCAAAATTAAAATCAAAATTACAATTTGGAAGACAATTTGATCTTTTTATTTTATTTTTATTTTTATTGGATTATGATTTGATATGTTAATTGGATTTTTTTATTGG
Organism: Podarcis muralis; assembly: GCF_964188315.1. Lineage (NCBI taxonomy): Eukaryota > Metazoa > Chordata > Lepidosauria > Squamata > Lacertidae > Podarcis > Podarcis muralis. The sequence goes on along the minus strand of NC_135671.1, from coordinate 39,364,563 downwards.
AAAATTAATAAATGCTCTAACAAAAAAAGAAAAGAAAAAAGAAAGACCTACATTGGCTTCCAGTACGTTTCCGAGCACAATTCAAAATGCTGGTGCTGACCTTTAAAGCCCTAAATGGCCTTGGTCCAGTATACCTGAAGGAGCGTCTCCACCCCCATCGTTCTGCCCGGACGCTGAGGTCCAGCACCGAGGGCCTTCTGGCGGTTCCCTCACTGCGAGAAGCAAACCTACAGGGAACCAGGCAGAGGGCCTTCTCGGTAGTGGCGCCTTCCCTGTGGAACGCCCTCCCACCAGATGTCAAAGAGAAGAACAACTACCAGACTTTTAGAAGACATCTGAAGGCAGCCCTGTTTATGGAAGCTTTTAATGTTTAACAGACTATTGTATTTTAATATTTTGTTGGAATCCGCCCAGAGTGGCTGGGGAAACCCAGCCAGATGGGTGGGGTATAAATAAATAAATTATCATCATCATCATCATTATTATTATTATTATTATTATTATTATTATTATTCCTCATCATCCTGGAGAAAAATGACAAGTGGGGTGCCACAGGGCCTGTTGTTGTTCAACATCTTTATAAACAACTTGGATGGAGGATTTGAGGGGATGCTCATCCAATTTGCAGATGACACCAAATTGGGAGGGGTAACTAATGCCACAGAAGACAGAATTGGAATTCAAAATGACCTTAACAGATTGGAGAACTGGTCCCAAGCTAACAAAATGAATTTCAGTAGGGACAAATGTAAGGTTCTGCACTTAGGCAGGAAGAACTAGATGCACAAATATAAGATGGGGGACACTTGGCTTACTAGCAGGACATGTGGAAAGGATCTAGGGGTCTTGGTGGACCAGAAGCTCAACATGCGTCAGCAGTGTGATGCATGCAGGAGCAAATAAATAAATAAATAAATAAATAAATAAATAAATAAATAAATAAATAAAAATGCTAATGCCATTCTAGAATGTATCAACAGAAGTATGGTGTCCTAATCAAGGAAAGTCATAGTGCCACTCTATTCAGCCTTGCTCAGACCACACCTGGAATATTGTGTCCAATTTTGGGCACCACAATTTAAGAACAATGTTGACAAGCTGGAAAGTGTGCAGAGGAGGACAACCAAAATGATCAAGGGTCTGGAAATCAAGCCTTATGAAGAATGGTTGAGGGATCTGGGTATGTTTAGCCTGGAGAAGTGGAGACTGAGAGGAGATATGATAACCATCTTCAAGTATCTCCAGGGCTGTCACATGAAAGATGGAGCAAGCTTGTTTTCTCCTGCTCTGGAGGGAACCAGAGGTTTCAAGTTACAAGAACTGAGATTCCAACTCAACATCAGGAATAACTTTCTGATGGCAAGAGCCATTTGACAGTGGAATGGGATCCCTCGGAAGGTGGTGGACTCTCCTTCCCTGGAGATATTAAAGCAGAGGTTGGGTGGCCATCTGCCATGGATGCTTTAGCTGAGATTCCTGCATTGCAAGGGGGTTCTATTAGATTACCCTTGGGGTCCCTTCCAACTCTACAGTTCCATGATTCTATGATATCTCCCTCCCTCCCTCCCTCCCTCCTTCCTTCCTTCCTTCCTTCCTTCCTTCCTTCCTTCCCTCCCTCCCTCCCTCCCTCCCTCCCTCCCTCCCTCCCTCCCTCCCTTTTTCTTTCTCTCTCTGACTTCTGCCTGCTTCTAACATCTAGTTCACACGCCTCAGCTATCAACTCTTGCTTCTGAGTAAGGCTTTCATTGCATACCACCCTGATTTTATTGTCTTCCTTTCATAACCACTTTGAAGGGGTTTTTAACAATCGAACTATGTATAAATTTTATGAAATAATAAATAAACCACAGATGAAAGAAGAGGAGAAGACGAAACAGGCTGGAGACTTAAAAACAGAATGGAGGTCCTCCCCTTATGACTCCAGATGTTGGGGAGGGGGAAGGCAGATCCACTGTCTCTCTTCATCACCCTTCCTATGGAGTGTAGCACCTCATTGGGGAAGAGCATGGGGGGAGTATTTCACCCATTCAGGGTGAGGAGCAAAACAGGGGGAGGAGGCAGAGCTGGAGATAGAGGAGCATTGCTTCCATAGGTGAAATCAGACACACTCACCCAGAAGCAGTGTACATTTGAACATGCAGGAGTCTCATGGGAAGAGAGCCTTGTAAGTGAGCTTGCCCCATCTTGTATTCAAAAGCTGGGGAGGAGATGAGTGAGACTGTTGGGACATATTCATTGGTGCTGTTCAGTTCTGCATCTCTTGCCTTGCTTGTGTCCCTTTGGACCATGACTTTTGGACTCAAATCCTGCTGCCGAGTTTGCACATTTATTAGCCTGAATAAATATCTATATTTAGTTTCAAGTAAGAGCCACCGTTGTCGTGCTTTGGGACAGGAGCATGACACAGGGAGAAGAAAATGGGTAGGAGAAGCCTGTTCACCACCTCAAGCTTCTTGGAGGAAAGCAGACTATAAATGCAATAGTAGTAGTAATTTAGTGTAGTTGGTTCGCAGACCATAAACATCATAAACAGTATAGAGTTAACACAACTAGAGCAGTGAAAAACCACAATATGCATGCATATAAATGTAATTAATAAATGAAACAAGAAAGAAAGAAAGAAAGAAAGAAAGAAAGAAAGAAAGAAAGAAAACAGAGCAATAAGACAGCAAAAAGGAATTTAAGCCAGACTAATGCTGAGGATAACATGTTGCAGAATGTCTTAGCTTTGCAACAGAAAGACACCAGATTTGGTGTCAGATGGGATTCCCTGGAAGGGTGTTCTGCACTCAGAGGGCCACACCTGGGAATGCCGTCTTACTTGTCACTACTTGCCTAATTTCAGAAGGCAGGGGGTCGGGGGAGACTCCAACAAGGGCCTCAGGGGATAAGCATAACATCAGGAAGCGTTGGTGGTCCTTCAAGATACCCAGGTCTCAAACCCTTTAGAACTTTCTTTATTGTCTTCACATATTAGCTCTTTTGTTTGGCTGTGTTAAAGATTTAGTCCCATCTGGTGATAGGGAGATATAATAAGGTATGAGAAAACATAAATCCGTACACTTTGTTGGGAATACTTTGAGACTCCAGTGAAGTTTTTGAATACTAGTTATTATTTATTTAATTAAACATATCACACACTCAAGTGTTTCTATTTCCTTTTTTTCTGTATACAATAAAATTCTATATATATATCTGATATGTTTAACTAAATGAATAATAACTAGTATTCCAAATATGTGTGTGTGTGTTTAGCACCCACACTTTGAAAAACCATCTGAAAATCTGGTAAAATCCAGCTCTTTTATGGAATTCTGGTCATAATAACTGAACAAATTGGCTTCATTCACTCCTGTGAATAGCACAGCATGTATGACTGCCCCTGCCATGTCCATTTTCCATACCTTTGCTATTACACAGGAGGTTTAACCAGGCAGTATGAAAGTCAGCTCCAGGGAAGAGGAATGTGGGTTTCAGAGAAGCAACCTATAAGTCAGCAGTTATGTTTCGGGGGTATGCGGGAGGCACGGGGATTTGATTCAAAATCCACATTTCTCTGAATTTTGCAATGCAGTTCTCCAACCAAAGAACTTGTCCTAAAAGGCATATGCTAGGGTAAAGTATGCATATAAATGCATATATTTGTGAAGATATATAAAAATGCATTCTACTATGAGAAACTGCTTTGTAAAAAATGTGTATATTAGGAGAAATTTGCATTAAAATGCCAATGAATTTTCATAAGGACTTTTAAAAAATTCAAACTGATATGGAAACATGGATTGAAAAAATGAGGAACTGACAGAAGCCCAAATGGACATGTTGGTAAACAGCACCTCAAAGATTGCTTCACTGGACATACAAGAGCACTGTGGCCTAAATAAGGAATGCAACAGCCCCCTCTATCAGATGGCTGCACAGACTTAACAGGCCCTCTAGTCGCAAAATGGCCGTGCAGGGGCAGAACCTGTCACAAAATGGTGGCAGCTAAAGTCATCAACACTCAAAAGAGAGGAGAGGTATAGGTCTGTTGGTAGGAGTTTCTGACTCCCAAAATATTGAACAATAGCAAGTTGCATGTAAAAAGAAATAAATAACTCTTTCCTGTAGGGTGGGGGAAGAGAGGAGTCAGTAGACTTGAAGGAACACAAAGGTTTGTAGAACTGCAAAAAATGTTTAGGAGACCAAAAATGCAAAGGGGATCACACACCTCAGTGGCTTTGTCAGGATGGAGAATGCTTAGTGTGCACAGAATGCTGACTAGGGTTGCCATATGTCCAGATTTTCCTGGATACGTTCTTTTTTCCAGGGGTAAAAATCTCTGGAGGAATTTTTAGAATTTGCAAGTATGTCCAGGTATTGTTCTTTCATTCCAAGGGAGCATATGCATGCAGTTGTGTCCCTCCCCAGTGCCCTCAAACTGGCTGGGAAGCTGCCCAAGGACCAAGGTAGTGGGGAGGGGGAAATAGGGGGGCAGTGTGTGTGTGTGTGTGTGTGTGTGTGTGTGTGTGTGTGTGCAGTGGCATAGTTAGGGGGAGGCGGGGAGTACAGACATGTATTGGGGCACTTGTATTGGGGGGCGGCAGCGCATGCACCTATTCACTGCTTGCCCGCCCCGGTCCCCCCAGCTCCTTGCCTGGCGCCATCTCTCCAGGTTCACAGCACCGAGCTCCCCTGGGCCAGGAATCCCAGAATCCCTCCGCGAGCCCTGCCGCCCGCTTCATGGCGAGGGAAGTGCAGGCTGAATCTCTCTGGAGGAGTAGGGAACGGCAAAAGCAGCATTGGTGGCAGCTCTGCCATTCTCAGCGGGGGGGGGGGGGAATGTATGTGTGTGTGTGTAACTGAGTGTGTGAGGAAGAGTGCAAGGGCAACGTGGCAGTGCCGGTGGCACAAATGTGTCCTCTTTTTTGTCTTCAAAATATGGCAACCCTAATGCTGACTGAATGTTGGCCGGGGCAGAAAATCAAGTAGGAGAAAAAGAAGAATATGTTGGAGTGTCCTGGTTAGTGCTCCGCAATGCACCCCCTGAATGACACAGAGTTGGAGGCCGTAACAAGGCACGGCCTCTTAACTTTTCCACCTGAAGAAGCCAGTACAATAAATGACTACATCTCACTTAATGGTAAGGGGGCATCTGAATCATGTGGATATAGCATCAAGAATCATGGTGGCTGAGTCTGGAAAACAAGCAGTCATAAGGATATTTTTAAAAGGTGTGGATCCCACATGTTGATGGTCACACTGATGACTTAGAAGTTTTGTGAAGACGGCAAAATGAAGTGGAACTTTTTAATAGACTCTGGTTGGCCATATTCCTTGTGATGGGCCAAATAGCTGAAGGGCTACAACACGCAAGAGAGAGCAAGCTTGTTTTGTCCTGCTCTGAAGGGCAGGGACCAAGCCAATGGATCCAAATTACAAGAAAGGAGATTCCAACTAAACATCTGAAAGAACTTTCTGACCCTCAGAGCCGTTTGATAGTGGAACAGACTCATGGAACCATAGAATCTTAGCATTGGAAGGGATCCCAAGGATCATCTAGTCCAACCCCCCGCAATGCAGGAATCTCAACTAAAGTCCCTTGGAAGGTTGTGTACTCTCCTCCATTGGAGATTTTTAAAGAGAGGTTGAATGGCCATCTCTTGAGGATTTTCTAGCTGTGATTCCTGCATTGCAGATATTAAGCTGGGCTGGGTCACTTCCATTGCTGCTCCAGAGTAAATTGCTGTTATATCACTTGAGTGTACTGGTCAGGGCAAAGGTCCAACTGGAGCACCCAGCAGGGGGAACGAAATAAAGAGAAATGCTCTGCTGAGAGCAGGGACAGGGTGACATTGGAAAGCTGATGTGCCTAACTATGAGAAATATCCAGGAAATTGCATTTAAACAAGAGTGTGGTTGTGGCTTAAAAACTTCCCTCGCTTTCTTTGTCCTATATTGCTGCTGACAGCTGTATTTGGATCACCTTCATAGGCAGGACAGTCCCCTGTCACAGGTGTTCCCAGACTGTGATCTTCAAGCTTAATTCTGTGGTCTGCAGAATTGACACTGAAGATGAAAGAATGCTCAACCATTGTATTAAATATTCATATTGATTGTCAGTTGTATTTGTATTGCTTCTTTTATTTCTCATATGCTGTATTTTAAGGTAAAGGTAATCCCTGCCCGTACAGGCCAGTCTTGACAGACTCTAGGGTTGTGCGCTCATCTCACTCTATAGGCCGGGAGCCAGCGCTGTCTGCAGACACTTCCGGGTCACGTGGCCAGCGTGACGAAGCTACTCTGGCGAGCCAGCGCAGCACACGGAATGCCGTTTATCTTCCCGCCAGTAAGCGGTCCCTATTTATCTACTTGCACCCGGGGGTGCTTTCAAACTGCTAGGTTGGCAGGTGCTGGGACCGAGCAACGGGAGCGCACCCCGCTGCGGGGATTCAAACCGCCGACCATGCGATCAGCAAGTCCTAGGCGCTGAGGTTTTACCCACAACGCCACCCGCGTCCCATGCTGTATTTTACTGTATCACATTTTTAATTTATTATTTTTTTTAAATGCTGTATTTTACTGTATCACATTTTTAATTCTATGGAATTCAAATTGTAATACAATATATGAGAAATAAAAAGGCAATAAAAATACAATTGTCAATCATGCAGCAATGCAGCATCCAGCACATTTGCAACTGATCCTACAGGCAGGAAAATCACGGAGTGGTCAGGCAAGTCTTTGAAGGTTCGGAGGGAGGGGGGGTTATGAGCCACTCCCCTGTCAGGATGGAGGGTGAGCCCATTCTTTAGAGAGAGTAAAAGGAAGAGATGAGATGGGACTTTACTCCTCTCCTCTCCAGTTGTATAAATAGAAAGCAGGACAAAACATTAATGGAACCTTAATTGCTAATTAGGATTAAACAGGAGATCAGAGGAGATTAAAAGCCTGGCAACATTGTGCACAGGTGAGCGCAAGAAACAAGATGGGGGGGGGGGACAAAGAAGTCAAGAGCTACAGGAAGGGAAAGGCGGAAGGGTGTGTGTCTTTGCAGCACCACAAATCACTGCTGCCATTCATCCAAGATGCTGACAGAGCTGGGGCCCAGACCAGTTGGAACAGAAGACCCTAAATTTTCTGACAATACAGTGGTACCTCAGGTTAAGAACTTAATTTGTTCCGGACGTCTGTTCTTAACCTGAAACTGTTCTTAACCTGAAGCATCACTTTAGCTAATGGGGCCTCCTGCCGCCACTGCGCCACTGCTACGTGATTTCTGTTCTCATCCTGAAGCAAAGTTCTTAACCTGAGGTACTATTTCTGGGTTAGCGGAGTCTGTAACCTGAAGCGTATGTAACCTGAGGTACCACTGTATTCACTTCTCTCTTGTAACTCATATACATAAGCTAACTGGGGTCTCTGCCAGGGCTGTTGTGTGAAGAAGGCAGGGCTACACCTTGAGAATGACTGCCTCAGAAGGAAATGGGAGCAGAGGCGATTTTAGAGCGGTGTGCTTCAAATTTTAGTGTTGCACTGGGCACCATTGAAATCTGACAGCCCAAAGCCCACCACTGGTGGGAGGTGGTAACACCCAAGACAGCAGTTTTTTGGTGCCATTAATGGCATTGGAGTGGGAAACAGACAGTGGTGATCCATAATGAAATGGATCACCCCCAATGAAATGAGCAGAAGCTGTATAGGAATATACGGTAATCAAGTTGCTTTATAGTCCCCATTAATTTCTGTGGGTAATAACCAGTGCTAATCATACTCAGAGTAGGCCCACTGAAATGTGTGATAACACTGGCTCTCATCCATACTCACCAACGCACCAAGTGGCCACTTCAGTTGCCTGAGATGTTTCTGTTTATTTAAGCCTTCCCTGAGGGATAACTTTCAAAGGGAGGTAACCTCTCTTACAAAATCATGTTCCATACAAGTCTTGTTGAACAGCGAGTACTTTTGTTGCATCTCTCAGCTGCCAGGATTCCGTTATTCTCCAAAGGTTCATAAGGAAAGCAGTGAAGGACATTCACAGGATGTCAGCAGTTACAGAATCATAGAGATGTGTGTAACTGTACAGCAACACAACAGCCAACTCTAAGTAGGGCTGCATCCAGACAGGTCGCTCCAGTGCCCAATCATTGCTCTTCCTTTGAAAGCTGCAAGCAGAATTGCAACTGATTTTCTGTAGTCCCAAGAGTATTGCACTGTTTCTGTGCTCCCAGGCCACTCTGTTCTGTCCACAGCCATGGGCTTGACACTAGAACCACTGAGCATCATTCTATAACCCATTTTAAATTGACCTTTTAATTAGGACTGCAATACTTTTCCTGTTATAATTTATTCTTTTATGAAAGAGAGTTACAGTGTTCTAGCACCATGAAGCTATCATGTTAATATTTAATTTTATCATTTTTTAAATATCTTTATCTAGTCACCACCTTTAATTGTGTTGACAGAAAAAGGTTTGTTAGTTTTTTTAAAAAAATAATGTTAGTGCTTTGCCTCTCTTTCACTGAAGGTCAATATACAGTATAGTGTAATGAAAATACTGATTAAAAATGAAGGTCATGCTGAATGTGTGCTGGTCTATGATAGCCTCTACTTCCTGAGTTCATTCTGCCCATTTCAAAACCCTGCCTTAAAAAAAAAAGTTGTGCTAAGACATGGTTCTATTCTTCCATTCTGAAAAAAGCTGGACTTTTTGCAGTTTAAAAAACACTAAAGAGCCAAACTGTGGGAGGGGGATACAGGATGACAACGAGGGGTTGGTGGCATCATGTGGTTGAGTGTCCCATAAGAAGTGAATGAACAAAGCATGGCAAGTCCATATTACTTTGGGTTGATTGAATACTTGATTGAAAGAATTTCAATTACCAGTAGAAAGAAATAAAGTGATACAGAGAAAAAAAGAAAAAGAAAAATGTAGAGTCGGAAACAACATATAAAAATTCAATGTAGTATACTCCCATACATTATTATTTAAATATATATGATGTTATTATCCTAATACATATGTAGATATTAATAGCCTACTACATTCTTCATAAACTCATTCCAAATGTTGTCATATTTATCCAAAGTCTATGTCTGTAAGCAGCCCATTCATAAGTTGTGAGTGTTGTCATATTGTCAATCTATTAGTTAAAGGGGATCATATCTTCATTTTTCCAATTCATCAGTATCAGTCTCTTGGTCACCATTTTCATTGTCCCATTTTTAACTTCAATACAATAGGTATATAGTTAAAAGAATATTCTCCTCTAAAAGTTACATTCTGAATATTATTTTCTGTTGTATAAGTCTTAATTTAAACTCCATCAATACCTTGAGTTTCGAGGCTAAAATACTTTCTCACTGTCTGGATAATACTGAAAGTTCCACTTCATCTTCCTCATCTATTAGCAGGTCCAAAGTTAACACACCTGCTTCCATTCAGTTTTTCCATGTTACTATCTTTTTTGCAATTTTTGGAGTAGGGTTTCTCCACAAGGTAAGTTAAGCATGTGAGAATGAATCAGATTTGTTTTTATTAGACAATATATTCCATCTAACTGACTTAGTGGTTTCCAGAGTCACCTGGGATTTTGAATATTTTGATCCTAGTATTGTCCAACAATACTAGGGGACGCGGGTGGCGCTGTGGGTAAAAGCCTCAGCGCCTAGGGCTTGCCGATCGAAAGGTTGGCGGTTCGAATCCCCGCGGCGGGGTGCGCTCCCGCTGCTCGGTCCCAGCGCCTGCCAACCTAGCAGTTCGAAAGCACCCCCGGGTGCAAGTAGATAAATAGGGACCGCTTACTGGCGGGAAGGTAAACGGCGTTTCCGTGTGCTGCGCTGGCTCGCCAGATGCAGCTTGTCATGCTGGCCACGTGACCCGGAAGTGTCTCCGGACAGCGCTGCCCCCCGGCCTCTTGAGTGAGATGGGCACACAACCCCCGAGTCTGTCAAGACTGGCCCGTATGGGCAGGGGTACCTTTACCTTTTACCTTATTGTCCAACCAACCAAAGGTGCTCTATGTATGTATTTTAGAGTTACCCATGTCAGAAAATTTATACCAACAGTGGTTTTCCAATATTTAATACTTGACAGCAAATAAGCATCATGATATAGTTCCAAATTTGGAATTTCAAAACTGCCTTCTTTAATTTGTAACTGCATTCTATGCAAGGATATTCTTGGTGCTGTTAAGCCCCAAATACATTTTCTAAACAGGGAGTTTATCTTTTGGAAGTATGATCCAGATAGAAAAACTGGAAGTCCTCTCAAAATATAAATAAACCTGGGAATAATATTCATTTTGAGAGCATTCACCCTTCCCCAATTCTAAATGCTCACTACAGAAGCAGTTACACAGTCTACCCAATATAATATTACACGCCACTCCCCATCTCTGTCAAGCAGTAGCCAGATTCCAGGGGGTTCCGGGTTATGTTTCGGCTGAGAAATCAAGGCACAGCTAACAGGACCAGTGGTCAGGGATGATGGGAGTTGTAGTCTCAAAACATCTGAAGGGCTGAGTTTGCCTATGCCTGGCCAAGACTCTTCAACATTCCTCAGAGGAAAATAGGCACATTTCTCACCCCCCCCCCACTGGCCCTCCTCGGCCCCACATTTTCTGTCCCTCCCCCCACTTGCATAGCATTTCCACCACCACAACACCAATGGGACACAGCACACACACCCTCCACCCTCCTGAGAAAACCCCTTAATCCGGATTTGATTTTATTCTTTGGTAGATTTGCAAAAAGAAAAGCACACACCAATAAATTAATTTTAGAAAGTGGCCAGATGAGATGCGAGTGCACAAAGTATTTTTTAAAAATCAAGACTCCTTGTGCTGCGCTCCCCCTTCATGCTGTAGCAGGAACCCCACCCCCACCCCAATCATTCGGTTTGTACAAACTTCACACACACACACACACACACACTCACACACTACATACGCCACATTTCTGTTATAAATTCATAGAAAATCAACCATACATTGGATTTGCACTGTTCCATTTTTATTTTACTCCATATGACAAGAACTAACAAAGGGGGGTGGCTTGGCCCTGGTCAGCCATAATCCCTTCACTGTCTCAGCACATCTGCAGGAGCCCTGCCCAGATGATCCCAGACAGAAGACAATCAAGACCACAAAGAACTTGCATATGGGAGTGGATTCAGCATGGACTGAAACAAAGGACAATGATCAGATCTTCCCTCAGGGGGCAGGAAACTGCAAACTCCCCTTTGTCTCTTGGAAGTGACTCATGGGGAGGGGGGAAAGGAGGAACCAGCCAGGTGACAAGACACTCAGGTTACCACCAACTCCTCCCTCAACCCCTCCTTTCTGTAATGTATGCATGATGTTTCTGGGGGTGGGCTTGACCTAGAGGAGGGGAATTTCAAAAGTTTTTATAAGACCTGGCACACTATTTTTCTGGGTCTTTCCTCTCTCCTGCAAGTGAGGGGAACACCCTGATGCATCAGTTCAATAAAGGCCAAGCCTACAGGCTGCTGTTTTGCTCCAAGTTATCCTGGTTGGTGTCTTTGTTTTGTCCAAGGGAGCCCTCGGATTTTTCCAGTAACAATGCCCAGGGTGACCCTGCCTTCTGCCTTGTGGGGCTGGGCCTGGGTGGCTCCTGCAGACCTGCTTGGCCCAAGGGAGGAGGCCAGGGGCCAGGGAGAGGCAAGAGGGTGCTCCCTCGCAGCTGCCACTGCTCAGGAGAAACACCGGCTCCTCCTCCTGCCCAACCAATAATAAAAACAAGTTGATTAAAATACAACTTAAAAAACAAGATTAAAATACAACATTAAAACACTAAGATGCAGCCACTACACAGGAGGAGAAAGGAAAAAAGAAAGAGAGGGAGGGAGGGAATCAAATTGGCTCCAAGCCAAAGGCCAGGCGGAACAACTCTGTCTTACAGGCCCTGCGGAAAGAAATCAGATCCTGCAGGGCCCTGGGCTCATGAGGCAGAGCGTTCCACCAGGCCGGAGCCAGTGTTGAAAAGGCCCTGGCTCTGGTTGAAGCTAATCTGACTTCCTTAGGGCCCGGGACCACTAGGGCAGGGGTCAGCAACCCGCGGCTCCGGAGCCGCATGTGGCTCTTTTACACCTTTGCTGCGGCTCTGGGGCGGATACTAGCGAGGGGAGGAGGCGCATTGTGCGCCCCGACACTCCCCACTGTGGTGGGTGCTGTACTGGCTGTGACGTCGCATGGGAGCGGTGCGTGCGTTAGTCACGCACCGTCCCGACGTCACCTTCCCACCTGCTGTCAAATCGCGGCTCCGGAGATATATTTGTTTTAAATGTCGCAATGGTTTTGCGGCTCCCAGGTTTTTTTTCTTCGGAAACGGGTCCAAGTAGCTCTTTTTGTCTTAAAGGTTGCAGACCCCTGGACTAGGGTGTTGCTATTTATGGACCTTGAGGCTCTCCGTGGGGCATACCAGGAGAGGCGGTCCCGTAGGTACGAGGGTCCTAGGCCTAGATGCTGGGATGGCTTTCGTAATTCTGGGACTTTCCCTGAAAAATAGGGACACTTGGAGGGTTTCAGACCCTCCCAGTGTCCCTATTTTCCAGGGACAGTCCTGGATTTACAGAACCCGTCCCAGTTTCTCATTTGATCCTGGAATGTCCTGCTTTTCGTTAGGATGTCCTTATTTTCATTGGATAAATGTTGGAGGGTATGGAGTTATGCAACCTCCGAACCAAGGAGATAAGTAATTATACAACCTTTAGAAGACATCTGAAGGCAGCCCTGTATAGGGAAGGTTTTTTAATGTTTAATATTTTATTATGTATATATATATATATATATATATGCTTTCGTAGATTTTCACGGGTACAGGAATGCAGGTTTTGGTGTCCTCGGGTGTCTTCCCGTGTAAAAGATGGGGTGTCTAGGCGACGTTTCGACGAGGTCTCACTCGTCATCTTCAGGCTGGTGCTTTCGGCTTCTTGTTACTGGAACAGAGCAGGATCTCAGTGTTTGAGTTCCTATAAATACTGTTGAGGAGGTGTGTTGTATAGCCTCCAATGTTCTGGGCAGAGAGGAAGTTCCCAGGCTAGTGTGCCTTTTCTTCTTTTGTTCCTTAATTACTTGAGGGATATCTTGAGTGATTTCTTGAGTGATATCCTGAGTACCACTTAGGTGGGTCATTAGGTGTGGATTAGTTGCTAAGGCCTTTGTGTCTTGACCTCTTGAACTTTGTGAAGAGTTTTTCTGAGAAGATGGCTGTACTGAAATTAGTTGTGCTCTGGCTTGGCTTCGTGTATAGGGGCGAGCTGTGGTTTTGTGGCCTGTGCCAGCCAGATCTGTGTAGGGATTGCAGGGGGGTGCAGCATCCGGAGGTGCCACCATGGTTTGGCTACTGGATGGTGTCTGTAATTTATCTGTGGAGATATGTTGACGACACCTTTGTAATTTGGCCACACGGGAAAGAAAAACTGGACAGCTTCCTCACACATCTCAACAGCCTACACCCCAAAATACAATTCACTATGGAAATAGAAGCCAACAACCAACTTCCCTTCCTTGACGTCCTAATCTACAAAAAACCTGATGGCTCCCTAGGACACACTATCTACCGGAAAAAAACACACACCAACCGCTACTTACATGCACAATCACACCACCACCCTGCACAAATAAACTCCGTAGCCAAGACTCTCATCTCCAGAACCAAACGCCTGGCTGACAAAGACCACCTGACAACTGAGTTACAGAATCTCTCAAATGTGTTAATTGCCAATGGATACCAGCAAAACAGGGTTATGAAGCTAATCCAAAAAGAAACACCCCCCAAAAACCAAGACACAGAAGAAAACAATGGCATGGCCCTCCTTCCTTATATCAAGGGCACTACAGATAAAATTAGCAAAATCCTCCATAAACACAATATCAAAACAGCCTTTTGCACCAACCAAAAAATAGCCAATATCCTCAGAAACCCCAAGGATAAAATCCAGTTGGAAAACCAAGGGGTCTATGAAATACCCTGCAAAGTCTGCCCAGCCACGTACATTGGACAAACAAACAGACGAATAAATGCACGTATTGCAGAACACAAGAATGCCGTCAAAAAAGAAGAAAAAACTTCCTCTCTTTTCCAACACATGAAAGAAACAGGACACGAAATTAATTTTGCAGATTCCAAATTGCTCTTTAACATGGAACATCACCACAAGAGAATAATCATGGAAGCCATCGAGATAGAGAAACACCCTCACAACATGAACAAGCGTGACGACACATCCCGCTTGCCAGACATCTGGAAATTAGCCCTCCCCACAAAAACTGACATCAGATCCAGAGGCACACAGAACGCCATCACCAATCAACCACACCAGATCCAAACCCAGACCCTCTCCACAGTTAAATTACAGACACCATCCAGTAGCCAAACCATGGTGGCACCTCCGGATGCTGCACCCCCCTGCAATCCCTACACAGATCTGGCTGGCACAGGCCACAAAACCACAGCTCGCCCCTATACACGAAGCCAAGCCAGAGCACAACTAATTTCAGTACAGCCATCTTCTCAGAAAAACTCTTCACAAAGTTCAAGAGGTCAAGACACAAAGGCCTTAGCAACTAATCCACACCTAATGACCCACCTAAGTGGTACTCAGGATATCACTCAAGAAATCACTCAAGATATCCCTCAAGTAATTAAGGAACAAAAGAAGAAAAGGCACACTAGCCTGGGAACTTCCTCTCTGCCCAGAACATTGGAGGCTATACAACACACCTCCTCAACAGTATTTATAGGAACTCAAACACTGAGATCCTGCTCTGTTCCAGTAACAAGAAGCCGAAAGCACCAGCCTGAAGATGACGAGTGAGACCTCGTCGAAACGTCGCCTAGACACCCCATCTTTTACACGGGAAGACACCCGAGGACACCAAAACCTGCATATATATATATATATATATATATATATATATATATGTATGTATGTATATGTATATATATATATATGTGTGTGTGTGTGTGTGTGTGTGTGTGTGTGTGTGTATATATATATATATATATATATATATATATATATATATATAAAACCACCCAGGGTGTCTGGGGCAACCCAGTCAGATGGGCAGGGTATAAGTAATAGAATTCTTCTTATTATGGAATAGGACATCCCTAATTTCATTGGAGAAATGTTGGGTGGTATGGGGCATGAGCACCGCATGGAGTTCTCTTTAACTTCCTCATTCTTGTTTCCCAAACACCTTGCCAAAAAACACCTCTGTGTAAAAGGACAACTCTTTTCTGAGTGACATCATGCCCACATTGCCCTAGCAACCTCCCTCTGGGTTACTGCCAGGGTCTTTTGTCTTCTTTTGTCTTTTGCGATGGGTTAATGGCTGGGCCATCATCTCCCTCTGCCCCTCTGTCTGGCCCAGCCTGTCAGCTCACCTTAATCCTCATGGCTTTGATTTAACCCCAGCACTTAGAGGGGGAAATCTGGCACCCAGGGATCTGGGGGGTCCCTGTTCCTCCACTAACCCATAAACATAATGAGATAACATTGATCTCAACTGTTTCCTTTAGAGCTGCACTAGCTTAAAATGCAGCTAGATTGTTTATTTCCCACATTTTAGATTGGAGGTGGCTTGGGGAAAGCACATCAAAATGCAGTTCTTCATAAGAAACAACAGTCTTGTGTGCACTGCTCCTAAATCAGTGGCGGGAGAGCACTGGATACAGATTGAATGGGATCCATTCCCCCTTCCCACATCTTCTTGAATCTGTTAGAAAAAACTGCTCCTTTTCCCTATCCAAGAGCCCATATAGAGTCCTTATGTAGGTTCTCTATTGGTAGGAGAAAAATAACAGAGGCCAACCAGAGTATATTGAGAAGCAAAGCAGCTCGTAAGCCTGATCTTTATTAAAGTGTTGCAACAGGGTGCTCACCCCCCCATGCAGGAGGGAGGAGGAACCCAGAACATTGGTGTGCAAGTCCTTATATAGACTTTTGAAATCTGCCCGCCCCCCAGTAGCTCAAGGCCACCCCCCAGTACATCTTACATACATCACTCAAGGGGTGGTCTTCCAGAATACCTGATAATAGTCACTGATTGCATTTACCTGGGCATCCTGGCGATTCTTTTGTGATACTCAGTTCCTGAATCCAGGTCACAGGCTCACCCTATTCATCCACATAGATGCCCTAAAGACAGGTAAGCAAAAGACAATGGAGAGGCTTTCCCTTTTCCTTCCTCCTTGCAAAGAAACATTTGAGGTCAATTTGGGAGAGTCAAAATCAGGACTGTTTTCCTGTACTTTTTCAGACATGTGGTTCATGTTTGCCTGGCACATTTATGAACATTTATTTTACATCTTATACCTTATAATTCTCATAACAATGTGGCTGTGTACACATTACCATTCACTCTCGCTTCAGTGAGCTACCACCACTGGTGTTGGAAGCTGTGTGCACATGACCTTAGCCATAATACATTTCTATCTTGTAGTTTCTTGAGAAATACTCCTGTTTGGTTCATTTATTCTCAAACTAGCTTCCATCCGATTTGAAAACGTAAGCTACATTCACTTTGCAGTTAAGCTGAGGTGTGTACATTGAAAAAAACATTGTGCATGCACAAATGATAGCTTCATGAACAGGAGCTGGGGAGATTGCAGGTGTTGGGAAACCAAACAGGCAATGTGCATCAGGTGAAGACATGCCTGCCCCCTTTCTGGTGTGTACAGCAATGTTCAAATGCAATTTGAAAATGACCTCACTTTGTTTTAACAGCCTGTGTTTCTTCTCCATTCTTTCACAAAACCAAGATTCTAACTGCCCTGAGCGAAAGGAACCACCCAAGCTATATTGCTCTGATCTCTCATTGGATGTTTGTTGCTAACACATCAACAGACTCAAAGACTTACAGTATTTGGTTTAAAGAGCCTGAAACCTAGTTCTCAGTGCCGATGAGCACCCACAAAATAAATTTCTTGCATAAAGAAAGCTTGCATGTCAGGAAGAGGGGCTCTATCTAGCATGGCATTCTCTCTGGCATGCTAATTTTCTATGAGGAGGGATTTATTTATATATCTACACTCCATCATCTGAGCCATTTGGAATTGGAAGTGGTATTTCCAGATACAGGTTTACTACCTCAGTGTGAACTTGTGTTTATATCAGTGCCTAAGAATCCAGACCATAAGGTACGTATATTGTATTAGGCTGTTCAGCGGAATATTGTTTTTGTCTGAGATGGGGCTCTTTTGAACTCTCGGCCCCCATAATGTCATCATCAGAGTCCACTAAAAAGTCAAGAATATACAGTATGTACCTTCTGGCTTCTGGCTATCCAACAGGAAGGACCACTCACACTTCTTGGACTCCACATCCCACACAGCTAGAGGACTCTACTACAGAGATGGGGAGCCTGTGGCCCTCCAGATGCTTTGGGATTCCAACTCCCAGCAATCCCAGCCAGCAGGGCCAGTGGTCAGAGATGATCAGAGCTGTGGCCCAACAACACCAGGAGGGTCGAAAGCTCCTGCATCCCTGCTCTATGATATAGTTTGATGGGAAATAGAATATTTTCATGGTATCATTGTGATTTATTGCCCAGAACTTGTTTTTGTTTTTGTGGTACAGGAAGAACTAGATTACTGGATTCTTGAATGGAAGATGCTGTCTCTGGCTTCCATATTTAACACCCACCACAGGTAACCCTACCATGACTCAAGATGTGGTAACTGCTTCAGGATGTGAACTCTGAGCAGCGGATTAAGAAACATTATTTTGAGCGACTGGGCACCATCTCCATTGAAAGCCCCATTTAAATTAACAGGAACTATAAAAGAGCTTTTCTATTCATTTCAGTGAGAACTGCATCTGGTTTGTGCGCCATTTTGAGGTTCCATACAGGCATCCAAATGCCTCACTCTGTCCTGATCCCCATTTTAACCATGTGACCCTGCTGACTCCCCTTCTCTACTTGCCAGTCGGCTCACACCTGCCCTAATTCTCCTCCCCCTTAAACTGCAGTGAGCTTCACTCAGTCCAAGCTGCTCAGCTGATGGGAGGTGACACCCACCCCCTTGGCCCCAACTAATCCAGGGGATTTTTGGGTCACTCCGGGGGAGTCCGATTAAGGGAAACTGGAAACTTTAATCTCCCGGCCACGGAAAAGGGGGCAGAGCCCTAGGAGGCTGAGGTGGAAAGAGCCACGCAGCAAAGGTCCAGGAGGCAGCGCCAGGGGCACACCGCGGGGACCGGATCCTGACAGGTACCTTGGGTTGTTCAATGGATGTCAGGGTCAGTCACATTTAAGGAGAGGACCATTGAAGCTTGCGCTTTGGGGTAATGCTTTTGGGTGGAAGGGGGTTTCAGTTATATTTGCAGAATGTACATTTGTGTGCAGTACAGTGCATGGGGCATATTTAAATGACTTGCGCAACTGTGCACACTGGGGTGGAAGGACCTTGGTTACTTTTTAATATGCAACATGGTGGACGCAATGAAAATGCTTTGCTTGTGTGTGCAATTGCACTTTACTTCAATGATGACATTTCATGTATATATTTTAGTGTGGAGGGGAAGATTCAAAAATGTCTGTCCTTGGATATATTTGTGATTAAATTATGAAAAAACAAAGCATTTACTGTGGCTACCTGTTGTGCCTTCAGCTATAGGTTCTCCTGATGAATAATCACATGTGCTTTGAAAGAGAGAGGGAGGGGCTCACCCAGGGCTATTTTTCTAGAAAAAGAGGTGCCGGAACTCACCATGAACACCTCCCTTGTTCTCTTATAATGGCAATGGTGCCCACCTGACAGGTGTCAAAACTGAGTTCCAGTGAGTTCCAGCTGAAAAAGCACTGGGCTCACCCCTCCCTGCATGACACCTGTAGTTGGTTCTAGGGAGTGCACACACCCAACACCTTTGATCAATCAGCTCAAAATATAATTGTGCTGCTTATGGGATGTTGTACTCTCTTTTTTTGTGAGCCACCAAGGGATAGAGACCACAAGTGCCTGGCAGACTCTGCTGGTATGCATGTATATGTGTAATCAATCAATCAATCAATCAATCAATCAATCAATGGCCATTACAATACAATATGCACACAAATCACACAGCTGCAAAACAGAAAAAATACACTGCATGCTCAGGTTTCTCTTCAGATCGTATATGTGCAACACCCTCCAGCTTTTGCATATTGTGGAGGTCTCTGCAGCTCATCACCTCTTTCCACAGTATGGTGCTTTTTATTCATAATGTTACTGCACATCCAGACCTCTTGATTATCTTGTTTTCCCAGCCAAAGGTTTTGATTGCTCCATATACCTTCTCTGGCTTTGTCAGTTTCTGACATCTAATGGTGGGGTATAACTACGTGCATGTACCTCTGTCAGCTGTGGAAACCTGGCAGAACCTACAGTTTGAAAGCTAAGTATACTTTGTATAGTTTGGGGCCCATGTCCTTCTGTGCTAGATAAAGTGTGGGGGACTGCAAGTTCGCAAATATGGAGACACATGATACTATTTCTGTGGTTTCGGTTATCAGAAGTATCTGTGGATCCAGCATAGTGGATTTTAAGTGGAATCTGAATGGGGAGGTAGAGTATCTGTTTGAGGACTGTTAGGTGGTGGATTACTTTAACAGTCCTTCAGTAAGAGATCTGGGATCCTGACTTGTAGAACGAGTTGCCAAGAGTATTGCTGTGATGAATCTCGTCTTTTAGTTGGGTCTTGCCCCCAGCTTTCTGGGCTCTCGTCAGGAATTCCGCTAGTTCTGAACTATTTACAGTTAGAAAAAGTTCACTACTAGCAGAACTCGGCCGCGCGCCTGACACTCTTCAGGGGGCAAGGCACCAGGGCAAGGCTTCAACAGGAGGGGCTGGGCAAGGGAGACTCCTTCCCCAGATTCACGTTAGCAACTTGTCCATGTACAGGCTCCTTGTGTTTTGAATTCAAGGCCCTTCCTGGACGGGTTGCTGTTTTTTCCACACAGCCCAGCCCCCATCACTCAGAGAAGATGGGGAGAAATTGGGACTTTATCATCACATACTTTTACCAGAAAATAGGGGGTGCCTTTTGATGGCCCAACTCCCCGATTTCATTACCAGTCAAAGATGAATGAGCTGAGGCAGAAAATCCAGTGAAAGCAAAGCTGATCTTTTATTATCTGTTGCAACAGAGCCCCAGCCCGCCCCCCTTGTCAGGTGAAGGACCCAGAACACAGCAAAAGCATTCTCTTCTTAAAGGTTTGCATCTCCTTTCCGAATAGTCAGAAATAAATCACAATAAGGTGGGGTTACAGTGACTCAGGCAGGCCAAGGTGTGACATTCCTGAGGATTAGACAGTTTTACATGGTTCCAGACACAGTTTACACAAAGCATTTGCATTTGATAAGACAATCTGGATGCTGCGCAGGCATCCTCTGTGCAGAGCATCTGGGCAAACACTGGCAGATTCAGGAACTTCCCCTGATGGCTATCTGCCTATGTGATCTCAGGCAAGGGGATTATGGAGGATTTGCCAAAATGCAAGAGGCAAGAGTTATAAACAATTTTATACATTGTTCCATAGGGAAATTCAGGTTTTCCTTGCTTTAACAGGCTAGAGTGAAAGTATCTGTCGTAAGGATGCACTTATTTCATGTGCATCCTGGGGATGTGGCAGGGCACAGGGTGGCACACAACAGGTGTATAGAGAATGGAAAAGGCGGGGTATGCAATGGGCATTTCTCTAGCAACAATATGCGATTGCAAATAATCAGCCATCACTGTGGATTCCAAAGCTGCATCTCCATTGTATTTATTCATGTAACTGGGAGAGACTGGGGAGAGGTATTCCATTTACAAGGTGATAATCATGAAGATAGAAGGGAATTACAGAGATGTGGGTGGACTTTGAGGGGTTATTGGATATTTACAAAATACAACCACCATTGCCCTCAATGACTGTCTGCTTCTTGGGTGTGCTAAAAGGGGGCGGCACAGCAGAGGCAAAGTTTGAAGCCTATCAGCCTGGTTTATCTAGTGCAGAAGGGTGTTGCTCAATGCTCAAATGACAGGGAAGGCAGGTGGCCCTTGACCCCTTGACCTTCCATGACAGCCCTCTCCAGCTCCTGCTATCAGCAGGCTATGTGGGGCATGACTGGCCCCTCAAGCTATATAGACTGCCTTCACTTTTATTCCCTAATGAGTCCTGTTTCTGTTTCTCTCTCTCTCTCTTTTCTACCCTGGCAATGGCATGAGGGGATGACAGGTAAAGAGCAGAGGGGAAAGTAACTTATCCGTCCCCAGAAACTCAAAGTATTGGAGGTCACATGAAGTCATGAGGCATTCTAAAAGAGTAAGTTATGAGGGGGTTTTTTTACCTTGTTTTATTCCTGGCCCTTACTATTTGTTTAGAACATACACTATATGTCAGGATGTTCCCAGTTTTCAAATCTTGATTTAGCTATGAACTTACCAGGTATCCTTAGGCAAAACCACGTTGATCAGCTCTCCTTCAGTAATATAGCTCATAATGCCAGGCTGCCTTATGGGGCTGGTGTTACGATTATTGAGATAATGTATGTAACATGCTTTGAATAGGTTAACATGTTCAAAGCACGTTTGGCTCTTACTTTTGTGGCCTAAGGTGCAGTCAATTGATTTTCTGAGAACTATAAGGAATAGCTATATCTGATGACATGACAGCCCTGTGAAATAACTCCTCAGTACTCACATATCCTGCTACGAGGGGTTGTTAAATCCCCATCCTTTTTAATGGAAGGTTTTAAAATATATTTTAGACAGGAACTTCTCAAGAGGTACTGGTTAACTGGTTTTGTGTCTTCTGACCTGCTGATTCTGAAGACCCCAATGAGTCATTGTGTTAATGGAAGGAATTCAGGAGGAATGGTCCACAGAGCCCAGTAACCTATCTCTGGCATTTGCTCCAATGGAAGTCATCAGGCAATTTTAGTGATCCATGCCCTGCAGCTGCCATGCAAAAGTGTTTGCATTCAGAGGTTTAGGGTTACCTTGAACACAAAGCTCATCTGTGGTGTTGTGTTCTGCTTTGAGGGTTATCAGACCTACTATTTGCAAGCATTGACATACATTTTTGCTGCCTCCTGCTGGAGGTAATGAAATATGGAGGAGGAAGAGAAAGGGAAGGTTGACTTGCAATTTTACTATCTAAGAGGATAAAATTTTCCCTCCTCCAAATCAGGCACCTGTGGCCAGATGTGCCAGATCTGATGCTGGTGAGAAGGGACTGTTCTCTCATGGAGGTGGAAGTAAATGAGTACATGCACTGCAGTTTGTCAAGCTAACCGTTCATAGCACACCCAATTCCTAATGCACATAAACCAGAGCTCAGAAAGACATTCACATATAACCCAGATGCTCTTCTTTTTGCAGATTTGCCAGCAGTGGCAGAGACAAGGAAGGCTGGACCAGCCAGATGTCACTTCCACAAGGCGAGGGTCTTGACTGTTCTGCAGCAGCTGGTAGTGACACCCCTGATTGCCATCCATAGCTTTTCAGTGTGTCCAATAACCTTGCTCACCTCAGTGGGACAGGAAGAGCAGTCCATGAGCACAACAACTGTTTGTAGTGCAACATTAATTGTACAGACAGGTGGAGCAATGCCAGTTGGGGTATGTAATGTGAGCGCCCTGTACAGAAACCAAATGCCGGATGCAACGAATGGAACTGCAGTGGGACCCTTGCAGGAGTAATGCACACATTGGGCGCATCCTGCTGTGCAGGGCAAAGGGTGTTGCTGCATACAGTAGAAGTGTTCCCTGGAGGTAGAGTGGGTGGTGTGGGCATTGCTCATGGTTACGCTGGTGACACCTGGCTGGAAGACACCGACGAGACCTGGGTGGCTTGGGAGGAACCCGAAACATCCTCCTCCTCACCAAAGGGGCTTTTGCCACAGAAGACAAGCTTCAGCATGCAGGAACGAAACTGAAATGGAGAGAGGGTTAATTAGCAGGGATGTCACAGCCCTAGGGAAGAAGGACACAACAGTTTTCTGAGCCCTAGTCCATACGAGAGAGGTACAGTGCTGAATGCCAGGGTTCCAGCTCTGATTTTCAAACTTAAGGGAAGCCTGTTCACATCTGTTCATCTGCCAAGGAACCCCTGCACATTGCAGAAGATTGTGACACATTTGCCGACCTGTTCCATCACAACAGTGCCCCTCTCAGAGCGCAACCCTGAACCATGCCTAACATTATTCTGTGGCTACACATTGCAGGCGAAGACAGACAGTGGTGCAGAAGCTGTCTTTCAGAGAAACTTCTCAACAATTACTGACCTTCTCATTGTCCACTGTTACTGATACTTTAGGGACAACCTAGCAGGGAACCATAGGGTGCTCCCCAAGTTCAGTGTGAAAATCACAAAGCTCTCTTCAAAACGGAAATGTCTCTAAATACATGTACTGCTATGCATACTCTGTAGGGCAGGTAATTTGACAGAGGGGCACTGAGTGCATATCCTGAGATGATACCAGAGTCCTTGATAAGCTCAGGGAGAAATGTTGACATGTAAGCCAAGTGAGGGATTTTATATTCTTTGCGTGAAGTTCTGGTCATAGGGAGCACAAGTCAACATTCAGGGCAGTGAGGAGAGATTGCCAGAGCCCTAAATGATTCCAGGGAAATCCAACAGAGCATACAAGAGGTATGGGATAATAATAATAATAATAATAATAATAATAATAATAATAATAATAATAATAATAATAATATACCCTGCCCATCTGGCTAGGTTTCCCCAGCCACTCTGGGTGGCTCCCAACAGAATATTAATAAAACGCTAAAATATCAAACATTAAAAACTTCCCTAAACAGGGCTGCCTTGAGATGTCTTCTAACATTCAGATAGTTGTTTGTTTCCTTGACATCTGATGGGAGGGCGTTCCACAGGGCGGGCGCTATTGCTGAGAAGGCCCTCTGCCTGGTTCCCTGTAAGCTAACTTCTCTCAGGGGGGGGGGGGGGACCGCCAGAAGGCCCTTGGAGGTGGACCTCAGTGTCCGGGCTGAACGATGGGGGTAGAGACGCTCCTTCAGGTATACTGGGCCAAGACCCTTTATGGTTTTAAAGGTCAACACCAACACTTTGAATTGTGCCTGGAAATGTACTGGGAGCCAATGTAGGTCTCTCAGGACCGGTGTTATGTGGTCTTGGCCACTCCCAGTCCCCAGCCTAGCTGCTGCATTCTGGATTAGTTGCAGTTTCCGGGTCACCTTCAAAGGTAGCCCCACGTAGAACGCATTGCAGTAGTCTAAGCGGGAGATAACTAGAGCATGCACCACTCTGGCGAGACAGTCCGCAGGCAGGTAGGGTCTCATCCTGCATACCAGATGGAGCTGGTAGACAGCTGCCCTGAACACAGAATTGACCTGTGCCTCCATGGACAGTTGTGAGTCCAAAATGACTCCCAGGCTGCGCACCTGGTTCTTCAGGGGCACAGTTACCCCATTCAGGACCAGGGATAAATGTGTCACTCTCTCTTTCTGCCCAGACCAGCTTGGTTATAGATGTTTCCCGTGCTAACCTGCTTGTTCATGAAGACGTAGATGACAGGGTTATAAACAGAGGAGGCCTTGGAGAAGACAGAGGGGATGGAGGCCAGACGAACGTCAAAAGGTTCTCCACGGTGGGTCACTACCCACAATGCAAAGGAAGCGTATGGCAGCCAGCACACCAGGAAGCCCATCACCATCACCACTACCATCTTGGTCACCTCTCTCTCAGCCTTCTGTGTGGTGGCTGACTGTTCCTGCTGCTTGGCAACCTGATGAGGTGGGGAGATGATTAACCATGAGTGAGAATAACTGAAGCCCAGGCGGCAGAGTGCACACAGTACAGGGTTGCCATATTGATGGAGAAAGAAAATGGAAAACTGCAGCACTGGTGTATTGATTAGGTCTACAGTGAGCAAAGGCACTACCTGAGTGGGTGAAGGGGGTTCAATCTGCCGTAATAAAACACTGGCTATGCTTATCACCACAACCTCTGTCTCTCATGGTGGAGCCTAGTACCCATGGAGTAGATTTCTGAATGCAAGGTCCTAGCTAAGAATCACTACATTGGGAGGGACCTTGTGGTTTATCTGATTGAAACCTGGTTTTTCCTCCATAGAGCCTTGCCAAGTGACGTCATTCTACCTTTTATTTCAACCTTCCATGATCAGAGGTTCCACAACTATCACTGCTTGTGCTCTTACGAGTTCGCTAACATTCGGCCTAAAAATCTTCCCTTCAGTGCAAGTCCATTATTTTCTTACCCTACCTCCTAGTTGATATGGAACATAATCCACTGAGCAGCTTTCCTCTACAAACCCCACTGAAATGAATGGGACTCCTCCCATATTTTTATTCCCAAAACAAATATTAATTCCTCTTCCTACTCCTTCCAGTTCCTTCATATTTTCTTCATTGCACTTTCTGCATTAGCTGATACAGGGGGAAGCAATTCCTTAAAGCAGTGTTTCCCAAAGCACGATGCATGGACCCCTAGAAGTACGCAAACAGAAATTTTAATGTTACTTTAACATTGATTTTTTAGCTGCAGCAGACAATGCAAAGATAAAATAGTATTATTAAAACTAACCCCAAATTATCTTCACCCGAAAGGGGGCTGCTGGTAAGTCTAAGCTCTCATAAGGGGTATGCGATCATTGTAAGTTTGGGAAGTGCTGGTTTAGAAGACTGATGGCAGGAACTGTGCATCTGTACACAGATTTGTACACACTGGTGTGCCTTCATATGTGTGCAGTGCACGAAAGTATGCAGATGTAACTGAACACACGTGTACAGCTGCCATTGCAGCCGAATCTGTTGATGCCTTGCTTGAAAAGTATTGATCAGGGCCCTCAGTGTGCACAGCACTTGGCGCAAAAGTTGGCAGGAGGCGGGGCCTCTTCCCCTGGTAACCACAAGAAGGGGAGGAGAAGCTGACCTTTGGGACGCTCGGTGCGCGCCACTTCAAACACTTGACAAGCGCAGGCATGTGACATCACACACGCAATCTGTGTGCGTGACACCAGTCCCCTCAATCGGCTTTGTAAGTTGGTGTGTATGAGCAGAAGTAGTTGCACCACGCTCAGAAGTTCAGGGCATTCACTGTGGTGGCCCCTAAGGTATAGGATTTCCAGCCCACAAAGGGGCATCCGGCACCTTCCTTGTGTAGGTTCTGCTGCATGCTGAAGATGCATATGACTGTGGCCTTTGACACTGGGGATATATATATTTTTAGACCCCATACCATTCTTGTGACTGTAATTTGTTTAAAACTACTGTTAATAATACATATTTAAATTGCTGAGACCTGCCCTGGGAGATGTTTTTAATTCTGTATATCTAAATTGCTGTAGCCCACTTTGGTGAAGCATGGGTAACAAATCCAAACAATCCATCCATCCATCCATCCATCCATCCATCCATCCATCCATCCATAAAAACAGAGTTTGCATATAACCACCCCAATATACAATGTGCATCATGAATGCACAATGAAAAGAATGTCTCCCCCCACAACAGCCCCAATGACTTCTTTTCTCCACCTGAGGGGGAGTATCAGCTAAGGACATTTTAATTCAGATTGCAGAAGCAGGGTAGATAGTTTACGTTGCCTATTTGTATGAAGTAGTACCAATCCTTATTTGGCTCCCTGGCGACAGTTATTTAGAGATATTCAGTTGTATCCAACATAGCACAAAGTAAGTGTACTGCCAGTTCAAGTATTTGTGTTTGTGCAACGGAGTTTTCTCCGCCTCCCCTCCTCTCATGTGCATCTTAAATCTGTTCTAGGGGTTCCCCCAATCCCCCAAGGAGAGGGGGAGAAGTTCCACTGTGCAAGCACAAACCCTTACACTGATGGGATGTATTTGTTGGATACTGCCCATTAGCTAGACACCTTACATGCATTCACACATTTAATATCACATCTCATTTGGCCCTTAGGCATGTGGCACCTACAGAATTTTACATTAACCTGTGTCTGTGTAGCATGGAGGTCAAGAGCATGTCACTTCAGGAAACAACAGACATGAGTTCAAATCCCCGTCCCGGCAGGGGTTGTAGTCCACCAGAGCCTCCCTGTGGGGAAGCAGGCCAAAGAGGGGCCACACTTGCTTTTAATATACAACAGGGGTCAGCAAACTTTTTCAGCAGGGGACCGGTCCATTGTCCCTCAGACCTTGTGGGGGGCCGGACTATATTTTGAAGAAGGGGGGGGAGAACGAATTCCTATGCCCCACAAATAACCCAGAGATGCATTTTAAATAAAAGAACACATTCTACTCATGTAAAAACACACTGCTATAATAATAATAATTATTATTATTATTATTATTATTATTATTATTATTATTATTATTATTTATTTAGTTATTTATTCCCCACCCATCTGGCCACGCTGATTCCTGGACCGTCCGCGGGCCGGATTTAGAAGGCAGTTGGGCCGGATCCGGTCCCCGGGTCTTAGTTTGCCTACCCCATGTTGGATCTTTAGCTTCTCCCACAAAAAGGATACTTGGCAACAAGACTGGAAAGAGCTAATGCTGGTGGGTGGACTGAGGCATTCCACAGCCGCTTCACCTGTTCTTACCCATCCCTTTCTAGACACTCCTCTTCAGTTTGGACAGTTACACACCTGAGCAGATTTTCACCCTGGTGGTGGTGCTGTCTGCTACCTTTCCTTACTTCTGTGTCTCATCAGAGGGGAGCAGAAGGGAGGAAAGAGGTAGTACTCACTGCCCGCAGGGTTAGAAGAAGACGACCGTAAGAAAAGACGATAACAGACAGGGGCACTCCAAAGCAGAAGGAGAAGAGGAATAGGACATAAGATTCATTGTTCCACTTGTTGTTCGTTGTATACCAATCAGGACCACACGAGCACTGCAGCCCCTCAGGAATATACCTAAGGAAGTTAAACACTTTTCAGCAATAGGTTTCCACTAATAGCAGAGGGTGGCGTTAATTTTACCCTAAATACATTAGGCATGGCAAAGAACTGGTGAGGTACCTCAGGCAGAAGTGGGGGGAACTGTACACAACTCAATTCCATGTAAGGTATAAATTTCCGTCTTAGTGCCTTAACCCAGACTGCCTCTACTCCCATAATCTCAGCTCAGCCTTCCCCTCCCTGACATAACCTTATTCTCCAGCACATACCTGCTCCAGCCAAACAGGGGTGGTACTGAAGCCACCAAGCCAAAGACCCATGTTATCATGCAACCAACAATGGCATGGGTGCCTCTGAAGGTGAAGTTTCCCAGAGGCTTGCAAATGACCAAGTACCGTTCGAAGGCCACAACTGCCAGGGACCATAGGCTCACCATGCCTGGTTGGGAGTAAAAAACAGAGGACAGGATTGTCTAGTCAGCCCCCTAGGCATATGGAAATGCAGATGCAGAAAACAGCCACATACCAATTCCTTGCTTTCCCCAAACCTCAGTCTCTGCTGTCTTATTCACAATGTGCAATTTCCCTTATCCGAGCTGTCTCTGGCTTGCTAACTGACAATGTCACTTCACAGTACCCTGAAATCCTCAGATAGCTCCACATACTCATCCCTTACAATCCTTCAGCTTTCCCAGTCTTGTGTCTTCTTGCTCTCTCATCCACCCACTCATCCTCCTCATTCTTGCCAATGCTACTAAGTTTCAAAAATTTTACTTACCCCCCAATGTGGCAGCAAAGCCCTCTATCTTGCAAGCAAGAGGGCCCATGATGAAGTACATGTGGGAGAAGCTGTAGAAGGCAGTGGTAGATCCAATGCAGACCACCACCAGGTTTGACACAGCAAGGTTGACCAAGATGTAGTTGAGGTGGGAGCGGAGCTTCTTGTACTTGAAAGTGCAGAAGATGGTGAGGATGTTGATGGGTACCCCAAGTACAACCAATAGGAACATGAAGGCAGCCATGCTCATAAAGAGGCCTGGACTACCAAGGTGAGTCTGAGGTACCAGAAAAGGACTTAGAGTTGTGATGTTGGCAACATCCAAGGGCACTGGGATGAAGAAATTTTCCGGGAGGTCATCCTGGGAGTCGGAGCGGGCTTTGTGCATGGTGGGGATTGCAGTGGGGACAATGAGATGGAAAGGATGGGGCTGGGGAGTTGAGAGGGTGGTGGAGTGTCTGCAAAGTAAGATGGATTGAGCGGAGAAAACTGAAAGAGAGGGCCTGCTTGGGAATGGGTGGGAAAGGCAGGTTGAGAGGCAGCTATTTGAGATGGGGCAGAAAGAGAAAGAGAATCCGGCTTCAGTTCACATCCCTTTGCGAGGACGGAGTCACAAGCAGCCGGACGGCTCGGGGTACCATGGCGAGCGGGTAATGAGTCACTGTGTGGTTGTACAGGTTGCCTTTATACCTGAGGGGTCCCGAGGTCTCTTCTTCTATGGCTACAAATTATCTGTGCCCCCCCCCCCGGCATTCCTGTCTTCCTTAATCGTCCTTAAGGCTGGAAAGCCTCAGCTAAGCCAAGCTTATCCTCAAGGACTGCAGAGCAGTTGTAGCCAAAGGGGCAAGGAAAGACAGGTTTAGCTGCCTGACAAGCCGCTTTGAAGGTACTTAATCGGACGGTGGAGCCCGATTAAGGACTCAAAGGGGGAGGAGGGCAGGTCAGATAACAAGACCAGCTAAGAAGCTGAGATGCAGAGTTTGAGGAGAAAATGTGCTCATTTCCTCATTGGGCCCCTCCAGCAGAGGCTCTGCTGGCCCTTCCCAAGCCCAGGCTGCAGTCCCTTGCCATCCTAGATCCAAACTTCCTTCCGTTTGAACTGAGGCACTTCAATGAGGCCAAACCTCCCCTTTGCTACCCCAGCCTAACACTTGGAATGTGTGATCCATTTTTAACTCACCTTGTGAGCTTTTCCCAGAACTGAGACTAGCACTCCATCTGCTCTCAACAGCCCTGTTAAAGTCACACCTATGTTTCTAATTTCTGAAATGCAATGTGAATGACTTCTCCGTTGACACCACTATTTACCTTTGTGCTACTACTTACCAGCCCTGATTCAGCAGAAGGGAAAAACTGAATTAATTCCTATCCTAATTCCATTCCTCTGGTCCTATACAAATCAATGGAGTGGTGAAAGTATCTGATTTTGGCAATTTAATGAACCTATCCCTAGCACATGTACCTCCAATTTGGAACTTCTTCCACTGGCCATTCTTTTCCTGGTCATTGTTTGCCACAATCCTACCTTGAGAGCCACAGTAAAATGTACATACATTTATTGCAGCAGTGCTAATTGTGCTTCGGGGAGATAGCTTGTTTTCACCAAGTATTGCTTGAAATACTACATATATGTATAAAACCAATAAGCCGCTCTACCAGGTGGACAGTCTACAGTATATACGACAGGTTTTTTTTAAAAAATAAAAATGTTCGGTATAAACCAATGGCCTCTAGTCTTTCAGTTTTTATATAAATGTCAATCTGTCTTATTCCTTGCTATTTGTTGCTTTCTTTTCCCACCTGCTTGTTTTCCCTCAATCCTAATAAAAATGTAATAAAAGTAATAAGTAAATAAAATGTAATAAATCAATTAATGGTGGTTATTGATACAACACTCATTAGGTCAGTTGAAAATCATCAGCAATTATTTCCATATTGGTCCCACTTTTATTAAAAAGAGGTACAAAAGAGGTGATCTTCTGGAGGCTTCCTTCCTAGTGCAAATAAGAAGGGGAGCATCTTTGTCAGAATCAGGGGGGTGGGGTTAAAATCCATGTGCTCTTTTTCCTTTTACACCATCCATGTTAATTACATTCATACAAGCTTGGCCCTTAGTATGCTTATATATCCACCCCTAGAACTTGTTCCAGTGACATTGTTGTTGTTTAGTCGTTTAGTCGTGTCTGACTCTTCGTGACCCCCTGGACCAGAGCACGCCAGGCACTCCTGTCTTCCACTGTCTCATGCAGTTTGGTCAGATTCATGTTTGTAGCTTTGAGAACACTGTCCAACCATCTTGTCGTCTGTCGTCCCCTTCTCCTTGTGCCCTCCATCTTTCCCAACATCAGGGTCTTTTCCAGGGAGTCTTCTCTTCTCATGAGGTGGCCAAAGTATTGGAGCCTCAGCTTCATGATCTGTCCTTAGTCACCACTAAATTATAATTAAAAGTAAGTCAGACCATGTACCTATTTGCTTACGTAAAACAGCAGTTGGTTAAAAACAAAAACAAAACCATCCACCACTCCCGCCAGCTGTGCATTGTTATTGATCTGATTGGGTCTCTCCCCACCCCCACCCCCCGGATATTGGAAACTTGCAAAATATCTCTAAATAAAGGAATGGTTAGGAAAAGTTGAGTATGTGTTAATTATGACAAAATGAACTACACACAGGCCTGGTTTGCAGATCACAAACAGTAGACAAAATAAACTATAGTTTAATTTGAATGAGCAGTGTGTTGGTGCAGGCTGCGGCCAATAACATATTATACCAGTTCTGATGGAACCACCCTAGCTGCTGGTTTGCTGTTTGTTCTGACATGCAAAGCTGTAACACAGTTTAGGATTTAGATAACTGATGGGTTGCTTGTCCCTATATACACCTCCCTGTTGGCTACAGAATCATAGAGCTGTAGAGTTGGACGGGACCCTGAGGGTCATATGGTCCAACCCTGTGCAATGCAGGAATCTCAGCTAAAGCATCCATAACAGATGGCCACCCAGCTTCAAAACCTCCAATGATATGTCTGGAAACACCCTCTTATCTACGCCATGTTTACCAAGTATTTGCTGTGGGGCATGAGAGGGCCTTCTCAGTAGTGGGTCCCCAATGATGGAGTACCCTGGCATGTCAGGTTTGACTGGCACCAGTTAAAAGCAAATTTATTTGTCCTGGCTTCTGTTGATGTGGTTAATTTGTTTATGGTGGATATGGGCATGCTTGCCCTGCTGGATCAGTATGACTTGGGTTGAAGGTTCGATGTTTTATTTGATTATATACTTTTGATTTTTCATATTGCACCAAGTTCTGGGATTATTTTAAGGATGAGCAGGCTATAAATTTTTGATAGTAATTATTATACACATATCCTGCCATTCTCTAAAATGCTCAAAATGGATGGTACCCTCAATATTGTGCCTCAATATTGTGCATGTTAGTTTTTTATTTGAAAAATTTACAGCTGTTTCAGACTGAAGTCACTGAAAGGGTGTACTACTACAAATGTATTAGAACAGGGTGGTCAAATTTCAGGTTTTCAAGCTGAGCGTTGTTTTCTCATTTCAACCTGTAGATCCACCGGTTGGAGCCAGGTATTTAAAAAGTACTCAGTGGAGAGGAAATTTAGGAAAAGAGTGCCTCTGATTGCTTGCGGCTCAGGAATTTATTTTCCGTACCAGAACTGAGCTCATATTCCTTTCACACAAAAGTCTGCTCTTCTTTTCTCCCTAAAGCTTTCTTAATTTTAGTGGCCTAATTTGGCAGGGTGGGGTGGCTGTCATTGGAAACCCATGCTGATTAATTGTAAATCACCCAGAGACAACAATCTTCCTTTGCTGCACCCCCTGGATTATAGTCCGGCCTTGGTTTGTTCTATTTAGAAAAGCTGCTTTGGGATTGCACGTGTGTGTGTGTGTGTGTGTGTGTGTGTGTGTTGAAAAGGAGGGGGAGGCAATTTGTAGTGCAGAAACTGAAAGGCAAAGGAAGTGTTAAGCTACTCCGCTACTACTTGGCTCTAAATTCCTCACTCCAAAACTGTAATTAATTTTAAAAGAAAATTAAAATACTTGATTTGCATGTTACATGTAGCTAGCCCCTGCAAATTCTCTATTATTATTTAAATTAATTAGTTATTTGACACTTTTTAAAAAACTTCATAGTGCGTGACATAAGAGTATTGCAGTACAATAAAAACCATACAATCACCCATAAAACAAACCAAGTAAAACAGCAGCAAAAAAAATTACAATCAATATTAAAATAATCCTAATCTGTCAAGCGCATGGGATAAATTTTTACCTGGCACTCAGAGGATGTTAATGGTGGCACCAGGCAGACCTCACTGGGAAGAGAATTCTATAAGTAGGGGCCACAATGGAAAAGGGCCTCTTCCTTCCTGTAACCCTCTGAACCAACCTTGGAGGAAGTACCCAGAGGAGGCCTCAGATAATTGAAGGAACCAGGTTGGTTCCAGCTGTTGGGACCTGCTCTGTATCCCTTGTGTTTATTAAGTAAGGTCTCTGAGGCACAGTAGAATGGAGACTTTTCAATGGTGGTGCCTACACTGTTATTTGTTTATTTAACATAATTAACATAATTTGTATACTGCTTAATTCTTAATGAAACATCTTAAGTGGTTACAGAACGACCTCCATGGGGAAGCCCACTAATCTACTTCATTATCTGCCTCCACTCCACTCCCCAGATTTAAATTGCCGTTTTACTTATTTTATGTAAGTTACATGTTTTTATTTATTTGTTCATTTATTCTACACTGTTTAATTGTATCTGCTCTTTTTTCCCATCATACTTTGAGAAATTTCTCACTGGAACAGAATTTCATAAATGCTGCAGATAAATAAGTCTAAGCAGTGATCCAGGGACAATGTGCAAGGTTAAACTTAAAATTAAGAATAAACTTTAAATAAAGTGTAGAATAGGATAGGGAACTTTGGTAGTGATACGGAAGGAGGAAGGGGGGGGGCAACCATCCTCCCCTCCATCGCTTCCTAGAGGGGCCCGAGGCGATGACCTCGACAGTGCCCAGCTCTGCCTAGAACCCCTCAGCCACCACAGCGTTACACAAGCACCACACTATACCCCTGCCTTATGAATAAAAGGCTCTCTTTCCTATCTTTATACGGGCGAAATAAGCCCCATCTTTCTTATGCCTTCCTCTCGCCCTATTCCTAACGTGGGTAGACCGTATCATATTGTATCCCCATTCGCTATACTGAGCCGCGCTTTAGCCAATCACAGCCATGCATTCGCCCTGCAGAAGCTAGCTCAGGGAGCTACTGCACGCCTCATTTCACTCCTGACAAGCTGCTGACGGCCCCCCACTGCGAGAACAATGGATCCGAAACCAGGGACCTCGTAAAACTGTCAAAATCCTGTTACAATGTATCCATTCCTGCTACAATATATCCGTTCTGTTTCCGATCCTGATCAACGGTACGGGATGGGTCGGAAAGCATAGAAACCTTTGGAAATTGATATAAAATCAACCGTAACTGCGATTTCTTTGCTCTTGGTGTCATTCAACTCAGCTCCTTTTGGACTCCATGATGTGACCCCTACCTCCATAATCCCCGGAACGACAGGACACGTACACAGGAACTTCTTAATCCTGTCAGATCGCTTCGCCTAACCCTTCCTCCGGGCAATATTAGGTGGCAGACGATGCATATCTCTGGCCCATTGTCTTGCCACCACCGGTACTCAATAAATGTTTACCTATGTATATCTCTCGCTCTGCATATTCCCCCGTCCCCTACCTCAAATGTTAATTAATGTAACCCCACCTTTCCTAAATATATTCATGACGTGTGAAATATATTCATGATGTAACCCGTGAAACCCAACCTTCCCATAATGTATTCATGACGTTTCGTGCACTGTATTCTGGGAGTCGGAGGGAACTTTTAAAAGTTTATGTCGCCCCATTCTCGGGGTTCAATCTCGTCTTGAACCTGTTGCGCAATAAACTCGGATCTCCGCATCTTGCTCCTGTTCCCGGCTGAGCTTATTTTCTCCGCTAGGACCCGCGGACTCTGTCCGACGAACCGGGTGTCAGGGCAACTCCGCACCCGGGATTTTTCCGTAACATTTTGGCGCCCGAACAGGGACGGGCGGTTCTCCCGTGTTGCTGACCGGGGGCCCCGAAATCTTCAGCCGGCTCCGGGCCATTTTGTCCGGGAAGACCCTCTGGACCTCCGGCCATCTTCCGGGCGGTAATCAAACGTCCCAGGAGTTCAGCCGGGGAGCAAAGGGACATCCAGCCGGCTTCTTCGATCCCGGGATCTACACGGAAGACGCGTGAGTATAGGAAACCCAGTGCACTGGTGGAAAAGGGGGGTGGAAGTCTCCTGGCAACTGAATTCTCTGCCCTTCTCTCTATCGCTCCTTCTCGCCTGTCCCTTGGTCCAAGTGCTGAGAGAGACCGTGGACTGTCGCTCGGCCCGAACGGGGGGCTCTGAGCTCTATCTCTTTCTCTCCTCAAATTCTCCAGTCAGCCGCACCAACTGAGAGTCCGAAAATAAGACGGAGAGACCCGGCTTGAAAAGACAGCCGACTCTCCGCAACGGACATCTCAGTTGAAAGCAAGGGGTTGGAGTTCTTCTTCCGAACTTCCCGAGCGCCCTTACGGAGGGGGCAGGAAGGGGTCTTGCTTTCCTATCAATTAATCCCAGCCGCACCGGTCGGGCCACGTAACACGTGTATCGTGCGTGAGCCCGCGTCCGATAGCAAGGGGGATTTTCCGTCCGAAACTCTATCAAGGGATCACCCGATCTGACACCGCACGGCGCGGGCGTTCAGTAGGGCCCCTCTTCCGAGATTTGGCGATAGGTAGGAGGTTGCCAGGAGGGGTAGCCTGAGAAGAGTTGGGTGGGACTTGGCAGAGTGGAGAGAAACCCCTAAGAAGTTGAAAAGTAGGAAAGGAAGGAATAAGAAATAGGCAAGAAGAGCTCTCTAAAGAAACCCGCTAGGAAGTTGCTAAGCAGCGAAACCTTCCCAAAAGCCCTATATCCCTAACGATCCCTCTCCCTTCTCTTTACCTAGACACGCGTGAATAAAATGGGTACCCAAGCTTCCAAACATGAGCGGGCTCGCTCCGGGAGGAAGGCTTCTAGGAAGCCATCCGAATCCCAGAGAGACCCCGACTCCCCTCTTGAGTTCGTCATCTCTTATTGGAAATCTATTCCCGGGCACAAATTGCTATCCAGACAGAAGTTAGAAGACCTCTGTACACACACCTGGCCCGCTGGAACTGCCTCCGCTAAACCGGAGTTACGGTGGCCAAAAGGGGGCTCTTTTAATGAAGAACGCCTACAATACCTTAGGAAGTACTTGATGGAAGAAAAACCCCGTCAATTAGAATACTTAACCACCTTTGAGACGGTCAGAGGACTGCTCCATGCCACCAAGAGAGCTACGACCTACCAACTGCCTATTTTAAACCATGGAAGATCGCCTCCGCCCCCTCCGTACGAAGGACACCCAGGGGACGACTCCATGGAGCAAGCGCTCATTCCATTTTACTATAGGCAGACTATTCCACCCGCCCCAAGGGAGGATTCTGATAGCGATGGAGACACAGGAGAACCAAGGGCAAGGGGGGGCACGAGCCCACGAATAACCCGACAGCGAGCTAAAGAAATGCAGAACGCCACCTTAGAAAGCTCTAACCTCCTATCCCTGAGACAGCGAGCCAAAGAAATACTAGAGGCCACCTCAGAATACTCTAGCCTCCTTGAAAAATCAAAAGAGAACCCCGAGAGATCTCAAGAGACCCCAGGGACATCCAAGCAGGCGGACTCAAATCAGACAGACTCCGCAGCTATCCAGATGCCCTTAAGGGCCCTGCCGATCCCACCCCTGCAGCCAGACGGACCCCCTCGGATGGTGTATACTCACCAACCATTCTATACGGCAGACCTGGTAACCTGGTCGAATCAAATGCCGTCTTTAAGAGACGACCCGGACAAATGTCATCGCCAGGTCAGCGCTATTTTCTCAACCCATAAGCCAACCTGGCCAGATGTTCACGTTCTCCTAAACGCCCTTTTCAACGAGGCTGAGAAGGCAGATATTCTGGCAAAGGCCGGAGAGGCAATTGAACTCCCGAACTACCAGGCGGGACGCCCAGAAGGGTTAGAGCCACTTACGGCTCAATGCCTGCGCACCGAGCCGACTTGGGATTACAATACCACCAATGGCATCTGGTGCCTGGACCTGTTCAAATGGGCAATCCTAGACGGCATTAAGGCCGCTGGACAACGTACCGTCAACTGGACGAAGGTCCAGACCGTGTTACAAGGGGCAAGCGAACACCCATCTGATTACTATACCAGGCTGGTCTCAGCCATCAAGACTTGGGGGGGAATCGATCCTGAAAACCCCCAACATGAAGTCATAGTCAAAGGCTTCTTTAAGGACCAAGCCTGCCCCGATATAAGAAAGGCCCTGAACTTACAAATAGGGTATGACGGCAAAAGCATTAGTGAAATCCTCTCCATTGCCAACTCCGTCTATAATTCACGAGATGAGAGGAAGAGAAAGGATCCCAAACCTGAAACCGAACAGATTCTTGCCCTGAGTATGGACGTAAACTCCAACAGGGGCAGGGGCTTCAGCCGAGGAAAGGGAATCCGGGGAGGAGGACCCCCCCATTCCCATAGATCATGGGGACCAGCCATCGGAGCCTGTTATTACTGTCAGGAAGAGGGACATATAAGAAGATTCTGCCCCTACCTCAATAATATGGCTTATGGAGCGCCGCATCCAAATGCGACTTACGGGTACGGGAACCAACCACCCATCACCCATACCCCTCAACCAGCCTCTGCCCCATATAAACCTCAATTACCTCCAAATACATCCACCCAGAACCAAAGACCTTTACCAGGACCAAGGACCCAGATGCCTGCTATAACTCCATCCACCCACCCGTGGACTAACGCCACGGCACCTCCCTTGCACCCACCTAACCAACCCCCTCCTGACGACCAAGAAACCTATTGACAATTAAAAGGGAATCCCGACCAAACCCTAACCATCTGCCCAGTCCTAACATTATCCTCGGAAGACCCATTTTGCACCATACAGATTGACGGCCACCCCTATCAATGCCTATTGGACACTGGAGCCACATATTCTACTTTAACCGATAGCCACCTGAAGCCGGGTCAAGAAACCAGGAAGGTCATGGGTCTGGATGGGATACCCCGCACTTGCCCACTATCACGTCCTACCAAGGTTACTCTCGGACCCCTACTGGCTGAGCATACCTTCCTTCTGACTAGCAGTCCGGTAAACCTCTTAGGGAGAGACTTGCTTTGTAAGCTAAATGCTACGATTAAATGCACTAAGGAAGGCATCTATTTATACATGCCTGAAGAATCCATCCCCGCCTTTCAGGGAATAGTTGAGGAAGCAAAAACAGACAGACAATTCCCGAGCCTACCCCCGGAATTGGAACAGGATTTGCCTTCCTCTTTATGGGGCACCGAATCGACCTCGGTGGGTCTCTTATTATCAGCGGCCCCAGTGAAAATTACCTACAGGACTGACTTACCCTTTCCATGCACAAAACAATATCCCTTACCCAAGGAAGCTATCGAGGGGCTAACTCCTATGATCGAAGACTTCCTCGAGAAGGGGATCCTGGTTCCTTGTGCATCCCCATGCAACACTCCGGTGCTCCCAGTAAAGAAACCATCGGCAGAAGGAGCACCAGTCTGATATCGTTTTGTGCAAGACCTGAGACTCGTGAACCAATTTGTAATACCTCGACATCCAGTAGTGGGCAACCCAAATTCCTTGCTAAACGCCATACCTGCAGAGACTAAGTGGTACACTGCTGCGGACCTCTGCTCCGCCTTCTTTAGCATACCCCTAGACCCGGCCAGCCAATTTCTCTTCGCTTTCACCTGGGGACCCAGTCAGCTAACCTGGACCAGGTTACCCCAGGGGTACGTGGAATCGCCCGCCATCTTTTCGGCCATCCTACACCAAGATTTACAAGATATACACCTCCCTGCTGGCTCCGCCCTCTTGCTTTACGTAGACGACCTCCTCCTTTGTTCCACTAGTGAGGAAGCATGTAAAATGGACACTAAGCACCTCCTGGCTGAACTAGCTAGAAAGGGACATAAGGTTTCGCAAAAAAAAACTGCAGTACTGCAAACAAGAAGTCAAGTACCTCGGGCACATCCTAGGAATAGGCACCCGAAGCTTAGCGACAGACAGGATAGAAGCGGTCACTAAGATTCCCCTCCCCAAGACTAAGAGACAGCTGCGTGGATTCTTAGGAATGGCTGGCTTCTGCAGAGCCTGGATTGCGGGTTAAAGCGAGATAACTAAGCCCCTGTCGGCTATGACCCGCCAGGACCACCCAGACACCCTAGTTTGGGAGGAAGAGGCATACAAGTCCTTTGAACGATTGAAACGGGAACTGAGATCTGCCCCCGCCCTAGGCTTGCCTGATTACAGAGTCCCCTTCAACTTGTTTATCCATGAACAGATGGGGGTAGCTTCGGGGGTATTGACCCAGCCTTTCCGAGACCAAGAGAGACCCGTGGCATACTACAGTCTGCAACTAGACACCACCGCAAAGGGGGCAGTAAGCTGCCTAAGGGCTATAGCTGCTGCAGCGATCCTCCTAGAGAAGGCACAAGAGACGGTGCTGGGGCACGAGATCACCATCCATGTGCCCCATTCCGTCTCCACCCTCTTAACCTTAAAGGGCTGCCATCACTTCTCGAACTCTAGACTAAACAGATACGAAGCCATCCTATTAACTCCATCAAACGTCACCATAAAGCGAGTTAACTCCCTCAACCCAGCCACCCTTCTCCCGCTCCCCGATGATGGGACTCCACACCATGACTGCCACACCATAGTCCGGCAAGCTGAAAAGCCCAGGGAAGACCTGGACCACCTACCTTTAGAGAACCCAGATATAATACTTTATACAGACGGCAGCTCAAAGGTTGTTGAAGGGGAAAGGAAAACAGGGTACTCTGTGGTTACTGATTTCGAAGTCATAGAAGCCAATCCGATAAATCCTCAGTACAGCACCCAGGCTGCAGAATTAATAGCGCTCATACGCGCTTGTGAAATTTGTGAAAACAAACGGGCTACAATCTACATGGACAGCAAGTACTGTTTTGGATTGGTGCATACCACTGGCCAAATTTGGTTACAAAGAGGCTTCCTAACAGCTGCTGGTTCAAAGATTTCACACGCTGCCCTGGTAGAGAGACTACTGACTGCTATCCACCTACCTACCGCGATCGCAGTTGTCCACTGTAAAGTTCACACCCGGGGTAGGGATCCAGTTTCAAGGGGGAATAGGTGAGCAGATAGAGCGGCCCAGTCAGCCGCACTCCGCCCCCCAAACAACGATTTGGAATTTCAAGCTCCACAAATCCCACTTAACATAGATACTACGCAAATTTACAAAGAAGCCCCCGAGGAAGAAAAGACCCTCTGGCGATCGGTGGGTGCAGTTCAACACAATGACGTTTGGGTTCTCCCAGATGGCAGGGCCGTCCTTCCAAAAGCCTGGGTTCCAAAATTGGTAAGGGTCCTCCATCAACAAACACACTGGGGAAAAGGGAGACTGATAGAACACGTTAAGAGGTCCTGGTACGCTCCGGGACTTGCAGTCGCAGCCACAACAGCATCAAAGAACTGCGTTACCTGCAACTCTTATAACCCCAAGCGACAACCCAGAACACCACCGGGAGCTAGACTGTGGGCATTTGTTCCATTTGAGAGTCTACAGTTGGATTTTATCGACCTACCGCACTGTCAAGGATTTAAACATGCACTGATCATAGAGGATAAACTCTCCTCCTGGGTAGAAGGGTTCCCTTGTAGAAAACCCACTGCGTCTGTAGTAGCTAGAGCCCTCCTACAAGACATTATCCCTCGGTTCGGAGTGCCCCGTCGCCTGGATAGCGACAGAGGAACCCACTTCACCGCTCAAATAGTGCAATTAGTGGCCAAAGCCCTACGAATAAAATGGGACCTCCATACACCCTACCACCCACAGTCTTCGGGCCAGGTAGAGCGAATGAACCAAGAAATTAAGACTCAACTAGGGAAACTCTGCAGACTCACCGGACTAAAATGGGTGAATGCACTCCCGCTGGTCCTCCATAATATACGGAGCGCACCAACTGGACCATTGAAATTGTCTCCCTACGAACTTTTATTTGGGAGACCCCCTCCCGTCTATAACACTCAATTCCCGCTCTCAGAACTTGAACTAGGAGAAGCAGAACTTACTAATTATGTCATTCAGCTTCAGACACAGCTACAACGACTCCACCAGTACGCGGCCGTCGAAGGACAAAACCTACCCATCGACGTTCAAGCCCACTCCTTCAATCCGGGTGACTGGATCCTCGTCAAAGTCTATCAGAAGGAACCCCTCCAACCTGCGTGGGAAGGTCCATACCAGATACTTCTGACATCACCAACCGCCGTGAAATTAGGTGAGAAGAATTCGTGGATCCATCACACGAGGTGTAAGTCCTCACCCCCCCCTCAAGAGGCCGAGGAAAACATCGGGGAGGACTTCACCTTTTCAACTCCACCCACTCCACCAACTTCATACATTGACGACGACGACGACCAACAGACCGGACCAGATCGGGGTCAGAATCGGGCCCAACAGACCGGACCAGATCGGGGTCAGAATCGGGCCCAACAGACCGGACCAGATCGGGGTCAGAATCGGGCCCAACAGACCGGACCAGATCGGGGTCAGAATCGGGCCCAACAGACCGGACCAGATCAGGGCCAGAATCGGGCCCAACGGACCAGACCGGAGACCACCTCAACCAACTGGACATCCGAGATCGTCCCCGATCCCAATACCATCCGACTACGCTTGAAACGCACTGACAGCGCGCTTTGACAGCTCCTTTGACAGCTCCACTGACAGCGCGCTTTGACAGCTCCTTTGACAGCTCCTTTGACAGCTCCACTGACAGCGCGCTTTGACAGCTTCGTTGACAGCTCCACTGACAGCGCGCTTTGACAGCTTCTCTGACAGTTCTTCCAACAGCGCATTCCCACGGCCTTCGACCTCCTTATACTCCTATGCTTTCCCATCCCCGGACTCCAACCATGAACTTCTTCATTTTTCTTGTCTACCAGACTTTGACCTACTCCTCAGCCATGCCAACTGATCACTGTACTGGCTTACCCACGGATTACCATTTCCTGGACTATCACCGACTCGAGACGGGTGGAAAGTCAAACCCTGATCGAATGGGGGACTTTGACTTTTGCCTCCCCGAGTCTCGGACATTGCTACGACATTCCCTCGTACCCCGGCTAACTGACAACGAGTATTGGGAACTTTTCATCCGGGACCAAACCCTACACCGAATTGGGTCAGCCGCAGTCACCCTCGACCATTCTTACTACCGCCTCACCTGCAAGAACGGGACCCATTTCCTTTTCGGCAACGGGGAACTCTTGAAACTCTTGAGGAACCCAAATTGGACCGAAATCGAGAAAGGGGGGGCAGCACCATCCTATACCGACGCAACCAATCCCTCCGAC
This sequence comes from Podarcis muralis, assembly GCF_964188315.1. Lineage (NCBI taxonomy): Eukaryota > Metazoa > Chordata > Lepidosauria > Squamata > Lacertidae > Podarcis > Podarcis muralis. The sequence goes on along the minus strand of NC_135671.1, from coordinate 39,322,349 downwards.
AACTTGATTTTCGGATTCCAATGTCTCCTCATGACCCCGGAACCCCGAAAACCCCAACTACAAGGACTTTGCCTAAGAAAGTTCTGCTGCCTTTGGAACCTCGGAGTTACCCACGACTGGAGAGGGGCAGAATACCTAGAGGGTTGGTACCATCCAGCACATCCCTCACGCTCCCCCACGTGGGATAACGTTGGACCTTTGCGATGTGGGGGCATAGCCAAAGACAGGCGCCTCCTAAATACCACCGACCCCCTTCATCCACTCGGCACGGCACCACGGAAACTCGGCGCTGACCCTTCCTTCCCAGGAGAAGATCTCCTTTCCTCCTGGGAACAGAACTCTTATATTAAACTCCTCGGCCAGGTGGCCAAGGAGGCACCCTACCCTGAATGCTGGATCTGCGCCCATGCGCCCAGCCACCTCCAACAGAGCCTTCCCCTCGTTCCGGTCCCAGTTACCATAGAACAATTCCGGTCAGGGGACGTCGCCTCCTGGAACCTGACTGCGTTGAACTTGACCCACCAATACCTTTACCTCACTGGCCCGACAAAGGGTCCACTTTGCCGCACCTTCACCGGGGAAGGGACCTTCATCGGCTCCAGTACCTGTACGTCCAACTTAGAACTTTTATCCACCGGCCATGTCACCATCACGGACATGACGGGATCCAGGACCTTTCTAAACCTCACCCTCGCTTGGGCCGCTGTCATCGGCCACCCTCCAACCTGGCAGCCTCAACCCGCCGACGCTATGCTACTGCAAGCCTTCGCCTCGGGACGAATGGAGTCGTATCTCAGCGGCTTGTTTTGGGTATGCGGTCATCGCGCATATACCTGGGTGAGCCCCCATATGTCCGGATCCTGCTTTGTCGGGTACATCGTTCCCGGCATAAGAGTAGTACCACATCTACCCCCCGGGAGACAGAGAAATAAAAGGGAAGAAAAGCAACTGTCTGACTTATCCGATGTCGCTGCAAACGGGGAAACCGTGGGTCGAGCCCTCTTCCCTGCCTACGGGGCAGGATCCAACCACGTCGACATCCTTCGGCTTACTGACATCCTCCTCAAATTCATGCAGGAGGCAACTGAGATCACGGACTCCCTGATGTCGGAACTGTCTGAGGTGAGACAACTAAGTTTACAGACGAGAATCGCTACGGACATTCTGCTGTCCAGCCAAGGAGGGACGTGCGCCCTAATAGGTACCGAGTGCTGCACATACGTAACTGACCGAACTTTAAACATTACTGGACATTTGAATAACATCCACGAGTTAGCAGGGAGGCTAAACGAGATACAACACGAGGGACTGTCTGACGTCGACTTGTGGGGATGGCTGCCCAAGCTGGGGTGGCTCCGACAGTTGATCAAGGTCATATTGCTCACAATTCTTACTGTTGCCTTTTGCATCTCAGTACTCTGCTGTGCCATACATTGTGTCTCTCCCTGCTGCTCTCTTCTCCGCTTCCCTGCTCAATCCGCTCCTCTTTCCTTTCGAGCCTATTCCCGCTCCCACAACGCTCCTGTCTTCCCTGAATATGTACAAATGAGACATCTGGGAGAAGGGGAGTATGAAATCACAGGGGTATAGGGTGCGGAGAAAGGATTTGCAAGTTCCTACAGAACTTTAATGCAAATCTATCTCCGAATGGGGGACTGATACGGAAGGAGGAAGGGGGGGCAACCATCCTCCCCTCCATCGCTTCCTAGAGGGGCCCGAGGCGATGACCTCGACAGTGCCCAGCTCTGCCTAGAACCCTCAGCCCCCACATCGTTACACAAGCACCACACTATACCCCTGCCTTGCTAATAAAAGGCTCTCTTTCCTATCTCTACTATACCCCTGCCTTGCTAATAAAAGGCTCTCTTTCCTATCTCTATACGGGCGAAATAAGCCCCGATGTTTTCCTATGCCTTCCTCTCGCCCTATTCCTAACGTGGGTAGACCGTATCATACTGTATCCCCATTCACTATACTGAGCCCCGCTTTAGCCAATCACAGCCATGCATTCGCCCTGCAGAAGCTAGCTCAGGGAGCTACTGCACGCCTCATTTCACTCCTGACAAGCTGCTGACGGCCCCCCACTGCGAGAACAATGGATCCGAAACCAGGGACCTCGTAAAACTGTCAAAATCCTGTTACAATGTATCCATTCTTGCTACAATATATCCATTCTGTTTCCGATCCTGATCAACGGTACGGGATGGGTCGGAAAGCATAGAAACCTTTGGAAATTGATATAAAATCAACCGTAACTCCGATTTCTTTGCTCTTGGTGTCATTCAACTCAGCTCCTTTTGGACTCCATGATGTGACCCCTACCTCCATAATCCCCGGAACGACAGGACACGTACACAGGAACTTCTTAATCCTGTCAGATCGCTTCGCCTAACCCTTCCTCCGGGCAATATTAGGTGGCAGACGATGCATATCTCTGGCCCATTGTCTTGCCACCACCGGTACTCAATAAATGTTTACCTATGTATATCTCTCACTCTGCATATTCCCCCGTCCCCTACCTCAAATGTTAATTAATGTAACCCCACCTTTCCTAAATATATTCATGACGTGTGAAATATATTCATGATGTAACCCGTGAAACCCAACCTTCCCATAATGTATTCATGACGTTTCGTGCACTGTATTCTGGGAGTCGGAGGGAACTTTTAAAAGTTTATGTCGCCCCATTCTCGGGGTTCAATCTCGTCTTGAACCTGTTGCGCAATAAACTCGGATCTCCGCATCTTGCTCCTGTTCCCGGCTGAGCTTATTTTCTCCGCTAGGACCCGCGGACTCTGTCCGACGAACCGGGTGTCAGGGCAACTCCGCACCCGGGATTTTTCCGTAACAGTAGAATGGCATTGGCTGGTGCAGAGATGCTCTTGGCAGGTCTAATAACTGGTCTTCTCCCATTTTCTCTCTACTGTACTAGGGTAGCATAGTGATTAGGCTATAATTAGACCTGGTTTTGTTGTTAGTGTAAGAGTTATGTTAAGGTACACTGACAGGATGTGTGCGCATTTTTAGTAAGAGACTGATAAAACATCTCCCCTTGTGTCAGGTGTTTCATTAGCTACAGACTATATACTCTGTACTCGAGAACTTATCTCATGTTCAATGTTTTTTCTGGAATGTCCATTGTTTGTTTCCATGCTCCCCCTTACAACACTGCTTGCTTTGTGAAATATTAATCAATCTTTTAAAATGTAAGTTGCTAAAATGAGACCCTATCCAGTTCCAGTAAAATATATCCCCAATTTGGGGGTGGTTTTTGCAATTGTTTTTGTGGGTGCCTCCAAACACAAAACAGTTAGATAAAATGGATCAATTGCTTCATTTATTTAAAACTAATGCTGCAAGCACGAGAACACCAGATTCAGGTTACCAAGTATGCCATTGTACAGATCATCCTTATCTACTTGCCAGAAATAATTTTATGATATTCCTCAATAAAATGCCTCTCATTATTATGAGTAGTCTGCATGTATGCTGGAGAGCTTATATATTTCAAGGACTGTGTGCTATACCAAGGTGTTTGCACACAGAAATACACTGTAATCTCTCCTATGACTTGGAGTGGGAGGCTTAACCTGCCCTTTCTATTGAGAATCAAACCTGCTTGTATTTGTATCTTCACAGCTCCCTCACTTCCTCTGGATACTGCTGGCCATTCCTTCATTTAGTTAAAAGGGTATTGGAACTTGGGAAAGTAGCATAAAGGCATTTCATCACAGGAGGGGCAGCAAAGTTCTATCTTCCTGCATTTCTGACAGGGCTGTTTATACTACCTTTGCCCCAGCTGGGCCATCCCAGAGACGACATGAGCTCATGAGCCCCAAAATATAAGACATTAGCTGCTATATTGGAATATTTCCAGCCTTGGATTATAGAGGTCAAAGTTTGTGGCTAGAAGCAGTGGCAGCAGGATGCAGGATTTCTCTTGCCGCAGAAAAGGGGAAACAACCACCAAATCCACACCACACACTCTTAAATACAAAAGAGCCTTCACACTCAACCTGTTTCCATAGGGTGTATAGTACAAGCTTGCTGTACATAGTGCAAACATATTCCTTTTTAAAAAATAATTTTATTGTTTATTTAACATACCAGTAATTGTTACAAAACATAAGCAAAATATTACATACATATATATTTATAATAAATAAATAAATAAGCACATATATATGAAAAAAGGAACAAAGGGGGGGGAGAATAAAAGGAAAAAAGAAAAATAAAGAGAAAAAAAGAAGAAAAGTTGGAAGAATTTCTTTCAAATTTATTCTACAAATATCTCAATATGAAAATAATAATAAAATTTCATTGATTGACTTCCATCGCTTACACTGCACTTCCTATATACATTTTAAGCAAGATTGTATTTGTTATTTAGTATTTTTTCCATACAATCTCACACAAATATTCTAATCAATAAGTTTTCTAAATCTCTCATAAATCTATTCTAAACATAACCAATACCTTACATTTAATCCTTGTTTACATAGATAATCATTTAAGCATTTCCATTGTTTCTGGCTTATATTTTTTGTCTTTTGTCTTATCAAATCAGTCAACTTTGCTAATTCCAAGTATTCGCATAATTTATTCAACCATTCTTCTTTGGTTGGAATATAATTTCACAGTACTGACAGGCACCGCGGTGGTTGAGTACAACAGCGAAGACAGTGTAGTTCCATGCTGGAACTGAAGCCAGACCACTGCAGTGGAGGAAGACACTTCTTTATCAAGACCAATTTATGTGAGCATCTCTCATCTCAACCTACCCTTCTCTCCTACCCTTCCTGTACCCACCCTCCATTATTCCATGGCCTACTTTACTGTCCCATTGGCTCTAAGCCAGAGGGGTCAGGTATTAGGCTTAGCATCTTTCCTGAGACCCACAGCATGATCCAGTCCACCCCACCCTTTCCACACTAGGTGAGGAACAGGAAGGGTGCCAACCACAAAATGTAGAACAAGAGGATCTCAGGATTGAGGTCATGGAATTGCCCCCTCTCACTCATGCACACACCCCAAGAAAGAAAAGGATGTAGGGATTTAAAATGTGCAAGGGATAGAGAGGCATTATAGAAAAAGCTATAATAAGAGAGATCTGGTCCGGGGCTGTGTAGCAGGTTGGTAGACTAGGGCTGTGAACTGGGAAAGAAGGACAGTGAACAGGTTGAGAGGAAACACTGATCATGAGGTAAATGGCAGCGCACTGCAAGCCAAAAAATAATGTTAAAATTTAGGCCTCAAAAATTGCTTTAACTCAGACAGAACACAGAGACAACAATTGTCCTACAGTGCATTGACATCCTTTGTTTGCCCACTTTTCGTGGGGAATGCCCAAGATGCCATTGCCAAATCATTGCGTTCCAGCCTTTAATGTTTTCCCTGACTTGATTTGTGTATATTTTTTGTTGTTACTAAAAGTGCAATTTCCTTCAAATTTAAAAGTTTCTGTTTACAGTTTCTGTCTGTCTGTATTTCTTTCTTGTTCACTGTGCCTGGGAAATCAGTTATTATTTCCTCCTTAGTTTGCTTTTGCTCTCCAGAAGGATGCATGCATTAAATCACTGGGTTATTTCATTATAGAAAAGTTGTGCTATTTTGCTATAATGGGAAAAGTTTACTATACAGCGGAAAGGAGCAGCCAAGCATACTAGGACTCAATTTCTTGACTTTAAGAAAGCCGACTTCATAAAATTTAGGGAAGTGCTGGGTGAGATCCCATGGACAGTAATACTAAAAGGAAAGGGAGTTCATGATGGCTGGGAGTTTGTTAAGAGGGAGATAGTAAAAGCACAACTTCAGGCAATACCAATGAGACGGAAACATGGAAGGTGCCTAAAGAAGCCAGGGTGGCTATCTAAAGAACTTTTAACTGAGTTAAGATTAAAAAAGGATGTGTACAAAAAATGGAAAAGGGGGGAAACCACCAAAGAGGAATTCAAACAAATAGCCAGCACGTGTAGACACAAAGTCAGAAAAGCTAAAGCACAGAATGAACTCAGGCTTGCTAGAGAGGTTAAAAGCAACAAAAAAGGCTTTTATGGGTATGTCCGTAGCAAAAGGAAGAACAAAGAAACAGTGGGGTCACTCAGAGGAGAAGATGGTGAAATGCAAACAGGGGACACAGAAAGGGCTGAACTCCTCAATGCCTTCTTTGCCTCAGTCTTCTCCGATAAAGAAAACAATGCCCGACCTGAAGAATTTGGAGCAAATGATTCAGCAGAGGAAACACAGCCCAGAATAACTAAGGAGATAGTACAAGAATACTTGGCTAGTTTAGATGTATTCAAGTCTCCAGGGTCAGATGAACTGCATCCAAGAGTATTAAAAGAACTGGCAGATGTGATCTCAGAACCACTGGCAGTCATCTTTGAGAATTCCTGGAGAACAGGCGAAGTCCCGGCAGACTGGAGGAGGGCAAATGTTGTCCCTATTTTCAAAAAGGGGAAAAGAGAGGACCCAAATAATTATCGCCCAGTCAGTCTGACATCAATACCAGGGAAGATTCTGGAGCAGATCATTAAGCAAACAGTCTGTGAGCACCTAGAAAGGAATGCTGTGATCACCAATAGTCAGCATGGATTTCTGAAAAATAAGTCACGTCAGACTAATCTGATCTCGTTTTTTGACAGAATTACAAGCCTGGTAGATGAAGGGAACGCAGTGGATGTAGCCTACCTTGATTTCAGCAAGGCATTCGATGAGGTGCCCCATGATATTCTTGTAAAGAAGCTGGTAAAATGCAGTCTTGACTATGCTACCACTCAGTGGATTTATAACTGGCTGACTGACCGAACCCAAAGGGTGCTCATCAATGGTTCCTCTTCATCCTGGAGAAGAGTGACTAGTGGGATGCCACAGGGTTCTGTCTTGGGCCCGGTCTTATTCAACATCTTTATCAACGACTTGGATGATGGACTCAAGGGCATCCTGATCAAATTTGCAGATGACACCAAACTGGGAGGGGTGGCTAACCCCCAGAGGACAGGATCACACTTCAAAACGACCTTGACAGATTAGAGAACTGGGCCAAAACAAACAAGATGAACTTTAACAGGGAGAAATGTAAAGTATTGCACTTGGGCAAAAAAAATGAGAGACACAAATACAAGATGGGTGACACCTGGCTTGAGAGCAGTACATGTGAAAAGGATCTAGGAGTCTTGGTTGACCACAAACTTGACATGAGCCAACAGTGTGACGCGGCAGCTAAAAAAGCCAATGCAATTCTGGGCTGCATCAATAGGAGTATAGCATCTAGATCAAGGGAAGTAATAGTGCCACTGTATTCTGCTCTGGTCAGACCTCACCTGGAGTACTGTGTCCAGTTCTGGGCACCACAGTTCAAGAAGGACACTGACAAACTGGAACGTGTCCAGAGGAGGGCAACCAAAATGGTCAAAGGCCTGGAAACGATGCCTTATGAGGAACGGCTAAGGGAGCTGGGCATGTTTAGCCTGGAGAAGAGGAGGTTAAGGGGTGATATGATAGCCATGTTCAAATATATAAAACAGTGTTTCCCAACCTTTTTTGGGCAAAGGCACACTTGTTTCATGAAAAAAATCTCGAGGCACACCACCATTACAGCCCCGTGACGTCAGCGCGCAGCGTCACGCCGGGAGGGACGCACGAAAGTGTAAGTTTCAATTTTTTCCCCTCCCCCTTGCCTTCCTTCTGTGCCAACCGCCAAAAAGCCAAGAAAAAAGCCAAGACTTTAGGGCAGCAGGTCGACACGGAAGAAGCTCCTACCTAAGGACAGGTGCGACGGCCGTGTCCTCTTCTGCCACACTTGGCAGCCCTGCCTCACGGTCGTGACTCCCACCCTGATTTCTCCCCGCAGGTCGAGCGGCACAGGCAGCCCAATGTGTCCAGCCCAGACACAAGCCCCGCTTCCCCACTCTAGATCCTGAATGCGACCAAGTGCTCTGGACTCCCGAGCAGGGTGGGAAAGAGGACTCGCATCTGGTAGCCTCCGGGCTCCTCGCCTGCTCGAGGGATGGCATTGCAGGCAAGCTGCCGGCCGTCGCCATCGCCGCCCCCTCATGCGAGTGGACCTGCCCGGAGTGGTGGGCCGGGGGAGGCTCGCTCTCTGTGGGGATGTGGCCCGCACGCGCGGCCCCGCTTCCTCCTGCCCAGGGCTGAGCTCCTTACCCGCGATCTCGGTCTCGCGCACGCGGATCCCACTTATTCTGAAGCTCGCACCACTAGCCGGGGCTCTCACACCGTGCCAGGGCGAGGCGGCGCGGTCCACTGACGTCATCGCGGCTCGCCTCCGCCCTCGACTTCCCTGTTCTCTCCCCTCCCTCGGGTCGCCGTGGTTACCGAGGACTGCAAGCTGCTCGGGCGAGCGTGGGGCATTAAGTGGGAGAAGGAAAATTAAAATTAAAACTCGCCTGAAGGCCGCCTCTCTGGATACAGTGGTGCCTCGCAAGACGAAATTAATTCGTTCCGCAAGTCTCTTCGTCTTGCGAGTTTTTCGTCTTGCGATGCACGGTTTCCCATAGGAATGCATTGAAAATCAATTAATGCGTTCCTAGGGAAACCGCCTTCAGACCAGGTCCGGGGACAGTCTGTCCCCCGACCTCTTCTGAAGGCTGGGGGGGGGGGACAAGGGCTTTTCTTCCCACCCCCAGCATTTTAAAAAACCCCGGGACAGCGGAGGACTTCTCCGCTGTCCGGGGCGATTTAAAAGCCCCTGGGAAGGCAGGCAGGGGGGACAAAGATTTTCGCCCCCCGCCCGCCTTCAGAAGAGGTCCTGGACCTCTTCCTGGACCTCTTCTGAAGGTGGGCGGGGGCGAAAGTCTTTGCTCCCCCCTGCCTGCCTTCCCGGGAGAGCGGAGAAAGGCAGCGCATTTCTCCGCTGTCCCGGATGGCTTTTGAAGGTCCTTGACCTCTTCTGAAGGCGGGCGGGGGCGAAAGTCTTTGCTCCCCCCTGCCTGCCTTCCCGGGAGAGCGGAGAAAGGCAGCGCGTTTCTCCGCTGTCCCGGACGGCTTTTGAAGGCAGGCTTTTGAAAGCCGTCCGGGACAGCGGAGAAACGCAGCGCGCCCTTGCCGCTGCCCCCCGACTTGGCTGGAAGGCTGGCGGGGGGAGAAGCCTGCTCCTCCCCATCGCCAGCCCCGCAAACTCGGGGGACAGCGGGAGAGGCACAGCGCGCCCTTGCCGCTGCCCCCCGACTTGGCTGGAAGGCTGGCGGGGGGAGAAGCCTGCTCCTCCCCATCGCCAGCCCCGCAAACTCGGGGGACAGTGGGAGAGGCACAGCGCGCCCTTGCCGCTGCCCCCCGACTTGGCTGGAAGGCTGGCGGGGGGAGAAGCCTGCTCCTCCCCATCGCCAGCCCCGCAAACTCGGGGGACAGCGGGAGAGGCACAGCGCGCCCTTGCCGCTCCCCCCCGACTTGGCTGGAAGGCTGGCGGGGGGAGAAGCCTGCTCCTCCCCATCGCCAGCCCCGCAAACTCGGGGGACAGCGGGAGAGGCACAGCGCGCCCTTGCCGCTGCCCCCCGACTTGGCTGGAAGGCTGGCAGGGGGAGAAGCCTGCTCCTTCCCGTCGCCAGCCCTGCAAACTCGGGGGACAGCGGGAGAGGCGCAGCGCGCCATCCCGCTGTCTCCCGACATGGTTTGGAGGCTGGCGGAGGGCTTCCTCCTCCCCCAGCCCCGCAAGCTCCCAGAGCGATGCCAAAGCTGCGCGCAGCTTCGGCATGGCTCTGGGTCCCGTTCTGGGGGAGGGGGAAGCTCGGGCTTCCCCCGCCCCAGCCCCACGCCTGGCGGTGGGGGAATAATTTTTTTACCCTTTATTCCCCCCCCCCCCGCCAATTTTTCCCGCGGCACACCAGGCAACGTCTGGCGGCACACTAGTGTGCCGCGGAACACTGGTTGGGAAACACTGATATAAAATATATATAAAAGGATGTCACATAGAGGAGGGAGAAAGGTTGTTTTCTGCTGCTCCAGAGAAGCGGACACGGAGCAATGGATCCAAACTACAAGAAAGAAGATTCCACCTAAACATTAGGAAGAACTTCCTGACAGTAAGAGCTGTTCGACAGTGGAATTTGCTGCCAAGGAGTGTGGTGGAGTCTCCTTCTTTGGAGGTCTTTAAGCAGAGGCTTGACAACCATATGTCAGGAGTGCTCTGATGGTGTTTCCTGCTTGGCAGGGGGGTTGGACTCGATGGCCCTTGTGGTCTCTTCCAACTCTATGATTCTATGATTCTATGAAAAAGTGAAGGGGAGATAGGAGGAAAGAGACCAGCATTTTAACTAAGACACACCCCTGAGTTCAATAAACAAAAACTAAACAAGGGGTAATTAAAGGATAATGTTCATGTTGCACTGTACACTAAAGTAATAAAATGAGCTGCTCCTGCAATGAGGAAGCTTTCAATTAACATTAAGAAGGGCCATTGTTAAAATGAAACTTATTTGTGAATAGATATTATAGAAGGATATCGACTAGGGGAAAGCTATTGCTGTATAATATGCTATATTTAAAATGCTTGTGTGGAATCTTAATTCTTCTTCCAGCTGACTGTGGTAAGGCAGTCCCTCGCCATCACTAAATGTCTCTTATATGGACCATGGACAGCCTGGATTTCTTTGCTTCTATATACCTATCTAGTAACAAATCTGCAGGAGCTAAAAAGTTTGCACAGCTTGTAAGCAATTAGCCACATAAAAGGCACTTCACCTATTTCCAAAGGTAGGTGCATGTCCTATACTGGAAGTTTTCTTTGAACCAGTGCTTCCCCACCCTGGATGCTCAAGTGGGAGCAGGAGCCAATACTGTTTGGACAACTCTATCTGGTGAGCCAGCTGTGCCCTTACTGGCAAGGAAAAAAACGAAAAGAAAAAAGAAGGGAAAAAAAGCTCAAGAACTTTCATGGTGTCCTGGTTTCTACTTTTTGAAATGGCAGCCCTACCTAGTCACCTCCAGGTTGGACAACTTTATTGCAAACTATATGAAGCTACCCATGAAGATAATTCATACTTTTCAGTTGGTTCAGAATGTGCCCTCCCCTAAATTCTGGCAGGAACCAGGATGTCAGATAACATTACTGTTATCCTTTAACAACTTCACTAGTTACCAGCCTGTTTCTTTGTCAGTTTACAGTGCTGTTATTGTCTCTAAGTAGCCTGAGGCCATGTTTTGACATATGAACTTGTTCATTAACTCCATTTCTCTACAGAGACCCTAATCATTGTTTTCCTGCCACCAGAGGTGTGACAAGTGGACAGGGGGAGGGAGGTGTTATAGCACCTGGACAGTGAAACAGCTTACCTGGCTCCTTCACTTCCTGCATTAAAGCAGGCAACAAAGTCTGTTTTATTCCAGGGTGCTTTTTATAAATTCTGACCCATCTTTCAAAATGGTTTTAATTACTTTTTTTTAGTATTTTATTGGTTGTGTGTGATTGTGTGTTTTTATTGCCTTTACTATGTTGAGAGCTGCCTTCAGTTTACTTCTTGTAAAATTGCAGAGTATTATTATTCACAACAGAAAAATACAGAATGAGAATTCTTTTTTTTTAAACAAATCAATATTAGTCTCATGTCTTTTGAACTGCCCTGTGATCTTCAGATGAAGGATGGTATACATAGCCTCCTCCTCCTCCTCATCTATACATCTTAGGAGTGAAGGACAGTAGAAATTTAGAGGGTGGGGTGCAAAGTCCACGGGGTAACGGCTGTTCTTGAAGGAGCAGGTTGGAATTAAAAGCAGGGCCACCAGCTTTTCTTCCTAGGAGTGACGCTGCACTTTAAACAAATGAACAATAGGCAGATATTCAACAGTTGGAAAAAATTAACATCAGTGTATCTCCATGGTAGGAACAATTTCAGCTGTTGGATTCCTTTCTGTTGCGCAACTATTCAAAGCCCTAGAACTCTGTGAGGAAGTCAAGGGTCTTTATGAACAGGTTTGGACTCCAACAAAGCCCTGCAATAGCTAATAGACTCTAACCTTATTGACTCTGAGGAGAGTGTAGAAGAGGTTGTGGCCAAAGGAGGAGTGGATTATCCTTTTGAATCCCCAGAGAGTGGCAGAGAACATGGGAAGAAATTAAACTTGGGGGATTAGCACACAACAGCTGTCCCGGTCCAATTAAAGCCTAGCTCATCCCTGCTTCACACTTCCAGGAAGGGCAAGGAGGAAACTTAACACAACACAGAGCAGGGCCATTTGCAAAATATAAAGGGCATTCCGTTGCCAAAGGTATTCTGCCAACATTATTGCTGGAAGACAAACGTTATCAGGATACATAGAAATAAAATCCAATTTTTGCAATTTAAATAAAACACTTTTCCATATATTTGCTTAATTTGCACCGTCTTGTTTGCAATAATAATGTTTATAAAATAAAGTTTACTCTCCTAACTGGAGGGAGGAAACAACTCTGATAGATAAACTATCTTTGGGTGCCAGGTGATTATGGCTGATTATGGACTTTTAAATGTGTTGGTAGGATGGGAGTTATTGATTTGTCTTTGTTTGTGTTCTCAGTTTGTATTTTTGTGTTGTGAATGACACTGTGATCTTTGGATGAAGGGTGGTATAAAAGTTTAATTAATTAATTATGTAGCTACTGGGACCAGACAAGAGAGGCCCAATCACCTGCTGCTTACTAGAAGGTCTACTTTGTCTTTGCCTGATATGTACTCTTGGGATTTTACTTTTAATTATATATATGTGTGTATTAAATTTACATTCATCCCACTTCCTGAATTTGTAAAATCTTCAAACTGATTGTTGACATTTATTTTCACTGGGTACACATTTTAAAGCAAAGCCATAAGAGCTATAAACTTGCTTGAGTGTTGAAAGAGGAATGTAAGAATTTGTACAGTGAGTTAATTGTCCAGGGAAGTTCACAACCAGGGCAAGATCCACGTAATACACATTCTGTGCTGCTGGTCTGAAATAATCAGAGATAATTTTAAAAACTGGCATCATTTTTAGCCATCATGGCTCACAATCACGGATAGATTTTAACCCCCCTGACAGCACAATTCTATACAACTATAATCAAAAGTAAACCCCATTGAGTTCAGTGATGTTTATTCTCAGGCAAATGTGTACAGAATTGCACTGTAAATGAATCTAATTCTTTCCTGACCCTTCTATGGTACTGGACACACGAAATCTTGTGGCAATTAATTGCTTTGGTCAACTCACCTTTTATTAATTGTTTTAATGGTGTTTAAAATGTGTTTTAAGCAGCAATCCTGTAAAACTCCTGTGTGCAACACCATCTGAGTGCACAAGTTTTATGGTTTTAACAGTATGAATCTTTTTCTAAATAGAACAGTTGGAGTTTCCAATGTATATTAGTAGGGCTCATGGTGTGTTTACTATTGTTTAGGTTGCTTTGGAATTTTTATATAGCTATGTGAGAATGATTAATTAACTTTTAGAATTAATGCATTTTGTACTTCCTATTACCAGTCAATTTCAACTGCAGTGCAAAATTGCTTTTTCCATTGTCACATCCCACTAATTTATTTTTACTTGTTCTTTAATATGTACAAGCTTATTCTCCCCCTACCCAGCAGACAAAACCAAGTTGGACCCCATTTCCACAAGTACAGACCTGTAACTTAAAAAAAACCAACTGCTTCTGCATTTTGCTCCTTTTAAACTTCCTTTTAAACTTCCTTCACCATGCAACCCACATTTCCTCACTTGCTCTAAGCAATGAGATCTGTGCACATAAGCATTCATTGAAATGCATAATCAGGAATTATTATCAGAATCTAAATGTACATTGAAGTCACATACAGCTTACTCACACTATTGTTTGATATGAAATATTTCATCCAATTTATCCTGTGATAATCCAATTTATACTGTGATATCCAATTTATCTTTGAAACTGTGAGGAAACACCCCTTGCTCCTAATGTAAACTACAGTGGTACCTTGGGTTACAGACGCTTCAGGTTACAGACTCCGCTAACCCAGCAATAGTACCTTGGGTTAAGAACTTTGCTTCAGGATGAGAACAGAAATCGCACGACGGCGGCACGGCAGCAGCGGGAGACCCCATTAGCTAAAGTGGTGTTTCACGTTAAGAACAGTTTCAGGTTAAGAACAAACCTCCGGAACAAATTAAGTACGTAACCAGAGGTACCACTGTATCTGATATGGATTTGAAGAAAGTGAACCTTTCCTAATTTTATCTCTTGGAGGAGCAAGCTAACTCCTTTATGACTTTGCTTAAAATGTGAATTATATAGTCACCCACTTTATTTTATTTATTTATTTTTCCAGAATATGATATAGTTCTAATTGCAATTTGAATATTCAGAGTGGATACTCAGTTCTATTTGCACAGTTGAATTTCTCTAAGGCCTCTGCATCTCTGTATAGCTCTATCAAAGTCAGCAGCTATAATGGAATAACAGTGCCCTCTGCTGCAGTGTTAGCTTTTCAGAAGGCAAACTATACATTTGCACATAAAGAACTTGCAATGAAGCAGTAATGATGGTGATGGTGATCACAAATTAAAATCTGCCTTGTGAGGCTACAGGTTTAAATAGGGAAGGGAAATGGTAGAAAGCAGGGTCTGCTTAATTCTTTCTCTGCTGGCTGTTTTTCCTTCTCAGTATCTGTTTCCAGATATATGATAACCCTAAGTATGCATTAGGACTCCTGTAAGGGGAAAGAGAGTGTGGTGTGGGTTAATTTTGAATGGAAAGAGAGTTGGCAGGGAATGGGTTAAGCACCTTCTTCCTCTAATCGCTCTACAGTCTCCCAAGTTTCATTAAAAACCAACACGGTACAGTTAATGTGAATCTTAACAATGCAGTTGACCTGGGCTCAGATTTGGACCCTTATGACAGACAACGGAGAAAACTGGGGACAGGAGCCACTGCTAGAGAGAGCCCTGGAAATACTGGCCCTGTACAATATTTGTGTATTAGGCAAAATTGCATTAAAATGTGTATATTAGGATAATTTCACCTTAAAATGTGGATTTTTATGAGGATTAAAGAAATAATAAAGTATGCAAAGTGATGTGTAAAGGTGAACCAAAATTGAGAAAAATTAGAAAGTGAAACCAAAATTGACATATACCCATTCACAGCTGGGGACAGCAGGAGACTCCCAAACCCTAAAGCAGTAAATGTTTAAGAAATAGAATGTGGTCTCTTTAAGTTACAACTGTTTCCCTCTAGAATGGAAAGCTGGAGACAACCCTTTGTCTTCAAACCTAAACAGCTGGGAGGGAAACCTTCCTGGCTTCTTGATTCCCTGAGTGTCCCTCCAGCATTCAGTCCCTTATTTTTATTTATATTATTTAATAAAATCTATATCTGCGGGTATAGGGTGGTATATTATTATTATTATTATTATTATTATTATTATTATTATTATTATATATTGTTTAAAAACCTCAAAGTGGTTTACAAAAGATAAAACAGCAAAATCAAGAAAAAATTACTTATTCTCGGAGCTGGGCCATTTTGCAACCTGAGGCAAAACTCCCAGTGCCTCTGCACTATGCCCTGCCATCACCTCCTGCTACTTGTCTGCTGGGCACTCATGGCTCCCCTCAGCCAGGTGCCCAGCACCTGCAACTGCCAGGTGCTCAAGTCTCCTCTTACTCCTCTGCTCTATGGTCACCCCACCCCCTGTCCACCATGGCCCTATGTTCTATGCTATGACTGTTTCAGAGTTGTGGGTGGAGTTGTTTAATTGTATTTTTATTTGCTATAACCCACCCTGGAAACTTCTGGTGAAGGCTAGGTAAAATACATAATAAAAAACAAACAAACAAACAAAAAACAAACTTGAATCTGTGTAAAGAAACCAAATAATGTTGACTCTATATCCCCAAAATTCATCTTTTCTCTCCTTCCTGAATTACTGTATACACATAGTCTAAACTGATGAGTGCAATGCATTCGAGAAAATTTAGTGGCCACAGCTTTAAAATCTGCCACTATAAATTGGTGATTGAATACTGGTGTATAACCACTTCCTAATTTTTGATTTACTACAGTCAAGTTTATTGTTGTTACTATTTATAAAAATATATATGTACACTGTCAGCATCCTTTATTTCCTGTTGTAAAATATTTTTAGGTTGAGATATACTGCTTGGTTGTGTTTCTTTCCACTATAGACTGGTACATACAAACCGATTCAAAACATAACAGAACGTAACCCCCACGTAAGTGGGGGGACACCTGTACTGTCAGGCTTCACTCTTGGAAGCCTTATAAGAAGCTGCTGCAGGAGCAACATCATGGGAGGGGGGTTTCTAGGACCAAGGTATAACTGTGAAGCTCTTTTGTTATTTTTGCTATTAAATGCCACATGCTGTTTAAGTAATGCTGTTATATTTATAGTATTGAAATGTGCATGTTTGTATGTTATTATATATTTATTTTGCTAAGTAATTATGAAATTGTTGTGTTATTGTTTTGCTATGTTATGATATTGTTACTATGTTATTGCTTTGCTATGCCATTATGAAACTGTTTTGTAGTGTTTGTTTGAAATGTATCCCTGTTTCTTTGTTGTAAGCCGCTTTGAGCATTTTTGGTGTGGAAAAGTGGCATACAAATAAAATGAATGAATGGATGGTTTCTCTGATTCTCCCCCCCCCCCCGCGCTGCCCCAATGTGAGTTCAGTTTTCACATTTCCAAATCAGTTTGCATTTTAAAAAAAATGTTCTCCAGCACTGTGATTGCAAATTTCCATGCAATTTTGCCTAACATACAAATGTTTGCTTAGCAATTTCCTTCAGAATGGTATGTTATTTTAAGCAATATATGCACTTTTACAGACATTTTACATCAGTGTATGCATTTTTGTAAACCCTCCTTGGCTGAATAACTGCACTGCCAAATTTGAAGAAATCTGAATTTTGAGAGATAGCTGGAGTTCGGTTTTCATATTGTTTCAGAGTTTGTGGATTAGATAAGTTTGCTTTTAAATGTTAATTGAATCAAATTTCATCCCTATATAATTTAGAATGGGGGTGTCAGAGAGAACCAAACATATACAATACAAGTTAAGATAGAGAGATGGTTTTGCTTATTTTTAAACTCAAAATATATCAAAATTGTAGGAAGCCCCATGTATCTATAGACAAAAATGATATTTAAAACAAATAAATGGAAAATAAACAAATAACTTTTTAAAAAGTAATTTTAATACGTCACAACAAAAATAAAATATAATATGGAAAGTTTTGTGTGTGGCGATAGTTATTATTCTCTCTGCTGCTGGAGTGATGACTACTGGAACAATCCTAACCGTATCTGCTTCTATTAAGTAGGATTAGGACTGTAGCCTAAAAAACTCAAGAAAGTGGATAAGATTATATCTTATAATAAGATTTTAGGCTGCAATTTAAAAAAATAATAATTGCCCAAATGTAAAATGCCAATGTATTTAAGACATGTTACTGATCAGGAAAATTAATACTTACGGTGATCACATATAGATAGTTAAATGAATGAATGAATGAATGCAAACCTATGATCAAATAAATTTATCTGAGACACAATATCCAGTGTATGGTAAGAAAATGCTTTTAAAGTAAATAAATAAAGTTTTATTAATTTCCATTATACAGTATAACAGCAGTTATAAAAAAGAAAAAGAAAATCCCAATTTACCCCCTTCCTCACTCTAGGACAGATCAGGCTATTTCTGTCCAGTCTGTGATTTCAGTGGTTGCCATTCTTCAGGGTTATCAATAAAGTATTTTATAATAGGATGTCATATTTCAACAAAATTGTCTTCAACATTTGTGTTTTTCAATGCACAAAATCTCTTTGTTATTTTTTCTGATATAGCAATTGACCATACATTCTGTGTATAGTGAGAAAATACTGAAACCATAATTATGATATTAACATGATTGAAAACCAACCTTTGAGATTTGTTTAACTTTCTATGCTTAAAATGGTATGCCTATGTTGAATGGGGCCTGTTTATTAAAAATAATCCTATTGATTTTAATAGAATTAACAATATGCTCTCCATTTTTTCCCCTTAACAAGAAAAATATCACACACATAGCAGCACTATCCCCGCCCCCCGAAAGCTTGTGCCCAAATTCCCTAGCTGCTTTTTGAATTGTGGGAGTTAAAGAACAATGTTGGGCTTCTATTTGGGCATCTTCCGAGAAAAGAAACTAAAAAAATGAGTGTGTACCGTTACTAAATTAAAAAAAAATAAAAAATAGGGACAATCAGTGGTACTGTATCAAATGACTGTATTCTTTTAATACTGGGAAAGCAAAGGCTACTGTATCAATTTGCCAGTTATATTACAGTGGCTGTTAAATTCATTTACACAGAAGTTTGTTTGTTTGTTTGTTCTTTTATTTTTTTAAACATATTTTAATATTTCACACACACGCACACACATTGAATATGCAAAAAAGGGGGAAAACCACATGCATACATAAAAAAAGAAAAAGAAAGACAAGTACCTCCAAAACAAACATTTTCAATTACACTTCTATGTAATTGAATTACAAGCTGTCTCTTTACGCAGAAGTTTGGAAGACATCAACTATACTAAGAAGAACACAATTATTACAAAATTGTGAGATTATGCCATAATGGATAAATTGTCTGATTATAAGAACACAAGAAAAAACTCCAAAACCAAAACATTATGCTGGTCAATATTGGTTTACTCTAATCAGACTGTGGAAACCTATGCATGTCTACTCTGAAGCAAGACCCACTGAGTTTAATGAGACTTACTCCCAGGTGAGTATAGGATTGCTGCCTATTACTGTAAAACCCAATCTACATTTTTCCCTTTGAAATGCTGTCAGCTCCTTTTTCCTAATCTTCCATGTATAAATCTTGTGATTATGTCTGAATATTGCTTACATAGGTTTTATAGGCTGCTCACTTCTTACCTGTAATTAGTACTGGAGTTTAGTATTTTACTGAGTTGATTTTAAAAATAATAGTATTATGTCTTCCTCTGCTAGTGCTTATTTTAGTGTAATACTTTTGTGTTCTGAGGTTTTTGTTAAATATGTTAAGTATATTTTTTCAAAGGTGTCTACAGTGGGTTTCAGCCATTAAAGGCACCCCATAAATACTTAAAAGATATTATCATTGGAAATTTTAATATTTACTATTTTATTTTTATGGAATAAATATAAAATTATAGCTCTTTATGGTTTGTTCACCCCACTCTCTCACACATTCAATATAAGGAACACAAAAATGTTAGTAGTTAATCTTAAGGATAACATGCATTATTATTTTATTTCTACATAATAAAATTTTATATTCCTCATGGATGTAGTTTTGTTCGCATAGGAAGTTGCCTTACACAGTCTCAGACTATTGTTCCATTTAACTCGGCATTGTTTATCCTGGCTGGCAGTGGCAGTCCTGTGTTTTGGAAACGTCAGTTTAACTTCCTGGTTGACCCTTCATTTATGTGGTCCTCACTGCTGATATCAATTTAACCTCTTTATAGATATATTGCTTACTTTTTTTTAGTATTTTACTAAAGGTTTTAAATAGCAAGAGTCAAAAGGTTGTTGCAATAATACTTTTAGGGGAGAAATAATTTATAACAGCTTTACTAGTTAACTATCAGAGCAATTAGGATGAGAAAATAACAAAAGCATATTCTAAACCTTATCTAGATTGTAGTGTTTCAGATCATTCTAATCTGTTGATAGTGCAGCTCAACTTCTTGTGGGCTCAGTAACTTTATTTTTTTTAAAAAAAATGATATTTATTAATTTTCAAACAATTTCAACACAACACTACAAGAAAAAAGAAAAAAGAAAAAAAGAACAATACAAATGCAATACAAAAACGCTACATACAAAACAAAACAAAAACAAACAAAAACAATTTAAAAACACCTCAAACATTTTCAATATCCTATCTTTCATTCGCTTATTTCCAACGACCTCCTCACACCTCCCTTTTTGTATTCCACTTCTATTTATTGTTTCAGCAATTCCTTTCCATCTTCCTCTGTTTTCTATCCTATAATTATCTTAACACATTCTTGCCTTATTTTTTCCTTTAATTTTCTATTAATCTATTCATACTTAATTCCTTGTAACATTTCTACTAAAGCCATATAACTTCATTCCAACATTCTTCTAACATTCATTAATATTACCATATTTCTATAAATAGTCATTAAACTTTTTCCTGTCTTCTTCCCCCGACTCTTCTCCCTGGTCCCGGGTCTTGCCAGTCATTTCCGCCAATTCCATTGGGCTCAGTAACTTTATAACACTCTCCATCTTGACTTGTCCAGATTCCAGCCTATTGATGTTTCCTATTTGCCAGTCTCACTTATATTCCAGCTACTACACCCAACTTCTTAGCTGATCAAAAGAGCATTAGAACGTGGCTTAGTTTCTGGTTCCCCTCTGTTAAGTTTCAGTCTCCTTCAGAGCAGATTCAGATCTTTGAACCACCTAGCAGGAATAGCTTTTAACTGCAAGGCAATCAGTTTATAAATAAAACCAAACACAGAATAAGTAAAAAGTTTCATTCATTTTCCCCCCAGTTACTGTTGATTGTAATTAGCTTCTTATTATTTTAAATACCTGTTTTAAATGTTTTGAATAAATATTTTTAGTATTTTATTTTATATTTTTGTAAATGGTTTAGAGGTTTTGTTACAGTCAAGTGGTATATATATATTTGTTAAATAAATAAAGTAAAAATGCATCTCACCCGTGAGCTGGCATTCTGTGGCCACTAAGCATGCTCAGTCTTACTGAACTCTTTAGGCTTCTCCCCAAACTTGCCCCCCCTAATTTTTTGTTTGCACTTTTGCAAACTTTGATGTTCTCTCAAGCCTGCTGATACCTCACTCTTGTGTGTGCATGATGCTATTTTTATTACCTAAGGATCAACAATTTGAGAATTGAATTTCCCATTTGTATATAGGATATGACCACCAAAGAGTACATGCATGTATGGAGCCACTAGACTGAAGTGACTGCATTGTACAAATACATTATTTGTTTTATACACATTTATATCTTCTTCAGTACATGTTATGAAAGACTATAGATTGGAAGACATTTGATAGGAAATTATTTTTCTTTTAAAATTTCTATGTAAGAGAAGGATGAGTTTTAGAAAAATAAAAGAGAGAACATTTAAATGTTGTAAGTTGGGCCTAGTCTATGAAATAGGGTATTGTATAAATTAAAATAAATTTTAAAATATGAAAGGCAATTCCTTTGATTTGTGTAGAGACAAGGCAGCATTGCTGCACTTGTGCATGCTCATATTACAGACAACCATTGTGTGATCAAGTTGACATATTGTGTCTACTGACTGACCCAGGAGTGTTTATACAGCAAAGGTGGATGAGAGAATGTGGCTCCAATCTTAGTGAGGTCACGTTGAGAAAAACAGAGGCACTGGCATGTTTGTGGTCACACATGACTCTGCAGTAAACTTTTTGAGAATTGGTCAACTTTGGTATCGTAATGAAAATGGGTTGTAACTGCTTTTCTGGAAAGCTTGTTGTATGTTTTAACAACTGCATGAGAGTCTAGAATTCAACAGGGGAGGCTTTTTCTGGAAAGTATGTACATAGAGGGGAGAAACTCACCTGCTGGATTGTTGTTTTGTCTGTTTTGTTAAGGGTTCAAAAGCCTTGTAAAAAAGAAATGTTGGTAACACGGTTGCAAGGCCATTAGGTAAGGAGTGGGCAGGCTTGGTGGCAAACTGTTGAAGTACTGAGTTGAAAACACTAGGAACAGAAGTAACTAATCTGGTGCTTGTTATTCATCTGTTTTAAAAATAATAATATACACCCCTCTGATAACTAGAAGTGGCAACCCTACTGTGAACCACTATGTGAGTTTAAGTGGCTGCTACAACTAGATTCTGAAGTCTTACTGCGGAACATGTGAAAAGCTTTATCCTTTAGTCTCACTGAAGGGGACAGAAAAGAGACCGAGTGTGTAGAACTGCTTTTATATATAGACTTAAAGGTCAGCACAGTCTTGATTCACCTGGGACATTCCCATTTTTTTGTGTGAATCCCTGGCAAATTGTCTCATGAAAGTACTGGGATTTATGGCTGTATAGAAGCTGGTGCCACATTCTAACTACTTGGCAGAAGCTGCAAAGGGAGCAATTAAAACTTATTTTATTGTTTTTATTCCACTTCTGCCTGAAAGGCACTAGGGGCAGATGCAACTATAGTTAATACACATGGCAAGTCACGGGGATGGGAGCTTACTCTTGTTTTCCATACTTTTTTTTCTTTTTCAAGTCCTGGTCATGACTGCATGCTTCGCTGAAGTGAGGCTCAGGCAAGGAGCTGTCCACCATGGGATGCTACTATCATCCTGGCCAGATTGCCTACTGCTGGCAGCATTATGCAAGCCCTTCACCATCCCTGCCACTGAGTTTTCTTTCCCCTCCTTTTCCTGCAAAAGGAACAAAAATTTGTGGCATATAAAATACTGTAATATCAAATGTATTATGGCATAAGGATAAATGCATTTCTTGTTTGTTTGTGCTGACTAACCCTTTGTAAGATAGTGAATACATTTTTGGATCAAACAATATGTATAAGGTTTTGATTTTGAAGGATTCCTTCCCTCACACATTCTCACTTTTGCATGCACATTCTTCCTTTACCCTTCTTCCTGTGTGGGATGAACTTATGTGGGGCTGTTTTGATATTTCTACTTTGTTTTGGATCATAGAATTATAGTTAGAAGGTTGTCAATTAAAATTAAGTAGATAAGGTTTGTGTCACATGACATTCTTGGAAAACCCATGTGGCTTCTTGTAAACAATCCTCATAGAGTGATTGCTTAATAATCTGTTGTATAATTTTGGTTGGTGTCAACATCTGGCTGACTGTTGTGTATTTTCCTGGATCTGCCTTTCCCTCATTTTTTAAGATAGCCCTACAACTTAGTTCAGTGTAAATTGTGTTGTTGATCTCAAAATACTTGAAGTTTAGCTATAGTGGTTATGTATGAAGTCTAAGTTACACTGCTACCGCAACTCTGCCAATAATTCAAAGAGCTTGAAGCTGCAACCCTATACATGTCTATTGAAAAGTAAGTCTGATTGGGTTCAATGAGAATTACGGTACTTCCAATTATGTGAGTTTAGGATTGCAGTCTAAATTAAACTTTACAAGTGAATTTCATTGTAACGATTGTAATACTTTTAATGTATGTCCTATAACTACTAATTCACCACGGCAGTCAGAAGTTTGATGCCACATAATAAACAGATCAATTTTTTAAGACAAATACATTTATTTCAAACCATAATTTTATAAATATATTTGTTCATCACTACAAAGGATTAAATAAGTAAATTTTACTGTATGAGTAGTTTCAATACTTTTACCAGTGAATATATACTAGTATATAAGGAAGCAACAAGCACAGCCTCTGGATCTTGATGCAAAAATAAGGGTTTTATAAATACAGATGCACCCCTATTTTCCTCTTTGGCAACAGCTTCCAGAGGGATACCTGTATTTCATCTGTTTACCAAAGGAAAACTTAAGCTACCACATGGTTGTTATTTTCAACTTTGAAATGTTAGAGGGCATGCATAGATTTTCTCTGCATTCTCCATCTATAATTGTAACATGGTTATTTCCCCCTTGAGATCTGTGAGCAAAGTCATGCTACATCTGCAGCACAGCACAGAGCAAGGTCCATATACTTATCTGTGTTGAATCTGTTCCTGGCAATCATGATATTGCAGATGCTGTGCTCAAGATACTTGGGCCTGAGCGGCTGTTTTGACTGTTTTGGTTGTTAACAAAAATTGCTTCCATGATATAATAATTTTCTTTCAGATGCTTGGAACATATCAGGCATGGCAGTTGGCTTGCATTCATGTTGTAAGGAGTAGAAAATACGTTGAGACTGTGTTGCTATTTTACTAGAAGACAAGAGTACAATATTTTGAGGGAAGATTTAATGTGTTGGTGCTGCTGTTTCAACATGATAGCTGGGCACTTATCTTTGACTACCTGTACATTTCAGGAACCATAGAAAGGCTTTAAATGAGTGACCGAATTAGTGGGGAGGGATGGAGGAAGGTGGACTTAGCGTGGCGATATAGTGAGTAACTGAGGAAGAGCCTCAGTACAACCGTGCCAGAAGACCTTGGTGTTCTAGGCTACACACATGGCCAGACTGATACATTTTTGCACCTGAGGTGAACCACAAAGCTCTACTTCGGGATCCGCTGCTCCTGTGGATTCTGCCCTCATGGCTGGGCCAACCTGGCTGCACCCACATTCCAGCGGGCCTGGTGGTCCTCCTGGGGTGAGTAATGGCTGCAGAAACATGACCTTGGTAGAACTCGATGGGCACATTCAAGACCAAGTAACAGGCATGGTCTTGGCACCCATTCTCAGGATTTGGAAGGTGCTTTGCCCTGAGAAGGCCAGGATCCTCCGTACCCACACAGAAAGGGGAGGGACCGCCGAGGCACTTCGAGAAAAGGGAAAGGAAAAAACCGTTAGATCCGTTACATTTCAAAAAGCCTTTTACCCGCAACTCTGCACCGCCCTCTTCGTCAGTGAATGATGAACCAACGGGCCTATCATTAGGCAGACAACATTCACGAACCAATCAGAGGCAGCGCGGGCACCTGTCCCCCACCCACTTTTTTATCGTAGTTACTGACAGCACTTCCCGCCAATTCTAACGGCCGCCGGGAACAGGGCAGCCTCGCCCGTGTAGAAGAGCACCGGCCAATAGCTCCGTGAAGGTACCCTGAGTGATGGGAATCGGCATCCAATTGCAGCGAAGAGGGCGGGGTCTGGCTCTCCGGGTTTCCTCTCCGGCTCGGTTTCCCCCCTCCCCCCCCCCGCGGGTTTTTCGCTGCGAAGAAAATGGCGGCGGCGCCGAGCGGAGATGAGGAGAGACTGTGAGTGAGCCGGGGAGAGGGGGTGGGGAAGAGCCGGGCCGGACCATCACACCACTTGCGCAGGGGGCTCGGGCGGGACCATGGCCAGCGCCGGGGAGGGCGGCGCGGCGGGGCTGCGGCCGCTGGCTCCTCTCGGCTGGCAGTCGCTCCTCCTCCCCTTTCCCTCTGCGCGCCCAGGGCCTCGAGTGCGTCACAGCGATCCCCTCTGCCCAGTAATGGGAGGGGCGAGGAGGAGGGCGCGGGGCGCGCCCCCGGAGGGGGGCAGGGGAGGGGCTGGCGTGGGGCGCGCGCTTGAGGTCAGAGGTGACCTGTGCCCGCTCCCTGCTGGCATCTGCCAGCCTGGCCCCTCATCCTGCATCCCTGCCGTGGCCCTCTTGCTTTGGCAGGTGCCTTGCCCGAGCGCCTCATGCCAAGTTGCCCAGCCCGCCCTGGGTCTTCAGGTGATGGGGACACCTGGCAGCCTGCTTCTGAGGCCCACTTTATCTCCATCTCTCACTCCGCTTGCTTCTACCCCATCGTTGCCGACAGAGAGTGGGCAGCGCAGTGGGCAGAGTGCGCGTGTCCCTGTAGGCTGTGTGTGGTATGGTGGTTTGGGCCTCCTTCAGCGTAAGCTGGTGCCTCTGCCCATTTTCTTCACTTTCTTTTTCTGGGTTGTGCAGCAAGGAGGATTGGGCTCCATCCCAAGTGCCATGGTGCCCAGTGTGTGTGTGTGTGTGTGTGTGTGTGTGTTGCTTGACTCACCTGTGCATTTCCACTGGGCAAAGCGGTGGTGAGGATTGGGGTTAACAAGTTCAAACCTCCTCACTGCATCACGCCGAAAGTGAGGCAGGGCAAGGAAACAACAGGGTTGGTGGCTGATGGCTTGCTATGGGTTGGGGGTTGGCTCTACTGGGCCCTGTCCTTTGTGCCACACCACTCAAAGAGAAAGAGTAAGCACCTTGGTAGGGCCTTCTAGATGGCTGACAACGAACTGGAAGCAGACATGAACTTTGCTTACAGCCATGACTTGCCCAATCTCCCTGGTCTCCTTTCCCAGAGCTGGTGGATGAGTAAGGGCAGTGGCTGCTCCCCTACACCCTTACTCAGGGTGGTACAGAAGTAGCTGCTGTCTGTCTTCACTGCCCTCAGAGAGAGAATATGCAAGCAAGAGTAGATGGTAGCTGCTTGCAAGAGTAGTGATTGCCTTCAGACTATCACCATCATTGCTTTTGCTCTGGGAAGCTCAACCTCAGGGTAAGAAGCTTCTTTGGTCCATCAGTGTTATTGTATTCGGCATGACATAGTCAGTATGGCCAGTGATCAGGGATGGTAGGAATTGTAGTCCAGCAACATGGGGAGCACAGGTTCCCGATCCCTGATCCACCCACTTATTTCCTCTCTCCTTAGGGTAGGTGTGGAGAATTGGGCCCAATGCATCTTCCCAGAATGAATGAGCAACCAGAAACGATTGTGTTTTTTACAAGCACAACTGCCAACTCTGCTTACTTGCTTGCTCTCCCTCTTTTTTGGGTGGCACAGTTGGGCTACCTGGGCTGAATTTCAGCTACACCACCAGTAGAAAGATAACTGATGCAGAACTTGCCCTATCTATGATGTCCTTTTGAGTGCTGGATCCAGTCCTATGTCCTGTACCACTGACAGCGTGAGCATGTTCATGTTTGGTCAGCGGCAGCAGCTCACACTGCCTGACTTGGCAGTATCCAGCCTTCCCACCATGCTGCTTAAACAGAGAGTGTGAGCAAGCAGAATGATTGGGAGGTGGTTGCTTCTGCCTTCTGTGGTTGTGCACACACTTTTGGCAGCCCTGTTGGCTCCAGTTCTCCCTGCTGTGTAGTCCAGAAAGAAAGGGCAAGTGGACATCTTCTTGTTCACATAAACTTTTTCGTTGGGCTGCCCAGCAGACTTGGCCCTTACTGTTGCACCTTCCAGAGAGAGAGAGGAGGAAGTAATTGGAGGCAGAGGCAGCGGTTCATTGGTTGAGGGTCGAACCAACTGTGCATGTACTTATTAAACACAAACTTTCCAGTCCGTTTTGAAAATTGGGTGAGGGAGTTAACTTTTAATACTAAAAGCATTTGGGTGATGAGAATTAACTCTCTTCCCCTGCTTTACCTCTCCTTGCCACGTATCTTAAAGATTTTTTCTTTCCTAGCCCATTCCCAATATAGCAAGTTTGCTGATTGGGAGAAAAAGTCAAAGCAATGAAGCCCAGTGAGGTAGGGACAGCGCGTGGTTTGAATTTTGTTCCCATTCCACTTGCACATTTTTTGGTATTAAAAATAAATTCCTCCACGCTTGCTTTATAGCCAGACTGGCAAACACGTATTTCAAAAACACATGGGCATCTGTTTTGGCCCTTGTTAGCTTATGTTTGTGGCCTGGCCTGTACCACTTGTCCTCTGCCTCTGAGCGGGAAGGGGAAAGTAGGTGTCACTCTATTTATGGTAACTGTCATTTTCTTTGTACTTTGATGTTGTCAATCCTCAGATGTCATGATTACCAATTCTTTATCAATTATTTGATGTCCTCTAATGTTAGCTGTCTTGTGTGATCACAACATTTCAGTCACAAAACAACTATACGCAGTCTGTAGGTATATGGAGAGGGATAAAAACGGGTCTTCATCCTTTTTCCTTTTCCTTTTTTTTTGCCTTCACCGCTTGTGCTTTGGGAGTAGGGGAAAAATATCACTAATGATTTTATCCTGAATAACTTTTGAAAGGAATTGTGTTGTTCACATAAGTTATTTAACACTTATTATCTGCTTCTGTTATGTATTGGCTTTGCAGGTATTATCCTATCCTTGCTTAAATTGGCCACAATTTTTTTAAAAAATCCTAGTTGTCAAACTATTTATTTGCAACTTTTCCAGCCCAGTCCATAATATCCCTGCTTGCTCTTTGTAAACCAGGTTCCCAGTGCTATTGCAGTTTTGGTTGATAGTTGCTTCTCCAATTACATCCTCTCCTAGCTCAAGACAACTGAGTGCGCTTATGTCAGACATTGGAGTGGTACAATCATGTTTGTCACCTTCACCCTTATGGATTAGGTGGCATTTCCATCCTTCTACTCATAAAACCTTATAAGCACTGCAGTGCATCTGCTTCATGTTGTGCATATATTCCAAACATAAGTTGGCTATGAATGTTTGCTGCTTCCTTGTGTTAAAAGATCTGCCCCACCTTATCTCGCATAAATCTCTGTACAGTGCTACAAATGTATGTCCTGGAGCCTTTGTTTACTGCATGGTGAAGATTTGGGTGTGAAACAAAAGGTGTGGCTTCTAGTAGGTTGTTCATATAATTCATTTGATATATATCAGGAGTTTTGTGTTTCTAGCCAAGTTTTGCAGAGAGAAACTTGAAAACGTAAAAACTTCAAGCACTTTTCACAAGTGAGGCAGAGGTCATAAGTTTGGGGGAGTTATTTTCAGAGTAGGCTTTTTGTGAAATGTTAATTTAAATTTTGTGTGAGACCTTGTCTATCCAGGTATTGAATCTTAATACCATGTTTCACATCTAACTTGTCTAAAGAACTCAGTTTTACACAGGTATGTTAGTGTTGATGTGGGAAAAACTCTGCTCTCCCATAGGGTTGTAGCTACTCCCAAAGTAAAATACCAGTGCCCTGGGGGACATGATAGATTAAGATCATGAAATTGCTGTGTTGTGAACACTAATAATATGCACGCTTGCAGTGTCATAGGAAGGTGCATAAAATACAAAATATTTGTGACTCATTTTCTGCTGAGCATGCCTCTGGTAGAAATTAGAGGTGGGTGGGGCACTGGGGGTACTCTTCTTCCTCCCCCCCCCCCAAGAATTTCAGTTTCAGTTCTTCTACCTTTAACAGCTGCTTAGCAGGTCCCTTGTTTCTCTTTCTATTTGTTTGCAATTATGTTATTGGGCCACCCATTCTCAATTAAGTGATGTCTCAAACTGTTGCTTCTTTGGTTTATGTTTGTATTTGTTTATTAAAAAGCACTTACAATATTGGTGCTATTTATCTGGTTGGAAATTTATTGTTTATTTGAGGATTTCTAGCCTACTCTTCATTAGAATAATTCTAGAGTGGTAGTAGAATATAAAATATAATTACATGATAAAACCAAATTTAGATAAAAACAATATAACCTTAAAACAACAGCAACAAACAGGTTCTGCAAGGGCAAGTGTATCCATCTCCACCAAAGACTTGAGCAAATAAATGTGTTTTAACTGGTGCTGCAAATGCATCAGGATCAACCCCAGTTAAACTGGAGAGAGGTTTCTATAATTGGGATGTTATTATTGAAAACATCATCTGACATGTTGCTGTGAAACAAATGTTTGGCCTATATGGCACTGTTAAGAGGGTGCCCCCCTTTGGATTTTTTTGGGGGGAACACCCTTTGGCTCTGTTTGGTGATACTCTGCTTCCTAGTGAACATTGTACTGGCAAATTGTTGAAGTGGGTGCTCCTTCACTTGCATCTGATTTGTCAGTGCTAGCAGAATTTGATGGATGGATTTCTCTGCCTGTAAACTCTCCACAGAGGTTGCCTGTACTACATACCGTATTTTTCGTCCTATAGGGCGCACCGGCCCATAGGACGCATCTTGTTTTTTTTGGGGGGGGGAATGAATAAAAAAAATTATTCCCCCCCCCCAGCCGCGGCTGCCGCCCCAAGCCTTGCGTACACCTGCCCGAAGCACGGGGCGCCCTCCAGAGGGCTCCCCATGCTTCGGGCTGCAGACTGCTGCCCGCAAGCCTTGTGAGCCCGCGGGAACTCCTGCCGGGCTTGCAAGGCTTGCGGATAGCTTCCTGAAGCCTGGAGAGCGAGAGGGGTCGGTGCGCACCGATGCCTCTCGCTCTCCAGGCTTCAGCGAAAGCCTGCATTCGCCCCATAGGACGCACACACATTTCCCCTTCATTTTTGGAGGGGGGAAGTGCGTCCTATGGGGCGAAAAATACGGTACCCATCATCTATAGGAATAACTCCTTGCAGGACCCTCCTGGTGATCCCAGGGTGTCTGTTCGTAGAGGCAGTGTGTTTCCCCCATCCCTAAATACGCTGAATTTACTCAGAGGTCATATGTACACAAAAGGTGTAAGGAGAAGGATGAAGGATGATCTTCAACCATTTTGCCCCTTTACTTGAAGTAGGGAAAAATAGCAAGAGGATTGTTTAATTAATTAATTAATTAATTACATTTTCACACCACCCTACATCTGAGGATCATAGGGCAGAATATAAAAATACAAAATACATAACAAAGTAATAAACAAAAACAATATACCCTGCACACATATAGGATTATTCCTAAGTGATGTCCTGTTGTCATCCTGTCATCTTTGGTGTCTTATACCAGTCTTTTATTTTTGAGATTGAGCTTTCCAGACCCTACATACGCTGTCATGTGTGTGCTCCCTGGGTTGACTGATAGCCTGCTGTAGATTGAGGAGACTTCTAGAGCAGAGAACTTTCAAATACTACTCTTTAATTCCATAGTATCAAATCTGGGATTGGAAAAATCAAGATTGCCCAGAGGCCTAAGTAATCTGATGATAAGTTACAGTTCTGTTCAGATTCTTGGAATGAATGTTATGAATATGCCAAATTTATGTCAGTTCCTTTTGTCTCAGCCCTACGACATGGAAATATGACTAATATATCTATCTATCTATCTATCTATCTATCTATCTATCTATCTATCTTTATATTAAATACTGTGTCTTGAGATAAATTAGCAAAGAATCAATTTTTGTGGAAAACTGGGCTATTGGTTTAATCATGGAGTTGTTAATGATTTGTGTAAAATCTAGTTGTGTTGTCATAATGATGGCAGTATATGGCTTCAGTCATGGACCCACAATTACAATTCCTCAGTCACATCCACAAATGCCTCATACTTGGTGTGATCCAGATATCAAAGAAGAGCTGGCTGTGATTGCAGATGACCAAGAATCTTACGTTGCTCATTTAGAAGCTGCAGTTGTGGGAAACTGTATATGTGCCTTTTACACGAAGAGCTGCTTATATAATTTACAACAACAGTGTATCTGTAATTGTGTCTTCCTATATCTAAGTGTGAATTAGGTGACCAGTTTATTTTTCTCATCCCACTTCCTTTTGACTCGCCCCATCCCCACCCTTTGTTTCTAAGTCAAATATATTGGTCCAGTCTCTTGTAGCTAATATAGCCATTTCTCTTATTGTAGTATGAAGACTGTAGTATGAGGGTTGTACCTTTCCACTGGAGCATCATTTAAGACGCAAAGTAATTTTTCAGTTGCTGAGCTAAAATATGTGACAAAGACAAGTACAGACAAGTGGATTTAAAACATATTGAGCACTGTTTTCACATGTGTATTAAATTGGTGTCTGTGTAGAAATATGTTGAGTAACACAGAAGGTAACACAGCAATGTTAAATATTTGAAGGAGAATATAAACTATTTCAGCAAATAAAGGGTATAATGTAAGGTACTTGGTCTTACAATAAAACCAGTTGTCATATACTATTGCATGTAATGCTAAACCATGGTCAAGCACAAATCGCAGTGAGACCCTACTGTTGTTGTCCTCTGGCATAGCTATGAGGGGATTTTGGAAGCTTCCATTTCTCTTTTAGATTAAGCGCAGTTCAGCATTATGCCTGAACCTTAAATTGTTATTAATCTTAACTATAAGTGAAAGCAAGCCAGCTTTGTAAACAATGGTTTGAGGTTAACTTATTTCTTCTAACCCAGGGCGGTCCAACTTTTGATACCAAGTGGACCGCAAGAGTACTTGGACACGCACACTGCCTTGTCATGTGAGGGGGAGCGGGGCCAAAATTTGACACCCACACACCCAGCCCATGCCCTGCCCTCCCAAAGCTGTCTAAGCGAGGAAGCCGGCTTTGGGAAGGAGTAGTGAGGCACTGGCAGCATCCTAGAGCCCTCCCAACTCCTTCCCAAAGCTGGCAAAGTGCTAATTAGGCTTTGGGAAGGAGGTTGAAGGACCCTAGGACCTTGCCAGAGCCCTCAAACCTCCTTCCCCAATCCCAGCACCTTGCTTAATGGCTTTGGGAAGACAGCACAAGGGCTGGGGGGGTGACATATGTTGCTGAGGGCCACACATTGAGGGCCACATGTTAGACCACCCTGCTCTAACCACAGTTAAAACTTCATTTTTCTTGGATTTGATGTCATAGCAAGCTGCGGGTAATCTAAAACAGAAGCTAAAGCTTCTTCAGTCTTCATGGTTGTACGTGAGGATGGGGTGGAATGTGCACAAGCCTGAGATTCACTGTGACCTGCTCTTATAACACTAAACTTTGGCGACTGAGGTAAATTCCATTGCACAGTTCCCTCGCACAATTGGATGTACCGAGACTATGATCTATCTGCCATAGCATATATGGTAACACTTAAGAAATCAAACCAAATCTTTCGGAATTTGGATTTTGACAAATGTTTAATAAGTGAAAGAGTGAGTGCAGGCAATATATAGAGATTCACTTACAGTAACTCTTTAATAATGGAATCAAAGTTGTGGTCTTATCCCTTAAGGATGCCCACAGGGGGTTGAAACGGTTCAGGCCAAACTTGAGTGCTTGATTTAGACCTGAAGGCATTGAATGTAAACGTTTTCCTGTAAACACTAATGATCAGATTCATAGCTTTGTCCGTAGGCCATGAGATTGTAGATTTCATCCTTAGTGGGTGTAACCCCAAACAATACTCATATCCCCCCCAGCATTGTGCCCCTCTGCTCCATGACAAAGTTGGCATGAATAATAATAATAATAATAATAATAATAATAATAATTTTTATTTATACCCTACCCTCCCCGGCCAGAGCCGGGCTCAGGGCGGCTAATAGGGGAGGGAAGAATTAAAATACAGTTTAAAATGCAGCCTCATTTTAATAATATCCCATAGATCAAAACCATAAGGGGAAGGAAACATAAGGGTCAGACTGAGTCCAAACCAAAGGCCAGGCAGAACAGCTCTGTCTTGCAGGCCCTGTAGAAAGATGTCAAGTCCCGCAGGGCCCTAGTCTCATGTAACAGAGCGTTCCACCAAGTCAGGGCCAGTACTGAAAAGGCCCTGGCCCTAGTTGAGACCAATCTAACCACCTTGCGACTTGGGACCTCCAAAATGTTGTTATTTGTGGACCTTAAGGTCCTCCCCGGGGCATACCAGGAGAGGCGGTCCCATAGGTACGTGGGTCCTAGGCTGCAATGGGCTTTAAAGGTCAAAACCTGCACCTTAAACTCACAATTAACTATTGTGAGGCATGATGTTCTTCTCTGTAAACACACACACACACCCACACACACACCCACACACCCACACACCTTTAATTGTTTCCTGTACACATCACTAGGTGAATAGAGCCTGAAATACAAAATATGCAAGCAGAATGTTTCTTCTAGGCTAGCAGTTTGCCTTTTTACTAGATGACTACCAATTACTGACCAGCATGAATTTTTTTCATTTTAGTTGCTAATGTTAGTGTTGTCAAAAACACCTCTGGCATCTGAGTCAGCATTTCAGCATGACCTACTGACAATCCTTGTTTCTGGAAAGTGTATAAGCACCCAACATTGCTTTGTGAGCCTTAGGCATGAACTTGCTAGGTAGCCTTAAGCAAACCACTATACTCTCCATCCCAGCTCCATGTTGGAATAATACCAGCCTACCATATGGCTGGCGGTTCGAATCCCTGCGATGGGGTGAGCTCCTGTCGCTCAGTCCCTGCTCCTGCCAACCTAGCGGTTCGAAAGCACCTCAAAGTGCAAGTAGATAAATAGGTACTGCTCCGGTGGGAAGGTAAACGGCGTTTCCGTGCGCTGCTCTGGTTCGCCAGAAGCGGCTTAGTCATGCTAGCCACATGACCTAGAAGCTGTGCGCCGGCTCCCTCGGCCAATAAAACGAGATGAGCGCCACAACCCCAGAGTCGGCCACGACTGGACCTAATGGTCAGAGGTCCCTTTACCTTTACCATATAGGATTGTTGAATGTGTTACTAAGGTAATGGGTATGAAAAGCTTTGAACACTCAAAAAGGAGCACTACATCAACGCTTATTGGCAAGTTATGATGAGAGAATACCGGGCATCTTTTTGCATTGTGTCTTTCAAAAGTTAATTATTCAGGCAAGATATTACACTTTTGTAGATCTATAAAAATGTTGGCTCAAGGCAGACATGCTTCATTATTGTTAGAATTAACCAGTGGCGTAGCGTGGGGGGTGCAGGGGGGGCCGGCCGCACCGGGCTCAACATCTGGGGTTAGGGCAAATCCACGGGTTAGGGGGCGCAAATTCACGGGTTAGGGGGCGCAAATTACTTGCCTTGCCCCGAGTGCTGACAACCCACGCTACGCCACTGGAATTAACCACAGTTGGCTACCTTAAAAGTAGGATCAACATGCATATCTTGCAGAGAGTGGAAACTCGGGAATTTCTTTTGAATTCTTTGCCAATATGAATCTCTCACAGTTCTGCAGAAATGAGTAGCCTTTAATTGGTCACGCCTCCCAAAAGCACCACTTTTTTTGCTAACAGCCCTGCGATGATAATAATGGGTGAACTGTATCCCCTGCCCTTTTATCTTGTAGAGTTAAATGTGTGTTTGGATACATTTGTCTTTCACAGGTAGTTCAAGAAACTTAGTTTGCAAACAGTGCAGTATTAACTGCCTCTGTTCATCTGAAGGGTTACTCCTCCCTGAGTTAAAACAATAATAAATATCTACAAGTAAGCACAATTGTGTTATCAGTGACCGAGAAAAATGTTGTATCTGCTGACAAAAATGCAGCTGATAAGAAATCTGGTTGATCTCTCTTGAGCAGGGAGTTCCAAAGAGCACAACAGAAGTTACCAAACTCCATGCTCCCAGTATTGTATTTTGGTGAAAGCAGGGCCTTCCCACTTGCTTGAGAGGCTGGGGAAAATATTCAAGCAAAGGTATTCCCTAAGGTACACAGAGCCTAGGCCACCTACGACTTTAAAGATAATAACTGGCATTCAGAAGCAGGGGCGGAGGAAGGGAGTGCAGTGGGGGCACGCTGCCCCAAATGTCACCAATGAGGGGGGTGACAAAATGCCGGGTGGCACTCACCGCCGGGCCTGCAGCCCACCTGAGCTCTCCTGGGAGTGACGTAGTGGCTTGGGCGCCCGCAGGCTCCGCGCTGCCCTAAACGGTCCACCCACCGCCTCCCGCAGAGTGTTCTCTGCAAATGAGCATAAAGAGGTGCAATTGTGTTTTCCTCAATAAAGATGAGAGGGGAAACAAATATTTTTTTAAAGCAAGACTGACTATGAGTGAAGGGACCATGTAGCAAGACAAAAAATACAAGACAAGCAGTGTGGAAAGGTGGGACATCACCAGCTACCCCACAGAACTTGCCTCCTAGCAGGTACAGCAATACTTCCAGTCTACACAGGAGCTGCAGTTCCAGTCAAAGACAAAAAAAATTGCCACAAAGCGGGTTTAGTTTTTTTTTTTTAAAGGAAAGGAAGGGAGAGAGGGCAATGTAGAAAACACAGTAATGCAATGGTTTGGAAGCAATGCCTCCTTATTATATATCAATTAGTCATCAAATACAAAAATGCCTCTAGGCAATTTACATACACAATTTAAAATTATTTTATTTAATCATAGTAAAGTCTTATCATACGGTAACTTACCTAAGAACTGCAATGATTCAATTTCCTTTATTGATTATGATGGTGAAACTTTTATTTATTGTTGTTAACATTTCTTTTCTGAATATAATAAAAGTAGTTGTTAAATTTATTATTATTATTATTATTATTATTATTATTATTATTATTATTACCATGATGTTCCGTGATGACCTAATGAATTAATGGAATCAATTTCAGAGTAAAATAGTTGCATGGAAGCAAACTATTGTGTCAAAAAGAAAGAAAAACAAAAAAAAACAACAACAAAAAATGGTGAAATCACACTGACTAAAAAAAAGGAAATGTGTAATTAAAGGGCATTAAGTGACAGACAACAGCAAAAGACTAACTGACTAAAGGACATATTTCAAACAGGTCGCGTTTACTGATTTAGAAATTTATGGAGCTTAATTATGAGTAAAAACGCTTATGATTTTAAACAAATGAGCAAGCATTGAAGTATTTCAATGGTACTGCATGAACATTGCCTCAGTGGTGTTAAGGGGACCTAGTGTGAAAGGGACCATGCTGTCTATGGCTTGCTTTCATTAAAAGATGGGGTACAAAATTCCATACAAGCTGAAGTCTTTGAACTGCCTTAAAGGGTAGGCCCATGTAGAGTGTGTTGTGATAGTCCATTGGGAGGCTAATAATGCATGTAATGACAGACACTGACTAAAAGCATGGGAATAACTAGGGACTGGATGTCGCTGGCATTCTGCCCAAGGCACAGGCATGCCTTGTTCTGCCGGGATTCTACATTATTGAGTTTTCAGGGATCTGTTCTAAACATGCTCATTATGTTTGTTTGCCTACTGCTTCATCTGCTTGTTTAGGCTACTATGTTCTTAATGCCTTCTGGAGAAGGAAAAGCTCCAAAGCTTAGCAGCATCAATAAAAAATTCCCAGTAGAGGGGATGGCAAGGTATGTGTTTTCTTTGGGCAACAAGGTGGCATTTTGTTGTTGCAACTTGGAGTGTCTCTGAGTCCAATAATTTGTTAACAGCATAACTTGTGGTAAGGGTGGCTTGATTGGCATACAAGTTCTGTGGTTGTTTTTAATGGCAGCTTCAGCTGCAAAGCACCTGCCCCTTTCCTTTTTATCTTCCTTTTCCTCATGCCACACAATTTCCTGTTGCTTTTAGAGTTAGATTACTATTGCATGCTACCCCAATCTCCAAGTGGTATGAGATTCCAGGGGTTCCAGGCACTTAGCCAAGGTCTGTGCTTCCTTTTTAAAATGAGGCACGGTGTACTGTGGTGTCTTTATAATAGTTCGTTTATTTATACATATATACAACCTAGCCATCTGTCATGGATAGTTTAGTTGAGATTCCTTAGGGATGTGGGTGGCGCTGTGGTCTAAACTACTGAGCCTCTTGGATTTGCTGATTGGAAGGTCAGCGGTTCAAATCCACAGAACGGTGGTGAACTCCCATTACTCTGTCCCAGCTTCTGCCAACCTAGCAGTTCGAAAACACATCAGTGCAAGTAGATAAATAGGTACCGCTGTGGTGGGAAGGTAAACAGTGTTTCCGTGCACTCTGGTACTTGTCGCGGTGTCCTGCTGCACCAGAAGTGGTTTAGTTATGCTGGCCACATGACACAGAAAGCTGTCTGTGGACAAATACCTGCTCCCTCCTTCTTTAAAACCTGGACTTGAATAGGTTGCAGCTTAGAGGCTGGCTCCGACTTTAGACTCTTGTTAGCATCCATCTGTTTCAAGAGAAAATGGAGAGCACCTTCACAGGGGAAGTCAAACCATTGTGTTAGCAACACTGAAGTGACATCCCTGGGGCACAAGCCTGGACTTTAGACTAGTGATGGGAAAATCCCCATGTCCCTAAAATACCCATTGAGTCAATCACCCATCTCCTACTACCCTTCTGAGAAAAAACCCATCCCACCCTCCCACTATATATAAGGGTCTGGTGACTTCTGTTTCAGTGTATCTGAAGAAGTATGTATGCACACAAAAGCTTATACCCAGAACAAACTTAGTTGGTCTCTAAGGTGCTACTGGACAATTTTTTATTTATTTCGACTGCATCAGACCAACACGGCTACCTACCTAAATGTCCCTAAAATGTTAATGTTAGAAACTAAAATACTGATTCAAGTGCCTGTTGAGAGCTTGCTCGCTATGGCAGCACATATACTAAAATTGGAACGATACAGAGAAGATGAGCATGGTCCCTGTGCAAGTGCCTGGTGAGAGCTAGTGTGGTAAGGCATGTACAGTGGTACCTCGGGTTAAGAACTTAATTCGTTCTGGAGGTCCGTTCTTAACCTGAAACTGTTCTTAACCTGAAGCACCACTTTAGCTAATGGGGCCTCCTGCTGCTGCCGCGCCGCCGGAGCACGATTTCTGTTCTCATCCTGAAGCAAAGTTCTTAACCCGAGGTACTATTTCTGGGTTAGCGGAGTCTGTAACCTGAAGCGTCTGTAACCTGAGGTACCACTGTAATAGGAAAACTCTATGTGATGTTGCAGATCCTACAGATCCCCACAGAATTTCCCCAATCAAGTAGCAAAAGATGGATCTAAAGAACATACAGGAGGCTACAAGGTTCAGGAAGAAAAGACAAATATGTAAGTGTTCACATGCAGAAATGGTTTATGTGTATGGTAGAGATATGACTGTGAACAGTGTTAAGGGTTTAGGGAAAGAAAGGGGGGTGTCCAAGGGCAAGTGAGGCAGAATAAAGCGAACAGGAAAGGGAGCTATGTGTCATCTTTAAGGCCATATTTCCAATTTAGCAAATTTTACTAGTTTGAAACATTTGTTCAGCTCTTTTAAACTTTCCTGTGCTAGATAAAGGCAGTTTCCCAAGGCCTAGTAAGAGCTTGGAGCCAAAGGCTGCATTAACCCAGAGGTTATTTTTTAAAATACAGTGGTCCTGGCCTACTGAGCCCCCTATACAGTGGTACCTTGGGTTACATACACTTCAGGTTACATATTGTCAGGGGTTCAGGAGCAGAGGGACAGGAGAGGGAGGAAGTAGAGACCGAGGGAGAGGAATCTGAGGGAGAAGTCAGCGAGGGTAGCCATCCGAGGTCTCTAAGTCTCTCCAGTGAATCAGAGGATTCACAGAAAGGGGCCCCAGTGGTCAGAGCCAGGGGGTTGCCAGAGGGAACACCCCAGGAAGGAGGGGCCAGAGGGGACTCAGAGAGCAGCAGCTGGAAATCGGGACCAACTTTCCCACCGGAGAGCAGTAAGGGGGAGGAGTCCCAAACATCGGCAGCAGGCAGCCTTCCGTCAGCGGAAGGACATGAGTCAGGGTTAGCCACGCCTGCATCAGAGAGCGAGGTAACGGTCAAAAGGAAGGTCAGGGGCAGCGCGCGCGCGCCAAGTTCAAACGTACAGGAGGGGGGCGCAATGGGCAGTCCGGAGAGAGAGCCGGGTCCCAAAGCCCGCCGGAGAGAAGGGGAGGAGTCCGAAGGGTCCGCTTCCGAGGCATCCCGGAAAGAAGGCACCCAGGGGGGTAGTAGGACCCAGAGGAGGAAGGAGAAACGTAGAAGGTGGAGTAAGGCTAGAGTCTTAAGCTGGTGTACAGGGGGCGGAGACTCAGACGAGGCTTCGCTGGTCTAGGGTTTAGACGTAGAGACGCACGCTAGTGTTTGGAAATGGAAACTAAATGCCAATAAAGACTTCTGTACAGTTCTAATGGCTAGCGTTGGTCTTCTGTGAGCTGAGACCGGGAGGCAGGCTCTGACAGTAAGCCTCGTCTCAAGTTACCATCGGTTTTCTGCGCCTCAAGCATCGCTAAGGAAGCGAGGCAGGGAGGGTGGAAGACTGGTGCCTTGCGAGCTCACAAGAGTCAGGCAAGATGACTACAGAACAGAAAATAGCTTCCCTGCAAGAAGCGGTGACGCTACTCAACGCTGAAATAATCGCATCCAGGAAGAGAGAGGAAGAAGCGGCAGCTGCATGCAGAGATCTTCAAGCCAGGTTGGAAGGGCTTGTAAAGCAGGGGATCCCAGCACCCAGGTCCGAGGGGATCGGTTTGGGGAAGAGAGGAGGCAGCATTGTATCTCATTTTGATGGGGATTTGCAGCAGTACCCCAATTTCCGAGCAGATGTGCTGTTTGCGCTGCAGCTGCTGGAAAGAGACTTTAGAGATGAGAGGGAAAAAGTGGGGTTTATTTTGTCTCATTTGCATGGGGACGCGAAATCATGGCTGCGCAACCTGTGGAGAGATAAGGATGCAGCGCTCCAAAGCGCAGATGCGTTCATTAAGGCGATGGACTCCTGTTTCTTATCCAAAATAGACCTGGACATTGCCCGGAGGGACATATTTGGGCTAAGACAAGGGAAAGCCAGCGTAAGGCAGTATCATTCCCGGTTTTTTGCATTGGTCAACGCGCTGAATTGGGATAAGGATTCTCCGCCGGTTAGAGACCTTTTTTGGGAGGGTCTGAATGCACAGATCAAGGATGAGATGGCAAGGGGAGAGAGACCCACCACCACTCAGCAAGTGGTTGAAAGAGCGTTGTCTATTGGGGTGAGGCAGGAAGAACGTCCGTGGAGCAAAGAAGAAGGGCGTTGGGGACGTTCACCAGCGAGAGTGCCCTCCTTCTTGCCCAGAGAGGCAGCGCGTGCGCAGTCCACGCCTCCACAGGGAGGGGGCGAGGAGCAGATGGAGATTGGCGGTGCTAGGGCTCACTCAGCTACCAGAGCCTTAACGCCGGGAGCAGTAAAATCGAAGCTGCCTAGAAGGAACAGGAAGTGTTATATATGTGAGAGTGCAGAGCACATGGCGAAAGAGTGTCCCCAGAGGAGTTTCAAGCACACTGCAGCTTCAGTGACAGTATTGGAAACAACTCAGCAGAGAGCACCACAGCAGGGAAACGACCAGGTCTGGCTGGAAGAGGAGGCACTGGGGCCCAGCCAGACGAGTCAGTGAGGAAGTCCCCAGAGATTTTGCAGCCCACAGACCCCCTCCCGCCCAAGCCAGTGGTGCAGCTAACCGCATCGCTTCAGCTGCCCGATGGACTCACCTTAGAAGTGCCTATTACAATTGACTCTGGCAGTAACGCAGACTTTATAGGATTGGAGTTCATTCAACAACACAACGTAGCATTGCTGCCAGCCACACTGCCCCTGAAGGTTGTCACGGTGGATGGCAGGGAACTGCTAGGGGGGCAGGTGGTGCAGCAGACGCCGCCTATGGTGATGCAAATTGGGAATCACCGGGAAGTCATCAGTTTCAATGTCACCCAGCTGTCCGACACGCCTATAGTATTAGGCATGAGTTGGCTGCACAGGCACAGCCCAGCATTGGCGTGGTACCAGCGCCACCTGACTTTTGGCTCCTCCTACTGTGCAGAACACTGCATTATACCCAGCCCGGAAGGGGAAGAGGAGGACCCGCAGTTGCAGTTGGGCACGCTGCAAGCAGTACCCCACAAGTATGCGGAGTTTTTGGAGGTGTTCTGCGAGAAGGAGGCGGACAAGCTACCCCCTCACAGACCCTATGATTGCAAGATTGACCTCCTGCCGGGGGCGACGCTGCCCACTGGAAAACTGTACTCCATGTCTGAGGATGAACTGCAAGAACTCAGGGAGTTCATAGATCACAATTTGAAGCGTGGGTTCATCCGGGAGTCGAAAGCGGTGGGAGGCAGTCCCGTATTCTTTGTGAAGAAGCGGGATACGCCCCAAAAAAGATTGGTGGTGGACTTCAGAATCTTGAATTCGAAAACCAAGCCCTCAGCCTTCCCCATGCCCAAGATAGACGACTTGCTCGCGACGGTGCGGAAAGGACGCGTTTTTACCAAGCTGGATCTACGTGGCGCGTACAACCTGATTCGCATGCGCGAAGGAGACGAGTGGAAGACGGCCATGTTCACGCCACTGGGCACCTACGAATACAGAGTTATGCCCTTCGGATTACAAAATGGCTCTCACACTTTCCAAGCCTTTATGCATCACGTGCTGGCGGGGCTCCTTTACAAGAAGTGCGTATGCTTCCTGGACGACATCCTGATTTTTTCAGAATCGCGAGAGGCGCACGAGAGGGATGTCAGGGAAGTTCTGCAGAGACTGAAGGAGCACAGGCTGTACGCCAAACTGGAGAAGTGCCAGTTCGACGTGACGGAGGTGGATTTCCTGGGCTACAAGTTGTCGGACAAGGGGCTCGCCATGGACAGCGCCAAGGTTCGCGCAGTTTTGGACTGGAAGAGCCCACGCAATCGGAAGGAAGTCCAGCGGTTTGTCGGCTTTGCCAACTTTTACCGCAAGTTCATCAAGGGATTTGCCATGCAGACAGCAGCCATCACCGACACGCTCAGCTCCAAGAAGAAGAAATTCATCTGGACGGAGCAAGCGGAGCAGTCCTTTCAGAAACTCAAGCGTCTCTTCGCGTCCGAAGAGCAGCTGCTGCATGTGAATCCCAGCAGACCCATGAGGGTGGAGACGGACGCCTCAGACAGAGCCGTGGGAGCTGTCCTGTTGCAACAAGACCAGCAGGGGGACTGGAGGCCGTGCGCCTTCTACTCGAGGAAGCTCAGCAAGTCGGAGCAGAATTACACTATCTGGGACAGGGAGTTGCTAGCCATACATGCAGCATTCAAGGCATGGAGGCACTTCCTCATCGGAGCCAGACATACAGTGCAGGTCCACACGGACCACAAGAATCTGGAGTACTGGCGCACGGCTAGGTTCCTCAACCAGAGACACATTAGATGGGCAGAGTTCTTCGCGGACTTCGACTTCAAGATAGAGTACATCCCAGGCGACAACAACGTGATGGCGGATGCATTGTCCAGAAAGCCGCAATACCTGGAGGAGGCGGCACCGTCGGCGGCCAAGCACATTTTCGCACCGGAAGCGTGGGCATGCGCGTCAGCAACCGTGGACCTGGACGCCGTACGTCGCGCGCTGCGGGAAGACCCTTTCGCACAGGCCAAGATGGAGGAGGTGCACAGGGGCACAGCGAGGGCCGACGAGTTCCAGATCCGCGATGGGTTGCTCCTCCACAAGGGAGCACTCTACGTGCCGGGAGACGACCTCCGCGCAAGGGTCCTGCAGCAGCTACACGACGCTCCCACCGCAGGGCACTTTGGCAAAGAAAAGACTGTCGAGCTCGTAGCCAGAGACTTTTGGTGGCCCAAGATGCGGGGGGAAGTAGCGGATTACGTCTCGAGATGTGACACCTGCCAAAGGGCCAAGTCAGTTCACAGACCGCCGGCGGGTTTGCTGGAACCGCTGCAGACACCGTCGGAACCGTGGGAGAGGGTGGCCCTGGACTTCGTCACGGATCTGCCCAGCTCGAGGGGAAAGACAGCAGTGCTAGTGGTGGTGGACATGTTTACTAAGATGGCACACTTCATTCCGTGTGCGAAGGTAGCCACGGCAGAGCAGACCGCCAAACTGTTCATAGACCACGTGTTCAAGGTCCACGGTCTGCCACGGTCTATTCTTTCCGACCGGGGGCGACAGTTCATCTCGAACTTCTGGCAGAAGCTGATGGGCATTCTGAACGTCAAAGTCAATTTGGCGTCGGCGAGACACCCGCAGACCAACGGACAAGCGGAGAGGGTCAACGCCGTCATGCAGCAGTACCTAAGATGCTACGCCAACCAGCAGCCCACGACATGGGTGGACTACCTGCCGCTCGCCGAGTTCGCTTACAACAACACGAAGCACGTGTCGACGGGGGTGACGCCGTTCTTCGCCAACAACGGGAGGCATCCCAGAACCTTCCCGGGTTTAGAGAGAGTGGGGGAGGGGGAGCCACAGGCAGCGGAAGCCTTAGCGTCAGAGTTGCAGGAAGTCCACGAACAGCTCAGGAGGCAGCTAGAACTAGCAAAGCACGCATACAAGGTGCAGGCCGACAGACACAGAAGAGTTGGGGAAGACATACAGGTGGGTGACTGGGTCTGGCTAGCAGCGCAAGCAGTGCCGACCAGATCATTAGCTAAGAAGAAGTTAGGACATAAGCAGCTAGGACCTTACCAAGTCCAGGCGCAGGTCAATCCAGTGGCCTTCCGGTTGGCTCTTCCGGAGGGTTCCAGAATGCATCCGGTGTTCCATAGATCGGTGCTCACGCCCTACAAAGCACCTCATAGGTTTCAGGAGCCAGACACAGCACCAGACCAGAGCAGTGAAGGGCACAGAGTGAGGGGGCCGCCTAGGAAGGGACACATCAATGAGGTCACAGAGATTTTGGACTCCAGATGGGGGGAAGAGGGAGTAGAATATTTCCTAGCCAGAGAGGGTACCCCGGCCAGTGCCAACAGCTGGGTACCGGACTATGCCTTGGAGGAACCGCTGCTCAAAGAGGAGTTTCATGCCCTCTTCCCGCACAGGCCCATGCCAGCAGAGTATTTCGATGACTGGCTTTTCACACCCACTCTTTCAGCCAGCACATTCCTGGGGTTCGACTCGGACGAGGAACAGGTGCCAGTCCCCAGCTCTCAGGTGGGTTCGCCACCGGGGTCTGCCTCAGACCACTCGTATTGGTGGGACGATCAACCAGAGGAGCAGTGGCGCAGGAAGTGGCTGAGGGGTCCTTGGATGGGACCACCCGAAGAGGGGGAGAGGGGCGAGACGGACATGGACGTGTTGGGGGACAACGTGGGGTTCGAGCATGAAGACAGAGAGATGGAAGCAGAGGAGAGCGACGTTGACGAGTACATGGGGGATGAACTGTATCCGGCAAGCACCCCCGCGACGACGGAGCACCCAGTACCCGCACCGGAAGGAGGGGAGGGGGGAAGGGGGGGCTTCGAGGGGGGGATGGATGTCAGGGGTTCAGGAGCAGAGGGACAGGAGAGGGAGGAAGTAGAGACCGAGGGAGAGGAATCTGAGGGAGAAGTCAGCGAGGGTAGCCATCCGAGGTCTCTAAGTCTCTCCAGTGAATCAGAGGATTCACAGAAAGGGGCCCCAGTGGTCAGAGCCAGGGGGTTGCCAGAGGGAACACCCCAGGAAGGAGG
Source organism: Podarcis muralis (assembly GCF_964188315.1). Classification (NCBI taxonomy): domain Eukaryota; kingdom Metazoa; phylum Chordata; class Lepidosauria; order Squamata; family Lacertidae; genus Podarcis; species Podarcis muralis. Next base: position 39,277,844 of record NC_135671.1, on the reverse strand, counting down.
GGCCAGAGGGGACTCAGAGAGCAGCAGCTGGAAATCGGGACCAACTTTCCCACCGGAGAGCAGTAAGGGGGAGGAGTCCCAAACATCGGCAGCAGGCAGCCTTCCGTCAGCGGAAGGACATGAGTCAGGGTTAGCCACGCCTGCATCAGAGAGCGAGGTAACGGTCAAAAGGAAGGTCAGGGGCAGCGCGCGCGCGCCAAGTTCAAACGTACAGGAGGGGGGCGCAATGGGCAGTCCGGAGAGAGAGCCGGGTCCCAAAGCCCGCCGGAGAGAAGGGGAGGAGTCCGAAGGGTCCGCTTCCGAGGCATCCCGGAAAGAAGGCACCCAGGGGGGTAGTAGGACCCAGAGGAGGAAGGAGAAACGTAGAAGGTGGAGTAAGGCTAGAGTCTTAAGCTGGTGTACAGGGGGCGGAGACTCAGACGAGGCTTCGCTGGTCTAGGGTTTAGACGTAGAGACGCACGCTAGTGTTTGGAAATGGAAACTAAATGCCAATAAAGACTTCTGTACAGTTCTAATGGCTAGCGTTGGTCTTCTGTGAGCTGAGACCGGGAGGCAGGCTCTGACACATATGCTTCAGGTTAAGAACAGTTTCAGGTTAAGAACGGACCTCCGGAATGAATTACGGTAAGTACTTAACCCGAGGTACCACTGTACATTGTAGCTTAAAGATGCCTATTTTTCTGCATATATAGACATTGGCATTTGTTACTGGCAAAAAAGATGTTTGATAGTTTCCTAGATACCCCAGTGTGGGTGGGGGGAAGTATATGTAACTGGGCCTAAATTGCAGTTCATTTTTAAAGGGCATCATTTCTCAGAAGTGGATGATGCCATAGGCTTCCAGTGTTGTTTTTCACGTTTATAGGTGAAAACCCTTTAGTGCCACTCTTTGGGCATTATTGGTCAGAAGCTTGTTAATGCTGTAGCAGCGACCATTGGTTTATATTTTTGGAAAAGTATGCTTTGGGCCACTAGAATTGGAAGTGATGTTCTCTTGTTGATGAGGAAGAAGACGGTACTGTGAGGCCTGGGAAGCAGGCGAAGAGCTGCTTAAAAGCAAGTTGTAAAGCTGGCTGTGCAAGGGTGCTTGATAAACCAGGCTTTCTGTTGGCTTTGGCAACGTTGTGTGGATTGTATTTTTGCAAGCTGACTAGATCCTTAACAATTTCTCCTCTGTACTATGTACCAAGCTTCCAGCTTTGGTGTCTGTTTATTTGAAAAGATCATACTGTGCTGTAGTGCAGTTTGCAGCTTCTATTGCTGTGCCATCTGTATCATTCTGGTTCTCTGCCTCTCTCCCTGCACAACTGCATCACAAAACACAGTGTAACCATTTGTTAAGAACTTAGAAAAAAACACATTTGAGGATTAGTTTAAATGTTTTAAACTAATGATGGGTGGACTGATGGGAGACTAACAGAGAATCAATATTCAAAAGAAACTAAGGGGTGCCGCAATATCTCTGTTTGCTGTGGAATTGAGGGCCACACACAACATGATGGAGTTAGCCATGTTTTTTCATCCATCGGTTGGCATCAAAACAGGCATGGAGGGAGATGAACTCTTATCCTGCTCAAACTCTTGTCATTTCAAGTCGTTTGTCTCCTCAGCTATTCAGTGTGATGTGGTAAGGTTTGCAAAAGTTGCTTTCTCATGTCCCTGCACCTTTCTTGATGTTGAAAGCAGTCAGCCCCCCCCCCCCGCCCCCAACAGTGGATGCTCCTGTTGTGCTTGGTTAGATGGGTCTCCTTGACAAACAGTTTGGGAGCTAATAGTATAATGTCTTCAGGGCTGCTTTTCATGCTAGTTCTAAAATACATGGTGGTGCCCTCAAGTGTTCCCTATCCGTTGTTGAGAAAAGGTATGAATATTCCAAAGAGAGGAAATTAAAGCTGATGAACCACTTGAGTGGCTTGTCCGACAACTGTCCATCTTCTAAAACAGATTTATATTACCATTTGAGCTTTACAGGTACAGGTGTGCCTATATGGAAATAATGTATCAATTGGTCCTATGTGGTAGTTAGTTACGGTTGAAGCTGTTCTGCAAGTGATTAAATGCTTTAATCTTCTTTCTGTGAGGATGTGAATTGGCATTTTGTAATTGCAACAAGCTGTGTCATGGGTTAAAGCTGAAATCAAAGAAGTGAAAATTCAGAGCAATCTTCTTCTTCAAGCCTCATTTTTAAAAAATCTGGTGCTGTATAATCTGGTGCGCCTTCCCTGGCATAAAAAGTGTTTTGATTTTTAAAATACGTCTTAGTCAAACAATATATTTATATCTATATATCTATATCTATATAAATCTACCTATATATGTGGGAGGGGAAGAAAATGATATGATGCAAACATACGTTTTAAATGTTTCTTCTTACAATTGAACCTGCCACAAAAAAATCATGATGTTACCAATGCTGGCCCGTGGCCCTACAGCCCTGATGCTGAGGCTTTTATAGAGGTAGATGCAGATCAAAAGGGGCTTGCCAACAGAAGGTGAACACTGAAAATCTTGAAAAGAAGTGGTTTGCAAAAAGGGAATGAGCTGGTGTGCAGATGCAGAAGAAATTGGAAATGAAACTCTGCAAGCTTATATATATGCACACACTTCCTGGCCCTTCTACAGCTGAAGCACTGTGTGCATTACTGAAAGGATGTTCAAACACCCACAACCAAAATATGAAAAGTAGCTGTTGTGGGTTCCAGGATGCTGTGTCAGAACCTCTAGCCTAAGGTTGTGTCCATACTCCTGTTTACTGTGTACTCAGTTCTTTTCCAGTGCTGGGTTTTAAATGCATAAGTATCCTGTACTTTTTAATAAAATACTACTGTTTGATGCATTATTTCTCAAAGCAGCTTCACATGGATGGGAGTCCTGAAGCCATTCACACTTTGGCTAGAGACAAATTAGGATCACCTTTGCATGGAACATTCTCCCCCCTTGACATGTACAAAGGAATGAAGCTGTGTTGATGTGAGCATCTGGGGGGAAGTGCTGTGAAAGGCCTGGGGGCAGGCACAACTTATTGGCTCTAAGGCAGAAATGTGAACACATCCTCAGTTCCAGCTTTGTGAAAACTGTTGATTGATCTCTGGCTTCAGTTAACAAGTTGCTGTTGAACCCCTTTTTATGTCAGTGAAAGTATCGTATTTTGAGTTTAGTCAATTAAATAGTGTTGTGCTGACCTGTGGTTCCTGTCATAAATCGGCCTTTTTCATGAGTAGCCACGTTATAGTTTGAATTATGGAAGTGATTTGCAGAAAGACTCCCACACCTTCTGTAGAAGCAAATAGGATATAAAAAAGCTTCCCTCAGTGGGGGGGGGGGCACATCACACTAAACTCATATTGACACTAGAAACAGAATTTGTAAAGCACTTTCATCTCCCATTATAAGTGTTTGGGGGTTTAATAATATAGATTTTTGTGGGGGTGGGGGAAGGGCAGGGTTTTTATATTCGGCTTCTGCAGATGTAGTTATTGAGGCTTTGCAACTTTTGACTGGTTTGTTTGTTTGTTTGTTTGTTTTAAAGTAGTTTAGGCTACTTTTAAAAAGTAGTATTCAGGGCACAATCCTACACTCAAGTTTTGTTGGCTTAGCAACTACAGTGGTACCTCTGGTTGCGCACGGGATCCATTCCGGAGCTCCGGTTGGATCCCGAGGTGTGCGTATCCCAGTGTTTCCCAACCTTTTTTGGGCAAAGGCACACTTGTTTCATGAAAAAAATCTCGAGGCACACCACCATGCCAGATGGGGAAAGGTCACTTTTTACTTATGTAAAAAAAAATAAAAAAATAGTAACAGCATAGAAGGTAATGGCTATCTCTTTGATGTCTTATGGGAGGGCATTCCACAGGGCGGGCGCCACTACCGAGAAGGCCCTCTGCCTGGTTCCCTGTAACCTCACTTTTCACAGTGAGGGAATTGCCAGAAGGCCCTTGGCACTGGATCTCAGTGTCTGGGCTGAACGATGGTGGCGGAGACGCTACTTCAGGTATACTGGACCGAAACCGCTTAGGGCTTTAAAGGTCAGCACCAACACTTTGAATTGTGCTCGGAAAGGTACTGGGAGCCAATGTAGGTCTTTCAAGACTGTCGTTACGTGGTCTCGGCGGCAGGTAGCAGCGCTCACAGCTTACGGACTGCACCGTGTAACAGGTGTCTGGCCCAGCAGCCTAAGGCGGACAAGCCACTGAAACAGGCATTCAGAATCCATTCATTTCATAAAACCTGCAGGGCTCAATCTCTGTGTTTGTGTATGTGTGTGTTTCTGTTTTGCCCAAGGGTCTGGGGGTGGGAGAGAGCTCTTTAGCATGATGCTTTTAAAACAATTAAATTATCAACAAACAAACCTGATGATACGAATAGCAACGTCAGGTGCTACCGGGGGGGGGGGGGAGGGGGCCTACTCGGAAGTAAATACTGCGTCCAGGCGCAATTAGCGCTGATTTAAGGTGCACCAAGACTGCCTAAAAACCTCACCAAAGATATGCAACAAAGCGCTTCGTTGCAGAGGGGAGAGTTTGTGCACCGTGGAGGCTGGAGGGCTTCTATTCTACATGCGGGGGTTGGGGGGGCGAGGAAAATGTGCTCCGTGGGGGGGGCGGGGAAGGCAAGAAAAGGAGCTGAGCTCTAACTATAGGCTCCCACGCTTGAGCAGGCCCGACTCGGTGGGGCGGACCACCCTCTCTCCTGGAGGAGGAGGAGGAAGAGGAGGAGGAGATTCCCATCCACGGCGTGGCCTCCCGCGCTCCTGAACGGGAAATCTCTGCCGACCAAGACTCTCCGCGAGGCAGCTCCTCCCTTCCTGCCTTGAGCCGCCGCCAGCCGCGCCCCCCTCCCCAGTTATCTGCTGCCTGCCAAGCCCCGCCCCTCTTCATTGTCCTCGCCTTCTGTTTATTCCCCTTCCTCCATCCCTCGCTTTTCCCCCTCTCTTTCCTTTTTTTAAAAAAATATTTTCTCTTCCCCTTCTTTTTTTTCCACCCTTTCTTTTTTCTCTTTCTCCCCCCCCTCCCCCCCCTCCTGGGTTAAAGGATTTGAGCAATGGGTCTGGAGGTGGAGCTCGTCGGAGGATTAGCCCGACTCGCCCGCCTCCCTCCCACGGCACACTAGGCAACGTCCGGCGGCACACTAGTGTGCCGCGGAACACCGGTTGGGAAACACTGGCGTATCCGGAGGTGCCGCTTCTGCACATGCACGCGGCACGGTTTAGTGCTTCTGTGCATGCACACGTGGTAAACCCCAGAAAAATACTTCTGGGTTTGCTGCGCACGTATCCCGAAGGATACGTAACTGGAGGTGAACGTACAAGTAGAGGTACCACTGTATGGGATTTGTCAGAAACTCTGCTGTGAAATGCAGAGATTGCCATCCTAAAAGGAATGGGTGGGATGTAGGCATCACAGAGGAAAGGCATACTCACAGCTGCTTATTGACTGTGATGTGCAGGGGGTGGGGAAATAACAGCCCCTATTTGCTAACTCAGCACTGGATATGGCATGGGTAGGCAAACTAAGACCCGGGGGCCGGATCCGGCCCAATTACCTTCTAAATCTGGCCTTCAGATGGTCAGGGAATCAGCGTGTTTTTACATGAGTAGAATGTATCCCTTTATTTAAAATGTATCTCTGGGCTGGGTTATTTGTGGGGCCTGCCTGGTGTTTTTACATGAGTAGAATGTGTACTTTTATTTAAAATGCATCTCTGGGTTATTCGTGGGACATAGGAATTCGTTCACCCCCCCAAAAAAAATATAGTCTGCCCCCCCCCAAGGTCTGAGGGACAGTGGACCGGCCCCCTGCTGGAAAAGATTGCTGACTCCTGGGATATGGTGTAACCCAACACTTTGTCCCGGTGCACCACCACCAGTACACAAACCCACATGCAGTTATATATGACCCCATGTCATGCACTCTTAGAGCTCACAAGAGGGAACTTTGGTGATTGGAAACAGAGAGTGAAAGGGCACTTCTTACATAAAGAACTTCTGTGAGGCCTGGCAATGAGCCGTGCTGGGATCCTACATGGCAGAGCTGGCCTATCAATCTGTGTAGCTCTTCCCCTGACTGGCTCAGTTTCCAAGTGTGGGGTCGTGCCTTTTCTTTGAACCTGGGGATCCCTGCCCAGGCAGGGCTCCTACAGGCTCTGGACTCCTGTTACCTATGACTGGGTCTTGTGGCTGGGCACTGACAGTTCCCTATGATATGTGTATTTCCTGTCTGCTGTTGTGGCTGAGTGATTAGGGAGCTGTTCAGTGTGGGTTTGAGTGCATGCTCTTTTTCCCCCTCAACATTTTTTTAACCAGTCACGTAAAAGGTGAGTAGGGACATTTGTTCCCTTCCCCCTGGTGGCCTTGCGATACCATTTCCTACTTCCCACAGCAGGAGGGCTATGTGGGCTCTTTGAACTGTGGTGGGAGCTGTGTTGCATGGGCTGTCCTTTCCTTTGGTGTCTTGTGCTCCAAATGGTGGTTGTAAGCAGCATAAGAGAGTGTAACCACATAGTGGTTCCTGGCTGAGCTCCTAAAAGTGTTGGAGTGAGGGTGCTGTACTGTTGTTTTGTGGAGCTTTGCAAATGAGCCCAGACAAGTTGCAAGCCTCAGTATGGGAAAAATATAAAGATTTATTACAGGGGTCGGAAACCTAAGGCCCAGGGGCCACAAGTGACCCACGGGGGGTCGTTTAACCAGCCCATGAGCTGCCCCCCAACTGAGCCGCCTGCAGTTTGTGCTTCCACATTAGCAGTGGAGGATGAACTTACTTGTTCCTTCTTTGCTACTAGCCTACCCATTTCTTCACTTGCATGCAATTCTTTTTTCTTTTTTCTTTTTATTAGTTTTCTTACTTGATGAACAAACACAGACAATAAAATAAACCAAAATAGTAAAATGACAACATCAAACAAAAAAGGAAAAAAATACAAAAAGCATACATACAACCATAAATAGATAAATTATTACATACGGACTTATGTCACCCTATTCTTTAATCTCAATTCCTTTTCTTCTCTAATAGGCTTCCGTCCTCAATGTGGGTTTATTTTGTATATTTTTTAAATTGATCCTTTTATCCTTTCTTCATTTCTGCTGTTTTCAGCATACAATACTTGTAATCCATGTTGTGTTTTGCGAAAATTAATCAAAGCAAATCCAGGTTTTGACTTGGGGACACAGTTTTTTAAATAATCTCTGTAAATTTCCCATTCCTTTTGGAATTTTTGGTTAGACTGTCTCCTAATCGCATCTGTCATTTTTGCCAATTCCAGATATTCAAATAATTTATCCTGCCATTCCCTTTTTGTTGGTACTATTTCACTTTTCCAATTTCTAGCTATTAATATTCTTGCTGCCATTGTAGCATATAAGAATATTCTCTTTTTTTCATTTGGGATATCTGAATCTAAGATGCCCAAAAGGAAAGCTTCTGGTTTCTTTATAAAGGTTTGCTTAAACATTTTTTTCAACTCCTCATATATAATATCCCAGAAGTTCTTAATTTTTTTGCAACCCCACCACATGTGAAACAGTGTCCCTTCTGCCTGTTTACACCTCCAGCAAGTGTTAGAGCTTGTTTTATACATTTTAGATAGTTTTCTGGGAGTTATATACCACCTGTAGAACATCTTCAACAGATTTTCCTTTAGTGTATAACAGACCGTAAATTTCCATTCTCTATTCCAGAATCTTTCCCATGCCGATAGTTGGATATTTTTGCCAAAATCTTTTGCCTACTTAATCATTACTTATTTCACCTCTTCATCTTTCATCCCCCATTCTAAGCCTATACATTCTAGAAATTATTCTTTTCTTATTTTGTATTCGTTCTTTATCTATTTTTGATTCTTCCATTGGAAAACCTTTTTTATCGTCTTTCTTGAATATCTCTATTGATACAAAATTAAAAAATTCCTTCCAGTAGCACCTTAGAGACCAACTAAGTTTGTTATTGGTACAGTGGTACCTCAGGTTAAGTACTTAATTCGTTCCAGAGATCTGTACATAACCTGAAACTGTTCTTAACCTGAAGCACCACTTTAGCTAATGGGGCCTCCTGCTGCTGCTGCTGCTGCTCCGCCGGAGCATGATTTCTGTTCTCATCCTGAAGCAAAGTTCTTAACCTGAAGCGCTATTTCTGGGTTAGTGGAGTCTGTAACCTGAAGCGTATGTAACCCGAGGTACATAATAAAGATTCATAATAAAGTTATAATAAAGTTTCAGGTCTGGCAGTGCAAGTCCTCCTCTGTTTTTGCCGTCTATTAATAATTTATGTTTAATTCTAGGTTTTTTGTATTGACAAAGAAACTTCGAAAGGTCTTTCTGCCATGACTTGAAACATCCTGAACCCCCAGTCACTGGGATCATCTGAAACAAAAACATCATCTTAGGGAGCACATTCATTTTTACTGTGGATACTCTTCCCCAGAGCGATAGGTTCAGCCTATTCCATATTTCTAAGTCCTTTTTGATTTCTTATAATTATCTTTAAATAGATTACTGTTTTTATTTTTTAACCAAATTCCCAAATATTTAGCCTTGTTAACTATTGTTAATCCCGAATATATTTGCAGTTGTTTTTTCTCTTATGCAGACATATTTTTTGCTAGCATTTTGTTTTTGTTTATTTTTAATCCCGCCACCTTTCCAAATTTAGAAATTCTATCTAATATTTTTAATACGCTTTCTGCTGGAATTTTGGTAAATATTACCAAATCATCTGCAAAGGCCTTTATTTTATATGATTTACTTCCTACTACTATTCCTTTTATTTCTGGGTCTTTCCTTATTGCAATCGCTAATGTTTCTGATACCATAATAAACGATAGAGGTGACAAAGGGCAGCCTTGCCTAGTCTCTTTCTTTATGTTGAAATCTTCTGTTATTTCATTATTCCTAATCAGCTTTCCCCTTCATGGATCACTGCCTTGCCGTGGCGAAGGGGCTTGAAGAACTCAGAGAAGCTATGAACTATGCCGAGAAGGGCATAGGGAGAAGGGCAATGACAGGCCTAGACAGCATCTTGAGAAGTAGAGACGTCACCTTGCCAACAAAGGTCCGTATAGTTAAAGCCATGGTTTTCCCAGTAGTGATGTATGGAAGTGAGAGCTGGACCATAAAGAAGGCTGATCGCCGAAGAATTGATGCTTTTGAATTCTGGTGCTGGAGAAGACTCTTGAGAGTCCCATAGGCTGCAAGAAGATCAAACGCATCCATTCTTAAGGAAATCAGCCCTGAGTGCTCACTGGAAGGACAGATCATGAAGCTGAGGCTCCAGTACTTTGGCCACCTCATGAGAAGAGAAGACTCCCTGGAGAAGACACTGATGCTGGGAAAGATGGAGGGCACAAAGGGAAGGGGGCGACAGAGGACGAGATGGTTGGATAGTGTTTTCGAGGTTACCAGCATGAGTTTGACCAAACTGCGGGAGGTAGTGGAGGACAGAGGTGCCTGGCGTGCTCTGGTCCATGGGGTCACGAAGTCGGACACGACTAAACGACTAAACAACAACAACAACAATAATCAGCTTTGCTCTCTGATTTTGATATAATACCTCAAGGCCTCTGCTGAAAGTTTTCCCAAAGCCTGTAGTTTCTATAGTTTTTTCCTATAACTCCAAGATATATGCAATTCTTGGTCACCTCTGGCTAGCAAGTCAGTTATTAAATACAAGGTGGGTTTTGTAGGTCTTGTGTGTGTTGATGCTGAAGCCCAGGGTAGGAGTCTTGTTAGAATAAATTATAAACTCAAATAAAAAAGCAGCCAGTGCTTGGCAGGGCCTCCTGGCCAGCTTTGCCTTCAGAGGCCCAGTGCAGGTGTACTCGGCTGCGCCCCCCCCCCCCCGACGAGCCTTCATTGGCTCCCATCAGGCATGGGTGGTATGTGGGCATTGTTGCTGGCACAGTCCCTGACTGGTGGACATTGGCTGTGTTTTCAGGGATGCTTAGACCATGGCTACCCATTTTGTATAGTATTGTCTGGTGGAGTGTTTCCCCCCACAAAAAATCCTCAGGTAACCCTGTACAGTGGTACATCAGGTTACATACGCTTCAGGTTACAGACTCCGCTAACCCAGAAATAGTACCTTGGGTTAAGAACTTTGCTTCAGGATGAGAACAGAAATCGCGCGGCAGTGGCGCGGCAGCAGCGGGAGGCCCCATTAGCTAAAGTGGTGCTTCAGTTTCAGGTTAAGAACAGACCTCCGGAACGAATTAAGTACATAACCAGAGGTACCACTGTATAGTTGTTCCAGTTCTGCTGATATTGTGGTTGTGTTACCCCCTCCCCCCAAAAAAACCCAGTGCTTCACATAATTGGTGTATAGAATTGCTTTGTCAGACTTCCACGTCCTATAGATTTTTAAAAGTTTTTTTTTAAAAAAAAATTCCTTAATGTCTAACTTTGGGTGGTACTTAACCCAAGGTACCACTATAGAATGAAAGTTGTTGGAAAAACACATATTTGAGATGTGCGTCTAATCTTGCCTGCCTCTTCACTACTTAAAAACCCATTTTGACTTTGACATAGAAGGAAGCATTGAACAATGTTGCACTTTTTCCTATAAGACAATCTTTTTGAAGAATGTGTAAGGAATATAGGCTTCACAGTGGCTTTAGGGTAAAAAAAGGTAAAACGATGTGGTTCTAGGAGATTTTCCCTCTACAGCGGTGGTGGAGGGGCCCTAGTTATAAAGCAATTTGTATTTCCTGTTTCACCTGCATCAGTAGCAGAGATCTGCTAGTCACTGAAGTTTGCTTTGCAGCACTATTGATATGATGACACAGCTTCTAAATCTGGGCTGTACTCTTGATGGGCGGAAACATTTGTCCAGGCTGCATTGTTTTTATGTGCAGAAGTTTTACAGCATGTTTGTGTGGCTGGATAAAGAAATGAGTTGCTGTGGTGCCTTAGAGGCTAACATGTCCATTGTATGAGAGGCTTCTGTAGGCATATTAAAGAGGCGTATGTATTTGGTTTTAGTGTATTCTGAGTGGATAAATGGACAACATCTGAACTATCAGGAAAAAGGTATCAATTAGCTTATCAGCACTGTGTATGTGTTATTTTTAAAAGTGAGCTGAAACATGCAAATAAAGAATGTCTGTACAGTGGTACCTCTGGATACGAAGGGGATCCGTTCTGGAGCCCCATTTGCATCCTGAAGTAAACATAACACGTGACTGTGCGTCTGCGCATGCACGGGTCACGTCTCACCGCTTCCGCGCATGCGCGTGACGTCATTTTGAGCGTCTACGCATGCACGAGCCGTGAAACCTGGAAGTAATGCGCTCCATTACTTCCAGGTCGCCGTGGAGCGCAACCCAAAAATACTTAACTTGAAGCTACTTTAACCTGAGGTATGACTGTATACATTTGCTTCATTCACATGATTATGCTTTTGTCAGCTAAGCAGAGCACTGAAGCTTTTCCTCCTGACCACTAGACCACTCCTGACCTGTTCAGCACCTTCTGGCTTTGGAGATTTCAGTAGACATTGTGCAGTTTTCAAGCAAATCTTCTCAGGTATATGTTTAAGAACTTAGCTTTTAAAACAAGACTGCAGCAAAAAGTTGAGCTTCTCAGAATGTTGGATTCTGCAGGCAATATTGAAATCTGTAGCCTTAGTTATACCTGCACAAAATATACACAAACCCTGTTCATTGCACTATACCTGTCCTTTTCCCAAGTGGTCCCCTGGAGCAACCTTCATACTCAGGTTTCCTGTGAACAATCATTGGTCTGGTTTGCATTCTTTTTTGCACCAGCGTGGAAGAGCTATTACTAAATATACACATCATTTATTATTTTTTATGTGAAGCATGGCAGTATGGGTTTTGTTAAAAGTAGTACTTTTGTGTCGAGAAGAAAGCAAAACTCATCAGACAGCACCAAGTTGTAGCAATATTAGAGGTATGAGGCTGTTAATAAGGTATGTAGCCTCAAAGGCTACCCTAAAGTCAGCTAATTTCCATGTCACTTCATCTTCTCTGATCTTCTGCACTTGAGTTACTTGTAGAACTGCTTACCATGATCTGAATTTAATAATAAAAAATGATGAAGGCTTTCTGTATGTGCCTCTTCATGGCAGACATGGTAATGCTGAGCTGTTAACATTTGCATTGATATCTAAAGGAGAGGCATTAATCTTTCCCCATTATGGTTTTGGTTATGATAAGGATTTGCAGGAGTTCGCCTTCTGCTTAAAACTGTAATTTGGAAAAGTGGCCCCACTTCCAGCCCTCCTCTGTCTGAGAGAAGAAGCTAGCTTTAATGGACATTCACAGATGGAGCTCCCCAACAAGTGACACTGTGCTCTGTTGTCTGTATATTTAAAGCCTCCCCCCCCCCCCCTGTTTATGCCTTACAAGGATAGAACAGCCTTCTCCAGCCTGGAACCCCTCCAGTTGCAGTTGGACTCCTACTCCCATCTGCCCCAGCCTACGTGGCCAATGATCAGGAATGGTGGAAGCTGAGGTCCAAAAAATCTGAGGTTACCAGGTTTGGGATGGCTGATATAGAATGTATCTACAGGGGACGCTTGGGTTGTGAACGTGATCCGTGTGGGTTGCGATTCAGTGCTTCTGCACATGTGCAAAGCACAATTTAGTGGTTCTGCGCATGCGCGAGTGCCAAAACCCGGAAGTAACCCATTCTAGTACTTCCGTGTTTCAGCGTGTCCATAAACCAAAAATGTGCAACCTGAAGCATCTGTAACCCAAGGTATGACTGTATTGGTGTTACACAGCTGTACCTTAAGAGCCAGCAGCTATTTTTTAAAAACGAGTCATGTTTTTGAACTGCTCAGAGGGCTAGCAGCATTGATTCTGCATAATGATTATCCTATGACCCCAAAGCAAAGGGCTCTCTAAACCATGTGTTGGCAAACTAAGGCCCGGGGGGTTGGATCTGGCCCAATCGCCTTCTAAATCCGGCCTGCGGACAGTCCGGGAATCAGTGTGTTTTTACATGAGTAGAATGTGTCCTTTTATTTAAAATGCATCTCTGGGTTATTTGTGGGGCATAGGAATTCGTTTTCCAAAATATAGTCTAGCCCCCCCCCCCCCAAGGTCTGAGAGACAGTGGACTGGCCCCCTGCTGAAAAAGTTTGCTGGCCCCTGCTCTAAACCCTTTCTTCTTCACACAGACAATAGCAGAGGCTTTGGAAGATCCCTCTTCACTAGCTCTGGGTGCAGGCAAACACTTCCGAAGTCATCATTTCCTCACCCCCACTCCATTCCTCTTCCTTGTTATATTTGTCAGACTTCTTTCTTTATGTGCCTTGTCAACAAATGTCACCCCTTATACACCCAAATGTTCTGCTGGAGAGGGCTACCAGCAGGATGCCATCTCAGTAGAAGCTAGTATGTTCTGTACAATGTAGGAAACAGACCTTTAATGTGGCACCACCTCCCCTTTGGAATTTACACACACACATCCCTGACAGGCATTGTCCTCATTATCTTTTCAGTGCCTGTTGGAGATGTTCATCTTCCAACAAGCCTTTTACATAGAGATGTTTATGCCAGTCTTTATCTATATTGGACTAGAAACTGAATTTACATTTTTTTTTAATTGTTAATTGCTTTGGGGTGTTTCATGGGAAGCAATTCATAAATAAAATGAAAGAAATATAATTATTGTGACTTGCTTTGACAGCAGAAGAAAGCTTTATGCATGAACTGAGTGGAATGTTGGAGACATCATCCAGTCAGTATTAATGGTGAAGTATGTCTTAAAGGTAAAGGGACCCCTGACCATTAGGTCCAGTTGTGGCCGACTCTGGAGTTGCGGCGCTCATCTCGCTTTACTGGCCGAGGGAGCCGGCGTACAGTTTCAGGGTCATGTGGCCAGCATGGCTAAGCCGCTTCTGGCGAACCAGAGCAGCGCACGGAAAAGCCATTTACCTTCCCGCCAGAGCGGTACCTATTTATCTACTTGCACTTTGAGGTGCTTTCGAACTGCTAGGTTGGCAGGAGCAGGGACTGAGGAACGGGAGCTCACCTGTTGGCAGGAGCAGGGACTGAGCAATGGGAGTCGTTGGCTCTGTGGTTTAACCCACAGTGCCACCCGCGTCCCTTGAAGTATGTCTTAGATATGTTTACTCCTCCACTTAAGCCAGGGCACAAGCAAACGGGAATGGGAAGCTGAGGTGCATGAGGGAAAGAATTCTGACGCTGTGCACACAAGTCCCGGCTTTCTGCAGATTTGAAGGCAGCATTTCAGAGCTGTTATTGCCTATGATGTGCACATTCCTTTTTGGTGCCTTGCCATGGTCTCTGACCAAACCAGCTCTGAGTTTTCATAGTGTTCAGATTTGTACTCTGAAAAATCCAAAGCCAGCCCCTGAAAGCCAATGCGTATTGTAGCAACATAGCTCCGTATGTTTTGGTCTGATTGTCATGAGCCCCTTTATAAATGCACATGTTGGACGTTGGTGCTGTAGGTTTCGTTGTTTATAAGTGGAAGTGTTGGCATATTGCGGACATACATGGTCAAGGGACTTTTAAAAAAGAAGAAAAATTCAATACCACCTGTTTTCCAGGAATACCATCATTCAAAAACATTTTTAAAAGGTTATTTTTTTAAATAAAATAGAGTATAAAAGAGACTGCTTGCAATCATGTCTAATCAGTATTGTCACTCCAATGAGTTGGCTGTAGTTGGAAATTGAGGTAGGGAACTCATCTCTCCCCACCCCAAAAAATGCAGGCTTTCCTTGCCAACACTGTTTTGTACTGTTATCAAACTAAACAATTCTGAGAGGTTTTTTCTGGTTTTTGTTTTTGAATTTTGTAAACTTCAGTCAGTGAATAGATTAAAATAAATGTTTACGGTGAAAATTGAAAAGATGCTGCAGAGCTTTGATTGGATCGCTTGTCTCTTTTAATATTATTTATTAAACAACCAAATGAGGGATCTGATTGGAGCAAAGGAGGGATTTTAATGCTTTCTACACAGTTTTACTAACACACTTTACAGAACACAATAATAAAAACATAATAATAAAATAACCATAAAATAATCATAAAAACAGTGCCCCCCCCCATTTAACAGACCATAGATTATAGAATGGCCAAAGGCATGGGTAAAGAGGAATGTTTTTGCCTAGCACCTAAGACATACGATGATGGTGCTAGGCAAGTCTTTTTGGGAAGAGCGTTCCACAGATGGGGAGCCACCGCAGAAAAGACCCGTTCTTGTGTTGCCACCCTCCAAACCTCCCGGGGACATAGAAAAGTGCCTCAGATGACAAGAACAGAGTCTGGGTCAGTTTGTATGGGGGGAGAGATAGTCCTTAAGGTATTGAGGTCCTGAGCTGTGTAAGGCTTTATAGGTCAACACTAGCACTTTGCATTGGGCCCAGAAACTTACGGCAGCCAGTGCAACTGGGCCCGTAAATAGCAAGCCCCCTGTAGCTGTTTTCAGGGGGAGGGGTATTTAGATTTGTTAAATGACACATGGAAGGAGGATCAAGCCCTGCTATTCCAATTCAGTTTGCCTCTCACCCCAATGATTTTGTTTTTAAAAAAGGAGATCAAATCATGGATCTTCAATTTCTTTTGCCTTAAACAAAGTAGCTAATTGGTGGGACTGAAAATTAAGGGTGTATTTGTTTTTATTTGTTCGTTTTAGTTCTGTAGGTTTCCTCCAAATAACGGAATGAGAAAATAATATTGTTTGAACTTTTCTTGTCTCAATAGTGTTTCTTTCTAGTAATACCTTCAGTATCTTAGAAGAGGCACGGCACTGAGATTATGGTAATATGCAAATTATTTTCCTTGTTTTGTTTATAATTATATGTTTGCAGATTTTTAGAGTGTAATCTACTTTGAGCTTCCCATCTGGATGCAGAGCGCAAACAGGATAAACAATGTACATCTGAGTGTAATGAATTGATCTGTGAAAGGGCAAGACAGTAAATTTAAACACTTAAACTGCTTGACAGCCCTAATTATTATTTCTGTTTATTTATTTATCTATTGCTATTGGTGTATTTGGTGCTTTACATATGATCTCTTGTTTGAGGTGAGTGCAAGGGCACGTGCCGTGATACCATGGGAGTCATCTTGCAGAAATAACTGTAATCTGTTTGACAGACCCTCAGTTGCTATTTGTAATATGGAATCAGAATTATAGAGCCCTTTGCTTGTGCTGTAGAGCCAGTAGCTGAGGTTCATGATACATGAAAGGTTATGTCAAATCTTCTGAAGAGAAGGAGGGTGCTATAGACAGTTGTGTGCTTCCGACTCAGATGCTTTCTCTAGCATGAGCCAAGATGCATGGAAAGTGAAAAGAAGAGGTACCTTTGGGTGTGTGGGTGTGCTAGTGGCCAGATAAGAATATTTGGGGGGGGGGGGTTGAACCTTGAACTCAAGTTGCCTATCCATTCTCCATTGTAACTGCGCTCCACCCCAAACAACTAGATTCTCTCCTGTTGTGAAGCCACCACTTTTCTCCTGTTTCTGTGACTTAAGAAATCAGGTAACCCAAACTACATGTACATTTGATAAGAAGTTTTGAACTGTTCTGACGTGTCTCTGTATAATATACCTATTTGTTAATTTGCTGGAGACTTTTGTCTATAAAGGGACTAACAAATGTAATTAATATTAATAAATAATAATAATGATGATGATGATGATGATGATGATTTATTGACTGCATGTATTACACATGTATTACACATTCTTGTGTAATTTGTATACTTTATGATCAAGTGAAGTACCCCTATGTGCACATACATAGAATAGATACAAATGATGCTATTAGCAGTCTACACAGTTGAATTTACTTACCTAGGTGACAAGCATTCCCGAAGCGGGTACATAGGTAAGCTAAATAAAATAAAATAAATTGAGGCATATTCTAACTTATTTTGAATGGGTCTGCTCTTCACTATTGATACTTGTTGTCCAATCCAGCTGGGTGGATGAGTGAGCTCACTCTCTTTGCTTAATAAGGAGAAAAATAATAATTAAAAAATTGGATTTCATATATATATAGGGTCAGTCATTTTCTCTTAGCCTAAGCTAGTAACCTAGTAACCTTAGCCTAGTCACTGACGGGCTGCCCTTCTCCCTCCTTATTCAACATCTTTATCAACGACTTGGATGATGGACTCAAGGGCATCCTGATCAAATTTGCAGATGACACCAAACTGGGAGGGGTGGCTAACACCCCAGAGGACAGGATCACACTTCAAAACGACCTTGACAGATTAGAGAACTGGGCCAAAACAAACAAGATGAACTTTAACAGGGAGAAATGTAAAGTATTGCACTTGGGCAAAAAAAATGAGAGGCACAAATACAAGATGGAGACACCTGGCTTGAGAGCAGTACATGTGAAAAGGATCTAGGAGTCTTGGTTGACCACAAACTTGACATGAGCCAACAGTGTGACGCGGCAGCTAAAAAAGCCAATGCAATTCTGGGCTGCACCAATAGGAGTATAGCATCTAGATCAAGGGAAGTAATAGTGCCACTGTATTCTGCTCTGGTCAGACCTCACCTGGAGTACTGTGTCCAGTTCTGGGCACCACAGTTCAAGAAGGACACTGACAAACTGGAACGTGTCCAGAGGAGGGCAACCAAAATGGTCAAAGGCCTGGAAACGATGCCTTATGAGGAACGGCTAAAGGAGCTGGGCATGTTTAGCCTGGAGAAGAGGAGGTTAAGGGGTGATATGATAGCCATGTTCAAATATATAAAAGGATGTCATATAGAGGAGGGAGAAAGGTTGTTTTCTGCTGCTCCAGAGAAGCGGACATGGAGCAATGGATCCAAACTACAAGAAAGAAGATTCCACCTAAACATTAGGAAGAACTTCCTGACAGTAAGAGCTGTTTGACAGTGGAATTTGCTGCCAAGGAGTGTGGTGGAGTCTCCTTCTTTGGAGGTCTTTAAGCAGAGGCTTGACAACCATATGTCAGGAGTGCTCTGATGGTGTTTCCTGCTTGGCAGGGGGTTGGACTCGATGGCCCTTGTGGTCTCTTCCAACTCTATGATTCTATGATTCTCCTCGGGGGGAAAAGCCCCCAAGAGCCGCACACACGCTCCACGCGGCTCGTGAAAGGGAGCGCTGCTCTTGGGGGCTTTTCCGGGAGGTGGGAGAAGGACAGTCCCTCAGTGACAGGCTGCCCTTCTCCCACCTCGTAGAAAAGCCCGCAAGAGCCACGTGGAGCCTGTATGCGGCTCTTGGGGGCTTTTCCCGCCTGCCTCCCGCCTGCATTCACGGCATAAGATGCACACACATTTCCCCTTACTTTTTAGGAGGGAAAAAGTGTGTCTTATGGAGCGAAAAATACGGTACTCTATCCTGAGTTCCTTGACAGAGAAGTGGAATATAAATGTAATAAAATAAAATTGAAATATATAGAAAGTGAAATTTCTTCAAAGCTTGGCTTAGATGGAAATTGAATTGATTATAAAAATGTTAAATTTGATGCCTTTTAATATTCATGACCCTCTATCAAATGTACCGGAATTAAAGCCTATTTTTCTACATGGAAAAATATTTTATTTCTGAGGTAAAAACGTAAGTACAGTGGTACCTCGGGTTACATACGCTTCAGGTTACAGACTCCGCTAACTCAGAAATAGTACCTCGGGTTAAGAACTTTGCTTCAGGATGAGAACAGAAATCGTGCTCCAGCAGCTCGGCAGCAGCAGGAGGCCCCATTAGCTAAAGTGGTGCTTCAGGTTAAGAACAGTTTCATGTTAAGAACGGACCTCCGGAACAAATTAAGTACTTAAGCCGAGGTACCACTGTATGCTATAATAGGTGTGTACTTATTTTTGCAGGAAATTACATCGTTTTTATAAGATGTAACTAAACAGCATGGACATTTACTTTCCATCTCATGGAGAAAACTGTCTAGTAATTACTAATCCCACTTTGAGAATGTTCTTGGTATTCAACCCATAATCCTATGAGAATCTAACTATGTTTATGATTGTGGCTCTTGTTTTCATGTTGAGTAGGTTATCACATTGAGAGTGTTTGCACAAGTATAGGGAGCCAAACTGATATATGTTAACTTCACAGTTTAACCCCCTTGCTGCTAAGCAGATACAGTTATTTAGTAGTCTGCATAACTGGCCCTACCGAACATTTTCCAAGATCATAATGACCACTCACATTATACAGAGCTTATAACCCACCTACTCTCAGCAGCCTGAAGCCTAATAATAATAATAATAATAATAATAATAATAATAATAAAAATAAAATAAATAATTATTTATATCCCGCCCTCCCCAGCCAAAGCTGGGCTCAGAGTGGCTGACAACATTAAAATGATACAACATTCTAAAATCATTTCATTATAAAATCAATTCAAATCAGTTTAATGGCAACCATTGGGCTAGAGTTCTGTGAGAATTGCCAAAGGAGGGGTTCAGGCTGTGCCTTGGCCAAAGGCCTGGTGGAACAGCTCTGTCTTGCAGGCCCTGCGGAAAGATGTCAAGTCCTGCAGGGCCCTGGTCTCTTGTGACAGAGCGTTCCATCAAGAAAGGCGGTCCCATAGGTACGAGGGTCCTAGGCCGAACAGTTGTACCTCAGCTTACATACGCTTCAGGTTACAGACTCTGCTAACCCAGAAATAGTGCTTCAGGTTAAGAACTTTGCTTCAGGATGAAAACAGAAATCGTGCTCTGGCGGCGCTGCGGCAGCAGGAGGCCCCATTAGCTATAGTGGTGCTTCAGGTTAAGAACAATTTCAGGTTAAGTACAGACTCCAGAACGAATTAAGTACTTAACCTGAGGTACCACTGTATAGTGCTTTAAAGGTTAAAACCAGCACCTTGAACCTGATCCTGTACTCCACCGGGAGCCAATGCAGCTGGTATAGCACCGGGTGAATGTGATCCCGCAGCGATGACCCCGTAATGAGTCTCACCCTGGCATTCTGCACCCGCAGGAGTTTCTGGGTCAGTCTCAAGGGCAGCCCCACGTAGAGCGAGTTACAATAATCCAGTCTGGAGGTGACCGTCGCGTGGATCACAGTGGCTAGGTCAGGGCGAGAGAGGTAAGGAGCCAACTGCTTAGCTTGATGGAAATGAAAAAATGCCGCCTTTGTTATAGCTGCAATCTGCACCTCCATGGAAAGGGAGGTGTCGAAGATTACACCCAAACTCTTAACGGACGGTGCTGGCACTAATTGCACCCCTGCAAGAGATGGGAGTTGCCCCCCCCCAATCCCATATCGTCCCTTCCCAGCCAGAGGACCTCTGTCTTCGAAGGATTTAAGTTCAACAGGCTCCCACGTAACCATCCAGCCACAGCTTCCGGACAAGCTGGGCGAGGGGGTGCATAAAGATGTTAAAAAGCATCATAGCCAAACACTGGAGAGTCCTGGTACCAAATGGGAAATAGCCTTACGAGAAAAGGTAATCCAACAGACTGAAACTGACACGGGGACAAATAGAAGAGGACTCTTTCACCCCAGTATGGCTTCCCTTTATCTCATCATACACAGCCCAACAAGACTGCAACAAGAATCCCCTGAAAGCATACAAATCAATTTGACCCAACAACCCCCCCCCCCGCACTTCACAAATGCAAACAAACCTCACTGCAGACAACCACAGACAACCATCCACACCCTGGACCCCCCCAATCCCTCTCACTACCAAGGAAATGTAATAAGCAAATAGAAAGAGAACCTACCCAGTTGATGCTGACACAAAACCCCACATGTACACTGTAAAAAAATAAAAATTTCACCGCCACCCACCGCTCCTTTCCCCCCATCTTCTTCCTGGCCTTATACCAGGGGACAGCAAACGTTTTCAGCAGGGGGCCGGTCCACTGTCCCTCAGACCTTGTGGGGGGCCGGACTATATTTTTTTTTGGGGAAATATTGAACGTATTCCTATACCCCACAAATAACCCAGAGATGCATTTTAAATAAAAGCACACATTCTACTCATGTAAAAGCACACTGATTCCCGGACCGTCCGCGGGCCGGATTGAGAAGGCGATTGTGCCGGATGCAGCCCCTGGGCCTTAGTTTACCTACCCAGGCCTTATACTGTATTCAACACTAATGTCTCACAACAAATGTAACTGATCTGTAGAAAAGACTGTACAGGCTGAAAAAAAGAGAAAAGGCATGTACTTTTGTAAACCAAGAAAATTGTTAATAAAAATTATTTAGTGGTCTATATGACCAGAGGCTTTGGATTAATCTCCTAGGTAGTATAATGTTTTACTTTGTCACAAACAGGGTATATGTCAATTGTATTTTGATAGAAACCAGTTAATACACACTCTTATTTAAGAAATGCATGAATTACAAAATTTAACTCCCATTTTAAAGTCAGCCATTTGCCACGATGATTTAAACTAAACCACTTTTTCTTGATTTTTTAGAAATTTTCTAAAATCTTCCCAGCTGTGATCCTGCTGTGCATAGATTCTTCTTCCATGTTGTCTATGTGAGTGCATTCAGGGTTTGGAGTAGATGGAAAGACAGGGAAATGATGAACAATGCTGAAAGCTGAAAAGATGGGAGTGGAGTTAAGGGTTTTTAAGGCAGTTATCTTAAATTGTACCTGAAATCCGTCCATTATGATTCGACTGATTTTTATGAAGGGAGAGTCAAGGCTTGCAAATGGAAGTGTTTTGAAAAGTGATTGTGTGTTTGAGACAAACATATTTGGGTGGTTTTGAACCCTAACACAAGCATCTGCTCATCTCTGAAGTGTGGAGGCAGGGTTGTCCACAGACATCTGTGCTGCAGTGATGAGTAGTAGTGTATAGATGCATAGATGTAAAAAAATTTTGGGTGTGTGTGTTGTTTGTTCTGTTTTAGGCTGGGTATGTTGAAGGGGCAATACAGGTGGTGGGTTCCTCTGTGCACTTAAAAACAACAACAGAATCCCTTCCCATTTCCTCTTTACCCTTATTGGCTAACTAGGTTACACATGGTGCTTATGGTTGTACTGTAATTAGTTGCTGTGGTGCAAACAGTATTAATGGCTTTGTGTTCTGCTTTTGATTTACCACTATGGGAAACCAGAATATTGGACTAGATGGACCATGGGTAGGTGAACAGTCTGGCCCAATCACCTTCTAAATCCGGCCCACGAATGTTCCGGGAATCAGCGTGTTTTTACCATGAGTAGAATGTGTGCTTTTATTTAAAATGCATCTCTGGGTTATTTGTGAGGCATAGGAATTCGTTCATTCCCCCCACCCCCAATATAGTCTGCCCCCCCCACAAGGTCTGGGGGACATTGGACCGGCCCCCTGCTGAAAAAGTTTGCTGACCCCTGAGATGGACCCTTGATCTGGCATTCTTATGTTTATGCATTGTGTTTATACGCTTGGCAAAAATGTGTCTCTCCTTCCCTGTTCTTCACTCAGGCATGTGGAATACGCAAATAGCAGTCAACCAGTTCCTTAACTGGTGTAGGTTGGCTTAGTTGTACAGACTGAAAAATGTCTGTCATACCAACTGGAGTTCAGCTGAGGATATTCAGTCAGCTCTGTGTTTTACATCTTTGTTTTGTTAAAATAAATGTGATTTCACGCAGGCCATAACTTAGGTTGGAGATCTCCTAATTACCAAAGTATGTGCCTGCTCTGGTTTTGCAATTCTCCACCTCTCACAGCAGTGAAATGTAACTTGTGCTTTCTTTGCTTCCGCAGTCTGGAATTTTAAAAGAAAGGACACAGAAAGCACAGGGTGTTTTTCCCTTTTTGTTTTGTTTTTGTTTTTTCTGTGTGAGGGGAATTGAATAGGCTCCCCCCCAAAAGTGTGTGTGCATTACACTTCAGCTGAGTGGCTAACTGGGTAGAAGAATATGTGGGCTCCCACTCTCTGTGCCCAAATTGTTATCAAAGCTTTCACCACTTCGAAAAAACTGGCAGGGCTTGTTCATCAAAAGGCCTCTGTTGCATTGATCACCCCAGGCATTCAGCAATAATGAATTAAGCTATATAAAGCATGAGTTAAACAGTACATTCTGTAATCTTGTTGGGTTTCTGAGTTTTGATCATGCAGTTTCCATGCATCTGTTTTATTCCTGCAACCATGAGAACTAGAAACTTTTTTTTAAAAAAAAAGTAAATCATTTTTCAATTTTATAACAAGAATACAAATTTTTAAAAAATCAAACATACTCTTTATATTTGTTTATTTTTCTTTTAAGATCTCCCTTTCACATATATCTTGACTGCTCATTTTATGTTAACCCTGCTAACGTTTTAAGTTGTTTACAATAATTTTTCAAATAATCCACAATTTTTCCCCATTCTTTATTCAAGGTTTTTTCTTCCTGGTTCTTCATTCTTCCCGTAAGTTTAGCCATTTCTGCATACTCCATCTTCTGCCAGTCCTCCTTAGTCGGAACTGTTTCTTCTTTCCATTTCTGCACATAAATCATCTGGGCAGTCGCTGCATACATAAACGTTTTTTCTGATATTTGGGTTCCTCTGAGCCTATTATCTCTAGAAGAAAAGCTTCTGTTTTTTTTAAAAAAATAAAATATATTTTCAACATTTTGTTCAGTTCATTATAAATCATTTCCCAGAAAGCTTTCACTACCTTACATGACCACCATGTATGGTAAAAGGTACCCTCCTTTTCTTTACATTTCCAGCATGTATCTGATTCCGATTTATACATCTTAGCCAATTTACTAGGAGTCAGATACCATCTATACATCATTTTCATATAGTTGTCTTTTAGTGTATAACACACTGTAAATTTCAAATCTGTATTCCATAATTTTTCTCATGCTGCTATTTCAATGTTATGACCTATATTCCTTGCCCAGTGTATCATTGCTGATTTTACAAGTTTGTCTTTTGTTTCCCATTCCAATAACAACTTGTACATTCTCTATAAGTTCTCTTTCAAATTGTGAGGTTTGATTCATAAATCCATTCATTTTATCTAATTCAAATAGCTCATTAAGTTGATAATATTGTAACATTTTCAAACCTTTCTCATTTTACTTCTCAGTCTACATCCATTAACAAATCTGTATATGTTGCCCATTCATTTTTCATTTTTTCAAAGATATAGCTTCAATAGGAGAGAGCCACAAAGGTTTCTTTCTTTCCAACTGGTTTTTATATTTATTCCATACTGTATATATTTTTTCCTGATTGCATGATGCATAAAACCTTTATGCATTTTAATTTTACCATACAATAAATATTACCAAACTTATTGTCATGTCCTTCCAAGTCTAACACCTTTAACCAGCAAAGAAATGATGCCTCATAATCTGGTCGTAAATCTGGTAATGAGAATCCACCTTTTCCTTTCCAATCTATCAGAATTTTATATTTAATTCTTGGTTTCTTCCCTTGCCAGACAAATCTAGAAATATATTTCTGCCATGCTTTGAAGCATCTTCCATTGCTGATTATTGGAGCTGTTTGAAATAAGAGAAGCATCATTGGTAACACATTCATCTTTATGACTGACATCCTTCCCATCAATGAAAGCTTCATTCTAACCCCATATGTCAGGGAACTGCCATCGGAAGGACAGGAGGTGGAAGGGCTCACTGAGGTTGAGAGAGACTTAGCAGCTGAAGAGGGAACCAGCAGGGGGAGAGAAGGAACTCCAAGGGAAAGTGAGTCGGAGGGATGGCTCAGAGACACTTCCAGCGAAAACAGTGGGGAGGTTTCAAGACCTCCTATAGGGACACCCACTCCTCGCCGGAAACTGTCGCGCCGAGAGTCCAGAAGACGTGTTTCCGTTAAGGAGCTTTTATGCTGGAAGAGATTCCGTAAGCGCCCACTTTCGGATTCTGCTAGCGACTGACGGAGCCATGCTTGAGGGGCTCCGTCGTAGGCAGAGGTTTGCGGATTTGATCAAACTCTGAGGGACTAGGATTTTACGCACAAGCAGCTCATCATCCCATCACACCATACATCAAGACTTTTCCTGATTTCTCTCCATGTCTGAATATAATTTTCTTGGAATATGTTAGGGTTTCTTGATGTTAACCAAATTCCCAAATACTTAACCTTTTTATCCTATTATTAATCCCGTATTTGTCTGTTCATCGTTCTTTACCTGTTTGTCTATATTTTTCACTGAAATTTTAGTTTTACTTTTGTTTATTTTAAACCCTGCAACTTCCCCAAATTTTCTTATCTCTTCTAATAGTGGGAACTAGCAACTTTTCTCTTTAGACGAAAACTGAAATACAAAAGATATAACTTCTGCAATTTTGAGTGTTAGAATGCAAAACACCAGAGCGCATTAAAATATATTTAGCTTCCTTTTACAGCACTGAAAAACTTGGTGGCAAAATAGAAAATCTGGGCTGAACTGTTTTTAGAACTAATACTGGATCGATGTTTTGTCATTTTCATAAAAGAGACTTGCTATTTTAGAAGCTAGCTGTCTTCTGGCTGGAGGAGAGTTAACATTGATTTGAATTGTATCCTGCCCTTCTAGTACATTTATTTCAGTCCTGTTTACAAGCTGCAATGAGTCTTAAAAAGAGGCCATCAAGATAATCCATGGTGTATGTTGTGTAACAAAAATATAGACTTGGCATCTTGTGTTAGTGTCATGCCGTTCTGTTTTCCAAACAGCAGGAGTCAGTGCTATACAAAGGACTCATTTCTTACAGTGTTTTCAGCTGATTTTTGTTTAGTGGACTTGAGTCCACTAAGAGTTTCTATCTTATAACAAGGAAGGATGGGGTTGGTTGGTTGGAATCATCTTTGTCAGAAACAGTGTTAGAAACTGAGATATGAAAGCTAGGAGCTAAATGGCACCTTAAACCTAGGTTATGGGCGTAACAGCAGGATGTCTAGGCGCACTAATTTTATAACAAGAATTCAAAGCTGAAAATGAATGAACTGCAGCTAACATATTGTGTTCATGTTTTACATTGTCTAGTCCTTCCCCTGTGCACCCCCCACCCCCTGATATTCTTAAGAGGGTCTCTTCTCCAGTCTTCAGAGAGTATCTGGAAGTGGAGAGGCAGAAAAAGGTCTTCCTTTCCTTCCACTCTGCAGTTTTAATCTGAAATTTTAAGCCAGGGGTCAGCAAACTTACCGCACCTCGGGCCGGTGTCTCCAGCACCAATCATGCAGCAGGCCGGAGGGCAGAGGAGTGCGTGCCCATATGCATGCGCACACACTATTTCCGGCATACTTCCGGGTCAGAGGAGCACCGGAAATAGCTTGTGTGCATGTGCACAGGCCTCCTCCGACCTGGATGTGCACTGCAAATAACACTTGTGCATGCGCAGCCGATCCAGAAGTGGGCAGCCGTGCAGTGCTGCTCCGGTAAGTGCAGGCAGCAGCGGGCGGCGGGGGTCGCTGTGGGCCGGATAAACGAGTCCCTCGGGCCTTATCCAGCCTGTGGGCCTTAGTTTGGGGATCCCTGTCTTAGGCTCATGTTCTGGCTCGCGCTAATGAAATTCCCTGTCACAAAATGCACCTAGAACAATGGGAGTTTCGAACACTGGGCAGAAATCACCCTTGATAGTGGATAGCTTAAAGCTAACCTTAATGTTAATGCTCCTATTAGCTGGGCTGCTGTGTTGCCTGTATTGGTATTCCTTGGGGTGACATCTGCAGCATCTAGACCTTGAACCACACAGGCAGCAGTTCTGCTACTGTGCAGACCTTGGATGCATATCAGCCAGCCTATAAAGCATTACTGCATCTCCATGGATTCAATTTATTGTTGGCATCTGTGTGGGGGCTATAATGTTTCAATTCAATGTTTTAGACGTAACCCCACTACAAAAGCTACCAACATTTTTTTCTGAGCCAGATATATAATTTGTACTAGAACCAGCACCTGATTTTGCCTGGCCTCATGTATATTGCTCTCAGTTCTTAGGGAATGAATAAAACTGTAACCGGCTATGAAATGTTTGATGGATTGGACCACATGCAAGTTGCATTCTGTCCACAATTGCCACCCCCACCATGTATTGCTTTGTTTTTAAAGTCCAGCATTAGATGCAGAGTTGCTAGTTGGAGGTGGAACTTGGCACCTTACAGGCTCCCCTACCACCAGTTTCCTAAAAATCGTTTTCCCAAGCCTGTACACTATCGAAGGTGTGGAGAGCAGAAGACTGTTTTGGGATAGTTATGTTAATGCTGGTGTTTGTGCTTCACTTGTATTCAGTCCCCAAACAGGCACAGCCTAGTTCAGTGGGTGCAAACCTATGGCACGCGTGCCAGAGGGGGCACTCAGAGCCCTCTCTGTGGGCATTCACGCCGTTGCCCCAGCACAGAGCTGGCAGAAGGCAAGGGCAGTGCGTTGAGTCCTCAGTTGTGTCTCAGTAGAAGCACCTCGGGTGGAGGAGACCGGCCTCTTCTGGAAGAGAGCCCCTGGATTTAAAGCTGTGAAGGATTGGGTGACTGTGCTGCTCTGTGGCAATGCGGCTGCACACTTGATCAAGCCAGGTATACTGTAAAGGTCTGAAAACTCCTGTGCCCTCAAAGGCATAAACAACCACCTGCTGCCTGTCTTCTGGCAGTCCAACAAGAGAGCCTGTCTGACTGCTGCAAGCTCTCTGGACTGGTTCCACAAGTGCTTCATTCTGGAAGTGAGGATTCAGGGTGGATTTGATTTAAATCACAATTTAAATCACTAGTCAATAAGACTTGATTTAAAACATTTTTTTTACAGAAGGACTCATTCTTGCTGGTGTAATCTTAATATTTACAACGTGTAGGTTTCATTTTTTGAATAATAAATTTTCAGAGTAGTTTTTACAGTTAAATCACAAATTACTGATTTGGTTATACCTTTAGTAATACATAGATAATTATGAAATTATTGTGAGGTTTAATAAGTTAACTGTTTATATTTGGACAACTTTTCTGCTACACTTTATTTGAAGGAGAAACACAATCATTTCCTTAATAACAATTTAAACAATTTATTTAACTAAAACAATTACATTATAGCATATGTATCCATGTTTGTTAACTGATGTGGTTAAACTTAAAAAAAAAAAACTTAGACTGAGTTTTAGCACACATGAAAAAACTTAAAACAAATCCTTATTTCCTGATGAATAGCCTTTGGTCTATAATGTAACTTAAATAGAAAACTACCTTTAGAAAGATTTTTCCTCCAGAAACATTTTATTTTATTTAAATAAATAAAAAATCCAATTTAAATATTTAAAATCCGATTTTAAAAAAAAAAAAATCATTGGTTTTTATTCACCCTGGAGGCGTTACTTGCTGGAGAATGGGCTGGAATTCAAAGTGCTACTGCTGGTGGACAGTGTTCCTGGTCACCTACAGGGACTGCAATTTGTGCACGATGATGTCACGGTTGCCTCCCCCCCAATACAACCTCACTCATCCAGCCTTTGGATCAAGGGGTGATTCGCTGCTTCAAGGCTCATGATGCCAGGCTCACCTTTGTCTTGCTGATCAATGCAGTGGATGCTGATCTGGATCTCAACCTCACGTCATTCTGGAAGACCTTCAACATTGCCAACTGCAATCAAACCTATATCAAAGCAGGCAGTGGCTGCAATCAAGCCTGAAACCATGAACGCATGCTGAGGCAAACTCTGGAAGGAATGTGTTCATGGTATCAAGGAATTTCCAGACATTACCACTGAGGTGGAGAACATTGTGAAGATGGTGTTGATGACAATGGCTTTGTTGACCTCATCCAGGAGGAAGTGGAAGAACTGACTGAGGGACAACAGGCCTTGAGCCTGAAAGAGCTGAGATCGAGTTCCAGCTCTGAAAGCGGGGAAGAAGGGGAGGATGGTGAGCAGGATGACCAATCCACCTAGACCTTGGAGAGCTTTTCTGAACTCTTTGGCACACTCAACCATGTGAATTATATCATTGTGCAGTATGACCCCTCCATGGAACGCATCCTGAAGATCAAGCGTGCCATTTCAGACAGTGTGTGACCATACAAGGAGATGTTTGACCAGCTGAAGAGACAAAGCACCAGCTACCTATCACCATGTTCCTCTGCAAAGCGCCAGCAGCAGCAGCAGCAGCAGCAAGTGAATCTGACCCACTGCCAAGCACTTCAGGATACCGGTCTACCCCTCTTGTCGTCATTTCCACATCCTCCAGTGATGATGAAGATATAGAGCCACCACTGCCACCATTCTTGCCAGTTTGGAAAGGCTGCTTCCAGTTTGGAAGGGTTTTTAAAAGGGATTTTCAAGAGTTTCCAGGGGTTTAGAGGGTGTTTACGGGCTTTTTAGATGGTGTTCCCTGCTATACACATTTTCAGTTATATACACCATACCTGGGAACATAACCCCCACGTAAGTGGGAAGTCACCTGTAGTATGTAATATAGTATGGGGCTTTGCTATTTCAGGGAAAAGCAAGTAAAAAATCTCACAGGACATGCTCAGGCCTGAGGTGGGCCTGAAGTAAATCTTTGGAGCCTTGCCACTATCTAAGCTGTTGGCAGCAAGAAACCTGTTCTGTGAACCTTGGCTGGAAGAAGAAGGAGGAGGAGGAGGAGGAGAAGAAGAAGAAGAAGAAGAAGAAGAAGAAATAATAATAATAATAATAATAATAATAATAATAATAATAATAATATAGTAGATATTCAGGTCGGGACGCGGGTGGCGCTGTGGGTAAAAGCCTCAGCGCCTAGGGCTTGCCGATCGAAAGGTCGGCGGTTCGAATCCCCGCGGTGGGGTGCGCTCCCATTGCTCGGTCCCAGCGCCTGCCAACCTAGCAGTTCGAAAGCACCTCCGGGTGCAAGTAGATAAATAGGGACAGCTTACTAGCGGGAAGGTAAATGGCGTTTCCGTGTGCGGCTCTGGCTCGCCAGAGCAGCGATGTCACGCTGGCCACGTGACCCGGAAGTGTCTCCGGACAGCGCTGGCCCCCGGCCTCTTGAGTGAGATGGGCGCACAACCCTAGAGTCTGTCAAGACTGGCCTGTACGGGCAGGGGTACCTTTACCTTTTTAGATATTCAGGTAAAATGTGGTCATGTTGCCTTTTGAATGGGGAAGCGGGGGCTGCATGAAGTTAGAGAAGGGTCCATGGATTATCACATTAACCAAGACAGCTTATTTTACTCTGAGACAAAATCTCTTTAAATCACCCATAGTAGCCCATGGAAGCTACTATCCTGCAGCATTTTTTGCAGGTCTGCTGGGGGATGGCAGAGGAGAGACAAAAGCTGCATTTCCATGCTGAGTGTGTCTCTCCTGTTCATAGCTGTCAACTTACAGATTTGAAAATAAGGGACCAGCAGCCTCGGAAATAAGGGATCAGCAGCCAAAATAAGGGATTTTAGTCAACCAGCTCCTTTCCTTTCCCTCATAACAGTCAATCGAAGGAGCCTCCAAAACAAATCCAACCACCCCCCTGATTGCCGCCCGCCATTGTACTCAACCAGCTCCTTTCCTTTTCCCCCCCCCACCATGTGCCCCGCTCCTGACATACCTTTTCCCCAGCAAGGGTGAGTGGGCCGTCGATGACGTATCCATCCGATTCTGAGCACAGGTATGTTCAACTTCTGAGCCCCTCCGAGCCAAAGGCAGAAAGCCCAGCCAGCAACCAAACGAAGTGGTGGTTCCCACAGCGCAGCAACCCAGCAAAGGGGATGCAGCAAGGAAAACCACCGTCACCTCTCCGCTGGGAAGCGCTGAGCAAAGGCGAGTCCCCAGGCAACGCGGCCGATTTGATCGGCACAAGGCATGCAAGCTCCACCCCCCCGGTCGTTCTTAGACTCCTTATTGGGTGAGCAACGCAGCCAAGCAACACAGTTGGAGCCTCCCTCCTCCCTGGCCGGCAGGGAGGGAGGGAGGGAGAGGAGCTGCTTCCTTTGAAACCCGGGAAATTTAAGGGACATCATCAATCCAGGACAGCAGCGGAAACGGCGGTGGGATAAGGGAGTTTCCCGCCAAATAAGGGATGGTTGACAGCTATACTCCTGTTGCAGCCTACGTACTCTCTATGCTGGGTGCACAGGAGTGACAGAGTGCTCCATCTGTCCTTAGCCTTCTCACTTGCCTGTGTATGAATTTCCTGGTTATATACTAGTCCAGAGCCGGGGGGGGGGGGGTGCTAGCCAGATTTTTTGCTCCGGGTGAAGCCTCCATCGGGCGCCATTGAGGCTCCTAGCCTCTGTGTGTGTGTGCGCACGCGTGTGTGTGCAAATGCACATGGGGAGTGCCAAACTGGGTCTTTGATCCAGGTGAAAGAAAGCCTAGTTTCGCTCCTGTACCAGGCTAGTGCTTAAATAAAAGACTGCTTTACCACAACCGCCCCAAGCCCTTAACCCAGGAGAGGGATTCTGATGGGAAGCTGTGCCTTGTAGCAATGCCACAAGTGAAGTAAGGTTTAAATTCATGGTATCAACTGCTGGTGCAGAGCAGCCCTCAGTTCTGTGAGTGAGAAGCAAGAGAAAAGACATATTGAACATATGAAAACTCTTAATCTGTTTATACTCATTAACAGTCTCGGTTTTCAGGAGCTTGATGCTTCTGCACTAATGTTTGGAAATGAAACTCCATTTTCAAATGATATTTATTGAATTGAAATGGTGACTCAGCAACAAGAACCATCTTAGGTAACATTGTTCGTTCTTCAGCAGCATTTTAAAATACAGCGGTACCTCGGGTTAAGTACTTAATTTGTTCTGAAGGTCTGTTCTTAACCTGAAGCATCACTTTAGCTAATAGGGCCTCTTGCTGCCGCTGCGCCGCCGGAGCACGATTTCTGTTCTCATACTGAAGCAAAGTTCTTAACTCGAGGTATTATTTCTGGGTTAGCGGAGTCTGTAACCTGAAGCATATGTAACCTGAAGCGTATGTAACCACTGTATAGGGGGCTCAGTAGGCCAGGACAAAGGTTAACTTGACCTCAACTCATGGTGTGACCTTTGTGACAGTAGCTGTTTTCTATCCATGTCTTCCATGTGTGCCATATTATGAAGATTATGAAGATTTTAAAAAATGTTACTCAGCACTGAAATTGCTTGTCACAATGGAAACTTGGATGGGTTGGTAATTGGACTGGATCTGAGTAAAAAAATATCCTAGGAGTAAGAGAGTACCATTTCCACTGAGTCACAATGCTGATTGTAGCTGCCCATTAATGTTGTTTGGAAGCAAGAGATAATTTATTGCATGCTACATTGCAGAGGTCTGCTGTGTGCAGAGGGGGGAACTGAGCTATGACATTTTAAAATCTAGAATTTGTTTCGGATAGCAAATTCATGCCTTAGGATATTCTTCAACTGCTTTCTCATTAGGCATCAGATGTGAGGTGGAGACTAGTCCATAGCATTTGCCCAGTTATTGTTTATGGTGTGTATCAACAACAAAGTGTTCGAACCCTTTAGGATTATTATTTGTCATGTGAAAAATAAATTAATTTTCTGTGCATGTTACTGAAGCATAGGCCTGGCTGATCTCAATTTAGCTTTTTTAAAAAACTGACACATTAATTCAGATTTATATCCCACCCTATTCCAAGAGTTCAGGGTGCACAATTGCAGCTTAGGAGCTCCATGTCCCTTAGTCTCTTCTTTTAAAAAGTGGAAAATATGTTTGTCACATAAGCGCACCCAGGAGGAGAACAGGGAGGGATGGTTGTTGTTGCTTTTTTATTATAAAGAAGTACTAATAATTTTGGTTAAACACACATACACATAAATAAGGAGAGCTAGGGAACCTGTGGTCAGGCCTATGCAGGTTGTGGGGCAGCTGGGTCCACTTGCCTTGGGCCTTGGAGGGCTGGGCTGGCCGTGGGGTCCTGCCAGGGGCTTGCCAGACTTACACTGTCATGCTGAGAACAAGATCCTTGCCCCAGGCCTCAGACAAGCTCTGCATGGGCCTGCCTGTGGCTCTCCAGATGTTAGTGGGCTCAAGTTCTCCTCAGCCCCAGCCAGCATGGCCGATGGTCAGGGATGATGGGAGTCATAGTCCAGGAGCATCAGAAGGAACACAGGTGGGGTAGGCCTGGGCAATGTATCAATTCATCAAGGGGCAGACAGCAATGGCAGCTTCACTCAGTGGTATATTACAGGTGAAACAGCCTCCTCCTCAGTTCCTTAGCCACCAGTGCCCAGCGCGCCAAGGGAGAAACAAGCTGCAGCCGGGCACTGGAGGCAGAGGGACTCAGGGGCAGCGGCAGTTTCACCAGCGATATCCTGCTGAGTGAAGCTGCCGTCCCACTTTGCCCTCAAACTGGCGCAGAGGGAGAAGCATGCTGCATCGGAGAGGGGCCAATACAGCTTGTTCCTCCCTTCACTTCTTTAAACTGCTTGGTTGAGAAGCATACATCTGCCATTGCTCAGCCAGGCAGTTTTATGGAGCCCCCTACACGCCACTGGCTTGCACCAGCTGGTGGCAGGATGGGGACTCTGTGAAACTGCTCTGCTGAAGTGCGCTAGGTTACCGCCCACCTCAGCCAAGCAGTTAATGGAGCCCCCAGCTCACTGCTGGCTCGTGAAAGCCAGTGGCATGTCGGTACTCCCACCCCACAGCCGAACAGTCCCGAAGCTTCTCCTGCTTGCTTGCTTGCAAGCAGGAGAAGGATTGGGGGCTCCCTCAGCTGAGGAGCGGGAGGCTTTGCGTTCCCCCGCTGAGCAGCCTCAATTCTTCTCCTGCAATCTGGAGAAGGATGGGTTGCTCAACTTGGGGAGCACAAAGCTGCTTTCTCCCTGGTGCAGTGAGGCACTGGGGTGAAACCACCTCAGCAATTTCACTCTGACGCCTTGCAGTGCTGTGGTAGGAAGCAGCTTTTGGAACATGGTGATGTACCACCAGATCACATTGTTTGCCTGGCGATATATTGTGATGTTGTAAACCTGACATCGCCCAGCCCTTGTTGTGGGGAGAGTGTTTAGCAGGAGAGGAGACTGTAAGTACAAAAATGGGTATGTTTAATGGTGTCATTATCTGTCTCACTTCTTTCTCCAGGCTTTTTTCTACCTGGTGGCCCATCCTTAGGATCAATCCGCATGATCCAAGAGTAGATGCTTGACTGAGTCTTCATCTGCTTTCATCTTTTTCAGTTTGACATTGTGTCTCTTACTTTCTCCTTAAAAGCTGCCATAGGGGTTTCAACTTTGATCCTAGCAATGGTGTGTGTGGGTGTGTGGGTGTTTATATAAACTCTTTCATCTGGATACTATTTTCCAGGTCTGAATTTCCAGCCTTTAGTCATTTTTCATAGGGGATAGCAGGAATCAGTGTTCCGTGTGATTCCTGTGGAAGTCTCTACTGTGAAAGATTTGGAGGAGAGGTTTCTAAGGGTGTCTGAACCTGGGACTAAACTTACCAAGAAATTCCCAGAGGCAGCAAGCAGCTAGTCAAAACCTGCTGGACGCTGGAGCTTTCAGAGCTTTCTAAATTGAGAGCCAGAATTTGATCGACCTCTTCTCTTCTCCATCCCTCCACCCATTCAGTGTGAAAAACTGGTGGTGTTGAAAATTTTCCACTGCTGTACTTTTCCATTTAAAAATGAATTTCTAAAAATAAATAGTTTTGTTAACCTAATTGGTAATGTAATGAATGGAAACAGTCAAATTGAGCAGTTTCTGCTTGTAATAAACTTTTTCAGGTGTCTGTCTTTAGGAACCACACTTGCATGTATTATATGTAGCCAAGCCGACTTTAATGTATTTTTAGGAACCATCAGTTGTACAATTTCAGGATGGTCCTCTGACCATTTAGTTTCTAAAAACGCACACACTAAAAGATACAAAGTTGCAGAGCGAAATGAAATGGAAGTGAACATCATAAGTGACACTTTTGGCACATTATAAAATTAGTATGATAACCATTAAAAGACATTTTAGGAAGTGTATGCTAATGGGTTGTATATCTTAAAATATTTTCATATTTTCAAAACACATTTTTTAATTGTCTTAATATATTATAATAAAATGATATCTTATTTGTTATATTTCTATTTCTGTTTATAGTTTTAATAATGCATTCCAATAAAAATGCTTAACAGTGGTCTAAGAATATTTTTAAGTATTCTAAATAAAAATTAAAGCTTTGAATTTGTTTAGATGTGATATTAAAAAATATTAAGTATGTTTTCTTGAATTTCCAACTTACCTACTTCTGACCATGTGTGGTAGTGATAACAGCTCTGAGTTTGCCCCAGGGGTCAGAATGGGCAGGTCAGAGTACTGATCACCTCCACCTGTTATTGATGTCAATGCTCTTCATACCAAGTTCTGCATTGGATATGGCAGATCTTGTAGGAAGACACAAGTCTGAGGAGCAATTTTAATTTCTGTTAATGTCCCATGATGGTGTCTCCTGCCTGAAAGGAATGTTGATCCAAGATGGTGCTCAGTTCCTTCAGGGAGCAACAAAAGGGTAGGACATTTCCTCATTTCGCCCATCTTCTTCAGTCCCACTATCCTGGCTTCTAAAAGGGGCCACTTTTGCACCCGATGCCATAGGCTCCTGGACGGGGTTCCTTCTCATTGTCCCAAGACCTGACGTGCAGCCACTCTTTTTTGCCAGTTGAAAGAGGCATGCAGTCTTGTTAATCTGAATGCATACTGCAGTTGTTAATCCCTGAATCAAAAAGGCATGTACTTACAAGGTGACTCTGGAGGAGGCCCAGGAGAGTGTATTGTCCCTCTGTCCCCCTGCTGGCCATGGGTCTCTCTCTGCCTTCAGAAAAGGAAGTGGAATTACCAGAGCAGTAGAAGGAAGCACTCCCCACATCACAGCGGGGGGGGGGGGAGTTGTTTGCCTTAGATGAGTGGGGGAAACCCATGACATCTAAATTCAGCAGGGCTGTTTATATATAAAATATCGTACCTAAAGAGGTATTAGAGTGGCTGTCCTAGTCATAGGGGCAGTGGTTCCCATGAGATCAAAGCATATATGCTGCTGCAGATGGGGGTGATAGAGCCTGTTCTATCTGTGCAAGTCTTCTACGGATGCTACTTTGAATTTGTCATAGTAAAGCAAAACAAACGGAATGGAGAGCTATTTTATTTTATATTTATTTTATATTAAAAACACATTTATTCAAAAGTTACACTTCACTGCCATAATACCACAGTATTATGTGTGTGTTTAGATATTTTAGTTATTTTAGATCTAACACAAGTGAATTGCACGCAGTAGCACAAGTTCCTGCTGGAGACACTAAAAGACTGTTTGGGAGAGTCTCTAGTGGGGTGACTATTTTGCTCAATCTTGCATACGTGTAACTGACTTGTTTTAAGGAGCATTTGATTTCTGACTGAGATACCATCTACTTCCACTCCTGCATTTAACTTCAGAGAAAGACACAGTGAAGAATGTTGCATTTTAATGTACCACTTCTCCAGCTCCTGGCATCTCTGCTTTACTTTGTTCTTTTTCCACTGATCCCATCTTCTTCTTTCCCCAAGCTACTTTCAAACTAGGCTTTATTTCATCTTGGTCAAAGACCCAGTTTGGCACCTTCCCCACCTGCATTCAGTGGCACCCCTCTGGAGGCTTCACCTGGGGCAAAAAACCAGTCTTACTCCCCCTTAGCTACGGCCCTGTCTTATGGTAAACACCAATAATCTCCACGCATCCCTCCATCCCTTGAGTTTGTTTTAAGGCAAATCTCTTACTCAGGTGGGGAAAATGTCTTCTTAGCACACTGCATGCTGCTTCTGTTTCTTAAAAACTCCCAAGTCCTAAATTCCACCCCTTGCTTTAGTAATAGCTGCAGCAACACAGGAAGCAGCTGGATTGCTTCTGAGCCAAGCTAAGCAGGCCAAGGAGGCTCTGCATTGCACAGAAGGGGTTAGGAAGCTCTCAAGCAACGGGGTCATTTGAATGTTTTGGATGCTGACAGAAAAGAGAAACATGAGGACCACCTAGAACAGGGCTTCCACAGCTTTGGCTCCCCATGATGTTGTTGCTATGCACAAAGTTGCACAGGGCAGTTAACTTTGGAAACAACAACCCTGAAGCTCAAAACCTGTCACTCTTGAGAACCTGTCACCACTTCAGTCTGCTGCCTGAGCCCTCTGTCTCACCTTATCTCATGGGCAAAAAGATTCCACCATTGGGTTGGACTAGATAACCCTTGTGGCCCCTTCCAACTCGACAATTCTATGATTCTGTGGTAGGGTGCCCTGCAGATACAGGAGCTGGTCCAAAGACTCCGCACTCCCTACATGAAACTGCCTGAATTCTTAGATTATTTTATAAGATCACTCTCTGTGTGCCCCCATCTTCTGAATTTGGGCCAGTTGTGACCAGAAGATAGGTCCTCTTTGGTGGTGGCACTCTACCTGTGGCACCATCTCCCCAGAGAATCTTCTATCTTTTCGGCACCAAGCAGATACTTTTTTTATTCACCCAGGTCCCTTGTTTATTTTATCTGCTTC
This sequence comes from Podarcis muralis, assembly GCF_964188315.1. Classification (NCBI taxonomy): domain Eukaryota; kingdom Metazoa; phylum Chordata; class Lepidosauria; order Squamata; family Lacertidae; genus Podarcis; species Podarcis muralis. The sequence continues at coordinate 39,240,550 of NC_135671.1, read as the reverse complement.
TCTTGATAATTCCTACTACCTTTTCTTTGTTTGTTTGTTGTCTCCTGTTGCTTTAGTATGTTGTGATTTTGATATGTTGTGTGACTCTTTGAGAGTGTGCATTCGAGCTGAAAGGTGAAAGATTAAATTTTATACATCAATAAATAAAATACGTTGCAGCCATCTTGTGGAACCTGAGCGAGTCTACATCTGGTCAGGTGTCTAGATGGGGAGGCCACATGGGAACCTCATGTATGTCACCTTGAGCTCCACTGAAAAATATAGGAAATGTCATAAGTAGGATTGACTCCTTTTTTAAATATGCTTTTTATTGGAATGTCTAATTTTTTGTAAATTGACTTCAAATTAAATAGTTACATTGTTTCATGTACAGTGGTACCTTGGTTTACGAACTTAATCTGTTCCATAAGTCTGTTCTTAAACCAAGGCGTGCTTTCCCATAGTAGCGGGGGACTCAATTTACACTCAACAGGAAGCGGAACATGTTCTGCTTCCAAGGCAAAGTTCACAAACCAAAACACCTACTTCCGGGTTTGCAGCATTCTTAATCCAAGTTGTTCATAAACTAAACTGTTCTTAAGCAAAGGTACCACTATATTGAATTCCCACCCCTGCCTCCACGGTGTTTTTATCCAAACCCTTTTCTACTGTGTTATTTATCAAACTCTTACCTATTACACAAATCCACCTGATAAAATAACTTTATCATTTTTCTTCCTCTGCTCATATCTCCAATCCTGCCTGCAATTTCATTTGATTATAGTACTTTTTCAAAGAGTCCTAAAAAGGCCTCCAGTCTTCTATTAAAAGTTCATCATTTTGATCTCTTAATATTATTGTCAGCTTTGCCATTTCTGCATAGTTCATTACTTTTAAAAGCTATTCCTCCTTCATTGGAACCTTCTCTTCTTTCCATTCTGTGCATATAAAATTGTAGCTGCTGTTGTCACATACATAAGTAGTTTGGTCATTTTCTTTGGAAAGTCCATCCCTATTATCCCTATATGAAAAGCTTCAAGTCATTTGGGAATAGCCCATTTCAGCACCTTCTTTATTTCATTATGTATCATTTCCCAAAACCCTTTAGCTTTTTTTACATGTCAGGATTGACACTGCTCTCTATTTCCATACAGCCCACTCCCAACCATCACTACTGCTGCTCCCCTACCCTCCAGCAGCAACAGCCTTGGTCTTGAATAGCAGCTGCTTCCCATCGCTTCCTGTCTTCTGGGAACCCAACTCCCAGTTGTCTATTCTCTCATTCTAGTACTTGTGTTGCCCCGACCCCATGAAAGAAGAGGCAGAACCCAAGAGAAGAGAGAGCATATTGGCCGGGAGGCAGCCATGTGAAACTTTGTGGGCATGAGCTATAACTGCTGCTGCTGCTTCTTCCTTGTTTGCCCATGCTATACAGCCAGGCCTGCCTCTCACTGCCTAGTATGCATGTATGGCACGATGTTTGTTTATTCATTTCTTGCAAAACAAAAATTAAAAAACAGTTCTTCACCTTTCTGTCAACTGATGAGAAAACATATTGTTCCCGTCTGAACAGCTAATGCTTATGTTTGATAGAATGTGTAAAGCTTGTTATTTCCAGAAAACTTGGTTTCAAGTTTTTTTTCTTTCTCCCCTTTCCATACTTAATTGGCTCTGTCAGGGAGCCATCTGGTGGCTAGGATCCAAGTGCTTTTCTGGGTCAAGGAAATAGATTTATTTACTTCCAAATTTCTACCCTGCCAGCTACCCCATAAATGGGGTTTTCATGATGGCTTGCAATTTATGATAGTACAATAAGTGGCGTACAATAGAATCAACTTCAACAAGGCAAATTAAGCACAACCTAAACAAAATGTATTGGTAAGGCCCTCCACAAAATAAAATTACTTGTGTGGGTGGTCAGACTGGCTTGTGTGGGTGGTCAGACTGGTAAAAATGTGGTTAGAAGTAGTAGTAGTGGGGTTGGAACTGTGATTAACAGTTGACCCTTTAGCAGGGACTATATTTTGACATGAGCAAAAGCTGAGTCTGGTAACACAGGCTTTGCCTGCTGATGCACTCCTGTTAGCAACTAAGATGCAGGCAAAAGGCTCTTCAGCTGCCTCCTCCCCAGTGTGAGAGGAGGAGCTCCAACAGAGCCTGGTAGGAGGTTAAAGAAAAGGTGGGATATAAATAATAGTAATAAGCCCTTGCCCTGTGTTTCTGCTTGCACTGAGAAGAGCCAGTGAGACTGAGTGTTAGAACAGAGCCAAATGAGATGTTCCCAAATGAGATGGGGATCAAGTTGAATCTCTGGCCTGCCAGTTTTCTGTCTCTAGATTAGAACATCTGGGTTGCTTTCCTGCTTATAACAAAAAGTTGGGTGTTGGGCTGCTTTAATGTTTTAAAGCCATTTCTTCCAGCAGTGGTGAATGTTGCCATTTGAACACTCAGTGCTGAAGCCCCATGATGTAGAGTGGCTCATGGAGTTTGATGAATAAGGAGAACTCTGGTTAAATGATTCTGGCTCTGTAGGTTAAATGCAGCTTTGGAGCTAGTGCTGAACAACCTGGTAGGAACCTTAAAGCTGTCTAAAACCTCCACATTGATAAGCTGTTTATGCATACAGAGGTACAAGCTAATAGACCTTTTCCCCCAACCTTGACTTTCTCATGGCAACTCCATGTTACAGATTTGCACGGAAATACTGAAAGTCATGGGAGGAGGCCGCCTTATTCTCATGAACCTGCTCTCTGTCCCAAGTTGGTGGCTACAGCAAAGCTAGCTGCAAATACGTCATGATCTCAGAATTCTCTTGAAGCAATTCAGTATTGTTGAAACTGGCATTCAGTGCATATGGTCTCCTTGATAAAGAAAGGGAAAAGCTGGGATGTGGAGAGTTGTTTCAGCAACTTTTAGTTTGTGGACAGCAAGCTACAGGACCTTCACAAGTTGAGATTCCTGCATTGCAGGGGGTTGGACCTCAGGGTCCCTTCCAATTCTAAGATTCTATAGCAGTGTTTCTCAACCTTTTCCTGACCATGGCCCCTTCTGACCTTGTTTCCTTCCTGTGGCTCCCCTTTCCTACTGGTAGAAAGGTAGCTATTTAAATGGTTTGTTTGCAAAGAGAATTTTTTTTTAATTTTTATAATTTATACAAAATACAATTACATAAAAAATTATACTTTAGGTATTTCTCGATCAATATGACCCTTGTTCTTGATGACGAGAAGCAAGCTTTTTATATATTCAATACTATTGCTTTGAGGGATGACCAAAGATCACCTCTGTCTATTACTTTAAGGCAGTTCCACGTTAGGCTGAGTAAATAATTCACACGACTGAAACCTGATTCTACCAAATACAAAGTAGGAAATGCCATGAAAAACAATTTTGCTTTATTCCAAAGCTGTGGAAACGTTTTAAATACTGCACTCTTTGTCCAAAAATGGTCTGTGGCAACATACCTCCTTTCTCAGTAATAGTTGCACGAAGAAACAGCACCCCACGCACCTTGCCCGTGACAAATGAGATGTGGACAGCTTAGTGCGCACAGAGGTGGAGTGCAGAAGTGGGAGGGAGAAGGAAGCGGAAGCAAAGTTGCCACAGCGTGTGCATGGTGATCCATCCACTGGGAAGCACAGTCACCTCTTTGTTCACTCTACTTCTCTGTTTTCTATTTTCTTCACTTCTCTGGGGTTTTTTTCTTTTCTGTTTTCTCAATCACTTCTGTGTTTTCTTTCTTCTTTCCGCTGTGGTCCCTAGACTCATGCCGTGGCCCCCCATTTATGCAATTTTCACCTGTGCCCCCCTTGGAATATCCTGGGGGGCCCCGGTTGGGAAATACTGCTCTATAGGAATCAGTTCTTATTGTGAGGCCAACTATACTTGGCCCAGCTCACCAAGAAGGTAGAGAAAAAGGCCAAGACGTGGGGGTATCAGTCAGAGCCTGTATCAGTCAGAGGCCAAATAGCAGCTCAGGATGGTAATATGCATGGCAGATTACTTGGTCAAGCTTCCTGAAGCTGATAACAATAGTGATTATCAGTTGGAATAACTGCCCTTGGGGCCCCAAACCTGTCTAAAATTTAGTTTGAGGGGCTGGACATGGTGCCAGGCTCTGAATTTGGAAGCATAACTCTGCTATGTAAGCTGTCTGACTACCTATCTGTGTTTTGGAGATTCCATTTTGAAAAGACTGTTGGGAAAAGATGGCCTTCCTGCTTCCATATTTCCTGCAGGAAAATACGTCCATTTGAACATGCATTTGTCATTCTACACTTAACAGTGCTGTGTGTGGATTTTGCCATCCAAATTGGGTCCTTTTTGTACTAGAACTCAAAAAGTAAGGTGTGAATTGACCCTATATTTTATGCATAGTGGGCACTACATTTCTGGCTCTAGAAACTCTGTAGACTGTAGAAGAGATGGGCTTATCAGGTGCAGCCAAGGGCTGAGCTGTTGCTTTGTGTTTCTGTCTTATTTATATCCCACTTTTGTTCTAAGGACCTATTTATCCTTGCCAGAAACCTGTGAAGTTGGTTATTCTGAAAGACAGTGAGCTTCATAAGCTTGAACCAGTGCTATGAAATGTTAATTGTTACTTGAAGGCTGCAGAAATCCTGTGTGAATGTTTAAATAGGTTGCCTGCTCTGATCCTGCTGGAGCTTCTAAACAGTCTGCAAGAAGACTTTCAGGGACAGAATGTTGTTATATTTGACCATCAAGACGATTAAGTGCATTCAGCATTCTTTTTACCCTAAAATAAATCATATTGCTCTGAATTGCAGCAAGCTGCTGAAAGCAACAAAAATGCTTTTGTTTGCAAAGGATGTTCTGCACTTTGTTTATGGAAATAATACCATAGTGCCATGTGGTTCAATCTGGAGCTTTGATCTTGATGAGTGTGTGTCTGTGTATTCTAGGCTGGGTTTGGTCAAGGCTGTTAACTTCTATAGATTACAGTGCTTCTGCCATCTTCAAGGTTTTTCTTCTTCCTGTTGTCCAGTGGTTTCAGATTTATTATTAATGTAGCAATTAATGACATGGTGCTAAATTACACACTGTGACTGCCTTTGTCTTTGGACAAAGCTTGACATGCCTCCTTGTCGCTTGTTTTTAGAAAGTCATCCTGAGTCACTTGTATACAAAATCACATGTTTGGTACTCTTGCACACCGCTCAACTTGTTGGCAATAGAACTGTAATGGCTGTAAATGAGTGGGGTGGCGTGCATTTGTTTCTCACTTTCTAAAGTGGGAAGCCAATTGTGCCAAATTAGTTGACAGATGCCTCATAAACTACTTGCATCAAATGAGCTTGGCATTTTTGACTTCCAGTCAACTTCTTGTCCAGAGGTTAATCATGATGGAAGAAGCTAAGCAGTAACGACTGACCTGCATGCACCTGCCAACAAAACAAAGCAAGGCATTTGGAGCTGCTCGTACCTGGGAGAATCTCTGTCTAAAATTGGCAGGATTGCAATGAAACCACAGTGTGGCACTCTTTGGCCTTGTGCTGTTGTTAAAGCCTTTTGACAGAATATGATGCTATTGTTGGCTTCCTATAATTTGTAACTGTGATTTCTCTTTGTCTTAAAACTAGCACAGATTCCTTTTGGACATAGATTCAAGAAGCAAGTTTGTATCCTGGCCCTAGAGCCCCTAGCAATTTGACTCTGAGCAGTCCCCAGTATCAAGGGTGTGGAAATAAAAGGTAAAACCTACAAACTAGGTCTCTTCAGACAACCTGATGGTCATGATACCAGATCCCATACACACAGCAATCACCCAAACCAGGGCTTTGTTTCTAGAAAACAAGGTGCTGGAACTTGTTGACCTTTTGCTAGGGGGAGCACTCCCCAAAAGTTGTTGAGCCAAAAGAAATTCACCAACATTGCAGAGATAAAATTCTGCCAAACAAAATTCAGATACCTAGGGATACAAATAACCACAAACCTCAACAAACTATACCTCCACAATTACAAGCCCCTGTGGTGACAAATCAACTAAGACGTGAGGAAATGGAACAACACCAACTTCACCCTCTCAGACAAAATTAACCTACCTATTCCAAACCTTCCCAATTTGGATTCCCCAAACCCAACTCTGGGAATGGCAGAAAAACTACACTCGTTTATTTTCTCACACAAAAAGCCAAGAATAAGCCCCAAAGGAGGATAGGGAATCCCTAATATAGAATCATATTGCATTGCCAACCATGTGTGCCACATAATCCCATACATTCCATAAAATGAGACAAAACAATGGGTCCACTTAGAGAGAGACACAATCGAAAACACCCCCCACAACAGCATACCCATTTCTCCAAAACAAACTAAAGAAAATCCCCACAACACTAAACAGGTTCACACAATCGGAAAAAGTAAGCAAACTGTCCCCAGCCCCACTAACCCTCCTGGCTCAAAACCCACTACAGTGGTACCTTGGTTTGCAACTGCTTTGGATTACAACCATTTTGGATTACAACCACATCAAACCCGGGAGTGTGTGCCCCTATTTTTGGATTACAACACTTTTTTGGGGATTACAACCAATTTTTTTGGGGGACGCCCCATTGGCGAAAGCACGCCTTGGGTTACAACCTGTTTTGGTTTACAACTGGACCTCCGGAATGGATTGTGGTTGTAAACCAAGGTACCACTGTATTCCAACACACAGCATAAAACTTCCAGATAAAAACCTGGCAGGCCAAAGGCCTATACTGTCTAAAATACTCCTACAGAAACAACAAACCCATACCAACACAAGAAATACAAAACAAACTAGGTGATACCCAAATACGCTGGCTAACACATCACCAACTACACAACCTCCTTAAATAATCCAGCAGTAAAATTATCAGCCACTAGGGGGCCCTTGACCACCTTCGAAAACCTCCTGATAGCAGAGGGACATGGCAAAGGGATGGTATCCACAATATACAAAGTAGTGCTCCAAAATCCTACAAACCCTCTTGTCGCAATCAAAGAACAATGGGAGCAAGGTTATGAAATTAACCCCACCCAATGGACTGGAATGTGGTCTAAACCTCCCTTTAAATCCATCTCAGCCAAAAGAAGGGAACTCTGAAACTCACCTACAGATGGTACCTAACACCACAGAAACTGGCACTAATATGCCCAGGAACCGCACCAAAATGTTGAAGAGGCTGCACCTCCACAGGCCCATACATCCACATGTGGTGGGAATGCCCCAAAATCCAACCCTTCTGGACCTCAGTCCCACAAGAGAGATGGAAAATAACTAAACAGGTATTTGAATTCACCCCAGAACTGGCCGCACTGAGCATTTTCCAGTATAATGACCACTCACATTATAAAGAGCTTATAACCCACCTACTCTCAGCAGCCAGAAGCATCGTAGCCAGACACTGGAGAGACCTCTCAGGAGTAAACATGAACTAATGGTACCAAATGGCTCCCCTTTATCATATACACAGCACAACAAGACAACAGGAACCCACCGACAGCATACGAATCAATCTGGCTTACTTGACCCAACAAGCCCTCCACCCACATCACAAATGCAAACAACTATCCACATCCTGGACTCCCCCAATCCCTCTCACTACCAAGAAATAAGTGAACAGAAGAACTTACCTAGTTGACACTGACACAAAGCCCCACACGTATACTATATAAAAGAATAGAAGTTTCACCCCCTCCTCTCCTCCCTTCTTCTTCCCCAACTTTATACTGTACACAACACTAATGTTTAATATCAAATGTAACTGAACTGTAGAAAAGACTTTACAACCTGAAAAAAGAGACATTGTACATACTTTTGTAAACCAGGAAAATCTTTAATAAAAAATATTTTTTTAAAAGAAGTAAGCTTTGTTGTTGTTTATTACAGAGAAAACAAGACATGCAAACAGGAAGAGTTTGAGAAAAGTAAAATACTTTGAGCAGCGAGTCAGAAAACCCTAACTAGGGCAAATCCTTATTTGGAGTGTAATTAGACATGACAAAGGAAGCATTATATTGACAAATGCATGGTTCTTACAGGGTTGGGAAACTTGTTTTCCCTGAAATGTTGATGGGATAGTAGGGACACGTGAAAGATGATTTCTTATACACTCTGCTGTCAATAAAGTTAAAACCATGTAGCATCTAGGTGAGGTAAGATTAAGGTAAAGGATCCTTGGATGGTTAAGTCCAGTCAAATTTGACTGTAGGGTGCAGTCATCTTCGCTTTCAGGCCAAGGGAGCCAGCGTTTATCTGCAGACAGCTTTTCCATGTCATGTGGCCAGCATGACTAAACCGTTTCTGACGCACAGAGGACCGTGACAAGTGCCAGAGAGCACGGAAATGCCATTTACCTTCCTTCTGCAGCGGTACCTGTTTATCTACTCACGCTGGTATGCTTTTGAACTGCTAGGTTGGCAGGAGCTGGAAGAAAGCAACTGGAACCCACCCGTTACTTGGATTCAAACTTCCAACCTTACAACTGGCAAGACTGAGAGACTCAGGTTTAGACCACAGCACCACCCATGTCCTGATGTAACATCTAGGTTGTCCTTAGCCTGATAGTCTTGCTCTGCGAGGCACAAAGGAGTTGGGACAACCTTGTTTTAATCAGTTGAGAAGTTTTCATGTTGAGCAGACAAATTCTGAACTCTTGAAGAAAAAAGGTCTTTCCCTAGATTTTTACCCTTTATTAGAATATAAAATTTATTATGTGTATACACGTCCTCCTACGGTGTCTTGCATGGATTTTGACAGTGGAACGTACTCCCTCAGAAGATGGTGGACTCTCCTTTATTGAAGGTTTTTAAGCAGAGGTTGGATGGCCATCTGCCATAAATGCTGTAGCCAAAGATTCCTGCATACAGTGGTTTGGACTAGATTACCCTTGGGGTACCTTCCATCTCTACAATTCTATTATTCTATGTGCAATTTAGCACTTAAAACCACATTGTTTGATTAATAAATGTACCTGTCAGGGGTTCAGGAGCAGAGGCAAGGGCAAGGGAGGAAACAGAGAGCGAAGGGGAGGAGGCAGAAGAAAGGATGAGCGATGACGACGACCCGAGATCTCCGAGTCTCTCCAGTGAGTCGGAGGATTCACAGAAAGGAGCACCAGTGGCCAAGGCAAGGGGGGAGTTTAGGGGGGCACCCCAGGGAGATAGAGCCAGAGGGGAATCAGAGGAGAGCAGTTGGAGATCGGGTCCAGCGTCACCGCCAGAGAGCAGGGAAGAGGAAAGGAGCCAGGGGGCAAGCGCTGGCAGCTCACAGCAGGAGGGAGGGCACGAGTCAGGGGTGGCCACACCTCCATCTGGGAGCGAAGAAACGGTTAGACGGAAGGTGGAAGGTTGGGCGCGCGCGCCAAGTTCAAATGCACAGGAAGGAGGCGCAGTAGGCAGCCCGGAAAGAGAGCCGGGTCCTAAAGCCCGGCGCAAGGAGACAGGAGAGTCCGGGGGGTCAGCGTCCGAAGAATCCCGGAAGGAAGAGACCCAGGGGGGCAGAGGGACCCAGAGAAGAACAGTCAGGCGGAAAAGGTGGAGCAGGGCTAGGATATTAAGTTGGTGTACGAGGGGCGGAGATTCAGACGGAGCTTCGCCGATCTAGCTACTAGACGTAGGGTTGCACGCAGCAGCTTGAGAATGGAAACTGTAACTCAATAAAGACTTTTACTTAATGACCGTTGGCTAGCGTGATCCTCTGTGAGCTAGGATCTTGAAGCAACCCTGACAGTAAGCTCCGTCTCTTGTATTGTGGGCATCTACAGCCTCGAGGAGAGGAGAGAAGCAGGTGCCTACTAGTGAGCTCACGAACGGCAGCCGACATGACGGCTGAACAGCAGATAGCGGAACTCAGAGAAGCAGTGTCACAGCTGAATGCCGAGGCTCTCGCATCCAGGAAGAGAGAGGAGGACGCAGCTGCCGCCTACAGGGATCTCCAGGTCAGGTTGGAAGTGCTTACGAAGCAAGGGCAACAGACACCCAAACCAGAGGGGATTGGGTTGGGGAGACGCACAGGCGGTCTGGTCTCTCACTTCGATGGGAACCTGCAACAGTATCCCAATTTTAAAGCAGACGTACTGTGTGCACTGCAACTGCTGAGTAAAGATTTTAGAGATGAGCAAGAGAAAGTGGGGTTCATCATGTCTTATTTGCATGGGGATGCCAGAGCATGGCTGCGCAATTTATGGAGGGATAACGATCCGGCGCTCCAAAATGCGAATGCCTTTATTAAAGCGATGGATGCGTGTTTTTTATCAAGCATTGACGTGGATCTTGCTCGGCAACAGATTCATGGACTGAAGCAGGGAAGGGCCAGCGTACGGCAGTACCATGCCCGCTTTTTCGCCTTGGCCAGTGCCCTAGAATGGGACAGAGATGCGACCCCTGTAAGAGACCTTTTCTGGGAGGGACTAAACAGCTCTGTAAAAGATGAGATTGCGAGGGGGGAGAGACCCCGGACCACCCAGGAGGTCGTGCAGAGGGCGCTGGCAGTGGGGGTACGGCTGGAAGGACGTCCGTGGAGCAGGGACGAAGGGCGTGGAGGGCGCGAACCAGCCAGGGGCTCCTCCTTCTTTCCCAGAGAAGCAGCACGTACGCAATCCACGCCTCCGCCAGGGGGAGGAGCTGAACCGATGGAGGTTGGAGGTGCCAGGGCTCAGTCAGCAACCAGAGCCCTAGCACCAGCAGCAGTGAAAGCGAAGCCTCCTAGAGGGAACAGGAAGTGTTACGTCTGTGAGGAGCCAGGGCATATGGCGAAAGAGTGTCCCCAGAGGCTCCACAAGCTCACTGCAGCCTCAGCAATGGCGACTGCAGCAACGCAGCAAGGAGAACCACAGCAGGGAAACGACGCTGTCTGGCTGGAGGAAGAGGCACTGGGGCCCAGCCAGACGTATTAATGATGCAGTCCCCAGAGATTTTACAGCCCGTGAACCCCCTCCCGCCCAAACCAGTGGTGAGGCTCACCGCGTCGCTCCAGCTGCCCAATGGCATCACCATGGACGTGCCAATCACCATTGACTCAGGCAGCAATGCGGACTTTATGGGGCAGGACTTCGTCAACCAGCATGCTATACAGTTGCTGCCGGCCACACTGCCCCTGCAGGTGGTCACGGTGGATGGCAGGGAGCTGCTAGGAGGGCAAGTGGTGCAGCAGACGCCACCGATGGTGATGCGACTTGGGAATCACCAAGAAGTCATCAGCTTCAACGTCACTCAATTGTCGGACACGCCCATTGTGTTGGGCATGAGTTGGCTGGACAAACACAGCCCAACGCTGGCTTGGTACCAGAGGCAGCTGACCTTCGGCTCTTCCTTTTGTGCTGAACACTGCATCGTGCCCAGGCAGGAAGGAGAGGAAGAGGAGTCACAGCTACTGCTAGGCACGCTGCAAGCGATTCCCCACAAGTACGCAGAATTTTTGGAAGTTTTCTGCGAGAAGGAGGCAGACAGGCTACCCCCTCACAGGCCATATGACTGCAAGATTGACCTGCTGCCAGGGGCGGCGCTGCCTAAGGGGAGACTGTATTCCATGTCAGAGGACGAGCTGCAAGAACTCAAGGAGTTCATAGATCATAATTTGGAGCGCGGTTTCATCCGAGAGTCCAAGGCGGTGGGAGGCAGCCCGGTGTTCTTCGTTAAGAAGCGGGATACGCCCCAAAAGAGGCTCGTAGTGGATTACAGGATCTTGAACAGTGTGACTAAGCCGTCGGACTTCCCCATGCCCCGAATTGACGACCTCCTCGCAAAGGTGCGGAAGGGCAGAGTGTTCACCAAATTGGATCTGCGAGGTGCGTACAACCTCATTCGCATGCGGGAGGGAGACGAGTGGAAAACAGCCATGTTCACGCCACTGGGGACCTACGAATATAGAGTTATGCCTTTTGGATTGCAAAATGGCTCCCACGTTTTTCAAGCATTCATGCATCACGTGTTGGCGGGACTTCTCTACAAGACGTGCGTCTGTTTCTTAGATGACATCCTGATCTTTTCGGAGTCGCAACAGGAGCATGACAAACACGTCAAGGAAGTACTGAACAGGCTGAAGCACCATAGGCTCTACGCCAAGCTGGAGAAGTGCCAATTTGACGTGACGGAGGTGGATTTTCTGGGCTACAAGCTGTCTGACAAGGGGCTCGCCATGGACAGCGCCAAGGTTCGAGCGGTGTTGGATTGGAAGAGCCCGCGCAACCGGAAGGAGGTCCAACGGTTTGTCGGCTTTGCGAACTTCTATCGCAAGTTTATCAAGGGCTTCGCTATGCAGACGGCGGCCATCACTGACACGCTTAGTTCCAAGAAAAAGAAGTTCATTTGGACAGAGCAGGCGGAACAGTCCTTTCAGGCACTCAAGCGTCTCTTCGCGTCGGAAGAGCAGCTGCTTCATGTCAACCCCAGCAAGCCGATGAGGGTGGAGACTGACGCCTCGGACAGAGCCGTGGGGGCGGTCCTGCTGCAGAAAGACCCGCAGGGGGTGTGGCGACCGGGAGCGTTTTACTCCAGGAAGCTCAGCAAGTCCGAGCAGAACTACACCATATGGGACAGGGAGTTGCTGGCCATTCATGCAGCGTTCAAGGCGTGGAGGCACTTTCTGATCGGCGCCAAGCACACGGTGCAGGTTTGCACGGACCACAAGAACCTAGAGCACTGGCGCACGGCACAGTTCCTGAACCAGAGGCAGATACGTTGGGCTGAGTTCTTTGCGAACTTCGACTTCCGAATAGAGTATGTCCCGGGGGACACCAACATCATGGCGGACGCTCTCTCCCGCAAGCCACAGTATCTGGAGGAAGCAACGCCAGCGGCCGCCATGCACATCTTCGCACCAACAGTGTGGGCGTGCGCCGCGGCAACCGTGGATCTGGAGGCGGTGCGACGAGCGTTGCAAGGGGACTCCTTCGCGCAAGCAAAGATCTCAGAGGTGCAAAGGGGCAAAGCAGCGGCCGACGGTTTCCAGCTAAGAGATGGATTGCTCATCCGTAAAGGGGCCATCTACGTGCCGGGAGACGAACTTCGCGCCAAGGTGCTGCAGCAGCTGCACGACGCGCCCACTGCAGGGCACTTCGGCAAGGAGAAGACGGTGGAACTAGTAGCCAGGGATTTCTGGTGGCCTGGAATGAGAAGGGAGGTCGCGGACTACGTGGCGAGGTGTGACACCTGCCAGAGGGCGAAGCCAGTGCTTAGACCGCCGGCCGGACTGTTGGAACCGCTGCAAACTCCGGCCGAACCTTGGGAGAGGGTGGCCCTGGACTTTGTCACGGATCTGCCCAGCTCGAGGGGCAAGACGGCAGTGCTGGTGGTGGTGGACTTGTTCTCCAAGATGGCACATTTCATTCCGTGTGCGAAGGTGGCCACGGCGGAACAAACCGCCAAACTGTTCATAGACCACGTGTTCAAGGTTCATGGTCTGCCACGGTCTATTCTGTCCGACCGGGGGCGGCAGTTCATCTCAAATTTCTGGCAGCGGCTGATGGGCTTCCTGAACGTCAAGATCAACCTGGCGTCGGCGAGACACCCGCAAACCAACGGGCAAGCAGAATGGGTCAATGCCATCATGCAGCAGTACTTGAGGTGCTATGCAAATCAACAGCCTGCGACGTGGGTGGATTACCTGCCGCTCGCCGAGTTCGCTTACAACAACACGAAGCACGTGTCCACGGGGGTCACACCGTTCTTCGCCAACAACGGGAGGCACCCCAGAACCTTCCCGGGACTGGAAAGGCTGGGGGAAGGGGAGCCGCAGACGGCAGATGCGTTCGCGTCGGAACTGCAGGAAGTCCACGATCAGCTGAGGCGCCACCTGGAGCTGGCCAAGCACGCATACAAGGTACAAGCGGACAAACGCAGAAGGGTTGGCGAAGAGCTACACGTGGGGGACTGGGTCTGGTTAGCAGCCCACGCAGTGCCGGCCAGGTCGTTGGCCAAGAAGAAACTAGGGCATAAGCAACTGGGGCCCTATCAAGTCGAAGAGCAGGTCAACCCGGTGGCCTTCAGGCTGGCGCTTCCGGAGGGTTCCAGAATGCATCCGGTATTCCACAGATCGGTGCTCACTCCCTACAAGGCACCGCACAGGTTTCAGGAACCCGGAACGGCGCAGAGTCCGGCCAGAGACAGAACAGGGCACGCAGGAGTGGCACAGAAGGAGCGCATCAACGAAGTCACAGAGATTTTGGATTCCAGATGGGGGGAAGAAGGGGTAGAATACTTTCTCGCCAGGGAGGGCACCCCGGCCAGTGCGAACAGTTGGGTGCCGGACTACGCCTTGGACGAACCTCTGCTCAAAGACGAGTTTCATGCCCTCTTCCCACATAGACCGATGCCAGCAGACTTTTTCGACGACTGGCTTTTCACACCCACGCTTTCGGGCAGCACGTTCCGGGGGTTCGACTCTGACGAGGACCCGATACGAGACGTCCGTTCCCCGGAGGGGTCGCCCTCGGGATCTGCCTCAGAACCCTCGTATTGGTGGGACGACAAACCAGAGGAACAGTGGCGCAGGAAGTGGCAAGAAGGTCCAGGCCGAGCAACGCCGCCTGGAGGAAGCGAGGGAGAGACGGACATGGACATTTTCGGGGACGATCCAGGTTTCGAGCACGGCGGCACAGAGATGGAAGCAGAGGTGACCGTCGTCAACGAGAGAAGGGAGGAAGAACCGGAAGACTTCGGAGGGAGGCCCGCTACGGGAACCGAACGGTACCCGACATTCGTCTCCTTGACGCAGCAGCACCCAGCTCCAGCACCGGAAGGAGGGGAAGGGGGAGTGGGGGGCTTCGAGGGGGGGATGGATGTCAGGGGTTCAGGAGCAGAGGCAAGGGCAAGGGAGGAAACAGAGAGCGAAGGGGAGGAGGCAGAAGAAAGGATGAGCGATGACGACGACCCGAGATCTCCGAGTCTCTCCAGTGAGTCGGAGGATTCACAGAAAGGAGCACCAGTGGCCAAGGCAAGGGGGGAGTTTAGGGGGGCACCCCAGGGAGATAGAGCCAGAGGGGAATCAGAGGAGAGCAGTTGGAGATCGGGTCCAGCGTCACCGCCAGAGAGCAGGGAAGAGGAAAGGAGCCAGGGGGCAAGCGCTGGCAGCTCACAGCAGGAGGGAGGGCACGAGTCAGGGGTGGCCACACCTCCATCTGGGAGCGAAGAAACGGTTAGACGGAAGGTGGAAGGTTGGGCGCGCGCGCCAAGTTCAAATGCACAGGAAGGAGGCGCAGTAGGCAGCCCGGAAAGAGAGCCGGGTCCTAAAGCCCGGCGCAAGGAGACAGGAGAGTCCGGGGGGTCAGCGTCCGAAGAATCCCGGAAGGAAGAGACCCAGGGGGGCAGAGGGACCCAGAGAAGAACAGTCAGGCGGAAAAGGTGGAGCAGGGCTAGGATATTAAGTTGGTGTACGAGGGGCGGAGATTCAGACGGAGCTTCGCCGATCTAGCTACTAGACGTAGGGTTGCACGCAGCAGCTTGAGAATGGAAACTGTAACTCAATAAAGACTTTTACTTAATGACCGTTGGCTAGCGTGATCCTCTGTGAGCTAGGATCTTGAAGCAACCCTGACAGTACCCTAACGGCTAACCCACTGGATTTTATTCAATCAGTAATTACAGACGCAAACAGGAGTTAATACTCACCCAGTTATACCTAAAGCAGATAATAGAAGCCATCAAAATGGTAGTAAACTCACAAAGATTATGTTTGGATTTAGAAATGGTATCTAGACATTGGCATTTCCAAAATGGACTAGCAGCAAAGTTAGGATATTACCCTGACTTCAGAAACCTAAATTCTTTTTTTTTTTTTAATGGAGCATCATCGTAATAAACGATACTAGAATTATATTTGCCTAATAATTTTCTTACTGTGTTCATATTAAATATTAATTAACTTTATAGAAGCTACTTTAAAGGACTAGGACAAGGCTAGCCACTATGGTGCCCTCCAGATGTTGCTGAACTACAGCTTCCATAATCCCTGGTCATTTGCCATGCTTGCTGGGACTGTTGAGCGTTGGACCCCAAAAACATCTGGAGGACATCATGTTGGCTTTGCTTTCTCTAGACCAGCGGTTCTCAACCTGTGGGTCCCCAGATGTGGTTGGACTACAACTCCCATCATCCCTGAGCTCTGGCCTTCCTAGTGATGGGAGTTGTAGTTCAACAATAGCTGGGGACCCACAGGTTGAGAAAGGCTGTTCTAAACTAAGGGATAGTGTCAATAGAAAAGGAATAAGAAAAGCCCTGATACATCAGACCAAAAGTCTGTTTAGTTCAGCATCCTATTTCCCACACTGGTGAATTAGATGCCTCTGAGAAGCCCATAAGCAGAACATGACTGCAGTAGCTAATGCCTGCTGTAGCTCCCTAGCAGCTAGTATTCAAAGGTATCTTGCCTCTGGTACTGGATGCAGCATATAACCATTGTGAATAGTAGTGGTTGATGGCATTATCTTTCATGTATTTGTCTAATCTCCTTTTCAAGCTAAATTGAATCTTGTGGCAGCACTTTCTATAGTTTTCATCTATGCATTCTGTGAAGTGATGCATTCTTTATCATGAATCTCCCAGCATTTGGGTTGCCATATTTCAAAAAGTAAAAACCAGGACACCCTGCAAGTGTCCTTTCGGAAATCCCAGTAATGTGGCACCCCGATAGGGACCCAAGGTGGCTTACAGATAAAATACAGCTACATGGGTTGGGGGAACAATAATTAAAGAACAATTAAACATTAATGGAATACAACTATATAAAATACATTACACCCACACACCCCTGTTAGAAACATCCAGATAATTACCATAAAACAGCATGGCTTTAGCTCTTTCATTAAAAGCACTCAGATCCCCAAAGCCTGTTGGAATAATTTCACCTGAACCTTAGAATGGAAGAACATTTTTTAGGGTGCTAGAAGCTTTTTGTCTGGAAATGCTCTTTGTCATGAGGACTAAATGCTTCTCTAGTACTTTCAGCATTATTGAGATATTTTACTTACAAAAACGTGTGGTGCCCTTAGATTCAAAGAAGGAAGGCCTTTCAGTGCCAGGGACATAATTTATATTTTTGCAAGTTTATGCTGAGCATTTGTGTGCTCTTTTCCTTGATAACTTTATAGCTCTGGCTGATTCACCAACTGCAGCCTTTGCTGAACTAGGATAGTCTGGCCAAAGTTTTGTATGCTTTGATAACCTCCTGAAATGACTGCTGCTGTCCATTCTGTGTAGGGCTGCCCTTGAAGAAGGTCCAGAAACTGCAGCTTGTGCAGAGTGTTGCTGCTGGAGTGCTCATGGGTGGGGACTTAGGTGCACAGTCATAGGACACTGGTCTGCTCCAGCTGCCTGTACATAACCAGGGCCAATTTAAGGTGGTTATGTTGATATAAACATCCCTGAATGACTTGGGACCCTATGTATCTGAGAGAATGTCTCTATCAACACCAATCTGTCTAGGTCAGTATTTCCCAAAGTGGACAGTACAGCCCCCTGAGGGGTGCTGGAATGATCCAAGGGGGCAGTAGTAGCCTTGGGTGGAATTGAGGGGGCATTGAATGAAAATAAGGGGGCAGTGGAAGCAGAAAGAAAGAAGAAAATAAAAGAAAAGTTTGAAAAACGGTTCATACATGTTTAATCTGTTGGATAATGATGCTTTCCGCAAGGTCGGGTGCCGCTGCGGCAGTGGCGTAGCGTGGGGGGTGCAGGGGGGGCCGGCCGCACCGGCCGCAACATCTGGGGTTAGGGCAAATCCACAGGTTAGGGGGCGCAAATCCACGGGTTAGGGGGCGCAAATCCACGGGTTAGGGGGCGCAAATTACTTGCCTTGCCCCGGGTGCTGACAACCCACGCTACGCCACTGCGCTGCGGGACAGTGCCAGCACCTCCCCTGGATCTGCCAGTTGTGCTGGAGGTGAGGGGTTTTCCTGGGTTTCAACTAGGCTCAACTAGGCTCAGGAAATGGATCACAGCTTGCTGACAAAATAGAGCCGGACATTAATTTATAGCACACCAGGTTCATTCTTTTCATTAGGATTATTGTTAATGTTATTCGTAATTTTAATTTTAATTTTATCCTTCGCTATCTGAATTTTCTGTGTGTAATACGAATGTTACTGTGGTTGGTTTTAATTTTATAACCAAGGTATCTTAATTACAACAACATATTTCTTTACTATGTTATAGGATGTAGGTAGAAATATAGATAAATAAAAGAATGCAAATTTGTCACTGCATCTTTCTGTTTGTTCACTTAAAGAAGGTAGATTTCGGGGGGGAGGTGCTGAGTATCCCCCCTCCCCCGAAAAGTGGGCAGTAGGCCAAATAGGATTGGGAATCTCAGGCCTAGGTCTTTATATTAGGAGAGGAGCCCTACTTACTGTATCCCATGGCAAATGTTGCTCACTGTGTGGGGACGTGAAAGGATGAGATAATAATTATAATTATAGTTATAATACTTTTTATTTATATGCCGCCCATCTAACTGGGTTCCTCCAGCCACTCTGGGCAGCTTCCAATGAATTAAAACACAATACCACATCAAATTTTAAAAACTTCATTGAACTTCCGAAACGTTTGACTTCCAAAGCGTGGCTTCTGATTGCCTGCAGGAAGCTCCTGCAACCAATCAGAAGCTGTGGAAGCCCCATCGGACGTTCGGCTTCTGAAATAACGTTCAAAAACTCACTTCGGGAGCCGAGGTAAAAGGTAAAGGTACCCCTGCCCGTACGGGCCAGTCGTGACCGGCTCTGGGGTTGCGCGCCCATCTCGCTTAAGAGGCCGGGGGCCAGCGCTGTCCGAAGACACTTCCGGGTCACGTGCCCAGCGTAATGAAGCTGCTCTGGCGAGCCTGAGCGCAGCACACGGAAACGCCGTTTACCTTCCTGCCGAGGTACGACTGTACAAACACATGAATCAATTAAACAACATCTGGGTTAGGGCCACATGCAATTCTGACTTCTGACTGTAGCTCCGGATGAATGTGGGGCAAACCTCTTTTACATTACTCTTTTACACTAAACCAGTGGTTCTCCAAAGGTGTGGTGCACCACACAGATGTGCCAGGAGAGAATGACAAGTGTGGTAGGAAAACTCAAGGACAATCAAAGAAACATTTAAGCATTTTAGTGAAGCCCCGTATCTGTCCATGTTTACATTTTCCCTGCTCCAGATTCTCTCTTCCACAGTTTGTGGAATGGTGGACAGCAGGGGTGCCTACTTGTCCCCCACATTGAGGGGGCCCAGCATCCTGCCTCGCCTGTTGCACCAGTGCTTCTCTGGCGGTGCAGGAGTTTAGGGAGCATGGAGGGGGATCTCCCTCCCTGCGTGCTCTGCCCAGCACGCGAGTGCTCACCTGATGGCAGCGGGGAATGGCAGCCCCCTCAATATTGGGGGGGGGCTTGGCCCTCTGCCCACAAATATTGAGGGGGCTGAAGCCCCTTCCGCCCCCTATAGTTGGCACCCCTGGTGGACAGGGAAAAGATCAACTGCCCTTTCTTGCTGCTGTTTCTCTGCTCCTTATCACACCATTGGATGAAGTTAATTATGTTTTTGCATATAACTTGTAGTGGTAATTGAGTGCCGATAAACAGGGCTCTCTGCAGGGCTTTTATCATGGCCCGGAGAGATTGATTTTTTGCTTGTTATCTGCATTCCAACTTTACCCATCAAAGTAATGAACTTGCAAGTAGATCAGAGTGCTTTGGTTGTTGCTTTAATGTACAGGTGGCATTTCTGAGCTGTTTTCGTTTTCAGAATTCCTAAGGTTTTTGGTCTTAAGAGTTTAGATTTTCATTGAAAAGATCCTATATAAGAGCACAACACTCTTCATAGCTGCAGAAAACACCCCACTGAGGGTCAGACTTGATGCAACTTGAGGAGAAGGTGTTTTAACCCTTTCTCTGATTTATAGCCACATCTTTTACCCACTACCATGCTGCTATTAGGTGCAACAGGAGGTGGATTTTAATGTGCACCTTCTTCTGGAGTGCTATTTTGAGGCTGCTAATAAATTTAAATAAAGGATGGGGGGGGGGAGATGTCCCTAATCCCAGATTTCCTGTGAAGCTTTTGTTTGACCCTTAGTTCCTCACTGGCAGTGTTGCATTGCAAGTCCTTGGACATCTGGAAAAGTCCTTGTCTTTCCCATACCCCAGTGCCATCTTGTGCTATAAATGTGAATTGCAGCCATTTAGAAATCTCTCTTTTACAGAACTAGATTCAGTCTATCTAATGAGAAGGCTGGCTGGAATTTTTATTGATTTGCTGTGGTTAACCTTCCTTGTAGTATATTTTGGGGTATGCGTTCGTGACTGCATGCATGTAATTGTCCTCCTTTTTTAAAAAAAATAAATCTGATATGGAACCATCCAAATGAATGGACATACATTGTTCAACTGCACCTGTAACCCAACCCCCAGAAGAGAGAAGCATGGCATGTTGTGGTCCAAGAAGGTAGTCCCAAAAAAGTGTCTTTATAAAGTCCTTTTACCCAGTTCCTTCAGAAAATTCTTGGCAGTGAATTATAATTGTGGTGGAATCCAAGTTGACAGCTTGATTTAAAGCTTTCCATATTACCCAGGTTAATAACTACTGTTCTTGTAAAATGGGAATGAGATGGATAGTAGGTTTCCAACTATTGTCGCTATGATTTCAAAACTTGTGGCTTGTATGTTAACCCTTACTTTCATGTAAATGGTTTCTAGGACTGTGCTTCTGTACCATAAATGTTCACAAAGACAACCAGTGGGCTGTATCCATCAGTTATTTGCTTGTTTGTTTGACAAATCATAAGATCTCAGGGTGGATCACAAGATAAATATGACAGGTAAAAGCACAAATAAATAGGTCAAACTAAAACAACAACGCAATAACCCACCCACCCACAAACACATTTAAAAGGCTGTGGAATATTAAACAGCCAAAGGCCTGGTTGAAGAGGAACGTTTTTGCCTGACACCTAAAGATATATAATGAAGGCGCCATGTGAACCTCCCTGGGGAGAGCATTCCACAAATGGAGCCACTGCAGAAAAGGCTTGTTCTCGTGTTACCATCCTTTGGACCTCACATGGAGGAGGAACACGAAGAAGGGTGTCAGATGATGAACACAGACTCCAGGATGATTTATATAGGGAGAAGCAGTCCTTGAGGTATTACGATCCTGTACCATTTAAAGCTTTATAGGTCAAAAACAGCACTTTGAATTGGGACCAGAAACTAATTGGCAACCAATGCAGTCGGGCCAGGATATGTGTAATATGCTCAATCTGTCTTGTTCTGGTGAGCAACCTGGCCACCAAATTCTGCACCAGCTGAAGCTTCCAAACGATCTTCAGAGGCAGCCCTACATACAACACGTTGCATTAATCCAGTCTAGACGTTACCAGAGCATAGACAACAGAAGTTAAACTATCCCTGTCCAGATAGGGGCGCAGTTGTGCCACCAGCTGAAGCTGATGGAAGGCACTCTGTGCCCCTGAGGCCATCAGAGCTTCAAGCAACAACAAAGGGTCCAGGAGTACCCCCAGGCTACATGCCTGCTCCTTCAGAGAGAGTGTAACCCCAGCAAGAGCAGGCAATCTCCCACCCATCCGATCCACTAACAGTGCCTCAGTCTTAGCTGGATTGAGCTTCAGTTTGTTGGCTCTCATCCAGTCCATTACTGAGGCAATTCAGTGACCCAGCACACTCACTGCCTCACCTGCAGATGTAAAGGAGAAGTAGAGCATAATGTCACCAGCATATTCCTGACAATGTACTCCAAACCTCTGGATGACTCCACTTAGCGATTTCATGTAGATGTTAAATAGCATAGGGGATAAAATTGAGCACTCAGCAACTCCACATTGAAGCACTCCTCAAGAATCAGCCTCTGGGAGTGACCATCCAAGTAGGAACTGAACCACGGCAAAGCACTGCTACCTACCACTAAGACATCCAGAAGGATACCATGGGATCAAAAACTGCTGAGAGGTCAAGGAGAAATAACAAGGACATATTTCTCCTGTCTCTCTCCTGAATAAGGTCATTGTGCAGAGTGACCAAATGAGTATCTGTGCCAAAAGCAGGCCTTCCTGCTAGTTTTTATCAGCTAAGATGGGCGAGGGTCCAGGGTGCAAGCAATTGCCCTGACCGATCCAAGCATCTTGTCTGCATCCTTGAGCCTCCAACTGAAATTCATCCAACACAATGGGACTACACTGTGCTCTGGACACCCCTTGAGATTCATCTGCTATCGCAGCAGAGTCACGTTCCTGGTGGATGCAAGCAATTTTATTCTCAAAATGCTTTGTAAACAAGTCACAGTGAGCTGCTGTCGTTTCTGCCACCTCCTTCGGGCCAAACTGTAACAGACCCTGCACTATCCAGATCAGCTCTGCTGAGCTGCATAATGAGGTTGCAATAGAGGCAGCAGAGTAAGGCTTCTTTTCAGCCTTTACTCACTGCCACTAGGTAGGCTTGATTATGCACCCTCACCAGTGTTTGATTGCATTCAACCAGACTTTTCCTCCATTTGCATTAGAGCCATCTCCAAGCTTGTTTCCTCGCCCTAAGCTCTGGAGTATACCTGGGAGCGTAGCTGGGATTTGTGATGTTGCCTCTCCCCTTGATTCTAACAGGAAGAGGAATGCACACAACAGCTCTGGCATTTGGGGTCCATGCCTGCCCCAGTCCCCCCCCTTTTTTTTGCCTTTGCTGACATCAGAGGTTTCTATGGTGGGGAGGAGCCTTAAGCGGTCTGATCTACCTCTCTGAAGGGAGAGCTCTCTTTCCACCTTGTGTGAGAGAGATCCAAAACACCCTTTGGCCCTAGGGACTCTTTAAGATTTTTGCTGATGAGAGTTTCTAGCTCAGTGGATTAATAGGGAAGAGACAAGTTGCAAGATATTCTCTCTCTCTCTCTCTCTCTCTCTCTCTCTCTCTCTCTCTCTCTGAAAGTTCAAAAACTTGAGCAAATTTAATTTATCATTTAAGGACAGTTAAGAACAGTTTTCCTTAGCTGGTTTTGCTTATTTGCTTAAAAATGTAAGCTTTATAAAGCATTATTCACATGTAAGGAATGTCCCATGTTGTCGATGGAGTGGGGCTGTGCGTTTAGCCCCACAGGAAGGTTGTCGTCTTGGAAGTAATAATAATAATAATAATAATAATAATAATAATAATAATAATAATAATAATAATTTTTTATCTATACCCCGCCTCCCCAGCCAAGGCCGGGCTCAGAGCCGCTTACAAGCAATAATAAAAACAAGAAGAATGATTACAACTTAAAAACAAAAATAAAATACAACATTAAAATAATGGAACATTAAAATATTAAAATGTAGCCTCATTGCAGGAGGAGAAGGAAAAGAAAAAAGAAAGAGAGGGAGGGAATCAAATTGGCTCCAAGCCAAAGGCCAGGCGGAACAACTCTGTCTTACAGACCCTGCGGAAAGAAATCAGATCCTGCAGGGCCCTGGTCTCATGAGGCAGAGCGTTCCACCAGGCCGGGGCCAGTGTTGAAAAGGCCCTGGCTCTGGTTGAGGCTAATCTGACTTCCTTAGGGCCCGGGACCACTGGGGTGTTGCTATTTATGGACCTTGAGGCTCTCCGTGGGGCATACCAGGAGAGGCGGTCCCGTAGGTACGAGGGTCCTAGGCCGTGAAGGGCTTTAAAGGTCAAAACCAGCACCTTAAATCTGACCCTGTACTCCACCGGGAGCCAGTGAAGCTTGAAAAGCACTGGGTGAATCATGGCAGAGACCCCGTGAGGAGCCTCGCTGCAGCATTCTGCACCCGCTGGAGTTTGTGGGACAACTTCAAGGGCAGCCCCGCGTAGAGCGAATTACAGTAGTCAAGCCTGGAGGTGACCGTCACATGGATCACTGTGGCCATGTAAACAAGTACTGTGTGTTACATGTAAATTGGCGAGAAATTGGTGGCCCAGCATATTAAAAGCAAACCTGGCACTGAGGATGGTAAAGGCATATACATAATATTACGAATTGCATGTAGCAAAGGTAAACCCTACCCACCAACAGCATCTGACTCCTTAAAGATTATCCACAAGGGAATGCAGCCCATGGTAGAAAAAAGGTTCCTCATTCATGATATAGAGGCTAGAATATAGAGGCTAGAATGTGTTTTAAGAAATTAGTGTTTTGTATAATCCCCTGCCAAAGTGACTATGGCACAAACCATCTGCTTCAGAGTTCCTGTCACTATTGTATGTCCATCTAGATACAGTGTTTTTTTTTTGGGGGGGAAATCATAAGAAACGTTTCATTGTATTTCTGTTGCTAGCTTCATGTGTGCCAGTTATTCTGGGCCAGTGAGGGTAGTCACTTAAGATGTACCCTTACACAGCAAAAGTGGGCAACCTATGGCCCATAGACTGAAGAATTTGTCGATAAGAGCTTTTATTTAGAACAATACTGTAGCAGCAAAAAGCACCCTGTTTGCAACCTTTTTAGTTCCAGAGAGTAGTTTAGAAGTTAAACAATACAAGTTTAAAGAAGCCAACATTTAAGTTCTGACTGTTGAGGGTTCACATCTTTCCTTTAAAAAATGATTCAAACATTTCAGCTAGCACAGAAACATTGCTAAACCTGGGAATTCCCGTTATTGAAAAAATACATTAGGTTTCATTGTACCCTGCAGTGGCTGCTTCTTTAGCGGGGGAAGTTGGTTGTTGGATAGTTCCCCCACCCACAGTGGTTCTTGTTTTTTTGTAGCACTAGTTTGTCTTCCCTGGTGCTTGCACCTGCCTGCATTTTTCAGTGCTTCCAAATTCAAATATGAGACTTTCAATTTGTAAGTTGACCAGCGCTGTGGCAGTATGCAATTGTAGCTCCACTGAGACTCTTTGTATTTTTCCTTGTGCAGAATGATTGTCCAACTATAGAATAACCTTCAGAGGTGACATTTCCCCCAGTAAATTAAAAAATAAAAACCAGGAATCCTTGGTGAAAGTAGCCTTTCCCAAATTTACCGAGTAGTATTTGGGTCAGACCCATCTAATCTAATACTCTGTCCTCACAGTCGCTAACCCAATGCCTCTGCTCCCCAGCAACTGGAATTGAGGGGCATCCTGCCTGCAGCACTGGAGGTAGTCTGCAGCCACGTCAGATGCCAGAATCTATCACCACAGCAGGGTCTTTTTCAGCAGGCTGGCAAGGCAGCTTATTAGTATTACCCTACATACTACTGAAGTAAGCTGAGGCTGAGCGAGTGGCTTACCTAACTCACTCAGTGAGTTTATGGCTGGGGTGAGTGTTGACTTCCTGGCTCATGCACAACTGTTTCCCTATCTATCCTTCTCCCATTAAAACCCACACTTTTATCAATATGGCCATTCGGCTGAAATGTGTATCACCCTGTTTGTTTCTAATTCCTTGAGCCCTGACCACAAAAAGTCCACTCCTTTCCTGATGTTGATCCTAAAGGCTGCTCCTCAAACAGCATCCAGTGCTCTCTACAACAGAGACTGGGCTGACACACCTTTCAGCTCAGCTGGTAGCATGAATGGGGAGTTCCCAGAGACTGAAGACAGCAGCTATTTTGGAGGGGAGGGAAACCCCTCTTACACCAGAAGGCAAGAATCTCTATAAATAGCAAGAAGGAGGCAGATTGAGGTGCTGGGAATGTGGATCTGAGACTTTCAAAGAGCAAAACATTTAACCCTTGTATTGGCTTGCTACTTAGAGCATTTCATTCTACTGTGCTCTGGTGCTGCGTCTTATACAACTGGCTCTGGAATCCCTGCCTGGCACAGATTACAAGTGACCTAGATAATGCCAGCTGGACCAGCGTCTCCCTTTCTGAGCATCCCTTCCTGCCCCAGCTGCTGCCAGAGTGACCCTAAAAAAATCTGTGAGGCCAAGGCTTCCAGCATCACCAATAATAATAATAATAATAATAATAATAATAATAAATTTTTTTATTTATACCCCGCCCTTCCCGGTTTAAAAACCACGCTCAGGGTGGCTAACAGCAAATATAAAACATTGATTGAAATGCGACTTAAAAACAGCATAAAATGCAGCATCAATATCAATAAAATTCTAAAATTCAGGGGTCATTGGGGGGGACCCCAGTCAGTAGACACTGAATGATCACCAGGGCTAACTGGCCAAGTTGGTCCTACTAGGGCCAGCAAGGAGACCAGGGAAGAATTTAAATGTGGGGTCCCGAAAGGGTTTCTTCATAGAAGAGGAAAGGGAAAAGGGAATAGAGGATCAGGCTAATTCAAATTGAAGGCCAGGTGGAATAGCTCTGTCTTACAGGCCCTGTGGAAGGAGATAAAGTCCTGCAGGGCCCTAGTCTCGTGGAACAGAGCATTCCACCAGGTCGGAGCCGTCACTGCAAAAGCCCTGGCCCTGGGGGAGGATAGTCTGGCTTCCTTAGGGCCCGGGTACTTGATTGCATTGATCCGTCATTGATCATGCTGGAGGAAGCAGGTCATAGAATCATAGAGTTGGAAGGGACCCAAGGGTCATCTAGTCCAACCCCCTGCAATGCAGGAATCTCAGCTAATGCATCCATGACAGGTGTCCATCGAACCTCTGCTTTAAACCTCCAAGGAGTGAGAGTCCACAACCTCCTGAGGGAGATCGTTCCACTTTTGAACAGTTTTTTTCCGTATGTTTAGTCAGAATCTCCTTTCTTTTAACTTGGTCCAGGTCCTACCCTCCAGAACAGGAGAAAACAAGCTTGCTCCATCTTCCATGTGACAGCCCTTGACATATTTGAAGATGGCTATCATATCACCTCTCAGTCTCCTCTTTTCTGTGCTAAACATACCCAGATCCTTCAAGCACTCCTCATAAGGCTTGGTTTCCAGACCCTTGATCATCTTGGTCGCCCTCCTCTGCACATGTTCCAGCTTGTCAACATCCTTCTTAAATTGTGGTGCCCAGAATTGGACACAGTATTCTAGGTGTGGTCCAACCAAGGCAGATTAGAGTGGTACTATTACTTCCCTTGATCTGGACACTAGATTTCTGTTGATGCAGCCTAGAATAGCATTAGCTTTCCTAATTAGCATTAGGACACACTGTTGACTCATGTTAAGCATGTGATCCACCAAGACCCCTAGATCCTTTTCACATGTACTTCTAGTAAGTCAGGTATATCCCATCTTATATTTGTGCATCTAGTTCCAATGCATTTTCATCTGTCATGCCAGACTTCTTAAACTTATTCTATACATTTAATTTCTTAGGAAGTACATAAGAATCCCTGTGCACAGTCCTGGGGGAAGTTGCTGGTTGTGCCCATGTCAATTACTGAAATTCAACAACACTTTGGGCCCCTGATATTGCAACTTTGGGGAATGTCCTGCAAAGAAATATGAAATGCTAATTTGATTCGGTTTGCAACTGTTGGCTATCAAAAACAGGTGGTGCAATGCGTTAAACCGCCCCCCCCCCCCCCGGTATCCTCTCAAGTGTACACACTTAATGGGAGATGATGAATGTGGTAAGGGAAAGTGAAATAAATGTAAAAAGGTAAAGGACCCCTGGACTATTAAGTCTAGTCAAAGGTGATTATGGGGTGCGACACTCATCTTGCTTTTCAGGCCAAGGGAGCCGGCATTTGTCCACACTAAATGGGGCACTGTGGCAACTGCCAGAGCGCACGGAAACGCCGTTTACCTTTCTGCTGCAGCAGTACCTATTTATCTACTTGCACTGGTGTGCTTTCGAACTGCTAGGTTGGCAGAAGCTGGGACAGAGCAATGGGAGCTCACCACCATCACACGAATTCAAACTGCCGAGCTTCTGATCGGCAAAACCAAGAGGCTCAGTGGTTGTTGGGCAACCATCAGGCTTTATAGTTTGACCAAAGATGTCACTAGCACAATCAGTCAAAACTGAGATCAACAAGATACACAGATGCACAATTATAAGATGGGATACACCTGGCTTACACAAATCAAACCAATTATTTATCTTTCCATTGGAATGAAAGAAAAATAAATAAATAAATAGGGATGGAGGTCAGATTGCATTTTAATGTGAACCTTCCACATTTGAACTTCCTGAACCGGTACAGGAACTGAAAGACAGCTCTTCTTAAAAATACATACTTCTCGCAATTTTGCGATGCAGATCTCCAGCTGAAGAATATGTACAAAAATACATATACAGGCAACAATCAATTTAAAGGTAAAGGTAAAGGTACCCCTGCCCGTACGGGCCAGTCTTGACAGACTCTAGGGTTGTGCGCCCATCTCACTCAAGAGGCCGGGGGCCAGCGCTGTCCGGAGACACTTCCGGGTCACGTGGCCAGCGTGACATCGCTGCTCTGGCGAGCCAGAGCCGCACACGGAAACGCCGTTTACCTTCCCGCTAGTAAGCGGTCCCTATTTATCTACTTGCACCCGGGAGTGCTTTCGAACTGCTAGGTTGGCAGGCGCTGGGACTGAACAACAGGAGCGCACCCCGCCGCGGGGATTCGAACCGCCGACCTTTCGATCGGCAAGCCCTAGGCGCTGAGGCTTTTACCCACAGCGCCACCCGCGTCCCAAAAATCAATTTAGTTGTGTCCAAATGGTGCGTGATTGCACACACACACTGCACCAAACCCAGAAGTAGCCCCCAAACGTCATAAAGACGCCATGAAAAGGGGTGGAGTGGGCTTACACACACTCTGGTGCAGCACTGAACCCCCGCACAAAATGAGGATTGCCTTTAGTAGTGAAGATAATGTGGGGAAAGCATTCTTTTAGGGAGAGTTGCTTGCAAAAATACGTATACCAGGCAAAATTGTGTTTCAAAATGCATATTGTTACAAAAGTTGGGTGCCCCCCTCCCCATGCTGTGCCAAGTGGTAGCAAGATGGTTTAAAGGTAAAGGTAAAGGTACCCCTGCCCGTACGGGCCAGTCTTGACAGACTCTAGGGTTGTGCGCCCATCTCACTCAAGAGGCCGGGGGCCAGCGCTGTCCAGAGACACTTCCGGGTCACGTGGCCAGCGTGACATCGCTGCTCTGGCGAGCCAGAGCCGCACACGGAAACGCCGTTTACCTTCCCGCTAGCAAGATGGTTTATTCACCTATTTAAACCTTCAATCTGCATGGAGGAGTCCAGATCATACAGCATGGTCATTTCAAGAGGGGCTTGTCCCCCACAGCAGTGCAGTCCTGGAGTCAAAGGCATCTTTCTCAGCCAGCCTTCAGCAAGCCTATCCAAGATGGATCCCAGTCTTTCTTCTCCCCTTCTTCTCAGGACACCTTGTTATAAACACTCTTTTCCTGTCACTTCCCACCTAGTTAACCTGGCATCCTTCTGTCCAAGGTTTTTTCTAGGCCAGCCAGGCTGGTTTGCATAAGCCAGCCCAAGGATTCCTTGTCTGGCACAATTCTGTTGCTTGTACTTTAATCTATATCCCAATTAATCAAAATCCTACCATTTATTAATTTATAGAATTTAGGGAGGTCCCTCCCAAATCTATAACAATATATTACGAGAAATGTGCATGAATTGCATGCAACTTTTCATGTGAACTTCCTCCCTCCCTCCCTTTCTTTGCAAACTTATGAAGAAATGGGGCAAACCAAACTTAAAATTGGGAAAAGAAGAAACAGTGAAAAATGGAAGTGATAGATTTTCCTATCCCAACAGTGAGTTGTGTTACAACTGTTACGCTTGCTTGCATCAGAGGTAGTTTCAGAGAGCGTCAGAGCTTGCTTCAAAGAAAGAAATTATGGGGAAATCATGGAAATTTGACTTAGTCGCTACATCCACATAAAGCTCAATAGTTCAGAGTCTCTCTCACACACATACAGGTTTAATCCACTCAATCACAAATGTTCCATAGTTATTTTACTTCTTTTGGGGAGAAACAGTTTGAAAAACATTACTGAGGAAAACTCCCTCAGTGCTCACTGATGTAGAGTGACTGTATACCCTGCTAGAATTACATCTGTTCTGTAATTATTTATAAAGCTATTGCCACTTTATAAATTATATACCATGCTCCTTTTTATTTTTGTCTTAATAAGTTTGTATTAATTTTGTACAGGAGTTTGAGCTATTACAATATCTCAGCTGTTTCGTATTCTTTGTTATCAATCATTATTTCATGTAGTATTTATTAAACTGGTATTAAAAATGACCCGGGTATCCTAGATACTGCCAGAGGTTATAATACATATTGCCAGAGTGTAACGGAGAGGCTCCGTCACATGGGTGCAGCTACTCAGGACTTCCTGTGGTGTGAGCAAAATGTTATAAAGCCCTCCAGAGTCCTCCATATGTTGCTGGATTCGAACTCCATTCATGGCCACTGGACATGCTAGCTGGGCTGATAGGCGTTGGAATTCAACAACATCTGAAAGACATCATATTGGCCACACCTGATCTAGAGTATGGGCTGATAGGTTCCTGGTAAAAACAAGTGTTTGACCAGGACACTTGAAAGGATACATTTTATAGAAAAATATGTATCTGTGTGTGTCTGTGTTTTTGATACTATTCTTCAATACTATAGCACACTCTGGCAATACCATGCAGATCTCCGCAGGGAAAGAAGCAATACAACCCAGAGGAGGAATAAATTTCTTGGGTTTTTTTTTTTTTTTTTACTAGGATGTTGGTGGGCATTATTGTCCATCTGGTGACACTCTGAAATGTAATCCTACATTAGAACAAACTTACGGTAGTTTAAGCATGAAGTATTTGTTTCCAATGAAAAATATGTTAACTCCCATCTTCTCCCTAGTACAGACAGTGACTGGTTTAGGAATGTTGGAGATAATATTAATATTGGCTTTAATTTCATATTCATGACCTTTTGTTAATGTCTTGGGGTGACTTTTACAATAACAAAATCTTTCTATGTATCTTAGGGTTTCTTCATGCAACCATCTTGTCTGCTTTGTGTAGGGTGCCATATTTCAAAAAGTGAAAATCTGGACACAAAAGTTGTTGAGCTTGTTTTGTTTTGGCAGAAAAAAAGTAAGTTTTTGAGCTATTTTGGGGGGAATTCACCAAAAAAAATCAACACTTCCGATGTGGGCTGCCATATGCTCTGATTTTGCCAGACATTCTAACTGATTTCTGAAAATTCTGCCGGGATGCTCTTTTTGGCAGACACATCCTAGATATATCCAGGAAATTCTGGACGTATGGCAGCTCTAGCTTTGTGGGATACATGTAAAGCATGACCTTACATTCCTTTTTTAAAAAAAATTGATTTTCCAATAAAAACAGCCAATCAGCATATCCGCATCATAATCTAATTAAAAACAAAAAACTAAAATTTAAAAAATGACCAAAGACCTTACATTCTTTATACTCCAGTGGCCATGTGTCCACAACCCACAGTCTATTATAGGTCCTATTAAAACATCTGCCGAAAGCATTAACATATTAATTAAATGTTTATAAATGGAGTTAACGGAGTTAAAGTGTTGACAGTAGTGAACACTGGAGTCTCTAATGAACACAACTGATACTTAAAATTAAGTGTCCCTGACCCTTGACTGATTCTCAAGTCTCTAGGCAGTGTTGTGCAATTTGTGTGTAGGCAAAACTGAGAAGCTTTGTGTATGTGTGTCAGAGAGAGACCAAGAGTGGCACAGAGAAATGGACCAAAGAAACGCATGCTGTGCATTCTCATGTTAGCTTCAAGGAGCTGAGTAGCATCTCAGAGTCTGGGCTCAAAGAGTCTCATAGTACTTGAGGTTTTGATGCTGAGTCTCTTAAGACTGTTCTAGTATTATTTCTCCTGCCTCATCAAAGTCAGCCTTCTGACCGATGAGCACTTGCCATTCTGCCCCACTAAGGAAGTGAAAGCTTTATTGCTTTGGTAGGTGCTGGAACTGAACTCGGGCAGGAAATACAACTGGGTTAAAGGTTAATGTCAAACCTTTCTGCTCTGCCATACGTCTAAACTAGTTTCAAGCCACCTTACATTTTGGAGAAATGGTGTGGAGGAGGGGCATGGTTTAAAACAGGGGTAGTCAACTTTTTTATACCTACCGCTTACTAATGCATCTTTCTTGATGGTAAAATTTTCTTGCCACCCCGCAGTGCTCGATGGAAGGAGGATTCAGCTTGTGCCGTAGAACCCCCTACTGCCCACCTAGAATCCTGAAACGCCCACTAGTGGGCGGTAGGGACCAGGTTGACAACCCCTGGTTTAAACAGAACAGGTTAGGTTTGATAGTGCTGAGATACCACCATGAGTTTCTCTTAGTGTAGCCATTTTTTAGCACAGGATGTCTTAGAAATTTTGATGAATCAGTTAGGATGACTCTGCTCTTCTCCACATTGAGGTTTGGAGTTCTCAACCACATTTGCAAGCGCCTCTTCCATAAGCACAACTTTAGAAACAAGTAAAAAGAAAGTTTTTGGTGTACTTTCCCCAAGTCCAGAGTATACAACCATCAACATTAGCTTGTGAATTTATTTTTAGAACACAAAGGTTAATACCATCTTGGGGAAGATTTAGCAAGAAATTCCACAGAATTTTTAAACTAATGAAGCCAACTGTCAATGTATTTTTATTTAGGAAAGTTTTATTTAGGAAAATGGGACAGGGGATAAAGGAAACAAATCACATAGACTTCCAAATAAAACAAGGAAGTCAGTTAACATTAGCTAGTTGCATCTTACCTATTTAGGCTTCAGAGCATAATTCCTTTCAGAAAAAAATTGTCTGAGAGAGGGTTAGTCCCTTTGGTTAACCCAAGTATTTAACTGATCTGTGTAGTTCCCAAGGAGATAAAAGGCTTTGGGGTGATTCACACCAGTAAAAGCCAAGCTACTTCCTTAGAATGTGGTGTGGACCAATGATAGAAGGAACTTTATTATTGATATCAGGGAACAAAGGAGCCCATGAGAAAGTTACTTGGAGATTGTTCCACCATTCTAACAGATTTGCATTTCGAACATAAAAGAGCTAGCCAGGGGTCAGATGGGCCATTGGCCTGATCCAGCAGGCTCAATGTCATTCACAAATCATATAAACAAAGCCAGAAAAAACAGCCTCATTGTACTAACTGCAGTGTTTCATCTTCCTGATACAGTAAAAAACTCAAACAAACCAAAGGTTTGCCAGTCCAGAAAATAATAACAAACAGAAACCACTCCTAATTATGTGCAGTTTCACAATGTGTGAATATAAAAAGGCAGAGGAGAAGACAATGTACACAGCCTTGAGGAATTTAGGAGGAAAATTAAGATACAAGTATGCAGCAATAGGGAGCAACAAATATGTACAGTTTCACAGCTCTCATCCACCACCCCCCTCAAAAATACACATTTTGCCAACCTTGTTAAACAAAAATCCTTAAAGTACACTCTCTGTGGGGTAGAGAGGCTGCAATATCACAATGTTTTTCCAGTAGGAAGGAAATCTCCTTTATTTCAAGGGAGTTACTTCTGAGTAAAACATACCAAAGCTAACCAGTTGTGTTTTATTCTGTAAAGGCAGTAGACTTGAGGAACAAACGACATAATGTGGATATGAGCAAAGTGCTTAAACAAACATACCCCAGTATCCTGCTCTATCCAGCTTCTCCTATTGCGCTGGGAGGGTCCCCTTCTTGTGTCCTAAGTGGGGGTGGTCAGCATTCCTTCCTCAGGTTGCTTAGCAACAGTGATTAAGTGATTGGGCATCCTTAGCAATAGATGTGCTAAAGCATTAGAGTAGTCTTCACACTCAGTTTTGAATCCCAAGCTGGAATTAAGATTGCCGGAAGAAATATCAACAACCTCAGATATGCAGATGACACAACCTTGATGGCAGAAAGTGAGGAGGAATTAAAGAACCTTTTAATGAGGGTGAAAGAGGAGAGCGCAAAATATGGTCTGAAGCTCAACATACAAAAAACAACAACAAAAAAACCGAAGATCATGGCCACTGGTCCCATCACCTCCTGGCAAATAGAAGCGGAAGAAATGAAGGCAGTGAGAGATTTTACTTTCTTGGGCTCCATGATCACTGCAGATGGTGACAGCAGCCACGAAATTAAAAGACGCCTCCTTCTTGGGAGAAGGGCAATGACAGGCCTAGACAGCATCTTGAGAAGTAGAGACGTCACCTTGCCAACAAAGGTCCGTATAGTTAAAGCCATGGTTTGTATGGAAGTGAGAGCTGGACCATAAAGAAGGCTGATCGCCGAAGAATTGATGCTTTTGAATTATGGTGCTGGAGGAGACTCTTGAGAGTCCCATGGACTGCAAGAAGATCAAACGCATCCATTCTTAAGGAAATCAGCCCTGAGTGCTCACTGGAAGGACAGATCGTGAAGCTGAGGCTCCAGTACTTTGGCCACCTCATGAGAAGAGAAGACTCCCTGGAGAAGACACTGATGCTGGGAAAGATGGAGGGCACAAGGAGAAGGGGGCGACAGAGGACGAGATGGTTGGATAGTGTTTTCGAGGTTACCAGCGTGAGTTTGACCAAATTGCGGGAGGTAGTGGAGGACAGAGGTGCCTGGCGTGCTCTGGTCCATGGGGTCACAAAGAGTCGGACACGACTAAACGACTAAACAACAACAACACACTCAGTTTTATTATTTTCTTTGGAAATTCTTGTTTGGTTTTTTTAAATAAAAAAATGAAAGCTAATAGACTGGACCCTCTATTGGCATGGAGCCTTCTTTATTTGTACTCCCTGTACCCTCCTTCTTTATTTGTACTCCCTGTACCCTCCTGTCAGCAGCCCTGCAGGGAAGTTAAAAGAGATCAGGCCATTTAATGTGAATCATAGCCATGCTAGTTCTTTCTTCAGAAGGAAAGCATTGCTATTTGATGCAGTAATGCTTCTGAATGCCACTCATTGCAAGAGTGGAGAGTGCTGCTGCACTCAAGTTCTGCTTGCAGGCATCCCATAGACATCTGGCTGGGACTGTTTAACACAAATTGTATACTACTTAATCATCAAAACTTCTAAGCAGTTTACATAACCAGATTTCATCAGTATTTTAAATTTTAAGTTATATGCAAAGTTTGTTGCTATCATATAATAGAAAATGCTATTACTATTATTTTTTTAAAAATAGCAATAAAATCAGATGTTTAAAGCATTTGGAACTAAAAAATTCAAAATATAAAAACTTCAGATTTTAAAATATACATAATAAAAATACTTGTCCAATTCAGTCATCTTGTCTCACACAAGGGTTGGCTTGAAGTGGCTCCTGTGCCGCTGCCAGGAATATTGTATAACCAACCTACTGGAACTGAACTTTGCAAAATCTAAAGTGCTTGTTTTCTCAAGATCTTGGAAGCCTCATAGATGGGAGATCAGTGGAAAGCCATTGGAATGGGTTAAAAACTTTAAATACCTAGGCATCCACTTCCAATATAACACTTTCTGGAAATACAATTGTAAGCTTGCACTTAACGGAGCAGATACTCTAATGTAAGCACTGATAACTAGGAAACACTGACCTGTGAGCACTCCAACTGGAGAACAGCCTTTATCAAAGGTGTCATGGGCTTTGAAGACTCTCAGACTCAGGGCAAAAGGGAGAAATGAGCTAAGAGAAGGCACATTTGGCAAACCCTGACCGTGATCAACTCCCACTCAGAAACCTATGTTCCCACTGTGGAAGGATGTGTAGATCTAGAATTGGCCTCACAAGTCACTTACAGACTCGCTGTTCATGGAATCTTACTCAGCTACGAGTGATCTTCAAAGAAGAAAAAAGAAGAGGAATGCATCCAATCCTAATTTCTGTGCAGAATCCTAGGGCTGCCAAATTGTGTGCCATATGCAGCCATGTTTCTGTAAACTGGACAAGGGCTGCTGGGAACCAAAGCGTGGCTCACCATGATAAAATTCTGGCTCCGCCTACATTTCATGTCCGACCTGTTGCCTTTAATTTTCAACATGCTGACAGAATCCCACCACTCCAAATGGTTAGCTTGCATTGAGAGCAAAATCAAAACCTGTGGCCTATCACTCAAGTCGCTGCTTTTGCTCCCACAGTTGGAAGCATTCCAGACAATCAAGCGCAGAATCCTAGAGATTGAATTCCCAACCCTTAGCAGCGCAGGCAATAAAATCTGTTCCCCGTTGGGGTTGGGAATTCCACCCTCGTTTGGCCAGGACACTCTCTGTTTACATCACCTTTACAATTCTCACCTACGCAGAACTCTTTCCTTCACAAGATGTAACATCTTACCAGCTGCAATTTTGCAAAGTAGATTTTCAAAAATCCCATATTCTGAAAGATACTGCCCTTGTGTCACAAAACAGGTCGAATCCATCACACACGTTTTATTTTATTGCCCATTTTATATAAAAATATATGATAATTATTTGGCCCCCTTATTGAAGGAGGGGATTTATTGCACTGACTCTTCCAAGGAGTCTTATCTGCTGAATAATTGAAGGGATGACATTGTGGAGAATGTGGCAAGATTTATTTTTTTTTATTTTTGGCTAATAAAGTCTTTAATATTTTCTGAATGACTAGACAGTTTTACCCTAAAATATCTCCTGCTATATTTCGTTTATTGTGTTGTGTTCTGATCTGTGTATACGATGCACTTTCTCTGTGCCAGTAAAGGAGATTGATTAACATGTCCAATGTACGTGTATAGGTAGGCTTGCCTAAACAAAAAACTGCTTTAGCAGGTGCATAATAATAGGGTAACACTTGGCATTGCTGAATGCTGACTTGCATTCCTGGCTTGTTCAGAATTGTAAACATGAAACTTAACTAATTTACATGATACATCATCTGATACGTTATTTTACTTTTCTGTTGAAATAAATATATGATAATAAATAGTACCTGTGCCCCAGCTAAAAGGCAGGATGTTGTTGTGTGCCAGGGGCTTGTGGTCTAATACAAGCTCTCTGAGGAAGTGGCTGGGTTTCTGCTCATAAGTGGAGTCTAACTGGTTGGGTGACTGCCAGATATCAGCAAGGACTCCCCCTGCCTCCTCCCTTCACTATACCACATGAAATTAAAATAGCAGCTTCCAGCTTTGGCAGTTGCAGGAGTTCCCAGAGTTATTTAATTTAGTACACAGACTGCAAGTGTATCTGTCCATGTGCCTTAGTGAATGAATCTTCAATGAAGATTTTGCCAGAATGCATGAAGAGGAGGATAGCTGTGTTGATGTGCTAACCACTCAGTGCTGTTTTGCTAACACTGAAAGGAAAAACAGATTATCATAGCTTACAAAGATGAAACCATTGCTGAACTGTACCACCACCTCTGATATTAGTGGGAATTCAGCTGTATTCATCTGGTATAGCCAGAGATGGATAGCTCTCTTTCATGTACCAC
This sequence comes from Podarcis muralis, assembly GCF_964188315.1. Lineage (NCBI taxonomy): Eukaryota > Metazoa > Chordata > Lepidosauria > Squamata > Lacertidae > Podarcis > Podarcis muralis. The sequence goes on along the minus strand of NC_135671.1, from coordinate 39,203,386 downwards.
CATTACCGTTTTGAGAGCACAGCAGGCTGTCTTCCATTTGTGAACAAGCAACATCCCCTCTCTGTAGTCTTGCGTGATTTCTGCACTGCTCTGGGAGAAAGAAAGCAACCTGATCTTCCAAATGCTGCTTCTCCAGCTTTATCTACAAACAGCTTGAATTTCTGCTGCAGTAATTATAGCCTGAAGATCTAGGCACTTCCTTTGGAAGACCTCCCATATTTTTAAAACAAAAAAAATTCCTTCCAGTAGCACCTTAAAGACCAACTAAGTTAGTTCTTGGTATGAGCTTTCGTGTGCATGCACACTTCTTCAGATACCATGCACACGAAAGCTCATACCAAGAACTAACTTAGTTGGTCTTTAAGGTGCTACTGGAAGGAATTTGTTTTGACTATGGCAGACCAACACGGCTACCTATCTGTAACTCCCATATTTTTGTTTATCATAGCTGCCAGATTCCCCTCCCTGTGAAGAAAAGGGAGAGGTGGGGGGGTTGGATGGAGGAGGCCTTTATATTAGATCTACCTGTGTGAATTTTGTGGTCTGCATATTCTTTCCATATTCTAGGAATAGATTTCCTGTATGGATATTGTGCTGATCTACTTAGCAAATCTGGACAAAAATTAGTGCCTAAGCACCAGTCTCAGGATTTTCTTCATCCCTTCAGGACTGAAGAGAGCGCTGCAGGTAGCTAAGTACTTGGGTGTCTGAGCAAATTTGCAGCCCTATTTCAGTCTCTGGAAGTTACCGTATTTTTTGCCCCATAGGGTGCACCGGCCCATAGGGCGCACCTAGGTTTTTTTGGGGGGGAAATAAAGAAAAAAAAATATTTCCCCCCCAGGCACGGGGCTGGGGCAGGGGAAGCCCGAGCTTCCCCCGACCCCAGCCCCCAGAACAGGCTGCTATCCGCAAGCCTAGGGAGCCCGGCGGGAAGTTGCGCCGGTCTCCCCAGGCTTGCGGAGAGCTGCCCGAAGTCTGGGGAGCGCTGAACAGCGCGCCACAGGCTTCAGGATGCAGGCAGCTCTCCGCAACCCTGGGGAGACAAGCGCGACTTCGTGCCGGGCTCCCAAGGGTTGCAGAGAGCTGCCTGAAGCCCGGGATGTGCTCCGCTGTGCTCCCCAGGTTTCGGGCTGCAGGCTGCTATCCGCAAGCCTTGTGAGCCCAGCGGCAACTCCAGAGGGCACCCCGTGCTTCGGGCTGCAGGCTGCTGCCCGCAAGCCTTGCAAGCCCAGCGGCAACTCCCGCTGGGCTCGCAAGGCTTGCGGATAGCTTCAGCGAAAGCCTGCATTCACCCCATAGGACGCACACACATTTCCCCTTCATTTTTGGAGGTGGAAAAGTGCGTCCTATAGGGCGAAAAATACGGTATTTTCTTTGAGCTGCTGCTGCCTGTTACTTCATCTTCTTTGCCAGGGCAGAAAAGTTTTAACAGTGGGTGAACCAAGTTCTTGAAGAACCAAGCCTTGTAGTTCCTCATCGTTATGTCCTCCCTCTGAACAGTCAAATGGAGGGTGGGGAGCAAAAAAACCCCCAACCCTGGTTTTTTAGCAGTGGAGAATGGAGCATCAGCTATATAAAAAAAGCAGTAAAACATTTTCTGTACTAATTTTCTGTATGGGGCTGTACTCTTATATGATTTTTTTTTCACTTTCAAAGATGAATAGAAAGGCAGTGATTTAGGGCTGGTGTTTATTTACATTGTTTTTGCTGGGGAAAAATGTGTTCAGTTCTTCCAATACAGGAGTATGTTGTTCTAAAGAAGGCCTTCCTGGTGCCCAGTACAATGGCTTCATTTTAATAGCCCATAATCATTTTGTGCTACACCAGAGTGCTCAAATTTCTTGTTTCTATCTGCTGAATCCCCAGTAGACTGAGACTGTGCTCCCAAAAGATGTGATGGGTGGGTGTGCTTTATAAGCGTTGTTTATAAGCGTTGTTTTGGCTCTGTGCTGACTGTAGCTGTAGTTGGATGAATCGTTCCAGTGCTTTTTTCTTTAAAAATGTTTAGGGGTGCTCTCATTTTCCTACTCATATTGAAATACTGCCTCTCAATGAGGCCAAACTTAGATTCACAAAATGTTTAGGGATATGTGTACCCCTGTGTCCACCCCAGAAAAAGAGCACTGACTTCACCCATACATCCTTTATCTATTTTGCTCTGAGGCATACTTAGAACTAATGTGAGCTTTTCTTTCCCTTGCAGGGAAGAAAGATCTGAGGACCAAGACTTACAGAGTCCCAAGGATAAGTCGCCAAAAGCCAAAAAATTCAAAAAGGAGCGGAAAGAGGAAAAGCAGCATGAGCTTGCACAGCCTTCTGCAGAACCAGCTGAAGCAGGCAAGGCAGAGATGTCGGAAGGAGCTGGGACTGCTCCAGCTGTACCCGAAGCCTCTGCATCTCCAAAACAGCGCCGTTCTGTCATCCGGGACCGTGGGCCGATGTATGATGACCCCACCTTGCCGGAAGGCTGGACCCGCAAGCTTAAGCAGAGGAAGTCTGGTCGCTCAGCGGGGAAGTATGACGTCTACCTTATCAAGTGAGTGACAGTGGAGGATGTGTATTGCTCACAACATGTACTGCTTTTCAAGGCTTAAATTGAAATCAGTGCTTAGGTCTAGTTCCAGAATTTGATTTGTGCCATGCTTCAGCCCTGGAACATGTGACAAGAAGTGCCCCTGAGCATGTGCAATGCCTTCTTCTCACCAGTAAGTAACCATAACTAGTCCCCACACTCTGGCCTTCAGGTCTGGGAGCATAACTTGCAGACCATAGCTCTTGCTGAACATTTGCTTGTTGTGAGCTCAACTAGTTGGTACTTTAATTCTATTGAATCCCACAGTGTGAGTGTATGTGCATTTTAACTCCCCTGTACCGTTTCAGATTGCAGGTGGAGTTAACGTCATTTTCCCCTTAACATTTACCTTCCTTACATTAATAATTTCCTAAAAATGGAAAATTAGTACAGCTGCCAAAGTCTCTAAAAACCTGCTGACAGCCTAAGCATACTTTCTGCTTTGTGTTACTTTTGAAAAACTAATTTTGAATCCATGCACTGTATGAAGGTGAAATTTCAGCCATTGTCATTTGATTAAAAAAGGTAACATTTTTCTTTTTCCTCATGTTTGCCTGAAAGCATTAGAAAGACCACCTGCATCCATTTTCTCATAAAATCTCTGCTCATTCCCCATCATAGGGCTCAAGCACAACTCTATTTGCTCTGCTGCTTCCCTTGAACTGAATCAGACCAAATGGCAATCAGGTTTTCTGTGGAATGTCATTTGTTCTGATTCAGTGGTAAAGAGCGTGTCTTCCAGGGGAAAGCTGCAGAGCAAATGTAAAACTGCTTGGACTTATGCCTAGAAAGCACAGGACAAGTGGAAAACCGCTCAGACCCATCCTTTTCAGGCATGGGACAAGCGAAAGTGTGGATGAGCCCCTAGTTGTAAGACTAGGATTCTAAGTCCACCATCAGGCTCAGCATACATAGGAAGCTCAAGCCATAATAATTGGTCTCTGTAGCCCAGTATTGTCTGTGCAGACTGGCAGCAATTCTCCAAGGTGTTTCCTAGCTGAAGATGATGTGATAGCACCCAGGGCAGTGGCTAGACAGATTTCTCAGTGAGATTCATGAGCAGGGTTATCCCTGTTATCTAGCAGTGGAGACTGGACATTGTTAAATCCAGCAGCTAGCCTTCCTGTGACATTGCACACGAAACACATACACACTCACACCCCCCATTTTAGAAGAAGCTAAATTTACCCAGCAGCGATTGGCTGTCCACTGTGACAGTCAGGAAACCACTTCCCTCTCCCACTGAATTTAAAGTGGGAGGAAAGAAAGGATAGGCCTGAAATAATAAAGCATCAGATAAACTTTTTTTAATCAGATAATATACCAGGTGTTTGTAGGGAAGAAACCCCAAAACAGAATTAACAAACTAGCTGTCACTCTCCTTCCACCACCACCACCCCGCCCCCTCCAAATGCCAGGTACAGAAGCAAAAGTGAGGAGAAACAGAGCCTAGCCTACAGAAAAGCAATCAAACGACCTCCCACCCTACTTCTTTCTTAAGTATGTTTGTTACCAATCTGATGGATTTATTGGACACCTCCATAAATGTTGGATTTATTCAGTTAGTACAGAGCATGTACAAGGTTGTCCACCACAGGGTTTTGTGCACCTTCCTCAAAAGCAGAGACTTTTTCAAGTCAGGAAGTAAACTTGAAGTATGCATTTGTAGTGTAATTCCATTAATTTTCCTTCTGTTCTTCCTCCCCTCTCCCTTTTTCTTTTTGTCCTTTTTCATATCTCCGGCTCTTGCAAATGCAGCCCCCAGGGCAAGGCCTTCCGCTCCAAAGTTGAGCTCATTGCCTATTTTGGAAAGGTGGGGGACACCTCTCTGGATCCTAATGATTTCGATTTCACGGTGACTGGACGTGGGAGTCCGTCACGGCGAGAACAGAAGCCTCCGAAGAAACCCAAAATCACTAAAACGGCTGGCACAGGTCGCGGGCGGGGCCGACCAAAGGGCAGTGGCTCTGCCAAGCCCCGAGGAGCTGCCTCGGAAGGTGTGCAAGTGAAGCGGGTGATTGAGAAGAGTTCTGGAAAACTGCTGGTCAAGATGCCTTTGCAGTCCTCTCCAGCAGGAGCCAAGGCAGAAGGCACTGGTGGGGCCACCACCTCCACACAGGTCATGGTGATCAAGCGTCCTGGGCGCAAGCGGAAATCTGAATCGGACCCCCAGGCTGTGCCTAAGAAACGGGGGCGTAAGCCAGGCAGTGGAGCAGCAGTGGTAGTTGCCGAAGCCAAAAAGAAAGCAGTCAAGGAGCCGGTTGTCCAGGCGGTCCGGGAGACAGTGCTGCCCATCAAGAAGCGCAAGACACGTGAGGCTGTGAGCATAGAGATAGCCAAGCCAAGCCCACCTCCTCCAAGCAACACAGGGGAGCGGAGCCCCAAGGGACAGCGAACGGCTGCCAAGAGCCCAGGGCGCCGCAGCAAGGAAAGCAGTCCTAAAGGGCGGGGTGGCAATGCCGTACCAACCTCTGCCCCTTCCTCCTCCCCTGGCAAGAAGGATCAGCACCATCCTCCCCATCAGCCGCCTCCGGAGGCCCAGGGCAGCTCCCCTTCTCAGTCCCCTGAAAGCCCCAAGGACAGCAGGAGCCTTCCAGCTGAGCCCCAGGACTTGAGCAGCAAGAGCTGCAAAGAGGAGAGGGCTCCGGAAAGTGATGGCTGCCCAAAGGAGCCACCTAAGACTCAGCCCAGCGGCACAGCAGTGCCCTACAAACATGAGCGCAAAGACACTGTGTCGTCCTCCGCGGCCTTGCCCCGGCCCACAAACAGGGACGAGGCCGTGGACACCAGGACACCTGTGTCAGAGCGGGTCAGCTGACTTTGAGGGGGGTGAGTGAGCAAGTGAGCGCCAGAGGAAACAAAGAGAGAGACAGGCACTCCCAGCCCCCCACACCCAGATGAGACTCCAGGCAGCTGCTGGGCAGGACTCCCCTTTCCCCAGAGTGCCCTGGCTTTCAACCATTCAGCTACTCCAAAACTATTCTTCCTCTGTTCCAATCCTTCCCCCATTTTCAATACAGACAAGCACAGTGTGGGGTGCAGAGACATGCCTCCCAGAGATGGAAGCCACTTTGCACTTTTTCTACAGAATGGGGGCACCCTCTTCTCTCCCCCCACACCCCCACCAGCCCCTTCTGCCATGCTTTGCTGCATATACTACTGACAAGGCAAGCTGTTTGGCAGGGGAGGGGCAGCTCCAAACTCTGGCCTGTCGCCCTGATCCTGCTTGCCCTCCATATTACAGAGGCCTGGTGGACAGATTGTGGGGAGGGTGGGCATGTGTCTATTCCACTCCACCTCCCTAGTGCCATGTAATGTAGTTGTCCAGTCTTAGTTGGATTTCTGTAGTTTTCAGTAGGATGTGTGTGTACACACGAGAGAGAAAGAGATGGGACTGTGGCGTACTGGGGAACCAATATCCCCCTTTTGCCAATTAGACCAGCAGATAGGAAAGTTTTTCTCTCCCCCAAGGACAGTTGTGCTGCTAAGAGACCACTGGGATACTGGGGGCAACTTTGTAAGAATGTCCTCCTTTCCTACGTCTATCCCAAAAGGAGAGGCCTTTTGATTTTGTTGAAGCAATCTGAGTGTGCTGAAGCGTGTACGTGTGTGCGTGTGCTTGTCATATGCTAAGAGTTAAAATGAGATGTTCTTCCAGTTCTTGTCAATGATGTTAGTTTAGGGAACTGTTTGCACTAATGGAGGCCTTTGCCCACCTTCTGTGAGGCAACGGCATGAAAGAGTGTGCCTGTGTGTATTGGAGCGGGACATTTTGATGGAATTCTGGCTGACCTCTCCACCTTAGTTCTGGGGCAGGAAGGTAGCTGAATGTTTCTAAAACTACCTGACCTTCTGTGCTGGGATTGATATGTGGCAGTGGCTTCACTGAGAAGCCTAGTATTTGTCATTTACAAGGACTTCCTTATGGCTGGCAACCAAGCTCTTCCATGACAGTTGAGCACACCTCACTCCCCAGGGACAGAGAGCTCAGCAGAAGAGTAGTGTACCTTGGGGAGGGGACTTGGTTTCAAATGGATGTCTCCTTTGTTTTGTTTTTCTGTCTGCAGAAGATAGAAGAGGAGGGGTAGGGAAGCATTGACCACTTACTTCAGTGTGCTTATTTTTGTTTTTAACTGCATATGTAGTACAGACAGGATCTGTGCCCCCCTCCATTCTAGGCAGTAGCAAAGTACCCCAAGAACAAGATGGGGGAGTATGGGTCCAAGCCAGCAGTCTGGGCAGGAACTAGAAAGAGTTATCTCTGAAATTGTTGTCACTTTGTGGTGGTGCAAAAGGATTAGAACAAGCCCCATCTTGTTCTGCAGCTCTTTGAGGGCCAAAATAGATATGATTCTGGACCTTCATGATCAGATTTTTATTTATTTATTTTAAAAAACAACAACTTAAAACCGCAGGAGGCTCTGCTTTTGATCACAGCAGCAGTGCTGAGGAAGAGGGTATTTAACTCTCTCCTTCTCATCCAACCCCTGCGCTGGTTGTCTTTGGTGCATACACACCATACAGTGGTACCTCTGGATGCAAACGGGATCCGTTCCAAGCCCCATTCGCATCCTGAGCAGAACGCAACTCGTGTATGCGCATGCGCGGGTTGTGATTCACCACTTCTGCGCATGCGCATGACGTCATTTTGAGAGTCTGCGCATGTGTGAGCAGCAAAACCCAAAAGTAACCCATTCCGTTACTTCTAAGTCGCTGTGGAATGCAACCTGAAAATGCTCAACCTGAAGCATATTTAACCTGAGGTACGACTGTACATATAAAGCACATGACTTCCCCAAAGACGCCTGCCCCTAAAAAGAGCCACAATTCCCATCATACTTAACAGGTTAAAGTTCCCAGGATTCTTTTTTTGGGGGGTGCACTTTAAATCTTCAATGTGTACACAGCTTAATTCCCATCCCATCCAAGCTGCTATTTTCCCTGCTTGTGAGGGGATACAGGTACCTGCACAGTACTGTCCCATCCCCACCCCCACCCCACCCCCGCATAAGAGGGGCAGAATTTAGATCAAGAAAATGGCCATGTGGCCAGTATAGCCACCCTCTCCCTCAGCACCTCTTTTCCAATAAAAATTGGAGCCTCCTGCAGATTCTTGGAATTAAAAATGTTGAAGGATCTCGCGTTAGGCTCTCTGGAGGCATGCCTATTTTGGGCCCTTAGAGAGAGACCTCAGTGTGGAGACAACTTATTTTTATGTTTCCCCTTTTTGCCTATTCACCAGATAAGTAGAGTAAAATTCCTTCCGTGTGTGGCAACTGTCAAAAGACTCCCCCCTTGCACTTATTAAGTATAGATAAAGGGTAATGCACTAGTCATAACTGAGAGACTCCAGGTTCATAGTGGGAGGACCAGTTAGGATTGGGACTACCTTCACTGCAACAATTTACTGAATTGCTCATTTTTGCTTGGCTTCCTGCGCTGGCACCACAGTCAAAGCCAAATTTTGATTTTTCTTTTCTTCCCATGTATATAACTCAGCAATTGGCAGAAAGGTTGGGGATGGCTTCTAATTTTTGTTCTTCTGGGAGAAATCCTGTGCTAGTGATTGGTCCGAAGTCTGCTGCTAATCACAGACTCTGGAATATACCCACCCACACCCGCTCTAAGGGTAAGGTAACTAGTCTGAAGGCCAGTTCATCATTCACTTGGGTGGAAGTGGCTGTCTGAGGATACTGCTGTGGAAACATGGTAGAAAGTACAAAGAAGTGGGGGAGAAAATGGCTTTGTGATAACTAAAAAAAAAAGAACCCCAACAACTTCTCAAAGGGCTTTTCTTTGATTATTTTTTTTAAAGGCACAAATATAATGGGGTAGGGTGGGAGGGAAATGAGCAAGTATTCACCAGGCTGTGGGAAACCGGGGTGGAGAAAAGATAGTTCCCTTTGGTCTCAAGTTCTTTGGGGAGGTTTTTTCACCTGACGCTGGTCCAGGATGAAACTGTCCAGGCTCCGCATGAGAAACCCTCCCTCATTTACTAATTCTTTTGAGTTATGAAGGGTTTTTCGTAAATAGAGAACAGAACTTTGCACTTCACTCCACTCCGGGACTGCCACTGGTTTGACATGTTTTGAATCTGCAGTGCATTGCCCCTGGAAATGAATAATTGCAGCTAAGGTTTCCACAGAAGTATCATGGGTGAAGTAGCTAGGCATTGCCGTCCTGAAAAAAACAGGGCAACCTTCGGACTAAATAATGGGCAGAATAAAAATAGTGATGGCAGCAACCCTTCCTTTCTCAGAATGGGCCTTCTCTGAAATTCCACTCAGTCCAGCTGATGACTGAGAGTCAGACTAGGTGGCAGCAAATCTGTATTTGTTAAAATGATTGTGTAAGCAGGGGAGATGTGTTTAAAAAAGAAGGTCTGCCACTACCACGTCAGTTTAACCCTGAGAGTGCCCTTGGTCTAAACTTCCTTCAGGTGCAGGCCATTGTTGCATTCCACTACAGTACCTTTCTGGGATTCATAACAGCCTCTCTTATGCTGCAAAGTGGAGATCTAGCTTTGCAGGAAACACACCCAGCATTTGGAGCTATCGGGCAGTATGTTTTGCTACCATACCTATGTCTTCTGTAGACTGCCACAGGGAATCAATGTTGCCAACATTAGGCTTTGAAGAGGTCTCCTCGGGCTTTCCTCACTATTTGGCAGAGACCATTTAGAAAACGTGGCTCTTTCTGTCACAGATAGATGTGACTTCACCTCTGTGTTCGAAAATTATCCCAGCTTCAAAAACATGTACAGGTGGCAGACCTCCCAGCTGCTTCTTACTGTCCAAAAGCAAATTGATTTGTTGAGGCAGGCAATTGCCCTCATGGGAGAAATATTTTATTTCTTTTTAGTTGTTTTTTCATGGAGAGATTGATGCACTTTAAAGTCAAGAGAGAAAAATAGTCTGTCTTCAATGAGCCACAAGCCCATTGCAAACCACATGGTATTGGCAGTGAGGGTAGAAGGGGTTATGAGCCATATGTAGCCAACTGGGGAGACTAAACAAAAGCTACAAATAGAGATCCATATATTTTTAAAAAGAAAGCCTCCGTGTACAACTTAATTGAAGTTAGATGTTTTTGGATAGAAAATGTGTCTAGGGGCAAGTGTACATGTTGGAAGATACCATGCTAGAACAGCAATACCCAGTTCCACACTAGAACCACCCCAATGCCTAATCACATACCACTATCTAGGTTTAAAGAGCTTGCAAAACCATGGAGTATCCTGATCCCATGTGTCTACATTCCAGACAAGTGAAAGGATGGCATCTTCATGCCATTATCCTCCTTCTTGGTGTGATGTAGTCCTGGAAAAAGAAGAGGGGTAGATTTTTGTCAGTGATGTAAGGCCAAACTTGATGTTGGTGGCAGACCTGGGTTTCTTCCAGACAACTACAAAGTGGCCAGAGCAGGGAGTTTCTTTGCACTGGAGAAACAACAACCCGGAAGAAGGTTATAATCCTGCGTGCCTTTTTCCCTTCTCTCTTTTCTCTCCCTCCCCCCAACTGCTGCAGTTGGCATCCTTTCTGCTGCTCCACTTTGCAGTTGTTTTCACATCTGGGTCTTCCACCAAAAATTTAGTTCAGCCCAAAGAAAAAAGATCTTCAAAGTGCAATGAAAAGTTAATAGTGGGGTGTGAAGTAAGTCCTGGCCTCTCCCCATCCCCCACTAACCTAATGATGCTATTGCTGCTGGCTGCTTCTCCCAGAGTGAGTTACACCAGTTGTAGTCTGGCAATCTAGGTCCTCTTATTTACAGGGATAGAGAGTTGTGAGCTCCACCTCTGCTCCCAGCTCTGCCCACTTCCACCCAGCTCAGCCTCAAAGACGAATGTGGATAGTGCCTGGCGTTTGAGAGACTGTGCAAGAGGTTTCTACCTTGTTAGCATTGTGAACCACCCAATGTTTCTGTGTCAAGTGAAAATAAACTTTTCGTCGGTTTCAATTATTATCCAATAATGTGTAGAGTTTAACATTAGGCCTAACTCTTTTGTTTGGGGATTTACTTTCTCTTTGTTTGTTTGTGTGTATGTGTGTTGTTTTTTTTAAGGCACCCAAGTAGACACAGAAAAAATGTCTAATTTTATATATCTGTATATTGCATTATAAATGAGGGGTTGCTTTTTCCGCTTATTGCACCACTATCAAACAAAAGGACAACAGACCAACAAGCAAGGAATGATATGGTCTGTTGAGAATTTATTATATGTTGCTTCTTGACCATTTTTCCTGGTATTTGATATCATAGGACAAGGGGAAATAAAACTGACCCATCAAACCTGCCTGCCAGTAATTTTTCTCCATTACAGAGCTGAACTGCCTTTTAACCCTGGCTGTTTTCCATTTCTGAAAGGGGGTTTCCTCTCTTGTCTCAAGAGAGGAAAACCAACAAGGTGGTTGAGTATAGCCAACATTTTAATTTTTTTGCACTCCGTCAACTTCTAGGGCAGGGCACTCATTTGGGAAAGGAGGGAGGACATAAGGAGGGACTCCAATTGACCATACAAACCTATATCCAGTTGGACTTGAATCTTAACAAGCACCATTAGCATGATTTGTCTGTGTCAGTTAATGGCCACTTCAGTAGCAAAATAATTTTGCATGATAGCATTGCTGTTTGAAAACTCCTTTTGGTTCTCAGCTGAACCCCCAAGTACTGTTCCTCTAATCTAGAGCATATCTCTTCCTCCTTACAGAAAACAAAATTCTTGTTAAATTCCACACACAGAGAGGGAGAGCACTCCTCTGGCATCAGGCATGAATTGGCAACACTCCACATACCTCTCCCCTCCCACCAACTGAAAACATGTCGCACACTCCTTTCCCCCCTCAATTTAGCAGAAGTCCAGATCTCATTTCCAAAGGCCTTTGGCCGGCACAAGTGCTATGTAATTCTCATCTTGCTTACATGCAGAGGCGGCTCCAGAAAAGGGAGCAAAGAAGGAGTGTCTGGAGGTTGAGCTTTCTTTCTCATACTGCAGTCTTTCCAAACAGAAACAACTCATTTCACAATCTATATTTTTTAATTCAGACAGCGTGGACAGGGAATTATTCGAGTAGGATTTTGTGCTTCCCGTCTTCCTGGCGCTGCCCATGCTTGCATGACTGATAATCTGGGGGCATTAGATTTGTTTTCTAATAAATAATTGTATATAAAGTCTAAAATGTCCAAGTGCTGGTAGCACCAATGATAACGGGACCCTACTGGCATTCATCAGGTCAATGGCTGAGTCATTTAAAAGCTTGCTAGCACAACAACTACCAGACTTTTAGAAGACATCTGAAGGCAGCCCTGTTTAGGGAAGCTTTTAATGTTTGATGTATCACAGTATTTTAATATTCTGTTGGAAGCTGCCCTGAGTGGCTGGGGAAACCCAGCCAGATGGGCGGGGTATAAATAATAAATTATTATTATTATTATTCCCTACCCAGATCTCGCCACATCCCACAAGGGACCCTTAGGAAGAGGGCTGGGTAGGACAGTTTGCTCTCTGCCAACTTCCACCCGCAAGTTGCCAAATCAGCAATATTCTGAGGTAGTAGCTTAAATCTGCTGTTCTTCCAAAATAAATATATCTAGACAAGTGCAGATGACACTTCTGGTGGGCGGGGAATGAAGACTATTCTTCTGCACTGAAGTAGGGAGAGGGGATTTCTCACTCCGTAGATCAACTTGCATGAGGCTTTCTTCCAATCAAGGGCCCAGAGTTCCTTTTCCAAGCTCTGCAGGTTGGCCGTGTTTGCTGCAGTTGTGTGTAGCTGCACGAGGAGTAGGTGAACAACTTGGAAAGATGTCTCATTTGGGAGGGGGGGGTTCGTTGTGAGTGCAAAAAAACAAACCTGGCAAACTCCCTCCTCCATCGTACTGGGGCAGGGGGAAGGATGGGGGCATTCTCTTCTCCTGCTTCCGTCAACTGACATGCCGCTAACAACAAACCAACTTCCTTCTGCTTCACAACTCAGTAGTGATCACCATATGACCAAATAGTACAAGGACTGTTATTAAATGTATGCTGAGTGCTTGCTACCCTGTACAGCTCTTAATCCTCACGTAGACGACTCTCTCTCTCTCTCTCTAGCCAGTGGTGTTTCTTTCTCTTTCGGACTCCTTAATTATTATTTTTAAATTCCGGAGACACAATTTTTTGTTGTGGGGGAGGGAGGTTGTATTTCCCTCCTTCCCCCCACCATAACCTTTTTTTTTTTTTTTTTTTTTTTTTGCGGGGGGAGGTTGCAAAAAAAACCTGTGGTGTTTGGGACTCTAATTGTGTGTAGGGTTTTATCTCCCCACCCTCACTCCCCCCAACCCTGCAGGGGGGTGTCAAAAAAGGAATGTCGGTGAAAATCTCTGTGTGTGTTTTTTCCTTTATGGTCCACGAGTGTGTATCGTGAACATTTCTGTAAAGTAATTGTTCCAGGCACAAACGCTTTTGAGTGTTTCAGACGTATGTATATATATATTTTTAAGGGAGGAAGAGCGTATACTTTACTTTTGTCTTGTCTGTTGGCAGTAAAAAAAGGGGAGGTTAACTGGGGATGTGACAAGCAGAGCGTTTTTAAACAGGCATTCCCAGGGTATTTTGTACAGCTTCTTCTAACAGTCCACCACCATGTGGGCCATGTAGCAAGAGGCGGCTTGATTCCGTCACATGAATATTCATTTGGCTGGGGGTAAATAAACCAGAAAGACCTGGCACCTCAAGGGCAATAAAAGGGAATGCTATGAACCTTTCTGCTAGATTCAGAGGTGCATTTAACATCTTGTCAGAGGGGCTGTATCTAAAGGAGGCCCATTGATTTGTTTTTAACGCCAAATGTTACTAATTCCTATTTCTAGGACAGCAAATATCTAGCCTTAGGGGAATAAAAATGTTCCAAGAATCCTCCAGATAGAACTGGGTAGGTGTGGGGATTGACAATTTTAGAAATCAAGTTAAAAATGTTTCATTGTTCACTCCTGTGCTCCCACACCCATACTTCTGGATCGCACCTTGCATTTGGTTGATGTGTTTTTGGGACAATTACTTTTAAGAACTATTGAGTAGATTGTTTAATAAATCTTTAAAACGGATTGCTCTTTTTGTAGGTTTTGTGTACAGCCAAAAAAAAAAAAAAAAGACTGAAAGCACTGACTATATTTAAAAAAGGAAAAAAAGAAATTTATTAAATGAAAATTTGTATTATTTCAGTAAGAAAATAACAAAATCCGTCTGAATGTACATGTATATGTTTAAAGAAATCCACCAACTCCCTCCCTACCCTTGTATCCTATTTATTATATAAAACGTTTGCCTTACAAGAAAGCAGTCCTTTCTTTATGGGTGTTTCTATCTTATTTTGGTTGTTAAAACAAGCAACTTGATTTATCCCCCCCTTCCAATAAAGATACAGTGACAACTGCATTTTTATATATGTAAGGTCATTTAAAAGAAACAAATTCTATTTTTTATGTTAAAAAGAAAGGTTCAGGCCCAGTCTTAGCACTCAGCATGCATTCTACACAGTAATCTAGTTGCATCTCATGTTGGTAAGTACTGTATTCTGTGCTAGAATTGGATTATAAACCTATGTAAATGTTACAGATTTGTTTGAGCCTTTCATTACCAAGGTAGAACTGTTCTGCCCTGCCATTAAAATATAATATTTTTTTCTCTGTTGTGGATGAGGATGTCTTTTAGTTGGTTGCAAAGCGGCCTCTTGTTTGTGCCAGTTTATACTGATGCAGGAGTACATTGTTTCAGGGATTTATATTCTGCTTTTCAAAACATTGTTCCCAAGTTTGAGTTACATAGAACTTTGGACTGAGCAGAAAGGCAGTCTTGACCAGAGAACACACCAGAATACTTAAAAACACAGAATTTGTCACTTTCAGGAAGATCTCTTTCAAATGGCACAAAATGATGACTGTTTCCACACTCAAAACAATACACTTACACAAAGAGGCCTTGTACTGTTAATTATATTATATTATATTCCTTTGCAAAGGCATAGCAAACAGTGTCTTATTTCTTGTTATAGGAAGTCTCTCTTATAGGGAAATGGTTCTCAGGTTAGTCTCTAAGCTGTGATAGCAGATGGAGTCATAAAACAATTGTGGTGTTGTAGCCAAGTGTGTCAGTGGAGTCCTTGCTGCACTATCAAATGTTCATGGGTGGCTATTTGAGAAATCATGCCCCAGGGTTTGTTAGTTCAGTTAGACTGCTTCACAGGACCAGCCCAATGTATTTTGCTGCCTTAGCCAGAGGATGTCCCCCCTCCCCAAATCCCGCCCCCCAAGCCAACTGAACCGAAAGTTGAATCTTACTTCAACAGCCTTAGCATCTGAGAACAGCAGACCATTTCCTGGAAAATTGCAAAATCCACCACCCCCCATTTTGCTACTCACAAAGAGGGTGGCAAAATAAATTTAATTCAGTTCAGCTCTAGCATTGTACTCTTGATTAAAATAACTGGATAAGAAACCTTAGGAATCCTTTGAACACAGTTTGGAAAACCACTGCCTTAGACCAATGGCACAGCCCAATCAGAACACCAGGTATGGAAAACAATTTTCATTTTTGAAAACTTGCAATGTTTTTAATATTTCCCACATCTGTAAGGACTACCCACCAGCTATTACATTCCAGAATTTATCTACCTTGGCCTACCATGGTGGGTAGCGGTGGGGGCACCGCAGAACAGCTGCTTACCCAACAAAATGTTAACTGTGAGTGTGTGTGTGTGAGAGGGAGAGAGAAACTGTGAACATGGAAGCACCAGGTAGTGGGAGCAAGAGATGGTTTTGCACCACTATCCCAGCAACAGTGTCAAACACACACACACACCCATGTGCAGGCCTGTATTTTACTTTTATTTTTTGCTAAAGAATATATAGGTGAAATTAAAGGGGTCATCTCAGGTATACCACCAGAGTGGTGACGAACATACCTCCCTTATGATATCTCCCCCACTTTTTTAACCCCTCAACTGATTATCAGATTCAGAATTATCTGTGGGTTTAGTAAGATGGGAATACACTTGAATGTATGGATGGCCAACATGATGCCCTCCAGCTGTTCCTGGGCTACAGCTCCAATAATCCCTGAGCAGAGGCCATGGTGGTTGGAGGCTGCTGGAGGTTGGAGTCCAACAGCATATGGAGAGCATCATGTTGGCATCCCTACTTTAACAAATACTAGTATTCATAACCTGACTGAGGGTTCGAAGTCCCCATGGTTTATGGGTGGATAACAGCTCTAAAATAAAATTATTACAGTCAAATCTCAGTTGTCTAACATAATCCGTTCCAGAAGCGCGTTCGGCTTCCGAAATGGAGCCTAAATGTTCCAAAATGGAGGCGTTCAGGGACTGAGGTTTGACTGTATACAGGGGTTGCCAACCTTTTTTGTCTAGTGGGCGCATTTTGGATTTAGGGAGTGCTTCGGTGCTAGTCACAAAATGGCTCCCATGGAGAGCACAGCATAACACAAAGAGAGAGAGACCACACCAGACAACCTTATGAAGTCACCTGTGTCCAGATTGTGGTGATCACACAATACTGATTACACACAGAGATGGTGTTGCTGCAACATTCCTCATTTTCAGTAAAAAATAAATGAAGTGGCCATATTACACTTACTCTCATTTCACATAAAATGTTTAGAAGATACCTGCATACTTTGTCCCATAATTTCCTTTCTAGGTGGGTTAGAAGCTGTGTTTTTTAAAAATGAAAGATAATGATGATTATTTATACCCCTCCTTTTTCCTTGACTCAAGGCAACTTACAGAAAAAATAATAATTAAAAAACAATTAAACATTAATAGAATTAAAGCTATATACATATATAAAATCTACTAACACCTACCAGTAATTACAACAAAAACAAAAGCCTGTTGGAATAAGAAGGGCTTCACCTGTTGGTGGAAGGACAGCAAAGAGGGAGCTAGTCTGGCTTCTCTCAGGAGAGAGCTCCAAAGTTATCTGGGAGCAGCTGCTGCCAAGGAGGCCCTCTCCCAAATCCCCACCAAGCGTGCCTGTGAGGGTGGCAGGACCAAGGGAAGGGCCTCCCCCAAAGGTCTCAAATCCTGGGCAGGTTTGCATGAGGGAATAGGGTCTTCCAGATAGCTTGGACCGAAGCCATATAGGGCTGTGTAGGTCATAAGCAGAACTTTGAATTGCGCCTGGATTCAGACTGGAAGCCACTGGAGCTGTTGTGACAAGAGACTGGGAGTTGTCTGCTCCCCATAATTAACCCAGTCAGCAATCTGGCTGCAGCTCTTACAGCTAGTTGAATTTTCTGAGCACTTTTCAAAGGCAGCTCCACATAGAGCATGTTATAGTAATCCAAACGGGATGTGACTAAGACGTGTGTCACAGTGGCAAGGAACTGGCATAGGTGGCACACTAGCTTTGACTCTGCAAATGCAAATGGCTGCTACAGAGACCTGGGCTTCCATGCTCAGGGCTGAGTCCAGGAGCACACTCAAATTGCTAACCTGTGTCTTCAGGGGGAGTGTTACCGCATCCAGCACAGGCTGAATCCCTATTCCGTGTGTTGCTTTCCAACTGACCATTACTGATGACAGACAGACACTGATTTAGAACCAAGACAGCTTCCTTGGGTTTAGGTGGAAAGGATAAATAGATGTGGTGTGAAGGCGCCATGCAGCAATGCTGCTGACATGAGCACACCATGATCTCCCTTTTGCCAACTCATTTTGAAAAGAATAGTCCTCAGAAGTTTTGCAAAGCCCCATAGCAGATCACAGGCAGTCTCTTCTTGCCAAAGCAAATGTCAGGGTTCAACAGTCACAGGTGATAAGTTAGACAGTCACTAAGTGCCTTATGCCGTCTACTGTATGCCAGCACCTAGCCCCAAGTGGCTCTGAGGATGGGCAAAATTCTTGTCACTCTAAAGGACAGTTTCTGAAACATACAATCAAGTGATCAGGACTAAGGAGTGCCTTTCCATGGCAAAGATAATGCTTCCCTCCTCAGTTGGCCAGACATCCTGTCCCATGCCCATGCCTGGTTAGGGTAGCAACAGCCCCACAGAGGATGTGCTGTCCGAAACATGGTTTGGTGTGAGAGGGTAGCCTGTCCGTCATTTAACTGCACCAGACTAGCTTCATTTGGGTCACCCAAACATGCACACATGCAGAGTTGTCAAATGTGCCCTGCTAAAGACGTTTGGTTACTTCCATGTTAAGTGTCAGAGCTGTACAAAGGTGAAGTTCTGACACTTCTGAACTTTTATAGGCATGTGATTCCTCAGTGCACTTCAGTACACTATGACATATTAATCACAACCCTAGCCTAAGAATGTTTTTGAAATTGCATTCTCCAGTTCTTGCTAGCTAACCAGCAAGGTAAACTTACGGCTTGCTAGTAATCCTGAACCTTTGCTGCTATTCCCTTTCTTCTGACTCCTGCGTCTCTGTTCCTGTTCAGAGATGCTGCTATTGCAGCCCACTGCTGTGGGCAAGGGCAGAAACTCTCTGGGGCAGGACAACAAAGTGTAGTGACCACCTCAGGCAACAGGTCCACCAGGGCAGCCAATCCCCATGTCAGTCTTTCTTTGCCACCCCTGCTTGTCCCTGATGTAGACCCTTCCTTCCCTGGTGGAGAGTGGGAGGCACCATTTTGGGGGCTGCCTCAAGTGCCAAAATGTCTTGGGCCAGTCCTGCTCTGGAGAGAAAACAACAAAGCACCTTAAAGACGGACACCACAGCCATGCCTAATGGCCTCTCTTTACAGAGTTAGAGTAAGGATTGCTGAGGTAAAAATTATGAAGGCTTTGAAATCAGTGGTACCTCGGGTTAAGTACTTAATTCATTCCGGAGGTCCGTTCTTAACCTGAAACTGTTCAGGTTACATATGCTTCAGGTTACAGACTCCGCTAACCCAGAAATAGTGCTTCAGGTTAAGAACTTTGCTTCAGGATGAGAACAGAAATCGTGCTCCGGTGGCATGGCGGCAGCAGGAGGCCCCATTAGCTAAAGTGGTGCTTCAGGTTAAGAACAGTTTCAGGTTAAGAACAGACCTCCAGAACGAATTAAGTACTTAACCCGAGGTACCACTGTATTCAAAGCCTTCATAATTTTTACCTCAGCAATACCACTGTATGGAGTTCCAAAGTGTAGGCACTGCCATGCTAAATGACAGAGTTCTTACAAATGTGACATCTGTTGTAATGCCAATTCCACACAAAAATTACCCTAGATTCTACATCCTCTAATATTTGTCAGAGATTCAAGTAGATTTAATTTGTTGACATGAACCTATAGTTAGTACTCTAATACTGGCACTCAGCCTGGCCGTGCTTAATATTTATTTAAAGTCAGAACAACTTCTGTTAGGTTTGCTTTAGATTGCAACTTACTGCCTTATTAGACAGGATGGGACTTTTGATTTTAAAAAGCTGCTGTCCTGTGTGTTTACAAAGAAGCAACTTCAAATGATGGCAATAAAATTTGCTTCCAGGGAAATATGCTTAGGCTTAAGGGACAAAGGAGAAAACAGTTCATTGGCACAAACAGAGTTAAGGCAGCACTCTCATTTCCTTAGCTTTCTGGGTTTACTTTGCCTTATCTGTAACTATAATGGTTCCTGATCATCTGCCACAGCATTCCTTTCAAACAGCTCCTCCTAACCTTAATATAGTCATACCTGGAAGTCAAATGGAATCTGTTCCATAAGTCCATTTGACTTCCAAAATGTTCGCAAACCAAATCGTGGCTTCTGACTGACTGCAGGAAACTCCTGCAGCCAATCAGAAGCCGCAGAAGCCCTGTTGGATGTTTGAGTTCCAAAAGAATATTCACAAACCAGAGCAATCACTTCTGGGTTTGCAGCGTTTGGGAGCCAAAATGTCCAAGTTCCAGGGCATTCAACAACCAAGGTACAACTGTACTATGAAGTTCCTTCTACAGCCCTGCCCTGGTTGGCCCATTGGATCAATTGCATGCCTTCTCAATTCTTTTCTGCCACCTGTCCTAGATACTTCTGTCCATTGTCTGCCCTCCACCCTTCCTTGTCTCTGCCCTCCAAGTCCCTTAGCCTTTATATTGCGTCCTCAGCTAAACTTGACACTTCTCTCTTCCCTCACAGAATTTGGACTTAAAAACTATACAGTTCCTTGAGCAATTGAGCATTCTCTGCCATCACATCAAGTAGTCTCAACAATCATACATGGCAACACAAATGAAGACTTGGTACTTGGAGAGTATGAGAGGATGGAATCTTTGATGAAGGCTGATTCTTTTGTATAGTTATTCAAAAGTAAGTCTCACTGTGTTTGTTAGGGCTTTAAATACAAAAAACTTATAAGTCTGGGTTGTATATTTCATCCACTCAGCTATATAGCTGCAAATAAAACGTTTTAAATGTGTTGTAAAGTGCAGTATGCAAATGTGACACTAGATGGCGACAGTGAGCTATGCCAAATTCAATGTAATTTTCAAAACTTTTTTAAAAAGCATTTTCACAGTGTTTTTATATGTGTGTAGATTCCACCTTCCATGAGAGTGAAATCTATAGACTTAAGTTGTTATGACTAACTTCTCAGTTTGACTTAGTCAGCTATCACCCAATGTGTGTATGTGTATGCATAACTCCATAGAGTCTAGACCAGCCTGTCTCAACCTTTGACCCCCAGATGTTGGACTACCACTCCCATCATCCCTAGCTGGTCAGGGATGATGGGAGTTGTAGTCCAGTAACATCTGGAGCCCAAAGGTTGGGAAAGACTCATCTAGACAGAAGCTGGCTCTAAGGTCTGCCTGCCATTGCACTCTGAGGTGTGAATCCTATGGAACGAAGCAAACCCACTTATATTCTTACATACGCTCCTTTTAATGCACAAGGTAACAAAATATGTTAACTTGCTCCAGCAGTTTTATGTTGTAACATACTGAAAAGACTGTCGAAGTCTCGTGCTCCCCCAGCCTTCGCCAGCCCTGTGGCCTCCGGATGTTTCGGGCTACCAGCCACGCTCCCCTCATATTTACTCGGAAATAACTCCCGCTGGTACAACGGAACTTCCTCCCAAGCAAGTCCATCCTTCGGTTTACATCCAGGAGCTCGGGGCTGCGGCGTCCGGGAGGCGACAGCGGAAGGGAGGCTTCGGCGCGGCGGCGGCCCCTGCCCGTTTCGCCTCAGGCTCCGCGGGGGCGGCAGCGACAGGCTGCGCGGCTCCTCCTGGGGCCGCTAGGCGGAGCCAGAGCAGCGCGGGAGGGGAGCGGAAAGGGCGGCTCCGTTGCTATAGAGACGCCCGCTTGCGTGGCGCTCGACGTGGCTCCGCCCGGCCCGCGAGTCCTGCGTGCGCTCTTCCCCGGGGCCTGCGGCGCAGGCGCAGAGCGGCGCGGCGGAGGGCCGCTTCCCTCCCCCGCCCGGAGCGGCCTTTAAAGGGGAAGTGGCCCCTTTCCCGCGGCCGGCCTCCTCCGTCGTCGGCGCCCGGCTCTCCTATGGCCTGGCCCGGGGCGCGGAGGGCGCGGAGAGTGGCAGTCGGGGCCGGGGGGCCATGGCTGCTCCCGGGGCGTCGCGCTTCCTCTACGAGCTGCCCGCCGCCGTCATGTGCAAGTTCCACGAAGTCATGGACGCGCTGGGGAGAGCCGAGTGGGAGCGCTTCGGTGAGCGGGCGGGCAGGGGAGAGGGAGACAGGCCCCTCGGCCTTCGGGCGGACTGGCTGCCCGGCCCCGGCCCGATGACGGAGGGCTGTCGCTGCCGCCGGCCGCTCTTCCGACGGGGCTCTTCCTCCCCGGTCCGGGGCAGCGCTCCTTCCGTGGCCGCGGGCGGAGAAGCGGGGCTGCCCCGGGGGAAATGCTTGCCGGTCCAGATGCGCTTGGCGTTGCTGCTGTTGCTGTTTATTCAGCTACGTATTCGACTTCTGCACTGCCCTTAGTCTGATCGAACACAGCGCCGTTTTCGTTGAGATCCCTGAATGGCAGGGGGTTGGACCCTCGGGGTCTCTGTGAAACTCGGCCAGCTGCCAGGCATCGAAGAACAGGCAGCTCCAAAGGGGCGCCTTCCATTGCTCTTGCTTTGCACAAACTGAAGATCAACGGTTAGAGGTCCGGGGGGGAATCTGGCCTCCAGGTGGCAAATCCACCCCAGGACAAAAGGGATGTGTGGGAGGAGGAGGAGCAGCTGTGGCCGTGGGACTTTCTGGCAACCCATTTGGAGATGTTGAAGGTGACTGGCCAATCATCCTCCAACCCCTCTTCAAAGTGGCCCTCTAGGAAAATAATTTGCTGGTGATGTGCACAAAACCTTCTTTACAGCTGGAAGGTCTCTGTTTCGAAGGGCAGAAATTGCTCTGGATCAGTTCATGCAGGGATCAAGTTTGCAGTCCATGCCAGCACTGATGGCGGTAGGAGGATGGAGGGAGCTGTTGAGGTGCAGGGAGGATCTTGTGTAAGGTTAGAAGTTCGTCCCCACCTTCACCAGTGAGGAGTACAAAAAGCAGCTGCTTGAGAAGCTACTGACTGGGAAGGTGGGTCTGGTTTGGCATAGTAAGGGGTCACAGGATGGAAGAAGTCTTTAGCTAGAATGGCTACAAGCAAACACCAGAGTCTTCACTTAAGCGTGTGCTGCCTGCACCCGCCACCCCTCAAATAAAGTTTTGAAATGAAATTACTGAAGGGCAGCTGTGTTATCGGGGTCAGCCCATTGTGTTTTGATGTCCAAGCGAGGCAGACATGCCTGCATCCTCGGTTAATGAAGCGCTCTTGTTCAGCTCCTCCTGTCTTTTTTAGTTGGGCTTGCCCAGGAGGCTATCCCAGTGGGGAGTCTCTCATGGGTCACATTTGCCTGCTCCCCATAATGCCTTTAATAGCACTCCAAATGTGCCATTTGAATCGGCTGCCTCAACTTGCCTTTTTGTATTAAGGCTCTGTTCGCATATGGGCTGTAAAAAACAACACAGTGCTGTGGGTGGCCCCTTTATAGGCTACCGACTGAGGCCCAAACTTGTGGGCAGCAACCTGCTTCTCTGGGTGCAGGCACTTCAAGTGGGTTGAAAAAAACCATAGCATAGCTGGTTTGGCATTATGTGGGAGAGCTGCTAATATTGATAATAATAATTGCCAGCTTTCTAGGTATTTTTTCATAACAGAACCAAATGTGACTTTTCACAGGAAACTGCTTAAAAACAACCACCCTTTGAGGCCGGGCATATTCCCTGGCATATTTGCAGCCCTTTGGCATGTGGGCTGAAGCAGCCCTTGAATGAGCCAGGGTTTCCATGTGGTGACTGTCCAGGCCACCACCGCTATTTGCGGGATCTCAACTGCAGAGGCAGGCGTTAGAATCATAGAATTGTAACGTTGGAAGAGGGACACAGGTGGCGCTGTGGGTAAAAGCCTCAGCGCCTAGGGCTTGCTGATCGAAAGGTCGGCGGTTCGAATCCCCGCGGCGGGGTGCGCTCCCGCTGCTCGGTCCCAGCGCCTGCCAACCTAGCAGTTCGAAAGCACCCCGGGTGCAAATAGATAAATAGGGACCGCTTACTGGCGGGAAGGTAAACGGCATTTCTGTGTGCTGCACTGGCTCGCCAGATGCAGCTTATCACGCTGGCCACGTGACCCAGAAGTGTCTCCGGACAGCGCTGGCCCCTGGCCTCTTGAGTGAGATGGGCGCACAACCCTAGAGTCTGTCGAGACTTGCCCGTACTGGCAGGGGTTCCTTTACCTTTACCTAACTTTGGAAGGGAATGAAGAGTTGTCTAGTCCGACCCCCTGCAAGGCATCAACAGCTCACCCCACCCTCCCTGTGGAAGTGCTGGTTCACACAACTGGTGTTTCTCCACAGGTTATCACATGGTTTTGCTGTTTTAATTGTGCCGACCAGGGCTCTGTCTACGTTCACATTGAATGGAGGTGAGGGTGTGGCCTTCACCTAGATGCTGAGATGATACCTGACTCAGAAGCCTCTTTGGTTTCTGTTTAAAAGCTTTGAACAATATAACCTTAAACTTCTTGTAACTCAGCTAAGCTGTAGGGTAAAAATGTGATGAAATCTTTTTCTATTCCTTCTTTTATGATCTCCCCCCCCAATTCCAACTATAACCTCTCTCTGCCATGGAATCTTTAATACTGAAACCAGTTTACAATTGTCTGGGTGCTTTTGACCTTCAGTGCAGCCAGGGCTTTTTTTCAGCTGGAACGCTCTGGATCTCAGTTCTGGCACCTCTCAGGCGGTGTCATTGCCATTCTAAGAGAACAAGGGAGGTGTTCATGGTGAGTTCCAGCACCTCTTTTCCCAGAAAAATAGCACTGAGTGCAGCTGAAAGAGTGACCACAGACATGGGAGCTGAGATAAATGTGGTATAGCTTCCAGTTTCAGGCTGGACACTTCCTTACTGTTTGGATGCCTCCTGGGAATAAGAGTATTTTTTCTTACTGTTGGGAAAATTTGCTTAACAAAATGGTGGCGGCAACCAATATAAATGTAGAAAATGGGTGTGGGAGAGCAGAACCACATCTGAAATTGATTTGGCTCTTCTACACGGCCTACTGTGATTGGGGTAGCCTTGGTCAAACCTGATTACTCAGAGCCCTTGGTCAGTCTGCAATCTGCAAAACCAGCAGTATCCAGCACATCCCAACTTTATAGCCAAAACAGGAGCAGGTAAATAGGTTGTGAGAGAGACCTCTGCATGAGCCCAATAGATTGCTGCTGAAAGTCAAATGATTCTGTGCCCCATAGTCTGACCCTTTCCATAAAGCAACTTCCTGTGCTGTTGATACCTGGGGTGGGGGTGGGGAAAGAAAAGGCATTTCCCCTAAAGATAAACTGCTAAAGTTCATAAGGGAATTGGGGGTGGGCTTGAAGCTAAATTTTCAAAGCTCCTGAGATTGGATTTAGTCGTGTTGCCTATCCTTAGCTTGAATCAAAAGGCAGTATCCAGGTATAGATGTCTTAAGAGTATAGGTTTGAGGAGTTGCTTATAACAGGGAAAGAAGGTTAAGTGGATGATTCAAAATGCAGACAAATATTGCTGTGCCTTGTTGAAATCTGAGTAGAACAGAATTGTAATATAGCACATGGATAATAAGCTTGTTCTCATGACAGAAAATATTGGGATTGCCTCCTGACAGCAGATACTTCCGCCATAACTGGCCTTTCTTCCTTGCTCTCTTGTACCTCAGCTTCCAGGATTGTGCGAGATCAGGTGGAGCTGCGCCTGTATGAGAAGATGGATGGGCGGACGCAGCATCTTATGTGGGCCTGGATGAATCGCAATGCCTCTGTCGGTGACTTGCTGCAGATCCTTGATGACTTGGAGCTTTATCTGCCACGTGATGTCATCACTTCATGTGAGCCCTTCATGAGCCTTCCCTGCCTTCCCTCTTCTAGTTCAGTTTATTGGTTGGTATATCTGGAGCAATTAAAGCCACCAGAACAAGCAACACTTTTTCAGCCTGTTTACTATGAAGGAAGGGGGTGGAACGTCCCTTCTTTCCCTCCGCCCCCATCCACCCCTCTGTAGTGCCTGCAGCCCCAGTCCCAGAATCCTGCTGTTTACATTCTCAGCTCATGGCCGTTCTTGCTTATCAAACTCCTTTCCATCATGACACCTAGCAATTGCCCTGCATGTTTAGAATTTTTAAAAAGGAATTGTTCTTACCCAGGTGCATTTGGATGGGCATTTAAAACTTTTTAAGGCTCAAATACTTGTCTAAAAGGCTCAAAATTAAATATCTTGTTTCTCCTGCTGCATTTGCTGTGCAAGTGTGTGTTATGACTTTGCTGTATCCTGCTTAGAGACAGTTTGTTGAAAAGTGGATTATAAAACTTTTACAATTAATAGTTGCTTTTCTAAAAAGGAACTGTATACAAAGTAACTTAGAAAGTGCCACATAAACTAGGCTAAAAGCTTGAAATATTGCTCTTTGAAGTGTAAAGAGTGAAATGTGAAAAGTCCTATTTTTTTTAAAAGCAGAAAATCCCAACAGCCAATAGTTGGTAAATCTTGTAAGAAATAATAGGGTTCCACCTACTGGTGAAAGGAGGTACATGGTTTTATTTCCTACAGAACTTTTGGGGCAGAAGGGCATTTTGTAAGGTGATGCTGATGCAGTAAAAGCCCCAACTGGAGGCTTTTATAGAGCTTGGTTCATCATCATACAGCTTTTGAAGTGCTACATTTTTTAAAATAGAAAAAGATATAGAAAAGTAATGCAAACAAAAAACAAAAACCACTACCAAAAATACTAATAGAATTAATAGAGTATGGAGTCCTCCCTTACCACCCACAGAAGGTAGTAGCCCCTCCTGGCTCCCACCTTGGATCTTCCTCCTCCCAGCCTCTTGTCCTGGGAGAACAGCGTTTCACTGCCTCCCACCCAGGGTCCTCCATCAACCACCCACCACCGCCATGAGTAAACCATCCCTGGAGCTTAATAAAGACTCTGAGTAGAGGATGCCAAATAAAAAGAGAAGAAAACAAAGAAGAGACACAGCTTTTGAAGTGCTACATTTTGAAAATCTGTCCTGCAACATCTGGGATACAGGGCACCAGTTGCCATTTGAAGCTGAGAGTGTGATTTGCCAGGGGTCACCAGAATATCTGTACCTGGGCTGGGTTTAGTTTAGACTTCCAGGTCCAGCATCCTAGCCAACGGTTAACATCCACGTCTTTAAACATGGCTTTTGCCTTAGCCTTGTCGTGGATAAGTTTGGGAGGTTTTCTAAGTGGTGACTGATGCTAACCTGCAGCTCCCATTACCCAAACCATTGACCAGGGGTGTGTTGTCCATACTTGTCAAGATGTTCCTGCATTGATTGCTTGTGTGTTGATATTAATCCTGCCTGCTGCAGGACACTTTTTCTCTTCCCACTATTGCACGAGTGCTGGGACATGAGGAGGCAGACAGGACACTCGGGCTGAGAAATCAAAGGAGGGCAATGTGGTGACAGCTCCTGTTTTTGGAGGCTATCTAACATCTTTTCTCACTACTTCTTTTTCTAGGGCATCCACCACCACAACCTGCAAAGCCCAGTGCGTTGTCTTCTCATTTTCCGTATGCCTCCCCTAAGCCACCCCCTTCCTTACCTGAGCCCCCACGTGCTGCGCCTGCCCCAGATCCTGGTAGCCACGGCAGCAGCAGGGCCAGGGAATCAATTTGGGAGCCCCACAAACAAGCTTCCTCACCTGCAGCAGGTAAAAATGCATGCCATGGCTAGGGGAAGCCTTTATTTATTGAGGATAGTGAAGGTGTAGAATCTGCTTTTCTCCTCTGATGCAGGCATCTTCACCCTTTTCAGACCCAGGCCCTACGTCTAACCCAAACATGCATTTCTTAATCTTTCACAATATACTTGTATGGTGGCAGTGACCCACCTTGGATCAGGCTGTGACCCACCAGTTGAAGACCAGGGCTCTAGTGGAAATGCTTAATGACCTCCTCCCCACCCCTGTGCTCTGAAAAGCTGACTGTGTTCCAGACTGCAAATAAGTGGTAGCCAATATGGTTTCCTCCAGATGTTGTCCCACCACCCTTGACTTTGCACCATGCTGGCTGAGGCTGATGGGACGTGGGCTGCAGCTCCCATCTGGAGGGTAGCGCATTAGTTGCCTCTGATTTAAAGCCTCTCCTTTCCCAACATAGCATCTCATTATGGGACTTCTGGGCAATGAAAGGGGGTGGGGCATATTGGAAATGGTTTGTGCTTTTTTAATTTCCTTGCCAGAACTCTGCATTCTGCAGTTCTGTGATGATGCTTTTCAAGTACAGGAACTGGTGGCGGCTGTTGAATATGGCTTTCCAAGAGCTTCTCGTTTCACTTGAACCTACATATGTTTCTAGCCTTTAAAATAATGGCTCTGGGCCTGAGTGTGTGCCTGATGAAATGCTGTGTGGAAGGGGTGGGGTAGGCTGAGTAGGAGTCCTGCTTTGTGGGGTGGAGGGTGTATCTCTTGGCTCCTTCCGTGGCCATCAGAAGCAAGATTATGCAGAAAGGAAAATAATGTGCATGCATGCTTAATATGCACAATTTATGTAGGCTGCAGAATTTGGCTTTCTTGGTGTACACTCTCTTTTACAAGAGAGCATATGCATCCCCACTGCTGGGGCTGGGCTATTCAGAACAGCATCAAGTTCAATTCCCTGCTCTCAGTTGGGAATCCCCAGAGAAAAAAAGGGACTTCAGGTTCTAGCAATATGAGAAGCGATGAAATTCCCTTTCCATGGTTCTTATCGTTATACTTTGCATTGTAGTAGAAGGGGGCTCCTGCTTTGTAGTTTACAGGGGTGGGGGAAATTGGGCCTTTAGCCTTTTATCCTGGGGGTTTTACAGTCCCTTGATTACAAAAATGAGCAACAAGAATACTTTTTCTCATTTAGTAAGATTTTCTTCTTGAAATAGGCAAGCCAGAACTATGCAAAATATGAAAACTCCCCTGTCCAGGAGTCATCTATGGCACTATAGAGAAGGATCTTCAATTTTGTAGTGCCACAATTATGCTGGGGGGGGGGGAGGAAGGGTCTGTAGTAATGCTGGGTCACACCCACCCTCCTCACCTGTCCTACAATCCAGCGGGACCCAGCTAAGAGAGGGAAGGTGGTGCCACAGCATTTACTTTTCAGGACAAGACACAACAGAAGGGGTAGTTGCTGCCACCACTCCCTTGTCCGGGGATGGCCCAGAAGATTAACCCAAGGGAGAAGGTTACTCTTCCTTGTTGCCGGCTGCCCCACCCTGCATTGCTTTACCACAAATTGCAGGCAGAAATTCAACAGGTTCAGTAGGAGGCTAAGTGGTCAGACTTTGGATTCAGACTTTCCCCCAGAAAAGCACACAGAACAATAGGAAAAGCCTTTTTAAAAATTTATTTAAAAAACAAGATTAAACATACTTAAAAGTAGGCACATCTCTTACAGTAGTTTCAGACAGGAAAATAAAAACATTGTAAAGCATCTCTAGCTAAACGTACTTACAAAAACGAGAACACAAGAAAAGTTAAGGAAGTTCGTAAAGTTCTCGGCTGAATCTGCATCTCAGGAAGACAATAGGAATTCTTCATCACAAAGAACACACATATGAATGTAGCAAGGTGACTG